>NC_060124.1:52888298-54138298 GCF_021461395.2 Schistocerca americana
AAACGCGCTAAAGGCTACAGAACACACACGTGGCGACAGAGAAGAAGCTCGCGTGACACATATGAAACTTCGTGCCCCAAAACTTTCGAAACAATCAAAGACTCAAATGTTCCTGTGACACCAGTCATAAATTACAGGCAAGTACCTACATGCATTCTCATCAGACATTTGCTAATGTGCTCCCACAGTTGCATGAAACACGAAGTAACAGCACAGCGGAAAACACAGAACAACTAATAAGCTACATGAAAGGCTTATGTAGTCCATATATAGCTACTTCGATCTCACTTGATGTAGAAAACATGTACTCCACAATCCCAGTCAAAGAAATAATCAAGGTAACAGAACAAGATCTATACTTTGTCCATCATAAAAATAAACCCTTTGTAAACTAATACAAACGTGCTGATTGGTCAGCAGCTGTAGCATATGTACATTGGTGTTGTTACACTCTTGGTAGTAGGTCCTCCTTACGTATCAGATACATTATTACTAAGAAGGGAAACTCCTCATCTGATCCCCTTCAGTTTCAGTCGTAAAATGGCCCAATGGATAGGTCATAAGAAACAGAACACAGATCAAGCATGAAAACAGAAGATGGTGTACTGAACTGTGAAGAAAAAAAAGATAGAAACAGTGAACGCCCCAAGGTGAACATGTACCATCTCGCGTCCGTCGGCCGTCGTAATTTAATGTATATATTATTATTGTTATTATTATTTTTTGACTGTTGCCGACTTACGTGGCGGGCCTTCATAAAAATGATATTTAAGTTGAACAACGTAATAAACTTTTCATATAAATTTCCTCGGCTAGTCAGTTGACGTTAAAGCAAAAGATCTTTAGTTATTAATTACAATTGCGGCCCACACACGCGCGAGAGTATTTTTCTTACCTCCGTTAACCATTGTATTGTAGTCAGAGTCCTGGCTCTGGGTCTCGGCTATGCTACTGAAAATAAGAATCTTAAAGCTAAGTATTTCTGCAACTTCGTGCGGCTGTGGAGAAAAATTAATATTATGCTAATAGCGGGCGAGTTTTCCGCTTCCGCTAATTTTTCATAAGTTAATATCGCCACGTAATGGCGTCGTTGGCTGCATCGGCCGCTGCGATTGTTGAGCTGTAAATTACTTGAATGCAGGTTAATTCAAGGAAGGCGGACATGAAATCGGGATCACCTCTTACAAATTAAAAGTGCACAATAATATTGAATAGTTATATTATATGTTTAACTCATACAAATATGCTTACATTTGTCAGCACACGCAAGATGTCCCTCTAGACACATTCAAGACAAGCGAAGAAGTAAGGTCGACTAAAAAATTAACAAAAGAGTGTAACTGGGCGTCTCTTTAGATCATTCTGTCATAAATTATTTCTTTGCAATCTAAACCTACACAGAGAAATTATTATTTTAAGGCTACATGAGAAAAAAAATCTCTTACAAATTATGAATGTCTTCTTTATAAATATTGTCTTTTCGTAATATGGCACTGGGGACGCTATATTGCCCCCCGAAATGTTTATGTCATAAAAAATGTTCGTGTTTTTTGACATAAATATTTCCTCTTTCATGTCCACAGTGTCCACACGCAGATTTTTCTTTCACAGTTTACATATGTCACATCGTATATTTAAAGCGTTAAATTACTGAGGTGTGTTGTCCACAAAGTGTAATACAGATGAGGTTCAAGGTATACAACCACGAGTTAGTCCGGAATATTTGAAGTCCCAGGGGTGTCAACTGTTCGCTCCCCATTTGGCGCGGCCGTAGGGAAACCTGGGGAAAACCTCGGCGGAGCGACAGACTAACTGCTTTGGTCACTTTCACTTAATTGTTTCTGGAATGTCATTGGAGTACAGGATGTGCATACAAATATTTTTGTTACACTATGCAAAAAATGAGGTCATTAAAACAATTGATTGCGGTGTCGTTGATGATCTACGCCGCGACGTTTGGCTCGCGACGGCGTCGGTTGGTGTGTTCGGTGCTCGGCGTTCGCGGCGACTGCGGAGAGGTCAACGCCCGCTCGACGCCAGCGTGTGTCTCGCCGTCGCGGAACGTCAGAATCAGCTGATCGGCTGCACCGTTGGCGATGCGCTTCTGTCTCGGCCGGGCGTGGCGGAGTGGGATGATATCCGCCCCCCGCTCTTCTTGGCAGGAGTCAGCTCTGCTACGCATCTCCGACGTAGTACATGAAACACACACACAACCAACGTAATATTTGTTTCCCGCTTCAGATGGTCACGCTAGTGGGAAAGGAGCATTTATTAGTGCGGCAGTTGTTGTTAAGTTTTCACCAGTTTCCGAGTGTCAAGCTAGCACTGTCTTGCAGAAAACATGACATGGACCTTCTCCCGTGAATGCAGTTTTGATGCAATACTGTTTCCATCATACGTCAGTTTTTGTCTTGACAAAATTATTTATGTTTTCGCCGCACTCGCAGGCACTGGTGAGTGTCCCAATACGAGTTTAGCACAAACATTCGCCGTTTCTGCGGTCGCTGTTTTGCAACAGTCCACGCATCGCATTCCAATCTCGCATTATTGTGCTCACTGAAACTACAGTCTGTCCCAAAAATATTGACTGTGGGTTCACTTCACGTTAACAGTTCACATTTATAGTAAATTCACAGTTTTTCGTGCGTAATATTGGCGTTTGGCGTCTTCACCGCTGTTGAACGTTCAATACTAGCACTTCACTGTCCATATCACAGTTTCACCTTCACAGTTTTTCACACTGCTTAAAGTAACTGTTTCGATTAGTTCACAAACACTAATGTATTTCGTTCAGTCTGAACTGGATTTTGGCTAGTGCTGGATTTTACCAGTCTCTCGCACTAATTATCTCTTTTTATTTTCCACTTAGAGTCGTACTTGCCTTCAGATTTTTTGACTATACAATTGTATTTCCGTCTCATCTGAGGTAAGTCCCCATGTCATGTCTGCCCACTCATTGCGTACTTGTTCTCCAGAGCCAGGCTCGACTTTACAAAACTTTGCCTCTCGCATTATTGTAGACATTTTATAATCTAGGCCTAGCGTGCAAGTTCCTAGATTAATGTTAGATTTGTGACTTTTGTATGCACTACAAATTCGTGCAAATCTCTGCCTTAGCAGATGGCAATATATTTTAACAGTGCTTAGCGGTAGTCGCGTTTATTGATTTGCTTTGTACCTTGTTCACAACACATGAGGTACCTTGGGTGATGTACACCCTGCACTCAAGGTGTTTAGTAAATTATGATTGAGCATATTTCAAGATCGGTATAGACATAAATACATGGAACAACATATACATTATAATATTAAATTTTCATAAGTTTCATTACTACTACAGTTCAAAAATATTCATGACACTCTAATGAAAAAATCTGTCATCATTACATGCTATTGAATTTTTTTTAAAAATATTTTTAAAGCATTTTTTTTTAAATATTTTTTTTTTTAGCATTTTTCAACATGAAATTTTTAACATATTCTTAAACCTACGTTCATTTTTTTTTCAAAATGCAATTGTTTGAAAATACTATTATTCCTTAACATCTACAAAATTGAATCGCACTAATCTTGTGTGCCTCATTGTCTTTAAATGTTACACTAAAATCGGAACATTTACACACAGAAAAAATACACTATAAACTTAACCTACTACACACAAATGTAAACGTTGCTCTACTGAGCGAACTTCTTTAAGTCTTTGTAAGTATTTTTTCTTATTTCCTTGGTAACTGCCTCCTTATTTGACCACGGAATGGTGTAGTTTGCGTGACAGAAAGTATCGTGAGGTACCACTTCGATGTTATAGGTGTAGCCCTCGATAACACCGGGTTTTTCCGAAAGCACATTCTCATAATCTGTAAGTAGCTGAGTCAATTCGTTTTGTTGTGCTTCAGTCAAATGTTCTGACTCCCTAACTTTCATGGCTATCAGTTTCCTTTTTTTCTCTTTGTCTTCAGTAATAAAATCTTTAAAATATACTTGTCTTGTACTTAAGTCATAGTATAAATTCATTACCTGTATTCCTTCGAATCTCGACTGAAAGTTCCGGCAATATTTACCGTGCACTTCCCGTGTCCTCAACAACGGCAAAACTACACGTGTACCCTCATTCATAAGGCTTACTTCCCCGCACAAGAGGTCGATTTTTGCGTCCCTCTGGCGTAAAAATTCCATCCCCAGGATGCAAGCAACACCTAATCCCTTAACTACTAGGAACGAGCTTTTCATTGCTTCATTTCCTACCGTAAACTCGACTTGCACCTGGTGCTTTATGATATGAGATTGTGCACCTATTGCACCTGTAACACGACAATTCTTTACTGGCAATACTGGTATTCTATTATTTTGACTCAAGTACTTGTAAAAATTTGCACTCATGACATTGGTTGACGCACCGGTATCGACTATTATCTGTATTGGTGCTCCATACATATCTGCTTGCAATATAGCCTGCACAACACTTTTGTCGGTTCGGTTACATGTCTGCGGTATGTCTACAAGTTCCTTTTCTATTTTTGTTCCTTCATTGTATCTCAGCATACAAAGTTTATGGCTGTCATCCGTGAATGTGCCCTCACTACACCATCCTGCAGCCAACAACGGAGAGCGTATTGTGGCTGTCTTTAGTTTAACGGATGAGCATTAGTGGGTTGACAGTTGTCTGTCACTTCCACTAACCTCACATTGTGGTTCTGGTTGTTGTTGTTGCTACTGTTGGGTTGGCCGCCCTGCCTCCCCGATGGTGTATTTTGATATTGTGTATGGCTCTGGTTTTGCGGTGGTCGGTTGTAACTTCCTGACATGTTCTGTGATGGACCTGGGTTGGCGTTCCATTGTGGCGCTGTGTTTTGTTGCCACTGTGGTTTCGGTTCGTTACGACCACGCCACTGGTTTCGGTTGTTCCGCCATTGCGGATTGCCGTTACCATTATATCCATTACTCATGCGTCCATCATGATGTCTCTTTCGATTTTCACGATTATAACCGTTGCCGTTATAACCATTGCCATTGTTTGTGCCTTGATTCTGTTGCCGGTGCTCTTGCCTATTCCCGTTACCGTTTGGTACTAAGTTACTACCATTACTGTGGCTGCTATTGTAATCGGCTTTGTGTTGATTATAGCCTGCATGGTTCCACTTGTTTTCGGTTTTCATATCTTCGATCAATAGGTCAACAGAATCCACTATTTCCATGAATTGTTCTATATCGTATTCCGGCACATTGATGAAATATCTTTTAATTTCACTGGGCAACTTCATTTTTATTAATCTGATTATGTCACGATCGGACATTGGCTCGTCCCAGTACCTGGTTTTGTTTATATACTTTTCTAAATATTTGCGTAACGTTCCCATCTTAGGATTGTACATTTCTGGACTGTACAACTCCTTTCGTAGTCTTTCTTGGACGCTATCGGACCAGAATTTTTGCAAGAATGCACCTACAAACTGTTGCATCGTTAGACATTTTTCGGACACGTCGGTGGCCCACAGTGCCGCGTCACCTTGAATAAAGGAGACCACGAACTGTATTCTTTGTCTTTCCGTCCATGTCCTGGGAAACACATTCCTGAAGCTCTTAATAAATACAACAGGGTGGACATTTCGTTTTTCGCTATTGAAGGGTTGGAATGTCCTGTGTTTTATTACATTGTCCTCTTTTTTGCACATCTGATTGCTACATTCTGGGACATTCATCACTTCGTGATGTGCGCTGCACGGTATCGCGTGTTGCTCGTGCTCATAATTCGCATTAGGTTGCGGTTGCGCACTCGCACCCTGGCTACCGTCAGCGTTATTATAGTAATCAGTACGCGGAGTCTGATTCATGATCTGTCCGCCACTGTTTACATTGCTTTCCAACGCAGACAGTCTCCGCGCGACCTCCTGTTGCCAATTTGGCAACTCCGCAGTCACACGGGACTTAATCTGTGTTAATTCGCCATGTAGTGCGGCAGCGCTGGCGTCAATATTTACACTCGCGGCCGCAGTCGCTTGTTCTACAGCTGTTTTTACGTCGCTTTCAATCTTTGCAGATATCTCGCGATCCTTTACTTCTAGCCATTCATTTAATTCTTTTTCTACTTTTTGAGCTTGCACTTCCAAATATGCGTCAATACTTTTCCGTGCATCTATCTCCACATTATCCACGCGGTTGGTTAAAGTCTGGACATTGTCTTCAAGCCTAGCCTGCGATATCTGTAATTTTTGCATCTCTCCGGCTAAGCTTTGCACAAGATCGGGGATCTCTTTGCACGCATCCCGCATCTCGGCTAGTTCGCTTTGGATCCTATCTAGTTTCGCTTCATTGCGCTGCTCTTGCTCACGTAGCATCTGAGCCAGTTTTTCGTCTCTTTGTTTTTCCCTCTGTTCTGACATTCTTTCCTTTTCCCTTTCTTTCAGTTCTCTTTGTTGCTCTTGCTCATGGAGCATCTGAGCCAGTTTCTGATCTCTTTCCCTATCTCTTTCTTCTAACCTGCGCAGAAATTCTGCAAATGGGTCTGCAATCGGTGAGCATACTGGTGCCCCGCTTAATCTAGCACTCGATTGGCCCCCCTGCCCAGGCACTGGAGTTGTTACTCTATTCCCATTCTGCTGTGGAGCGTCATTCACCGTCCACAGATCCTCGCCCCCCGCTCCGGAAATTATGTTATCCGAGGCGGTGGCTTGGGACTCGTTTACGTATTGCAAATGATCCTCACTTTCCATATTAACAGAATTTTGTTCTTCTGGTACGGATGCTTTAGGTTGTCCTATCTTACCCATACTAAATTCACTTTAAGCCACTGACAAATCTTTAACACTGATACACACACGATTAATTATCCCCTCCAAAAATAAACATATAAATACACAAAACGAATAATTATCCCCTCCAAAAATAAACACATAAATACACAAAACACCGAAGGTATCTCATGTGCACATGGGTTCGATATTCCGCACAGAGCTACACAGGATGCTTGCACAATAGGCCTTACCTTACTTATTTTTCTTTCTCGCAATCCTCTTTCTTTTCTACACTTTTTCCTCTCCAGATCTCCTCAGGGTGTGGTTTTGTTGTTGTACATGTAAAAGAATTCATACAAGCATTAATATTTTACAACAATTAGACACATACATAATTACATTCATTACAATAGAATCATATTAATCGGGCCCCAAAGTTGCGGCGCCAATCTCGCATCCGTCGGCCGTCGTAATTTAATGTATATATTATTATTGTTATTATTATTTTTTGACTGTTGCCGACTTACGTGGCGGGCCTTCATAAAAATGATATTTAAGTTGAACAACGTAATAAACTTTTCATATAAATTTCCTCGGCTAGTCAGTTGACGTTAAAGCAAAAGATCTTTAGTTATTAATTACAATTGCGGCCCACACACGCGCGAGAGTATTTTTCTTACCTCCGTTAACCATTGTATTGTAGTCAGAGTCCTGGCTCTGGGTCTCGGCTATGCTACTGAAAATAAGAATCTTAAAGCTAAGTATTTCTGCAACTTCGTGCGGCTGTGGAGAAAAATTAATATTATGCTAATAGCGGGCGAGTTTTCCGCTTCCGCTAATTTTTCATAAGTTAATATCGCCACGTAATGGCGTCGTTGGCTGCATCGGCCGCTGCGATTGTTGAGCTGTAAATTACTTGAATGCAGGTTAATTCAAGGAAGGCGGACATGAAATCGGGATCACCTCTTACAAATTAAAAGTGCACAATAATATTGAATAGTTATATTATATGTTTAACTCATACAAATATGCTTACATTTGTCAGCACACGCAAGATGTCCCTCTAGACACATTCAAGACAAGCGAAGAAGTAAGGTCGACTAAAAAATTAACAAAAGAGTGTAACTGGGCGTCTCTTTAGATCATTCTGTCATAAATTATTTCTTTGCAATCTAAACCTACACAGAGAAATTATTATTTTAAGGCTACATGAGAAAAAAAAAATCTCTTACAAATTATGAATGTCTTCTTTATAAATATTGTCTTTTCGTAATATGGCACTGGGGACGCTATAACCACATAGATCGATTTACAAGGAAACAGGCCACGTGGTTATGTGGTCATGGTGCTGGACTTCAATGCGCGAGGTTCGTGTTCGAATCTCACCTCCACCCATTTTTTTATTGTTTACAAAATTATGAACTTTCTGTCCGGTCGCTGACGTGTCTGTTCCTCTTCTGTAGTGTTGGAAATTGTCATACTACACATTGGCTATAGAATATGAGTCATGTGGGACGAATATTTTGCCGTCGCAAATAAATGTGATGAACAGTACGAGCAGGCGAGATGCTGCATAGACCACTCACACAAGTGAAAACAACAGATAAACAGGTGTGAACTACGTTACAACAAAGGAATTCAAGAGTCAAAACTTCCGAACGGAACGCTTGACTCATAACATGCAATACTTGCGTAGAACAAGTAGAAGGCACGGAAATCTGGAGGTCAATTTGTCACACCTCGAAGTTGCAAACGGACGATACACACTCGCGTATCTGAATAAAGCGAACAGATACGTCAGTGAACAGACACGCAGCTCGTAATTTTATGAGAAAAAAGGGGCACGGGGGAGATTCGAACATAGATTCCTGCTTTGCCGAAGGACACCATGACCACGTAACGACGACACCGTAGCAACTGAAGTTTTCTCGATGTTGCACATCTTGAGCTTGGGCCGTTCGCTGTGGCTATTTTCCTTCTTTTATCACAGTTCAGTACACCGTCTTCCTGTTTTCATGCTTGATCTGTGCTCAGTTCTTGACGGAGGACTATCCACAGGGCCACCTTACCATTAAATCTGAGGAGGCTGCGATGGCGAGTACGACTTGCAAGTCACGGTAAATGAAATTTTGAAATATTGTGATGTCAGCATCACAGTTTCTCTTAGTCACTCTGTAGCAATGCAGTTTTTATTTCGAAGATCGTGTACGATCGCAGTCTCTGTACTCCTGTGCTCTTATTGTCGCGCTGCTAATGGGAAGTGTGGAAAATGGTCGACGTTACTTACCGCTCTGAGTGCAAAACGCGCGTAGAACTCTGCTGAAATATAGCGAGAGGGTGTAAGGGGCGAAGTCCACCCCGAACATATCCAACGAACATCTACGAACAAAATGAGAACAGCAGGAAAAAAAGAAAAAAAAAGCGTGTCCAGTCAGAGGGTTAACTGCCTTCTGCAATAAAAATCAGTTAATGGATCAATGATGAATTTGATAAAGCAGCATGGGACGTCCGCACCGAACAAATACAACGTCCAGCAACTAGCAAAATGAGATTTAAAAAACAAAACAAAAAATCGGTAGCATCATAGAACAATAGTGTGGTATTTTCATGGATCGATGGTTCAAATCTCACTTTGACCTTTGTTTTTTTTTCGTTCAATTGGGAATACCTACATCTTTTATACGTAAAACTCAACAAATTTATGCTAATTAACGTAAATCTAATTGCCTTTTTTATGAAAAATGCACGTATTCTTGTTTCTAAATACATACTGCACCCCAAATTCCAGTTTTAATTGCAATTTTTAATAAAAGTTGTTTCAGTTAAGAAAAATATAACAAATTAAATTTTAGAACAGAAATGAAAATTCATTCTTTATGTGGAGTATGTCAATTGTTTTACACCACAGATGTGGTCCCACGCGACCCAGTGTAATAAGCGTTATACAAACAAGGAAAACAATTTTCACAGCATCGAGAACAGCGTACGAATACTACAATTTCACAGTTGCCACAGTACCAGTGCATTATGAACACAACAAACTGATTTGGAGCCCATTTAAGATATATGTCCCAAGAAATAACAACACATTTTAGCTGACAGACGTGCTGGAACTACCGCACGAAATTATGTCACACCTTACTGCCGAACGTTGGCGGTATACTGAACAGCACGTCAGAAGTAGGGGAGAAAATGGGGCCCTCGGGTGGCTTCCTGTTATCAGGGTAGCATCACTGAAATGTAATTCTCGGATTAGGATATGAAAGAAGTTCAGAGTTTACTAACTGTAAGTAATACCTTCAGTTGCTTGAGTATTTAGCTGCAGTACGCTTTTACGTCACACGTGCCTCAAGCAGAAAACATTACCCTTTGTTTAATTTAGACCTTTTCATTACTCGCATTTATACACTCCTGGAAATGGAAAAAAGAACACATTGACACCGGTGTGTCAGACCCACCATACTTGCTCCGGACACTTCGACAGGGCTGTACAAGCAATGATCACACGCACGGCACAGCGGACACACCAGGAACCGCGGTGTTGGCCGTCGAATGGCGCTAGCTGCGCAGCATTTGTGCACCGCCGCCGTCAGTGTCAGCCAGTTTGCCGTGGCATACGGAGCTCCATCGCAGTCTTTAACACTGGTAGCATGCCGCGACAGCGTGGATGTGAACCGTATGTGCAGTTGACGGACTTTGAGCGAGGGCGTATAGTGGGCATGCGGGAGGCCGGGTGGACGTACCGCCGAATTGCTCAACACGTGGGGCGTGAGGTCTCCACAGTACATCGATGTTGTCGCCAGTGGTCGGCGGAAGGTGCACGTGCCCGTCGACCTGGGACCGGACCGCAGCGACGCACGGATGCACGCCAAGACCGTAGGATCCTACGCAGTGCCGTAGGGGACCGCACCGCCACTTCCCAGCAAATTAGGGACACTGTTGCTTCTGGGGTATCGGCGAGGACCATTCGCAACCGTCTCCATGAAGCTGCGCTACGGTCCCGCACACCGTTAGGCCGTCTTCCGCTCACGCCCCAACATCGTGCAGCCCGCCTCCAGTGGTGTCGCGACAGGCGTGAATGGAGGGATGAATGGAGACGTGTCGTCTTCAGCGATGTGAGTCGCTTCTGCCTTGGTGCCAATGATGGTCGTATGCGTGTTTGGCGCCGTGCAGGTGAGCGCCACAATCAGGACTGCATACGACCGAGGCACACAGTGCCAACACCCGGCATCATGGTGTGGGGAGCGATCTCCTACACTGGCCGTACACCACTGGTGATCGTCGAGGGGACACTGAATAGTGCACGGTACATCCAAACCGTCATCGAACCCATAGTTCTACCATTCCTAGACCGGCAAGGGAACTTGCTGTTCCAACAGGACAATGCACGTCCGCATGTATTCCGTGCCACCCAACGTGCTCTAGAAGGTGTAAGTCAACTACCCTGGCCAGCAAGATCTCCGGATCTGTCCCCCATTGAGCATGTTTGGGACTGGATGAAGCGTCGTCTCACGCGGTCTGCACGAACAGCACGAACACTGGTCCAACTGAGGCGCCAGGTGGAAATGGCATGGCAAGCCGTTCCACAGGACTACATCCAGCATCTCTACGATCGTCTCCATGGGAGAATAGCAGCCTGCATTGCTGCGAAAGGTGGATATACACTATACTAGTGCCGACATTGTGCATGCTCTGTTGCCTGTGTCTATGTGCCTGTGGTACTGTCAGTGTGATCATGTGATGTATCTGACCCCAGGAATGTGTCAATAAAGTTTCCCCTTCCTGGGACAATGAATTCACGGTGTTCTTATTTCAATTTCCAGGAGTGTATTTGCAATACTATGTTAGGTGAGAACGAGATCTTATTATGTTTTCCGTCGGGTCCCCTAAATAGGTTATTGGCGACGTTTCGCCTATATTATTCCATAGCGTTTAAAAGTTAAATGACATTCGATATTATTTCTCTGCTTGACTCTTTTTGCATCTTAACTAGAACTACAGGTTAGCTCGACCAGAGGACTGGCCAATGTTGTCCAAATTAAATGAAATGGTAAAGGTGCTGTCCATTATTATCGCTGAGTCGATGTGCACGTAGCGGACAGCATGAAAAGTACCCTTGCTATTGCACTTCACTGTACTAGAGACAGCCTGCATTCCGCTCCATGAAAAACGTAACCCAGCGAGATTCCAGAAAACGCGGAAGAATCATGGCCTAATGTTTACATCAATTTTATTCTTACAATGAACGCAATACAGACACTTACAGTCAGTTACCAAAGGAAGAGATAACAGAGTAAGCACAATACTACAGCTCATTACTGACGAACTACTTTAAATTCAACAAAGAATTCTACTTACAAGAAGAGGACTTACCAATGGGATCCTCCATTTCAGAAAACTTAACAAACACGTTCATGAACAAAACAGAAGTAAGAGAACTCCAGAAAAAAAGAGTATTCCATGAAAAAGTTCCAGGTTCAAATGGCTCTGAGCACTATGGGACTTAACATCTGAGGTCATCAGTCCCCTAGACATAGAACTACCTAAACCTAACTAACCTAAGGACATCACACACATCCATGCCCGAGGCAGGATTCAAACCTGCGACCGTAGCAGCCGCGCGGCGCCGGACTGAATCGCCTACAACCGCGTCTAGAACAGTACCAGGAAAATACAATATCCCGTACTGGTGAAGATACGTGGATGACTCCACCTGCTTGGTAGATCAGTCGGAAAATAAAACAGGACAACTACACACAACGTCAAACACACTACAGAAAAACATAAAGTTCACCTTAGGGAAATAACAATCAGGCCAAACAAACTGACTACAAATATGCATCACAGAGGAAAATAACCAGCGCTCATTCAGCATTTACAGGAAAAACATCTCAACAGACACAATACACCAGTCATCTAACCACCCACAGGCCCAAAGAGAAGCGGCTTTCAGATACATGCTCAACAGACTAACCAAAGTACCATGTGATAAACACAACTATAATAAGGAGCTGGATATAATCACTCAGACAGCAAAAAATAACGGATACCAGTATTCTCGGGTTATAAAACTGAAAACGAAAACCCGAAAAACACCACATAGATCCAGAAACCCAAAGCATTGTCCACGCACGTACAGACGCACACACACAGACATACACACACACACACACACACACACACACACACACACACACACACAACACCGCCACTTCACAAAAAGGGCACAACAATGAAACTCAACAGGCATGTAGGTACACACTCACATATGGAAACAAACTGACACACAGAACTGGGAATATGATCAAGAAGCAAGAATAAAAATAGCGTAACAAAGCAATAACACAATATAGAAATGTCTAATGAAGGAAAATGACACTGACGCATAAAAAAATCAGGCATTGACGAAGTCCCGTGTAATAATTGTGATGCTCTATACTTAGGAAAGACCAGAAAAATGTTGAAATTAGTTATAAAGAACATTAAAGAGGATGAAAATAAGGTACCAGCGATTCAACATTTGCTGAACACCTGAGCCGCTGAAACCATCACTTTGTCACAATAGAAACAGACATGAGAAGACAGATTCAGTCACAAGATTCATACTAACCCTAAAGGAAAACTTCCAAATCCAAAATGCCATCATAGAAAAGAGAAACAAAATAAAAGATCAAACAAAAACTAGAAACCAAACTTTATTTAAATAAATAAAACTTATATTATTAATCACCTAAAACTTGCACCGCTAATATTTCGGAAATGAAAAGTGTGTGCAGATTTCACAGAATGGATTGGTGTTCAGGGGCTCGTATTGATAGCCAATAAACAGATTGTAATAATATTTTTGAGCAAACATACACATTTTTGGAATAGTGCCCATTGACATCAACAAATGTAAAGCAGTGTTAATTAGAATGTCATTGGTGTTTGTTCCAGGATTCTAGTGCCAGTCACCGGCCGGAGTGGCCGAGCGGTTCTAGGCGCTTCAGACCGGAGCCGCGCGACCGCTACGGTCGCAGGTTCGAATCCTGCCTCGGGCATGGATGTGTAGTTCTAAGTTCTAGGGGACTGATGACCTCATAAGTTAAGTCCCATAGTGCTCATAGCCATTTGAACATCTTGTGCCAGTCGCTTACCAGATACCGTATTGTGCAGTAGCTGTGCGTAGCTGCTAGATATGATGTGGCTTCATGACTGAACGAGTGTGCCGATTTTTGGTACGATTGTATTCCCGCCGCGAGTGTTAAGGTCGATATTGGCCTCGCCAGAGATACTTGGGCGACGAGTTGGCGGCGAGTGACCCTCGAGCGATGAGGAGAGGAGGATTAGAGAGTACCGAGCGAGAAGTTCACAACGGCAAAGTGTTGGGGTCCGGATGGTCCGAATTGTGCATTTAATAATTTTGGACTCGCATTCGGGAGGACGACGGTTCAATCCCGCTTCCGGCCATCCTGATTTAGGTTTTCCCTGATTTCCCTATATCGCTCTAGGCAAATGCCGGGATGGTTCCTTTGAAAGGGCGCGGCCGACTTCCTTCCCCGTCCTTCTCTAATCCGATGAGACCGATGACCTCGCTGTTTGGTCTCTTCCCTCAAAACAATCCAATAATTTTGGCACTCTGTGGTTGTGGACTGATGGTGAAACCGAGACGCCTGGTAATTCAACGCTGCTGCGGAACGATAAGCCGAGGGCTCTGCAACTGTATGGGTGCATTTACGGCGAGCTGTGGCCGATTTCGTTTGTGGGTGTTTTGCCACGGCAGATAAACAAGACAACGCGGGCCCAGTCTGAATACGCTGAGCTGTAGCATGTTCGCCCACAATAAGGTTGTCCTGATATTGGAGAAGAAAGTAGTGGAATACGGTACTGTATTAACCTTCAGTGACTTCTACGGTGTTAGTTTCCTTAACTGTGTGTAGAATGAGCAGTAACTGTCACTTTTCAAAGGAATTTACGAGTGTGTAAAGGTATGGCCAATGGCGGGTGGGCTTTGTCATAAAGTTATTGTATTTCTTATTTGTGAACATAATTTTGTTATCAGGATTACTCATTGAACAGATCTGAAATTCAGTTCTGCGCTGTAGTTCAGCTGGTTATAAACACTGCAACTGACCATATCTGCTGACTGTGAGTTTTGTGTATGTTTTTATGTCTACGTGTTAAATGAAAGTCAATTTTGAAGTTTGAAAGGTACCTTTCTACGATTACGATTTTGTAAGTTTTTATTTGGAAGTGATGTTGTTTGCTACTGTTATTGGTTGAGAATTTATTACCCATAGGAACAGTTGTTGAATCTGTCTTTTATGAAATGTTTTAAGATTTGTTGTTTTGGCGCACAATTACTAATAAATTACGTAAATTAGTAATGTTGTGTAAGCAGTTATTGAAGGCACACATCTCCATTAGCCAATCAACCATGGCCAGCTGGGGACGGGCATTCATGTAGTATTAGGGAACTAGAGGCTATTTGTTAAGTTGTGGCAACGCTAATCCTGTTGTTTGCTGTTGTTGTTGAAGTGTCTGGCCGCCCATAAATTATATAATAACTCTGCATCCGCAGCTCTTGATGAACAGAGATGTCATAGAATGGAACCTGTATCGATGGAGAACTTGTCTGGCTGATGTCACTTCCTCGAGCGTTAAAGTGCGGATCAACTGCACTGGCAGTGCGCTTGTGTGTTCCTTGACTACATTGCGACTTGCTAGTCAGTTAATGTGAGACAATCCAAACAGTAGGTAGTGAGTGGATGATGGGATTTACCAATGCAGTAAAAGTTGACATGCTCATGGTGTATGGAGAGTCAAGGAAGAATATACACTCCTGGAAATTGAAATAAGAACACCGTGAATTCATTGTCCCAGGAAGGGGAAACTTTATTGACGCATTCCTGGGGTCAGATACATCACATGATCACACTGACAGAACCACAGGCACATAGACACAGGCAACAGAGCATGCACAATGTCGGCACTAGTACAGTGTATATCCACCTTTCGCAGCAATGCAGGCTGCTAATAGCCCGCATCTCGTGGTCGTGCGGTAGCGTTCTCGCTTCCCACGCCCGGGTTCCCGGGTTCGATTCCCGGTGGGGTCAGGGATTTTCTCTGCCTCGTGATGGCTGGGTGTTGTGTGCTGTCCTTAGGTTAGTTAGGTTTAAGTAGTTCTAAGTTCTGGGGGACTTATGACAGCAGTTGAGTCCCATAGTGCTCAGAGCCATTTGAACCAGGCTGCTATTCTCCCATGGAGACGATCGTAGAGATGCTGGATGTAGTCCTGGGGAGCGGCTTGCCAAGCCATTTCCACCTGGCGCCTCAGTCGGACCAGCGTTCGTGCTGGACGTGCAGACCGCGTGAGACGACGCTTCATCCAGTCCCAAACATGCTCAATGGGGGACAGATCCGGAGATGTTGCTGGCCAGGGTAGTTGACTTACACCTTCTAGAGCACGTTGGGTGGCACGGGATACATGCGGACGTGCATTGCCCTGTTGGAACAGCAAGTTCCCTTGCCGGTCTAGGAATGGTAGAACGATGGGTTCGATGACGGTTTGGATGTACCGTGCACTATTCAGTGCCCCCTCGACGATCACCAGTGGTGTACGGCCAGTGTAGGAGATCGCTCCCCACACCATGATGCCGGGTGTTGGCCCTGTGTGCCTCGGTCGTATGCAGTCCTGATTGTGGCGCTCACCTGCACGGCGCCAAACACGCATACGACCATCATTGGCACCAAGGCAGAAGCGACTCTCATCGCTGAAGACGACACGTCTCCATTCGTCCCTCCATTCACGCCTGTCGCGACACCACTGGAGGCGGGCTGCACGATGTTGGGGCGTGAGCGGAAGACGGCCTAACGGTGTGCGGGACCGTAGCCCAGCTTCATGGAGACGGTTGCGAATGGTTCTCGCCGATACCCCAGGAGCAACAGTGTCCCTAATTTGCTGGGAAGTGGCGGTGTGGTCCCCTACGGCACTGCGTAGGATCCTACGGTCTTGGCGTGCATCCGTGCGTCGCTGCGGTCCGGTCCCAGGTCGACGGGCACGTGCACCTTCCGCCGACCACTGGCGACGACATCGATGTACTGTGGAGACCTCACGCCCCACGTGTTGAGCAATTCGGCGGTACGTCCACCCGGCCTCCCGCATGCCCACTATACGCCCTCGCTCAAAGTCCGTCAGCTGCACATACGGTTCACGTCCACGCTGTCGCGGCATGCTACCAGTGTTAAAGACTGCGATGGAGCTCCGTATGCCACGGCAAACTGGCTGACACTGACGGCGGCGGTGCACAAATGCTGCGCAGCTAGCTCCATTCGACGGCCAACACCGCGGTTCCTGGTGTGTCCGCTGCGCCGTGCGTGTGATCATTGCTTGTACAGCCCTCTCGCAGTGTCCGGAGCAAGTATGGTGGGTCTGACACACCGGTGTCAATGTGTTCTTTTTTCCATTTCCAGGAGTGTAGAATGGAACCTCTGTCGATGGAGAACGTGTAAAGTACTTGCCTGACTGATGTCACTTCCTCGAGCGTTAAAGTGCAGATCAACTGCACTGGCAGTGCGCTTGTGTTTTCCTTGATTACATTGCGACTTGCTAGTCAGTTAATGTGAGACAATCCAAACAGTAGGTAGTGAGTGGATGATGGGATTTACCAATGCAGTAAAAGTTAACGTGCTCATGGTGTATGGAGAGTCAAGGAAGAATACAGTTCGTTCTCGTACGTTATAAGTGGCAAGATATCCCAATAGAAATCAACTATCTCAGCTATTCTTTATCAACCTCTTCAACGACTGAAAGTAATAATGTTGAACCTAGGCAATGTAACAGAAGGAAACGACAGAAGAAGGAGGAATTAATGTCCTTGCTGCTATTGCAGCTGATCCGCACTTTAGCTCTCGGGCAAGCCCTCGAGGAAGTGACATGAGTCAGACAAGTGCCCTACGCATTCTCCGTCGACATAGGTTCCATCTCTATCACATCTCTCTTCATGAAGAGCTGCATGGAAACGGTTATGATAAACGTGTTAACTTCTGTACATGGGCATTAAGACAGGACACTAAAGATGTATCATGTCTCTTGTTCCGCGATGAAGCCATACTTACCGATAACGGCGAGAGAAACGGACGAAACATGCACTATTGATCTGTTGACCATTCAAAAAAAATGATTCAAATGGCTCTGAGCACTATGGGACTTACCATCTTAGGTCATCAGTCCCCTAGAACTTAGAACTACGTAAACCTAACTAACATAAGCACATCACATACATCCATGCCCGAGGCAGGATTCGAACCTGCGACCGTAGCAGTCACGCGGTTCCGGACTGAAGCGCCTAGAACCGCACGGCCACCGCGGCCGGCTGTTGACCATTCCCATGGTCTTCGTAACGTGTAACATCAGCGTCCATGGATAGAGGTCTGCGCGGATAAGAAAAGTGCAATCCGCATCCGCACCGCATCCGCAAGGTACTAATCCGCAACCGCATCCGCAGCAATTAATCCGCATCCGCAAGTTCCTTATCCGCATCCGCATATATTTAACTTTTGAAAGAGTAATTAATAGTAATAGACAGTAGAACTTAGAATTATGGTATGTAATGACATAGTTATTGTTAGGGTGCCATTTCTGCCACAACTTAACTACTTTTGACTTCTTGAATCACAGGAAATGCTCTATACCCACTCTAAACAAGACCATTCCAAACAGGAAAGCATTGGCGTTCCGGAGCACACACAGTAGCGGTTCGGGTCTCGTGAGATTGGAAACGCTATTTAAAAAAATAAAATTCAATGTAATAGTATTAAATGATGAAAATACGTGTATAGAAACAATTATATTTCGCTGCTCTTGTGCCAAGGCAGCTGAAAATGACGATGGTTTTAAACTGTTACTAGCACATTGCATCATTTACCGACAGTTTTTTTGTACTCATTGCTTGGATGTGTCAAATTTTGAAGCCATTCGTATCAGCTGATGACTGTATTATAGCTTACGCGTTCAGTCCTCGTCATTCCCAGGTGAAAATATTAGGTCTACACTGCAAAACGCTGGCGCACCTGTGGAAAAGTTAAACTGCCAGCAATAATTGACGTTGTCCGGAAGAAATAACTCGTCTTCCGAAGAGTGACAACAAAATCACTGGTTATAGAAATTAGGAGTCCATTTAGCTTTAGCTAAAAATACGATTGAAATCTCGAACCTCGCCTTTTGGCTGATTTCTCGAATTAAGACCTAGCGATTAATGAAATGTCTGTTTCATTCTCAACTAAACAAAGTTTTTCACACTTTAAAACATCCTAAACATTGGTCTAAATTACTAAGACAAAATTTGCAGTAGATTTTGCAGTTAATACTTTCAATGTTAAAAAATATTTATTTTTCAGAGTTTAATGGAACTGCAAACGATTTCAAGATGTCTATATAAAAACCACTGTCCCATAACGTCTAATGTTAGGCTCTGTTCCCTGTTAAGCAATACCGAGTTACAGTTAAAATGTTCAATTTTGTTACGAATTTCAGCCCTTATCTTTACTAATTGGCTGGTAAATTAAAAGACACATTATTATTTTGGATGATTTGAATATTTTGTAAGTTTTCAGTGTGACCAGAGTAATCTTTCACGGGCTATCGCAGTCATAGCTTGTTGGTGGTCGTGTGCCGTAGTTTGAAGTCAGACTTGTAATTAATTACAAGGCCCGCCGTGCCACCGCTGCGGCCGGGCTGTTTCACTGTTCACAGAGAGCGACAATTGTTGGCGGCTGCAAATGTTACTGTAGTGCGCGCTAAAATTTAGGTAGGCACTTGTGAGACCATCATTACCTAGTTTAATAATATTGACTTGTTAGCTGTTGAATGTTCTTGTTGCGAAGGGTAAAAACTTAAAATTGAGCTCTTTAATATGAAAATTACAACAAAACAAGTTGCTTGTTAGTATTTCCCTCTTTTACCTAATGCTACTTAAATGTTCTTGCTGGGAATAGTAAAAATACTAACAATATGTCGAGGAAATTCTTTACTATATTACAACAATAACTCACGGGCTTCAGATTAAATATTTTCATCTTCTGCTTGCTTCTGATTCAAATTCTGTAAAAGAAAGAATCAGATGAAAAAAATTGTAACTAATTCAGATAAGCCCAAAAAATACAGTGAAGTAAGAGTGGCTGTACAAGTACGTTTTTTCTTTCGAAGATTACTACGCAGGAACATGATGTCATCAATCGTCTGTGGCTTCAAAGACGTGCGTCGGTCCTGCATTATTTGTCCCGCAGTACAGAAGCTTCTCTCAGATGGGGCGCTGGACGCTGTAATGCAGTGCACAAAGTATGCGAGTTTGGAAAGACGCGGATAGACGTTTTCACGTCCATGCCACCAACTTATCAGGTCGATGCCTTCCGAAAATTGGACTTTATCATTCGTATATCTGAGAATTTCACCTGACGCAAAGACAAGAGCTCTCGTGATTCATCTTCTCGCAACATAATTTTTCGCTTCCTTTACAACTTCATCTTTATCGGCACTGCTAAGAAATTTTAGGTTTTCATATCTTGGATTCAAAAACGTTGTTAGTTTATGGGTTACTGTTATGTCCAATTTGCTGATTAAAATAGATTTGGATGTACTCTTTAAATCTATCAGAAATGGGCTGTCGCCATCATTTTTTTCAAGGAAGGAGAGAAGTTTTAACTTCCACAACACACATAAATAAAGCGTAATGGTTTTGGAGGCTTCGAGATTACAAGAAGCTATTTTAAATGGTGTCAGAAAAGTTATTAAATCTTCCAACATACTCTTGTCTATAGAATCAATCAAATTATCTTGATTTTTCTCTGACAAAATTGACAGAACTTCAAACCATTGTGAATTAATAGACTCAAACATATCCAATTTACTGTTCCATCGTGTGTCTATATCTCCTTTCAATGACTTCTGAAGGCGATTCTGAAGACCATATCTTTTAAAGAAAGTTGTGATAGCTCGACAGGAATTTATTAGTCGCTGCACGTCACTCTTCTCATCATTCGCGTCTCCTCGAGTCGTGTGCTCCAGCACAGTATTAAGAATGTGTGCTGAGCACGAGAGCCTCTTGTATTGGCGAAGTACTGCCACAATATTTGGACCTCTATCCGTAACGAACACGATGTTATTCACAGCACTGAATAAATCGAACGACCGTAGTATCTTAATTAATTCAAGTTTAATGTTTTCTCCTGCTTTTTAATCTCACTCTCAAAATTTCTGGTGCACAACACTCGATCCTCAAGTTTCACTTCTTCATAATTAACATAATATGCAGTCACTCCCATATAGTGGGGTACAAAGAACGAGCCTCCTAGAAGATTGTGAGCCTAAAGACTGAAGACAGACACAATCGGGCGTACCCTGGAAACGGTGAAAGATTTCGCCGGCTAATCCTTCTAACACCACATCAAGTTAAAGTCCAAAACCAAATTAACATCAAGATGCAACGGCCTTTATCAAGACCATCCCTTGTGACGATCTCGATAAATATTGAGGGATTCTCTAGTCATATGGGTGTTTTATTAGCAGACATGTGCTATAACCATAAATGTGACGTATTGTTGGTGCAGGAAACACACCGGGGAGTCACCAGCCACAGACCTAAAATAGCAGGAATGGATTTGGCCATTGAAAGACCTCACGAGAAGTATGGGAGTGCGATTTTCATCAGACCCGGGCTCAACGTAACATCAGCCGCAATGACAGAAGTAAATAACATTGAAGTACTTACCATTTTTTTGCGCCCAGAAGCTCTCTGTGACGTCTGTGTACAAACCGCCAGATGTGGACTTTGTTTTCCATGAACCAAACAATTTTACATATGACCATATTAATTTTGTCATGGGTGATTTCAACTGCAATGGTGAAACATGGGGATATAATGAGACTGATGAGAATGGTGTACAGCTTGAATCCTGGGCTGACACTAATGACCTACAACTCATCCATGACCCAAAACAGCCAGCGTCGTTCAACAGCAGAAGATGGAGAAAGGGATATAATCCTGACAACATCTTTGTGAGTAGGAAGTTGGCAGCACAGTGCATGAAGCTTGTTGAAGAACCTATCCCAAGTACACAACACAGACCCGTCATTTGTGTTGTGAATGTCATGGTTAAACCAGAGGAGGTGCCTTTCCGAAGACGGTTTAATTTCAAAAAGGCAGACTGGCAGAAATATCAAGAGCAATTGGCCAAAGAGATTGAGAAAATCCCTCCTCGACCAGATGAGTATGGTAGATTTATCGATCTTGTGAAAGGGATCTCAAGGAAAAACATCCCAAGGGGTTGCCGTACCCAGTACATCCAGGGTCTGACCGGCAGCAGCAAGGTCTTACTTGACAGGTACCAAAAGCTGTCCACTCAGGACCCCTTCAGCGAAGATACGATGGAGGCTGGGGAGGGACTAATGCAGGCTATTGCTGAGGATGAGAGATCACGGTGGTGCAAACTAGTCGAGAATCTTGACATGAAACAAAACAGCAGACGTGCATGGAAATTACTGAAAAACTTAAGTGAGGATCCAAATGACCACCAGCAGAAGAACAACGGGGTAACAGCAAATCAGATTGCTAGCCAACTTCTGAAGAATGGGAAAACCAAAGGGAAAAGAGAAAGGGGAAGAGTTATACCACAAGAACAAAAAGATTACGGACTCCTCAATGCTTCATTCACAGCAACCGAACTGGAAGACGCCATTCAGAGTATGAAACTGAATAAGGCCGCTGGACCTGATAACCTTAGAACGGAGCAGATAAAACAGTTTGGGCCCAAAGCTCGAAACTGGTTACTACAAATGATGAACACCTGTATTAAAGAGCTGAATATTCCAAAAGTATGGCGGCAGGCGTGAGTGGTGGCCTTACTAAAACCTGGGAAGGAGATAAAGGACCCCAAAAGTTACAGACCAGTGTCACTTCTATGCCATCTCTATAAGATACTGGAGCGGATGATTCTCAACCGGGTGGCAGAAACTATAGATGGAAAGCTAATAAAGGAACAAGCCGGTTTCAGACCAGGAAGATCTTGTTGTGGGCAAATACTTAATCTGACGCAACATATAGAAGATGGATTTGAAAAAAAATTAATAACTGGAGCAGCTTTCATAGATCTTACTGCTGCACACGACACGGTAAACCACAGAAAGCTATTGCGCGAATTATATCACCTCACAGGGGACTGTAGGTTGACGATGGTTATTGGTAGTCTTCTGCAGAATCGAAGATTTTATGTCTCCCTAAACGGTAAGAACAGTAGATGGCGACTGCGGAAGAATGTCTTACCACAAGGAAGTGCACTTTCTCCCATCCTTTATAATGTGTACACTAATGACCAACCTATACCTCAAGATGCGAGACTGTTCGTATATGCTGATGACACAGCTGTGGTGGTCCAGGGGTCCAATTTTGATGCAACATCTGGAAATCTCTCTAGAGCGCTTGAAGAACTGGCTCAATACTACGACGCCAATCACATCAAGCCAAACCCTGACAAAACCCAAGAATGTGCTTTCCATCTACGCAGTAGAGATGCTGGAGTTGAGCTCTACGTTACATGGCAAGGTAAGAAGCTAAAGCACTGTCCAACACCTAAATACCTTGGGGTTGTACTTGACAGAACGCTTTCCTTCAAGCAGCATTGCCAAAACACCAAGGCTAAAGTCTGCTCCAGGAATAACATCATCCACAGGCTGACAAACTATGAACGGGGAGCTCAACCATCAGTACTGAGAACACCAGCACTTGCTCTGTGTGTTTCTGCAGCAGACTATGCAGCGCCAGTGTGGGAAGCATCTGCACATGCTAAACAGGTTGATGTAAGTGTAAATGAGACAATGCGAATTGTTACAGGCTGTCTCAGACCCACACCAACGAGTAATTTGTACCTACTTGCTGGAATTGCCCCATCCAAGATCAGAAGGCAGGTGGCAGCAGACGCTGAGAGGACAAAGAAAGAAACAGATTCTCGACACCCACTGAATGGGCACGTCACTCAGACTCGGAGGCTTAAGTCTAGAAATAGCTTTATTGCAAGAACCAAGATCCTTGACGGTTCACAGGAAGATAATAGAGTCCGTAAATGGGAGAATGAAGAAACCGCACTGCAGATAACACCAAAAGAGCAAATGGCACCTGTAAACAAACTTCCTTATACAGTGTGGAGAACACTAAATAGGCTGAGGGCTGGTGTACCCAGATGCAAAACTAATCTGTGCAAGCGGGGACTGCTGACTAACGACGACGACGTTCTTTGCGGATGCGGAGAGGTACAAGACGAGGTACATCCCCTCATGTGCCGACTACTGCCGGAGCCCTACAGTTTTAGTGACCTGTTACAAGCCAACGACAAAGTCGTAGCAGTGGCTAACTATTGGAAAAATAAAATTTGATCTGGGAACGGAAAAGTAAGTAAAGTACTTCCATATAGTTTATTTTACGGTACGAATCAGTCCATATATCGACAGTTAGTGCTCCACCTATATCTCTGAATATATTCTTTACTTCTGCAGAGGCAGTTTCGCGCAGACGATCGGCCGTTTCCTTCAAATTTCTGGATGAGGTAGCAGTTCCTTAGCACTCACTGCACCGTACTTGGCCCCCACATCAATAAGAAACTGTGCCGCCTCGAGAAACCCAGATCCACACGCAACTTCGAATGGTAAAATGTCTTTGCTGACAATATTGATAAGTTTTTCTGTCGCGGCTGTCTTCAAATTTGGCGGAACTTCCGGAACTTTCACGTCTCTCTTGGTATTTAAATAAGTAATTATGCTACTTTGTCCAGCCTCACACGAATGTTTTAACAAATTTGAAGTTCCACTTTTGTGTCCAGTGTAGGAATATACTTTTTTACACGCAAAACAAGCCACTATATCTTTTATATTTTCGTTGCCATCAAATACGTATCCGAATTTTTTTTCCAAATTGGCGATTTCAATTTGTTTTCCTTCACTAATGCAAAATCACCTTTTTTCACCTTACACGAAATTGTATCCATCGATGTGGTGTTCATTTGAAGAAATAACTCTCACTGATATTTGCTACGATGCACGTTGTCACTCGGTCATTACAAAGCGCTAGCTGAAGTCAGCGGAAAATTGCAACGGGCACCTGTCTGGTAGACAGTGGGCAGGTTTGCCACCCAGAGAGCACTTCACAGGCCACACAAAAAACACGGATTAGGCGCAGGTCTCTTGGGTACAGCTACGTCGGTCGTAGCCAGGGGCTGAGGACAACAGACATCCGCTCTACACGGGCCCTGCAAGATTCAAAATGGTTCAAATGGCTCTGAGCACTATGGGACTTAACATCTATGGTCATCAGTCCCCTAGAACTTAGAACTACTTAAACCTAACTAACCTAAGGACATCACACAACACCCAGTCATCACGAGGTAGAGAAAATCCCTGACCCCGCCGGGAATCGAACCCGAGAACCCGGGAGTGGGAAGCGAGACCCTGCAAGATTCCAAGAATGATTTGAACTAACATTGCAAAATACGTACTGGACAGATTCCTTGCTCATTATCCGCAGATGACCCGCGGATATCCGCGCCGGTCGTGATTTTATCCGCCAAGAAACAAATACCGCGGATATGCGCGGATATATCCGCGGATATCCGCATCCGCGCAGACCTCTATCCATGGAGTCTAAAAGTTTGTTGTCAACCATCAGCTCATAGTCCCATTTCTCATAGACAGAACATTGAGCACAGACAAGTATCGCAGCCTCCTAACAAATCACCTTCTACGGTGCTTCTAACGTACAAAACACAGCTGGAAGAAAGGAGAAACCACAAGAATGACAGCAGGGCAACAAATACTAAAATGGACCAAATCGGGCAAGAAAACCACAGAGAGACGCAAAAAACATGTAGAAGAGATCAAAACAAGAGAGCAGATTACCATGGCTGGCTGACAATGAGAATAAAAAGGAGAAGCCACCCACTCTGTAACACATAAAACCTTCACACTTAAAACACTAGGGTGGAGGACACAGAGGGACAAAGCACATGCGCTAAAACTTAGATCAAATGATAAAACTCACCCTCACGAATAAAAGTAAAACTGAAGCTGCTGTTGAGGCATTGTCGCCTAACACCGAAGGCAGGGTGCTGGGACAGCCGGCCGAAGTGGCCGTGCGGTTAAAGGCGCTGCAGTCTGGAACCGCAAGACCGCTACGGTCGCAGGTTCGAATCCTGCCTCGGGCATGGATGTTTGTGATGTCCTTACGTTAGTTAGGTTTAACTAGTTCTAAGTTCTAGGGGACTAATGACCTCAGCAGTTGAGTCCCATAGTGCTCAGAGCCATTTTTTTTTGCTGGGACAGTCAAAAGTCCGCTGCAGAGCGGGTAAAAGCGGGCAGTCATTTGTGAGCTACAGCGACAACGCGGTGGGTCCTCACAATGGAGGAGGTAACCATGCATTGGCCGCGTATAACCAATGCGAAGCTGGCAGGGAAAAACTGATTCCCTGCAAGAGGACCGCTTTAAAGACTTCCACACATTCGTTATCTCCTTAATGACACACAGTTTGTTGTGTGTACTGTTACGCCATTCTGTCTCCCAAAGCCGAAAAACCCTGAGGCGTAAGACAGAACCCAGAGATGCCCATATCCAGAAGCGGTTTCCACGTGGCCTGTTTGACCAGCTTGTGAGCAAGTTCGTTGCCTGGGATTCCTACGTGTCCTGGGGTCCACACAAACACCACTGAATGACCAGACCATTCCAGGGCATCGATGGTCTCCTGAATGGACGCAACCAAAGGATGGAGATGGTATGACTGGTCGATAGCTTGTAGGCTGCTCAAGGAGTCGCCAGGGCATGAGCGGATGTGCTCAAGAGCACGAGATATGGCCTCCAGCTCTGCAGTGAAAACACTGCAGCCATCTGGAAAGGATTGGTGTTCAATATGTCCTCCATGAACTCACACAAAGCCTACGTGACCATCAGCCATAGAGCCATCGGTATAAACCACATCATGGCCGCAGTGCATGTGGACAATCGAGAGGAAGTGAGAGCGGAGAGCCGCAGGGTTCACGGAGTCCTTAGGACCATGTAAGAGGTCCAGAAAAATCTGCAGCCTAGATGTACACCGTGGAGCTGTTCGTGAATGGACCTCAAGGACAGATGGTAAAGGGAAGGACTACAGCTCAGACAGAAGGGACTGGACGCGAACAGCAATCGTTAAGTCCTGACCTGAGTCGACAATGCGGGAGATTAACCGCCGTGGTTTGCAAAAGGAGACGGTAATTTGGACGTGCAGGAGAACCACGAACGTGTCCAACGTAACTGGCGAGCAGTTGTGCACGCATAACTTTCAATGGAGGGACTCCGGCCTCAGCGAGGACACTGGTCACCGGTCTCGTTCTAAAGGCCTTGTCGCTAGATGAATGCCTCAGTGGTGCACTGGGTCGAGTAACCGCAAAGCTGATGGCGCCGCCGAACCGTAAACCAGACTCCCATAGTCAAGGCAGGATTGAACAAGGGCTCTGTAGAGCTGTAGCACCGTAGAGCGATGTACACCACTGTTGGTGTTGCTCAGGCAACGGAGGGTATTGAGGTGTTGCCAGCACTTCCGCTTCAAACGACGAAGACGAGGAAGCCATATCAATCGGGCGTAGAAAACCAAAGAATCGATATGTCTCCACTACAGTGAGTGGATCGTTATTAAGATAAAGTTATGGTCTGGATGAACGGTGTGACACCGACAGAAATACATGACACATTACTTCACGGCTGAAAACTGGAAGCTGTGGGCTAGAGCCTATGACTGCACCTTGCGAATGACTCCCTGTACGCGTCACTCAGCAACAGCAGTACTGGAGGAGCAGTACGAAATGCAGAAGGCATCTGCATACAGAGAAGTCGAGACCGACGGCCCTACAGCTGCTGCTAGACCGTTAATAGCCAGAGAGACACCCAATGCAAAGCCCTGCGGAAGGCCATTCTCCTGAATATGGACGGAACTATGGGAGGCAACGATTTGGACACGGAAAGTACGGAGCGACAAGGAGTTTTGGGTAAAAATTGGAAGCAGGCCCCAGAGTCCCCACTCATACAATGTGGGAAGGATATGATGTAGCCAGGTTGTGTTGTATGCTTTACGAGTCAAAAAAGACTGCAACCAGATGTTGGCACCTGGAAAAGGCTGTTCAGAAGGCAGACTCGAGGAGCACAAGATTCTACATCTACATTTATACTCCGCAAGCCACCCAACGGTGTGTGGCGGAGGGCACTTTACGTGCCACTGTCATTACCTCCCTTTCCTGTTCCAGTCGCGTATGGTTCGCGGGAAGAACGAGTCTGAAAGCCTCCGTGCGCGCTCTAATCTCTCTAATTTTACATTCGTGATCTCCTCGGGAGGTATAAGTAGGGGAAGCAATATATTCGATACCTCATCCAGAAACGCACCCTCTCGAAACCTGGCGAGCAAGCTACACCGCGATGCAGAGCGCCTCTCTTCCAGAGTCTGCCACTTGAGTTTGTTAAACATCTCCGTAACGCTATCACGGTTACCAAATAACCCTGTGACGAAACGCGCCGCTCTTCTTTGGATCTTTTCTATCTCCTCCGTCAACCCGATCTGGTACGGATCCCACACTGATGAGAAATACTCAAGTATAGGTCGAACGAGTGTTTTGTAAGCCACCTCCTTTGTTGATGGACTACATTTTCTAATGAATCTCCCAATGAATCTCAACCTGGTACCCGCCTTACCAACAATTAATTTTATATGATCATTCCCCTTCAAATCTTTCCGCACGCATACTCCCAGATATTTTACAGAAGTAACTGCTACCAGTGTTTGTTCCGCTATCATATAATCATAAAATAAAGGATCCTTCTTTCTATGTATTCGCAGTCAGTGATGTAGTGATCCTGGCAGAAGCCGCCCTGCCATGGAGCCAGTAGGCCACGTGACTCAAGGACGCAGCCCAACCGCCGACACACCATACATTCCAGCAGGTTACAAAGAAAGTCGGTGAGGCTATAGGAATTGGAAGCTATCCACATCAAGCGTGTTTTGACTGGGTTTGAGCACCAGAATGGTGGTGCTCTCCCGCCATAGCTACGGAAAGATGCCATCATACCAGATGCAGTTAAATTTGACGAGGAGATGTCGCTTGTAGTCAGACGAGAGATGTTTAATCATTTGACTGGGACCCAATCCGGCCCACGAGCTGTGTCAGGGCAATGTGCAAGGGTGCTGAGGAGCTCCCACTCTGTAAATGGGGCGTTATAGGATTCATTGTGGCGTGAAGTGAACGAGAGGACTTTCCTTTCCAACCGGCGTTTGAGGGTGCGAAAGGCTGGGGGGGGGGGGGGGGGGGGGGGCGGTAGTTCTCCATTGCAAGCTCGAGCATAGTGCGTAGATAAGTGCTCGGCAATCGCGTTTGCGTCGGTACGTAATACGCCATTGATGTTAATGCCAGGATCACCTTTTGGGGAGTTATACCCTAAAAGACGTCTGATCTTCGTCCACACTTGGGAAGGTGACATATGGCACCCAATGGTCGACATGTACCTCTCCCAACACTATTGTTTCCGTCGTTTTATAAGCTGGCGAATGCGGGCAAGGAGCCACCTAAAGGCTATTAGGTGCTCTTTAATTGCCTCAGTGACTTCCAGCGACCACCAAGGGACTGCCTTTCACCGGGGCACCCTAAAGGACGAGGGATTGCAATTTCCACCGCAGAAACGATCGTTGTAGTGACCTGCTCAACGACAACATCGATGGCACTTTATGTGGGAGATTCAGCGGTGACAGCAGACGTGAAGGTTTCCCAGTCTGCCTTGTTTAAGGCCTATCTGGGTAGGCGTCCGTGTGCATGACGCTGGAGGAGTGACAGGAAGATGGGGAAGTGGTCACTACCACACAGGTCGTCATGTGCTGTCCAGTGGATAGGTGGGAGAAGGTCAGAACTGCAAACTGAGAGATCAATGGCGGAATATGAGCCATGTGCCACACTGAAGTGTGTGGGAGCACCTGTATTTAAGAGGCAGAGGTCGATTTGTGACAGTAAATTTTCGACCATACCTTAGCCAGTAAGCATGGCGCCACTCCACAAGGGGTTATGTGCATTAAATTCTCCCAAAAGTAGGAATGGTTTAGGGAGCTGATCAATCGGTGCAGCCAATACACTCATGGGTACTGCACTATCTGGAGGAAGATATACATTGCAAACAGTTATTTCCTGTGTCGTCCTTATCCTGACAGCCACCGCATCAAGAGGGGTCTGAAGGGGCGCAGGTTCACTACATACTGAGTTCCAGACATAGACGCAAACTACACCTGACACTCTATTACAGTCGCTGCAGTTCCTATAATATCCCTTATAGCCGCTGTGGGCAGGAGTGCATATTGCCGGGAACCAGGTTTCCTGGAGAGCAATACAGAAAGCAATTGTAAAACTTAACAGCAGCCATAGCTCAGCCAGTCGATGGAAAAACCCGCCACAATTCCACTGGAGGATTACGTGATGGAGAGACTAGGAAGGCATGAAACACTCAGTAAGGCAGTCTACGCCTCAGGGTCACCTGCTGCCACCAGATGGGTACCTATACGATCGACATCCATTGTGTCTGAGGGCCCAGCTACATCTAGGTTCTCAGTGGACACCAGAATATCCACCTCATGCTCAGACACAGAGCTTCATCACAGTGGTGGTGTAGGTGCCACCGCAGTGCCTTGGATCTTGGCGCTCTTTTTCTTTTTAGGTTTCTCTCACTTCTCCTTAGGTTTGTCCGACTGGGGGGGGGGGGGGCTTCACTGATTCAGTCTCAGGGACTGAGGAGGACCTGTAACGTAGCAAGTTATTACGAGATAACATTCAATGCAGTAAAGCAGGCAGCTGTATAGCCCGGTGGTTGCAGGACTGTGTCTTCGCTATGACTCACAACACAGCTGACGCTACTAGCTACTATTGAATTGGAGATAGGCAACGGGTGAGTTTTTTCCCAGCTCTGAAGTACAACAAACGGAGAGAGAGAACGTGAAAAGCACTTGTATCACAGGCAGATGATGAACACTTTTCCTCTGATATTAAGGTAAGTGATTGTGTAGCAACTGGACTGAAATCTTGGTACAGAGAGCAATAGTAGGTCATTCCTGGCTCAAATGACTCTGAGCGCTATAGGACTTAACTTCTGAGGGTCATTCCTGGGTGAGTTAGTTTCCATCATGTATGGACGCTGAAGGTGCGAATAATTCCAGGAAAGAGAGATTGAGGGGGTTGGGTGGGGGAGAGAAAAGCTGGCTAGCCAATATGCGTTGGTGCATCCTCCCTTTGTAGCAGCTGTGTTATTAAATTACTTTTACTAGCACAATTTTCCTGCAGTTGCACTTTTCCCATTCTGAATGATATACTTCTATTTTTGGTGTGTATTATTTCTTGTATTTTCATCACAGGTGCTGCTGTGTCAATTCATACCCCCTACGAATCTAAATAATCTATAGTAATTATCGTCCGATTTTGTTCAAACTTGGTATACCATCTTTTGTTATTAAGTAAAGGATCCTAAAAATTTTCAGACATTTATCTCTAACATTTCCGGAGATTGAGAAAATTTCTTGAATGTTCAAAAACCGACACTTATGTTTCAAAACTCAGGAACAATCGTAGTTTGTCTATTGTTATCATCTAAAGTCGTAAACAGAATTATCAGTGTATAAACTCACTTAATTGGAATTCTCTTTTCAAAACTTTAATTACTCTATGTTATGTAGAAGAAAAAATTACTCATAATTATTATCTGCTTGTTATTTTGTTGTGTGTATACATTGGACTGTGGGACAAACGAAAAAACTTATGAAACTGAATTGTGGGAAAATTGTGTTGCAAGCACGAAGCTGATGACGTATGTCGATGTGTGCTTGCTTTTGTAAGAGAGCAGCCAGGAGAGATGTTGGAAGTGGAATAAGTTTATAAATTAGTGTAAAGATTACTTTGCAATTCGGTTTGTTTTATTAAATACACTCCTGGAAATTGAAATAAGAACACCGTGAATTCATTGTCCCAGGAAGGGGAAACTTTATTGACACATTCCTGAGGTCAGATACATCACATGATCACACTGACAGAACCACAGGCACATAGACACAGGCAACAGAGCATGCACAATGTCGGCACTAGTACAGTGTATATCCACCTTTCGCAGCAATGCAGGCTGCTATTCTCCCATGGAGACGATCGTAGAGATGCTGGATGTAGTCCTGTGGAACGGCTTGCCATGCCATTTCCACCTGGCGCCTCAGTTGGACCAGCGTTCGTGCTGGACGTGCAGGCCGCGTGAGACGACGCTTCATCCAGTCCCAAACATGCTCAATGGGGGACAGATCCGGAGATCTTGCTGGCCAGGGTAGTTGACTTACACCTTCTAGAGCACGTTGGGTGGCACGGGATACATGCGGACGTGCATTGTCCTGTTGGAACAGCAAGTTCCCTTGCCGGTCTAGGAATGGTAGAACGATGGGTTCGATGACGGTTTGGATGTACCGTGCACTATTCAGTGTCCCCTCGACGATCACCAGTGGTGTACGGCCAGTGTAGGAGATCGCTCCCCACACCACGATGCCGGCTGTTGGCCCTGTGTGCCTCGGTCGTATGCAGTCCTGATTGTGGCGCTCACCTGCACGGCGCCAAACACGCATACGACCATCATTGGCACCAAGGCAGAAGCGACTCTCATCGCTGAAGACGACACGTCTCCATTCGTCCCTCCATTCACGCCTGTCGCGACACCACTGGAGGCGGGCTGCACGATGTTGGGGCGTGAGCGGAAGACGGCCTAACGGTGTGCGGGACCGTAGCCCAGCTTCATGGAGACGGTTGCGAATGGTCCTCGCCGATACCCCAGGAGCAACAGTGTCCCTAATTTGCTGGGAAGTGGCGGTGCGGTCCCCTACGGCACTGCGTAGGATCCTACGGTCTTGGCGTGCATCCGTGCGTCGCTGCGGTCCGGTCCCAGGTCGACGGGCACGTGCACCTTCCGCCGACCACTGGCGACAACATCGATGTACTGTGGAGACCTCACGCCCCACGTGTTGAGCAATTCGGTGGTACGTCCACCCGGCATCCCGCATGCCCACTATACGCCCTCGCTCAAAGTCCGTCAGCTGCACATACGGTTCACGTCCACGCTGTCGCGGCATGCTACCAGTGTTAAAGACTGCGATGGAGCTCCGTATGCCACGGCAAAATGGCTGACACTGACGGCGGCGGTGCACAAATGCTGCGCAGCTAGCGCCATTCGACGGCCAACACCGCGGTTCCTGGTGTGTCCGCTGTGCCGTGCGTGTGATCATTGCTTGTACAGCCCTCTCGCAGTGTCCGGAGCAAGTATGGTGGGTCTGACACACCGGTGTCAATGTGTTCTTTTTTCCATTTCCCGGAGTGTATTATATTACGAATTAGCGTAGGAATGATGTAAATGATTTTCTGATTAGTGATTGGCTCAGGCAAGTTTTGCCGCGAGAATGATCTAGAAGCATCATTCTGATTGGTCACTCAACCATTAGCCAATCAAAATTAAGCTGTTCCCGAGCACAGAATGCTAGATAGGGATAGAGAGGGGTTGAATCGAGAGAGTCGATCGCCATCCTTCGTACGTGTAACATCATGCTAAATGTCGCCAAGAAAATAACTTGTAAAATGAAGAACTGTTAAGTTCGTTGCTGACAGGAAGTGTTGTGACTCAGGCAGTTTAAGCTACTAACATTTTCAGGACAATTTGATTAATTAATTGATGTGTTATCAGCGTGTAATATTTCGGTCTTAGTGAAATTCCACGTGGCATACTCCACATACTTTATGGAATACTTGGGCGAGCAATTCTAACTTTGAAGACCACTGATACGACAGACGTTCCGACTCGCTATAGTAGTGGGTCAGTAACGGTCAAATCGTACATTAATCGGGTCGGGCTGGTAGATATTATGGCTGCTTTTTTTCGTGTGAGAACATTTACCTACCACCTGAAATTTGTTAAAATGAACATACAGGAACTGATTCGCAACTTTAGTTACGCGGCCTCTGTGTGGTCGGTATTAGGTCGTGGTTTCATCAACGCTGCTTTACACGGCCTAGTGAGTATCTACTACTGCAGAGTGAAGGGCCATCGTAAGGAATCCGTACTGAAGTAGGTGAACAATGAATGAGAGAGACAGTACGTACGAGCGACGACAACAAAACCCCACCCCGCTGCAGATTGTGAAGCCCTACGGCCAGCTACCTGTGGTTGCTTCAGCCACTGGCGGGTGTCAGCTTTGCCACTGGTAGGAACCTGGGAAGGGAGTGACCCAAGGGATCCCCTCCTGGCGAGAGGAGCCGAAGAAGACTTACGCATCTCCAACTGAGAAGTGGGGACTGACGTCCCCAATGGTTGGGGGAATGTTGCTCCTGACGTAGGTTGTGCAGGAGCAACAGGGAGGGAAGTGGCCCTCCCCCCCCCCCCCCACAATCAAGGTGGCAGGTGGAGTCTGACGGCTCTGAGAGCCAACTGCACATGGCGGAACGGAATATGGTAGAACCATTGTCGTAGCGGCGGTGTAGGTTGCACAGGATGTAGCCTCTCATATTGTCTCTTAGGCTCAGTGTAGGTCTGTCGGTTTAGGGTCTTGTATTCCATTATTTTTCATTCTTTCTGGGGAATCCTGTAGTCTGGCGAACAACGCGAGTAGTGCTCTCCGCAGCTGACACAGATGGGAGTATTGGGATTGAAGGACGTCCATAATCCCGACAGGTGACGCTGGAAGTGCAGCAGGAAGACATATGGCCGAACTTCCAGCACTTAAAGCACCACATCGGGGGAGGAATATATCGCTTTACGTCACAGTGGTAGACCATCACCTTGACCTATCGTAATGTGTCACCCTGATAGGCCAAGATGAAGACACCTGTGGCAACCCGATTACCTCGGATCCCGGAGGACGTGCCGAACGCCACTCTAAATTTCGCATCGCCAGACAGTGTAGGAAAGTACCTGTTGTTATTGATAATAAATAGAGCAAAACCGTTGCTAAAGCGCGGTGAATTATTAAGGCCGAGAGTAGTATAAAGTACCTGCGAGAATTGGACGTTCCGTGCTACGTACGCACCTTTCTGGAATAAGTAACAAAAGATGTATATTTGGGGACTGTGTGATTGCGGAGATCGGAAGTGTTTTATGTTGGAGAGATTTTGCTATTGTTGTGCGACATTATTAAGCTCCATTGTGAATGTTTAGTTAGTCGATGGCACAATCAACAAATTCAAGAAAATATTACTCATTCTATCAATTTATAAAAGATTTGACAAGCAGTTCTTCAGATATCACGTGACGTAGATCGATCGGAGGTGCAGTGTGGAATGATACTGCGAGTCTGCGTCTTTTCACGGACACTATTCTTCGAGAGAACATCTCAGAAGCAATAAACTGTTCGTTGATAAGAAAGTTGGGTACATCAATCCATACGCATTATAGAACATAGCACCTATTTGTGCCGAACCCTCTTCGTAGCGAAGTAAACATTTTAGAAATTTCAGGTGGAGCAGTTCCGACGAGGAGTATCAACGAGATCGACGTTGCGTGACATATGTCTAGCTCTCCCGTGGTATTTAAGAGCAAAGACTTACATTCTTTAGCTTTTAAATGACTGAAGCTGAAAGCTAAATTAAACCATTGGAAATCATAACTAAAAATAACAAAAATAAATAAGAAGCAGAGAATTTTCTTAAATAAATAAATAAAAATATAATACAATGGCGTCCGAGTGTCGATATTTCATAAATTTGTGCATGTACTAATCCATATATTGTGTGTGTTTCATGTACAGTATGATTGGTGGAGTCCGGATGTGTGAGCTGAGCAGTCCCGACCCTGCCGTAGAACCTCACATCGCTGCAAGCTGGACAAGGCAAGCGCACACAACTATCAGCAATCTCACCTCAGTCTCATCTTTTAAGGTGAATAGTCTCAATCTTTCTAATGTAATATAATTCTATATTTTCACTTCATTTCCGTATTTTCTTCAGAAGTAGTCACAGACACTGATTTGGTGCATTCTTTTCAGGAGGAATTTTTATATGAGATAGTGTGGTTAAGTGTGTACAAACATATAGGTATTTCGTGTTTTCTAATTTTGTTACGATCAAAACTACACTCCTGGAAATGGAATAAAGAACACATTGACACCGGTGTGTCAGACCCACCATACTTGCTCCGGAAACTGCGAGAGGGCTGTACAAGCAATGATCACACGCACGGCACAGCGGACACACCAGGAACCGCGGTGTTGGCCGTCGAATGGCGCTAGCTGCGCAGCCTTTGTGCACCGCTGCCGACAGTGTCAGCCAGTTTGCCGTGGCATACGGAGCTCCATCGCAGTCTTTAACACTGGTAGCATGCCGCGACAGCGTGGACGTGAATCGTATGTGCAGTTGACGGACTTTGAGCGAGGGCGTATAGTGGGCATGCGGGAGGCCGGGTGGACGTACCGCCGAATTGCTCAACACGTGGGGCGTGAGGTCTCCACAGTACATCGATGTTGTCGCCAGTGGTTGGCGGAAGGTGCACGTGCCCGTCGACCTGGGACCGGACCGCAGCGACGCACGGATGCACGCCAAGACCGTAGGATCCTACGCAGTGCCGTAGGGGACCGCACCGCCACTTCCCAGCAAATTAGGGCCACTGTTGCTCCTGGGGTATCGGCGAGGACCATTCGCAACCGTCTCCATGAAGCTGGGCTACGGTCCCGCACACCGTTAAGCCGTCTTCCGCTCACGCCCCAACATCGTGCAGCCCGCCTCCAGTGGTGTCGCGACAGACGTGAATGGAGGGACGAATGGAGACGTGTCGTCTTCAGCGATGAGAGTCGCTTCTGCCTTGTTGCCAATGATGGTCGTATGCGTGTTTGGCGCCGTGCAGGTGAGCGCCACAATCAGGACTGCATACGACCGAGGCACACAGGGCCAACACCCGGCATCATGGTGTGGGGAGCGATCTCCTACACTGGCCGTACACCACTGGTGATCGTCGAGGGGACACTGAATAGTGCACGGTACATCCAAACCGTCATCGAACCCATCGTTCTACCATTCCTAGACCGTCAAGGGAACTTGCTGTTCCAACAGGACAATGCACGTCCGCATGTATCCCGTGCCACCCAACGTGCTCTAGAAGGTCTAAGTCAACTACCCTGGCCAGCACGATCTCCGGATCTGTCCCCCATTGAGCATGTTTGGGACTGGATGAAGCGTCGTCTCACGCGGTCTGCACGTCCAGCACGAACGCTGGTCCAACTGAGGCGCCAGGTGGAAATGGCATGGCAAGCCGTTCCACAGGACTACATCCAGCATCTCTACGATCGTCTCCATGGGCGAATAGCAGCCTGCATTGCTGCGAAAGGTGGATATACACTGTACTAGTGCCGACATTGTGCATGCTCTGTTGCCTGTGTCTATGTGCCTGTGGTTCTGTCAGTGTGATCACGTGATGTATCTGACCCCAGGAATGTGTGAATAAAGTTTCCCCTTCCAGGGACAATGAATTCACGGTGTTCTTATTTCAATTTCCAGGAGTGTATATCACAATTTAAAATGGATTAAGAGAAAGTGTTAGATGTTCAGGAAATTGGTGAAAATACGAATGTAGAGGAGATAGCAGCTTCGTCTTAACAGGAGACAAATCCTATGGCTCAAATCTTAGAACAACTAAGACTTTTGTCAGTATCGGTAACGACTATGTCAGGTGTGGTACAAGTAGTATCACAAAAGCAGGAGGACATGTCACAGAAGCAAATTGATATGTCATTGGTGGTACAAACAGTATCACGAAAGCAAGCAGACTTGTGTCAAAAGCAAACAGACATGTTAGCTGCAATTCAGGCATTAGTTAGCCAGCAACAACAAATCTCAGATGACATAACCGAGTTCCGAGATGAGCAAAGGCAGTTTCCTTTGGAAATAAAAAGGATTACCGAAGAAATGCAAAACATGAAATGGAAGAAAGAAGAAGTAGAAACTTCCGTAGCGGAATTAATAGAAACAGTGACTACCATGGCTTCTGGATGTCATCAGTTGATACGAGAGAATTTCAGCAAACATCATCAGGATTTCTCAAATAAATTAAGTGAATGGGCCTCCGCTAAGGGAAACCAGGTGATGCTATGTGTAGATGCACGTATAAAAGAAGCGGTAAGCAAATTGCCTATCGACAGCTTACCAATTGCAGAAAATATGAAAGAGGTAAAACAACAATTAGGGGCGAATTTTAAGCAACGGAAGGACGAAATAATCCATTCTGTTGAAGATATGTCCAGAGATACGTCGCAGATGCGAGGGGCAGTAAAAGACTAGAAACGAGCTGCGTGAAGTAGAACGAACGCAGGGCTCACGCCATGAATCATATTATGGTAACGGACACGCTTCGCCGGAGGGAAGTATAAATTATGACGGAATGCATGCAGAGCAGCAAGTTAATAAAGTGTACGCTGCAATACTAATGGAGGAAAAATTGTTGAAACATAGGCAGTTTCAGACGTTCTCACCTGACCGAAAACCAAGGGCATGGACTGTAGCGCAAAAGATCAGCTACGTTTCAGAATATATATACAAGGAGATGGCGAGTTATGGGCCACGAATATGATGGATAGAAGCGAAACGTACGAGGGATTTGAGAAGGCGTTTCTTGCTAAGTATTGGTCACGGGGAGAGTAAGAACGATTAAGAAAAGAGGTTTTTAATCCGGAGCCGTTCTGTGTAAAATCAGGAAGTCTGTGGGGATTGAGAAGTATTAAAGCAAGATACTGGGATGAACCGATAACGCACAAGGATATTCTGCGGATTTTGAAGGCGAAACTTCCGGCTGAGACGAGAGAGAAGTTAATACACGCATCGAAGGAGAATTTAGAAGAATTCATGTCAGTCTTGGATTCCACTGATTTGATGCAAGAAGATATCAAGGCAAGACCAGACAGACAAAGCGCGGACTCGCAGTCGAATAATGCTTACGGCAGCCGAGCGAGCAATCAGCTGATTCAGGAAACAAATGCAAATCGCCCTCCGCCGCACTGCAATAATTACGACCAACATCGTAATCCGCGTAGCGGTAATGGAAACAATTCCAGATACGGGAAAAACAGACAGAATCGACACGACACAAGGTACAATCCAGGTTGTAATATGAACTCGAATTCTACGAATTGGCAAAACAATAATAGGCAGACACAATCTTCTGTGCCGATACATAGCGACTGGAGGCAATAAACACCAGTCACTACAGAAGTGAGAAGGGGTGCGGTTCAGGCAAATGAATTGCGCTCGGAAAACTAATTCCGACCGAATTGTGCCCCGGAGGAGCGGTCGAGGAAAGGTATAGAGGCTGTGAGCAGATGTAAATACGATGAAGTACAACGAGGGAAGATTAATAGAAGAGGAGCTTTGTGTTGACACATTTAAATGTATGGAGGAATATTAATCGGAACCCATTTCTACAATGAAAGTTGAAATAGAGGATATTCCAGTAACGGTAGTTTTGGATACGGGCGCATCAGTAAACGCAATATCAATGAGTTTATTTAATAAAATAATGAAGAAGATACCGTTACCGACATTCGTGCGGAACATTGTAAAATACTAGGAGCGTTTGGCGCCCGATCACAACCTGTGACGACAAAGACGATGCTGAAATTGGATCTAGGAAATGCAGCAATAACATGCGCATTCCTAGTAGTGGATAAATTAATAGTGGACTGTGTTCTTGAATTAGAAAGTATACGGGAGCAGGACCCAAAATTAGACTTCTCTACCAGGAAAGTAAATTTTTGGATCGATGGAGCAATAGCCCAGGTAGGTTTGTTAAGGAAAGAAAGAAAACATGAAAGATACTGCAGAGGGGCAAAGTTGAAATAGATAATGAAAGAGCGCCGGCAATGCAAAACACGTTTGATTAAAGTCATCCAAGTAGTAGAAATACCCGAGCAGATGAAACAGAAGTTGAGCGAGCCAGAGCACCTTCAGGATGAGCATAGGACATAACTGTCTATCCTATTAATCAAGTATATGAGACTGTTTGAAGAACATCAAGGGTTATACATGTCATGTGAATGTCAAGTCACACAGAACACACAGCCATAGGTTCTATTCCGTTACTCGAAAACAGCACAATGCAGTGGACCAAGAAATACATAGGATGTTAGATTGGAATCTATTTGCACCTTCAAACAGTCCTTCCTGCAGTCCGCTTCTCGTTGTGCCGAAACCAGGTGGAAAGGTACGTCTTGTACTCGATACTCGTGTAATTAACACAATTATTATACCAGTGTGTACTCAACCAGAAAATATAGATGAGTTGATCCAAAAGTACAAGGGAATGAATAAATATGAGAAAAGAAGATATATTTTCTAATAGTAATATAAGCAATTTTTTCATAATTTCAGATAAGGTTATGAAGGGTCGACAGGGATTCATAAGAGATGAATTATGATGATTATGTAAATATATATGTTTTCTTTCAGCAACGTGATTATGTGTTTTCTTAGCGGAAAGTAATTATGATGATTTTCAATTTCAGTAAAAAATATAGTTATGTTGGATATCTGTTTCAGTTTCCACTTAATTGTTAGTAATAGGTACATGGGAATATTCTTGTTAAAGGTATAACATGAATATTCCCATGTGTCGTAGCTTTGAAGCAACGACACAGCAATGTAGCTGATTAATTATTTTAAAAAATAAAGTCAATTCACTGGATGGAGTTACAGGAAATTTTATTGAGATAGATTACCAACGAAAGTATTTGAAAGGACAATGCTCGACCAGATTGAGATGGATGGTTGATCGTTGTGAGGTGTTTGGTATTAAATTGTAATTATTTGAAGTATGATAATAACGAAGCGAAACTATTGGGCTGAATTTTTGTAGATTCGGGGGAAGTAGATAAATTCGTAATTATATTCTGCAACGGTTAAATCTAATTTCGCAAACTAATAGAGGTGCGGAGTAGTGATGGATTCCGTGAACAGCAACGAACTTCACGTGAAGTGTTGTGTGTTTCCAGGTACAAAACCAATTATGAATACGTGCTGGTGCAGTGTCATAAAAAGAAACTAGTGATAAGACACAAGAGTAGTTATCTGTGTGCTAACAAGCAAGGATATACTCATGTGCGTCATATTCGAAAACGATTTTGTGCTTTATTGAAGAAAAAGGGTGAAGTCACGAAAGTGAATCATCACTAGAATTTACCAAGGACAACGATTGTGGACATGGTACTCTGATATAAATAAACAAATGTATAAAGGAGAAAAGAATCGATAATTGTGGCGATAGGTTACCCGAATATTGAGTAATAAAACGTATATTACTTCTTCCGAATCACTGAATTCAGACCAGTAGCGTGAGAAAGAAGATTATATGTACTAACCCGTTCTCTCACAGCGCTTTCCCATCAGTAATGATTAGAATTGATACTTGTTCCGGGGTATGTTACATGTTCACACACCACTGCCCTGTGAATGGTCCTATGAGGGTATGATCCAGCCGTCATCCAACCTGAGGATCAACCCTGTTCCTGACCATCCCACACACATTAGCAAGAGGGTCACTCTCCGTGTCTACACACACCTGTCCTGCAACTTCCATCAGACGTCGTGCTGACGTGGGTCATTCGCCGTCTCTACACACACCTGTCCTGCAACTTCCATCAGACGTCGTGCTGACGTGGGTCATTCTCCGCCTCTACACACACCTGTCCTGCAACTTCCATCAGACGTCGTGCTGACGCCGCTACCAACATATTTTCACATTTCCCCGACTCCACCAATGCAAGAACACCCTATAAAATGACAATGTCAGATCTGTTATTTAAACTTTTAATAAATTTTTGTAAATACCCTCAGGAACCCTGGCTCAAAAGACTCTTCTAATCGAAAGTCCACGGCCACGTTATCCGTGTATGAAATCAATAAGTAGCTCATTTCAAAATAATGAATCCTATGAGAAGTAGCGAGTGATTACGTCAGGCGCGGCCAATTATTAATGCCAAGAGTAGTACAAACTGTCTGCGAGAATTAGACGTTCCGTGCTACGGACACATCTCTCTGGAAGAAGTAACCAAAGATGTATATTTGGGGACTCTGTGTGATTGCGGAGATAGGACGTATTTTATGTTGGAGAGATTTTGCTATTGTTGTGCGACGCCATTAAGCTCCATTGTGAATGTTTGGTTTGTCGATGGCACAACAAAAAAATTCAAGAAAATAATACTCATTCAAGGGGTGTATTTATCAATTTATAAAAGGTTTGGCAAACATTCTTCAGATATCACGTGACGTAGATCGATCAGAGGTGCAGTGCGGAATTATACTGCAAGCCTGTGTCTTTTTACGCACAATATTCTTCGAGAGAATATCTCATAAGCAAAAAAATTTTCGTTGATAAAAAAGTTGGATACATAAATCCATACGCATTATAGAACATAGCACCTATTTGTGCCGAACCCTCTTCGAATCGAAATAATTTTAGACATTTCAGGTGGAGCAGTTCCGACGAGGAGTATCAACGAGATCGACGTTGCGGGACATATGTCTAGCTCTCCTGTGATATTTAAAACCAAAGACATATATTCTTTAGCTTTTAAAAGACTGAAGCTACAACCTAATTAAAACCACTGGAAATAATAACTAAACATACAAAATTAAATAAGAAGCAGATAATTTTCTTAAGCAACATTTCTTAAATAAATAAGTTAAAATATAATAAATTGTGAAATATGATGAAATGGACCATATTTAAGCTCTTGTGGGGCGTGATGGAAACAGAAACAGCCTCCAGCTTCTCACAGGCTAGTAGTGTCCGTGACTTTGGACAGGATGCTATTTTGATCAAGACCGACCCTGACCGCATTTTGGACAAGCCCTCGACCTTCCCAAACTTGTCCTCTAAATGCTCCACAAAAAACTGAGGTTTCATTGACAAGAAAGATTCCCCATCAGTCTCGTACATACGAGGTACCAGGGAGAATAAGCTTCGCTGCCATCCTTAGCCTGGTGTTCCTCCTATGGTGTGGCTAGAGAAGGGGGGGGGGGACACTTTGGTTTCGTATTTCTTGGTAATCAAGTTAGACCTTGACCGCTTAGAGACTGCTGATGTTTGACCACCAGCAAGAGATGACGTACCACGCTTCATGACGTGTCATCCACCCTGATGCCACCCACTCCGACCAGGGGACCTCCCCATGGGCGCCACTCAGCCGCAGCGAAGCCACCTGGTAGGATGGCCATTGCTGGGAGTCCCGATGCCCCAGGGTGATGGGCATTTACTCTTTGGCATACGTGGGGAGTTAACAGCGCAGGCATCAGCAGAGCGGTAACTGTGTGGTTAGGGGGCTACAACCAACAGGGTACATGGCGGCCCCACCAAAACGGACTGGCTACTGTGCTGGATATCAGGCACAAACGAGCTAAGAAGTCCATTATCGTCGACAGCACAGAAGGCGATACTGCACAAAGGATGGAGGAAAATGCACCCAGGAAGGTGACCTCGCCCAACATGTGGAGAATGAGCAGAAGTGCAGATCCACATCGACAAAGGATGCGAGTGGTCTCAGCACATAATGAACACTATGCTCCATGTAAGGCGCCCTTCCCCAATTCGATCGCTCTTCTGGAAAATTATTAAAAGTTGATGTCATACCCTACAGGGGACCATCACATAAAGGCCGAAACGTGTGAGACTCCGTTTAGACGACTCTTACGACAGTCAGGAATACCTTGGGCCTATTGTTACCCCAGACCTGCAGGGGGACAGCCTGCCTGGACATCTCTGCTGAAATATTAGCATAAGTACACCAGTCATTCCATGCCAGACTGGATGGGTCTATTTCCGATGACAGTGGTCTTTGAACACAACTTGTGTTGGTCAATTGTCACGTTACTGGTCAGAATTCACTTAACTAGTGTATGCAGTTGTGTTGATCTTTAGTGTGTGCTACCACAGGCATTGCACAAGTGTTGGTGTGGGAACTTTTCAAAATACGATATCTCGTATACACCTCACACTAGACCCCTGCAACAAACAACACTGGTATTTTAAGTTACTCTAATAATGTGAATAGAAATTGTTCCATTTAAAAATTCATGTTTGCCCAAAAAATACTCTGTCTACGTATTATTACAATCCGTTAATTGGCTAACGATACGAGCCCCCGACTACAAATCCATTCACCGGGGCTAATATTGTTAGGCAGCCAATAAAATGGCTCTGAGCACTATGGGACTTAACTGCTGAGGTCATCAGTCCCCTAGAACGTAGAACTACTTAAACCTAACTAACCTACGGACATCACACACATCCATGCCCGAGGAAGGATTCGGACCTGCGACCGTAGCGGTCGCGCGGTTCCAGACTGTAGCGCCTAGAAACCCTCGGCCACACCGGCCAACGGCAACCAACAGTTTGTAACAATAACCATTTTATATGTATTGACAGAAAAAAATTGCAGCACAAAGAAGTATTTGTATAACATAAACGAAAGTTGGTAGTCATGCTTCTACACCTGAAAAATACAGGGGATAGGAAAAACAATGTTAACACCTGTACTTATTTGGGAATTGTCTATTAATAAGGAGTTGCGCCACCATTCTCTCATTATACAGCTGCGTATCGTATTGGAATACTGGCATCTAATGATTGTATTGTCTCCAGTGGAATGTTATGTCACTCTTAGATCAGAACCTCTGCCGTGACGAGGGAAGCGGAAATCTGCTCCAGAGTCTGCGCTCCGATACCGCCCTTAGGAGTTCGATAATGCTCATGTCCGGGGACTGTGCTGGCCAGGGAAGAGGCTGCAGCTCACGTGCATGCCCCTTGTACCACGATTGTATTGTCCTGGCTGTGTGAATGGACGCATTATGTGAAATACGACACAATTGCTGGGGAACAACATTTGAATCATGGAATGCACGTGATCACCTAAAATATTCACATAATCGTTGGCTGTATCATGGCCTTTCAAAGTAATGATGGGAGCAACAGAATACCGTGATTTGGGCACCCACACCATCTCACTTCCTCCTCCATGTTTAACCGTTGGAATCAAGCAATCGTGATTGTAGGCTTCTTTTGGCGTTCTCAGACGTAAACCCTGCCCGATGTTGGAAATAGCGAAGACATTGACTCGTCGGACCATATAACGTGTTTCCACTGATCAGCCGTCTAGGATTTATGCTCCTAACACCATGTTTTACGCTCCTTTGCGTTGGTTGCCGTCAATAATGGTTTCGGTATGGTAGCTCGTCCGTGACTATTCGCTTTATGGAGTTCTCGACGGACAGTGTCGACAGATACGGAGCCTCGAAGATGGCCATTGAGCTCTGCAGTCACTTTAGCCGCAGCAGTTTTGCTTTGATTTGACACAATTCGTGTTACCGTTCGATGATCTCCGTCATTTACTTTTTTGATTTGCGCCCACTATTACGTTTACATGGTGATGTGTTTCCATGCTTTTTGTAGGCTGTCGTGACTGTTGCAACAGTTGCTTTTGAAACATTCAATAAGTTGGCTGTCTTGGTTACTGATGCTGCAGCTAATCAGGCCCCCACGATCTGTTCTCTTTGGAACTCTGTTAGATATTTCATTTCACTTCGACCTCGGCCTGCAAATGCAAATACGAAGACTGCACTACTCGTAAACAACCTACACTGATGCCTAGTCCGTACTGATCACGCACAATGTGTCTTACCTGCGTTACTGACCGTCAAACGCAACCATCCCATTACTACCACTGTTCATATTATTTTGCCTATCCCCTAAACTGTCTTTTCAAATTTCACACCAGTCGGCAACAGTAGACCGAGTAGCGCCATTATGAGGACACAAATCAAGTTTACTTTAAATACACGACGTAACGGTCGTGAGCGTTAGGCAAGACTGCTTTTAAGGCAATAAAGACGCGATTATCAACAACTCACTAAGTTTGAATGAGATCGTGTAATAGGGCTACGAGAAGCAGGATGTTCCTTCTGTGATATTGCAGAATGACTTGGCAGGAATGTAGCCATTGTACACGACTGCTGGCAACGGTGCTCAAGAGAATGTACGGTCGGAAGAAGCGTGGGATCTGGAGGACCCTGCGGCACTACCGAGAGCAACACCATCTCGTTCGGCATATGGGTCCATAGCGTCGCACTGCATTTACAGCAGCAATGCGAGCAGCAATTGGCACTACAGTGACACAGTGAACTATTATAAATCGGTTACTTCAAGGGCAGCTCCTAGTCAGACGTCTTAGTGTGCGTTCCACTGACCCCAAACCACTACCACGTGCGACTTCAGTGGTGTCAAGCGACAGGTCATTGGAGAGCAGGGTGGAGGTTCGTTGTGTTCCTTGGTGAAAGCTCGTTCTACCTCCGTGCTAGAGATGGCCGTTTATTGGTTAGGAGGAGGCTGGTCAGGAATCTCCAACCACCATGGTAGATGCACTGGACCTACACCTAGTTTTAAGTTCCGGGATGTGATTTCATATGATATCAGGAGCACTCTAGTCGTTACCCCACGCACCCTGATTGCAAAATTATACGTCAGTCTTGTGATTCGCCCTAATGTGCTGCCATTCATGAACAGCATCCCAGGGAATGTTTTCCAACAGGATAATGCTTGCCCACATAGTGATCTTGTAGCCCAAAATGCTCTAATAGTGTCAACATGTTGCCTTGGTCTGCTCGATTACCAGATCTATCTCCAGTCGATCATGTATGCGATATCATTGGACTACAGCTCCAGCGTCATACACAAACGCTGTTAACAGTCCCTGTATTGACCAATCAAATGCCACAGGCATATAACTCCATCCCACAAACCGACAGTAAGCATTTCCAGTGGCTTATGTCATGTTTACATTAACCTGGGAGCCTAGAATATTAAGCACTTAAGTATGTTGCCTAGACAAATGCACTCCCGAAATTTCGTTTCTATATTAATTGTAAAGGAGGATATAAGATGAACATCAACAAAAGCAAAACGAGGATAATAGAATGTAGTCAAATTAAATCCGGTGATGCTGAGGGAATTAGATTAGAAAATGAGACACTTAAAGTAGTAAAGGAGTTTTGCTATTTAGGGAGCAAAATAACTGATGATGGTCGAAGTAGAGAGGATATAAAATGTAGACTGGCAATGGCAAGGAAATCGTTTCCGAAGAAGAGAAATTTGTTGACATCGAGTATAGATTTAAGTGTCAGGAAGTCGTTTCTGAAAGTATTTGTATGGAGTGTAGCCATGTATGGAAGTGAAACATGGACGATAACTAGTTTGCACAAGAAGAGAATAGAAGCTTTCGAGATGTGGTGCTACAGAAGAATGCTGAAGATAAGGTGGGTAGATCACGCAACTAATGAGGAGGTATTGAATAGGATTGTGGAGAAGAGAAGTTTGTGGCACAACTTGACTAGAAGAAGGGATCGGTTGGTAGGACATGTTTTGAGGCATCAAGGGATCACAAGTTTAGCATTGGAGGGCAGCGTGGAGGGTAAAAATCGTAGAGGGAGACCAAGAGATGAATACACTAAGCAGATTCAGAAGGATGTAGGTTGCAGTAGGTACTGGGAGATGAAGAAGATTGCACAGGATAGAGTAGCATGGAGAGCTGCATCAAACCAGTCTCAGGATTGAAGACCACAAAAACAACAACAACAATTAATTGTAAACTGTATTGCAGCTTTATGTGTCAGTGTATATTTATTACAAAAAATAAGTTAACAAATACAAGTGTACAACGACATAACGACATAACTTGTGCACACACACACAATCAGCCGAAAAGTATAAACACTCGGACGTACGGAGGGCAAAAACAGATGCTCTCGCTACCACCCAAACTAAACAAAGGACGAACTCATTTTGCACATCAAAGCCGGGTGCACGATATGGCAAGACGGCAGAGCTTCTTCACAATACAAATATGTGAATTTGTTTAAAGTTTGTGAAAGTGTTCTGTACTAAAATTTGCCACATATGTATAGCAGAACGTGAAGAATAACGTAAGAAACAAAAAGCCTTGAGGAACAATAATAGTTATTACTGTCTACAGTTGTAAGCTAAAGCATGAGAGCTGTTCATGATCCGAGAAAACCAAAGCTGTAAAAGAAATACTATACTGTTCCAGTGACCACTGAAGGTATTTTAAAGTAAAGCGAAAAGCGTTTGGTCTTAATTACACTTGATTACACTCGAAGAAAACAGTACCTAATCACGGTAACTGTCATATGGTCAGTGTATCCTTGGAAAACAAATTTGCTGTTGCCTACGGAACCACGATAGTACCAGGGTGTGCATCTCACCAGGGTGTACTAATCGACGGCCACGAATGTCTTTCATCAAGGTTTCAAAAATCTGGAAATTGGACAGGGAGTGATTAGGACTGTATGGAAGATGAGTAAGTGCTTCTCAACGAAACTCCTTCAAGCGAAACCTGCCAAAAACATGCCCACCCACATATGCCAAAGGACTGCAGAGGATTGCATTCCTAAAGAAGAGATGTGGAGTGGTCATATGACTGAGGCAGAAATGCGTGTGAATAGAAAAGTGAGTAATATCTGGGCAGTCACATGGTATGGTCGTCTCTCTTTTAACTGCAGAAGCCTAGTAGTTGTTAAAAAGTCGCGTATGTTTCGGAAGTGTGAATGGTACAGAATGATATTTGTTCGTGCTGAAAAGGAGTTACTTCCTGGCAGTTGTTTATATGAACCGCCTACGTTTCAGAAGTTTTCAGGGTGGAAGAGAAAGAAAGGCTGTGGCGCGGATCTCCCGAGAGTAGGCCTGAGCTTGCTCGTTCGTTCGCTCATCTCAGTAGAAGAAATGGGTTTATAAACGTGTTAAACTGTAACTGGATATTTACATACAAACTACTGGGATCTCTTTTTATAGAACTTTATTGATTACTACCCTACAAAAACCGGAAATCTAGAGGCATAATACTAATTTGTCATGGCTGTACTAGGTACAATAAAACAAAACGCTATTCTCGTTTGTAAGTAAATACCCACTTAAGAGTCAAGCGGTTTAGATACACAGTTCGTCTGCCGACCTGAGCGAGCGAACGAGCTCAAGCCTAACTTCCAGACGTACACTATGTGATCAAAAACATACGTTTTTCATATTAGGTGCATTGTGCTGCCACCTACTGCCAGGTACTCCATATAAGCGACCTAAGCAGTCATTAGACTTCGTGAGAGAGCAGAGTGGGGCGCTCTGCGGAACTCACTGACTTCGAACTTGGTCAGGTGACTGGATGTCACCTGTGTCATACGTGTGTACGCGAGATTTCCACAGTCCTAAACATCCCTATTTCCACTGTTTACCATGTGATAGTGAAGTGGAAACGTGAAGGGATACGTGCAGCACTGACAGAGACCGCCGACAGTTGAAGAGGGTCGTAATGTGTAATAGGTAGACAGCTATCCACACCGTCACACAGAATTCCTAACTGCATCAGGATCCACTACAAGTATAATGGCAGTTAGGTGGGAGGTGAGAAAACTAGGATTTCATGGTCGAACGGCTGCTCATAAACCACACGTCACGATGGTAAATACCAAACGACGCCTCGCTTGGTGTAAGGAGCGTAAACATTGGACGGTTGAACAGTGGAAAGACGTTTTGTGGAGTGACGAATCACGGTACACAATGTGCCCATCCGATGGCAGGGTGTGGGTATGGTGAATGCCAAGTCAACGTTATCTGTCAGCGTGTGTAGTGCCAGCAGTGAAATTCGGAGGCGGTAGTGTTATGGTATGGTCGTGTTTTTCGTGGTGGAGGCTTGCACCGCTTGTGGTCTGCGTGACACCATCACAGCACGGGCCTACATTGATGTTTTAAGCACCTTCTTATTTCTCACTGTTGAAGAGCAATTCGGGTATGGCGATTGCATCTTTCAACACGATCTAGCACCTGTTCATAATGCACGGCCTGTGGCGGAGTGGTTACACGACAATAACGTCCCTGTAATGGACTGGCCTGCACAGGGTCCTGACCTGAATCCTATGGAACATCTTTGGGATGTTTTTCAATGCCGACTTCATGCCAGGCCTCGCCGACCGACATCGATACCTCTCCTCAGTGCAGCACTCCGTGAAGAATGGGATGCCATCCCCGAAGAAACCTTCCAGCACCTGATTGAACGTATGCCTACAAGAGTGGAAGCTGTCATGTACTAACACCCTATTGAATTCCAGCTTTACCGATGGAGCGGGCCGGCCGGGGTGGTCGCGCGGTTCTAGACGCTTCAGTCTGGAACCGCATGACCACTACGGTCGCAGGTTCGAATCCTGTCTCGGGCATGGATGTGTGTGATGTCCTTAGGTTAGTTAGGTTTAAGTAGTTCTCAGTTCTAGGGGACTGATGACCTCAGATGTTGAGTCCCATAGTGCTCAGAGCCATTTGAACCATTTTGATGGAGGGCGCCACGAACTTGTAAGTCATTTTCAGCCAGGTGTCCGGATACTTTTGATCACATAGTGTAAGCGCCGCGGTCTGCCTTCTAGTATGTCTCGTGGGCCTCGTATGTAAGTAATACCAGAGGCACATGGAACGGCGAGAACGCCAAGCGTGTTTGTCCTTTATCAGAGGCCCTGTCGAGCTTAACTTCTGCGTCCAGCGCCGTGCGCCATACCGATGCACGCCACAGTGAAGTGCACTCAATGTGACTCGTTATTTTCATGCTAAGTTCTTTATGTTAAGCATTCGTAGCATTTGATGGGAGTATGTGTGTCAGTGGATGTTTTGGGTTCTTTCCTTGTGGATGCCGCCTTGTTGGACTCAAATAATTGCTGAATACATGTGACTGTTCCATGATTACGTATCTGGTTTTGTTTTCGAAATGGATAGAAATTTGTGGGGTTTGATGTCATGTTTGAGAGTACTGGCCACCGACTGTGCGTAAGCTGATCATTTTGACTGTTCCTAAAGTACTTATCCTACTTATGTTGCAGGGAAACTTCTGTCCTTAGCCGGCCGGTCACAGGTTCGACTACTGCCTCGGGCATGGATGTGTTTGATGTCCTTAGGTTAGTTAGGTTTAAGTAGTTCTAAGTTCTAGGGGACCGATGACCTCAGATGTTAAGTCCCATAGTGCTCAGAGCCATTTTGAACCATTCTGTCCTTAAATAAGAAGGAGTCCTGCTCATGGGTTCCAGGGGCATGGTCATGAGAAAAAATGGTTCAAATGGAGCTGAGCACTATGGGACTTAACTTCTGAGGTCATCAGTCCCCTAGAACTTAGAACTACATAAACCTAACTAACCTAAGGACATCAAACACATCCATGCCCGAGGCAGTAGTCGAACCTGCGACCGTAGCGGTCGTGTGGTTCCAGATTGTAGCCCCTAGAACCGCTCGGCCACCACGGCCGGCCATGGTCATGAACGCTTCTCCTTGTTAGTGTGTATAACCTAAGTAATACACTCCGACCTTGTGAGGTAGCGGGCGAGTTGTGGCGCCCTGGGAGTATTATACACTCCTGGAAATGGAAAAAAGAACACATTGACACCGGTGTGTCAGACCCACCATACTTGCTGCGGACACTGCGAGAGGGCTGTACAAGCAATGATCACACGCACGGCACAGCGGACACACCAGGAACCGCGGTGTTGGCCGTCGAATGGCGCTAGCTGCGCAGCATTTGTGCACCGCCGCCGTCAGTGTCAGCCAGTTTGCCGTGGCATACGGAGCTCCATCGCAGTCTTTAACACTGGTAGCATGCCGCGACAGCGTGGACGTGTACCGTATGTGCAGTTGACGGACTTTGAGCGAGGGCGTATAGTGGGCATGCGGGAGGCCGGGTGGACGTACCGCCGAATTGCTCAACACGTGGGGCGTGAGGTCTCCACAGTACATCGATGTTGTCGCCAGTGGTCGGCGGAAGGTGCACGTGCCCGTCGACCTGGGACCGGACCGCAGCGACGCACGGATGCACGCCAAGACCGTAGGATCCTACGCAGTGCCGTAGGGGACCGCACCGCCACTTCCCAGCAAATTAGGGCCACTGTTGCTCCTGGGGTATCGGCGAGGACCATTCGCAACCGTCTCCATGAAGCTGGGCTACGGTCCCGCACACCGTTAGGCCGTCTTCCGCTCACGCCCCAACATCGTGCAGCCCGCCTCCAGTGGTGTCGCGACAGGCGTGAATGGAGGGACAAATGGAGACGTGTCGTCTTCAGCGATGAGAGTCGCTTCTGCCTTGGTGCCAATGATGGTCGTATGCGTGTTTGGCGCCGTGCAGGTGAGCGACACAATCAGGACTGCACACGACCGAGGCACACAGGGCCAACACCCGGCATCATGGTGTGGGGAGCGATCTCCTACACTGGCCGTACGCCACTGGTGATCGTCGAGGGGACACTGAATAGTGCACGGTACATCCAAACCGTCATCGAACCCATCGTTCTACCATTCCTAGACCGGCAAGGGAACTTGCTGTCCCAACAGGACAATGCACGTACGCATGTATCCCGTGCCACCCAACGTGCTCTAGAAGGTGTAAGTCAACTACCCTGGCCAGCAAGATCTCCGGATCTGTCCCCCATTGAGCATGTTTGAGACTGGATGAAGCGGCGTCTCACGCGGTCTGCACGTCCAGCACGAACGCTGGTCCAACTGAGGCGGCAGGTGGAAATGGCATGGCAAGCCGTTCCACAGGACGACATCCAGCATCTCTACGATCGTCTCCATGGGAGAATAGCAGCCTGCATTGCTGCGAAAGGTGGATATACACTGTACTAGTGCCGACATTGTGCATGCTCTGTTGCCTGTGTCTATGTGCCTGTAGTTCTGTCAGTGTGATCATGTGATGTATCTGACCCCAGGAATGTGTCAATAAAGTTTCCCCTTCCTGGGACAATGAATTCACGGTGTTCTTATTTCAATTTCCAGGAGTGTATGTTGGGAGTTGGGGCGGCCGCACAGAACACTCGTCAAAGCCGCGGCCCGGCAGCGACAACTTGATGCTGAGCGTTGCTTAGCAAGCGCGTGATGCCGCACAGCGGCCCGTCCAGCCACGTGGCTCTGGGAATTCGATAGTAACGCTGTGTCAGTGATGGAGACACGCCGGGAGTGCCAAAGATGGCGGACTTTGTGATACCTTAATGGCAGACATTTCACAGTTCGTATACAAATTAATAGTAGCCAGATGAATCATGGTACCGCAAAAAGAAACACGTAAATTACCATTATTTGCATGCGATTTTGATGATGTAATCAGATTTTCAATATCTTTATTAGTTTAAAGTTTAGTATCTGACGGTAAATTATACAAGTAACACCCAGCAACGAATTTCCAAAATATAAATGCTTCATCCGATTTTGTCGATCTATGACTCTTTAGAAAGGTATCAATGTAAACCTAAATTCATATGAATTACATGCATGTAACTTAAATAGTACATGAGTTATTGGAGGTCAAAGTGGCCGATTACCATCGATCGCGTCAGGGTATAAGTACTCCACAGTTACACAAAAAAACGGTAGCAGAATGCTTATAAATATATTTATTCATCTATGTCTTTGTTTACATCCGATACATACTATTCATGAAGAAATTAGTTAAATATTTACAGCGTGTTAGAAATCACAGAGGTATTAGGCTCCTGGCCTACCTTTGGCTTCTTTTCTTTTGATATATGTTTATTTAATTGTTTATGTATTTAATAATGTGTGTTAGAGCGTGTTTATAGTTCAAATGGCTCTTTGCACTATGGAACTTAACATCTGAGGTCATCAGTCCCCTAGAACTTAGAACTACTTAAACCTAACTAATCTAAGGACATCACACACATCCAAGCCCGAGGCAGGATTCGAACCTGCGACCGTAGCAGCGTGTTTATGGTCCAGCCGTAGGAATATTTATTTAATTTCAAGTATTTAAATGTAGATCCAGTATTTCGGATATGTTTCATTCTGCTTGTGTGGGTGCGTTGGCTTGAAGACATGGCGCGAGCGCTCTAGCCAATCACAGCGCTCGTGAACGGGGAGACTGGATGGAAGCGGGAGAAGAGTGCGGCAGTACGACAGACGACACGAGAAGTGCTGGACGTGACGGCGCACGGTCGCCAGAGTCGCAAGAGAGATTTGGAGAGTGTGGAGCGGTTTGCTCGTGGTCGAGCTGATAGAAATACTTTGGAGTGCTGACTTGCGCACTTGTGAGATTTCCGTGGCTTCTACAGTGAAGACGTAGAGTGCGTTTAGAAGTGAATATCTCGCGAGCTGTGTTGTTGTTCATAACTAATTGCGTGCTGTAGGAATCTATTGTTTCCCTGTTATTCAACTTATATTTTATTTAATTGCTGGACAATCGACCCAATAAGTGTTTTGCAGAAATATACCGCATTCTCGATAGTACTTCTGCTTTCGTACTCATCATTTAAAGTCGTTAAGATAGTACCTGCAGATTTTATGTAATTGCAGTCTTTCATTGATAAATGGGTATGTTACTTTCATAATTCACAATTGCCAATTGATAGAAACCTTCGACCATTCGATACATATGTGTATTCCATTCGTATACTGTAGACTCAGCAGTTTTTGGCAAGTAATGCGACAACTGCGTATCCCAGTCCATAGCCAGCGAAACCAGCTAAAGCTTTTAATATTTCAACTCTGAGTCGGAGGGTGCGTAGTTGTTTGAAAGCCTGCAACCTACAAAGATTCCGAGATGAACTAAGAGTAATTCTGGGAGAGAGATATATACTACGGAAGTAATGCGGTTAACCCTTTCATGAATTCTACCGTAAATATCGTGCTCTTGATTTTTGTGGAGAGTTCTAATTAAGGGGCGATGTCCAGCACTAGTAAAATAATTTTTTATAAAAATATAAATTCTGGTAAACTGATCATTATAAACTTCAACTGAGTTTCTTGTCTTTTTTAACTAATTCTGGTAACTTTGTAATAGTGTCTTGTTATTCTACATCGATTATTGTATATCAAAGGATGAAAATTTTACATTCTTTTAATAAATTGTTGGAACCTCGGTTGTTTGTCTACCCTTTTCCCTAATCAGCCTTTAGGGTGTGGTCTGAGTTTCGCCACACACATATTGCCAAGATTATTTCAAGCACGCTGCAGAAGTTTCGTTGGGAAGCCATGACACATCCTCCGGACAGTCTCGGATCCTCCCCGCACGATTTACGTATTTTTTGAGCTCTGAAGGAAGACATTCGTGATCGTCGATTTGCTTCGGACGAAGAGGTACACGCCTAGGTGCAATCTTGTTTCCGCAGGAAACCGTAAACACTTTTCCATGAAGACACTGATAGTGTTATCCTATAGTGGGCTAAATGTGCTAGCAGTTATTACGACTACTTTTGAAATAATAAACAATTTACTTGCTTTTTTTCCATCTGACTCGTTTTCTTCTGCCGGCCGTGGTGGCCAAGCGGTTCTAGGCGCTACAGTTTGGAGCAGCGCGACCGCTACGGTCACGGGTTCGAATCCTGGCTCGGGCATGGATGTGTGTGATGTCCTTACGTTAGTTAGGTTTAAGTGGTTCTAAGTTCTAGGGGACTAATGAACACAGATGTCGAGTCCCATAGTGCTCAGAGCCATTTCGTTTTCATCTGACTGCCCCTTATATTCAAATGTATGACCCGTGTTCGAGTTCTACAAGCTTCCAAAGCTTTCGGAGTGAAGCTGTGGGGAGGGAGTGTTTAGCACGCTAACCTAGTATTGAATGCGTAAGCAGCTCTAATTCCGTTTTAGTGACTGTGATGCGGTCAGTGATCGAATCAGTCTTTGAACTGCAGCTCACTTGGATCAATTACGTCTCCTAAATGGCTGGCCAGACACGTCTCTAGTCGTGTTACCCTTTGATCCATCGGGCACTCACGACGGTACTTGCTTCAAGGCATCGGTAATTGCGTCGATCCCTTACAACGGAATATGCATACAACAGCCAAGAGATTATAGTGGTCCTCTCTGACAATAACATCAAACAGTTAATTCCAACTTACTGTTAATGCGTAACGCCGATGTTTCGTAACCGTTTACAGTATAAATACTAATCGAGACCAGACTGCGAGTATATATGTTTCTTTTTGTTATTCCGCCATATATTGAACTGCTCAGATCAAGCACAGGATAGCCACTCCCTTAATAACCGAGTAGTTCTTGATTTTATGAGTGACCTAGACATAATTGCTAAGGGAGTAAGAGATTTGTGTAACAACTTATTTCACAAGTAGTTCGATGCAGGATAAAGGCATAATTAAAAGATACAGCGGCTTCTTTACACTCTGAACGTATTCCACCCGTCGTGTCTAGAATTTTCCTATACTTACGCTCTTCGATTTCTTCCCTTTCACGAAGACTGCCACAATGTTCTATGCAAACAAAAACTCCAACATTCTTCAAATAATTTTTCTTTATTCTTTCATTTCGATTTCCGTCTTCGACGTCTAAACTCAAAACGTTCTTCATGCTGTTTTTGTCAGCAACAACTGCCGGAGAATGCTGATTCATATGTGAACTGCATTCACTGTTTACTGCTTACTAATTTGGTGGGACCAGCGAAATAGAACTAGATGTTCACAAAAATGCCTGCATCGATACAAACGTATATCGCAACACTGGTGAAAGGCTGAAAACATTATAAATTTTGAAAATTAAATAATGCATGTTCGAATCCTCTCATCCATCACACAGTTAAGATCTGTGAGAAAGTTTCAAAACAGTGCACATTGAGCTAAGGAGTGACAGATTCCATTTGAACAAGTTTCCAGTAAAATTAAAAAAGTCGTTGATGAATCGCAGACTTTCAAATTTGAACTATAGGGCTTCATTTTAAGAAGCTTCTTCCATTCTCTTCTTAAGTAATAGAACCCAGTAAGTTCTCCTCGACGGCGAGTGTTCATCGGAGGTGAGGGTATCATCTGGAGTGCCCCAGGGAAGTGTGGTAGGTCCGCTGTTGCTTTCTATCTACATAAATGATCTCTTGGATAGGGTGGATAGCAATGTGCGGCTGTTTGCTGATGATGCTGTGATGTACGGGAAGGTGTCGTCGTTGAGTGACTGTACGAGGATGCAAGATGACTTGGACAGGATTTGTGATTGGGGTAAAGAATCGCAGATAACTCTAAATATAGATAAATGTAAATTAATGCAGATAAATAGGAAAAAGAATACTGTAATGTTTCAATACTCCATCTGTAGTGTAGCGCTTGACACAGTCACGTCGATTAAATATTTGGGCGTAACATTGCAGAGCGATATGAAGTGGGACAAGCATGTAATGGCAGTTGTGGGGAAGGCGGGTAGTCGTCTTCAGTTCATTGGTAGAATTTTGGGAAGATGTGGTTCATCTGTAAAGGAGACCGCTTATAAAACGCTAATACGACCTATTCTTGAGTACTGCTCGAGCGTTTGGGATCCCTATCAGGTCGGATTGAGGGAGAACATAGAAGCAATTCAGAGGCGGGGTGCTAGATTTGTTACATGTAGGTTTGATCATTACACGAGTGTTACGGAAATGCTTTAGGAACTCGGATGGGAGTATCTAGAGGAAAGGAGGCGTTCTTTTCGTGAATCGCTACTGAGGAACTTTAGAGAACCAGCATTTGAGGCTGACTGCAGTACAATTTTACTGCCGCCAACTTACATTTCGCGGAAAGACCACGAAGATAAGATAAGAGAGATTAGGGCTCGTTCAGAGGCATATAGGCAGTCATTTTTCCCTCGTTCTGTTTGGGAGTGGAACAGGGAGAGAAGATGCTAGTTGTGGTACGAGGTGTCCTCCGCCACGCACCGTACGGTGGATTGCGGAGTATGTATGTAGATGTAGATGTAGTAGAAGTATCCGCTGCATTCATATCTGTCATTTACTATACTCTGTTCCTTATTTGTGCGGTAATACCGAAAATTACTTCTTTTCGTTCTTTATCGGAATTCTGGGGGTCACGTATTCATTGCTTAAATAACTTACCGAATGCAGGTGGATAGCGTCCTAGGACAAAGACGATACCTCGATAGATGAACCCCCCACCGCCCCCCCCCCCCCCCCGCTCCCATAGGGATGGCGGTTATCGCTGAAAAAAACGATTTTCGGTTACATCGTTTTCTTTTCTTTTTTTTAATCTGCGTTTAATCTGACTATTGTAACTGCTCGGAACAAACGGTTTCTTAAGTAACCGATTTTTGTGTTTTTATTCCTATTACTTTCTGTAATAAACGTACAAATTGAACAAAGACTGAAAAATTTTGACTCTTTCCGTTTCAGGAAACAAAGAATCAAAATACTAAATTAAACAGGCAAATAAAAGAAAACTTTGTTGTGGATTGGCAGGAGCCAACCCACGAGGTTTGGAGGAAGGCGAAAGGCACGCGTTTAAGCTCACGCAGGCTGGCGTGAGGTCTTGAACAGGACAAGGTAGTTAGATTAGAAAAAATGGATGTAACTGGTGGAATACTTAACTTTAATCCATTAATGTTGAACGTAGCTCTTGTCTGTACATTCTTTACAATATCTATAGCAACTGATAATGGCGCCTTGGTAGGTCGTAGCAAATGATGTAGCTGAAGGCTATGCTAACTATCGTCTCGGCAAATGAGAGCATAATTTGTCAGTGAACCATCGCTAGCAAAGTCGGTTGTATAACTGGGGCGAGTGCTAGGAAGTCTCTCTAGACCTGCCGTGTGGCGGCGCTCGGTCTGCAATCACTGATAGTGGCGACACGCGGGTTCGACGTATACTAATGGACTGCGGCCGATTTAAAGCAAGTGTGGTGTCTGGCGGTGACACCACAAACGTAGTCCGTTTACTATTCTCTGATTTTTTCGAAAAGTGCTGACTGGTTGAATATCCCAAAAAAATCACAGCTATTTTCCTATTGGCACAAATTTTTTGAAACTCTGCTCAAAAATCATGTTGCAGTCGAAGGTCATACCACTATTTTGCCATTACGAGTGGTCAGTGTTAAAGGACGACAATTGAGGTTAAAATACGCTGTTTCTCCTATTAATTTGCCCGTTTCCAATGACTACAAGTGTATAAAGGCAGCAGATCGGCTACTTTATATTTTTATTGAATACTGTGAATGAACTGTAAGTCTTTAATTTATTACTGTTATCATAATTTCCTTCGCCTTTTACTATTTCATAGAAATGGCAGACAAATCTTTAATCGTTTAAAACATATGAAGCATTGTACTTCTCTGCTACGTCACTTCATAAAAATATTTCCATATTAGCGTTTGTTCAAAATGTTCAAACGTGTGTGAAATCTTACGGGAGTAGCTGCTAGGGACATCAGTCCCTACGCTTACACACTACTTAACCTAAATTATCCTAAGGACAAACACGCACACTCATCCCCGAGGGAGGATTCGAACCTCCACCGGGACCAGCCGCTTCAACGTTTGTGGCGTGCCATTCTGCAATATAACGGATACCTGGCGATGACAGCAAGACACTACCGTATACGCCATGTTGGGGCGCAACTCTTGCACATTGCACGTGCGTGCGTACCTTAAGTCCGAAACAACACGACGTTATTGTCTCAGCTATGCTGTACCAATTCCTGTGCCATGTGTTTGTCGCTTGTTTCCATCGGAATTGTTACTAAAATAGCACTGATCGCTTTTCCCATTTGCTATAATGACGCCATTTTTCAAACCAATGCAAACTGAGGGATGAATATTGTAACCTCCCCACAAAAATTATGAATAGCAAAGTTAAATAAAAATGGAGCCACGAAGCAATATCGTCCCCACACAAATATTTAAATAAAAAAAACAATAAATATTGGAGCCAAGTGTGACCTCCCCACAATGAAATCTACTGACAATGACAATTAAATGTAAGAATCGCAATCTGACCCAAGTGTAAGCTCCCTACAAAAATGCAAGACATAAAAATGTTCCAAAATTCAGATCCCCACAAAAATGAAAGATAATTCAATGACAATGAAATTACAGTGACAATGAAAACTCAATTAGACCGCAAAAGTCGATCTTTAGCCCTGTGCAAAAAAAAAAAACAGAATTAATTTCTTGCCTCACTAAAACTGCATGTCTAAATTCTGCTCTTATTCTTCGCCATAGCTTGGAGGAAATGCATCGCAAATATTTTTTTGAATTTAACTGAAACTTTTGTTAAGGGAAATAGTTTTTCAATTAAATGGCTCTTTTGTTAAAATACTTTCAAAACAAAATTATTATTGGGGCACTTCTTGAAAATTAATTACAATAAATATACATTACAATATCTGATTGCGCAATGCAGCTTCGTCACCTTATTTAACAATATACCTCATTTAGCATCTTGACCAGAGACCCATGTCGACGCCTGCGGACTGCATCCCACTCGCGACTCTACCCGCAACTGTACAAGACTACTACTGCCGACAGACTGCTTGCAACTGCTCTCTCGCAACTGAATCATCTCGCACGCGCTACTACTCTCTGCTCAGAGATTGTCATGGCTCGCCATCGCTGCATACGTGTTTCATAACCCTCCATTGGGGGGCAAAAATTTGGCAGCGATTGTGAGTCATTTGGACTTGCCATGAGCAACAAATTTTTTCTTAACTAATTAACTTTGCAATTACAGCATATATACAGATATAGAACATGAAAAAAATATGGTGCACATGTATCAAGTACAAAACATATTAGACAATGACAAAATGTGAGTACAAAAGAAATAACATAAGTGCACACGCACTGAAAAACTCTTTAGCATTTTCAGAACAGAATGGCAAAAAATGATATTGACAAGTGACATGAGTGCACATGCACTGCAGTTCAGAACATATCAGCAAATGAGGAAATGTATCTACAATGAGTAACAAATGCCATAAGTGCATACGCATTGAAGTATTGAACATATCAGGAAATCACAAAATGAGTACAGATCATATTGAAAAATGAGAAAAGTGCGCAGGCACTGAAGTTCAGTAGAAAACATATTAACACATGACATAAGTGCACATGTACTGTAGTTTAGAACATATCATCAAATGAGGAAATGTATTAATAAATGGCAAAAGTGCACACGCACTGTAGTACAGAACATATCAGAAAACCACAAGATATATATACGTAGTGAGTACAAATGGCATAAAGTGCACACGCACTGAAAAACTCTCTAATATTTTTACGACAAATAAACCTAATGAGTACAAATCATATTGACAAATGATCAAAGTGCACACGCACTGTAGTACTCTCTAGTATTTTTCTACAACAAACAAACAAATCAAGGAGTGTATTAAAGTGCACATGCACTATAGAAGTCTTTAGTAATTTCAGAATAACTGATCTTATTAACAAATGAAAGGAAGTGCACACGTACTGTATATGACTTTTTCATTTTACAAGAATTAGGGAAGGAATAGGAAGGATTGCGTCATGGTTGTAGCACTTAGGTTGCATGCAGCTGCACTGAAAGTCCATATCTTTCCACAGAAATACAACACCAAGTGAGACAATTTGCAGTTCTTTTCCCAGAAGTATTTATCAGCGTAGCCAAGACACTGAAATGTCGTAGTAATATTCCATATTTTCATTTTGGCAGTACATCAGGTACACCAAACAGTGGGACCATAATAACGTCTCCATCACTCACGGTGGTGGACAGCATGTCGTGTCAACACCACGCTCTCACAAGGCACACCAACGTAGAATTAGTGCAAAAACCAAATATAGTGCTCCATGATCAAGAGGATATACAGGACAAACGGATATCGCAGTAATTGAGGGTAGTGAGGTCAGAAGGTGAAGGACATTAAGTCACATACTAGTCTTCATTAGGAATTACATTAGTAGTTGGCGGCATTCATAGCCCAGTTATTGAACATTTCTGTACCATGTATGCAGTATTACAGAAAAATGTTCATTAATTGTTTTACATAGAATATTTGCACCCATTCTCTAATTGCAGATCATTATTGAATAATCGCATTCTTTTCCTAGTTACAAAGCATTATGAGTTAATAGTATTCATTTTCCAGTTACAAAGCATAATTAATTAATCATTTGTCATTTCAGTATAGTAATAATCAGTAGTCATGTTTTCCTAATTACAAAGCATTATTAAATAATCGCATGCTTTTCCCAGTTACAAAGCATAATGAATAGCATTCAGTTTCTAGTTACAAAGCATAAGTAATAGCATTCTTTTCCTAGTTACAAAGCATTATGAGTTAATAGTATTCATTTTCCAGTTACAAAGCATAATTAATTAATCATTTGTCATTTCAATATAGTAATAATCAGTAGTCATGTTTCAGGTGACATATTATTCATAGCTGATCAGCATTACTCAGAACTCTCTTAAACTGGTATCATTATTTGGGACTGGTAATACATTTTTTTTTTTTGTTAGCAATGCATTGCTTTGGGTAATTATAAGGGAAAGCAAGAAGAGAAAAAGAAAAAAAAATTGCTTCTAGGTTGTTCCTGTAAATGAAAAATGTGTAACGTCATTCGTCATGAGCCAGCTGTAGCAAGGTTGTGACACAACTGGGTAAAAAAAAAATGCAAGTACTAGTATAGGTTTAATAAGTAACAAGTTTAGTAAGTATCATGAAAGGCTTCTCCTGGAAAAAATACAAAATGGATTATTAAGCTGAAATAAGAAACGCATACTATGCTGAAAAGTAGTGAACCTCGAATTAACAGGTAGTGAAATGTGTATAAAAAATGTATTCCATAGCTGTCCTATCCAAAACCTTCAGTCATCATACCATACGATATAAAACATACTGTCAAAACAAACTGCAACAAATACTTAAATAACTACATAGCATAAATACATAAACTTCAACATCATCCTCATCTGTAAAGAAAAAAAACTTCATTATCCATATTATCATAACTTCATTATTATCATCACCTGTAAAGAAAAACTTCATTATTCATAGTAGCATATTCTTCATCATTACTCATCAGCATTCATTATCATCTGCAAAAAAAAAAACACTTCATTACTCATTACACAACTACTCCTTATCTCTAGCATATTTCATCACTAAAACTAAGATGTGTAGTTCTGTCTGACAGCCTGCATCAATCGCCTTGTATTATGAAAGAAAAAATTGGTTAAGACTGCTATTCCACGATGTGTATAGTATATTCTTCTTAATGCTTGTTAATTCTGATCAATTTACTCTTCCTCATAAGGTTTTAGTATCTTCTTTCGTCTATTCCGTAGTTGAAATTCCCATTTCTGTTTAATTTACTTCCTTTACGCATCATTTCTATCTGAAATTGATGAACAAAGATTAATGTCTTTCATTTAACTCATATACCCACTAAATAATGACTGGTTTATGGTGACAACTAAGCATACAGCATAACATGACAGAAAACGTAATATGTCAAAAGCATAGACAGTGTTCAGATGAAAAAATGTACACAGAATAATACAATGCAGCAGCAAAAAATGTAAAACAGTCACGATCTTGAGATGTCATAGGGCAAAAAAATGTCTAAGTCAACTGGTGGGTGTTATATCTTAACTATTTCATAGTGCATACAAACATGAAACAATCGTATATGCATAAGAAAGACAAAAATGTGACGTTCGTTTTATTCAGCTTGTATGTAGTGTAGTTAATAGAGGCGAGAATTAGAGACTTTAATGGAGAAAAAATGTAACAAAATTAACATGTCATTAGATAACATTGCATAATTATTCATAAAATACGTAAGTGTCTCTGGAAAAAATGTGCACAGTCTGATATATAACGACAAGAAAAGCAACCTGCTAACCTTACCTTGCCGGGCATTTGCCAAGAAAAAATACGATAATCATCAATAATTAGTCATGTGAATATAATTGCATAAGTGCTCATAAAATGTGTAAATTCATCTGGAAAATATGCACGGTCTGATGTGTAACGACAAGAAAAGCGACCTGCTAACCTTACCTTGCCGGGCACTTGCCAAGAAAAAGTGCGATAATCATCAGTAATTAGTCATGTAATTATAATTGCAGAAGTGCTCATAAAGATTAGTAAATGGCATCGTAGCATGTTACATCATAAAGTGGTTTCATTCAATAAAGGGTTTAACATTGTATACATGGTGGTTCCCCTTACTTTTTCTGGTTCTCAAAGTTTCGAAGTGTACAACATTGGGGTGAGGAATGCTGCGAATCCGATATGGACCTGCGTATAGAAGTTCAAATTTACTGCACTTACCTTTTATTCTGCTGGATAAATAGTGTGTACGTACTAATATCTTCTGTCCCACGTGAAAGTCTCGGCGTGTACAAACCTGTTTTCGCTGTCTTCTCCGGCGCTCTGCGGCACGTTTGATGTTGTTCAGCGCAATGTCAATTATTTCGTGGTGTCGTAATCGACGAGATGTAGGAAATGTTACTAATTCTTTAATTTTGTTAGGTGGTTCAGTATTCTTCAGTATAACAGACGGAGATAGCATAGTCGATTCATTTGGAATGGAATTAATTACATCTTGGAATGAGAATATGTGTGTGTCCCAATCAATATGTCTTTTGTGGCAGTATATTCTACACAGTTTACCAATTTCTTTCATTAATCGTTCACAGGGGTTCGAAGAAGCATGGTACTTGGATATATAGATCGGAGAGATGTTTCTAGCTCGTAACATGCGTGTCCATATAGCAGAACGAAATTGTGATCCATTGTCAGAAATTACTTTCATCACATGCCCTACATGAAATAGAAAATGTTTTACAAATGCTTTCGAAACAGTTTTAGCAGTAGCTTTTCATAACGGAGTGAAGGTAACAAATTTTGAAGTGAGTTCAACAGCGACAAAGATGTAGCAAAAACCTCTGTTAGTTCTCGGAATTGGACCAAAAATGTCTACTGCGGCCATATGTCTTAATTTAACAGGTACAATGGGATATAATGGAGGAATATGTGAAGTCGTGTCTGATTTAGCTTTCTGGCAAATTTTACATGACGCTAAAACTCGTCGTATACGTTTCTCCATGTTGGTAAAATAACAGTTCTGTCTCAGTATAAGAAAACATTTTCTGGCTCCGTAATGTGCGTAACTTAAATGAGTATACCATATTAATTTGTTAACCAGTTCGTCAGGAATGCATAGTAACCAATTGTTGCTGTCAGGATGAGAGCGGCGAAACAGAATGTCATTGCGTACAGTGTAATGGTTTCTAATCGTAACATTATTCTTATCTTGCCAAAGGTGTTTAATTTCTTTCGACACATTGTCTTTACTTTGCTCTTTTGCAATGTCCTGTAATGACGACGAAATAAAATTTTCAAATGCAACTTGCTGAATGTACATAACACTGAAATTTGCTTTGCAGAAGTTGGTTGCGATGTCTTGCTGATTGTTGCTGAGAGAACGAGAAAGTGCGTCTGCTATAACATTTTGCGTGCCGGGAATGTGAACAATCGTAAAATTAAATTCCTGTAAATAAAGTTTCCATCTGCTTAATCTGTCGTGAGTGAATTTAGCCGAAAGTAAAAATTGTATCGCTCTGTGATCTGTGTAGACGGTGGTATGTCTGCCATAAAGAAAGTGCCGAAATCTCGTAAAAGCCCATACAACACATAATGTTACCAATTCCGTAACGGAGTTATTTCGTTCAGCAGGCGACAGAATGCGACTTGCAAATGCGATGTTTTTAATTACTGTTGAGCCATCTTCTTCAATTTCCTGAAAAATATGTACGCCCAAAGCGGTGTTGGAACTGTCGGTGGCAATGGAAAAATTTCTCGTAAGATCTGGGTGCGATAAAAGTGGAGCATTCAACAAAGCATGTTTCAGGTTCATGAATTCAGAATGTGCTTGCTTATCCCAGGACCAAATACTGTTTTTACCTGTTAATTGGCATAATCTAGGTGTGTCTAAAGCAGAGTGATGAATAAATTTACGAAAGAAGTTAATTAAGCCCAAAAAACTACGTAATTGTTTCTTCGTCGTAGGAACAGTAATGTCACGTAGAGCTTGAAGTTTTTCCGGATCAGGCGCAATGCCTTCTGCTGAAATCACGTGTCCAAGAAATTTTATAGAAGTTTTGCCAAAGTGCGATTTACTAAGATTAACTGTAAGTCCTTGAGCATGAAAAGTTTGCAACAGTCGTTCAAGAATCATATTGTGTTAAGACCAGTTAGCTTCTGCAATAAGAATGTCGTCTACGTACGTCGTGATTCTGTCCTTAAGTTCTGTCGTAAGTATTGTGTTCAAACCGCGAATAAAAGCTGCTGAAGAAATAGTTAATCCGAACGGTAATTTACAAAATTGATAACAGTCACCAAAACAGAGAAAAGCTGTGTACTTTCTGCAATTCGGATGAAGCTGAATTTGCCAAAATCCCGATATCAAATCTAGTGTGGAATAAATAGCCGTACCATGAAATTTCTGTAGAAGTACCTCTAATGTCTGTGGTCTATCTGTTTCATTAATAATTATGTCATTGATGTGACGTGAATCAAGTACGAGGCGAAGTGAGCCATCTTTTTTCTTAACAATATGTAGTGGGTTTATGTACGGATTAACTGCCGGTTCAATAATTCCTTGATCGAGCATATCTTGCAACTCTTTTTTAACTTGTTCTCTGTGGATATATGGAATGGGATAATGTTTAGCTTTAAATTTATCGTGCTGTTTGACTTGAAATTCATACATAAAACCGAACATAGTACCAGGAATGTTGTCAAAAACTGGAGCTTGCTGTAAAAGAATCTTGTTTAAATGCGTTCGTTCGTCGTCTGTATTTGCACTGCTTTGTTTAACTTTATCGGAAATCATCTGCATTACGTCGTAGGCAGTTTCGTCTGGAGTGTTATAGTTATGTACGTACGTATCCGTGAACAATGTGGAATTACAGTCTATGTTACGTGTTGCGGAAATGACCTCTGTGCGGTTAATTGTTTGTTTTTCCGCAGATAATGGATGCTGAAACTCTGAAGCCAATTGCACATTTTCATCCTTCAACATTAAATAGGAATTTTGAAAATCAACCACTGCGTCGTGCTGTACGAGAAAATTAGTACCTAAAATAACGTCTGTTGTCAATAAAGGAACAATCCAAAAATTTGAGTGAAATGTGTGACCTGCAATGCAAAATGATAGATGCGTCTGTAATTTAACGTCTACACCTTTACTCGATACTGCTCCTTTCACTTTCGTTTTGCCTAATGGTAATGTAGGATACGTATTCGTTGAAAGTCGCCTCATTTATAACTGACATAGGTGATCTAGAATCGATTACTGCTGAAAATTTCGATGAACCAATTTTAATTTCGATGACAGGATGTGAAATGGATTTCTGAACAACTGGTCTTTCCTGCAAAAGAGTGTCTCTGATATCGTCAAAAGTAATTACATTTTCGTGAACAACATTCTGCGTGTCAAAAGTAGTGCTTGTGTTACTGGAAGATGCGACCTGTACAGTATCTAGTCAGGTTCTATCTGACGTGCTATTATTATCAGGAGGATGTTGTGGCATTTCTACTATTTGAACTGTTCTGTTATTTCTTTCAGACGTGTTAGGCTTTGGATGATACCTACTGTCGGGTTCATTCGTGAGAATATGTTCTTGCGGATGATTTTGCTGTTGGTAAGATCGACTGTTATTATATGTACGCTGATAATTGTGCTCATCATTTTTACATCTATCGTGATAGTCATTCCTATACGGTGCATTGCGATAGGAATTGAAATACTGCGTTTTCTGTACGTAGTTGTTTCTTTGCTGCCGTGCGTTACTATTTGTTGCATCTGCGACTATACGTGCACGCGGCGAAACATCAGAGCTTCGTTGACCTTGTGTATTACATTGTTGGTTACGTATGCTAACCGGCTGGCTTTCATACTGTTGTGGTGGAAAACGTCTATTGTTACTAAAATTTGGTTCCTGTTGCTGAAAATTTTGACGATATTGATAATCAAAATTTTGTCTGCTATTAAAGTTCTGGTGCTTGTCGTTCCTAAGGCGTCTGTTACCTTTCCTATTGAAATTACGTGTCTGATCATAATTGCTGTACGTCTGTTGGCCTTGGTTGTTATATGAAAAATTTTTGTTTACGAAATAATAATCTGATTGCTGCACTTCTAAAAGCTGCAGCAGATCCCTGAATGCCGAAATATTTTCTTTTTGCTGACCTGTTAAAAGTGACACTCTTAATGATCGTGGTAATTTAGAGATACATAATTGAATGAGTGCAGATTCACTGTAGGGTTCACTTACATACTGGTTTTGTTGCACCATGTGCCCAAAAAATTGCGTCACACTCGGAAAATTTGAGTTCTCATAATTCGGTAAACCAATTAACTGATCTTTAATTCCGCGCTGTGTCGTCTTCGACCAATACGCTGACAGAAAAGCATTCTGAAACTCTTCTACCGAGTAACATTGTCTCGCGATCGGTCTCATTCGAGTTGCCGGTTCGCCTTCCAAAAAACTGCAAATAAATTCAAGTTTATGCATAACGGGCCAAGTCGGTGGAAAAGCAAAGCTAAATTGTTGTATCCAATCCAGTGGGTGAATCTGTGTTCTGTCATTCTTAAACACTTTAAATTTTCTTACTGACAGAAAATGTTTGTAATCGAAATTATCGTCTCTGTGTGATAGAACAGGTTCAGGATTGTAAGAGAATCTGTTGAACTGTGGTTGTTCGGAATCTAAGTCCCGTACTCTCTGTAGATTACCCAAATTATACGCGTTGCGCGAGTCTGACAAATGTTCGCAAAGTGGCGTCTGCTGTGATGTGTTGTTAACTGAAATATTTTTCATATCTGTTACTTCCTGCTGTAAATTTGACAATTTTCTACGTAACGTGTTATTAGCTGAATCGATCTCATTGATTGTCTGTTGTAGATTTTGAAATTCAGGTGTTTGATTAAATGAAACCGGTGAAGTATCGTCTGATTTATTGTCATTAGTACTTTCAATGACGTCAATACGACTGGCCAGTTCATCACATTTTTCAGTCAGTATTTTTACCTGATCATCGGTTTTAGTGTCAGTGGCATTAATCTGTTTTTCCAATTTACGTGCAGTTTAATTCAGTTTTTTAACGTCGGCGTTGACGACATCGGAATCCTGTGTTAGTTCTAATTGTTCGAGTCTGTCGGTCACTGTTTGAAAATCGGTTGTGTATGTGTCTGTTTTCGATTTAAGATCGGAAATTTCGTCACGTAATTCTGTGTTCGACTGTTTGATGGAATTAATTTCGTAGGACACTGTAGCAATATTGTTGTCTACATATGTCTTCGCTTTCGCGAACAATTTACGTTTGTCTTCCTGTCTCTGAGCAGTGATTGTTTCCATGACTTGACGTTTGACTTTATTTTGATCCTGAATAAATTTGCGGAAACGCGTATCACTGTTTTGTATGTGAAGACTAAGACGTTCGCTAATTTGAGTGTTCTGTTGTTCGAATTTCGCGTCAATCTTTTCATCCATTGTGCGCGAAAGTTCTGCTGTCGTCGCTTTAAACTCGTGGCGTAATTGTGTAGCTTTTTCAGAACATTGTTTAGCGACTCCGCTAATATCGTCTCTGAGTGTTTCTGTTGCAGCTGTTTGCAACTCTCTTAATTCCTGAGCAACAGACTTAATTTCTTCGCTACTTTTTCTTGAACAAGCCTCTATTTCCTCGCGTAACTGTTCCTTGGTATCATGACACTGCGCGGCAACGTCTCCAATTTGTTCACTAAGCTGTCTGGAATTGTTGTCTAATTTATCATTTAGCTGTCTGGAACTGTTGTCTAATTTATCATTAAAGTGTTGTTTGAGATCTTCACTCTGTTGTTTGGAATTGTTATCCTGTTGTAGCAATATTGCCATAATTTGCTCCAAGGTGACATTACCTACTCTATTCTCAGTACTGTTTGACGGTGTATCAGCAATTGTCGCGTTTTGTGTGACCATTTGGTCATTCTGTAATTTACAAAAAGGTTTATCAGTCGGGTGTACACTGTCAGACACTATTTCGGAATTAAATAGATCCGTCGTACTTTCAGTACACTGTCCATTTCCATTAGAAAAATTTGTCTGTACATCACTTGAATTTTCCAAACCGGGTGTGTTAAGCTGGGCAGCGCTCATTACAATAGAGCGTCCCGCGTCTTCAATTGTCGTCAAATTAACAGAAGAGACAATTGAGTTCGTTTGTTCATTATTAAGGTAAAAGTCATCACTAGTGGTTGGAATGCACTGATTCTCAGTGAACGCAGGATTGTCATCATTACACTGCGTGTCACAAGTCCTATCGGTAAAATTGTTTGAGTCGGTAATTTCATTCATTACACCTCGCGATGTACTATTAATAGTCTTTCGCGGCATTTTAACATAAATCACAATTATTCACAAATGAAACAAAAACAATGCAAAAATTCAACAAATACAAGTACAACAGAGAGCAACGAATTGCCATTGATCTGTGGAAAGAAAGTCACAAAATTAGTAAAAGGGTTGCGCCAATTCCTAATTATATTTAAGCAAATAAGAGCAGATTTCTGACTGTTTCTTAGAAGATTCCTAAAGAAATACGATCCTGGCCGGATGTCGCCAAGTGTAACCTCCCCACAAAAATTATGAATAGCAAAGTTAAATAAAAATGGAGCCACGAAGCAATATCGTCCCCACACAAATATTTAAATAAAAAAAAACAATGAATATTGGAGCCAAGTGTGACCTCCCCACAATGAAATCTACTGACAATGATAATTAAATGTAAGAATCGCAATCTGACCCAAGTGTAAGCTCCCTACAAAAATGCAAGACGTAAAAATGTTCCAAAATTCAGATCCCCACAAAAATGAAAGATAATTCAATGATAATGAAATTTCAGTGACAATGAAAACTCAATTAGACCGCAAAAGTCGATCTTTAGCCCTGTGCAAAAAAAATCAGAATTAATTTCTTACCTCACTAAAACTGCATGTCTAAATTCTGCTCTTATTCTTCGCCATAGCTTGGAGGAAATGCATCGCAAATATTTTTTTGAATTTAACTGAAACTTTTGTTAAGGGAAATAGTTTTTCAATTAAATGGCTCTTTTGTTAAAATAATTTCAAAACAAAATTATTATTGGAGCACTTCTTGAAAATTAATTACAATAAATATACATTACATTATCTGATGAGCGCAATCCAGCTTCGTTACCTTATTTAACAATATACCTCATTTAGCATCTTGACCAGAGACCCATGTCGACGCCCGCGGACTGCGTCCCACTCGCGACTCTACCCGCAACTGTACAAGACTACTACTGCCGACAGACAACATGCAACTGCTCTCTCGCAACTGAATCATCTCGCACGTGCTACTACTCTCTGGTCAGAGATTGTCATGGCTCGCCATCGCTGCATACGTGTTTCAATATTACTCCATTTATGGAAAAAAAGTTTTATTTAAAATCGAAAAAATTTGGCATTGCAGCTGTGGTTAACTGTTGTTTCGGTTTCTTTACTCGGCTATTACTAAAAACAAAAAAAAAATCTGTTATAGTCGAGGTAAAACAAATACCGAAAAATACCGGTTATTCAGAACTAAAATTAAGATATGGGTTTTACCGGGTCGGGTTTTCTCATCCCCACCCCTCCACCTTCTTCCATCACTATTAAGGCACAAATGAGAGGAGAGATCGCTATGCATGGTAACTTAATACCGCAGTTGGTGGGGCTACTTTAGCCAGAAACAAAAAAAAGACATATGCAGAAAGACAATTTACGATGTGAGGTACTTGGTGCCACCACACAATAGCTCCAGACGTTATCGATAATGAAATATTAATTAACGACAGGTGAGCAACAAGCGCTGCTTCCTAATCTTGTAATTCCAGCAACGATAATGTAAAACTTCAAATTCGCATACTACTATCTAGCGTAACCTCATTAAATTAATCATTACTTGTTCAAATTTGTCTTCACTCAGCTATCGACTCTAATCTTAGATGTTTCTGTAATTAATTATAATATCGTGAGTAGCCTATACATTCTCTACACACTGAGTCCCACGGACGGACACCACGCCCCTCCTCCAAGGCATCGGCTCTACTCGAAAGCACTGTAGACGCTTTGGCGAAGCCCGTAACGGCGCGGAAATTGCAGAGAAAATCCAGAGAAGTGCTGCTTGAAGTACTGGCCGGCTCGTGAGGGAGGACAAGCGTGTAAGATCTGCGCTCTCACAAAGCCGTTGGTGAACTGCAATCCTAATTTCCAAGGGTAAATACGTCAAGATTTGCGTCGGCCTGTCAGAAGAAGCCATTGACGAAAATAAGAGGAACAGACGGCACCCACAGTACTGCTAACCTCGTTCCGTAATGGCGCTTCAGCTATCGGAAAAAGCGCTGCCCATGAAGGAGAAGAAATATTTGATGGGTGGAGCGTATTCAGCAGCAAATTGTTGGAGACCATTGGGCGTAAAGGCGCCAAGCGTACCCTTTTCTACAGGATAAAGTCGTCAACAGTAAAGTATACGTTGCACAAGAAGTGTTACCACCTAGCTAAATCTCTTACCGCTACGAAATTCATATTTCAGTTCCAAATCCTCATGGAAATTAATCATATGTCGTCAGCTACACTCCCCTAAAATTGTTTCTGCCTGTCAATTACGACTGCATTTTGAAATTGTACCACCTCTTACTTCTCAGCTGCTTTCGACTGAATTGCTATTGCGCAAAAGTTTCTGTCAGGACTGAATTCCAATACAGATTGTCAGTCACATTGACGTCACCGGCCTTTGAGTTATTGCATAAGAGATACTACCGCGATTCGGTAATAGAAATTGGTATGACCTTTCCTTATCACAGTGTGATCCTGTAACCATGCTCCGTGTAAGTGTGACAGGTTCATTGAATGGAATATTAAAATAAAACTACGTCCTTGAAAGACATGAAATTTGTTTCTCAAATTCATTGCTTACGTCACGTGAACAACAATTTTCCCAAAAAGCCAACAGACACGTTTTCTCATAAACCACTTTTCCTGACTACTTTTTAGCTGCTTATCGATACCATGTATAAACACTCATTCAAAAACCAAAAGATACTAAATTATATTTCACATCGTGCAAGGCATTCCACCGACAATTCAGCAAGATAAAAACACATCGCCGGTGTTTACAACAATGCATAAGCTACTGAGCTGCAGAGCTATGTGTTGGATCAATGCGGTTGCATTTAAATTTTAGCACATTAAAAGAAAAAAAAACATTATTTCATGGCGGATACACAGGGTGTCTCAGTAGCAACGGTCAATTTGAAGCAAAACTATTCATATGAATCTTCACGCTAAGCCCAACACTTTCCAAGAAACAACGCATTTAATGTAAATTTTGTTTTGAAGCAGTGGTGCCCACGTGTGTGTCTTGCCCAACTCTTTGACCTTTTATTCTAGCCCAACCTATCTCGTTGCTTTCAAGCGTCTTGCTCGGGAAATCGTTCTACTTTCAAACTACCCTGCTGAACGTGCAAGTGTCCATGGTGTGTTGTGAAGAAATGCAGGGCATTTATAATGTGTCAGAGAGAAGTATCAGTTAACTGTATTTGTACAAGCGATGGCCAAAATGTCACACAGCTATACTACTTAAGAATATACGGCTTATGTGATGGTAGTACTCATGCTGCTGTCGAAGAGTTCTGTTGACGCTTTGTGATGTGTCTAAAACGTGATCGTAGGATGTTTACTAGAATTCTCAGCACACTGTGTGAAAAAGGTATTCTTCCAAGTCCCCACTTTTCTTCTCAACAAGTAGTTCAACAATCTGTACAGGAACAGCAACACACTGTAGAAATGGTGCAGCGTAGTCCTAATACCTGCACGTGACAACTTTCTGCTCGTATCGATATCCCAAGGAAAGTGGATGGCGAACATTATATGGAGAAAAGTTGTCGCAATTTCACTTACAGCGTGTCCTCAATTTTCACAATGACGACAGTGCCGCACGGCTATGATTGCTGAAGCCACATTTACACATAATGGAATCAACAACACACGTAATAATCAACGACGGTCACAGGAAGATCCACAGGCTACAATGGAAACAATGTGCCAGGTCCGTATCTCGACCATTAGTTGGTACGGCATGATCGTTAACAAGCTGACAGCTCAAGTCATTTTAGAAGAGTAAATGATGCCATATAATTACTTGCATTTGTTGGGAAACGCTGTTTCAAACATTACAGAGCCTCTCTACATTTAAGCAGACGTTAGAGGGAACATCTCAGCCGCACTTACTCTATTCGTTGAATTTGTCCTAGTAGTACCATTATGTGGTCACCATGATCTCCATTCCTTTTTGCTTGTGGGTTTGGATGAAGTCTAAGGTGTACGAACGAAACGTGAACAAGCGAGATGAACTGCTTAGTCGCATAATCGACGCTGCTGCCCTCGTTAGGGCACGTGCAGAGGCACTCAGACAGACAGCATAACGTGTTCTCCTAAGAGTGCAGAAATGCAGTGAAGTTAACTTGGGATATTGGAACATTTACTGTGAAACGTAATGTGACATGCAGTATAATGCGTAGAGGTGAATGCGTTAAAAATACGTATTTTTAATTGATATCTCGTATAACGGAAGCTGTACTTTTGCTGCTGTACGTGTGTAAACCTGAAAATGCACTGAATAATACATAAAAATATATGACAGTGTACAATGAATGTGTATCGGAAACAATTCGAAACAGGGGAAATGTGCGTATGAAGGTTTTGCTTCAACTGATGACTCCTGTGATATTCCTGAATACTGACTATTTTTCCTGGGACACCCTTATACCTGGAAGTATAAGCATGGAGCGATGTAAAGTGGAAACGGCCACATGTAACTAACTGCAGGAAAGGTAAGTGGTAGACTTGAATTCGTTGGAAGAATCCTCAAGAGATGTAGTTCATCTACAAATGAGGTTACGTACAAAATAGTTATTCGACCAACACCTGACTATTGCTCGTCGGTCTAGGACGCGTTCCATATAGGATTAATAGAGGAAAAGCGGTGGGTCTTGCCCACTCGTCGCATATAGGGTACAAAAGTTCAAATATAAGTGAAATCTTATGGGACTTAACTGCTAAGGTCATCAGTCCCTAGATTTACACACTACGTAACCTAAATTATCCTAAGGACAAACACACACACCCATGCCCGAGGGAGGACTCGAACCTCCGCCGGAATCAGCCGCACAGTCCACATATAAGGTCCCTAAGGGATGCTGCGTTCTGGGAATGCTATACAACAATTTTTTTTTCTTTATTGAATTTCAATTCCCCCCGGAGGGGGCGGGCAGGCAGCAGCTTACTACGCCGCTCTTCAGCCTACAGAATTTGTGTTAAAAAGAGGAAGATAATAAAAAAATAACAGTTGGCGATAAAATCGGTGACTGAAAGGTAAAATGGCAGAAAATTCTAGAACTTAAAACATAAAACACAGGGTTGATGATGCTAAGAAAATACACAAGAAGCAGAAAAATAACAGACAGACAGTTAAAAAAACACGGCAACAGTCTGGTTTCTGTTCGCAAGATATAAAATGCACACCCAGCGACAGCATGATTTCTGTTCGCAACACTGTGGAAAGACGCACAACACTGAACACTCACTTAAACACGGCACTAAAAAGTTGGCACAAATATGACATACCACAGCCGAGAGCAGGTGGGGGGGAAACTGGACAGATGATGGAGAAATAAAAAAGGGGGGAAGGAGAGGAAAAGTGAATGGTGGGAGGGGGGAAAGAAGGCAATGGAGAATGAGGACCCAGAAGAGGGGTGGGGGATGCTGAGCAGACGTGCCAGGGAGTGGGGAAGGCAGAGAAGGGGAATGCAAAAGGACTTGGGGGTTGGGGGGGGGGGGGGAGAAGGGACATAGGGGGAGGTTGTGCGGGGAGAAAACACAGGATGGAAGGGGGGAGGAAGAGGGAGCCCTGGGAAAGGATGGAGGAAAGGAGGGGGGTGAGGATCAGAGTTGATAGGAGGGATAAATGGAGGGAGAGAGGGCATCGTCCGGGAGGGGGAGTTGATGGAAGCCACCTTGGGAGAGGAGATGTAGGGTGGAGAGATGGAGGGTAGGGGGGACACAATGGTGAAGACGTGGCAGGGGGCGGGGAGGGAGAGGAGAGGAGCAACCAGGGGGTGAGGGGGTTCAAGGTGGCGGGAGGTGTAGAGGATGCGGATATGTTCGAGGAATAGGAGCAGATGGAGGAAAGGAATGAGATCATAGAGGATCCGCGTGGGGGACGGGAGGCGAATACGGAAGGCGAGGCGGAGTGCATGACGCTCAAGGATCTGGAGGGACTTATAGAATTTGGGGGGGGGGGGGCAGATATCCAGGCAGGACTGGCATAACAGAGGATGGGACGGATTAAGGATTTGTAGGTGTGGAGGATGGTATACAACAATTCAAGCAGATAACATTAGTAGTTTTATTTCACTAAAGAAGATTGACAATACTTGAATGTACAAGGGTGTCGCAAACTAGGGGTGGCATGCAACATAAATCCGAGTCCTTGGTACACACAACGTTAAGATAAGCAATGGATATGGATCACTACAATCTGATATCGTAGCACACTCTGCTAGGCCTTGCTAATACCCTGTGAATCCGATCCACTAATGTCCGGCCGAGGATGGCAGTAGTGGCGCTTATGTTCACTTCGGCTAGATGCCGCTCCTGTCGTGGTGACGTCCTCGTCAGCGCGCTGTTGTCTGGCGTCTTCCCATCGCCTTCTCTGGTCTTGGCGTTCTTCCTCTTCGTTCCGGCGCTTGTGGTTACGCCAGCACCAAAAGGAGAAGGTCCAATGGACAGCAAATCTTAGCATTACTCGTCAGTCCGGGATCCGTACCCGACATTGATAGGAAATAGCACGTTTCGTTACAGATTTATTTAATAAGGCGAAAGCATTATGGAGATGCTCAACCAACGCAGACACCGCAAGAGAGGCGTTTTGTGTCACGTTGTGATTTACTGTTAAAGTGTAGAGAGCGTACGGTCCTAGAAGAGTCAACCAATATACTGCATCTTAATGTGTATTGTGGAGAAACGTCCATGAACGTAAAACTAGATTCGGTGTCACATGGTCGCTTACCAACAACCGTTCTTCCCTCAAAATATTCGCGACTAGAACCGGAAAGGTGGGAAGTGGCAGAAGTACGCAAATCACACGCTGGATTGCGGTGTATAGTGTTGTGACTTGGCAAGACAGCCAAGCCACTATGAGATAGCCCAAAGGCACGCGTTTAAGCTCACGCAGGCTGGCGTGAGGTCTGGAACAGTTAAAGGACTAGAGACTAGCAAAAAAGGTACGTAGCTTCTGGAATACTTAACTTTAATCCATAATTGGTGAACATCGGTCTGACGGTACATGCATCACATGATAAATAGCAAATGATAATGGCGCCTTGCTAGGTCGTAGCAAATGACGTAGCTGAAGGCTATGCTAACTATCGTCTCGGCAATTGAGAGCGTAATTTTTCAGTGAACCATCGCTAGCAAAGTCGGCTGTACAACTGGGGCGAGTGCTAGGACGTCTCTCTAGACCTGCAGTGTGGCGGCGCTCGGTCTGCAATCACTGACAGTGGCGACACGCGGGTCCGACGTATACTACCGGACCGCGGCCGATTTAAAGGCTACCACCTAGCAAGTGTGGTGTCTGGCGGTGACACCACATATAGAGATATGTAATAAATATATAGATGTTGGTAGCGTTAACACGTTGTATTGAAAACAAGAAGTGCGTCTAATAACAAATATATTGAAACTATGGGACATGCTTGACTCCATTGAGGGTGTATAAGCACCGAAAAGTAGCTAAGCGGTGTGGGATTCATGTCTTTTCGACTTGCAAGCGGTAAATGCCGAAACGTGAACTGTGGCGACGTTTTTACCAAATGAGTCCAAACAAGATCAAAGTGCTGTTATTCTCATCTTGGCTACCGAAGGATAGACACCGGTAGACATCCATCGGAGGACGAAGAATGTGTACGGGGCAGCATGTCTATTGGAAATCACCGTGGCACAACTGTGACAAGAGGTGCTTGCTGCTTCATAATAGGTGACAGCCCCAAAGTTCTGCATATGTTACCTGAATGTCCATAGCGATTTTGCCTGATTGGCAAACCGATTCTAGACTGTACGGCCTTCGAATTTTTTTTATTATTTTCTTTATTGGTTTTCAATTTCCCCTCCCCCCAGAGGGGGGGGGGGCTGTCAGCAGCGTAATATGCTGCTCTACTGCCTACAGAAAAGTTAAAGAACGTAACGAGAATAGATACAAACAAGAAAACCAGGTGATAAAACAGTGACATTGTAAAAAACTGTAAAATTGCGGTAAGTTGTTGAATTTAAAATATAAAAACACTGCGGTGACGATGCGGATGAAGACACACAAGAAGTAGACAGGTCCAATTAAAAAACACGCCGACAGTCTGTTTTCTGTTTGCACGAGATAAAAAACACAACTAGCGACATTATGGCTGCTGTTCGCAACGCTGACAGGAGACGCACAACACTGTACACTCACTTATAACAGCACTATACAGGTGAAACAGCGGCAGATTGGGGGGGGGGGGCGGACCCGGAACTATGATGGGGGAAAAGGAGGGAGGAGAGAAAAGAAAAAAGGGGGAGCCGATGGAGGGACTCGACATAGAAAAGCGGGGGACTAGGTGGACGCGAGAAGGAGTGGGAAAGGCAGTGGAGGAGAGAGCAGAAAGGACTCAGGAGAGAGAAGGGAGGCTGAGAGAGGATAGGGGGGGGGGGGGGAACGGGATGGAAGGGGGGGAAGAAGGAGCCCGGGCAAAGGACAGAGAAAAGGAGGGGGAGGTGAGGATCAGAGATGATACGAGGTGGAAAACGTATGGTAGAAGAAAAAAATGGTGTGAAAATTAATTAATAGATGGAGCCGTATGTGTCAGAATACGTAAATGAAAACAACTGTCATGCGCACGACCCACTGAAGTTGCCAGAAATATGCCGGGTACACGGTTTTTCCTCCTTACGCGTCTGCGACGTTCGCCATGATTGTCTCAATGCAGGATCGCGCTTTGCTTGTAAAGCTGTATTACAAGAATGATGACTGCGCACACGTCGCTCTGCGGAAGTTCCAGACACTGAAGGGTTTGAAAAAAGCCGTTGGTCCGATAACTACCGTGGGTCTGGAAAAATATTCGGAAATACGGGTTCTTTTGGTTTGCACCCTGGTAGAAGGAGGAAACGAATTGATTCGACGTCAATGGGAACAGTGGCAACAAAAAATGCAGTAGAAGACGAGTGGTGGTGTGCAAACGTGTAGTGCATGGACAATTTCCCTAACATTGGACATACGTGTGAGCATGGTGCGTAAAATCCTACGAAACATCCTTATTTGCTATCCATTCAAAATTATCCGTATGCATTAGTTGTTTCCTATTGACCTGCCAGCAAGGGATACCTTTGCTATAGAACTTCTTGCTTGCATGGAAGTGAACGGTGATTGGCCGTGGAAGACTTTGTGGGCAGACGAAGCCCACCTCCATCAGACAGGATACGTCAATACACAGAATTGTCGAATATGAGCAACGGACAATCGACACGCAAATCAACCAGTACATTTCACCCTGAAAAGGTCATTGTGTGGTGCGGGTTTACGGCACCCTATATATCATAGGGCCATATCTTTTCGAAGAGAAAGGTGTTTCCGGTCCTGTTAGCTGTACCATCTTTGAGTGTCTTTTCTGCAATCACGTTATTCCAGCTCTCCAACAGCGTAGATGGGACCATTTGCATGCGCCATCTCTGCACATTGCAAATCCAATTAAGCAGCTGCTGATGCGCCATTTCGGAATGCTAGAATTATCAGCCGCATTTACCCTACAGCCTTATCATCCCGATCACCTTATCTTAATCTGTGTGACTTCCGGCTATGGGGCTATCTGAAAGATGTTGTGTTCAGTGTTCTGACTGCAAACTTAGCTAAACTGAAGGCACACACTGCGCAACACAATCTGAACGTGACCCCGGAAACAGTTGTGGAACATACTGTTTCTCGATTTAAACGTGTTGCAGAAAACGGTGGACAGCATATTGAACTTGTTTTGCCCCAGTCACACGGAAATTAATAATCCGATTTGATTTTGATTGATGCTTTTTATGCGGTTTATGGCCTCAGTACATTTAAAAACCGATATGATGGATGCTTTTTATACGGTTCGTGGCCTCAGGACAGTTAAAAACCGATTTTTCTGCAGTGGTGGATGGGCTTATAGAAGTAACAGTATCACGCCTGTACACCAATGCACATTGAGTAGTACAGTTTAACGTCCTACGTAAACCTTAGGCATTGTTGTATGATTCATTTGTCATTAGTAGTCATGCACTATTAAATGATGATGCTTACAGCACAATCTATTGTTATGCTACATTTTGTAACTATTTACTTTTTTCTTCTGCCATACGTTTTGTTCCTTCTCCAAAAATATTCCGTTGCTATTTGATGTCATTCTGACCATTGGTGTTATGTCTACAGCGGTTTGAAAGTTTAGCTTTAATTATAATCACCCTGGATATTTTTCATTACATGTCTTTGGTGAGCTCAGAATGTATCCACGTAACAACATTTCTTTAACTAAGACAATAAGAAATGTAAGGTTGCTGAAGTAAATAATAGCGTCAAATACATTAAACCGCTGTGCGTAAGGCTGAACTACTATTACCAAGTATTAATCCTACAACAACTAGTTGTCTGTATTTATACCTCTGCTTTTCACTGCTTATAGATTAATTACTGATGTTTTTAGCAGTGTACCATACCTGAGGACGGATATACAGTATATCTGCACTATCTTACTGCTCGCTGTACCTATTTTTATTTGCCAGATATTAATTTCCTAGTAAGTTACCTTATTCAAATGCTTTTTATTCCAGTCTTTCATGACAATATTAATTCTTTTGACGATGACAGGTTTCAGTCCGTAATGATCATCCTCAGATATTTTCTACAACATGTCCAAAAGTGATAAAGCCATAATGGCATCGTCAGCACAAATAAATATAATCAGCACAGCATCGTCACATAGATCTAATATCCTTACCTTCTTGCTGTATATACCGAAAATTGGAACAGTTCCAGAAATTACACTCCTGGAAATTGAAATAAGAACACAGTGAATTCATTGTCCCAGGAAGGGTAAACTTTATTGACACATTCCTGGGGTCAGATACATCACATGATCACACTGACAGAACCACAGGCACATAGACACAGGCAACAGAGCATGCACAATGTCGGCACTAGTACAGTGTATATCCACCTTTCGCAGCAATGCAGGCTGCTATTCTCCCATGGAGACGATCGTAGAGATGCTGGATGCAGTCCTGTGGAACGGCTTGCCATGCCATTTCCACCTGGCGCCTCAGTTGGACCAGCGTTCGTGCTGGACGTGCAGACCGCGTGAGACGACGCTTCATCCAGTCCCAAACATGCTCAGTGGGGGACAGATCCGGAGATCTTGCTGGCCAGGGTAGTTGACTTACACCTTCTAGAGGACGTTGGGTGGCACGGGATACATGCGGACGTGCATTGTCCTGTTGGAACTGCAAGTTCCCTTGCCGGTCTAGGAATGGTAGAACGATGGGTTCGATGACGGTTTGGATGTACCGTGCACTATTCAGTGTCCCCTCGACGATCACCAGTGGTGTACGGCCAGTGTAGGAGATCGCTCCCCACACCATGACGCCGGGTGTTGGCCCTGTGTGCCTCGGTCGTATGCAGTCCTGATTGTGGCGCTCACCTGCACGGCGCCAAACACGCATACGACCATCATTGGCACCAAGGCAGAAGCGACTCTCATCGCTGAAGACGACACGTCTCCATTCGTCCCTCCATTCACGCCTGTCGCGACACCACTGGAGGCGGGCTGCACGATGTTGGGGCGTGAGCGGAAGACGGCCTAACGGTGTGCGGGACCGTAGCCCAGCTTCATGGAGACGGTTGCGAATGGTCCTCGCCGATACCCCAGGAGCAACAGTGTCCCTAATTTGCTGGGAAGTGGCGGTGCGGTCCCCTACGGCACTGCGTAGGATCCTACGGTCTTGGCGTGCATCCGTGCGTCGCTGCGGTCCGGTCCCAGGTCGACGGGCACGTGCACCTTCCGCCGACCACTGGCGACAACATCGATGTACTGTGGAGACCTCACGCCCCACGTGTTGAGCAATTCGGCGGTACGTCCACCCGGCCTCCCGCATGCCCACTATACGCCCTCGCTCAAAGTCCGTCAACTGCACATACGGTTCACGTCCACGCTGTCGCGGCATGCTACCAGTGTTAAAGACTGCGATGGAGCTCCGTATGCCACGGCAAACTGGCTGACACTGACGGCGGCGGTGCACAAATGCTGCGCAGCTAGCGCCATTCGACGGCCAACACCGCGGTTCCTGGTGTGTCCGCTGTGCCGTGCGTGTGATCATTGCTTGTACAGCCCTCTCGCAGTGTCCGGAGCAAGTATGGTGGGTCTGACACACCGGTGTCAATGTGTTCTTTTTTCCATTTCCAGGAGTGTATCTTCGGATCAGTTAGTACTTCACACCATAAATGTACGCCTGAAATTGGCTTTCCATTGGGCCACTTGGTTTTATCGTAGCCATGTTCTATTAGTTTGTCTTGTATAGTGATTGTTAAGTGAAGAAACTTGCGGTCTGAATAGAAATTCCTTTTTGATTATTGTTCTCTGCATAAAACTAAATGAAAGGTATTCACTCAAGAGAGTATACTGTACTATTTTAAAAATAGCAAGTACGTTACGAAAGCATTTCCTTTATCTTACCGAGCGAGGTGGGGCAGTGGTTTGACACTCGACTCGCATTCGGGAGGACGACGGTTCAATCCCGCGTCCGGCCATCCTGATTTAGGTTTTCCGTGATTTCCCTAAATCGCTCCAGGCAAATGCCGGGATGGTTCCTCTGAAAGGGCACGGCCGACTTCCTTCCCCATCCTCCCCTAATTCAATGAGACCGATGACCACGCTGTCTGGTCTCTTTCCCCAACCAACCAACCATCATTTATCTTAATTTTCTATATGAAAACGTTGTGGCATTCCCTTGTATGACTTGTGCACACTATAAACGTAAAGTACAACCTTTGTCTCTATAAGAAACATTTGTGTTAAGAATAAATGCTAGAATAGGAACTAGCTTTAGCGATACTGCAAATGAATATTCACCAGAAGGAAAATTATTGCAATGTTCAAGTGTTCGGTCCCTATTACTACACTACTGGCCATTAAAATTGCTACACCATGACGTGCTGCAGACGCGAAATTTAACCGACAGGAAGAAGATGCTGTGATATGCAAATGATTAGCTTTCCAGAGCATTCACACAAGATTGGCGCCGGTGGCGACACCTACAATGTGCCGACATGTGGAAAGTTTCCATCCGATTTCTCATGCGCAAACAGCAGTTCACCGGCGTTGCCTGGTGAAACGTTGCTGTGATGCCTCGTGTAAGGAGGAGAAATGCGTACCATCACTTTTCCGACTTTGATAAAGGTCGGATTGTAGCCTATCGCGATTGCGGTTTATCGTATCGCGACATTGCTGCTCGCGTTGGTCGAGATCCAATGACTGTTAGCAGAATATGGAATCGGTGGGTTCAGGAGGGTAATACGGAACGCTGTGCTGGATCCCAATGGCCACGTTACACTAGCAGTCGAGATGACAGATATCTTATTCGCATGGCTGTAACGGATCGTGCAGCCACGTCTCGATCCCTGAGTCAACAGATGAGGACGTTTGAAAGACAACAACCACCTGCACGAACAGTTCGACGACGTTTGCAGCAGCATCGACTATCAGCTCGGAGACCAAGTCTGCGGTTACCCTTGACGCTGCATCACAGACAGGAGCGCCTGCTATGGCGTACTCAACGACGAAGCTGGGTGCACGAATGGCAGAACATCATTTATTCAGATGAATCCAGGTTCTGTTTACAGGATCATGATGGTCGCATCCGTATTTGGCGACATCGCGGTGAACGCACATTGGAAGCGTGTATTCGTCATCGCCATACTGGCGTATCACCCGGCGTGATGGTATGGGGTGCCATTGGTTGGACGATCTCACTTACCTGTTGTTCGCATTGACGGCACTTTGAACAGTGGACGTTACATTTCAGATGTGTTACGACCCGTGGCTCTACCCCTCATTCGATCCCTCCGAAACCATACATTTCAGCAGGATAATGCACGACCGCATGTTGCAGGTCTTGTACGGGCCTTTCTGGATACAGAAAATGTGCGACTGCTCCCCTGGCCAGCACATTCTCCAGATCTCTCACCAATTGAAAACGTCTGGTCAATGGTGGCCGAGAAACTGGCCCGACACAATACGCCACAGACTACTCTTGATGAAGTGTGGTATCGTGTTCAAGCTGCATGGGGAGCTGTACCTGTACACGCCATCCAAGCTCTGTTTGACTCAATGCCCAGGCGTATCAAGGCCGTTATTATGGTCAGAGGTGATTGTTCTGGGTACTGATTTCTCAGGATCTATGCACCCAAATTGCGTGAAATTGTAATCACATGTCCGTTCTAGTATAATATATTTGTCTAATGAATACCCGTTTTCATCTGCATCTCTTCTTGGTGTAGCAATTTTAATGACCAGTAGTGTATATTATACATAGCCCAGCAACAGATTGTGTTTGACTTCAGTGTGCAATAACCTCACAGACACGCAGGGTGGCAGGCCTAGAAGTGGACGTTATGTATAGAGTGCATGGGGGCTTAATTATTATTAATGAAAATACTTTTTAAATTTTTCGGTGGCTGTTTATCCGATTACGCTGTGTCTCGTAAACGGTTGGCCCTGACTAGTTTTAGTACGCAATCTGACTGCATAGAACAACAACAAAGAATGAAATGAAAATTTTTGTGAACACAATTAATTAATTAAGTCCCCAGCAACTATAAAACCTACGAAACCAAAGCACAAGTATAACTGTTCTGTGTGTGGAAGTATGACTCAACGTACACATCTGGCACGGTTCTTCTTCAATAAGACAAGAAATTTCAAATACCATTTATACTGACGTGATAAAAAAAAATTAGAAATACTATAATTGCGCAAGAAAACCAGAATTACACTCTAATACAAGAACACACGCCAGATGCTTTGTTGACTGAACCTGTAATGACGCATTATTCAGGACACTGAAATAATGAGAGAGAAAAGAAAAATTTTTTTTACCTTCATTTATATTGATGAAAAGCACTCTAATCATTACAATATATCACCATACCGAGTCGCTACTGCCACATCTCAACAAGAACTGAGTACTGCCACATCTCGACAAGCACTCTTCACTACGACATCTCAGCAAGCACTCTTCACTACCACATCTCAGCAAGCACTGACTCCCACGAGTTCTCAACAAGCACTGACTACTACGAGTTCTCCCCAAGCACTGACAGTGGAGGGGGCTGAATAATACTCTTTGGCGCAATCTCTGGCGCTGTGGCTCAGTGTAGCCACCTTTCAAGAGTGTCGGGAGTCCCGAAAAAAGGTGTAGTCGTTGTCGTAATATGGAAAAGGAGTGATTCATCTGATATCCAGAATGGCACCATCACTGAAATTCTGGCCGTGGATGGAAGCAATTCGGAAACTGCTCACGTGCCACCGTGGTTGAAGTACAATGTGAGTGGCGTAACGGCGCTATCCAAAATTGGCGCCGAGGCAACGGCCCACAGATAACAGGAGTGAACAACGGTGGCGGAGATAGGTAGAGGCGAATAGCGCTGCTGTCGAGAAAATGACCGCCCAGATGAGCCACATGCCTACCTCAACAGGCTCCTGGTTGATGCACCCATTCTGACTGCTGTTCATTGGCGACAAAGACTGCAATTTCCACGATAGTGTCGCAACAGGACGTCCACTGAGTGGCGTCAGGCGGTCAACACGGATGAAGCACGTTTTATCCTCCATGGGAGAAATGTCTGTTGACGTGTACAGCGTGGAATGTCTCAAAACGAACACCCTGCTAGAATCGTCGGTCCAGGCCGGAGGAAAGAGCGTTATGATTTGGGGAATATTTTCGTAAGATTTCGTAGGTGATATCGTCATTTTAGATCTATGTGACGATGCTGTGCTAATTATATTTATTTGTGCTTACGATGCCATTATGGCTTTATCACTTTTGGACATGTTGTAGAAAATATCTGAGAATGGTCATTACGGACTGGCCTATTGTGTCGGGCCAGTTTCTCGGCCACCATTGACCAGACGTTTTCAATTGATGAGAGATCGGGAGAATGTGCTGGCCAGGGCAGCAGTCACACATTTTCTGTATCCAGAAAGGCCCGTACAGGACCTGCAACATGCGGTCGTGCATTATCCTGCTGAAATGTATGGTTTCGGAGGGATCGAACGAAGGGTAGAGCCACGGGTCGTAACACATCTGAAATGTAATACAATGGATCATCACTAGTATGTATGTAGGATAGAATGTATCCATCCTTGAGGGCCATTTACAGTCCTATGCGGAGTTCTTTTCTTCTCGGTACCATTGTATCTACCAGCAGGTCAATGCAAAGTGTGGCACCGCTCACAGTGCACGTGCGCGGTTCGAAGATCACCACCTTCGATTTTGCGTACTCGACACCAAACTCCACAGCGTGAAACCCAATCGAGAACCTGTGGGACGACCTCCATTGGGCTGCAACTGCCATGGATCCTCAACTGAGAAAACTAGTGCAGCTGGCCAAGGCACTGGAGTCAGTGATAAGCATGGCCTTCCAGAACCCCACCAACTCTCTTGCTGCACGTCTCGCAGCTGCAAAAAGTGGTTATTCAGGCTGTTGACAGTTGGTCACATTAATGTGTGTGACTGGACAGCGTATTTGTAGTATTGTCAGTTTTTATATTTCCACTTGCTATAAATTATCGACGTTCAGTAACAACATCTCACCCCTGTACCAAACCGAGAAGTTTATGGGATATACACAATCTGGTAATCTAAACTGACTATCGGAGCTATTCCTGAGGCGCTGTCCAGCGTAACAACCATACCGTGGTGCACTCGTTGCGTAGTTGCCCATGGCGACCGCTTCAGACTAGTGTGCCGAACCACTGGCAACCAGTTTGGTGACAGTCACGGACTAAAGGGTATCTACAAGAGTAGGACAATCGTGAGATGAATGGCAGAGAATACATCAGTGATAGTTACCTACCTACCGAAAAGAAAAGAAGATTGGAATTTCACGTTCCGTCAACGAAGAGGTTACTAGAGTTGAGAACAAAATCTGATTGGGAAAAGATTCAAATGAAATGGAACCATCCTGATACTTATTACGTTAGGGGCACCTGGTATGTCCGGATGTGGATTTGAACACCGCTTCTCCTGAATGTGAGTCCAGCAACTATCCACGGCGAAACCTCGCGCGGTTATTGAGGAAAAGGTTCACTGATGAGCCAAACCATCATGACCACTGCACACCGCGAGACTGAATACGGCCTGGTGGCTTCGCGGGCACTTGACCTGCCAAGAAACGTATGTAAGCGAAGCAAAGACGAATGGGGAGTCATTCTAGGGATGGCAGGTGACGCAAATGGGAAAATCCACTGCCTAATCTTTTTTGAGTCATCAGTCTTGTGACTGGCTTGATGCGGGCTGTGGGTCGGCGGAGAAGTTGACTAATAACAGAGTTGGATTAGTATGCCGTCTTTTTCAGGCGGGCCTGGCAACTAATTTTGAGGTCAGTCAGAAAGCGAAGAGAAACATACTGGCCTTAGTTTCCTGTCTGCACGGCCACATTCGGGTCCAGCCCAGTGAAAGAAATGTTTCTATTCTCCTTCTACTTAGTGGGATCAGGACTATGATTTTAAATAAAAGTATAAAGTTCCAGTTAATACATCTATTAAATAAAGTTTCTCATGTACCACTCTTGGAAATTCACTATGTTCAAATGAAAGCCAATTTTTCTATTCTAACAGCACAGTGAGCAGTTCAGAGACGACCTTTACGGTACGTCCCTACCTGATTGTCTAGCACCCTGACCAATAATACTGAATTGAATGTTTGCAATAAATGTTCAAAATTAACGCTCCCCACAAAAATTGGACTAATAATCGCCCCTTGCCAATCGGATTTGTAATTCTCACGGACGGCACACTACAGGTTACTTTGGCGAATTTTAAGCGATCCAGGACGGTGTACAGTCCTCGCGAGTTCACTATCCGTTTATACCGCAAATACGCGATTTGACGCGGTCCGGCTTGTGACGTCATCCGAGGCAGAGCGCGATTCTTCGTTTAAACAACGTTTATCTTACAGTGGCTGAGTGTGAACTGAACCTTTTTACTGCCCCTCGGGCCGTATTTGCGTATAAAGATGCCGGGCGAGAGAACATTTGTTGTAGACGGCTTTCTGCAAACTGCAGTAGCCTCCGAACGACCGCTCTCTCGGACACATAATCTTTAATAACATAGGTAAAAATTGTTTCTGAAACTTCTTAATTTTTATTTGTATTCAGATAAGTTGTTTGAAAGCACAGAAAAAGTATCAGCTTGCTTGAATGAAAACTTTGCTTTCTAGAATTTTTGTAGTGGAACTAATGGGTTGATTGGTTTGTGGGATTAAAGGGACCAGAGTAGTGAAACTAATGGTAGATCGTTACCCCTGAATCATACCTTTGCTAGAACTTGTATTAGCTATTATTAATACTACAACTCTAAAATTTGGAACACTTCTATGATTTGGCAGGTTTTACCATCTGGCTGAACCAAAATTCTCAACTCTTAAAATTAAAGGTACTTAATCTACCACAATCAGGCATATTTTATTTACAAAATTGGTTTTTACTTAATTACTCAAAAACTATAAGGCGAAGCTTAACGTGGTCTCGCAATTATTATTTTTAGGGTGAAATGAAACATAAAACAGATTTTTACTTTATTACATCCAATATTTAGCGCTTTTTGTTTTTCCTAAAAACGTGGATTCCGGTGTCAGTTCTTGTCTACGGTTTTGAAACTTGCACCACGTAGTTATAAGCTCTATAGGCACTTTCTGACCAAATTCTGGCCTTCTAGCTCTATTATTTAGCGCCACTTATTTTTCTCTTAAAACGGCAATTTTACAGAAACTATTAAGTCTAGAACACTAAGACTTAACAGGCCTATACCGAAATTTATTATACTTAACTATATTTTAACAAAGTTTTAAACGTAAATACTGATTTTTAATTTCATACTTAATTGTGGTGCAATACTTGTGCGCTACGTGCAGAAACGTTAAAGTGACGTGGCGCTACAAGCAATGAACTGGGGCAAGTCGCGGCACACTCGCTCGCCTCTGTGTCTCACAGACGATACAGCGCTTGCTTTGCTTCAGGCCCACCACTAATTCCTCTCCTGTGCCAACCTCTTCATCTCAAGAGTAGCATCTGCAACCTACGTCCTCAATTATCTGCTAGATGTATTCTATTGTCTGTCTTCCTCTTCAGATTTTGCCTTCTACAGCTCCATCCAATACCAAGGAAGTTATTCTTTAATGTCTTAACAGATGTCCTACCATCCTGTCCCTTTTTCTTGTCAGTGTTCTCCATACATTCCTTTCCTCGCCGATTCTCCAGAGAATCTCCACATTTCTTACCTAACCATCCCACCTAAATTTCAACATTTCTGTGTAGTACCAAGTCTCAAATGCTTTGATTCCCTTCCGTTCCGATTTTCATGCAGTCTTTGTGCCACTACCATACAATGCTGTGCACCAAACGTACATTCTCAGAAATTTCTTCCTTTAATTAAGGCCTATATATGATACTAGTAGACTTGTAATGGCCGGGAATTCGGTTTTTGCCAGTGATAGTCTGCTTTGTATTTCCTCATGGGTTTTCTGTTGCCCAGGAAATAAAATTCATTAATTTCATCTACTTGCGACCACCAATCCTGATGCGAAGCTTCTCGCCCTTCTCATCCTGCTACTTCTCATTACTCTCGTCTTTCTTAAGTTTACTCTCAGTCCACATTCTGTGTTCATTAAAGTGTTCGGTCCATTCAGCAGAACCTGTAATTCATTTTCACTTTTACTCAGGGTAGCAATGTCATCAACGAATATTATCATTGACAACCTTTCACCTTGAATTTTAGTTCCACTCTTGAACCTTTCCTTTATTTCCGTCATTGGTCCTTCGATGTATAGTTTAAACGGAAGGGGTGGAAGACTAGATCCCTGTCATGCACCCTTTTTAATCCTAGCACTTCGTCCTTGATCTTCCACTCTTATTCTTCCTTCTTCGTTTTGTACATATTGTAGCTTATTTTATTTTCCTCAAGATTTGTACAATTTGACTTTGCCTAACGCTTTTTATATGACGACAAATCCTATGAACGTGTCCTGATTTTCCTTTAGCCTTGCTTCCATTATTAGCCGCAACTTCGGGATTGAGTCTTTGGTGCCTTTACCGTTCCTGAAGCCAAACTGATCTTCATCTAAAACATCCTTAGTTTTCTTTCCCATTCTTCTGTGTATTATCCTTGTCACGAACTTGGGTGCATGAGCCGTCAAGCAGATTCTGTGATAATTCTCGCACTTTTCAGCTCCTGCAATCTTCGTAAATGTGTGGATGATGTTTCCCAAAAGTCTGATGGTATATAGCCAGACTCGTATATTCTTAACGACAGCGAGAGTAGTCGCTATGTTGCCACTTCCCCTAACGATTTTAGAAATTGTGATGGAATGTTATCCATTTCTTCTGCCTTATTTGATCTTAAATCTTCCAAAGCTCTTTTAAATGCATATTCTAATACTCGGTCCCCTGTCTCTTCTCTGTCCTCTTCTGTTTCTTCTTCTATCACGTCATCAGCAAGTCTTGCCCGTTAGAGACCTTGAATATGCTCTTTCCACCTATCAGCTCTCTCCTCTGCATTTAACACTGGAATTCCCAGTGCACTTTAAATGTTACCCCACTTGCTTTTAGTTTTACCGAAGGCTTTCTGCTGAGCCAAGACCAGTTCACACTGAGCGTCATGGCACAGTCACGACTCGGAAATTTCACGTCAAGTTGTATTTGCATAGTCCATTTCATCACGGCACGCCAAGTCAATTCCAATCACGTGATCTCGTATCACATGGATTTCCTCAACTGTTCAACTATTTTTCGCGATAATTGCGATCTTCTTAAGTTGATTTTCAACTACTTTTAGGCGCGAAGTGCACATACACAACGCGGTAACTGTGAATGCTGGAGTGCACATTTGTACGGAAATTTCATTTTTTGGCCTGAAATGGTTAGCAGCCTGCTGGGGTAGTTGTGTATTAGAGAAGTAAGACAAAAAAAATAAACATAAAAGAAACGTAAAGAAAAGAGCGTGGGGTCCAAACAATGTCATTAGGTGGTACAAAAGAGGTATTTCGCACATTATACAAGGAGCTCGAGGAAGAGGAATCTGAATTTTATGTTTTACAAAGTCGAACTAACAGTTACTTTTTCATTTGTTACGTCACATGACACCCAGAATTACTAAAGGGAACACAGTGTTACAACGCTGCCATAAGGAAAAGTTTAGATGCTAGTCCAGCGCTAATATTTGTGCTATAGACTTTTTTTGTTTTTTTGTCATCAGTTTTCTGACAGGTTTTATGCGGCCCGTCACGAATTCCTCTCCTGTGCTAACCCCTTCATCTCAGAATAGCCGTTGCAACTTACGTCCTGTTATTTGCTGGATGTATTCCAATCTCTGCTTCCTCTACAATTTTTGCCGTCTACAGTTTCCTATAGTACCATAAAGTCACTCCCTCATGTCTTAACAGAGGTCCTATCATCCAATCCCTTCTCCTTATCAGAGTTTTCCACATACTCCTTTCCTCTCCGATTCTTCGCAGAACCTCTTCATTCCTGACCTTACCGATGCTGTACAAAATGAAATGACTAATACATGAAATAAAATGTACAATACATTATGTTCGAAATCCAATGGATAAAACACTGACACTATCACAGGACCGATGTTTCTACTTACAGGACGTCATTGCCGTAGTGTTCGTCATTACCAAATTACACTGCATTGTGAATTATTAACTTTGCTAACCATTTTACATTAGCAGGAAAAACATATGTGTATATACGTACATTGCATTACTCGTTGTACCTTAGAAGTTACGGTTTGGGGTGTGGAATTCAATGGAGTCTGTTCTCTGGAAATAAGCGTTGTGGGTAGATGTGCCAAAACCCGACTTACCTTCATCGGTCAAGTCCTGATCGGGATGATTTGTCTTCGTTTGACCTTCCATTATCAATTGCGTGCTTGTGTCGTATGGATGACTGTGAAGAATTATTGGTATAGTATAGCGGTGTACGGTAAAATGGTAGCGAGAAAGTGAAATTCTGTACAACTGTATAGCCCGATCGTCTCAAATATCACGGACTACCTGACTTAACGTCGCCGTCAGACGGACTGATTACCACTAACAATGCCATGTGGCCTCACTCCAGTCATGGATTGTGCGGCTGGTCCCGGCGGAGGTTCGAGTCCTCCCTCGGGCATGGGTTTGTGTGTGTTTGTCCTTAGGATAATTTAGGTTAAAGTAGTGTGTATGCTTAGCGACTGATGACCTTAGCAGTTAAGTCCCATAAGATTTCACACACATTTGAACATTTCGTCCTCACTCCGCAGTGCACACGGAGGATGGGGGAGTGGGAGAGAAAGCTCGAATTTGTCCAGGCATTGTAGAAAAATTGCGATAGCTTCCCCCTGTCTGTTAAATGCTGGAGGTTAAAATTCCTTCCATCTCAAGGATTTCAATTGTTCCAAGTCGAATGTCACCATCCACGCGAGTGTTACCAAATACGACTCTAGCGGCAGATATGAAAAGGATATAGAAATGAGTGTTTCTTTATAAAATCACTCGCATTACATTTTTCAAGCTTTTCGAAATTCGAGCCGTGTTTCACCACGCTCGCAGTATACAAGGGCGTTCAGTAAGTAACGCAACAACTTGTTCCGCCAGTTTCGGTTGAGTTAATGCGCAGCTTATTGTGAGACATCATAGAATGCTCCTGCTTCACCTTTTATAATATCATAAATTCTGATAGGTGGCGGCGCCAAACGTGGTTATAGTATCTGTAAAGGAATGGCTCTGAGCACTATGGGACTCAACATCTATGGTCATAAGTCCCCTAGAACTTAGAACTACTTAAACCTTGCATGGGGGCTTAATTATTATTTATGAAAATAATTTTTTTTTTTTTTTTAGTCGCTGTATGTCCGATTACGCTGTTTCGTAAACGGTTGGCCCTGACTAGTCTCAGTACGCAATCTGACTGCATAGAATAACAACAAAGAATGAAAGAAAATTTCCGTTAACACAATTAATTAATTAAGTCCCCACAACTATAAAACGTACGAAACCAAAGCACAAGTGTAGCTATTCTGTGTGTGGAAGTGTGATTCAACGTTCACATCTGGCACGGCTCTTCTTCACTAAGACAAGAAATTTTAAATATCATTTATACTGAAGTAATTAAAAAAAATAGAACTACTATGATTGCGCAAGACAACCAGAATTACACTCTAATACAAGAACACAAGCCAGATGCTTTGTTGATTGAACCTGTAATGACGCATTATTCAAGACATTGAAATAATGAGAAAAAAAACCAGTTTTGTTACCTTCATATATATTGATGAAAATCTCCATTAGAACAACATCTGCTGTCTAGCCCATCAAACAACTGCATAAAACATGGAACAAGCTCTCCCTACTACAACATCTCGACAAGCACTGTCCACTACGACTTCTCGACAAGAACTTTTCACTACGACCTCTCAGCAAGCACTGACTACTACGAGTTCTCGACAAGCACTGCCTACTACGAGTTCTCAACAAGCACTGCCAGTGGAGGCGGCGGAATAATACTCTTTGGCACAATCTCTGGCGCTGTGGCTCAGTGTAGCCACCTTTCAACCTAACTAACCTAAGGACAGCACACAACACCCAGACATCACGAGGCAGAGAAAATCCCTGACCCCGGCGGGAATCGAACCCGCGAACCCGGGCGTGGGAAGCGAGAACGCTACCGCACGACCACGAGATGCGGGCATGTGTAAAGGAGGTGCATTCCAAGCAGAGCTGTCATTGAGTTTCTTTTGGCGGAAAACCAGGGCATCGCGGACACTCATAGGTGCTTGAAGAAAATCTACGGATAGCTGGCAGTGAGCAAAATCACGGTGAGTCGCTGAGTGAGGTGTCTGTCACGATCGCAAAAAGATCGCGCAAATCTGTCCGATGTCCTGCGTGGCGGCAGGCCGCCCACGGCTTTGATTCCTGCAGTGTTGGAACGTGTGGACACTCTCATTCTCGGTGATCGACGAATCACAATCCAACAACTCGCTGCTCAGCTGGACGTCTCTGTTGGTAGTTCTGACACGCTCGTTCACCAGTTGGAGTACTCAAAGGTGTTTGCTCGCAGGGTTCCTCTCCGTTCCTCTCCGCCTATCAGAAGACCACCAGGCGCAACAAAGGACGATCTGTGTGAAACTGCTCGCGTGTTACGAGTCCCATCGTGACAATTTTTTGTCGAACATCGTCACAGGCGATGACACATGGGTTCATCACTTTGAAGCGGAAACTAAACGATATTCCATTCGGTGGCACCACACCACTTCTGCGAAGGAAAAGTTAAAAGCCACACCCTTAGTGGGTGAAGTCAAGGCGACGCTCTTCTGGCATTCTGAAAGGGTTATTGTATTTGATGTCTTCCCTCAAGGGGCAAAGACCAACTCGGAAGTGTATTGTGCTGCCCTCAGGAAATCGAAGGATGTACTTCAGCGTGTTCTTCATCACAAGAATGCAAACGAACTTCTCCGTGACAACGCAAGACCTCACCCAAGTCTGCGCACCAGAGAAGAGCTCAGAAAACTTTCTCCGACAGTTCTTCCTCGTCCTACAGCCGGGATCTCGCAAGTCTCCATCTCGCACGTCTCCATCTTCCTGGTCCACAGAAAGATTCACTCAGTGGGAAGCTGTTTGTGGATTATGGGAGATTACTGATGCAACAGGACGTTGGCGTCGACGTCAACTAGTATAGTGGCGCTATGCTAGCATACAGACTCTCCTAGTAAGATCGTCGCATTGAAGGGAGATTATGTTCAAAAACAGGAGTTTGCAGCCAAAAGAATAAGGCATAATGTGCTGCATTGGAATCTCGAATAAAAGCAATCTGATTTCGGGAAAAAAACTCCCCTCGTACTTACACGCTTTTGCGAGTTGCAGTGTGTACACGGTAGTACAGCATGTTGTCAGGGGAGAAGGACATATGCCGGAGTGCTGTAGATTAGTGACTCTTATCGCTGGAGCACAACGCAGCCCGTGGCGCTGCTAACCGGCGCAACGCATAAATCTGCGACGCGCTCTGCGATATCGCTGACACCGAAAGCGAGCGGCCGCACGCGCCGCCATGACAGGGGCAAAGTGCGCTGTCTCCGGCAGCGACCTGCCATCCCCACCGCCCCTGTAGCGGTCGCTGTCCCCTGCGGCACGGCGCCCGAATTCATCTCACGTCCTGCTACGGTACGGTGCACGATGGAAATGAGCGAGGAAAACTGATTGCACGCCACTGGCCATTAAAATTGTTGCACCAAGAAGAAATGCAGATTATAAACGGGTATACATTGGACAAATATATTATACTAGAACTAACATGTGATTACATATTCACGCAATTTGGGTGCATAGATCCAGAGAAATCAGTACCCGAACAACCACCTCTGGCCGTAATAACGACCTTGATACGCCTGGGCATTGAGTCAAACAGAGCTTGGATGGTGTGTACAGCTACAGCTGCCCATGCAGCTTCAACACGATGCCACAGTTCATGAAGAGTAGTCACTGGCGCATTGTGTCGGGCCAGTTTCTCGGCCACCATTGACCAGACGTTTTCAATTGGTGAGAGATCTGGAGAATGTGCTGGCCGGGGCAGCAGTCGCACATTTTCTGTATCCAGAAAGACCCGTACAGGACCTGCAACATGCGGACGTGCATTATCGTGCTGATATGTAGGGTTTCGCAGGGATCGAATGAAGGGTAGGGCCATCGGTCGTATCACATCTGAAATGTAACGTCCATTGTTCAAAGTGCTGCCAATGCAAACAAGAGGTGACCGAGACTTGTAACCAATGGCACCCCATACCATCACGCCGGGTGATACGCCAGTATGGCGATGACGAATACATGCTTCCAACGTGCGTTCACCGTGATGTCACCAAACACGGATGCGACCATCATGATGCTGTAAACAGAACCTGGATTCATCCGAAAAAATGACGATTTGCTATTCGTGCTCCCAGGTTCGTCGTTTTAAGTACACCATCGCAGGCGCTCCTGTCTGTGATGCAGCGTCAAGGGTAACCACAGCCATGGTCTCCGAGCTGATATTCCGTGCTGCTGCAAACGTCGCCGAACTCTTCGTGCAGATGGTTGTTGTCTTGCAAACGTCCCCATCTGTTGACTCGAGGATGGAGACGTGGCTGCACGATCCGTTAGAGCCATGCGGATAAGATGCCTGTCATCTCGACTGCTAGTGATACGAGGCCGTTGGGATCCAGCATGGCGTTCCGTATAACCCTCCTGAACCCACCGATTCCGTATTCTGCTAACAGCTATTGGATCTCGACCAACGCGAGCAGCAATGTCGCGATACGATAAACCGCAATCGCGATAGTCTACAATCCGACCTTTATCAAAGTCGGGAACGTAATGGTACGCATTTCTCCTCCTTACACGAGGCATCACAACAACGTTTCACCAGGCAACGCCGGTGAACTGCTGTTTCTGTATGAGAAATCAGTTGGAAACTTTCCTCATGTTAGCACGTTGTAGGTGTCGCCACTGGCGCCATCCTTGTGTGAATGGTCTGAAAAGCTAATCATTTGCAAATCACAGCATCTTCTTCCTGTCGGATAAATTTCGCGTCTGTAGCACGTCATCTTCGTAGTGTAGCAATTTTAATGGTCAGCAGTGTAATAAGAAGATACCTGCAAGCGTTTGGAGAGATCAACAGTACAGTAAACACCCACTAATATGGTCATATTAAAAGTCATGAGCAACCCATTGTCATGGACATTCATTGCAATTTTTTTAAACGAACTTTGGCCCTCAGCTTTATCTGCGATCTTTTCTATCACCTTTCAGTATATTTTCAGTTTAGGATCTCTCGTTTTGTCGGGTGTTCAGCCGAGTTGGTGATGCCCTCTCTCATGGGGCAACGATCAACTCGGGAGTGTTTCAGTGACCGATCCAGTCGTCTTTTCCAATCTGCAGTGAGTTGTCTGGTGTCCTACCAGACGTTTTTCCCCATTTCGTCCCTGTAGGAGATGGGAGGGGGAGAGGCCTTTTTCAAACAGACGTATTCGTTTGGGCCAGGCATAGCGGTTTCTTCTATGATGGCCTATTTATTAATTGTATTTGAGGATTGTCCTACAGTTCTAAAAGTGTCATTTCTTGTGAAACTGGGAGAGTAGGGGTACCAACAATCCTGGTTTTCACCTTGTCACTAAGAATAAACGTCCCTGAAAACCTCCTATCGGTTGACTTGTCTCTCTCAGGAATTCAAGTATATCATCACGCAGAATTCCTTCGAGGTTGTATATACCTGGAAATATTAATAATTAACAAACGTCAAGTTCGCCGCTTACGTGTTTGAGATAAGGAGCAGTTACGAATCACAATGACAACATACGGCTACCTCAAACAATTGATTCAAGCTATCCTAGATGTGTAAGCAAAGAAAAAAATAAGATCTAGAGCGTCAGTTAACAGAAATAATTCTAATTACGTAAGTGTACAACAAGATTGTGGGAACAAGCGTCAGTTTCCATGCAGCACTAAACAGGTTTTAAATATGAGACATACACATAGACTTGTGTATGTGGGAACATATGTCTTAGCACTAAATAGGTTTTAAATATGAAACCCACGTGACCGGTGCAGTTGTAATTAATGTAGCAACAATTAAAGGTCGTTTACCTTATACTTGTTTGGTATTGTTATTACAGATATTTGAAAATGGCCACAGCCCCACAGGCTAGTAATATAATGTTTACCTGATGTAACAAAGGTCATCACGTGTAATAGAGTTTGATAGCCTATCGTGGTTATTTAAATTGATTCTCTAATCCTCAAATTTATTCGTTTTATTCAGTATTTACGGGCTGTGAATACTGTAAGCAGTTTTCCAACATCAAAGCCTCACACATGGATACATTAGCGGCCGTTGATTTTTTGATAACTTCACAGCTAAGCAAAGCCAGAAATTCGTTCGTTACCGTACTCGTTCCTTAGACTGATGTCAGTATGGTCTAAGAGTGGTCATTGAGAGTTGTTTACCTCTTTTCTAGAAAATGTGTTTACGTCCGACGGAGAAAGTTTTCCGTCTCTTTATGAGGTATCGCAATAACTGAGTCCGCGAGCGACCATAAATCCTACACTTTACACGGCGAGAAACTTTGGCATCGTAATACATCGCTTCAGCCGTGTTAATCGTTATTTTAAAGGTGGAAGAACTGCCATGTTACAAGCTGCGCACTATACTAAAAAAATAAAGAAAATTCAATTTTTGTTTTCCTTTACGTGTAAATACTATAGTTATATATGAGTGGGATAGTTATATATGAGTGGGATCAGATCAGTCTGGAAAATAAGTAGATCGAGCAACCAAAGATCATATACTTTTATGTGGTTTAAGTTTCATGAGTAGCTAAAGAAACAGGAACTAAACGTACTTCCCCTATTATAAATTTTATAGCATCCACATCCTCATCTTGAAGAACAAAGTTGTTATATCACAGAAGCTTTTGGTCAGAAAAACAAGAGTATGCCTTTAAACAGCAGCTTCACAGTACATAATTCTGTCATGAAATTTGTTGCACTTAATCCAGTCTATTTCAGTGAGAATAATTTAAAATTGTCCAAGCGTGTAGATTGTTCCATGAAATTTCTGACGAACTACCAGATGTCAGAACCTGCAGTCACGATGTTTCGGCCAACTTTCTGGAATATACTCACCATGCCACACTGAGATTTCTTATCAAATTTCACATCAGACAACTTTATGAAGAGGAAACAGGACACTGCATCAGAAGATTGGGTAAGTCACGAGAATGATGAGCAAGTTTACCGAGCTAAGTAATATTTTTAATAAGTTTCAGAGACACTGGTAATATTCTAATCTTAAACTTACGTTTTTCATTAACAAATAGCTTTAACTGACATCAAATGCAAAGGGAACTTGCCACTGCTAACAGGAAGGATTTGTTTTAGTCGGCGTGACTTGCATTCTGTGTCCAGGGATATATATATATATATATATATATATATATATATATATATATATATATATATATATATATATATATAATCTTCATTTGGAAATTTCAGGAAGGCTATCTTATATGCTTTGGGTCTGAGTGAATGGTGTGAGATGGCCAAGTTGAACTACGGGACCGACAATAAGTCAACGAAGAAGCAGCCTACAAAGATGGACTGACTTGACACACGAGTACCGCAGGAAGTAGTTACTCGATGATTAGTTATCAACTTGACGGAGAAATCGAAGGATGACAAGACCACGTGCATGTAGGCAAGAGGTAATAACTTTGCTCATACACCTATTTCACCACCACTTGTGCATTTCGTCAGCTTCATCGAAGAGGCTGTGCGTCCTCTAGTAACAAATAAACAAAAGCAAGTTCGTCGGGAGTCCAGTAATTACAGGCTAATAGTCATCACCATCTGGCACAAACATTGGCTCTCCGAGCCCATAACACCCCAGATACGCATAACCTGCAAGCAGAATCGGGAAACGTCAATACTGTGTTCCTGGAAAATAGATACTCGTTTCGGCAGATGCAGATGGCGATACAACGCACAATCGTCAGAACAGGGAAGAAAATGAGGTCTTCGAGACGCCAGTTCCCCTGTCATTTATTGGAATTATTGTGTCCGACAACAAAAAAGTGAAGAGCCGACAAGGCATGGTCAGAAGTCAGCATAACATCTGGCATGTAGACATCACCGGCGGGTATGTAAATGACTGGAGATACAGTTCTCTGTGACAGGTGGAGGGGCCTCCAGAATGCGTTAGTTCTGTTTGTGAGTAGTGTTGCTATCAGGACTAGTGGGGAAGATAAGGAGCGTGAACACCGTCATATGTAAAGTGATCGTTCTAAAAGACACGGATAAGGGACGCACTCGTGTGAGGCACCTTTATCAGCACCTGAGAGAATCTGACAAAAGCCTCATTGTGGGTCTCCATTTGGCAGGTTGCAAATCCAGATCTTTTAACCACTCGAATATGACAATGACCTGATGTTGGACAGCATGAGATGCGTCTTGAATGTTGTGGTCGACAACGTCTCACCACCACAAGGGGGCATCGCCGGACTGTGCACCACGCTTCATGACCCATTCAAATCTGGGTCGGCCATCCGGGAACAAGTAACGGACCCACAATAACACTCTGTGTTACGCTGCTCCATTGGTCCGAAATTAACAAGTCACAGTCGGGAACCACCTTTTTATGCGTAAGCTGACGTTAATGCCACAACTGACCCGGAGGCATAGACTGCTGATGAATGGCTTAGCACTTTTCCAGAATGAGATTTTCACTCTGCAGCGGAGTGTGCGCTGATATGAAACTTCCTGGCAGATTAAAGCTGTGTGCAGGACCGATATTCGAACTCAGGACCTTTGCCTTTCGCAGGCAAGTACTCTACCAACTGAACTACCCAAGCACGACTCACGCCCCGTCCTCACAGCTTTACTTGCGCCAGTACCTCGTCTCCCAATTTCCAAATTTCACAGAAGCTCTCCTGAGAACCTTGCAGAACTGGCACTCCTGGAAGAAAGTTTTAATCTGCCAGGAAGTTTCGCTTAGCACTTTGTTCAGCATGACTGGCGGTTTTGCACTGCTCTGGATAAACTCCACTGTCAAGTACGTCAATAACCCATTCTTCCAATGTTTTGGAAATATATAGCGGTGTTACTCCTGTCGTCATGGTTCTTGGAGATATTGACTATGACTTTCAGCTGTGGTAGGGATTGAGGAAACTCTGACAGCACAACGGTATGTAACGAACATTGAAATCCGTAGAAATAGGACAAGGATTGGAAAGCCTCGTGGAAGGCTACCGTATATTCCGGACTATAAAACACACCTTAATTTTTAAGCGACTTTTTTTTAAAAAAATAACATTTTTATCAGTTCTATTATTAGATCACAAAGCCAACAAAAAAATTCTTAATTTATAAAATCGAAGTGACCTTTAAAACACCTGAAAATCGGTATCTGAACTTTCTTCTTCTTCTTTCTCTTCATCGTCATCGTTGTTCTCTTCATACACAAAATGGTGATCACTGCCATCGAGAGCGTTACTTATGCCGCACTTCTTGAATGACATGACAATAATGTCTTCTCTCACTCTAGGGCACGAATGTTTGATTGTGGGTCGTCTTAAAGCTCCTTTCGGCGTGGATTCATGTTCGGTTTCGTTCATCATTCATTCGTTCCATTCCTCTCTCATATATGGTTCAAATTGTTTATTTATCGAGACATGAAGAGCCTGCAGCTGGGAAGTAAATCCTTCCAGAATAACAGCAAGCTCTCTACGTCCCTGTCTCAATTTCTCTTTCACAGAATTTTTCAAGTGAGTACTAAAAGTGATCTAGCACAACAAGAGAACATTCTTCAGTAAAGCATTTTTTCTTCTCTTCACCGCTCTTAATGCATAATTTCACTCTAGCCTCGCCGATACAGCCCTTGTCTTGTACGTGAACTACCACACCTGGCTGTAATTAGGGAGATTTTGGCATGGTTTTGCGCTTCAGAATGATTGACAATTAGAACAACCACGGAATTGACATGTAAGTGCTGGACAAATATTCAGTACCGAATAACTTGCGAATTTAACAAGACTGAACACTTAAAGAAACTTACAATTGTATTTAAAACAACATCAAATTAGCAGTTGGTCCCGAAACAATTTCAGAACAACAATCTCTAAGAAAGGTCCCTTCTAAGAGAATGAACTACTTAGCAAAAATACAGTTGAATAACAAGTATTTTGAATAACAAGTGTCTGAGCTAAGGGAAATAAGTTCAAATGGCTCTGAGCACTATGGGACTCAACTGCTGTGGTCATCAGTCCCCTAGAACTTAGAACTACTTAAACCTAACTAACCTAAGGACATCACACACACCCATGCCCGAGGCAGGATTCGAACCTGCGACCGTAGCAGCAGCGCGGCTCCGGACTGGAGCGCCTAGAACCGCACGGCCACCGCGGCCGGCCGGGAAATAAGTCCTTAAAATCTGAGGACTGGGACGGCACTAACGATCAAGGAGCTAGACGGAATCTCAGTACTTGAGGCTCTGAGGAACAAGCGGCTAAAGGTTACAGAAGGGGAGAGGCAAACCCAGCTGTGGGAGCTGACGCAGTGGTCTGAAAGGTGCCCGTAGAGGTAAGTGACGGAGCTGGACCTCGCGTTACGCGACAAACAGCGTGCCGGAGTCAAACGCGCCGAGCAGACACACGCAGCAGTACACAGGCTCTCCAGTACTGCGTCCCCCTCTTTCCCGCCCCCCAGCCCATGCCCCAGAAACAGGGAGAGAAGCGCTGACAAGGAGGAAACGGGGCATCGAAGCAGTCGCCTAAGCAGTACAGGTCAAAATCAAACAGCAATACAGGCCCTTCACCAAAGGAAGAGCTAGGTAAATATACACCTAAGCCCCAGGAGTTACGTGCAATTATATAACAGTTTTTTTAAAAAACAAACTGAAACAACTTACTGCCAACTAAGTCAGAACTTCAGAACTTGACTATCAATTAAATTATGTATCAAAAAATTCATTCAGTAAAAGCTCTAAAAGAGTCAAACCAGACTAAATACAGTTTGTAAATGCAATTAACAAAATTGAAAACAGTTGCAATTACTTACTCCAAGAGATAGTCAGAAAGGTAAAAAAAGCACCCCTAGAATGTTTTGGGTGTGAGGCATGAATATAAGGCTGGAGACGGATGCAGTCACATAAGAAAAGCCAAACAAGACCTTATCTCAGAAGCACACAGGGAAAAGGCGAGAAGCGAACCAGTTTCTCCGTGTTAACGGCGTCGGTAAACACCTTGGGCGACCTGGACAGGCCACGCATCGGAAACATAAATAAAACCAATACATATTAAAATATGAACATATATTAAATGTATATCCAGGATTAAACAAAAGTGCAGAAACTCGTAGCATCCCGGGAATGGAGAATCTTTAACAATGGCGACGTGCCCCGAAACCCTTACATCAGTGGGATAACTTCTAAACACACTATGAAGGACACTGATAACGACTTGCCGAGGAATTTTTACAAATTGTTTGATTAGAGTGACGAACACCTTAGCAGGGGAATAATTACAATTGGAAACCTTAACGCTGTATTGAAGCAAATACACTCACAGTAACATTACTAAAATGTCGGAGACCAATACGACGGAAGAGAAAGGCAGAGGCGGCCCACCCCAAAACAACCCGCGGCATTAGCAACCATGTGGTTGAACGTCTCGCCAAATGCCCAACTGTACAGTCTCGCAGGTGCCGCACGGCGTCCACCTTAATGCAGCCTATATCGCCAACAATGCGGTGGGCTGATCCACTTAGCCCATGAAAGGAATGCACCAGAACACCTTTCCAAACACCGAGCTTTTTAGGTTCCACATAGATCAGCCTTCCACCTTATCGGTTCCCGCATACAAGGCAACATATTTTTTCAACACGAGCACCACCTAGTGCCACAACGGCCGTGTCTTCATCTCTCTGTCCCCCTGGAGACACAGGTCTTGCACTCGATTAAGATATCGCTGAAAAACTCGCAACGATGCGCAGTCGTTCCAACTCAGGGCGCAACAGAACGGCGAAGTCACGTCATTAGGCCGCCAAGCAGATATCGATAGAAGCCAGCATGGCTCAGACATCGCGCGTTCTCACATTTTACCTCTCATGCGACAAAAGTGAAGTGTAATTTTTTAACAGGACAACGCTCATCCACACACGGTACGTGTGCCTCCGAAATGCATGACGGCGAGGTACTCCTGCAGGACCACCTGGAATCCCAGATCTGTTCCCGAGTGAACATGCGTGAGACTAACTCAGGCATCAACTCTGTTCCAGCGCCCGTACCTAGGATATCAAAGGCCACCTACGACAGTGGAAGGGCAGCTTGGCTCAAGAGAGGAGAAGACGGCTATATGCTACCCCTCGCAACCGAATCAGCGCACGCATCCAGGCCAGAGAAAATGCTGTGTCATATTGGTAAGTGGGTTCATACAGCCAAGTTCTTTGTACATTCGGCTCTGTCACTGAAAGAACATCACTCACCCTCTCACCCCATAACTTTCATGTCATCTCCTCCTCCCATTCTGAGTGCTTCTCTTTTTTTCGTCAAGCAGTGTATTTCCGCAAAAATAAGCAGAGCACTAACAAAACATAGGGTTCAAATGATCTCTCGTGCTCCATCAAATATCTCGGCGCCACTGGCATCAATCAAAGACGATTGAGAACTGGGCAATCACGGTCTTAATAAGATTCCGTGCGAGTGTGGTAAACCTTAAATGGGGCACATAATATGAACTGTTCACGTGTACATTTTGGACGACGGTGACACAATGCCTCTTCCTAACCATCAGCTCTGCAATACGAAAACAGTTAATTTCTACTGGGCATTAGAGGAAAGACAATGAAATAAAAAAATGGCGTACACCTCAAACTTCTGTGCCTTTTATATTAATGACTAACAGGAAATACGTCTGTCTGAGGCTCTCATCAAACAGGATGGCAGTTTCAAGTTACGTGCTGTAATAAAGTAATCTGTTGTGATAAGGCAAAGATCCAACTGTTTCTTTATTTCTGTCACTGTTTAAAATCGTTGCTGTAATTTCGTTCTTCAGCTTAAAAATAATTGAGACATGTATAGTCTACTTCATATCGCCTTTCGCCTGTCTTCATGTAACGACACATTTCCTTGTTGCTTATAATTTTACGAATAATAATAATGGTTGATGAGCCATGACCCACTAACACAAGGTCAACAAACTAAGTCTCTCCACATTTTGCCATCAAATGTTGACTGTGGGACAATGAAGGCAATCAAGTAAATTTATGGTATTACAGTGTTGAAGTGGAAATCAGAGAAGAACTGACGAAACGAACTTACTTTATCTCAGTTTTCTTACAAAGGGAGGCGACCCTCGGGCCACTGAGACTGCCCTTTTCAGAATGAAGAGACTATCTAAGCCACAATACATGTTGTTGTGGGAAAAATATTGACTACGGCAGCAATATACCCAGGTGCTATGGTGAGCTTCATATCGTCTAATTTATTTAATAAAATTTGTGAGGTCACAAAACTAACTACATATCCTGTACAGAACTGTAAAACCATCAGAGCTTTTGGCGTTAAGTCACATAATGTCAAGATGTAAACTCAGGTGGAGGTTAAGAAAGGAAATTGAGTGACAAAATGGCTGTTCCTACTTACAGATCGATTGGTAATAGAGGGCATTCTTGGCATTGACTTCCCTCCAGATTAATGATTTTAAACATCGATGGCCAAAAACATCTAGTAGACTTAATAGCAGCGAAACTAGAGTATAAACTGTATAAACTTACTGCCTGGACTTAAGGGTAACTACTTAAGAAAAATACAACATACGCTAGTAGCACACCCTCTGACGTTGTCATATTGAAAATATTGACTATCTGGTTAAAGTTCGTAGAGTCTACCACTACGGACTCATCATAATAATAAGTATTAAAAGAATTACTATTAAAGCATATAATACATTAATTTACAAGAAAGCTTGATATTATCAACACATTCGAGAATTAAATGGAAGTTCATCTACACCTACATCTACATCTACATGATTACTGTGCAATTCACATTTAAGTGCTTGGTAGTGGGTTCATCGAACCACATTCATACTATATCTCTACCATTCCACTCCCGAACAGCGTGAAAAACGAACACCTAAACCTTTCTGTTCGAGCTGTGAGTTCTCTTATTTTATTTTGATGTTCATTCCTACCTATGTAGGTTGGGCTCAACAAAATATTTTCGCATTCGGAACAGAAAGTTGGTGATCGAAATTTCGTCAATAGATCTCGCCGCGACGAAAAACGTCTTTGCTTTAATGACTTCCATCCCAACTCGCGTATCATATCTGCCACACTCTCTCCCCTATTACGTGATAATACAAAACGAGCTGCCCTTTTTTGCACCCTTTCGATGTCCTCCGTCAATCCCACCTAGTAAGGATACCACACCGCGCAGCAATATTCTAACAGAGGACGAACGAGTGTAGTGTAAGCTGTCTCTTTAGTGGACTTGTTGCATCTTCTAAGCGTCCTGCCAATGAAACGCAACCTTTGGCTCGCCTTCCCCACAATATTATCTATGTGGTCTCTCCAACTGAAGTTGTTCGTAATTTTAACACCCAGGTACTTAGTTGAATTGACAGCCTTGAGAATTGTAGTATTTATCGAGTAATCGAATACCAACGGATTTCTTTTGGAACTCATGTGGATCACCTCACACTTTTCGTTATTTAGCGTCAACTGCCACCTGCCACACCATACAGCAATCGTTTCTAAATCGCTTTGCAACTGATACTGTCTTCGGATGACCTTACTAGACGGTAAATTACAGCATCATCTGCGAACAACCTAAGAGAACTGCTCAGATTGTCACCCAGGCCATTTATATAGATCAGGAACAGCAGAGGTCCCAGGACGCTTCCCTGGGGAACACCTGATATCACTTTAATTTTACTCGATTATTTGCCGTCTGTTACTACGAACTGCGACCTTCCTGACAGGAAATCACGAATCCAGTCGTACAACTGAGACGATACCCTATAGGCCCGCAGCTTGATTAGAAGTCGCTTGTGAGGAACGGTGTCAAAAGCTTTCCGGAAATCTAGAAATACGAAATCAACTTGAGATCCCCTGTCGATAGCGGCCATTACTTCGTGCGAATAAAGAGCTATTAAATCTATTGTGAAAACGTTTACTCTATCCAGTGGATGCAAAGGGTTGTGACAAGTGAGATAAAACAAATGCTTGAATGGAGCATAATTAAGCCTTTTGTGTCACCTTACTCTAGTCCACTATTATCAGTGGCAAAACCTGATGGAAGCATTTAGAAGTGAGGGCCATTAATAAAATCATTATTCCCAAAAAAAAAAAGCTGACCGGAAAACTTGGATGAAAAATTACAGAAGTTCCATTGAGATAAACATGTTACTAGTATAGCTTTGAGTAGTTCATACTGGTAGGTAAGTTTCACTAAGTAATCTAGAAAATTATCAGTAGTTCTGAATTCAAGTTGAGTCGGTCAAGAAGGTGGAAGTCAGACATCAGGAAAGGAATAAGTATATTGCTCATATGACACATTTCGGAAGTTATCCATTAAAAGATATCTACAACACATCAAACACAAAAATATTTTATAAACCACTGCAATGACTAGCTATAGAACTCTAGTTGACTGAAATCACTTGGCACAAGCTGCACTACGCCTGCCCGGCAGCGACTGCTGCATATAGATATGGCATTTAAAGTTCTTTGAGAAATGAACATTCACAGACTACAGAAACAGTTCTTCAGAGTGCGGAGCAAGAGGATACTTTTAGCACCAGGTGGCTTTACATTGTATAGTTGCGCCAAAGTACATCAAATAATGTACATTTATTATCCCAAGTGTCTGATGGTTGTGGACCAACTCTTTATAATAAATGTAAAAGGAATATTTTCTTTAACAAATGTTAGTGCGGAAATACGGGCGACAAATGGTTACAAGATATATATATGTTTAATTCTGGAACTGTCATGAGACGCTACACATCGTCATAAGCTACAATCACAAGAACTGTGGGATGTGATGAGGGATATAAAATCAAAATGTAAATTAGCAATACAAACATATGCTTCCATATTAAATACAGGCAGCACAACAGGGGAGAGGGGAAATTTTGTTGAAATTAGGACAGAACGTCTGTCAAACCTAAATCTGGTTCCAGAAAGTGCCCCCTGTGAGCCATTGCATTAACATCAAATTGAAGAACCATTATCCACTAATGAATACAACCAATTTATTTAGAAAACGTAGGAAATATTTTGGAACAAACAAAAATCAGTCATGGGAGATTACATGTAATGTCCACATGAAGCTAGGAAATAATACTTGGTGCATTCACTGTCAAACATTAAAATTATAGCAGCTTGTGATGCCTTGTAAAAGTTATACACTCAAGGAATAAGATACGTAGTGTAATCATACAGCTGAAACAGTAATATCTAAAACACATACGGTAGAAACTGTAGGAGTGGAGAAGGAGGGGATAAAGGGGCGGGAAACGGAAATGCACTGCTTAAAAATTAAATGGAAACAAAAGTGTATATCACAATCAGACATTGATTCCACACAGTAGCCAAAGCACGCATCTGCGTTCATAACAAATCCTGGATAATACACTCCTGGAAATTGAAATAAGAACACCGTGAATTCATTGTCCCAGGAAGGGGAAACTTTATTGACACATTCCTGGGGTCAGATACATCACATGATCACACTGACAGAACCACAGGCACATAGACACAGGCAACAGAGCATGCACAATGTCGGCAATAGTACAGTGTATATCCACCTTTCGCAGCAATGCAGGCTGCTATTCTCCCATGGAGACGATCGTAGAGATGCTGGATGTAGTCCTGTGGAACGGCTTGCCATGCCATTTCCACCTGGCGCCTCAGTTGGACCAGCGTTCGTGCTGGATGTGCAGACCGCGTGAGACGACGCTTCATCCAGTCCCAAACATGCTCAATGGGGGACAGATCCGGAGATCTTGCTGGCCAGGGTAGTTGACTTACACCTTCTAGAGCACGTTGGGTGGCACGGGATACATGCGGACGTGCATTGTCCTGTTGGAACAGCACGTTCCCTTGCCGGTCTAGGAATGGTAGAACGATGGGTTCGATGACGGTTTGGATGTACCGTGCACTATTCAATGTCCCTTCGACGATCACCAGTGGTGTACGGCCAGTGTAGGAGATCGTTCCCCACACCATGATGCCGGGTGTTGGCCCTGTGTGCCTCGGTCGTATGCAGTCCTGATTGTGGCGCTCACCTGCACGGCGCCAAACACGCATACGACCATCATTGGCACCAAGGCAGAAGCGACTCTCATCGCTGAAGACGACACGTCTCCATTCGTCCCTCCATTCACGCCTGTCGCGACACCACTGGAGGCGGGCTGCACGATGTTGGGGCGTGAGCGGAAGACGGCCTAACGGTGTGCGGGACCGTAGCCCAGCTTCATGGAGACGGTTGCGAATGGTCCTCGCCGATACCCCAGGAGCAACAGTGTCCCTAATTTGCTGGGAAGTGGCGGTGCGGTCCCCTACGGCACCGCGTAGGATCCTACGGTCTTGGCGTGCATCCGTGCGTCGCTGCGGTCCGGTCCCAGGTCGACGGGCACGTGCACCTTCCGCCGACCACTGGCGACAACATCGATGTACTGTGGAGACCTCACGCCCCACATGTTGAGCAATTCGGCGGTACGTCCACCCGGCCTCCCGCATGCCCACTATACGCCCTCGCTCAAAGTCCGTCAACTGCACATACGGTTCACGCCCACGCTGTCGCCGCATGCTACCAGTGTTAAAGACTGCGATGGAGCTCCGTATGCCACGGCAAACTGGCTGACACTGACGGCGGCGGTGCACAAATGCTGCGCAGCTAGCGCCATTCGACGGCCAACACCGCGGTTCCTGGTGTGTCCGCTGTGCCGTACAGCCCTCTCGCAGTGTCCGGAGCAAGTATGGTGGGTCTGACACACCGGTGTCAATGTGTTCTTTTTTCCATTTCCAGGAGTGTATTTAAAAACTGTTTGCTGTGTGAGTGTACCTGCACACTGAAGATTCCGTGTTGCTTAGCATTAAAATGCTTGTAAATCTCTATTTCTTCCAAAATGTCTATGTCAGCACCCTTTGGCTCCATGCATATCATCATTAGAGATTTCTCAATCGTATCTAAACGATGGTTCTTATCACTGAGATGACAACCAATGGCAGTAGTGTTTTTATTACAGTGTTCCCTTAATGTGGTTAGAAAGTCACGCCCAGTCTGCCCAATGTATATACCATCACAGGATCCGTAAGTGGTTTTATATGCTCCCGACTTTGTGAAACTATTTTACTTATCGTCAATGGATGTAAAAATGTCTTACGTTTGTTACATGTCTGGAAGCCAGTGTGTACATTGGCTTTTTAAAAATGTATTGGCGATCGTTAAGAGAAATGTCCTGCAAAGGATACAGATACAAATTTAGGTTGGTGCTCAGGAACATTGCGAATAGATTCTTTCCTCTACTGAAAACCGACCCAGAAATACTCCACATTGCATATTCAGCGTAACGATTTTGCAGATATATTTGTGTGATTATATCAATTCTTTTCTTACACATTCTGGGCTTAGGCCAAGTTTAGCTAAGTTGTTGAACACTGACAGGGAAAAAGCATGCTTCTGTGTGTGTCCACACTGATAATTACGTCAGTGGTACATGGTTTTCAGAAACAAGCTGAACAAAAACCTATAGATTGCCTAGTTATACACAAGTCTAAGTAGGTAAGACTTCTGCTTGATTCCGACTCCATATTGAAGCATACTTTTGAAAGCAACAGATTGAAGGAGCCTGCCAAGCCGGTCTGCGTATCTGCGATAAAAAATTACTTTATTAGACACTGTCCTATTGTTTGCAAAGAATTTCTTTCTATCTAATTAAAGAATATGTCATCTAAAAAGCCTTAGAGACAGCAACCCATCTCCAGGCTTTAATAATTTTACGAGTGGTAAATAATGATAATATTTAAATTCATGTACACTTTTATTTCATAGTACTGTAATAGTAATGCTTTTACTAATGATGTGTTCATTATTGCATTTTTCATAAGTTGAATCTTTCAATCTAAATATCTTGTCACGTAGTACGATCATGTTTTTCTTTGTGTAAGACATGTTACTCAGTTCAATAATACATTATACAACCACGATACACCTTCACCAAGTTTTTGTGCTCCTCAACAACTGCTCTGCACTTTCAAACAAGAAGAGAAACATGTGGCGTTTGCTTAAGAAATTAAAATGAAGGCATATAAGTCGTAGAATGCCAGTTTGTGATCCTGAAAAGTAGGGTACCATTCACGTGGCCAGCCCGTCGCATATCGTGAAAGCCCAGCAAGACCATTCGACAATTTCGCATGGGATCTCACATGCTATGTGGTAAATATTCTAGATTTCTTACGTGACTGGTGCGACTTCCTCTTACGCAATTAAGGTATTACCCGTTCTTAACATTTTTATGGGCACTTTTAATGTTAGCTACTTCTATGAAGAATCGCCTTTAGTTTTCCTAGTTATTTGTAGCGCCTGAGGATGGGATTTACATCCTGAAACCAGAATAGTGTGTACGATTTTATCCAAATAAAGGAATAGTCAAGTACAGCTGGAGCGGATTTATTCATCACCAAAATTTTTGCAACAGTTGTAGATGTCCCGCAAAGAGTACATAAGTCAGAATTTTCCACAATTATACTTTTATTTCTTCATTGCTATATTTCCATTGTGTTCAAATGGCTATAGGAGTTTCTAGACCAGACTTATAAACAAACTGGCAGCTTAACACATCTTAGTCATACTCACTCTGATCATAAATTATTAGTTATTAACTGCAGATTAAAACAGAAGACACTTCAAAAAAGTAAGAAATTAAGACGAATGAGCCAGTATAAATTGAGGGAACCATAGCTTCTTGAGAGTTTCTGAGGCAGCATTAAGCAACACTGGACCGGAACAGAGGGAAAGAATATAATAAAACAGGGAAGGCTAGCCTTGAGAGACGAAATAGTGAAGGCAGCAGATAATCGCGTAGTTAAAAGGGCATGATCTAGTAGAAAATCCTGGATTTCAGATCACATACTGGATTTTACTGACTAAAGCATAAAATATAAAACTGTAGCAGATACATACGTGAATAGGACTATCGACTTATAAAAAATGAGAATGATAGAAAGTGCAAAGAGGCTAATCGAGAATAGCTGCAGGACAAATGAAAGGCTGTAAAGGCTTGTTTAAGATAAAGGGGCAAAATAGATCCCACCTACAGAAAAATTAAAGGGACCTTTGGAGAAAAGAGAAGCAACTTTTTGAATATCAGTAGCTCAGAGGGAAAGCTGAAAAATGGAAAGAATATGTAGAGAATCCAATAAAAGGAAAATGTTGACGACAATATTATAGAAAGAGAAGATGAAGTAGATGGAGTTGGGAGATATGATACTGAGTGAAGATCTGCACAGAGAGCTGAAAGATCTAAGTGGGAAAAAAGGCCTGGAGTAGACGACATTCCTTCAGAATTATTGAAATCGTTGACAGAGCGAACGTTGACAGAATTATTCCACCTGTCGTGTAAGAAAAATCAGACAGATCAAATACCCTCTGATTTAAAGAAGGATGTAATAATTCCAATTCCAAACAAGGCAGGTTCACACTGGTACTTATGCTACTGAAACATCCGTTTGATAAATCTGGTTGAAAAGTATTGATATGAATTACTTACAGAAGAGTAGAAGAACCAGCAGAATATTAGTGTTTGTTTCAGAGAAATATGAAAACGCTCGAGGCACTTATAGAGTCACAAAAAGATTTGGACAATATTGACCGGGCTGCACTCCGAAATTTAGAAGGTGAAAGGGATACAATAACGTAGTGAGAAATTATTTGGAAGCCCAACAGAAACCAGATTCCTGTTGTGAGAGTCGAAGGACAGGGACAGTGGAAGTTATCTGTTAAAACTGCCAACTTCCAAGTATCATTTTGCAAGAAATCTTTGCTGTGTAGTCTGTGCTTGCTAGTTTTTTTTTTATCTGTGTAGCCACTCCTGCTTCAAGTGTGCTTTGTGATGGGTTCTGGCTCAGCCAATGAGAGTTAAAGGCAGCTGGGCCGAGACCATTACTTGCGTTTTTGAAGGGGAACAAAGTCTTTTCTTTCCACTCTGTTCTGTGCCGGGTCCTGTTCATGTGGAACGGTTTGGAAGGAAATATGGTTGATCTGAATTGTACTGAGAAGGAAGGAAAATGATGTATGAATGCAGCCTGTGTTTGTTATGGTGAGAACTGTGTACAACATTTTCTTATGGTCCTACTGTGGAAAACAAGGTAAAACTGAAAGGACCTTGGCGAGCCGTATTGGAACAAGGGTTTCCTGTCTGTATTGCGGAACAATGAGGACTAGTAGTTACGATTAATGTAGGCCAATTTCCCTTCTCTTTATATGATTCGTAATCGAGATGAGCTAAACAGATTCTTTAGTCGCCTAACGCTTCTTGCATTTTTGTTAGTACCAATAGCGCTTTGCGGACGATGCCTTTTTCTTACCGTTCTATGGGTGCCTAATGGTTTTTGTAATATTAATCATGGTGTTTTCTGTAAACCAATTGCCTCTTGCACATTTCAGTATTTCTCACGGGGCACAAAATCTTTTGCATGTATTTACACATTGTCCTCAGCAAATTCCGTGTAAATGTGCACTTTTTATTTCTTTTCTTTTTGGAGAACTATGAGACTATGCGGTTACAGCTCGTGCAAAAAAGATGACTGATTGTGATATTGTGCCTTCAGCACGATCATTACTTCCATGAGAATTATTTTTCACGTCGTACAGACTGTACGACGGTGTGAGGTTGCTTACATTATTCCAGTAGACTCCTTTATGGTTCCAAAAGTTCAGTTCCTATCGAGAACTTTGTAATAAAAGTTGTGGTTCGTGATCCATGCAATGTTCTATGAAAGTTCTGTGTTAGATTCTTCATAGAAAACTGTTCTGATTTACAGTCGAGAGACTACCATGATTGTTGCAACTGTTCTACCTATAAGGCGTAATGTAGAAACCGTTTATAGCATTGCAAGTGAGAATCTTTGGTAGGAATGTCACTCATTACAAGACAATTAAGTAATTCAGACATCCGATTTTGCCGTTGTGTTAGTTATTGCTGAAGGTTAAGCAGACTGCTTTGTGTATTATTTTTACAGGTCAATATTCGTAAAGAAGAGAAGGTTTTTTTCATCAGGGCAATTTTCTGTGGCACTTCAGTATCTTCCAGTTCATTTACATGAGACAGACAGCATATAACGGGAAGCTCTAGTTGAGAAGGGATTGCAGCAGAGTTGTAGAATATCCCGATGTAATTAAATATGTAGGTTGGGCGATCAGCAAAGGAAACCGAGGAGGAATTAGGACAGGTATTAAAGTTCAGAAAGTAAAAATGATGTTAATATCTGCGTAGTTGGCCGGGTTCTGCGATGTTAACATCTGAAGACGATCCAGCTGATATCTGTGAGGCGAAGTAACAACATGGAGTGTGGCCAAGGCGACGTACACACTTACGGCAAGGTTCAAAAATGGCTCTGAGCCTGAGACTTAACTTCTGAGGTCATCAGTCCCCTAGAACTTAGAACAACTTAAACCTAACTAACCTAAGGACATCACACACGTGCATGCCCGAGGCAGGATTCGAGCCTGCGACCGTAGCGGTCGCGCGGTTCCAGACTGTAGCGCCTAGAACCGCTCGACCACTCCGGCCGGCTTGCGGCAAGGCAAACGCAGTGATGGCTAAGCACATTACGCATGCTCTGCCGCAGTTTTAAACAGGCGGGTTCAGTGTGCAGACCATGGCAGCAAGTTATTTACATCCAGTAATTCGAAATTTCATGAAACAATAACTTAAAGGTTTATCCATAACATTGTAATAATGTCAGAAACGGGAAAGGACTTGGAAGAACTGTTGAACAGAACGCATATTGCCTTGAAAAGTGAGTGCAAGGTGAACATCAATACAAGTGAAGCAAAGATAACAGAATGTAGTCGAATTATGTAGGCAGTATTGAGAGAATTATAGTAAGAAATGACACACTAGAAGCAATAGCTGAGTTCGGTTTTTTGGGTAGAAAAATAACTCATGAGGTCCGAAGTTACGAGGATATAAAATGCATACTAGCAACAGCAAGAAAAGCATTTCTGAAAAGGAGAATTTGATAATATCTATAACAGACTGAAGTGTAAGGAAATCTTTTCTGAAATTATTTGTCTGAAGTGTAGCCATATAGCGAAGCGAATGTGGACGAAAGCAGTTCAGACTGGAGGAAAATAGCTTTTTAGCTGTAGTACTATGACAGAATGCTCAAGACTGTATAGGTAGAACGAATAACCATAGTCTATAGTAGGCTATAATGCGATGTTTTTTAAATCGTGTGATGAGCTAATCTCGACAAACAGTCATTGTCAAGCACATTTTAATATCTGTATTTCAAGTAATTTTCAAATCACTCTTAATTACAAATAAAAGGTATCCATATTCCGTCATTTTACGAAGGTATCTACACTACAGTGACACCTTTTGAGATCGTATTCTGAATTTATGATCTTAAAAGGTGTCACTGGACAAGGCATCGGTTGATAGGATAAATCCTCAGGCATTAATGAATTGTCAGTTTGATTATGGAGCAAAATGAGGAGGTAAAAACAGTAGAAGCCAAGGCTTGAATAAAAAAAAAAAAATAAAAAATAAAAAAAAAACAGGCTGAAATGTAGGTTGTGACAGTTACTCAGCGATGAAGAGCCTTGCACAGGATAGACTAGCGTGGAGAGGTACATCAAACGAGCCCTTCAACTGAAGACTAAAACAACAACAAGCCACATCGTAATTTTCTGATGAAATTGAGTAAGTTTTTTCTGAACACGTAATTGTATTTGTACTTCTATACTGACAATGTAATTTGTTGTAAAAGGGAGTTAATTTCTGCGTCAATTCTCACATGAAAAAACTGCAATTGTAATCAATATATGTTACAAAAGTAGCTGTATAATATGCGTGCCATTAAAACTCAGAAAGGAGTCCCGCTTAAGATCAAGGGAGCTATAAACTGTGGTAGCGCTCTACCCCCCATCCATGAAGAAGGTTTGCGTTTCTACGTGAAGAGCGTGGTTTTGAAGGTATAAGGGCTAGGATGTTTCGCCCTCTAGAAATGTCTAGAAAATTCCATCAGAAGAGTCGAGAGTATTCTAGAATATCCCAGAATTTTCTAGAGTATTCGAGAGCAATGCACAACATTCCAGAATGTTCGTGGATGTTCCACAATGATCGGGGATTTTCTGAAGTGTTCGGGAATACTCTTGGAAATTCGTGAAGATTCCAGGATGTTCTAGAACATCCCGTAAAATCACAGAGAATTCCAGAATACTCTCTAATGTTGTGGAATGTTCCGGAACATTGTGGACCATTCAAAACCTTTTTGGTATGTTATGGAATTCACCACCCATTGGTAGAGTCTTCCTTTATACATCCCTACCAATTGGTAGGCCCCACCAGTGACGAATTCCAGAACATACCAAAAAGGCTTTGAACAGTCCACAATGTTCGGAAACATTCCACAACATTCTAGAGTGGTCAGGAATGCTCCATAACGATCTGTGATGTTCACCTGGGATGTTCCCGAACATTCTGGAATCTCCCCGAATGTTCAAGACTATTCCCGAACATTTCAGAACATCCAGGATCATAATGGAACATTCCGGAATATTCTGGAATGTTGTGAAATGCTCTCGGATATTCCAGAATGTTCTGAAATGTTCCAGATATTTCTATAGTTCGGAACTGCTTAGCCCTTCGTCTTCAAAAGTACACCCTTCATACGGGTTACTTCTTTACTACTAACTGTAATCGCGACACATTTTACCGAGAGTATGAACAGATATCATTGAACGCAAGTATTAGATTATATCACTGTACAACACATAGTTCAGGAGATATGACGCTATGAACTATGATATGCATGAAAAACTGGCGCATCATGCATTGAGTTAAATTTATTACTTCTTTTCTAGTAACTCCATTCGCAATACATTTCGCAGACAGTATGCACATACGGCGCTTAATTGCCTACAAAATTATATCACCGTACGACAAGTAGTTCAGGAGTTATGACGTCATAAACATTAAGCACAAGGCCGGACGCTGCCTGGAGACGCAATTATAAATGGATACCTGGGTAACCCCGAGTTTCTCCGCTAGTAGTATAAAAAGAGATAAAGATAGATCAAGAGGTAACTGGATCTTTCATTCTTTCTTTTAAACATGCCTATCTCGATCATTACTGCAAACAAAAAGAAGTCCCTTCTGGCTTAGGTTATGCAGATTGCTTTTAATACTCTTTAAATTCTCTACCAAATTTATAAAAATTGTTTCTTTTTCCAATATAATCTGATTTTTAAATCGATGGATTTTCTCACTGTTTTATTTTTTGCTCCATGACTAGTTATTAAACCTGAATTTGAACCTTTTATCGGTTTTACGATCCGGTACGTAACGTACACGAGAATGTGGGCTCTTAGACAAGTTGCTACATTATGAAAAAAAAAAAAAAACATTTAAAAGATGTTTGAACTGGTACTACTAAAAAGAGCCGTAAAAGTAAAAACTCGACTAAAGTATGCATATCAACAAATTTAGTCCCTTAGGATTTAATCTGATCACAATTAGTTGGTACTCACACACTGACAGCGCAACAGATGTTATTATTTTAATGTCGAAAGCGATACTAACGCACTGAAACAAATAACAGGAAATTGAAGGAATTGATACAAAAACAGCTGTAACCTTTCGTCTGCGCAGCATCACCATGAGCTAGCAAACTGTCCGATGTACTGTTATGCCAATTTTCACCCTGTGGAGCACCAAATTCTGTCACAAAGCTCACAGAAGCCAACATAAATATCAAGTCGTGGAAATTCAAGAAACCTAGTAGTACTTTAAACAACGAGAAACCCTTGAAAGAGAGTAAGAATTTAAATACAGTACTGACAGAACCTGAGTTCCTCTGTCCTTTTTTTTTTTGTCATGAAATGCCATGGGGCAGGATGGATTGAGATCCAGCCTAATGCAGAGCTGGAATTTTTTCGCTCAAATCCCACAGAGCTCTGGGGGCGTTCCCCATTGGGAATATATCTTTCGGGATTACTGGTTGTGACGCGTGTCTTACCTCTTAATCCCGCGAAAACAAAACGATAGGAGGCCTGGTCGTATATCTGTTAGTGTCCATATCAGAGATGAGTCGATGTGTCTCCCGGCATATACTACATTGTATCTGCGCCGTTGAAAAGAAGGGCAGCATCAGTCCCCAGAGAAGTGGACAATGTGCCGTATCGCTGGTGCCTCCTAAACCGCATAAATCACTGCCGACTCGGAATCCATATGGACGTCTAACTGGTTACTATGCGGATCACCAAGTGATTTTAGCATTGTCTTACCGGAACGCAGAGCTATAAAAGTGATGGGGGGATTTATGAAACCCACCTCTACAATTTTTGTGTGACCAAAATTCCTCTCGGTCTTTAGTATTGTCACAGATTACAAAACCCGTGGCAAAGATACTGTTAAAGGTGCGACGTTAATCCAGTATCGACAAGTATTTGCGGAAATATCGGTAGTATTGCACGTCTCATCTTTCGGTAGAGGATTAACATAGCAGCCTAAGTTACATCTACTCTGGTATGCTTACTGAAAGAGCAATATGATTTATAGTTTAAATTTCTTTTTATTGACACTAAAGTTTATTTATTCTTACCTGCATATGGTGATTTGTTGTTAACTTTCACGGAAGATCGACACTAAGAAACAAATAATTATTCCATGTTTTGTTCGAAACTCTCTGGAGCTTGGTCTTTGAATTTAATTCGTGGCTAGAACAGTACTTTTTGTTTGCTGTCTATTAGAAAATATACACTGTCAGGGATCAAAGAAGTACACTAGTATTTCATTGAAGAAAACATCTACTCTTAACATGTTACTGATGTATGAAGTTAGTAGCCTTTGATTAGTGAATAAATTACAATGTTCGTGTGGCATATTTGGTCAACTAAGAATGCTATTTATACGTTCACTCATTAAATACTACATGCTTTTCTAAGATACCAACATTTAGTGTATATAGGATATTTCCAACGCATTTCATTATCTATATCATGCTCCACTCTTAAGAAATTCAAGTTCTTTAGAACTGATGACTTAACACGGAGCTGGTTTGAATCATACATAATAAGCAGAATGCAAAATGAATAATTAAAACAATGTTGGACAGGTGTATAATTCTAGTGTCTGGGGAGAAATCACAAAAGAGTATATATATATATATATATATATATATATATATATATATATATATATATATATATATATATATATATGTGTGTGTGTGTGTGTGTGTGTGTGTGTGTGTGTGTGAATAAGCATTCAACAAGCAGAATGGGTACTTTATTCAGACAGTACCACTATTGTAATAAACACCATTAGAGAGATAGCCACAGAAGACATTGTTAATGATGTTTCTCAAAGAAACATTAAGTTGTTCTCTAAAAATGGACCCTCCTCTGATATTTAGAAAACAGATTATATCCAATTCTCTTTAACAAATCGAGTCATATCAAGAATTGATGTAGCCCATGAACAGGAGTTAGTGTATAGGATATAACACTCCAAAGGTTTGAGCATACATAATAATGATAACTTGAACTGGAAGAAGCATATTACTGAGCTTTTCAAACAAATAAGTTCAGCTACTTTTACTCATTGTATAATTCCTAGTCTTGGGAACAAACGAATAAAGCTCCTGATATATTTTGCCTATTTCCTCTCAACAATGTCTTACAGAATAATTTTTTGAGTTGATTCATCACTTAGAAAGAAAGTAGTGATTGCAAGAAAGCGAGCAGTGAGAGTAAAATGTCTTGTTGACCCACAATCGTCATGTAGGTGCCTCTTCAAAGAGTTGGTCATTTTAACTGCACAATCACACTACGTATACTCACTAGTGAAATTCGTCATACAAAATCCATCACAATTTGAGAAGAATAGTGATGTGCACACGTTCAACAATAGAGAATGCCCTTTATTTTCCATTATTAAAGCTGTAAACCGCTCAGAAAGAGTTCAATATGCAGTAGCAAAAAATTTTCATCATTTGCCCAATAGCATAAAATCTCTGACAGGCTACAAGGCAACTTTTAAATCTAACCTAAAATCATTTCTCCTGGACAAATTGTATTCCATGGACTAACGTCTATTTAAAAACTATTAGTCTTTAAAATTACTGGGATTTAAGTGTAGATGCATGAACAGAACTAAAAAATAGTGTGTTCATAAATGTTAACGTTAATAACGTATACATGTCCAGTAAACTCCCTCGTTCCACATCACTTCGGCAAAAGAGTTTTTCAAGTGATCTATGGAAAATGTAAGTAACTAACAATACACTAAGCTTCGTAAAAATAATATGATAGCATTTCCACACCACGGATGGAAAAATACGCAATGCAAAAGAGAATGCTGCACTCATGACTGTTATGGAGTAAGAATTATCGTTTTACCATATACAACACCATACTGTAGAACTGTAATGGTAGCAAAAAGTCGAAAGAATTTCATACGATTTACAACCCTTGCGAAACCATTCCACAATGTAAAATGGCGCAAGATGTTCGCAGTTCTCATAAAAATAGGAGTGAGTTATGGGTGAAAACGGGTAAAACACAATGGTTGTATGAACTAAGAGAGAAACAAGAGCACTGGAAGGAATAGAATGAAGTTCTTGAATTGAAAATGATGTAAGGCAAAAATAAAATTTTTCTCCTCTACTGTCAAATCACTTCCGTGAAGAAGCAATGACGGAAATAAAAGAAAGGCTCAAGAATAGAGTTTAAAGTGAAGGGTGTAAGGATATCAGCGATAAGATTCGCCAACGTTTTTGCTATTCTCAGTGAAAATAAAGAATTATAGAACATGCAGAATAGAAAGAATGACCTAGTGAGTTCAGAATATATATGGAGTAAACCGAAAAAGGATAAACCGAAGAAGGAGGAAAACAATAATTAGTAGAAATGGAGACTGGATTTTTCCTGTCAGAGAGGTCACAGTTCGCAGTAATTGGCGGAAAGCCATCGAGTAAAACAGAAGTGATTTCTGGCGTTCCCCAAGGTAGTGTTATAGGCCCTTTTATGTTCCTTATCTATATAAACTATTTCGGAGACAATCTGAGCAGCCGTCTTCTGATGACTAATAAAGTCATCAGAAGATCAAAACAAACTGCAAAACGATTTAGAAAAAGATATCTAAATGGTGCGAAAACTGGCAGTTGACCCTAAATAATGAAAAGTGTGAGATCATCCACATGAGTGCTAAAAGGAATTCGTTAAACGTCGGTTACACGATAAATCAATCTAATCTAAAAGCTGTAAATTCAACTAAATACCTAGGTATTACAATTACGAACAAGTTAAATTGGCAGGAACACATTGAAAATGTTGTGGAGAAGGCTAACCAAGACTGCGTTTTATTGGCAGGACACACATAAAATGTAACAGATCTACTATGGAGACTGCCTACACTACGCTTGTCCGTCCTCTTTGAGAATACTGCTGCGCAGTATGGGATCATCGCCAGATAGGACTGACGGAGTATATCGAAAAAGTTCAAAGAAGGGCAGCGCGTTTTGTATTATTGCGAAATATGGGAGAGAGTGTCACAGAAATGATACAGGATTTCGGCTGGACATAATTAAAAGAAAGGCGTTTTTCGTTGCGACGGAATCTTCTCACGAAATTTCAAACAATTTTCTCCTCCGAATACGAATATATTTTGTTGACACCGACATATACAGGGGGAAACGATCGCCACGATAAAATAAGGGGAATCAGAGCTCGTACGGAAAGATACAGGTGTTCGTTCTTTCCGCGCGCTATACGAGATTGGAATAATAGAGAATTGGGAATTTGGTTCGATTAACCCTCTGCTAGGCACTTAAATGTGATTTGCAGAGTATCTATGTTGATGTAGATGTAAATAAACATTGGTGATCACAAAATTAGTGAAATTAAAGACTTCTGTTACCTTGGAAGCAAAATAAAACATAATGGATAAAGCAAGGATGACACAGAAAGTAAACTAGGACAGGGAAACAAAGCATTCTCAGCCAAAAGATGACGTCTAGTGTTAAACATAGGCCTTAATTCGTGGAAGAAATTTGTGAGTAAGTATGTTTGGAGCCGAGCATGAAACATGAATTGTTGTAAAACCAAAAAAGAATTAAATTGTTGTGTTTGGTACTATATAAGATGGTGAAAATTACATTGATTGATAAGGAACGAGGAGGTTCCTCGCAGAATTAACGAAGAAAGGAAAGTGCAGAAAACACTGACATGAGGAGAGGAAAGAATGAGAGGACAGTGTGTATGTGAATTCCAAAGGGACCAAACTGATGAGGGTAACGGTCCCTAGACTTACACACTACTTTAACTAACTTAGGCTAAGGACAACACACACACCCATGCCGGAGGGAAAACTCGTACCTCCGGCGGGAGGTGCCACGCAATCTGTAACATGGCGCCTCTAACCACGAGGCCATTCCGGGCGACGAGAGGACAGTCTTAAGACACCAAGGAGTGTCTTTAATGGGACTAAGGTGAGTTGTAGAGGGTAACGACTGTAGGGGGAGCCAGTGATTGGAATATTTCCACCAAATAATTCAGGCGTGCGGTGCGTATGTTTCTCTGAGTTGAAGAAAAAAAATAATTGTTAGCTGCTTTACATCAGACGACTGAAAACAAGAAGACTGAAAACACACAAAAATAAATGAACAAATAAATAAAATAAAAGAATTAAATTACGCCCATATGAACAGTAATGCCGAACGGAATCTATTTGCAATATTCGCTCCCTCCAATTAACAGACTCCAAAGATTCCGAAGTACTGGAGTCGTATGCGTAATGAGTCTCTGGAGAGAGTTCCGCAAATACTCTAACGGACTATGGTTTGACTAATATTGAGGCCAGTTTCTGCAAGAAGATCTATGCGAACAGATATTGTGGGCTATGAAAATGGAGGTGATCTGGTGGAGGTAACCCTGTGGTCAGTACTGAGCTGAAGATATGCAATCTTCACTCCAGATATCCAGTCATCTTGCGTTTAAAATGTTATCCTCCTACACCAGAATTTAACGTCCATGGTGACTACCGTCATCTATTGTACATTATCGAGTAATGTGTTGCAGTGGTTAAGACACTGGAGTGGCTATTAAAAGTGACGGGGATTAAATCCTGTCCGAGTATGCTATTTTAGGTCGTCAGTGGGGTCCGTCAATCAGTTCTAACCAATAATAGAATCCCACAGCTGACCTGCTGTTGCATTCTCTAATGTCTCGAGTTTCAATTCGGTGAAAAGGTACCCAATAAAGTGGTTACAGGATGCTGGTAAGGTGAAATAATATAAAACAGATTTTCTCTGCCGGTAATGAGAATTAAGTCCGGGAAAGGGCAGGCAACATAAATATAATGTAGCTATTTAATAATGTTGTTATGAAGGATGAGTGCAAACTCAGATAGATAAAAAGAGGGGGCTGGGAGGAGACCCTGAGAAAACTAATAACATAAATATTTACTGAATTCAATTATTGATTGACAACGGAATGTTTGATTAGCGATAGGACAACAATGTAGGGTAAATAATTACTCCAGTCAACATAATTTTTTAGCCTATGTTGCTGCTTACGGCTATAAAGAACCACGGAGGATATAATAAGACAATGTGAAAGTTTCGAGACCGTAAACGAATACTATAGTGACGCAGACGAAATTTTCCGAACCTGAAGACGTTCGTATCACATACGACAAGGAGCATGAGGGATTTGATATAACTCCTTTACTCCTTTTGAGGTTGATTCATCAGATGAAGGTGATGAATGAGTAAGGAAAATCGGAGATGGCAAAAATGGGTATTGTTGGAACAACAGGGTTTTTTCATTATAAACTGTCGACAGTGCCAGCAATGAATGTAGTGGTACGAATACTTGGTGCACTAGACAAAACAAGAAACGAGACCCCCCTTGAAATTACTGAACTGTTGTTTACTAATGACATGGTTTCACTAATAGTTGCGTACACAAACCAAGAAAACTGCTGATGCAAGGGCGAAATTTACATCATCCCAATGGTATATTTGAGCTACAAACGAAAAAGAAATAAAACTATTATTTGGCATACATTTCATGAGTGGGGCTTTAAAAATGGTCATATCATCTGTGCTGAATCGAGGTCTGTGACATACGGGCTCCATTTCTCCGAGGTGTTGCGACGAAAGACCAGTTGGAATTTTTGATCAGCAATCTAAGATTTGATGACCAAAATACTCAAGTACAAAGAGGAACAACAGAGAAGTTCACAGCCGTCTGTGATGTATGGTCTATGTATGTCAAGCGTGGTCAGGAGTTCTACACTCTCTCAGCTCTCCTAACCACTGTCGAGACCCCTTAGCTTCCGAGATAGATGCCCATTCGAAACATGTCTACCAAGCGAACCGGACAAAGTGGTTTAAATACCTCTAAGCACTATGGGACTTGACATCTGACGTCATCATTCCCTAGGCTTAGAACTACTTATACCTAAATAACCTATGGACATGACACACATCCATGCCCGAGGCAGGATCGAACCTGCGGCCATAGCAACAGCACGGTTCCAGACTGAAGCGCCTAGAACTGCTCGGCCACAGCAGGAGGCAAACCGGACAAATATGAGCTAAAAATAATTTCTTTATGTGACGCGAAGACCTTTTGGTTTTATGGGAGCGTCCCATATCTGAAAACAGAAACTGGGGATAAGCATGTTTCGACCCTTACATAGCACGTGATGAAATAATGCAAACCTGTTTATGAAACCAAACGGAACGTTATGATGGAAAATTGGTATGCTTCTTGTGAACTTTCCGACAAACTGGCCGCAAAAATTCAACAATGGCTGGTACCTTGCGCAAAAACTAACCATAAATGCCAGAATCTCCGCTTTAAATAGTGAAGAGGCCAGTTACCTAGTCTGCTTTCATTTACAGGAAAGAAAACTAATTTGAGTCATACGTTCCACAAAATTGAAAACTCTGCTTTCAATGATGCATGGGGTACATGGCGTAGAAGAGGAGGAAAAATACGAAAATAGCACTTTTCTACAAAGATAACAAAGTACAAGTCGTTTTGTTTGATTTACTATGCCTCAAGAACATCACTCCATGAAGAATAAGGCGCTAGCATATGCGACAGAAGTATGGGCTTTTAGATGCGTCAAGGGGAAAAAGCCTATGTCTTGTACAAGGGGATCGGTGGCACAAAAAATTTTCTCAAGTTACCTGAATTTGAGCTGGTCGAAGGAGAAACGAAAGACAGACTCATGAAAAAAAAACCTAAAATGCTCCGCATAACGATGGAACAGATTTTCATACACTAGGGAGGGTTATTCCAGGATCAGCGAAGCTACCAGAACTAATCTAAAAAAAAGTGGGCGATGTTTTATTCGCAGTCGAAAAGAAGACCGAAAATAGTTCCTTGGAATGCTGCATCTGTTAGAAACCGATGTACAGTGTGCAAAGACCATCGGAAAAATATTTGTTAAAGTTGCCGTAACAGTTTGGTCTGAACATATTTTTTATATGTTCAAAACTTCATCAAATTTCGAAATTAATTTATAAAATCTTTATTTCTTTTTACCTGATGAACTATTTTAACTCGTAGTTGTTAGCTTTATATTTGTTATCAGTATACGTAGTATTTGTCAAAATGTGGTAACTAATACTTGTTTGTTTCGATGATTCTTCTTACGTATTACGACATATTCTAATGTGTTTCGTAATGTTATAATAAAAAGGTTAATTGAATACAAAAGATAAGTACAATCTCATGTTTCCATACATCACGACATTGGTACATATTGGCATTATAATTATTATTGGCTTTGTCATACGGTAAGAAATTAAAAATACTTGGTAATAAATGTTGCATATTGCTTTTTTATTACTTTACTCCAGAAGCTTTTGTTTTAACAGAAATTATTTGGAAAAACGTGTGGTAAATTTTTATCCCACCTTGTTATTTATCTCCCCGAAATCGCATCTTGTTGTTCTAGGCTTAATGTCTCATAGCAACCAGGAGTTATCCTGTAACATTAGTCTCTTTAACTAGGATCATGATCAAACAGTATTCACCGCGCCAAGGTCTAATTTAGATAGTAAACAATGATTTGAACTAACAAGTTTGAGTGGCGCTTTGGTAGGGGTTCGTTGACTCCTAAGAACTGTCATAAGGAATTCATTGGGCAATGAAGAGATGTCGTTAAACGTAATGTATAGAAATTTGTAAATGAAACTGGTGCCCCCAATTGAGAAAATAATCAATTTATCTTATGTATAAAGGGTTCCACTTTCCTATATATGCAAGACTGGAAGAGTACGAAATACGTAAGGGGATTGAGGATGGATACATGGTAGTAAACAGTGGTGCTACGCAAAAGTAAACCAGTCATATAACCGTTCATTCCACAAACTGTCCATAAAAGATTTCTTTTCTACAGTTCAGGATCACTAAAACACTATAACGTGTATGACAGAGAGGCAGAACTATGCACCCAGGAAAGGTGCCAAAAGGACACCTTTCTTCTACTTTCGAGAACCACGAAACTAAGCAAAATTTTCGATGTACGTAGGTAGTAGAGAGAGAGGGAGAGAGAGAGAGAGAGAGAGAGAGAGAGAGAGAGAGAGAGAGATTCAGAAAATAAAGTTCTACTCATTTAGCAACATTACAGGTGTCTACGTACTGTATGATGGACATGTGACTGAACATGAGTGAGCGACAAGAAAAATATAAATACTTCAACTCTGAGTTACCTGAGAACGGAGTGTTACACACACTATAAATAACTGAACCACTTATTAATGATTTAAGGTTACCTGAGAGCGGAGTGTTACACACACAATAAATAACTGAACCACTTATTAATGATTTAAGGTCACTCAACAAGATCCCTGACACTGCTCATGTTGATACAAGATCGGCACGAAGACACAATTTTCTAAGTTTCTTAACTCAGAAAATATTATAAATTTCGATCCCTCAAGAAGAGCATTTACTTTGCATACGATTCCTCAGAACAAAGGCAGTGAATTAATTTTGAGAATCATCGAACTAAATCTGATTCCTATGTGTGATCAAACCAGATGGTCACTTTTCCTAAACACAAAACATTCCCACAAAAATTAAAAGAAATCGTGTAAATGCGATATCGTACTCATTTCAACGACTAAAACCTCTCTTAACAACCTAGCGCTGAGAAAGAGCATGTTGGTCAGTACATTAACTCGCTTAAATAACATTCTATCTTCGTCGCACACACTACGGAGTGAATTGCAAATATGTCTGCTTTACCGAACGTCCACGCGAAAATTGCAGCTCGAAACTGTCTATGGATAGCTAGCCCACTTAAGGCTGTGGATGGGAAAGGAAGGAGGAAGAGGGAAAGTACCCAAAAAACGCTCTCAGCAGGTTTGCCAACTTGCGGGAGCACCCTGATCAACCCCGACAGCTGTCGTGCCAGTAAAGTCAATGTCTCTGTATAATCGCTAGTATTACAAAGATCGTCAACCCTGAGATAGCAGACTACAAATTCCATCACCCACAAGAAAATACTTTCAATTCTATTTATCATGTATTAATAGTCACACACAGGTAAAGGTAAAGAAGCGAAATTATTCAATTTCCCCTCAAAGTCAATCACAAACAGACAGGAAAAGTAGAGACAACACAGCAACAAGATCAATTAGTACGAAAGAGATCTAACAGATCCCTTTCATGATGTTCTGTTGTCATCGATAGGAATTTAAAATAAATATTCACTTGGGCCTTCTTTCAATATATTGTCGAAACAGCTATGTCTTCGTTTTCTTCATATCTTTTCGCACCTGTTGTCAAAGTAATCCAGAATTCACTTGAGAGAATTATCCTGCCACATTGCTGTTGGGCCGAGAACTACACTCAGTGTAGTGGGGGCTACATCTACAGTTATAATCCGCAGGCTACCTTGCAGGCGGAGGGTACTTTGTGAACCACTGTCACATCCCCTTAACTGTCCAAGTCGCTAATACTTAGAGAAAACAATGATTGCAAGTAAACTTCCGTGTAGTTTCGACTCTCTCTAATTTCATCCCCATAGGCTTTTGGCGAGATATACGTAACAATAAACCACACCGTGATGCAGAATGCCTCTCTTCTAGTGTCTGCCATTAGAGTTAGATCATCAGCTCTTTGACTCTTGGGTGTTTACTAAATGAACCTGTAACGAAATACGCCACTCTTCTTCAGATTTTCTCTCTTCCCTCGATCAGTCCTATCTGGTACCGATCCAATACTGTCGAGCGATATTCAAGGATTGGTCGAACGAGTGTTTTGTAAGTTATTTCCTTTGTTGATGGACTACATATCCTCAGTATTCTTCCAAGGAAACTCAGTCTTACATCTGCCTTCAAGAGAATATATCATGTGGGATCCCTATGATGACGTGAACGCGAATGCCTGAGGTGGTAACAAAGTTTGTAGAACTTTGTTCAGGAGTAATACATCTGAATAGTCTTATAAATTTGGTTGCTAACGTCCTTTCCTGGCGACCATGACGCAAACGTATGGCTGCTGGTTAACAGTCAACTGTCAATCGTATGACTGTTCGCAGTTAACTTCTACCATAATTACTCATTGTGCGATTAAGTATCGTGTTATACATAAATGCCTCATTCTCCGAGAGTCTTGTGTGGTCCCACTGTATAGATACTCTGAATCATATCTTACTTTATGATGGCGATTCCTTTGTGCTATTTTCTACCGCTTTGGGAAGCACCACGGGCTATCTTGCTGTTCGCTAGAAGCAAGATGATATTTCGCCTTTGTCTGAGGTCAATTTTTTCTCATATCAGCCGTTGAGTCGAATACTATGATCGCCAGCAAACATTTTTGTGATCGTCATTTTGTTTGATGCTGCCCGCCACGAGTTACACTCTTGTGCCAGTCTCTTCATCTTAGAGCATACTTACACCTAACGTTATCGATTATTGGTATTGTTCGATTATTCCAATACGGCGCAAAGACTGCACGCAAGGCCCTTTCTACCATTAGGCAAGAAGAGGCGACTGCCTAAGGCGGCAAGATTTTATCGGCAGCAAAGGGAGAGAAAAATTAATTTCATATCAAATGGCGAAAAAATCGCGCAGATGTACAGAAACAATGGCAAAGAGAAAAAATTAAAGACCGATTTGTTTTCAAAAGCATACGGAACAGTTACTTAGTAAGTCTTCACCTACTTTGTCGATAGTAAACACATAGTCTCTACTTATCTCAAAACCAAAGCAGCCGCTACTGAGTGCGACACGGAAACAGATTTGACTTTGATTCATCTGTATCGAGCGCTCTGGTTTGCGACCATGTTGCGACATGATACCATACCTCTCTTAGTCCTTCTTTTCGTTTTTGACTCTGCAGATCATTTGTCACATATCTGTTGTATTGAGTGGTTCTGCTGATGGTTTCACTTCTGCTATTATTTCCTATCGATAATCGATCACGTTTTCACAAACTAGATTTTGTACTTCCCTTTCAACATATCTAAAAGGAGTGAAAGGGAGGTGCAGTTCATCAGACCCATACATAAAAATGCATGAGATGGTGTCTGTAAGTCTTTCACTGAGTGTGTAAACCCGCAGCAATACGTTGTCTTCTCTCAAACAAATTACCTCTAGCTGTCTTAAAATTTGACGTTTACGCAAATAATAACCAAGAAGAGTATGTCATGAGTTGTTTATGGACGGGATATAACTGTAGAAATGGCGTCATTGGTGCTTTGAAGTTGTTGTCTCAGCATAACTCGCAATCAGTGCATGCATCAATCCCTGTGTTGCTTATTGCACTTCGCTGACGGTTGCATTTACACAAGTAACGAAAGGGCACTATGTTCTTCAAAGCTTAGAGAGACTTGGCTTTGTGTACTATCAGGACAATAACTCTTAGAAGCATTCGTAATCTTGAACACTGAAATATATTCTAAACAGATTGACGTTGTGTTTCATGATAAAGTTGTAAATGAGTTTGCCGCGTCATCCAAAAATTTATGTTGTTGATTGGTCAGTCAAGTTTCAACAAAATTCACCAAGTGCAGTAAAATAGTAGAAACGAGTTCTGTATCTTTTATAATTTAACCGTTAAAAAACTAAAATTTACATTACAATTTTAATTGAACTATTACCTGTGATAAAATAAGAATATCAAAGCAGGTAGAAATTCTTTTCTGCGTATGCCCAGAGTCCTAATTGCACGCATTTTCTCATAGAAAAATTATAATTTTAAAATTCGTTGAAACGTAATAAAGTTGTCGCCTTCTGCTGCCGGGGGTGGCAATAGCTACCGTATGTCACCTAACACGATTCGTGCCCGAATCAAAATTGAGGACTATCCCCAGAAAATGAGGACGTCTGGTCACGTTGGTTTAATAACGAAAGGCATAATAGGAGATTTTCAATGTTGTGTCGTTGTTTGTTGACTGTGGTGGAGGGGTAGTGGGATAACAGGGGACCCATAACAGTAGAACAACGATCCTGACTGCGTAACTATGTTACCGCAGCGTTTAGCGACAGACGCTACAGCGTCAAGAGAGTTTTAAAGTAAGGAGAAAAGTACGGTGAAAACTCTCGCGATACGAAGCTGCCTCATCCATTGTCTGAAATTACCAGGTTAGGGAGGAATATCAAGTGAAGTACTAGAGCTATTGATGAGGCGCCCAAATATGGAGAAGAGGTGCGTCACGCGCTCTCTGAATATGGAAACGCATAGCAGAATGGTAGATCAGTATGATGATTTATGCTTTTGCTGGCGGCAGGTGTCTGAGTCGTGTACGAATTTTAAAAATTCCATCGCATCGACGGTGAACGGCCTATGAGAATGCCAAACACGCTGGGTAGTAAAGGCAGAAACTTAACGGCTGTCGAAGGTATTCCTTGTGCACCTGAGATTCACCAATATAAACTTCAACGTCGGTAGGCCTATACACGTCAGAGCAGTACGGAGGTAGAGGTGTAAAACAGCGCCCCCAGCCCCTCTCTCTCCTTCCGGAAAAATAATTTTTCAGAAAATTTTTCAACATCGCCTTTGTAAATTTTATGATTTAGTAAGTAGATTTATGAAAATGCAGTACTATTAAAAAGTATCAGATAATCAACAGTTTCGATAAAGTATATTACACACGAATATTTAATTTAACGTCTTAGTAAATATACGGCAAATTGTGTAATCCTTTAAAATACTGAAAGTAGGAGAAATCTGCGTTTTATTTGCTCCTTATAAATTATTGGTAGTGTATAAATTATTAACTTGAAATAAAAGAAGAAAAGATATAATAAATAGTGGAGAAAATGTCCCTTTCAACTTAGCTGGAGGTACAATAGCTGTATATGGGCACAACGGCTTACGAATCCAGCAGTATTGTTACCCAGCCACATCAGCCTTATTCTTGTTTCTTACATACACAGCAGATAGTAACAAGCGAGAAAGAAGAGCAATAACAAAACAACTGGCAGAAGGGCCCAATAAATGACGTAATCCCCCCTCCCTTCCACCCCACACCTTTTTCGCTTGCATCGTCCACCGTCGCGTCTAGCTAGAGTCAATCGGCAGAAACCGGAGGATCAGAGATGCTACAATACCGTAGGGAATAGCGACTAGAGTTCCACTGCTGAAATGAGCAAGCTGGTTTGGCGCAGATGATAAAACCAAGCGCACAGTTGCCATGAAAAAGAGGCTAGAGACAGACGTCTGTTCGGTAGCAGCCGTTTCTTCATGCTGCTACTTGCACGAAATAATACAGCAGAAATGGCGTTGTGGCTACAGACTGCATTTATAGTCGCGACCCAAGGGATGGGTTTCTGTCTTGCAGGCAGAAGACTGATCACGAGACATAAAACTCGTCTTATCTCCGTTGCTTGTAACGCTATTCGTCTTCCTTTCCAGTCAGTTGTTCCATCCTCACATAAAGGGAGTAACAAGCGACTACTAGCATTGTGTAACACTTCATTAGAGATAAACAAAAGGGCTGCAGACATTACTGCGGATGATACTTTATGTCACCATCGTAGTGGGTGTTATTTCGGAACTTCTTGACAGTGTAAAACTATGCAGCAAACTGTTAATCGGATCTGGGACCATCTTTTCTCCAATGATTGTTAGTCTAACGAGGTACGCTGGAGAGCTAGCGAGTTACTATATAATTTGGAAAGTAGTTGACAGTTTCTGCCAGAAATTAAGCTACAATTTGCTGTTGGTGAGTATAGACAGTTCTGGCGTTAAGGCAACGCTACAGGTGCTTTTCCAGGCCCGTGACACAGATTTAATCAATCTGTAAATTTCAAACACTAATATGCATCAGAAACTTCTGAATCCTGGTAACCGCTCTCAAGTGAATTACCGAGAACTATTAAACACATAAACTATAAATGAATGACATAAATCCCTAAATGTGCACACAACTCTAAGCCCTGCAACTTCTTCTCAGCATTGAAACATCTTTCAGGAAATGAAAAATTAAAGACACAGGTCAAAACTGAAGAGGGCACATACACACACGTCAAAGAAGGTGCTGTCAAAACACGTTTTGAAAGATATGTCAAGAAAAGCGAAAAGAAGTTGGAAAAGCGGTGGGTCTATAATAAACAACGTAGCAGTGTATATTTTATTAGTAGTAACATAGTTTTGTAAGCCAGCACGAATTGAAAAAAAAAAATCACTTTAAGCAAAAATTAAGAGTTTTCTCAAACACACGAACACTACATATCACATCTCTTCCAACAATACGGGCACACGGTTGAAATGCGTGACGTAAAATGCAAATATAAAAAGATTGAAACATCATTATGATATTATTTCCATAGAAGAATTAGTTAAAGAACCACAGCAGACAGGGGGAAAGTAATATACCAGGTATTCCACATTTAGGCCACAGATTTTGACTACAGAAAGGGCAATATGTAAAATATGTTACTACACGTAGGTGACAATTTGTATCTCTTGCATTATATGAGGCAAACAATAACATGAATAGGCAGATGCTTGGCTAAGGTGCACGTTTTCTTCTTCTAAATACTGTCATTGTAGCTGATCATCAATGGGAGCGTCCACTATAAGTTACTTATAACTGCAAGAACTGTCATGTTCGTTGGATAACTTGCGTTCCTAAGCGATGCAGGTAACCGCACCGTAGTTGCAACCAATGTATCATTTTTGGCCTGGTTACAGGGACAATTAATCAGCCCGAATATGTCACTGCCATCAGAGAAGCCATTAAGCATGAAGGGATGTAAGGAAGTCTCATGGAAGGCAAGGTGAAGTACATTTTCCAGTCATGAACGAGGTTATACACTGTACTCTGGCTGCCTACCGTTTTAACTACATAAATAGCTATAAAGTAGAAGGAGGTAACCTAGATGAGGTATGCATTATATATAGGTAATATATTTTAGTTGGGTGCGTATAAGCATTAAAAGAATGGAGCTTTAATGTAACGTTGCAGGAGGCAGTAAACACACACAAACACACACACACACACAGCATTATGACGCCTATAGGCAATGACTAGTGCCTAATGCCTATGCCTAAATCACAATGCGTTAAGTTTCCAAGCAACAACATTGTCACACACAGTTCCCCCTTCCAGTAAATGATATTCATCACTACGATTCACTAACACCTAACGCCTAATACCTAACGGTGATCGCTTAAGACGTTATGCCACCAGGTTACAATATTATAATGCATTATTAAGGCGGTAAAACGTCACGCATATTGCCTCCAGGCGAAAACGTTATAATGTATTAAAGATAGGTACAATTTTCCCCACCAGTAGTTGACATCCATTTGGTGTTAGAATACTAATTAAGACCTAGTAACACCTAAGGGAGATGAACATTTAATAGTCATGGGTAACTGGAGGGCAGTTGTAGGGGAAGGAGCAGAATGAAAGGTTACAGGAGAATATTGGCTTGGGACAGGAAATGAGAGAGGAGAGAACCTAACTGATTTCTGTAATAAATGACAGCTAGTAATAACGAATACTCTGCTGAAGAGGAGTAGGTATACTTGGTCGGACAGAGATTCGGAAATAAATTACTGGATTTTAAGGCGTACCCAGGAATAGACATAGATCACAACGTAGTAGTGATGAAGAGTAGGCTGAAGTTTAAGAGATTAGCCTGGAAGAATCAGTACCCAAAGAAGTGGAATGCAGAAGAAGAGTAGGCGTACCCAGGAGCGCAAATAGACTCAGATCATAATTTAGTAGTGATGAAGAGTGGATTAGTCAGGAAGAACCAATACGCAAAGAAATGGTATACGGAAGTATTAAGGCATTACGAAATACTGTCGAAGTTCTCTAAGACTACAGCTACAGCAATAATGGTATAGCTCAGCAAGTAGTACAGTTCAAGAGAAACGGACATTTCCAAAAAGGGCCATCACACAAGTCGTAATGAAAAACATAGGTACAAAGAAGGTAACTGGGTACCAGAAGAAATACTTCAGTTGATCGATGAAAGAAGCAAGTACAAAAACGTTCAGGAATACAGAAATACAAGTCGCTGAGGAATGAAATAAACAGCAAGAGCAAGGAAGCTAAGATGATGTGGCTGCATGCAAAATGTGAAGAATCGATAAAGAAATAATTGTCGGAAGATCTGACTCAGCATTCTAAGATGGTAACATTAAGAGTGCAACGAGAATTCTACTGGTAAATGCTGAGGAGAGAATGGATGGTTGGAGATAGTACATTGAAGGCCTCTACGAGGGGGAAGGTTTGTCTGAAACTACAGCAGAAGAAACAGGAGTCGATTTAGAAGAGATAGGGGATTCAATATTAAAATCAGAATTTAAGAGAGATTTGAAGGACTTACGAGCTAATAAGGCAGAACGGATAGATAACATTTCATGAGAACTTCTAAAACAATTTGCGGAAGTGGCAACAAAACTAGTATTCACGTTGGTGTGTAGTATGTATGAGTCTCGCGACAAACCATCTGACTTTCGGAAAAATACCATCCACACAATTCCCAAGACTGTAAGAGCTGACAAGTGCGAGATTATCTCAAAATCAGCTTAACAGCTCATGCATCCAACATGCTGACAAGAACAATATACAGAAGAAAATTGAGGATGTGTTACATGACGATCATTTAGGCTTTAGGAAAGATAAAGGCACCGAGAGGCATATCAGACTTTGCGGCTGATAATGGAAGCAAGACTAAAGAAAAATCAAGACACGTTCATAGATTTGGAGATCTGGAAAAAAGCGTTCGTCTGTGTAAAATGGTACAAGATGTTCGAAATTCTTAGAAAAATAGGGTAAGGTATAGGGAGAGACGGGTGATATATTACACGTGCAAGAGCCAGGAGGGAATAATAAGAGTGGACGACCAAGAACGAAGAGCTCGGATTAAAAAGGGTGTAAGACAGGAGTGTACTCTTTCGCCCCCACTGTTAATCTGTACACTGAAGGAGCAATGGTGGAAATAAGAGAAAGTTTCATGAGTGGAGTTAAAATTCAAGGTGAAAGGATATCAATGATACGATTTGCAGATGACATTGCTATCCTGAGTGAAAATGAAGAATAATTGCATGATCTGCTGAATGGAATTAACAATCTAATGAGTTTGGAATATGGATTGAGAGAAAATATAAGTATGACGAAAGTGATGAGAAGTAGCAGAAATGTAAACAGCAAGAAACTTAACATCAGGATTGATGGTCACAAAGTAGCTGTAGTTAAGGAGTTCTTCTACCTAGGTAGCAAAATAAACAATGAAGAACGGAGCAAGGAGGACATCAAAAGCAGACTAGCACTGGCAAAAATGGCATTCCTGGCCACGAGAAGTCTAGTAGTATCAAACGTAGACGTGAAGTTGAGGAATAAATTTCTGAGAATGCACGTTTCGAACACAGCATTGTATGGTAGTGAAACACAGACTGTGGGAAAACCGCAACAGACGAAAATCTAAGCATTTGAGATGTGGTACTGCATACGAATGTTGAAAATTAGGTGGACTCGTAAGGTAAGGAATGAGGAGATTCTGCGCGGAATCTGAGAGGGGAGCAATGCGTGGAAAATACTGACAAGGAGAAGGGACAAAATGAGAGGACATCTGTCAATACATCAGGGAATAACTTTCACGGCAATAGAGGGAGCTGGTAGAGGGCTAAGGCCGTAGAGGAAGACAGAGATATGAATGCATCCAGCAAATAACTGAGGACATAGATTGCAAGTGCTGCTCTGGAATGAAGAGGTTGGCACAGGGGAGGAAATCGTGGCGGCCCACATCAAAACAGTCAGAACACTGATGAATCAAAAAAAAAAAAAAAACAATTAACAGCTAATCATTCAGAAGACTGATTACTCAAAGAAAAGTAACAACTAACGCCTAAAGTTCTAAGAAGAGGTATCCTTTTAGACGTTAGCTTGTAAAAGGTTCAGCTCCGACTGAGCAGTGTAGTTGCCAACATATCTCTCAGCTCGATTGCACGGAACAGTAGTCTTGGATGAGAGATATTGAAATCTCAAGGAAATATCGACAGAAAACTGTAATTGCTCCCAAGTAGACAGGATGAAGCGCTTGACTCTGTACTGGAAGATGTATTTTAACATATTTCTCAACTTCTACAGAAAGACGGGCATTTATTCCGAAGGAAGAGAGTCCAAGATGAAACCAAAGATATCTATGTATTCATGCAGGCAGAAGTCAGAGATATTGGAGGAGAAGGAGAAAGACAAGAAGAAGAAGAAGAAGAAGAAGAAGTAGATGATGATGGTGAACATATGTGGTAGATAGTGATAGATGTGAAGAAGAGACAGAGGGTGGCTGGCAGCATGTTCCTTTGTTGAACCAAAGGAAGAAAAAGTGTGGTACTGTGTGCGGCATTAGATGTGAACCAACGGAAAGAGTGTGGATGATTGGTGACTCACCAATGGATATTGGTGGAGATGATTTGATAGTTCACAATGTAAAGTACGCGTTACAGATAGAATTATATATTCAATTGTTCACAATCAAGCCTCCTGAAAAGAGTTAAAGAACACATTATCTTCCAAATTATTGTAAAACTGCCGAGGCTGCCAGTGCCCATGATCAAAGCTATCTTGCCTATAGACAAGTAATTCCAACGAAGGTTATAGATATACCCATATCCTTAAGACTGCATTAGATAAAATTAGCGAATTGTTATTGAGAGGTGTGATGACATGCATATCAGCACGAGAGAGAACGAAATTACAGACACTAATCCAGCTGTGCCTGCAAAATCTGTCTTGGTTACGTAACAGAATAACAAAGAAATACAATTCAACAAACTTGTATGACAATCCACTTCTAAGGGACTGAGACAGGTGTCCTCGAAGGAGACACGTGAAGACGTGAAAAATGAGATTGTGATTAAAGCAGCAGGTGGAGAAGAATAGGATGATTAAATTGAGAGAGGTGAAGATTACTGTGGAAAAGAAGAATGAAGAAGAAGAAAGAGGATGGTGACATTCGTGATTGCAAAATGATCTCCAACTCAGCACTAGCAGATATCCACCAGACTGAACTGGTAAAGCGTTTAATATTCTTGCTGGTTTCGAAAGCGGTGGGCAGTAATTCACAAGGTAACGAAATACTATCTACTGAAAGGAATTTAGAGTAAATCGATTACCGTCTAAAGCTGGAGGAAATGCTAAAGTGAAGCTGCACAAATGCTGAGAGGCAAAACGTGCAACTCGTACCATCAGATGATGAGGGCTTTTAACAATGTTCGCCTGTGTAAAATTTGTTTCCAAAAAGAGATGGGAGTCCGTTCTTCTAGTGCAGACACATCGCTGTTTGCTTTCGATGTGCATCATCCCTTTACTATTTTCCATCAGCCCTGTTTTAGCTACAGTAAAAGAACATTTTTCGTAATAAAATCGGTATCAACGAGAAGTTTTGACATATAAAATGGACTGTTAATATACGTTTTTGTACTTCGTTGACTGTGGAAAACCACCGTTGTTATAAGAATGTCGATTATTTACATACTAACAGAGAGCTACATCACACTTGTGTAATTCTTACCATTGCTGCTTAAGCAGAAAGCTCTTGATCTGTAGTGCCAATATGCATGCTGTGTCTATTTTAAAGGGTAGTACAGACAGTTAAGATACGGAGTAAAGTGTGAGAAATCTTATAAGACCTTGAGTGATAAATAATTTGATTTATTCTCGAGATACCGACTCTGTCATTGTCTCTGGAGATGTTATATCTCACGGTGTTACCCTCGTTAGGAATCTCATGTGAGTTTGTATACAAAAATGCTTGTTGTTCTGCTGTTAAGTGATGTATTGTAACACCTTGGTCCATGTTGATGCATTGTGGACATGGGACAGCGACTGGTTAATTATTTAACAATGAAATTCACCAAACAGCAGTGCAGGTGAGAAGCTATTTTACTTTATTTTCTCTACCAGTTTCGGCAATTCATTATGCGATCTTCAGGCCCCATATGCCACTATCGATTATTTTTGAGAGGTGCATAAGATGCCTGAAGATGGCGTAATGAATTGCTGAAACTAGTAGCGAAAATAAAGTGGAATAACGTCTCAATTCCACAGCAGTTTGGCGAATTTCATTGATAAACATCTTAGTTCTTCCCAAAATCGAGCACGTTCCTTCCTTCTTTCCTTACTTCCTTCTTTCTTTCCCTAACAATTGTGTTGCTTGTGTGAGAGTACGTAACACCGAATTGCAGCATACATGGCACCTGCAAACGACATATAATTTTTTTTAGTTGTATGTAAAAATTTGTAATTTAAATGCTTTGTTTTAATAAGTAAGTACATTATATCACTGTCTGTGTACATTTAGGTAGAAGTCTGTTGACGTTTTATTGTATTTATCTGTGTTTTACTGTGAAACTTACAAGCTGTGGGAAAAAGCCAAAGGAATTGTTATTTGCATCGAATAGTAACGATAATAGCACAAGCACTGCTATCATGGAGGTAAGATAATTATAGATCGTCCGCTTGCGTATCTGGGTGGTAACGTCCTTGCTTGCCGTGCAGCGGGTCCGGGTTCGATTACCGGCCGGACTGGTGATTTTCTAAGCTCTTGGACGGGGTGTTGTGCTGCCCTCATCATTATTTCATCCTCATCACCGGCGCGCAAGTGGCCCAATGTGGCGTCGACTGAAGTAATACTTGCACTTGGCGGTCGAACTTCCCCAGATAAGGACTACCGGCCAACGATTCCATACACTCATCATTCAATAATTACAGAGTATCAGCAAAGTCGAACCAAGGATATGTATGAAATGATAACATCGAGGAAAGCAAATGGTTTACCCAACAATGTTATTAGGGCTCTGATATTCAAATGAAGTATGTGACAAACTCAGTTGTCATCATAGCTATAATTGTTGTTGCTGTTGTGGTCTCCAGTCCAAAGACTCGTTTATACAGCTCTCCATGCTACTCTATGCTGTGCAAGCCTCTTCATCTCCGAGTAACTAATGCAACCTACATCCCTCCGAACTTGCTTAATCTATTCATCTCCTGGTCTCTCTTACTACGATTTTTACCCCTGTTGCTTCCCTCCGGTACGAAATTGGTGGTCCCTTGATGCCTGAGAATGTATCCTACCAATCGATCCCTTCCTTTAGTCAGGTTGCACCAAATTTTTCTTTTCCCCGATTCTGTTCAGTACCTCCTAATTAGTTGCATGGTCTACCCATCTAATCTTTAGCATTATTCTGTGGCAACACATTTCAAAAGCTTCTATTCTCTTCTTGTCTAAACAGTTTATTGTCCATGTTCACTTCCATACATGGCTACACTCCATGCAAATACTTATAGCCGTAGTATATGCTATTAATAATAATTTTTATGCACACAATCATTACAATCAAAACACACTGGCTTACAAAAAAAAGTGACACACCTATCTGGGGTTAGGTGAAAAGAAATAAAAAGATATGTTGTGTTATTTCAGCGATTGCGAAATCGTCAAATTTAGGAAGAACTTCGCTGCATCAGCCCACATCATTATGGCGTTGAACCATCTCTGCCTCGATGTAAGCACTGCTTCGGTTAGGACAAGATTCATGTGATAGCTATATGCACATATACAGATGACTGTAGCATCGTGTACACAGGGTATCACAGGACAGTGCGTTGGTTGAGCTGTTATTTGTAGTTAGGTGATTCAGGTTCCCGACATGAGTATTGCTGCACAACGCAAATTAACAGACTTTGAACGTGGAATGGTAGCTAGACCAAGGCGAATGGGATATTCCATTCCGGAAATCGTTAGGGAATTAAATATTCCGAGATCCACAGTGCCAAGGGTATGCCGAGAATAACACATTTCAGGCACTACCTCTCTCAACGTACAACCGAGAGCAGTGGCATATGCGTGGAATTGTCAGTGCTAATAGACAAGCAACACAACGTGAAATATCTGCAGAAACTGCAGCAGACGACCGACGCTAATGCCTTTGTGAACAGCCCGACGTCTCCTGCAGTGATTCTCCTGAGCTAGTGACCATATCGGTTGGACGCTAGACGTCTGAAAACTTGTGGCTTCGTCAGATGAGTCCCGATTTCAGTTGGTGAAAGCTGATGGTAGGTTTGGTCTGTGGTGCAGACCCCACTAAGCCATGGAGCCAAGTTGACAACAAAACACTATACAAGCTAGCGATGACCCCATGAAGGCATGGGCTGTGTTTATATGGAGTGTAATGGCACTCTGGTGCAACTGAACCATTGGTTGGAAATGGCTATGTTCAGAGACTTGGAGGCTATTTGCAGCCATTCATGATGTTCCCAAACAAAGATAGAATTTTTATGGATGACACTGCGCCATCTCACTGGGCCACAACTGTTCGTGATTGGTTAGGAAAACATACAGGAAAATTCGAGCGAATGCTTTGCTCACCAATCAAACACTCATGGGACGTAATCCAGAGGTCCGTTGGCGCACTACATTCTGCATATCAACACTTTGGCAATTAAGCCATGGACCCAAGTTGACAACAAAACACTGTACAAGCTAGCGATGACCCCATGAAGGCATGGGCTGTGTTTATATGGAGTGTAATGGCACTCTGGTGCAACTGAACCATTGGCTGGAAATGGCTATGTTCAGAGACTTGGAGGCTATTTGCAGCCATTCATGATGTTCCCAAACAAAGATAGAATTTTTATGGATGACACTGCGCCATCTCACTGGGCCACAACTGTTCATGATTGGTTAGAAGGACATACTGGAAATTCGAGCGAATGCTTTGCCCACCAATCGAACACTCATGGGACGTAATCCAGAGGTCCGTTGGCGCATTACATTCTGCATATCAACACTTCGGCAATTATGGACGACTTAGGGGCAGGGTGAGGATTGAGGAAGTTCTTCGCAGATCTGCAGAGGAAAGGAATATGTGGGAAACACTGACAAAGAGAAGGGACAGGGCGATAGGAAATCTGTTAAGACATTATGGAATAACTTTCATGGTACTAGAAGGAGCTATAGAGGGTAAAAACTGTAGAGGAAGACAGAGATTGGAAAAAATCCAGAAAATAATTCAGGACCTAGGTTGCAAGTCCTACTCTGGGATGAAAAGGTTGGCACAGGTGAGAAATCAAACAAGTAAGAAGACTGCTGACTGAAAAAAAAGAAAATAGAGGCAACATGGCTCAGTAATTCTTCAGGGGACTTCCAATGACTCTTTGAGTCCATGCTACGTCGAGCTGCTGCACTACACCCGGCAAAAAGCGGTCCAACATGATATTTGGATGTATCTCATAACTTTTGTCCCCTCAGTGTGAAGTCGTATCCTGTTGTAACTGGTCCTCCGTATCGTGGCGCTGGATCAGAGTTTTCGTAGGCGATAGGAACCCCTCCACGCTACGCAGACAGTCCATAGAGACACGTGCTATGTGTAGGTGAGCATTCACCAACTGAAGAGTGGCATCACAGTACTGTGGCATGAGAAGTAGCACACGAGGTCACAGGATGTCCTTGAGTTACCGTTCGCCGTGAGAGTGACAGTAGTCGACGATCTGAAGTCAACCTGCTGGTTCCCCACACCATGACACTAAGAGCCAAACGCTGCGTGTCTCCAAAACAATAGAATAACAAGAACTCTCTCAGGTAGCCGCAATAACCTCCGACGATGATCATCCAGGGTAATGCAGAACAGCGATTCGTCGCTGGACACATTTAGACACCGTTCGTCAGCAGTCAATGATTCTCGATGATAGAACTGCTCCAAACGCAGCAGATTTCTTGTGGTGTTAACGGCAGCCTATACACGTGACGGTAATTCCCTTGTCCGACTGCTGCTAGTCTCCAGTCAACGGTATGGGATAACACACAGCGTGGCAGGAAGTCTGTTGCTTGTTCTCGGATGGCAAGTGACAATGTGAAGGGTCTGCGATGTGCCTGGTACATGATACGGCAGCCCTACCTTGCGGTCTCCGGATATGGACGACCGCAACCTTGACGACGAATATGCCTCTCCACATATTCACATGCAGCCCACAATTGGGCTAATATTGAAACATCCACTTAAAAAAAATTATGAATTACTGTGCTGATAAACCTCTTATGTTATTTGATTTTTAAACAGCTGAGCAAAACTGAACGTACTCAGACATTACTCTCTTTACTTATTCTGATCAACACTAGACTGACACACAATATTTTTAGCGCAAATTATGAATTACTGTGCTGATAAACCTCTTATGTTATTTGATTTTTAAACAGCTGAGCAAAACTGAACGTACTCAGACATTACTCTCTTTACTTATTCTGATCAACACTAGACTGACACACAATATTTTTAGCGCAACGCAATCAGACTTTCAATAATCCCTACAAAAGAATGGCCCTGACTAACTATAACCTATACCTTTCATGAATCACTTACCTCACAAAAATCTTCGTTACTTGAACTACTGCAATGCAGCGAGCGCCAATACTGTCAGCTAAATAAAAGATTCTAACTACTGAAGGCACTACTGATAGGCATAGTCAGCAAATGAAAGATTTTGATAGAGAACTATCAATGTATTTACCTTAATAATATTCAAAAGTCATATATATCAGTTCATGATATCCAGTATTACAAATTTACTCTTTCTGATGGACACACGTGCAGATCGTCCGTTTTCAAAATTCTGTCATTTCTCTCCCCACATCCACCACTGCTGGCGGCTCACATCCAACTGCGCAACGCTACGCGCTGTTCACATCCAACTGCCCAACACTACAATAGCAAATATTAAACAATGCAGACCAGCCACAGACTTCACACAGCACAGTCAGTGATTTTCATACAGAGCCCTACGTGGCGGTACCGACATAAAAACCTAAACAGCCTACTTACAATATCACTTATGAGTGTTGCACAAATTTTGATATTGCATGATTGGACCAGCCAGCCAAATGGAGACCTACAATGAGGCCACTTTCAGACTATTTCCGGTGCTGATAATGCTGTCTCTCAAGGGTACGCTTCATCTCCGTGTACTTTACAGTAGTCACACAACATCGGGCACTTTTCACGTTCCGTATACAGGGTGTTACAAAAAGGTACGGCCAAACTTTCAGGAAACATTCCTCACACACAAAGAAAGAAAATATATTATGTGTACATGTGTCCGGAAACGCTTACATTCCATGTTAGAGCTCATTTTATTACTTCTCTTCAAATCACATTAATCATGGAATAGAAACACACAGCAACAGAACGTACCAGCGTGACTTCAAACACTTTGTTACAGGAAATGTTCTAAATATCCTCCGTTAGTGAGGATACATGCATCCACCCTCCGTCGCATGGAATCCCTGATGCGCTGATGTAGCCCTGGAGAATGGCGTATTGTACCACAGCCGTCCACAATACGAGCACGAAGAGTCTCTACATTTGGTACCGGGATTGCGTAGACAAGAGCTTTCAAATGCCCCCATAAATGGAAGTCAAGAGAGTTGAGATCAGGAGAGCGTGGAGGCCATGGAATTGGTCCGCCTCTACCAACCCATCGCTCACCGAATCTGTTGTTGAGAAGCGTACGAACACTTCGACTGAAATGTGCAAGAGGTCCATCGTGCATGAACCACATGTTGTGTCGTACTTGTAAAGGCACATGTTCTGGCAGTACAGGTAGAGTATCACGTATGAAATCATGATAGCGTGCTCCATTGAGCGTAGGTGGAAGAATATGGGACCCAATCAAGGCATCACCAACAATGCCTGCCCAAACGTTCACAGAAAATCTGTGTTGATGTGTTTGCACAATTGCGTGCGGATTCTCCTCAGCTCACACATGTTGATTGTGAAAATTTACAATTTGAACACGTTGGAATGAAGCCTCATTCGTAAAGAAAACATTTGCACTGAAATGAGGATTGACACATTGCTGGATGAACCATTCGCAGAAGTGCACCCGTGGAGGCCAATCAGCTGCTGGTAGTGCCTGCACACGCTGTACATGGTACGGAAATAACTTGTTCTCCCGTAGCACCCTCCATACAGTGACGTGGTCAACGTTACATTGTACAGCAGCAACGTCTCTGACGCTGACATTAGGGTTAGCGTCAACTGCACGAAGAATTCCCTCGTCCATTGCAGGTGTCCTCGTCGTTCTAGGTCTTTCCCAGTCGTGAGTCATAGGCTGGAATGTTCCGTGCTCCTAAGACGCCGATCAATTGCTTCGAACGTCTTCCTGTCGGGACACCTTCGTTCTGGAAATCTGTCTCGATACAAACGTACCGCGTCACGGCTATTGCCCCGTGCTAATCCATACATTTAATGTGCATCTGCCAACTGCGCATTTGTAAACATTGCACTGACTGTAAAACCACGTTCGTGATGAACACTAACTTGTTGATGCTACGTACTGAAGTGTTTGATGCTAATACTGTGGAGCAATGAGTCGCATGTCAACACAAGCACCGAAGTCAACATTACCTTCCTTCAGTCGGGCCAACTGGCGGTGAATCGAGGAAGTACAGTACATACTGACGAAACTAAAATGAGCTCTAACATGTAAATTAAGCATTTTCGGACACATGTCCACAGAACATCTTTTCTTTATTTGTGTGTGAGGAATGTTTCCTGAAAGTTTGGCCGTACCTTTTTGTAACACCCTGTATACCCTAGCAGGCCTGGTAACAGGACTAAACACGGACATCACGAATGCACTCTGGTGACCGTTCTGCAGCTCAGGGATTATTGAACCTCTAATCACTTATATGCTGGTTAATGGTGTGTACATATACGAAATTATAACCTCATGTTTTCTGGGTGCCTCACTTCTTTTTCAGGTAGTGTATTAATAGTGGCTGCGTAAGTCACAAATGAAGAATTGGTAGCTGCATTAGTAAGAAATGGAAATGGCTCTGAGCACTATGGGACTTAATTTCTAAGGTCATCAGTCCCCTAGAACGTAGAACTACTTAAACCTAACTAACCGAAAGACATCACACACATCCATGCCCGAGGCAGTATTCGAAACTGCGACCGCAGCGGTAGCGCGGTTCCAGACTGTAGCGCCTAGAACCGCTCGGCCATCGTGGCCGGCTCATTAGTAAGAGATGATAATTGGTCGTGATACAGAACCGTATATATCATAATAAAACAACATATCATTATCATCGTGGAAGTTATTGTTCTTTTCGTGAAGTTGGAAAGAACAGTCAGCAGGGAACAGAGAAACATAAAACAGAAAATTTACTCTGAATAGTATAATAACATAAACATCTACATCATTATAAATACCAAAACGTTAGTAACAAAAAAGAAAATATAAATTTAGTCTGTAATGGTTGGTTTTGATTACTGAAGTGGTGAACTAGTTATAAGTGAATATATGTTAGGAAGCAGATTAGATTCTGTGTTATTGTAATTTTAGTTAATGAAACAACCACGCTTCCTTGAACAGACTTCACTTTGATATATATGTCGCAATCCCGTTTTCATGTGCACATGGTTTTTATTTAAGTTATATGTTGAAAACTGACACTCTCTTAACTTCTAATGTCACATACCATTCGCTATCTGATTTACCCTAAAGAAATTTTCTGCTCTTCGTTAAATGAACTTTCCAGGTCTTTCTGAAAAGAGAGGCAGCGAAGCTGAAACTTTAATTAAAGAATGAAAAAGATGCCGGAGTCTGTTAACGCTCCCTTATTGTCGTACCCAGAGAGGTCTTCATCGATATACAGTAGCTTTGAGTGCGGCTATGAAAATTTAAAACAGATGTTTCCCAGTTTTTTAAGAGTATTAGATCGTGATTGTATCAGCCCATAATATACAGGGTGTAAATTTTAAGTTGACAAACCAGAATAACTCGAAAAATAAGCTTCACACAGAAAAATGTGTAGAATCCAAAGTTGATTATTTTCGAGAGGGATATCTGCTGGTGCTAAAATTAGCCCACCACCTGGAGGTGGGGCGGGAGGCAACTTTAAAATTTCAAATGGGAACCCCCATTTTTATTGCAGAATCAGATCCTACATGAAAAACTACGTACATTTTGTCTTAAACATTTGTTTTGATACTTGATAGTTGCCGCAGTAATTCAAGAAAATCCATGCTCTTATTTTGGCGTGGAAAATGGTTACGGATAAATAAAAAATACTTATTTACTTCGTAAATTTTGATTCACTAAAACTAATATTTTATTAGTTAGTTACCTAGTCCGATGATTTGTTTGATAGTTGAAAGTTATGTGGCCTCATGACCACGAAACAAACAAATCTTATACGAATCTGCGGACAAAATATTTGGGTCAACATTTGTAAAACTCTAATTCCTCTCTCTCATACCCCTCTCTATGGGGAGAGAGGGAGTGTTTTAGTTTTAGCGAATCAAAATTTACGAATTAAATAAGTATTTTTTATTTGTGCGTAACCATTTTCCACGCAAAAATGATAACATGCATTTTCTTGAATTACAGCATCAGTTCTTGATAAAACTTTACGTAGTTTTCGTGTTAGATTTCTTAGTGTTTTCTTGATCGTTTAGAACAGAAAGCGCCCTAAAACCGTCTTTTGTTTGTTTCGCGGCAGTTAGCCGCTAGTCACTTGAATCAGCAGTTGTCTTGTGACAGCCAGAGCGAGAGCACCAGCAGCAGCGAGTACTGTTTGTATAAAGCGTTTATTTTGCATTTTGTTTACGACCTTCCACTAAGGAAGGGATTCTATTTGTGTTTATCTGCTCTGCATAGTAACTAACAGTTCTTGATAAAACATTACGTAGTTTTCGTGTTAGATTTCTTAGTGTTTTCTTGATCGTTTAGAACAGAAAGCGCCCTAAAACCGTCTTTTGTTTCTTTCGCGGCCGTTAGCCACTAGTCACTTGAATGAGCAGTTGTCTTGTGACAGCCAGAGCGAGAGCACCAGCAGCAGTGAGTACTGTTTGTATAAAGCGTTTATTTTGCATTTTGTTTACGACCACCCACTAAGGAAGGGATTCTATTTGTGTTTATCTGCTCTGCATAGTAACTAACAGTTCTTGATAAAACTTTACGTAGTTTTCGTGTTAGATTTCTTAGTGTTTTCTTGATCGTTTAGAACAGAAAGCGCCCTAAAACCGTCTTCTGTTTGTTTCGCGGCCGTTAGCCACTAGTCACTTGAATCAGCAGTTGTCTTGTGACAGCCAGAGCGAGAGCACCAGCAGCAGCGAGTACTGTTTGTATAAAGCGTTTTTGTACTTATTTGCTGCGCTTAGCTTTTAAATAGTTTTTCTGGGAAAACCTAACGTAGTTTTCGCGTCTCGTATTTCAGTGAGTGTTTCTTGATTATCAGAGTAGCTCATCAGAAGATTATCTTGGGAATTTGTCACCGTATAGAGTAGGGTAAACATAGTCATGTGTAGGGACTGTGGTTGTTGTGAGCGGACGCAAGGAGAATTGGCCACTCTTCGGGGGCAGGTGGAGGCTTTGTCTGTTAGGCTCATCGAGCTCGAGGCGCAGGCGTCGGCTCGTAGTGGGGTTGGGGCAACTGTGGTGAGACCTATGCCTACTTCGGTGGCCTTGGAATCACATGGAACCCCTGATGTCGCTGCGTCTTCCGGCAGTGAGCATCGTACCGGTCAGCCATCACTCCAGGGTGTATGGCGGTCAGTGGTGGGCTCGCGCGTGCCTGGCCGAAAGGCAAAGGTGGGATCTGGCCGCGTGGCAGCTGCCTTACCCCTTTCCAACAGGTACGGGGTGCTTCCTAGTGGTGATGACATCGTTTCCGAGCCACAACAGGATGCCTCGCCTGTTGGGCCAGTGGCCGATTCTCCGGCAAGGTCCCGACAGTCACAGAGGGCGGGCCTATTAGTTATAGGGAGCTCCAACGTTAGGCGGGTTATGGAGCCCCTCAGGAAAATAGCGGGTAGGTCGGGGAAGAATGCCAGTGTGCACTCGGTGTGCTTGCCGGGGGGTCTCGTCCGTAATGTGGAGGAGGCCCTTCCGGCAGCTATTGAACGCACTGGGTGTGACCGGCTGCAGATAGTAGCACATGTCGGAACGAATGACGCCTGCCGCTTGGGTTCTGAGGCCATCCTTGGTTCCTTCCGGCGGCTGGCTGATTTGGTGAAGACAACCAGCATCGCACGCGGAGTGCAAGCTGAGCTTAATATCTGCAGCATAGTGCCCAGAGTCGATCGCGGTCCTCTGGTTTGGAGCCGTGTGGAGGGTCTAAACCAGAGGCTCAGACGACTCTGCGACTATAATGGTTGCAAATTCATCGACCTCCGTTATTGGGTGGAGAACTGTAGGGCCCCCCTAGACAGGTCAGGCGTGCACTACACACCGGAAGCAGCTACTAGGGTAGCAGAGTACGTGTGGCGTGCACACGGGGGTTTTTTAGGTTAGAGGGACCCCCCCTTGGGCGAAACGATAAAATACCTGACGGCTTACCAGAGAGGACATTATCAACGTTGATAAAGAACGTCCGTCCTCAGAGACCAAAAACAGGAAAAGTTAACGTAATATTGGTAAACTGCAGGAGTATCCAGGGCAAGGTTCCTGAATTAGTATCTCTTATTGAAGGAAATAGTGCGCATATAGTATTAGGAACGGAAAGTTGGTTAAAACCGGAAGTGAACAGTAACGAAATCCTAGACACAGAATGGAATATATACCGCAAGGATAGGATAAACGCCAATGGTGGAGGAGTATTTATAGCAGTAAAGAATTCAATAATATCCAGTGAAGTTATTAGCGAATGCGAATGTGAAATAATCTGGGTTAAGTTAAGTATCAAAGGTGGGTCAGATATGATAGTCGGATGCTTCTATAGACCACCTGCATCAGCAACCGTAGTAGTTGAGCGCCTCAGAGAGAACCTGCAGAACGTCGTGAAGAAGTTTCGTGATCATACTATTGTAATAGGGGGAGGCTTCAATCTACCAGGTATAGAATGGGATAGTCACACAATCAGAACTGGAGCCAGGGACAGAGACTCTTGTGACATTATCCTGACTGCCTTGTCCGAGAATTACTTCGAGCAGATAGTTAGAGAACCAACTCGTGAAGCTAACGTTTTAGACCTCATAGCAACAAATAGACCGGAACTTTTCGACTCCGTGAATGTAGAAGAGGGTATCAGTGATCATAAGTCAGTGGTTGCATCAATGAATACAAGTGTAATAAGAAATGCCAAGAAAGGAAGGAAAATATATTTGCTTAACAAGAGTGATAGGGCACAAATCGCAGAATATCTGAGTGACCACCATCAAACGTTCATTTCTGAGGAAGAGGATGTGGAACAAAAATGGAAAAAATTCAGAAACATCGTCCAGTACGCCTTAGATAAGTTCGTACCGACTAAGGTCCAAAGCGAGGGGAAAGATCCACCGTGGTATAACAATCATGTACGAAAGGTACTACGGAAACAAAGAAAGCTTCATCATAGGTTTAAGAGTAGTCGAATCATAGCTGATAAGGAAAAGCTGAACGAAGCGAAAAAGAGCGTAAAGAGAGCAATGAGAGAAGCATTCAACGAATTCGAACATAAATCATTGGCAAACAATCTAAACAAGAACCCTAAAAAGTTTTGGTCATATGTAAAATCGGTAAGCGGATCTAAATCCCCTATTCAGTCACTCGTTGACCACGATGGCACCGAAACAGAGGACGACCGAAGAAAGGCAGAAATACTGAATTCAGTGTTCCGAAACTGTTTCACTGCGGAAAATCGTAACACGGTCCCTGACTTCAGCCGTCGCACGGACGCCAAAATGGAAAATATTGAAATAAACGATATCGGAATTGAAAAACAACTGCTATGACTTAGTAGCGGAAAAGCATCCGGACCAGACGAGATACCCTTAAGATTCTACAGTGATTATGCTAAAGAACTTGCCCCCTTTCTATCAGCAATTTATCGTAGATCGCTGGAAGAACGTAAAGTACCTAGCGACTGGAAGAAAGCGCAGGTCGTTCCCATTTTCAAGAAGGGTCATAAATCAGATGCGAATAATTATAGGCCTATTTCGCTTACGTCAATCTGTTGTAGAATAATGGAACATGTTTTGTGTTCTCGTATTATGACGTTCTTAGATAATACAAATCTCCTTCATCATAACCAACATGGATTCCGCAAACAGAGATCATGTGAAACTCAGCTCGCCCTATTTGCCCAAGAAATTCACAGTGCCGTAGACACTGGCGAGCAGATTGATGCCGTATTCCTGGACTTCAGGAAGGCATTTGATACGGTTCCGCACTTACGTTTAGTGAAAAAAATACGAGCTTACGGAATATCGGACCAGGTTTGTGATTGGATTCAGGATTTCCTAGAAGAAAGAACACAACATGTCATTCTTAACGGTTCAAAATCTGCAGATGTAGAGGTAATTTCGGGAGTACCGCAGGGAAGCGTGATAGGACCTTTATTGTTTACAATATACATAAATGACTTAGTTGACAACATCGGTAGCTCCGTGAGGCTATTTGCAGATGACACGGTTGTCTACAAGAAAGTAGCAACATCAGAAGACTCGTACGTACTCCAGGAGGACCTGCAGAGGATTAATGCATGGTGCGACAGCTGGCAGCTTTCCCTAAACGTAGATAAATGTAATATAATGCGCATACATAGGGGCAGAAATCCATTCCAGTACGATTATGCCATAGGTGGTAAATCATTGGAAGCGGTAACGACCGTAAAATACTTAGGAGTTACTATCCGGAGCGATCTGAAGTGGAATGATCACATAAAACAAATAGTGGTAAAAGCAGGCGCCAGGTTGAGATTCATAGGAAGAATTCTAAGAAAATGTGACTCATCGACGAAAGAAGTAGCTTACAAAACGCTTGTTCGTCCGATTCTTGAGTATTGCTCATCAGTATGGGACCCTTACCAGGTTGGATTAATAGAAGAGATAGACATGATCCAGCGAAAAGCAGCGCGATTCGTCATGGGGACATTTAGTCAGCGCGAGAGCGTTACGGAGATGCTGAACAAGCTCCAGTGGCGGACACTTCAAGAAAGGCGTTACGCAATACGGAGAGGTTTATTATCGAAATTACGAGAGAGCACATTCCGGGAAGAGATGGGCAACATATTACTACCGCCCACATATATCTCGCGTAATGATCACAACGAAAAGATCCGAGAAATTAGAGCAAATACGGAGACTTACAAGCAGTCGTTCTTCCCACGCACAATTCGTGAATGGAACAGGGAAGGGGGGATCAGATAGTGGTACAATAAGTACCCTCCGCCACACACTGTAAGGTGGCTCGCGGAGTATAGATGTAGATGTAGATAGATAGATAATCAAAACAAATGTTTGAGACAAAATGTACGTAGTTTGTATGTAGAATCTGATTCTGCAATTAACAATGGTGGTTACCAATTTGAAATTTTAAAGTTGCCTCCTGCCCCACCCCCAGGGGTCTGGGTGGCGAGCTAATTTTAGCACCAGCAGATGTCCCTCTCGAAAATAATCAGCTCTGGATTCTACACATTTTTTGTGTGAAGCTTCTTTTTCGTGTTATTCTGGTTTGTCAACTTAAAATTTACACCCTGTATATACTGCAACAAACTGCCTTAAAACATTCAGAGTACTCCCAATTTAGGATTCACTTGCAGAAACAACATACAGTTATCGTGCAGCGACTTCCAAAGAAACACACTGTAAACAATCAGCAGTTTCATCGGCTGTGCTTATTCACCGCCGTTCACCGTTATCTACTGTATATTATTTGCATCCTCGAATTGTTGCTTCGTTGATTGCAGTTTTAAGTCTTCATCTTTTTTTGGTTTTCTACAGAAAAAGCGAAGAAAAAAGATATAGGAATCGGTCAAATGAAACTTTAAAAATGAGACCGAAATCTCCAACTGCACAGTTTGGCTGGAAAATAGGAAATTATTCCGTAACTCTTTGTCGGAATCATGGTATTTTGACTTGCATTTGTTTTATTTCCGTGAAAATATTTTCCCCGTTAAAATTTTAAATACCATTATATGGGTGTGTGAGAATTTGTTTGCATGTTCGGTTCGGTGCGTACTGAAAGATACGTTACGATGCTTAAAGTTTTCTTATGTTATGGAGCCGTTGAAGTACACGTGTCTGTCGCACCGGGTTATGAAAAAGCGCTTTTTGTGTGTTACTAATAGTTCAGTTCCTAAAACGAAGCAGTAGTTACTCTGCCGTTGAAGTCAGAAATGTTCTAGTAAAGTAAATACTACATTATCTCACATCGCTTCTAGTGAAGCTAATGTCTCATTTGTACTTCGAACTCCAGCCATACGTATATGCAATAATAAATTTTAAAATTCTATCTACATTTCACTAAGGAACCATATTAGGTTCAGTTAATATAGCCTAAGTTTTAAATGCGAAAAATCAGCAAAATTCTCTTTCTCCTTGTGCTAATATTGAAATTATTAGAAATGAAGTGCGGACAGAGAAAAGTAAAGTGCAACTTGCACAGAAACCAGGCTGCAGTGGAATGAGTAGATGGATGGCACGTGGTAGCTCAAAATCGAGTGTTAGCTGTAACATACTCACACGTCATTCAGATGGTAGACAGACTAAGGGAACTAGGAAGAAATTCGGATATGCAACTACGGTTCAGGAGGAAGGAATCCAAGCTTCGAGGTTCGCTAGTGACACAGTAATTCCACCAGAGACGGCAAAGACCTTCAAAGATCAGTTGAACGAAATGGAAACTGGCTTAAAGGTAACCACTAAAAAATGAAACAAGTGAGACGGAGTCCGCTCGAAATAAGTCAGATAATACTGGGAAAATTACATGAGGAAACGAGGCGCTAACAGTAGCAGACAAGGTTTACTGTTTGAACAGCATAATAACTGACAACGCTAGAAATGGAGGGTATATAAATTGCCGACTGGGGGCAGCAAGGGAAACTTTGATGGGAAACTGAAGTCTATTAACATCGGATATCAATATAAGTGTTGGGAAATCTTTTCTGAAAGTATCCTGATTTAGGTTCACTACGATTCTCCTAAATCACTTCAGGCAAATATCCGGTTGGTTCCCATTACACGACCACGCCTTACTTCGTGCTGCGTCCTTGTGAAACAAAACCTGCAAGCGTGTGAAGACCTGTGTATATGCCGGTTCGAGAGGTTGCGTACAATCTGAATGTGTCCATAAAGAAGTCGAAATATAACTTTGTAATCGGAACTCATGGTCATGGAAATAATCCTTAGTCAGTGAAGGAATCGTAAAGTCAGGAACTACAAGGTCAATCAGTGCCGGCGCACCTTAATCTCTGTGAAGGTGATATACTCTTTCTGTGTATGTATTACTTTACATCGCACTCAATAAGATTTGCAAATGGCATTGTAACTGTGTCAGAGACAGCAAAGGACTTGGAAGAGCGGTTGAACGGAATGGACAGTGTATTGAAAAGAAAATATAAGATGGACATCTACATAAAACAAAACAAGGATAATGGAATTTGGTTGAATTAAATCAGGGGATGCTAAGGGAAGTAGATTAGGAAACGAGACACTCAAAGTAGTAGGTGCGTTTCGCTAGTTGGGGAGCAAAATAACACGATGGCCGAAGTAGAGAGGACGTAAAATGTAAACTGGCAGTGGCAAGAAAAGCATTTCTGAAGAGGAGAATTTTGTTAACATCGAATATAGATTTAAGTTTTCGGAAGTGTTTTCTGAAGGGATCTGTATGGAGTGTTGCCACGTATAGAATTGAAACATAGACGACAAACAGTTTAGACAAAAAGGGAACAGTAGCATTCAAAATGTGGTGCTGCAGAATAATGTTAAAGATCAGATGGTTCGATCACGCAACTGACGAGGAGGTACCGAACAGACATGGTGAGGGAAGAAATTTGTGGCACAACTTGACCAAAAAAAGTTATCGGTTGATAGCGCACATCCCGCGACATCTAGGATTACCAGTTTAGTATTGAAGGGAAGTGGTGGGGGACGAGGGGGAAGGGGGGGGAGTAAAAATCCTAGAGGGAGACAAAGAGATGAACACATTAAGCAGATTCATAAGGATGTAAACTGCAGTAGTTATTCGGAAATGATGAGGCTCGCATAGATAAAGCAGCTGCATAAAACTAGTCTCCAAACTAAGGGCCACAACTACAACAAACCATCCATTTTTTATGAAACTGTAATCATTTGTTTCTCTGTATATGTAACTAACATTTTCAGATTTCCGTCTTATCTGGATAATATCTTTTTTTTTCTCTCTTAATGCATATTTAGATTCCTCTATCAGCTTATTTAATTTGTGCGTAATCCTTTGAATCTTTGATCCTAACCTAACTTGATATAACAGAGTTTCTATTTTCACTATACGCAAGATATCTTTTTAACAACAACACAATACTGCTGATTGCTTACTCATTACGAAGCTGCCAAACAGTCCTTCAGAAACGATATTCTCATATACCTGTAAGAAATCCATACATCGAATGTTGAAGCCAGATAAATTCATTAACCAATATTTTGCTACCATGAACTGAGAGTCAACTAATTGCACCACAGACAGTCATAAAATACAAATAGAGACCACCATGAAATTGTGTAAGTGACGCCGGTTCAACTTTTATCCGGTGGAAACGAAAGCTGGGTTACCACAAAAAATAGAAGAAGCGACGAAGTTCGTAAGGAAGACGAAAGGCTACACAAGAAGAGACCTTGTTATAAGAGAAGATATTAGAAGAGAATTAAATATTGCCAATAAGAAAGACCAAACTAAACAGTATGATGGAGACTGGAGACATTACTTCATGAGAATGACAGCTCACAGAATTACACAAAAGTTCCTGAACTACACGCTGAATGGAAAGAGAGGTACTGAACGACCTTGAGAAAGGTGGGAATGATTTTGTATCGGGGTCCAAACAGGCAACTGCCTACAGCTTGAAAACAAGACGAAGAAAAATATGATAGTGAGCTAGGTACCTACAAGGTGGTGGGAAACCGAAAATATTGCAAGAATGTTAAAGGGTAAATAAATGTCGTGTGACTAGGGCCTCCCGTCGGGTAGCCCGTTCGCCGGGTGCAAGTCTTTCGATTCGACGCCACTGCGATGACTTGCGCGTCGATGGGGATGAAATGATGATGATTAGGACAACACAACACCCAGTCCCTCAAAGGAGAAAATCTGCGACTCAGCCGGGAATCGAACGCGGGCCGTAAGGATTGACATTCTGTCGCGCTGACCACTCAGCTAGCGGGAGGTGTTGCCGGGTGGATTGTACTGAGAAATAGTTATTGAGAAAAGAATGCGATACGTTATGCTGTTTGCGAGTTAATTAGCGTTGAGTTTACCCAGTCAGAAAATTCGGCATGTAAATTCAAACGGCCCTCCAGAGACGGTTGGTCAAACGTTTTCTTCGTTTGATTCCCTAAAACCGAACAAAAGAGCGATACAAAAATTGGACATGAGACGGTAGTAAAGACCGAACCCTGGCCAAAGGGCAAGCACTCTCGCGTTCTGTTACCTACGCTGTGAGAACAATTTACACTAATTATACCTGGCAACACTCTTACAAGCTTCATGGACTGTTTATGACCACCCTGTATAACACGTAAGAGCTGCGATAGGACAGTAGACTTCATGGGCGATCTACTCTTTCAGCTAATAACAAAATTGTATGACGTATTGCCAAAGGAATCTTTTATACAGTATCATAATTCAGTGAAACTATGTTTTCGAAAGTAAAAATCATTCATCGAATTTTGGAGGACGAAAGATAGTTTTACACATACAGCTGAATCCCAAACATATCATGTGAGTTAAATATTAATAAAATGTTAATCACAGTATTAAATTCTCCATATCTTGGGGGAAATGTGGCTGTCTCGCAAAATCAAGACCAGTTTTGGGATCAGCACATTAATCCTTTAACGTGAGATGCTTTACACATCATTTCACAATCATTCTGAACTCCATAAAAATTTTACACTCATTTTATTTTGCTAATAAAGATGGCAGAACGGGTCGTGGAAAGGGTTATTGTTGTTGACAGCACATTTTTACGTGTTCCGATGGATTTAAAACGCAAATGACAGTCTCTTTTGTGTTAAAAGTGATGTAAATTAAAATACGGGTGATCACCAGACAGCTTAATTTTTCTACGAAGTACTCATTTACACCACGAGTTTGTGACCTCACATTCCTTAATCGGGTGGGCAGAGGTATGTCCATACACAGATTTTAAAGGATGCCGCAGGCAGTTCTGAGCTCATGTTGAGATAGGTCAGTAAGATCTACAGTGCTTTTTTTTCTGAAAACTTGACGGAATTAAGTTCGCAACAGTGAAAAAACGTGGCCAGTAGTTGTTTTTGCGTTTACTACTAAACCATGCACTTGGCCATGTACATAGTTGATAACTGTTACTGTGAACTGTGTTTACTAACAAACAATGCACTACGAGTAAATGTTTTGACTTATTACTTGATACGAGGAACATAGCACGTTTAGCTTACGTGGACTCTGGGACGAATCTCATGGAACGGACAGCAGCCAGTTTCATTCATCGTTGTTATCGATGGAATCCGTGATGTGGATTTGTGACGAATTTTCTGGGGACTCAGAATCTAATTATTTATAGACTACATGTGGTAGGTAATCATAGTTCCAGAACGCGTCCAACATCCTATTAAAAGTCATTCATAGATCGATAATTACGGTAGCTCATTTAACAAAAACAGCCATTTATCAAGGGCAGTTTTCCTACGTAGAAAGCTCTAATGAGCAAAATTGTATTACAAAACCAATTGGAAGTGGCCTCTCAGACCATGACCTGCAGTTCTACTACTTAAATTTTAATACCGAACAGGATATAAAATCCAATAAATCTGTGTTAAAGAGGATAGTGGTGCGTGGCATCAAGGATTTGGAGGAAGCGATAGAACTTAGGATGGAGCGTATATCCACACTACACCGGCGTAGGACAGCATAGGGCGGATCAACGTGTGTAGGTGTGCAGCACATCGGAAACCCACAGTCTCCATGTTTGCAAGTTCGTTATTTTAGCCGTTATAGCCCTTCCGTTGTAAGGTTAGCAGGTGAGGTTCACATATTAGTTGTCAGTTCAAGATGTTGTATTGCGTTAATTAATTGTAAAAGACGACTGTAAATGCTTAAATGAAGGTACAGATAAGAAAGGTGAGGGTGTTTCGTCGTTTAAGCAATTGCCTGTGTTTTGGAGGGGATTATCTTTAGCAAACCCTACTTACACCAGGAGAAAAACTGGTTACCATGGAGGTATCGTTGACATTTCTGATATTTGAGTAGAGAGGGAGGAAAACAGCGACTTCGGTGTACTGCAGGAGGTGTAATTTATGGGTTGCAGCAATGCAGAGAATATAAAAGAGGGGAGCTTTGGAGTACTCATACAGCAGGCTAGAAACTACAGTAATCGGTATTTTTAACAGTGACAAAGGATGGACTGATGGGTAGAAAGATAGTAATGAAGTGGACATAGGGAACTGGTATATATATATCTGGAGTTTGAGAGGAGATCAGAATGCCGTACATGGTCATAGGCTTCTTCGAGGTCAGTGGAACGGCTTTTCTGTTGTTAACTTGACCGGACAGAAGGCGTGATAGAAGTTCGGACAGAAGTCGTACTGGTTAACAGAGTGCTGATTCAGTTGTTTATGGGGGCCCTGGGAGAGGAAGGACACCAAGACTTTAATAAACAATATACTCTGGAATGGAACTGATGCTGAGGAGCCGACAGGATTAATTAGGAATTGTTAGGGTTTCCACAGCTCAGGATAGCAGTGTGTGGAGAGAATCACGTTTTAAAGGGTTGCAAAGGTTACGAGGAAGAAGTAGGGACATTCGTTTAGTTGTTTCTAGGTGAACCAATCGTGACCGGGCGCAGTGTAGCCTTTCTTGCATACTTCTTATGTCATCTGCTGTGATGGCTTGTGTAAGATCTGCCTGTCGTCCTTCTTGTATAAGTTTTATGTCTTGTGCTGTGATGGCAGAGGTAGGCTCTGCCTGTTGTGTGTGGTCCAGGTAGTGGAAGCTGAGAGTAAATGGTGGGTCAGTGCTGCCTATACGTTCATATGTCGCAAAGGAATAGGAAATAATCAAGGTCATTAAATATGAAGATATCTTGGAGACAGGATGAAAAGTGTTTGGGTTTGCTCAGATAGGTTGGGTTTGGTTATTGGAAAGCTGTGTGTATTGAGTATTGAGAGTCGATTGAAAACTTTCCAATGTTTGATGTCAATGGATAGTGTAGTTTTAAGTTTGTTGCATGTCTGGCGTCAAACTTGGCTTTTTCTGGCGATGAGTGAGTTCCTGATATGACTCTACAATTGCCGGTAGCGTATGGCTGTACCCGATCCAGGGTCTGCAGGAACGAGCATTATAAGCGTCAGGACCGATGCAGGGGGACTATGGCTTGTTGAGGCAGGATAGGGTAATTATGACAAGGATGCTTTTTAAGGATGTGGGTGGAGATGGCGTCTAACAAAGCTTGCTGAAGGAAGGATGTGGCATGAGGGATGTCATCACGGTTTGGAAAGATATGTGGCTGGTCTCCTATATGGGTGTCCATGGACCATCAGTGGGTACTCCAGTTGGTCCTAGAGTACTCTGGAACAGGTTTTCGGCGGAAATTGGGAAGCGGTACATGAGAGTGAGCTGGTGAGTGGGATGGGTATGTGCATCCAGGACTTCCGCAGTGTTGCGTCCAAGAACGTTAGGAAATGCTAGGATGTCATCTTCAGCTGTATTAGCTGCAGGACGGATGTGCTGTGTGGGATTGGGACTCTGTCAGCTTTGACTGGGCCAGATTATGGGGTTAGTCTACCCTACATACCGCATTATTTCGCTACTCTGATAACTGTCGATGTCGCACAGTAAAATCTGAAAGTCTCTGTGGGACCTTTAAGCATATAAGTCCACTCTAAAAGGCTACAGAGACGCAAAATGATTATAAGAACAGAAGAAACTGAGCGTTTCATTCTCATGGCAGGGTGGCTGTATGGAAAGCTATTGTTTTTCCCTGCAGCGAGACACTGATGGCACAAGGTAGGCCTCTTGTGACCGCTTGTTATGATTGTTGAACGTGGTCGTGCGCAGCTGCTGGCTGGCGAACTCAGGCGGTCTGTTGGACAGGGATCCATGGAGCCAAGCCAGCGATAACTCTTAGCCATCCTCCCTGTTCTTGCTTCGGGTTCTTTGGGGTGTGTAATTAGTTCGATAGTCTCTTTTATTTTCCACTAGACTGAAGGTGATAAACTGAAACGTTTCCTCAGAATACCTGTACTACCATGTACTACGTCGAGTAGAGAAGTCCGAACTAGCTCGCGTTCTAATTAGATGCCGGTTATTGCATTCTGAAATAGGCGCTGATCTTCTGAAAATTCTACTGTCCTGTTTCATTTAGCCCTTTGTGGAGGTTAATTTTTCCCAGATACAAGGATCTGGCGATTTCTTTTTCACAGTGTACGATGACTGGTAAATTGCGTAATTTTAAAAGTATTTATTTATTTGCTGTATGTTGCAGTACTCTGGCAGCGTGGGTTTTCGACTAACCATTAGTTCATAGTGCAAAGACTGATTTGCTGCAGTTTTGTAACTTAGGCTTCATCTCTGAACTAAATGTTGCACAAAAACGACGAACGAATCTACCGTTTTGTAGGCACGTTTCAAACAACTTGGCAAATCTTGAAAGTCATCTCCATGAAGCTGTTGGTGGTGCGAAATGTGGAAGTTATGAAAACCATTGAAAAGTAGAGTTTTCGGAACACTCCTTAGCTGATCCCACCCACGTACTTGAGCTACCTAGTAGCGACAATGGATTTTATGTTACTGCTTCTCAATTGTTACTTTCATTTTTCTCAGCAAGTCGTGCTGTTTTCCATTGAAATATTTTTTCCTCCTTTCCAGTTTGTTGAAATCATTTTGTAATGTTTATAGAGAGTGATCATGAAGGCTCAGCACGATCAGAATACCTTTCAGCGCACACACTGATGGTCTAACCGTGTAGTGACGTTCGCCATCATCGAAAATCATGTCCCCTTTTTCGACTTTCGTATACGTTGCGGTAGTCTGAATGGTTCCTTGAGCAAGTTGTTCGAGCGCTACTACGGCAGAGCTCATACTGATATACATTTGTGTCCAAAATTAAAGCAACAAACGGAAATGTTACAAGGTTGCACTTATTTTGCCACAAAACAGTATGAATACTCAATATTACAATAGAAAAATGTAAAGAATACATAAGGTAAACAACAGCGAAATGCATAAAGTCAGACAAAAACGTTCTTCGTTTTCTCCTACTTGATGGATTTGCACACAGATTCCGACAACTAGCTAGTGTGCTCAGTATGGGATGTTACCACTGATGGCTGCAGTACGGGTCAGACAACTACGGGGCGTGTTGTGAATGATGCCATCAATCTCACGTTGAGGCAATAACGCCCATTCTCACTGCAGAGCTGCTCGCAAGTCTTGAAGAATGGTTGGTGGATGTTGACGTGTTGCAACCGTCTCCCTGCATCCCAGACATGCTCTATGGGACTCAAATCGGAAAAGCGAGTAGGCCACACCATCCGTGCAGTACTCTCTACATCTACATCCACATTAATACTCTGTAAATCACATTTAAGTGCCTGGCAGAGGGTTCATAGAACGACATTCACAATAATTCTCTCTTACTCCAACCTCGTACAACGGCCGGAAAAAACGAACACCTATAACTTCCCGTGCGTTGTCCTCGAGGTAATTCGAAATGTTCGAATACAATATATGTTCCAAAATCCTGTTGCATATCGTCGTTAATGATATGGGCCAGTAATTTAGTGGTTACTCCTAGTACTTTTCTTGAATACTGGTGTGACCTGTGCAACATTCCAGTCTTTGGGTACGGGTCTTTCATCGAGCGAACGGTTGAATATGAAAATTTAAATATCAAGCTATTGTATCAGGATACTCTGATAGGAACATAACTGGTATACAGAATAGCAAGAACCTGTACTCTATGAGGTCGAGAATTATCGTGCGTCAATAAGAAGTCTAAGCCCACAGCATCTCTCAAAGACCGCAAGTGAGGTCCCAAAATCTCGTCACATAACGTGTTCGAGTGGTCAACATAATCCCTGCTCACACGATTAGGGATACTCCTCGATACTCGTTTCTTTCCATAAAGTTTGGATGCCTAAACCGTGTTCCACGTTCCTTCCAGATGAGAAGTCGTCAAGGATTACTCTCCGGACGAAATCGGGACTCATCTGCGAAAAGATCATTTGGCCTACTGTTCGATCGCCCTGGAGACATTTTGGCGACTCCATTCTAAGCATTTCCTTTTGTCAAGACGCGTCAAAGATACACATAGAGAAGGTCTCCGACAACAAAGGCCATTCGGCCGAAGCTTTCTGTACACCGTTTGCCACGATACAATGCGTCCAGTGAAAGCTTCGAGGTAAGATGCCAGTAGCCGCTCAGTACTGAGGGGGTAGCGTCTTGCCTTGACAGACAAATAGCGGTACTCTTTTTCTGACGTCGCACATGGTCATCTCTGCCCTAGTCTTCAGGATACGGTCTCGGTCTCTGTGTATTGTCGCCCCACCCGAGAAACAACATAACGGTTCACATTAAGCCAGCGGGCCTGTCCTCCATCCATTCTTCCTAACCTCTCCACTGCAGAGAATCTGGTAGGCGTCTTCTTTATGCCATGCTGCACCGCCTGTAATTGTGTACAAAGCGACTGTGCATATGGGGAGCACCCGGCAAGCATTACCCCGCTTGATAGGTGCCCCGATCTCATCGCTGGCATGGTTGTCCATTGCCCTGAATGTCATGTTCCGTGCAGAATATGATCGTACGGACATCCGTTGACAGTTTGTACGATTACATAGTCAGTGAGACACATGACGGAGAAATAACAGTTTGTTGCTTTAATTATGGGCACCAGTGTACTTCAAGCGGGACGGTAAACACACGAACCGTCTCCGAGTTACTTGTCTGCTTGCATTTGGTACAGACGAGAAAATGTTTCTCCTCAGGGAGGAAACATTTAGCGGCACTGTTTCGTTGTTACTGGTTCTTCACTTGCCACACATATAACATTGAAGTCGTCTTCGAAAGCTGTTTCCAGTTCTTGGATGAAAAGTATATAATTCCATGAAAAGTCAATGCTGCTGTTGTTACTGGCAGAGGTCGGCAGTTCATAAACACTAAATATTTCCTGATGGATCAAAAAATTTGCCACATTTTCCTTCATACATAAAGTACTCGTTACTTGTTCTGGACGTATTTGATGTGGCCTGTTCTAACTCTCCCATCATTTACAGGGGAATGGGGCCTAATAGGGCCATATTAGTTCAAACTGGAATAAAGCTTTAGTTGTTATTCTGAACTGAGGTATAACTTCATGGAACCTTTATTTAAATATTTGTTTGTATATAAATAGTTTTTAAATATAAAAGGTGTTTTAGTGGTTCAATAATAAATGTAGTCTGTTTATATATCAAAAGCACAATATAATAAAAAAATTAAAATAGAAACTTACAAAAGAATCGCAAAGTTTATTATGGGAAATAATAGTATAGGTCTTTCATAGAAATCATGTCAAGAACAGATGTGCTATTGTGAAGACTGAAAGTAAGGGAAAAACAAAGCCAAAAACACAAAAATCATCGGGTGGCCATATGTGTACCTCTGCTTTCTCGTAATTAATTGGCTCGTGTACAGCACATACAATTCCTATTCTGTATCGTTAGTCATGACGAGAAATGGTGGTCTTTATACTAACATTAGATAAATAAAGGAATAGTTGAGCGCAAAAAAGCAGCAACTCCACGTACAAATACCTGTGCTCATCCACAAAAGATATTGCAATACTGTGCGTCAGGTGGAACGACGACTTTATTGTGTACTACGAATTGCATCCCCGATGTGTAACCCTCACTGCTAACGGATTTAATACAGTAACGACTACCAGAAAGACTGTTTGAGTTGAGGCTACTGCAGGATAACGCTCCTCGTATTCTGCTACACTGACAAAAAAAGAAAACCACTATACAGGAACTGGGTTGCAAATTCATTCCGCAACCACCTTATACACCTGATCTTCCGCCCACAGATTTTCACGTTTACCGTTCTCTATCGAACAACCCTGAAAGAACTTGCTTTCCGGATGAAAATGCTCTCCGAACAACATGACGCGACGTGTTCTTCACCTCTAAAACCCCGTGATTGCTACAGTCGCGCAATCGAAAGATTACGCCAGCGTTGGCAGACTGTTGTAAATAGTGAATGAGAATATATTATTGATGTCTAAAGGCACTGTTATGTGTATCTGTTGTGTTTATTAGTCTTATGGCAAATCACTACGAACTTATGCATGAACCTAATAGATTAGATTACTTAAATACTACTACTTGTATGACACTTTCACTTTTTAACTTTGAGAGTAGAAACTCAAGCTGTAATTTACACTGTTCACTGGCACTCAAAAGCAAATAAAATTTATTTGACACTAATTGAATATTTATTTGACACCACAAACGATCGTCAAGACACAGTCACTAAAACAATGAAATTTTTAAAAGTTTACATAACTAGTTTCGACCCACTGAGTCGTCATTTTCAAAAGTAATCATAAACGTAGAAAACTGCATTAATAATTGCAACAACACTTCTTTCAAATATGACGAAAGATACGCTAAAACTAGCAAACTGAAGAAAAAGCAACCCTAACGGGTCACTAGACGTCAAGACAGTTTTTGGTTGATGACGTGTGATCGTTTGTTTGCAAAATGATCGTTGCATCACTGCAGGACGTAATGCAAGAGTATATAACATCTTCCATCCCGGTGCATTTCTCATCTACTCTGCATGAAGATGTGAAATGACTGATCAACCAAAAACGGTCATGACATTTGGTGAACCGTTATTTTTGCCTTTGCCACAGTTTACCGGTTTTAGTATATTTCTCGCAATATTTGAAGAAAGTGTGGTTGCTATTATTATTGCAGTTTCTCAGGCTTTTGATTACATTGAAAAATGACCACCCAGTGCGTCGAAACTAGTTCTGTAACCTTTAAAAATTACATTGTTTTTCCAGGTGTAGAAGTTTTTCTTTCGCGTCATCAATCTTCAAAGTTGTCTGATGCGTCCCGCCACCAATTCCTCTCCTCTGCCAATCTCTTCATCTCATAGTAGCATTTGCAACGTACATCCTCAGTTATTTGCTGTATGTATTCCAATATATGTCTTTCTCTACAGTTTTGCCCTCTACAGCTCCCTCGAGTACCATGGAAGTCATTCCGTCTTGCTTTAACAGATGTCCTACCATCTTGTTCCTGCTCCTTATCAGTGTTTCACACACATTCCTTTCCTGTTCTATTCTGGGTAGAATATTCTCATTCCTTACCTTATCAGCCCACCTAATTTTCAACATTCGTCTGAGGCGTCACATCTCAAATGCTTCGATTCTATTCCGTTCCGGTTTTCCCACAGTCCATGTTTGACTACCATACAACTCTATACTCCAGGCCTACATTCTCAGAAATTTCTTCCTCAAATTGAGGTCTATGTTTGATACTAGTAGATTTCTCTCTACCAGGAATGCCCTTCTTGTCATTGTTAGTCTGCTTTTGATGTCCTCCTTGCACTGTCCGTCGTTAGTTATTTTACTGCCTAGGTAGCAGAATTGCTTAACTTCATCTTCTACGTGACCATCAATGCTGATGTTAAGTTTCTCGCTGTTGTCATTTTTGCTACTTCTCGATACTTTGGTCTTTCGTCGATTTACTCTCAATCCAGAAGCAGAAGTGTGAAACCGAAATTTCCCTATAGATGGTGATAGCCGTCAGTGTAGGCCCGTGAGACAGCGTCTGCAACGCCATCTACTTCCCGTAACGGCTGACGACGAATATTAACATGCAGTAACCCAAGTTCCATACATTGGTATCTGTTTCTAACTCGTGAACATGTCGAGTTTTGTGTCGACGAACTTCGATTTGTGGACAGATGTGGTTTTCTGTTACCATTTGAAGATATAAGTACTGCAGAGTCGCATCGAATGCATGTCGAAGCTTTCGTCGAACATGTTTCGGGAAAACACAGTGTTTCGAGCGGCTAAAAAAGGTTCAAAAGTGGTGATTTTGACCTGAGAAACGACGAGCGTGGGAAACCACTGAAAAAGTTCGAAAACAACGAATTCCAGCCTTATTGGACGAAGATAATACTCAGTCTCAACAGGAACTTGAGGGACAATTGAATGTTACGCAAAGAGAGGTTTCTCTTCGCTTGAAAGCTATGGGAAAGGTGCAAAAAGTGGAAAATGGGTTCCGCATAAACTGAATGAAAGACAGCGAGCAGTTCGAAAGACCACTTGTGAAATGCTGCTCGCCAGATACAAAAGAAAGTCGTTTCTCGATCGAAGAGTGATCGGTGATGAAAAATGGATGTAGTTTGAGAATTCTAAGCATCGTAAATCATGGGTGATACAGGCAACTACCGATATCCACAGTAAGATCACATAGCTTCGGAACGTATACAATGCTGTGTGTTTGGTGGTATCAGAAGGGTGTCATCTGTTACTAGCTGCTAAAACCTGGTGAAATGTTAACACTGATTGCTAGCAATAGCAAATGATCGATTTAAATCGAGCATTATTTGAAAAACGTCCGGAATATGAAAAATTTAACACAACGTCATATTACACCATGAAGACGTCCCGTCACACACAGTTCAGGGAAACGATCGAGGCGTTCAGATGGGAAATACTACGGCATGAGGCTTATTCGTCAGACTTGGCTCCTTCCGATTATCACCCATTTGCATCACTGGGACATACTCTCGCTGAACAACGCTTTAGTTCGTATAAAAATGTTCGAAAATGTTTCAAAAGAAGAACTGTTTCTTTGACATGGTATTCATAGCCTGCCGGAGAGGTGGGAGAAATGTATAAATAATAATGGAGATTATTTTGAATAAAATATTGTTTATCAGTTTCAGACAACAGACGTGTAATTATTGCAACCTAATTCCGGTTTAATACTTCTGCACCTGGTAGTGGCTGTTGCTTGACGACCTTTTGTGGTGTCAAATAAACATTTTAAATTCCATTCAGTCCCACTCCTCAATGACTGTTATGTCGAAATAGAAAAACTCACTGAACAGCTATATCACTCACATTCTGGTAAATTTTGGAATGATGTCTACGCTTTATCCCGAGTACTGCGTATGTCCGCTGTTTAACGGCAAACTCGAAAAAAACCAAGTGGTCCATTCGTCCTGTGCACCCATAGTAATACAGTTGCCCCACATTTTTCTTCATGATTGAGTAGCATTTGTATTTTGAATAACTGTCATATTTCAAAATCCGCACTAAAGTTTTTTTTTTTTTTTTTTTAGAAATAAAAGGCAAAAACCATATGGAAAAGCCTCCATTTCAGCACGGGAAAGGCAGTTCGTTTCATTGCAAATGAACAAAGTGCCGCGTAGAGGTGAGTAGCTATTCACTACGGGCCGTTTTTCGTCATCAGCTCTTTCCTTCGAAAGTAAATCAGGCATCAAGGGAGCTCTTGTGCGAAACTGTCCACCACCAGTGGGTGAGCGCTTTCAGGGATATTGGGAACGAATGAATGATTTATTCTGTTAGAGCGGTGACCAGTCGGAGCGCTGAATCGCTCCCCTAGGAGACGCCACGCCATTACTGTGACTGATTGCACGGGATCAGACACTCCATTCTCACTGGCCGCAACTTCCTGCACCACCCCCTCTCCCTCTCTCCACCCCTGCCCCGCTACGTCCACCCGTTCTTCTCTCTGTACTACACCCACCCAATTGTAATTCGTCCTCCTCCCTTTCCCAAACACACACAAGTCCGAGCGATGGGCGGACAAATACGGGCAGCAGCTGGAGATAAATGGGAGCACCGCCAGGAGTCAAATGAAGTAATAGAAATTTGCCCGCCCTCTTCATCTCCCAGTGTGGTGGATTATGCAAATATCTGATGTTACAGAGCTGAATCGCGAAGTTAGCCTTACGTGCGCGATTTATCTCCGTTAAAGTCTTCCAGTAAACGTTGAGGTAATCTATTCGGCTGCAGGTCTTGTATATGCAGCCTGTGTCACGGTTTTTTGATTCTTACTATCTACTCGTATGTTCTATCTATAAGCCAATCCAACGTTGCGGCCAACACAAAATATACAATTTCATATTTTAATTTTTTTTTTTCCTTTCTCGATCATGTTGGCGTCTCGAAACTTTTCTCTTTTCTTTCTATTCTGGACATTTTTTTCGTCCTTAAAATCGACTTAAATCGGGTCTAGTGCTTTCTTTTCACCTACACATTGGCTGTTTCCGTGACTGTCCTCTCTAAATGTAAATAAAAACACAACACAATTAGTAAGTAAATTTAATTCTTTGTTTATTTACAACGAATTTTGGAGGCTTCGTTCGTTCATCTGATAGTAGTTCCAGCGTTTATCTAAAGGATGTATGACGTCGAAATATCTTCAGTTCTGTGCGTCTTTGTTGTGTACTTTTCGCTAGAGCATTACACTTGAGCCTGGCATAAGCTATCCATGGTTAAAATTTCGTGACACCCTGCATAATCTCATGAAGTTTGTGAACAGTGCATGTGTTAAGCTCAAACGCAGAGGCCTCGAGAAAAGCACACAACGAATGTGCAAAGGAGTGCAGATATTCGACACCTTTGGTTTCCCAGGAATAATTTTCCTGCGCAACACAGCAGAACTGCCTTTTTACGATGTAGCATGGCCTCCAAAAGCCGTTATGTCGTAAATAAAAGCAATTCGAAAAGCTATATCATACTTTTATTTCGCTTTCCTATTTACCATTTCCCCTACGCTGCACTGAGTATGTTTACATAAGGAATTAACTATCGCAAATGAATGCTTAGGTTTCTATTGAAGAAAAACATTAAAATAGTAGCTACCGTTTAGTATGACGATTATCATTGTGGATCCATGAATTAAAGTCGTTGGTAATGTAAGACGAAAATGGCGTACAGTGTTTCACCACTCCGAACCCTAAAAACGTGGCTTTAGGCTTCAAGAACGCAGTAATTTGCCCGTATGATAGATTACAGTATTCTTTTCTTTGAATGGATCATGAAAACGTTCAGATATACATGGTGTAAATTTTAAGTTGACAAACCAGAATAACTCGAAAAATAAGCTTCACACGAAAAAATGTGTAGATTCCAAAGTTATTTTCGAGGGGGATCTGCTGATGCTAAAATTAGCCCACCACCCCAGCTCCCTGGAGGTGGGGCGCGAGACAACTTCAAAATTTCAAATGGGAACACCCATTTTTTATTGCTGAATCAGATTTTACATAAAAAACTACGTACATTTTGTTTTAAACGTTTGTTTTGATTCTTGGTAGCTGGCGCTGTAATTCAAGAAAATCCATGTTCTCATTTTTGCGTGGAAAATGGTTACGGATAAATAACAAATAATAATTTACTTCGCAAATTTTGATTCGCTAAAACTAATGTTTGGTTAGTTAGTTACCTAGTCAGGTGATTTGTTTGATAAATAAAAGTTGTGTGGCCTCATGACCACGAAACAAAAAAATCATATCCTAATCTTCGGAAAAAATATTTGGTTAAACATTTGTAATACTCTAATTCCTCTCTCTAAAACCCCACCCTTTGGGGAGAGAGGGAGATTTTTAGTTTTAGAAAAACAAAATTTACGAAGTAACAAGTATTTTTTATTTACCCGTAACCATTTTCCACGCAAAAAATGAGATCATGGATTTTCTTGAATTACAGCGCCAACCACCAAGAATCAAAACAAATTTTTAAGACAAAATGTACGTAGTTTTTTTTATGTAGAATCGATTCTGCAATAAAAATGGGGGTTCCCATTTGGAATTTTGAAGTTGCCTCCCGTCCCGCCCCCAGGGGGCTTGGGTGGCGGGCAAATTATAGCATCAGCAGCTGCCCCCCCCCCCCCCTCCTCGAAAATAATCAACTTTGGATTGTACACATTTTTTCGTGTGAAGCTTATTTTTTTTAGTTATTATGGTTCGTCAACTTAAAATTTAGACCCGGTATAATACAAAATATTCAACAAAATTGAATGAGCCACTAAATGTCGCTGTTTGTAGTCTTGAGCGGGGCACAACATCTCTGATGATGTTGCCATGTTGCCTTGCTGTGATGAAGGTGAAGCTGAAGCCAGCGGTTCTGGAAGAAGTAGTGTAATCGCCATTTGCAGCAGAGAATCATCAGCAGTTTTTGAAAATTTACTCCTTCAGAGAGTTAAAAATATCTGACGAATCTGTAAGCAGCTGCAGTAGGACAGACCCACTGTCACAGGGTATTGTCTAAGAGAAATAGCTGCGTGGGGTAGCCGTGCGGTCTGCGGCGCCTTGTCACGGTCCGCGTGGCTCGCCCCGTCGGAGGTTCGAGTCCTCTCTCTGGCATGGGTGTGTGTGTTGCCCTTAGCGTAAGTTAGATTAAGTAATGCGTAAGCTTAGGGAACGATGACCTCCGCTGTCATGTCCCATTAAGACCTTACCACAAATTTCCAATTTTATAAGGGGAACACAACATACTAACTGCTGAGAGAGAAAAGCCTCCCAACAAGACAGTAGTAGGCCAAAAGCTAAAACACCAGAAAGCTGTGTGATACCTCACGACAAGCGATGGGATGATTTTAAGGAAAAAACACATGGAAGGTGGATTCACATATTTCATCGTTTGTCATTTCATGGAATACACTTGATTGCTTAACAACAACTATTATGATCACAAATTAAGAACCTCGTCAAAAGCCGGCCGGAGTGACCGAGCAGTTCTAGGCGCTACAGTCTGGAACCGCACGACCGCTACGGTCGCAGGTTCGAATCCAGCCTTGGGCATGGATATGTATGATGTCCTTAGGTTAGTTAGGTTTAAGTAGTTCTAAGTTCTAGGCGACTGATGACCTCCGCTGTTGAGTCCCATAGTGCTCAGAGCCATTTGAACCTTGTCAAAAAATGAACAACACCGCTAAGAAATAATTTGAAAAAGTTGAAAAGTATCAATTCATTAATAAACCTTTAACAATTTGTACGATTAAGAATAGTGCTTGAAACTTGGAACCTACGTAAGTGCCCCATACAAGTAAGAAATCTCTAATTAGGTGTAACTGCAAACTGGTTGAACAAACTGGGTTTTACTAGTAAACAGAATTACAAACGGCTGCCACTAAAAGTATCAACAATTTCCGACCATGTATAAAACTTTAAGCAAATAAACAACGCCAACCCGAAATACGGAAAGGACAACGAGTCAAGCTGTTGGAAAGCCCATAACAATTTATAAACCTTAATATAATGCCGTAAACAATAAAACACACAACCTCCCAGAGTACAACGAAAGCTGCGAAGGCATACAATTTAAACTAGTACACACCAGCAGAAACGTTAATAATGACTCTTAAATAAATATACAATTCTTAAAAATGCAAGAAAGGTGACAAATTACAGCAACCAGCTAACACAGCAAACTGGCAGCAACCACGCAAGTTTGACAATGAATGGAGTTAGCTAATGACTGCGGATGAAAAAACAATAGTTTATACTCATAATTAAAAACCTTTAACACTTAACACACTCCAGAACTATGAAACAGAGCACACAATATTTAAACAAGTTGTTAATGGGCAAATACAGTCACACGGAATTTTGGACTTGCAGAACACACCTTAGCGATTGTGTGCTTGCTCAGCTCTCAATATTTGAACAGGTAAAAGGTTCTGGAATTAATTGGGCGACACTCCGCCGTGGCACGTACAAAAACGAACATATCTACTTAACTTGAGCTGACATGAGGCGCCTGATTGAGGCGCCTGGCTGCGAGCAAACCTAGACGTTGTGCGACGACGGAAGTGTCACCGCAGCAGGGTAGAGAAACGCGTCGACACCTACCAGAACTACCTTGCCAACATGCATCAGAAAGGAAACAGTAAGCTGCCCAAATAAATTTACCAAAGGTAATATCTAAGGCGTAGAAAATATTTACTTGGTGATGGTGTTAGTGGCTACACATCAAAATCATAAGCTTGATTGTGCTTGACGACGTGAACTAAAACCACCTGCAAATCCAAATACCATGGCACACCCTCTTGTAACAGTGCATTGCCTTCGACACAGACTAAATTGCAGTCTCAATTACATCAACTCAATTTATAACACAGAGTGTTCATACAATTGCAATGTGTATGATCAGGAACAAACATATTATAATCAATTACACTACTGGCAATTAAAATTGCTACACCAAGAAGAAATGCAGATGATAAACGGGTATTCATTGGACGGATATATTATACTAGAACTAACATGTGATTACATTTTCACGCAATTTGAGTGCTTAGACCCCGAGAAATCAGTACCCAGAACAAACACCTCTGGCCGTAGTAACGGCCTTAATACGCCTGGGCATTGAGTCAAACAGAGCTTGGATGGCGTGTACAGTTATAGCTGCCCATCCAGCTTCAACACGATACCACAGGTCATCAAGAGTAGTGACTGGCGTATTGTGGCGAGCCAGTTGCTCGGCCACCATTGAACAGACGTTTTCAATTGGTGAGAGATCTGGAGAATGTGCTGGCCAGGGCAACAGTCGAACATTTTCTGTATCCAGAAAGGCCAGTACAGGACCTGCAATATGTGGTCTCGCACTATCCTGCTGAAATGTAGGGTTTCGCAGGGATCGAATGAAGGGTAGAGCCACGGGTCGTAACACATCTGAAATGTAACGTCCACTGTTCAAAATGCCGTCAAAACGAACAACAGGTGACCGAGAAGTGTAACCAAGGGCACCCCATACCATCACGCCGCGTGATACGCCAGTATGGCGATGACGAATACACGCTTTCAATGTGCTTTCACGGCGATGTCGCCAAACACGGATGTGACCATCATGATGCTGTAAACAGAACCTGGATTCATCCGAAAAAATGACATTTTGCCATTCGTGCTCCTAGGTTCGTCGTTTTAAGTACACCATCGCAGGCGCTCCTGTCTGTGATGCAGCGTCAAGGGTAACCGCAGCCACGGTCTCCGAGCTGATAGTCCATGCTGCTGCAACCGTCGTCGAACTGTTTGTGTAGATGGTTGGTGTCTTGTAAACGTCCCCCTCTGTTGACTAAGGGATCGAGACGTGGCTGCACGATCCGTTACAGCCATGCGGATAAGATGCCTGTCATCTCGATTGCTAGTGATGCGAGACCGTTGGGATCCAGCACGGCGTTCCGTATTACCCTCCTGAACCCACCGATTCCATATTCTGCTAACAGTCATTGGATCTCTACTAACGCGAGGAGCAATGTCGCCATACGATAAACCGCAATCTCGATAGGCTACAATCCGACCGTTATGAAAGTCGGAAACATGATAGTACGCATTCCTCCTCGTTACACGAGCCATCACAACAACGTTTCACCAGGCAACGCCGGTCAACCGTGTATCAGAAATCGGTTGGAAACTTTCCTCATGTCAGCACGTTGTAGGTGTCGCCACCGGCGCCAAACTTGTGCGAATGCTCTGAAAAGCTAATCATTTTCATATCACAGCAGCTTCTTCCTGTCGGTTAAGTTTCGCGTCTGTAGCACGTCATCTTCGTGGTGTAGCAGTTTTAATGGCCAGTAGTGTACACTGACTGGTGACCATCCACACAATCACTCGGAAGCTTAATGAACATGACGAGTCTAGTTCAACATTTACACAGACGTGAGCTAACGATGACAAGTACCCAGAGAAGATCAACACTTAACTCCACTCTTGTCCAAAGGACCCTTTACTTTCAGGATTCTAAGCAGCGGTGTTGTTGCCTCTAAGCCCAGCAGGTGACATCCATGTGTTGTAATGTTTAAGCCTACAGAGCTGGCCCGGTGCTTCCTGACCACGTTGCAGGCGGCGTCAGCTGCCCTTCCCGCAACTGACCGCTGTCAATACTTCATCCAGCCGGTAAACTTTGGCCGCGAACAGCTTTAACAACTCTTGGCTTCACGAGCTCCACGCCCGGGCAGCAGCAGTGTCGCGAAAACCAACTCGCCAGCCACGTGGCCTCTCGTAAAACGGCCCACCAGACCCACCCATCTACGCTCCCCGACCAAATACCCCAACCGTGACATACGACCAGGATCGATATCGGCGGTACAAGTAGTTAGTGGCGAAAGTGGAGTGGCGTGCTCGGCAAAATTAAAGACGCCGAACCTGTGGCAAGTACACAAAAGAGAAAGAAAACTGAGCTGATTCTCACTGAAGAACGACGACAGTCTGGATGATGTCGATGTCTTTAAGGAATTAACATCGGATCGTACTGTAATGACTGATCCAAAATCGGTAGGTGAAGGAGATTATATCTTGGCTAAATTTCAATGCGGAAAGAAAAACAAAATTTCATGCTTTAAAGTTGTCAAGAAATATCCTTACAGAACAATCCCGGTAATTTTTTTTTTTTTTTTTTTGATTCTCTGTCTCATTTTTAACACCTTAACCTTCTAATTTCAGCCTACTAAAGAATACGACAGGTGTATCATATTTTGACCGTTCCTATCATATTTCAGTCCCAAAAATGATACAGCATTTTTATTTTTCCTTGTCTACACACACAACTTTAAATAATAGAACACAGTGTCGTTTAAATCGGCTTATACTTCCAAACGTGTACAAGTTTTTCTTATTAAGTACTCCTTTTTTTAAAAAAGAAATGACCTAGTAGATAGTGTCGGAAGTTCCATGCGTCTTTTCGTGAATGATGCTGTAGTATACAGAGAAGTTGCAGCATTAGAAAATTGCAGCGAAATGCAGGAAGACCTGCAGCGGATACGCACTTGGTGCAGGGAGTGGCAACTGACCCTTAAGACAGACAAATGTAATGTATTGCGAATACATAGAATGAATGATCCTTTATTGTATGATTATATGATAGCGGAACAAACACTGGTAGCAGTTACTTCTGTAAAATATCTGGGAGTATGCGTACGGAACGATTTGAAGTGGAATGATCATATAAAATTAATTGTTGGTAAGGCGGGTGCCAGGTTGAGATTCATTGGGAGAGTCCTTAGAAAATGTAGTCCACCAACAAAGGAGGTGGCTTACAAAACACTCGCTCGGCCTATACGTGAGTATTGCTCGTCAGTGTGCGATCCGTACCAGGTCGGGTTGACAGAGGAGAGAGAGAAGATCCAAAGAAGAGCGGCGGGTTCCGTCACAGGGTTATTTGGTAAGCGTGATAGCGTTACGGAGATGTTTAGCAAGCTCAAGTGGCAGGCTCTGCAAGGGAGGCGCTCTGCATCGCGGTGTAGCTTGCTCGCCAGGTTTCGAGAGGGTGCGTTTCTGGATGAGGTATCGCATATATTGCTTCCCCCTACTTATACCTCCCGAGGAGATCACGAATGTAAAATTAGAGAGATTCGAGCGCGCACGGAGGCTTTCCGGCAGTCGTTATTCCCGCGAACCATACGCGACTGGAACAGGAAAGGGAGGTAATGACAGTGGCACATAAAGTGCCCTCCGCCACACACCGCTTGGTGGCTTGCGGAGAATAAATGTAGATGTAGATGTAGATGAAAACAAATTTTCTGGTTTCATATCACATTTAGGGACTTTAACCTAGGCTTACAGCGTACGCAGAGTCGCTAGAATCGCAATTTAAGGGGGCGGGGGGAACAGGTTCTTACACTCGGTCCATATTTCAGCTGCAGTATATTAAGAATGTTTCGAACAACGAACAGCAGCTGGCACCCAGGCAAATATTGGAATCGATTAACTCCTTTTGTAAAAGATTTTAATTGTATTGAAATTAATGCTCAGTTATCGGCACCATTTATATACGCACCGTTCGGACTTTACATGCAAAAACCGTCACCCCCAATCGGATTTTACCTGCAAAAACACTCATTCTTAAATAACTTTGGACTAGAGCATTAGTGGTGGTTCATATTTGGTCCACCCGTGTATCGGACCGTGGCCTAAAATAAGTTTTAACAGATCGAAAAGAAAATGCTCCTTCGTTTGATTTTTCGTGCAAAAAACACGTTTTTCTGGGAGTTTTCTGAAGCGCTTCACTGCTAGACTTTCAACTTTCACGAGGTTACAACTCAGCACGAAGATAGATAAATGGAAATGTCAAAACTTCTCTTTTTGTGTTTAGCAAATCTTCATCCTCTGTCGAGATACAATGGAATAAGGGGCGCTACGAGCGCAACGCTGAAATGAGGACTCCGTATATCCATCTTTTTAGAGATGGTTGCAGGACTCGGCTGTTAGATACAGGATGTCAAATTAAATACCTTTCAGCCGTCTAGTTTCCAAATTTACTTTATTTGGCTACCAGTTTTAGCGTTTTATTACCCCATCTTAAGAAGCCAGGTAGAATATTCCTACACGTCGCCCAGGGACCTGAAGATGGTGTAATACAACGCTGAAAGTGGTAGCCCCATAAGATAAGTTTGGAAACTAGACGGCTGAAAGGTGTTTAATTTGACATCCTGAAATGAAGAGGTGGCACTGGACAGGAATTCGTGGCAGGCAGCATCAAACGAGTCAGAGGACTAGAGGCTCAGAGAAAAAGTTGTAAAATACTTAGACGAATTATTAACAGAAATTTAGGTACACAAGTAGAAGCCAGCCTCGAGGAAGATCAGGTTAGGCTCTGGAGAAATGTGCAATCACAGGAGAAATAACTGAGCCTACGATTTATTCTAGAAATTAGGATGATGAAATGAAAGCTTCCGTTTATAGGACCAGTAGATTTCAATGAAGCTTTTGATAATGATGACTGAAATACGTTCTTTGAAATTCTGAATGCAGTAGGGATAAAACGCGGTATAACAGCGTTGTAACAGCGTTGACTGAAGAAAATAGATCACAGTACTTCGCCATCACTGCCATCATCTATATGGTTACATGAACACCCAGTCGGCAGTCAGAGTTGTTACGAAATACAGGTTGCACCTGCGCCATTACGAGAGGGGCACTATGTGACGCGCTGGACATCTGCACATCAGCATGCCTGGTCCCGACGCATGTAAGTACTGCCCGTTAAGAAGGCGAATGACACTGGGTGAGCGACAGCTGTGGACTGAGCTACTGCTGTAGAGCCTAGAGAAGAACTGTGGCTCTACCACTGTGGGTTGGTGCACTAATCAACGTCCGTCATATTATGCACCGCCCGCCGTACAGTCCAGCAAAAATTCCGATGTATTGCCACTGATGACAGTGGGTCGACGCCCTCCATCTCCCTCTCCCCACCCCTCCTTCTCCTCGCCTGCTGGACGGGAGTATTATTAGATTTGCATCATTGTATACTTTACAAAAGAAATTAATGTTCTAGTTACTAACCGATTGTTGCGCTGTATTTGCTCCTGCTTCTTACCACTGCTGGGGCAGTCACCCTGACAAATCTACTTCTGATCGTCGCTCCTCCAATAGGTTAGGCACTTCACAACACTGTCGTCGCCATTACAACAGGGAGGAAAAAGTTATCTACAACTTAAACAGAAACCATAGTCTAGCGGCCGGCCGAAGTGGCCGTGCGGTTAAAGGCGCTGCAGTCTGGAACCGCAAGACCGCTACGGTCGCAGGTTCGAATCCTGCCTCGGGCATGGATGTTTGTGATGTCCTTAGGTTAGTTAGGTTTAACTAGTTCTAAGTTCTAGGGGACTAATGACCTCAGCAGTTGAGTCCCATAGTGCTCAGAGCCATTTGAACCATTTGAACCATAGTCTAGTTAAACGATACAGGGGACTTGAAAGGAAGGGACAAATCGAAAAGAAAATGAAAAGAGTTGTAATCTGTCCCAGATGTTATTTACTTCACACACTGAGCAAACTGTGAAGAAAAGCAGTTAATTTGTTCAGAAAGCATAAATTATAACATTTTAATTGAATCAACTGTGGTTTCTTGGCGAAACATTGTAAATTACCTAAAGAAACAGGATTTTTGCCTTTTTGTAACTTGTTAAAAATGGTCATTGCAGTAATTTTACATTAAGCCTAAGATCGATAGATTAAAGAGTTGAGATGTTTATATGGCTTATCATTATGTCTCTCTTCGCTTTATCATCATTGTAATCAGTAATGTACATGAAAATTAGCTTATAACCCGAAACTTAAGTTTTACAGTAACCGTAATAAAATTTAACAAGGCAAAAACAGTATTAGTTTTGTATAGAAATTAAATCTTTGAGGTTTGCTTATGACATTGAAATTCTGTCAGAGGTGGGAAGGAATTTGGAAGATCATGTAAATGGAAGGGAAAGTCTTGAAAAGAGGTTACAAAGTGGAAGTAATCTAAGGGTTATTGAACGTAGTCGAACTAGATCACTCGATGCTGAAGGAATCTGAAAACGATTGTAGGAGTTTTGTTATTTGGAGAGACACACAGCGACCATAGCCAGGTGGATAGAAGATATAAAGCTGACAGGGAATAGCGAGAGAATATATCAAAAAATGGTTCAAATGGCTCTGAGCACTATGGGACTTAACTACTGAGGTCATCAGTCCCCTAGAACTTAGAACTACTTAAACCTAACTAACCTAAGGACATCACACACATCCATGCCCGAGGCAGGATTCGAACCTGCGACCGTAGCGGTCACGCGGTTACAAACTGACGCGCTTAGAACCGCACGGCCACACCGGCCGGCAGAGAATATATCAACCTGATAACTTGTACACATTGTTGTTGTTGTTGTTGGTGTGGTCTTCAGTCCTGAGACTGGTTTGATGCAGCTCTCCATGCTACTCTATCCTGTGCAAGCTTCTTCATCTCCCAGTACCTCCTGCAACGTACATCAAATGGTTCAAATGGCTCTGAGCACTATGGGACTTAGCATCTGTGGTCATCAGTCCCCTAGAACTTAGAACTACTTAAACCTAACTAACCTAAGTACATCACACACATCCATGCCCGAGGCAGGATTCGAACCTGCGACCGTAGCGGTCACGCGGTTCCAGACTGAAGCGCCTAGAACCGCACGGCCACACCGGCCGGATCAACGTACATCCTTCTGTAACTGTTTAGTTATTTGGAGAGACACACAGCGACCATAGCCAGGTGGAGAGAAGATATAAAGCTGACAGGGAAAAGTGACATTGTTATGTCATACGAAATACCTTTTCTTGAATGCTGCATTACACTTGGAAGTGACACAGATATATGTCACTGTTTTTCAAGATGGTCATCAAGTCGCTGAAAATAAAACAAGCCTCTCCTTGGGCATGGAGTCATTCGAGTACCGCCATGTGAAAATCTTCATCTCGTGAAAAACTCTTTCACCGAGATGTTTCTGCTTGCCGAAAAGATGGAAACAGCACCGTGCAAGATCTGGAGTTCCCGATCACTACTCCCAACGTCTGTGAGATCTTGGTCAAGCTGTTGACACCAGTTCACTACCGGCGGACGCGTCATTGCATTTGGGTCATACACCATTACAATTTCACGGTGAATCTGTGTTAAATTTAAATGTTTTGCTTACGAAAATCGTACTGTTCAGCGTACTTTAGCTTTGGAGAACCTTTCCTGTTGTGCGCCATTTTAATCGGACGTGTGGTGAACATGTTATCTGTACTGCCGCAGAACGGTGTCTGCGGAAAATCCGGAACGTGATCTCTCTTTAGGAAATGCGCCACTCTAGTTGCACAGTGGTCTTAGCGTGCGGACAACATGTGTCACTAACTTTCTTTAATCACTACGGAAAAACAAGATCTTGGTTAATGTACAAATTTCAGTTTTAATAAATCTTTTCATGGAGGATGTCTCTCCTGTGTTAGTTTCGGCTTAAGTGAAACATACACACATCAAGAAATGCTTTGCATCACCACAGTTCCCGGAACTCCTGAAGATAGACTTTGACTGTGGATATTGTATGACAGACACAGTCCCTTTGACTGTTCACAGATGTCACTAAACCCACCCAAAAATGTAAACAACCATGCATGAGCAGCGCCTGTTATACGGATGGGGTCCGACAGCAGATCAGTTCCAGTCATTCCACCAAGAATGAGGTACACGGCACGTATTGTCTATAGTTCAACCATGACTTGACAGTCAATAACGCGGTTCGATCGCGTCCGCATTGTTACTTTGTGCCAGGAAGGGCTCTCAACAAGCGAAGTGTCTCGGAGTGAACCAAAGCTATGTTGTTCGTACATGGAGGAGATACAGAGAGACAGGAACTATCAATGACAAGCCTCGCTCAGGCCGCCCAAGGGCTACTACTGCAGTGGATGACCGCTACGTACGGATTATGGCTCGGAGGAACCGTGGCACCAACGCCACCATGTTTAATAATGCTTTTCGTGCAGCCACGGGACGTCGTGTTACGACTCAAACTGTGCGCAATAGGCTGCATGATGCGCAACTTCACTCGCGACGTCCATGGCGAGGTCCATCTTTGCAACCACGACACCATGCAGCGCGGTACAGATGGGCCCAACAACATGCCGAATGGACCGCTCCGGATTGGCGTCACGCTCTCTTCACTGGTGAGTGTCGCATATACCTTCACCCAGACAATCGCTGGAGACATGTTTGGAGGCAACCCGGTCAGGCTGAACGTCTTAGACACACTGTCCAGCGAGTGCAGCGAGGTGGAGGTTCCCTGCTGTTTTGGGGTGGCGCCGACGTACGCCGCTGGTGATCAGGGAAGGCGCCGTAACTGTGTACGATACGTAAATGCCATCCTCCGACCGATAGTGCAACCTCATCGGCAGCATATTGGCGAGTCATTCGTCTTCACGGACGACAATTCGCGCCCCCGTCGTGCACATCTTGTGAATGACTTCCTACAGGATAGTGACATCTCTCGACTAGAGTGGCCAGCATGTTCTCCAGACATGATCCCTATCCAACATGCATGGGATAGATTGAAAAGGGCTGTTTATGGACGACGTGACCCACGAACCACTCTGAGGGATCTACACCGAATCGCCTTTGAGGAGTGGGACAGTCTGGACCAACAGCGTCTTCATGGTCTTGAGGATAGTATGCCACGACGAATACAGGCATGCATCAATGCAAGAGGACGTGCTACTGGATATTAGAGGTACTGCTGTGCACAGAAGGCTGGGTACCTACCTCTGAAGGACTCGCTGTATTGTGGTACAACATGCAATGCGTGGTTTTCATGATCAATAAAAAGGGGGAAAAATTGGTGTTTACACACTTTCCGGCACTCCTGGAACGGAGGTGATGCAAAACTATTTTTGATGTGTGTAGTTTAGCATCATAACTGTTTGCCTAGGAGGATTAGAAACACGTTGATTTTATTTTCCTTGTAAAAGATTATGACGTATGATATACAAGGGGTTCAGAAATAGTCTGAAAAGCTTGGAAGGGTATTGCAGGGTACTTTGTGCCCTGAAATAATTGTTGAGAAAAAATTCTAAACGTTGCGCAGTTTGACAGATTATTGGCATGGACGTTAGCCAATCACGTCACGGCGCACACAAAAACCGGCGGCCCGCTAGAGACTGTATCGACAAACGTGTTATTTCTTGGTTTCCTAAAACCAAACAAGAGAGCGATTCAGTGATGGACATGGGTCGGTAGGAAGTATCAAACCCGAGCCAAAGGCTGAGCAGTATCGTGTGCTATCATCTACGCTTTGAGAACAACTGACGCCAACTGTATGTGGCAGTCTGCTTGTATTTGCGCACACAGTGACCTGACTGGCTAACGTCAGTGCTAATTAAGCCGTAAACGGTGCAACCTGTCAAATTTTTTTCTTAACAAATTCATCTGAGCACAACCTACCCCGTAGCACTCTTACAAGCTTCCGGGACTGTTTCTGGTCACACTGTACATATTGCTGTGCGGCCTAACGGAGTTACAAGTGTGGGGATGTGTATTGTGTTGATATGTGTGAATGTATGTTCTAAAAAATGGTTCAAATAGCTCTGAGCTCTATGGGACTTAACTGCTGAGGTCATCATTCCCCTAGATCTTAGAACTACTTAAACCTAACTAACCTAAGGACATGACACACATCCATACCCGAGGCAGGATTCGAACCTGCGACCGTAGCAGTCGCGCGGTTCCAGACTGTAACGCCTAGAACCGCTCGGCCACTCCGGCCGGCAAAGTATGTTCTAGAAAGATAATAATACAAAGCCACGCAGGATCCAGCGGTAGTGCTGGGGAATATAAAATTACTCGGCCTAGACTGCATGAGCAACGACAGCAGAGCGACAATATTCTGGTAGCCATAGAGTGTAGGGGAGCAACCACTGCTGAAAAAAAAAAGAAGGATAGTGAGTTATGTACCGTCAGTCTTTCCTTCGTATACTTGATCGACTGCGTGAATTGTTCTTTTTCTGGCCAGCCCAAAATTCTTTTTTGCTGGTAATATTGACTGTCAATTTGAACTGAAGTGACAATTAGGAAAAACGACGGCGAATTGCATGTAATATGTGTTTTTCAGAACGTATTACCAGAAGTACGTTACAGCAGTTCTTCTGGCTGTGACTTGTAGTTCAGTCTTATAGGAGTGAAAGTATTTCAGTGTGAAGTTTGAACCGATATTAAACATACAGAACAGTCTTATTGTGACAAGAACAACATCGAACGCCGCAGAGCATTTCTTTTTTGGAAACTCTAGAAACTCTTATAGAAATATAACTAACCACTTCGCATACATGGAAGAAGCTAACATTGAAGCAGTCGGGTCCAGAACATTTCGTCAGGATCATCATTTCAATTAATCATTGCGGATTAGGTCATGGATTACCTCCTAATATTGTGTCGGACCTCCTTTTGCCAGACGTAGCATTCCAGTCTAATGTGTCATGGATTCAACAAGTTGTTGGAAATCCCCTGCAGAAATATTGACCCAAGCTGTCTCTATAGCAGTCCATAATTACGAAAGTGTTGCCAGCGCGGGATTTTGTACACGGATTGATCTCTCGGTCGTATCCTATAAATGTTATAAGAGATTAATGTTAGGCCATCTGGATGGCCAAATCATTCCCTCGATTTATCCATAACGTTGTTCAAAGCAACAGCAAACAATTGTGGCCAGGTGATATGTTTGGGATCAACCACGAATGACTGCAAATTGTCTCCAAGTAGCCCAACATAACCATTTACAGTCAGTGATCGGTTCAGTTGGACCAGAGGAACTATTCCATTCAATGTAATCACAGCCCAAGCCATTAAGAAGCTACCATCGGCTTGCACAGTGTCTTATTGACAACTAGGGTATATGGCTTCCTTGGGTCAGTACCACACTCGAACCCAACCATCAGCTCTTACCAACTGATATTGGAACTCACGTGATCAGGCCACGACTTTCCAGTCGACTAGGATCCAATCGATGTGATCACGACCCAGGAGAGAGGCTGCAGGCGATGTCGCGCTGTTAGCTAAGGATCTCGCGTCGGTCGTCTGCTGCCATAGCCGGTTAAAGTGAGATTTCACCGAACTGTACTGACGGAAATGTTCATCGTACGTCCCACATGGATTTCAGCGATTATTTCACGCAGTGTTGCTTGTCTGTTAGCACTGGCAACTCCACGCAAAGGCCGCTGCTCTCGGTCGTTGAGTGAATGCCGCCCTGTGCTGTCCGCGTTCAGAGGTAATGCCTGAAGTTTGATATTTTCGGTACACTCTTGACCCTATGGATCTCCGAAAACTGGATTTGGTAATAATTCCCGAAGTGGAATTGGAAATACGTCTAGCTCCAACTACCATTTCGCGTCCACGGTTTGCTAATTCACGTCGTGCGTCCACAATCACGTCCGAACTCTTTTCCATGTGAATCACGTGAGCAGAAATAACGGTTCTGTCAGTGTAATGCCCGTTTCTACCTTGTGTACGCGATTGTACCGTCACCTCTATATGTGCATGTGGCTATCCCATAACTTTTATCGCCTTAGTGTATATTAGGCCCTTATTGCGGATGATCTCACTTGTACCGGAATTGATTTTCTGTGGGGGTTCAGGAAGAGTAACATTCGCCTCACAAGACTTTCTGCCAACGTTACGTCGTTTTGACGTCACAAGCAATTTAGACAATCGAAGCGGCAGGCCACTTATTCATTTTGGTGTATTTAGATGTTTTCTATTGTCGCAGTTTGCTGTTTCAAAGCAACGGCGCTCTGAAAATTTATCACAAACGAGTCACTGCTATAATTCAATGTAACTTAATGACACATCAACGATATCAGCATTCAAGCGATACCATTTGTAATAATCAAGACAAGAGACTTAAACCATATGACCAAGCGTTAGCGTTGTGGATAATCTTGTGGTTTGTGAAGTCGAAGGATGTAGGTTCGCATCCCACTAATCATTAATATATGTTTTCATCTTAGCGTTGTTAACACATTATGGGACTCCCTTGTGAAAGCAATACAAATATGTTCTACAATATGCAATGTTATTTCCACTTTGACTGATTAGAGAACTAAGGACGAAATAAATATTTGGCGATTTCAGAGAGTATGGTTAGGCAGGAACCCAAGAGGATAGCTTAAATTACTGCAAATGAGTAAAGGAGCAATAACATTCATATCCTCCATTGTGACAAAGTCGACAGCATTATTCCTGCGGTTGTCGATATTGCGTGGAACTTCTAAAAGACGTCACGTTTTCAGAATGTTTTGAGAGACGAACGTTATCGCTCCAGGATTGGGATGATGAAAGTAGACCGACAGAACAACACATTCTATTCTCGCACTCCCGACAGGCAGAAATTCACAATATTTCAAGAAAGAAGAGGACGGTAGCTTTTGGGATATGTTGGTAAAATGGAATGTTGGGGGTAGATAGGATAACCAACGGAGAATTATTGAATCGCACTGCAGAGAAAAGTAATTTGTGGCAAAACTTGACTAAAAGAAGTGATAAGTTGATAGGACGTACCCTAAGGCTCCTAAGAATTGTTATTTTGGTAAGGGGGCGAAGGGGGAGAGAGAGGTGTAAAAGTTACGTTGGTACAAAAATGTTCAATTGTGAGTGAAATCTTATGGGACTTACCTGCTAAGGTCATGAGTCCCTAAGCTTATACACTACTTAACCTAAATTATCCTAAGGATAAACACACACACCCATGCCCGAGGTAGGACTCGAACCTCCGCCGGGACCAGCCGCACAGTCAATGACTGCAGCGCCCTTGACCGCTCGGCTAATCCCGCGCGGCTCTTCGGACTAAAGGCCGCAACAGCAGCAGTTTTACTATATACATGTAGTCTCTACATTTTATCGCTGTAGGTAAGCTTTGGCATTACTGACAATTACTTTGCCGTACTGCCATTTTTAGAAATAATAGTACAGTATATTGCAATGTTCTGTCATTTTTGTTGATAGAACTCTTATAACCAGGAAGGGGGGACATTTGGTTAAGTAAATCGTCAAATCATTTACAATATGCATTGTGATACATTACGTTTCTTCGTCATCGTAAGCACTCCTTGATATTGCAGTGAAATGAACGTAGTATCTGATTTTTAAGAAACTTTCTTTTTAAGTTTTTCTTCTAAAAATATTAGATAAAGCTTTTTTTCCGTTAGTAACATTTTGACAAGGTCTGTTGTAGCTAAAATTTATGACTGAAATTTTCCCGATTCGTTTATTTATGTTGTCAATGCAGTATTTAATGGCATCCGGTCATTCTTCATGCAGATATTAAATATAGTAAAACAGCACAGACGGAGGCCCTCTTATTATGTGCGGAACGGCTCCTAAATGGCATTAGAACGAAGACTTTGATTGACATGATAATAATTTAGTTTCGTTCCACATAACATTTCCAAGAAAGGTATTTCTAGATAAAGCTACTTTATGAAGAAATACATAGAAGTCTTACGTTTCTAAATTAGGACATGGCCTGTTTATACAGACTATTGTCGCATAGGACTCCGCAGTACATTATCATTAATGGAGACATTCCACATATTTAATTGAGGAAAGCTGAAAAGGCCTATTTTCTTTTTGTTTGTCATCCAGCGTATTTCACCATTACATTGCCTCTGTCTGCAGATCACGTTGGGTTGAATGGGCTGTTAAATTTTATTACGGTTTGTGACTGCCCCGCCTTTTTATACGAATTCACTGGCAGATGCTCGTGAACCTCTCCAGAGCAATTTTATTGCTCTCTTATCTCCCTTCTTTTCGGCTAACGCGTCACTATTCCCGTCCGAAGGCAATGGATGCTGTCTAAAAGCTTATTGATGGTGTATGAAACTTCTCGCTTTGTCATCCACTAGTGTCTTGAAGGACATCCTATCTCACTCTGAAGCTCAAATGAAGGACTTCTATCTTTCCCTGTCCGCTATCGCGGCAGCTGCCTCTCTCACCTACACTCATTTCTCCTTTGGTTCGTGCTAAACTCCAGCTATCAAAACATTCTTTTGGTCGTTCTCGCCCTTTCTTACTTTCCACAAGTTCTTCCTTCATTAATCTCATGTGATCTTTCGGCACCTAAATTACTGCCCTTGATTGTTTGTCCAGTTGCTTTAGACAGAAGTCTGTTATCGAATTTCATTGTTTCTGATTTGCTCCTCCACTGTTCGGATTTCACTTTTCTCCATAATAGAATCTTACTATTTCCTCATTCACTTTCAAAGATTGACGCCCATAGTTCAAAATCGAAGTACAAGTAGATTTTAAGTACATCTTTCTTGATCCCTTTCGACATAGCCTTATTTAATAATTCCGCCTTCCATCTTCCTTCACGAACTAATAATGAAGGCTAAATACGTTCTGTTTCAACTTTTTCTTATGGTTTTTCAGATACGCTGATTATATATGTGTCCTCGTCTTTGCGAATTCCTGTGGTCTCACTCTTTCAGAACGTCACTTTTATTCCGTCTTTCTTCAGCTATTTCTTAGTCAACTGCTATTGGTTTTGTTCACATTAGCCATGATGAAGAAGAAACAAAACCCCTTTTAAAGATATACGAGACAAAGTGTCGTCGCTGCTACCGAATGATTTTAAGACAAAATAATGACAATTCATAACTAGTTTTATTTTCAATAGAAGACTGTATTAGGAATTCAACAATCCCATCCACAGTTGTTAACACTTGGCACATTTGGCATTCGCATTTACTCTCCAAGAATATGTTTTTCAGTAAGCTGCTAAGTGTTCTCCATGCGTTTATCTCTCGAATGTGCGACTGTAATACCCTCAAACCGATGCTCTAGGTGAAGTTAATAATGTTGCGAAGCATCAAAGATAGAACGGATTTCTGAACTGCCGAGAAAAAAATCTTCTACTGCATAATACAACGAAAAATTAGTGGTATCGACTGTTAAAACTGGAAAGAAAAGAATGGTTAGCGTCTGGTGGATGTCGACAACTATGGAAACAAATTCCGGGCTCAGTTGGAATAGAACGGTAGGAAGCAGAAGTGTGACCTTGCCTGGAACCATGTCAGCACATGCCTGAAGAGATTTTGGGACGTCACACCCTAAATCTTAACAGTTTCTGAAGCTACTGCATCACCTTTGTAACACATGAAGCCGATTTAATAAAAGTTATTTTTTACTATCCATTAAACAACAAAATATACACTGACAGTTGGCAAAAATCAGTGCCTGTCTTGACGTCGTGAACGCTCTAGATGGCCAGTCCAGTACCTACCAAGATAGTCGACAGTCACCCCCCAGAGTCCAATCAGCCACCAAGAATAACAGTTCGAATAAATGAGAAGTGGACGTGAATAACATTCTAAGTGCCATATCTCACATTTCTTACGAGAAATAAAGGTCTCTTTTTGTGCACAACTTCTACATCTACATCTACATAGATACTCCGCACTTGCTTGCATAAAAAAAATAATGCTGTCAACTGTAAAAAAATAATGAAATAAAATTACGAAGTAAATAATTTATTAAGGACGTTATAAGTGCCATGCAAAGAAATTAACTGGTTCTACGCGCCAGTAAGAAGGTTTTTTGCTCTAAGTGCCAATAATGCGTTTTATTTGTGATAATACACGTTCTGAAATACAACAGTAATATTTTAACTAGTAGAACTGTAGGCAACAAAACCCATTTCTCATTTCTTTCAGATTTTTGGCAGGATAATAGCAAAGTTGCGTTCATGAAAAAAAGTCTCAGTATTGACCCTTGTTTCTTACACAATTCCATTGTCGAGTATAGATGTTGCAGTGTTTTCTGTAAAACTGCTTGTGGTTTTGAGAAAGAAAGAGTAAGATCACCAACTGATAAACATGGGTGGTCCTTCAGGTGGTGTTTTTCACAGTACACAGTTGCCTTGAACTTTCGTCTTTTGAATACTGAAATTTTACCATTCTTCTCTTTCAGAGCAGAAATTTTTAACAGCTATTTGAGATGGTTGAGTGACCCGCCAGGTCAGCCGAGAACGCTAATGTGTTGCTTCCTGGACTCGAGTAGGCGCGCCAGCCCCAGATCGACTCCGCCTGGCGGATTAACGATGTTGGCCGATGCGCCAGCCAGCCTGAATATGGTTTTAGGTGGTTTTCCACATCCAACTAGGTGAATACCAGGCTGGTCCCCACGTCCCGCCTCACACGACACGCAAACATTTGAAACACGTTCGCACTATTTCATGACTTACACTAGGTGCAGACATCTGGGGTACACTGATTCTATCCTAGGTAGTACGGGGTGGCGGCAAGAAGGGCATCCGGCAACCCCTTCGATTTAACCACGCCAAATCCGATTGTAACAGTGCCGATCCTGCGCCAATGGCAGGACAAAGGCTCAAGCAAAAGAAGAAGATTTCAGATTGTTGAGTAAGACACTTTGATCATACCACAACTGGAGATCTTACATGTCTGCATTGCCAAGAATGTTTCAGCAGCGTCTTTAACGTTAGAGTACTAAATCTTTGTAAAATTTACGATTGCAGTTGGGTATATAATAGGATAATTTATGTACTTAATTTGGAATGTAACCTACCTTAATAATTGTTGCTGACTCACGCATAACCTATAAATTACGAGTTATTTTCAATAAAATGTGGAGTATCAAGCTTTAAGATGGTTTAGTAGTAATTTAATATTTTCCCCATTTAGTGTTCTTGGGTTAAAATCTAAGAAGTCGGTTGTTTGTATTGGAATTTCACGCAACTGACTCAACAGTGCTGTGTGTATCTCGAAGAAGAAAGACTATGATGCATAGTACTTGCAACTCCCGAGGGAAGCAATTTTTGGCACACACACCATCTAGTGATAAACATCTGAAACATTTTATTTATGACTTGCCTTTTGCAACAAGCTTACGGACATGCTACAAGGTACTGGATCACAGTAGCATAGTAAACACGTCTTGTGCAAGAAAACAATAGCACTTAGAAAGTTTTCCATTTCTGCTCTTCACTTAATCACACACAGAGTACCAACCGACAGTCAGGTACAATGGTGCGTGACGTAAGCGGAAATGTCAAAGAAACACGGCGCTGTCCGAAGTGAGTGTCCTCCACTAGACAGCGATTTATATCGGACGTGTGACGTCAAGTTTTGTACCGATGTCACCGCCTGCACTCGCTGTCTTGAGGCACTAGAAGTTTCTCACAACGAAGAAATTCATTTGTCCAGCTCATTTCCGAATAATAAAAGAAGACTGCCAGTTTTATTGGCATGCAAATTAAAGAATGCTAACCCTAACCAATAAATAATTAATTTCATTCGAAATTTGTGCAAGACACAATGGCTTTCTACACTAAAGCATTTGATTACTTAGAGAAATGGGCCATTTCTTTTAATAAATATCAAATATTTGATTGGATGACACTATTTAAAATCCCGGATTGGATGATGATTGAAAACGCCATTATGCCCATAACTAAAACTGACGTGAAGATTTCAGGTGACAACAAAGATGCAGCTTACTACTGTTTGCAGATGGTGTTAGTGCACTGGAAACGGTAGTCTCTGGACAGGCCCTGCAGTCAGACGCTCCATCCATTCTTTATATGTTTGACAGGCTAGCTTGTGGCAACTGAAAAAATTGTACCTGATGGTGGCATCAAAGTTTTCTAAAAGACTCGACTTAAGTTGTTCATAGGGGCACGAATGTGGCTCTGCTTCTGTGTTTAACCGCTTGAGACGTCGTAAAATCTTTGGTCCGAGAGAGGCGTGGATATAAAAGTGCCGTTGTTCGTTCCCTACTATTTCATGGGCAATGAAATACTGCTCCAGCCGTGCAATGTGGTTCCTCCAAACTCCCACCTTCTTGTCAAACTGCTGGAATGCTGGAGTTGCTGATCGGAATCTGGAGACTATGGACGAAAGGGCTGCCAGGTGATTGGAGAGTTCCGCTTGGGTGGCGGTACCCGCAGTTATACGCTGAAACAATAATTCCACATTTCGTTTGTTGGAGGACAAGTAGCGGATTTTGTGACAAGTCTATCTGTTCCATCACGATACTGCTGCGAGAGAGACACTGTTGGAACTCAAGAGCACTTGACTGGAAGATACGAGTCACTAAACTTTCACCTCGTCACCAAACTGATGTGTCGCTCACACAGACACAGGGAAAATAGTAATCAAAATTTACTGAAGCTTACTGACACAAGAAAATAACGCCACTAGGATGACAATAGCAAAATCACTATTACTGTTTCTCACAGTAAGAAGACTAGAGGGTATGGTGGTCATTCCACAGTCAGACAAAGTAACACAATTAAGATCTTCATAGAACAAAAACATTTCTATGAAAAATATTCGAAGTCAGAATAAACTGTCCTGGATAACACGATAATATGAGCAGAAAAGTCTGTCCTGGATGCAGTCCGATTGCGCCAAGGGGGCAACGATGAAAGCTGAAACAGCGACGTATGTCCATATGACGGTCTTCGAGTGCGCCCTAAGTCAATGGGGTGAATAGCACCTGCCCAGAGGCTAGGAGAAGCTCTCGAAACCGGAAGAACTGGCCAGTGGAGATTTGCCGCCGACCTCTATATCGGCAGGGGGCGTAATGCTTCGGCACTATTTTGTAGTCACGTGTGTGGAGAATGCGACTAGTTGGCTTGGAAGTCGCGGCCTCTGCTAGCGCTGGTACTCTGAGGTGTGCAGACGATGTGTTGACTGTACGCGTGCCCAAGGTTGTTCGCTTTTGCAACGAACACATTATCCATGTGTCACTTCTGTACAAGGCCACACTCCAGACGATTACTTTCAGAAAACACCACCTAACAATTACATTTATATTCATTAAAATAAAGTCCTTTTGGTCAGAAATACTTTTCTTACTACTGTCAGTCTACATTTTGTATTCCCACTACTTAGACCATTGTCAATTGTTTTGTCCCCGTGACAGTAATATTCATATACTAATGTTTGTGTATCATTTCCTTATCTAATTCCTTCAGCATCACCTAATTTAATTTGACTACATTCCCTTAGTCTTGTTTTACTTTTCTTGTTATTCATCTTATAATCTCTTTCCAAGACCCCATCCATTTCATTCAACTGGTCTTCCATGTTTAGTCGTCTATGACAGAATTACAGTGCAGAGGCAGATTTTAGTTTTCTTTCATCTCCACAAAATTCTTTCAGATTATTTTCTCTTCCACTACCCTAGTCCCACTATTTTTCCTTGTCTTCCTTTTTCTACTGCTCAGCTTCACTCATCCACCAAAATCTAAATTTTCGTCTCCCTTAACTAACAGAATAATTTCTCTTATTCCATCCTCCATGGTATCAATCTGTTCATCAGTGACAGAGCTAGCTGGCTTATAAAATTGTATTACTGTGGATGGTGTTGATTTCTAACCTATTTTGGTTATCACATAATTTGACCTAATCCTGCACTTCCCCAATTGCTTTTATATTGATAACTCTGTAATGACCTGATCAGAAGTCTTCTTCTTCCTGTCATTGAGGTCGACTGATTTCCACTATAACTTCAGTCTATACATTTTTATTTGTAAATTCTCTAACTTACCCACTTTGTTAAGGGATCTAACATTCCATGTTCCCATCTGCTGAAAACTGAGTAGTCTCCACCCACAGATCCGAATGGGAGACTATATTGCCAGCAGAATATTTTACCTATTACCCTCCCGTCGTCAATAATTCATATAGCAGAGCTCCAAGCTGTCGGGAAGAAAATATCAGCCGCGATTTCCCCTCGTTTCCAGTGGTTCGTAGTACCAACATAGCAAGTTCACCCAGATTGATGCTCTGCTAATTCTGAAAAGGCTGCTGCAGCTCTTTAGAAACCACTGGTTACTCAGTTGGGGGATATCATGACTAGTGTTAAAAACATACAAATTCTTTTCATTGACAGTTTAAGACATTGACAGCACTCAGTGACTGTGCTACAGAACAGATTTATCAGATCTTCTTACATGAACAATAAAAAAGTCTCAAATACTAATAATAAAACTAGCAAACCCATATACATGGTATGTAATGATTTCTTACAGACGCATTTTGTATACCAGCAGAAAACTGTGGCAATAAAGGACATTTCAAAAGTCATAAACAGAACATGGTAGGATATATGACAACGCAAAATCAAGTACCAGCAAGACCGAAATTTATGCTGAAATGTAAGTAGTTATAAACTGATCAAAAATGCTCACACTAGCAAGTAGTAGAAGTAAAATATAGTTTCTCATGTGAGACGCACACGGTAAGTGCAATTTCAAAAGCCGTTAATCATGAGATGTCACGTGGCAAACTGCCATTGACAAGAACCTCGTGAACATAGCAGACTTAAGAAAGCCTCAGGCGGCATTGGTATGAAAGATCGAAAACACAACATGCCGCCACAATAAATTTTACGGTTTGTGAAATATACCCGTAAAAATTCTTTTCAAAGTTGCATCGATCTTTACAAATAGTGCGATGTATGTCATGAATATAAGCTTACTACGCCATACATTACTGTAACGTGCAAGCAATAATATGTAAGTTTACAGTCTGTGAAATACAATCATAAGTTTTTTTTATAAACATCATAAACCTGAGGTGTATCGGTTCGTAAATGAACATATCACTACGTTGTGTAATATTTTATGTAATTCCCTGTTAGGATATTTTATTATGCTACGTAAATGATTGGTTATAGAAGTTCATACAGATGCTACATTTCCTAATAAAATGGATTCTGCCTGCCCCCTCCCCCTTCCCTTCCTCCAACCTCCCTTCCTCCTGCACTATCCCTCCACTCACTATCCCCAGCCACCATCCCCCCTTACTTATCTCCCTTCCCTTCATCACCCAATCCCATTCCTTCTGCCCACCTTCCTCTGTTCACCCATTCCTTTAGCCCTCATCCCCCAACACTCCCCTGCTTCCTATGTACTCACCTCTTCCCTGGCCTCTCGTTCCACCACCTCCTCACTCTTCTGTCCATCTCTATGAATGCAGGATCTTCACTACGTATATTTTTTGTACAATTAAATAAAAAATGTAATTTGTTTCTTTCTGACACTTTGTCTGGACAATAGGTGAATACTCCATACTCGTTTGACTTCATGGTAAAATTCCATTTGTAGCTGGTTTTCACTACACTGATGTCTTTCAGCCTATGTTTCACCATACATTCCTCTGAACTATTACTGTTTCATTGTTACAGGTTTCTTCACACATTTATTGTGTCTGTTACACATAATAAAATTTAGTTTGCTGTATTCGTGACATAGCCCATATATACATACAGTCGGTCAATATGGGTTCACTTTTATCAATTACAATTTTCTTGCCATTTGGCTTCTCCTAGAAATATATCAGGTGTTACAATATCTCATGCAGTACTTCAGTGTCATGCATACAGTATTTTTATATGCTACTGTGTCTGTATGCCATAACAAGTTTTATTCATGACGTATGTTACGATCGACATAAACGTTTTCTGGCTATGGAACCGCGTCATAATGTAAAAACTACTGCTGCTAGAGAAAAACCGACGTTTCGGCCACGGTTGTAGCGGCCTTCTTCTGGGTCTAATGGTGAGTTCTAGCTATGCAGTGTTTTTTGTATTTTGTTGTTATTGTTCACTGTGCACGCCATAACGTCATAATTTTAAAAAGGTAGTTAGTTTCCTTGGTCAGTTAAGGAAGAAGGAGAGGGAATTTTATTTTAATAGGTTATTGCGATGGAGGGAGAACGTAACCTCTGATGTCTATTGGCTCTTGTGTTTTGTGCCGTCAAATGAGAAGTTGGCTGCTGTCTGCCAAATGCTGGACGTCGACCGCGCAGCGGCAGTAATTCGCCAGTAGTGCTCGTGCCTCGTGTTGACAGTGCGGTCTGTTGGGCTCTGATTGCTGGCAGCCAAGATGGGGCTGTTCATGTTATTAGGGTGTTTAAGTATTTCGATGGCATCTCTGATTTTGCGTTTCGTCATAATTGGCTTCTTGGACAACACACAGGATTCGCTGAATTTTATTTCTTTTCCGCAGTTTTGCTGATGTTCTGCCACTGCGGATTTGTTGTGTTGCCCTAGATAAATATAGCGCTCGTGTTCCCGAATGCGCTTTGCTGTTGGCCTACCAGTCTCGCCGATGTATGTCTCTCCATATTCGCAAGAAAGCCGCTGCAAGCGTGGCCGAATCGTTGGTTTTTCTCCAGCAGCAGTAGTTTTTACATTATGTCGCGGTACCATACCCAGAAAACTTTTATGTCGACAGACTCTGGCCGCGGAAGCCTACGCAATCGTATGTTACGATGTATGTAAAAAAAAATTGGTGTAACATCGAAAATTTTACTGTTATACTTCACAAACAGTAAACTTTTATGTCGTTTCTTACATGTTACAGTATATGTATGTCATAATAAGCTTTATTCATGATATATGTTATGCTATTTGAAAAACTGATGTAACATTGTGAAGGATTTTTACGATTATATTTTAAAAACTATAAATTTCGTAGATATCTGTATGTCACATTTACGGTCTTTGATAGCAACACCATCAGGTGCCTTCTTGAATGCACCACATTCACGAGATGGCTACTAACAGCAAGCTGGCATGTAACATGTCAAGGTTAATGACTTTCGATATTGTACTTAACTTGCACATCTCACGTGGCAGTTTATATTTTGCCTGAACTGCTTTCTAGTGTGAGCATTTTTTAGCAATTTGTAAGTAGTTACATTCCAGCATGAGTTTCATTTTTGTAGCTACTTGGTTTTTCATTGTTAGATATCCCAGCTTGTTGTATTTACAACTTTTGTATTGTCTTTTATTGCCACAATTTTTGAAGATGATGTATCGAACCATGTCACAATAAATAAATTAACCAGAGATCAAGATGTCTCCAAGGATTTATTATGCACCAAGTTGAAATGGTCATGTTCTTAAACATGGATCAATTTAATGAATTTGGAAAATAACTCAGTGAACACAAAAATAAAGCAGAGCCCCTTGCCCTCAGCAGCGATCCATAATATCGTTGGCATCAAGGCTCAGAGGCTTTTCTGGTGAGATACTTTATGTAGCATTGACTAGTCCTCTTAGACACCTTTGCCTCTTACACTTACCACGTGTAGTTAACTGTCTGAGGACCTTTTCTGACATATTATGAAAATGCACATTTTCTTGGAGCTTCTGAAAGCATTTCTGGATTGCATAGCAGCCCTATAACTGAATCTGGTTAAATGTTAGTCAGGAAAATACAATGGCTACTTTTCAGAATCCAATTACATTCTCCTAAATTAAATGCCTTTCAAACTGTCGTAACACTTTTTAATTTCTAACAGTCTTTGATACCAATTACTCTCTTAGCCTGTTTCAAATTACTGTGGTATCTTCAACCTCATGCCTCCTAAGTTTCTTACATAATCCACTTATAAATTTTTCATCTTTCTACCCTTGCAGAAACTTTATTTTCAATTCCCTGTGGTCTTTTCTGTACCAGGCTGTTTGATATCCAACCAACAATAATTTAGACAAGGTATAAGCGACCATATTTTTTTGTATCCTCAATATATTTAGCCTCATAGTCAAATGGCGCTCATCTGGCCAACTGGTTATGATAGACTCAGCACCATTGTAAGTAGCTTAGTGCTTTGTAATCTATATACAGCATTATGAACACCTAAGAAGCCACATTCAAAGTTTGTAAATCCCTGATGAACGGTGAATAATTCCTTTTCAAACACTGTGTGTCCCTCTCAATTCTTTGCCAGTATCCTGCTGGCTGAGTCAATAGTCGGGTGTCTATATTCAACACTTACTTCGTATTTTAGAAATTATTGAACTTTCAGACTCGTAGTGTTGCTGTCCACCACTAAACGCAAATTTAAAGAGATATCAAGTCTAAATAAAGTTTTGTAGTTTTAGAAAACGAAATACTTTATAAAAAGTAGTGTCCAAGAACCAAATTTCATTACTCTTAAGAATGTCACATAAACAGAGAGCATTTAAACACTGCAAAGAAATAAATTTTCTACACAAGCCACATAAATCACAAAATTATTTCAGTAGTCTCCTTTTTATTGGAGTTGAGAATTGAGTAATTGTTCTGAGTTTCTCATTTTTTGCATAATCCATATTACGAGATTTTATGACCCAAGAAAGCGATCTCTTGGTGCTTTAAGTACGTGTTTCCATTTATCAACAATTCAAAAATGTAGATTAATTCTCAATGCGTTAGGCGGTCCACACTGGACATAAGTCATCTACTCTAAATTTTACTTTGGATACAACACCAAGTCAAGACTCGTATGGTCTCTGCAACGAAGAGTCAAATGGGATCATGCAGTACTGGTAACATTCGCCACTGTAAAAAGAAAGCATGCTTCTTAGACTCAGGAGGTGAGCCCATGTTGTGAAGGCCTTATATTAAGTCAATGCTGGGAATTATTATAGTATTTTGAAATTTATGTGGTTGTTCCTCCAAATTTTCTGGATGATCTGTCTCCCTAGTTAAGATTTTATTCAAGTGTTTGGAATAAAAAACTAATGTTACTGTATGATGTTCCTTTGAAACTACTACTAAAATACTGTTTTACTGCCTTTTAAATGTCATGATATCATTACAGTACACCATATTATTATGTTCCCTCTCTATTGCAGATCTCTTTGCAATTGGCACAGTGTACAGGTTGACGAAAAAGGGTTAGCAAATAATTCCAGGGCACAATTATACTTAAATATTTCTCCTGGATGAAAAGAATTTACATTGCTATAATTTATTAAAAGTTTTCAGAAACTGTTTATTTGTTCATCAATGACTCCAGTTACCTCAGCAATCCTGTTCACGAATAATGTTCATTAAATAATCTCCAGGTGTGTTGGATGGTGATCTTCCTGCAAAAAATGTTGTTAATATTCTATGAATGACAAGCACCGGATCTCATATCTCATACTTTGAAATTTGCCTACTACAAATCAGAAAGTCTACTTTCAATAACAACAATAATTTTATTGCTTTCACTCAAAAGTAGCGCCCAGTGTCTCAGTTCCATAAACCAAACTATCAGTCTCATTTGGAACAACAAGGCAAGCACGATATGACTCATCTGGTCCGTTAAATAAGAATAAAAGTTTCGTTTTTACTATTTTGCAATTGTTCACCATGGAATTTCTAATTCTGACACCTTGGCAGATGTTTAATCTCGTCACTCAAAGCATTTGAAAGAGGAGATACTGAACTCCTAGTACCTGCTACTTTTACACTGGTAAAAGGACTGCCAGGTTCGTCTATCGTTTCTGTATTCCCATCTTGAAGTTTATATTCTGTGCCCTTAAGCTATTATTCTGTCTGAGTAGTGACAGTGTCCACGATGTTACCCAGTAAATACTCTTATTTTTTCATCACATTTAACTTTACAGGTGATTCATGCGGTTTTTCATTAGAAGTACTGATTTGTAAATAATTCATTTCACGAAACTTCCTCGCAGGTTAAAACTGTGTGCCGAACCGAGACTCCAACTCGGGACCTTTGCCTTTCGGGGGAATGTGCTTTGCCATCTGAGCTACTCAAGTATGACTCACGCCCCGTCCTCACAGCTTTAGTTCTGCCAGTACCTCGTCTCCTACCTTCCAAACTTCACAGAAGCTCTCCTGCAATCCTTGCAGAACTAGCACTCCTGGAAGAAAGGATATTGCGGAAACATGGCTTAGCCACAGCCTGGGGGATGTTTCCAGAATGAGATTTTCACTCTGTAGCGGATTGTGCGCTGATATGAAACTTCCTGGCAGATTAAAACTATGTGCCAGACCGAGACTCGAACTCGGGACCTTTGCTTTCCGCGGGAAATTGCTCTCTTTCTAGAATTCATTTCACGTTTTCCTTCACTTTTCAAAAGACTGGCAATGTATATGTCATTTTTTACCCACAAATTATTTCCAAAATTTACTTAATCTTCCCCAATCTTCATCTGAAAGGAAACTTTTAGCCATTACTTTCAGAGTGGCCTGTAGTGTAGGTGTCTGCTGAACCAATGATCCTTATGTTGCCCACTATGGAGATATTTCCTTTAAATTTATCAACACTGGATGTATCCCCAAATGTGTTAGGTTGTATATTTTTACTAGTTAGTATTGCTGAGGACCTATATACATATTATCATTGGTTGTTGCAAGTGTATCATTGTTATTAAACTATTTAAATAATTGTGAATGTTGATAATCCGGAATTTATAATAATTCTAATAGAGTAATTGAGTCCTGTTTGTGTGTTACACACATAAATCTGCAATGGAGCCTACAATAATGAAAGTCTCTCTATTTTAATTTCCATTAAAATTGTTATATTTTCAAAGATAAAATACAGATGGTACAAAAATTTCTGTAATTTGCTCTCCTCAGGGAGTTCTACTTAGCAGGTTTCACTAATATATCACCTGAGTACGGTGGGTTTCAAAATTGAAATTGCAGAATTCTTGTATCTTAGTGGCAAGCATTTTGTTAAAGAGGCCACAGCTCTGTTCAACAATATGCTCACCTGACACAAGTCTTTTATTTATCATTGGAGTTTAAGAACATACTTTAGTTGTTGGAATGGGTTGTCCCTCTCCTTTGCGCCAACTTTTAGATCTGGACACATTTTGATAATATTTTTATCGAGTGGCACCAAAACGAGTATTAATTAGATCGATTTTAAGCTGTCTATGTTCATTGTGAAAATTTTCAGTTTAACATTCTTGTATGTTTTGGTTCATCGCGATCTATGACACCTAAGGGCACACAGTATTTATAACTTCAAGCACAATTCAGGAGTCTAAGCTTCCTTACAGTTGTGACAAGTACAATTTGCAGGATGACCTTGTACACTTACAGTTTTTGGGCTCACAATAAAGATAGATGCAAGCTACACAGGTGACATGTCAATGGGAGTAATGGATTTGGTACACAGCTGACATATCAATGGGAGCAATGGAAGAGATGAATGAAATGCACCAAACGAATTGAGTCCCCGTTTGACACAAATTTTAATTTGTCAAGACATTTTCATTACATGAAAGCAGAGGAATTTCTACGGATAAGCACCCGAAATATACACTCCTGGAAATTGAAATAAGAACACCGTGAATTCATTGTCCCAGGAAGGGGAAACTTTATTGACACATTCCTGGGGTCAGATACATCACATGATCACACCGACAGAACCACAGGCACATAGACACAGGCAACAGAGCATGCACAATGTCGGCACTAGTACAGTGTATATCCACCTTTCGCAGCAATGCAGGCTGCTGTTCTCCCATGGAGACGATCGTAGAGATGCTGGATGTAGTCCTGTGGAACGGCTTGCCATGCCATTTCCACCTGGCGCCTCAGTTGGACCAGCGTTCGTGCTGGACGTGCAGACCGCGTGAGACGACGCTTCATCCAGTCCCAAACATGCTCAATGGGGGACAGATCCGGAGATCTTGCTGGCCAGGGTAGTTGACTTACACATTCTAGAGCACGTTGGGTGGCACGGGATACATGCGGACGTGCATTGTCCTGTTGGAACAGCAAGTTCCCTTGCCGGTCTAGGAACGGTAGAACGATGGGTTCGATGACGGTTTGGATGTACCGTGCACTATTCAGTGTCCCCTCGACGATCACCAGTGGTGTACGGCCAGTGTAGGAGATCGCTCCCCACACCATGATGCCGGGTGTTGGCCCTGTGTGCCTCGGTCGTATGCAGTCCTGATTGTGGCGCTCACCTGCACGGCGCCATACACACATACGACCATCATTGGCACCAAGGCAGAAGCGACTCTCATCGCTGAAGACGACACGTCTCCATTCGTCCCTCCATTCACGCCTGTCGCGACACCACTGGAGGCGGGCTGCACGATGTTGGGGCGTGAGCGGAAGACGGCCTAACGGTGTGCGGGACCGTAGCCCAGCTTCATGGAGAGGGTTGCGAATGGTCCTCGCCGATACCCCAGGAGCAACAGTGTCCCTAATTTGCTGGGAAGTGGCGGTGCGGTCCCCTACGGCACTGCGTAGGATCCTACGGTCTTGGCGTGCATCCGTGCGTCGCTGCGGTCCGGTCCCAGGTCGACGGGCACGTGCACCTTCCGCCGACCACTGGCGACAACATCGATGTACTGTGGAGACCTCACGCCCCACGTGTTGAGCAATTCGGCGGTACGTCCACCCGGCCTCCCGCATGCCCACTATACGCCCTCGCTCAAAGTCCGTCAACTGCACATACGGTTCACGTCCACGCTGTCGCGGCATGCTACCAGTGTTAAAGACTGCGATGGAGCTCCGTATGCCACGGCAAACTGGCTGACACTGACGGCGGCGGTGTACAAATGCTGCGCAGCTAGCGCCATTCGACGGCCAACACCGCGGTTCCTGGTGTGTCCGCTGTGCCGTGCGTGTGATCATTGCTTGTACAGCCCTCTCGCAGTGTCCGGAGCAAGTATGGTGGGTCTGACACACCGGTGTCAATGTGTTCTTTTTTCTATTTCCAGGAGTGTAAAAGATCGTCTTGTGATTTTACGGTACTTAACCAGAAGATTGCTTAGATGAAACTTGTACATTATTTTACCCTATACAAGCCCTTTCATTCCATCGTAACTACTGCAACCTACATTTATTTGAACCTGTCTTCTGTAATATACGAGTTCAGTAGAGAAATCCGTACACTTAAATTTATATTCGATGATAACAAATTCTTCTTTTTCAGAAATACTTATTGTGTTATTGTCGGTCTGCATTTTTTCCTCTGTACTGCACTCATCGACAATTTTTTCGCCCTCCCCTACCCCCCAAATAATACAGCTCACTTACTACACTGAGTGTCACATATCGAAATCGAATTCCCTCAGCATAAAATGATTTAATTCGACTGCTTCCATTATTCTTGTTTACTTTTATAGATGTTCACATGAAAACGTCTTTCAAAGACAGTATGCACACGCAACCGATCTTGCAAGTCCTTCGCCACCTCTGACCGAATTACAACGCCATCGGAAAGCAATGAAGTTTATTTTTCCCTGAATTTTAATTGCCTTTACAAATTTCTCTTTCGTTTCCTCTACAGTTTGCCCAATGTACAAGCTGAACAACAGAATAAGTCAGTTCAATATCAGAATATTAGCTGCCAGATGTTGGCGGCGCTAATCCGGAATGTCTTAACAAAGCGTTCCTTGTATGGGTGCACTGAAGCCTATTCCAAATATGCACACGTTACAGCATTAATTGAGAGTTAGTGAAAAGTTTACGAGATTAAACCACAATAATTTTATTTGCAAATTCCAGATTTTCATTCCCTCTAAGTTCAATGAAACTTTAGATCCCCAATTGGTTGCCTCAGCGCGAAAACATCGTGAATAACTTACTGAATTACTAATAAAATGCAAATTCTCGTAAAATCATAACTGAATCGTTAGTTATGAAATGATTGCAGTTTAGCGCAGGTGACAGTACGTGGAAAATACCTTTGTAACTCACGTTTTCCTCTAGCGGCGGGAGAAAATGTCCTGATAGAGCGACATTGTTAAAGTGTGATAGCCAATGGCAGACGAGAGCGCCGCTGTGGTCACGGTTCGTACATACATAGCTCGACAAATGGCAAGTACAAACGTTACTAACCCTGGTGAATGCAGGGACATTTTTTGCGAAACAGAATCACTGACAGGATTGTAAATTCAATTTGCCTGACCTCTCAATTGCGACATAGTGCTGCGGGGGACAGCGGTTAATTGTTCCGATGCCAGGTTCAGCTGCGTCTGCGCGCGCTTATATTCTGTCCGCGCTCTCCAAGAATCTGTGAAAGGACTTCGTTTCACGACGGTAATTGAAAACACATCGCTAATATTTCAAAAGCTAGGCACTTTGCCCCGAAGGTGAAACATCTTTTAACATGCGGTAGGTTTCAGTTATTTCATATTTATTGGCCTAGTTCTGTTCGTAGAGATGTGAATTACTTATTAGTTTACTTTGTTATGTAAAATAATTGTTTGTCAAAATGTTCTTGTTCTGAAATCTTTTAAAAAGGTAGAAACCACAGTAAATTAGTTGTCACATACTATAGTATTATAGTATAATCAGGGATTTTAAGGGAGGAGGAATTCGCTGACATGATAGCTGACTGTGAGAACTGCGTATTGGAAGTACAATAGTGGGCGGACAGTGAACTTATGTCATATCACTTAGGAGCAATTATTTGGAGTAGACCTCGAACTGTAATTTTTGGAGACATGGAATGAGGGAAGGCTTTCAGCTAGAACGACATAAAGTGCAGTTTTTTTAAAATATATGGCAGTTTGGAGAACAGTAATGTCGTGAACTGTATAAAGCATTCGTGGTAATACGTGTCGTTGACCTCACGTTGAGCTGCCACGTATATAAAATGATTCAAGGACTGTGGAAGTATATCCAAAAGATCGAATGTGGACTGACAATAGAAGCAAGGACAGAATCATTTCATATGGAAGTTTTTGCGAGACAAGAGAGAAGGAACTCAGGAAACGTTCATGGCGGATAGCATCTGCCTTAAATTTTAAAAGTATAGCAGGCGGCCGGAGTGGCCGAGCGGTTCTGGGCGCTACAGTCTGGAACCGCGAGACCGTTACGGTCGCAGGTTCGAATCCTGCCTCGGGCATGGATGTGTGTGATGTCCTTAGGTTAGTTACGTTTAAGTAGTTCTAAATTCTAGGGGAGTTATGACTTCAGCAGTTGAGTCCCATAGTGCTCAGAGCCATTTGAACCATTTTCGAATCCTGCCTCGGGCATGGATGTGTGTGATGTCCTTAGGTTAGTTACGTTTAAGTAGTTCTAAGTTCTAGGGGAGTTATGACTTCAGCAGTTGAGTCCCATAGTGCTCAGAGCCATTTGAACCATTTTTAAGTATAGCAGTTTAAGGAAGTTGTAGAAAGACGTACAGGTGGAGGAAGTGTAAACCGATAGGAAATTATCAAGTATTATTTTGTCAAGACAGAGCAATGGATTGTACTCATTGTGTCACGTGATTAAACTGTGTGTGCGTACAATTACAATTTTATGTGAATATTCAAACTGGACAACTAAGTGAGACCCATTTGACTGTTGTAAGGACATAGTGCGAACTTTGAGTGAAATCACTATGGTGCCGGTGGGTTCACCCCCACATGTCCGACGCCTTTGAATACCGCGCGCAACCTACCCGCGCCAGTACTACGGCGTGATGTGACCAGCGCCACTATGGTGTCGCTCTCTGCCGACTCGGTTCTAGGCGCTTCAGTCTGGAACCGCGCAACGCTACGGTCGCAGGTTCGAATCCTGCCTCGGGCATGGGTATGTGTGATGAATTAGGTTAGTTAGGGTTAGCTAGTTCTAAGTTCTACGGGACTGATGACCTCAGATGTTAAGTCCCGTAGTGCTCAGAGTCATTTGAACCATTCTCTGCCGACTGCCATGAGCCAGCTACAGTCGGCTACAGGCCTACCTAAGATGTGTGACATTTTGCCCTATCTTGCTGAAAGAATCAGTATTGTCTTTCATATTCAGTTAGTTGAGCATAAAAGTGTCAAAAATTTTCGTTTTTGGAAACATGTTGATGGTAATGTGAAAAATTATCTGTCTAATGATGCGCGTTCCTCTTACACCACATCAAAAGCCGATTTTTTCGTCATGGATTGGTTGCTGACATACAGTGTTCTGTGAAATCAAATGATCAGAAAGAGTCAACCGTGCCCCCACCCCCGTAGAATAATATGATCCTCCCTCGAATAAGGGTGCCACCTCCCTGACATAAAACCTCGAACGGTCTGTTCTATTGTCCATATCAGAGGGGGAGCACACATTAACAATCATGATATCCTGATATGTGACAGCAAACCACTGTGCTGATCGGAGGTAGGTCAAAACTTTGAACACAACACCTTCCTTCACAAGAATGGCTGCATCGCTGTCATTATCCGTGTAAAGCACCTGGTTAATGTCGTATCCACAAACAGGCGGAAAGCGATCGAGGTGCGCTTCCTGCAGCACTGCGACGTCGTGATCTGCTGCCCACAACGTGTCACGAAACATCTCCAGCTTTACCTTGGAACTCATAGTGTTGAGGCTTATGGTGTAAATCCGGTAGGCATGACACTGGGAGGCGGTGTTGTTGGCGCCTTTTGGGAGGAGTGGAGGTGGGAGACCCCAAAGAAGGCCCCTCTGTCAACAACTGGCTACCTTCCATGTCCACTAGCATTTAATTGTCGTAGTGTGAAGTAACTGCAACCGCTTTAACTACTGCAGCAGACGTCACGTCCTCGACGTCTTGAGCCCACGCTGTCAGGCTTATGCTGCGATCATCCCTCGAACAACAGGGCGGCTGAAGGTTGAAGCATGTCAGTGATAGGGTCAGATACCGAATACATTCACTGTCCATCACTGTGAAAACTCTCCTCCGAATACACTGCTGATCCAGTTCCATCAGAGGAGCCAACAACCAATTTTTCCTGCTTTGGATGGACGTCACCGTCGAGATCTTCATCTTCCACTGACATCGTCCGTCAGGCATTAGATGGAGCCAGTTGTTTTCGGACATGAGTGTGTGTATCCGACAACGTCTTGGGGTCGTTGCCAAAAGCTTCGGTTCTCACCACCAAATCTACTGTGGCCAACCTCTCCTGCAGGACCGTTCCCCCTTCGCATCGCAAAACCAAAGCCACAGGTTGCTCTGGCAGTGCAGAACGTTCCTCTAGTGTAGGGTATTTAATAATTATGTGTTATTTATGGTTGTGTACAATAATTAAGTGTTATAGAGATCCGACAGAAAAAATATGTAAAGACTTATTACAGCTTAAGTGAGACTGTCTCCACAGACCTTCAGTATTAAAAATTTTAAGAAATCTAGGACTCCATCCAAAACTAATTAAAATAATACAATTCACTCTAACCAACACCAAATCAAAAGTGAAGTTTAGAGGAGAAATTTCGGAATCATTCCTCATAAAAATAGGCTTAAGACAAGGTGATTGCCTATCACCATTACTTTTCAACTGTGCACTGGAATACATAATGAGAGAATGGTACAAGGACAATCCAAAGAGGATAAGAATTGGAAGTGCAAAAGATGATATTAGCTTAAACTGCTTGGGATTCGCTGATGATCTTGCTCTCCTAGCCAACACCGTTCAAGAAGCCAGACAACAAGTGAAATCACTACAAGAAATAGCAGAGAAAGTAGGCCTTAGAATATCATTTGAAAAAACGGAGATTATTCTAACTGATCCACCACTTGCAAACAAAATTACAATAGGAGAACAGGAAATCAAAATTGTTGATAAATTTAAATATTTAGGCGAAATAATAACATACAGTCTAAATGAGAAGCCATCATGGCGAAATAGAATAAAAAAACTGAACTATGCAAATTACATTACCAAAACTACATACAACAAAAAAAGCCTATCTATAGATGCAAAATTAAAACACTATAAAACAGTTACACAACCAGAAATAACGTATGCAGCTGAAACTATCTTCAAAACAACTAATACAGCAGAAATTGACAGAATACTAAAAATAGAAAGAAGAATAATTAGGACATGTATAAATAAACAGTATAAAATAAATGGACATTGGAGAATAGCATCAAATGAAACAGTATATAAGAAAATAGAACCAGTCATCAGCACAATCAGGAAGAAACGCATCTCATTCTTTGGACATGTGACGAGAACTCCAGAAAACAGAATTAGTAAAAAAATAATACAAAAATTGTGGAATAGCAAGAGCGACATTAAATGGATCACAGAAATTAAGGAAGATATAAAAGAACTTCAAATTACAGTAGATGACCTAAAAAACAAGACAGAGATAACCAGAATACTGCAAGACCCGCAAACCAGACTACAAATGAAAATCAATAAAAGGAGTACAGGAAGAGTTGTCTCAGATGAAGAAAGAAAGAAAATATCTGAAAGAATGAAGAAATATTGGGCAGACAGAAGAGCAAAACACCTTTCATATAAGAATAGCCTCTAATACTTATATTACCTAAATATATTAAGTTATTGTCGAACCAAATTGTATCCATATGTAACAACTTGTTTAGAACTTTGTATTTTTGACTACAGTGGTCCAATGAAGGCCATATAATAAATAATAATAATAAACAGCTTAAGTGAACATTTCAGAGAATTTGAAACTTCAAGCCACAATATTCAGAAGAGGCAGCTGTAGCCGCTTTTGTTAATAAGCGAATTGACGAGGAGAAGGCAGCCACGCGGAGTGGCCGCGCGGCTCCTCCCGCTGTAGGTTCGAGTCCTCCCTCGGGCATGAGTGTGTGTGTTGTTCTTAGCATAAATTCGTTTAAATTAGTTTAAGTAGTGTGTAAGTCTAGGGACCGATGACCTTAGCAGTTTGGTCCCTTAGGAACGCACACACATTTGAGCATTTGAGGAGAAGACGGCGCCGCCGCCGCATAAGATCACAGGCACGGTACTGAGGAAAGAGTACAACGTGTGGCGCTCCACTGCAACACGAGCCGATGCCATATCAGCGGTCATTGGAATCTGCACGGTACGACTCCGCGTCGCAAGGCTTCCGCGAGGAACTGAGGGACTTCAAACTGATTGTTTAAAGGGTCTTATGTCGCAATAAATGTCTGTTAGCGGAACCACCAATGTTTATCTCACGCCTCACCCACTGAGTCAAGTAAAGAACCCATTCCACCGCCCAAAAAGTGTCGCTTTCTGCCGGCCGCTGTGGCCGAGCGGTTCTAGGCGCTGCAGTCCGGAACCGTGCTGCTGCTACGTTCGCAGGTTCGAATCCTGCCTCGGGCATGGATGTGTGTGATATCCTTAGGTTAGTTACGTTTAGGTAGTGCTTGGGGACTGGTGACCACAGATGTTAAGTCCCATAGTGCTTAGAGCCATTTGAATTTGTCGCTTTCTCTCCTGTCACCAGTGACAAAATAATAAACTTTCCCCCCTTCTGTCGTTGACACTCAACATCTAGCGTCACTAAACCCCAACCCGCTACAGTAGTGCCCTGCCTCCGCCTCAGAGGCTGCTCAGTGTCGACTGAAGGAGATGCTTCTCTCGACAGTCGATTATCAGAAGGAACATATTGCAGCTCCACTGTCAAATCAGGTGACATCTTCTTCTCCCCCCGTCGGCAGTAGCGTGATGTCACGTTGCATATTGTCTGAGGTCCCTGTTGCCCACGGTTCGGTCTCTGGCTGGCTGTGGTTAATTACGATGGCACGGTATCGACCGAAGCTGAAATAGGACGGGACATGTTTAGTAAGGTCTATACGCAACCGGCGCACCTCATTCAGGACTGCGTACGTGGTGAAGTGTGCCCATTTTCTCCCTTATTGGTTATCACAGAGCCATAGGGTCGCAACGCTGTCATTACATCTACGGTACCACCTCAAATGGCGACTCGAACACACGAACCGTCAACTGGCCGAGACCTGGATGTTCCACTTTCACAGGCCAATGCGTACAGCTAAATGTTTGAATACAAGATCGCTCATCTTTTTCAGAATCGTCCACCAGTTTCACATAGACCACGCTGCTCAGAGGTGAATCCCTATTAGTTCGTCATAATCTATGTGAACGTCATTTCGTAAAAGCTGTTCAATATCTAATGCCTTTGATCGCGTGTACTCGGTCGTAAAACTGAACTTCAGTGTGGACTTTCGTTGTGAAACTGTCATGGTGCGTCGAAGGAAGTGAGCTGCGTGGATACGGCTGTTAAGTCACAAGATAGTGCGCGAACTAACGCGGCACGGACGTCAACAGGACGTCTGAGCCGCTGCACCGCCAAACGCAGACTGCGGAATTGCATACCCTTTGGAAAGGTATAGGTGAAGTGGCACATTTTCAGAGGGTAGTCATACTTAACTTCTTCAAGGCACTATGGGAGGCGTAGATGCGCCAAATAAGAAACGAAACCAAGCACAAATCAAACGAAACACTATCCCTATTTTTCATCTAATTATGTATTCATAAATTAAGACAACATTGTCTATGGATTATAGCGATCTGGATCTACGTTTAGGTTAAAATCAACGTCGAGATCGCAATAATTTTTGTTTGTTTACCGGTTTCGACTTATGTTAAGACATATTAAGAAATTTTGGGCCCTTAGGGGTGGTGCTGACGTATCCTGGGTTTTCTCGCGATACCACGATCGTACACTATGTACGAGAAAACGCAGGAGGCAATAATTCTGTAGATGGCTTCAACATAAGCCGAAATCGGTAAGTAAACAAATATTAAGCGATCTCGACAGTTGACTTTAACCTAACGATGTACTGTATCGATTCTTCTTTCAATTCTGTCCGCCACGTGGTTCACAGAAGTCTCTAGCGCGGATATTCCTGTCCACTGAAAATGTATTTGTTTAAAATAATGCTTCAAATGCGAGAAAACACGGTGTGCTGATAATTATAACCTCTACAATTTTCACAGTTGCAATTGCATGTAAAGAAAACTAATTTAATGATGAAATAAAATCTTCTCCCGTTTAATGCGCAAAGTTTTGCAAAGTATGTCTTATTTTGGTATGAAATCGGGTTGACCATCAGATATCCACACAAGGGATGTTTTCGGGCGAGCTGGTATCTAAGGGGAATATGATGAGTGGCGGGAGATTGAGATGGCGATTTTATTAGCGTGTAAGTAATTGTTTTTTAACTGTTTGGATTAGATATTACTCTGCGATTCGCTAACCGTTCTGCGTTTCGAGTGTACATACACTCCTGGAAATGGAAAAAAGAACTCCGTGAATTCACTGTCCCAGGAAGGGGAAACTTTATTGACACATTCCTGGGGTCAGATACATCACATGATCACACTGACAGAACCACAGGCACATAGACACAGGCAACAGAGCATGCACAATGTCGGCACTAGTACAGTGTATATCCACCTTTCGCAGCAATGCAGGCTGCTATTCTCCCATGGAGACGATCGTAGAGATGCTGGATGTAGTCCTGTCGAACGGCTTGCCATGCTATTTCCATCTGGCGCCTCAGTTGGACCAGCGTTCGAGCTGGACGTGCAGACCGCGTGAGACAACGCTTCATCCAGTCCCAAACATGCTCAGTGGGGGACAGATCCGGAGATCTTGCTGGCCAGGGTAGTTGACTTACACCTTCTAGAGCACGTTGGGTGGCACGGGATACATGCGGACGTGCATTGTCCTGTTGGAACAGCAAGTTCCCTTGCCGGTCTAGGAATGGTAGAACGATGGGTTCGATGACGGTTTGGATGTACCGTGCACTATTCAGTGTCCCCTCGACGATCACCAGTGGTGTACGGCCAGTGTAGGAGATCGCTCCCCACACCATGATGCCGGGTGTTGGCCCTGTGTGCCTCGGTCGTATGCAGTCCTGATTGTGGCGCTCACCTGCACGGCGCCAAACACGCATACGACCATCATTGGCACCAAGGCAGAAGCGACTCTCATCGCTGAAGACGATACGTCTCCATTCGTCCCTCCATTCACGCCTGTCGCGACACCACTGGAGGCGGGCTGCACGATGTTGGGGCGTGAGCGGAAGACGGCCTAACGGTGTGCGGGACCGTAGCCCAGCTTCATGGAGACGGTTGCGAATGGTCCTCGCCGATACCCCAGGAGCAACAGTGTCCCTAATTTGCTGGGAAGTGGCGGTGCGGTCCCCTACGGCACTGCGTAGGATCCTACGGTCTTGGCGTGCATCCGTGCGTCGCTGCGGTCCGGTCCCAGGTCGACGGGCACGTGCACCTTCCGCCGACCACTGGCGACAACATCCATGTACTGTGGAGACCTCACGCCCCACGTGTTGAGCAATTCGGCGGTACGTCCACCCGGCCTCCCGCATGCCCACTATACGCCCTCGCTCAAAGTCCGTCAACTGCACATACGGTTCACGTCCACGCTGTCGCGGCATGCTACCAGTGTTAAAGACTGCGATGGAGCTCCGTATGCCACGACAAACTGGCTGACACTGACGGCGGCGGTGCACAAATGCTGCGCAGCTAGCGCCATTCGACGGCCAACACCGCGATTCCTGGTGTGTCCGCTGTGCCGTGCGTGTGATCATTGCTTGTACAGCCCTCTCGCAGTGTCCAGAGCAAGTATGGTGGGTCTGACACACCGATGTCAATGTGTTCTTTTTTCCATTTCCAGGAGTGTATTTTTCATATTTGTTGGTCTAATTGGGTTCATATATATGTGAATTATTGATTAACGTATTTAGTCAAGTAAAATAACTGTGTTGAAATGTTCTTCTGAAAATTGGTAAAAACTGAGAAATCGCAGTAAATTAATTTGCATGTAATATGTCCAGGTAGGAGTAAAAGTATAACACGCAATTCTTTCACTTTAACCAGATTGCCTCTCCCTCAATCCCTATCTTTTTGCAATGGTGTATGGCAGAGGGTACTATCGGTAGCACTATCTGATCCCTTCACCTCTGTGGAGTGCATGGGAAGAATGATTGTCGGTTAGCCTCTTTACTGGCTCTAATTTTTCAAATTTTCTCCTCGTGGTCAATACGCGAGATGTATGCGGGGGAAGTAACATGTAGTCGGACTCCTCCTGAAAAGTGCTGTCCTGAAATTTCAATAGTAAATCTCTCCTGATGCAGAACGCCTCTCCTGCAACGTCTGCCAGTGGAGTCTGTAACGCCCTCTCGGCAACTAAACTATCCCGTGACAAAACGCGCCGCTCTTCGTTGCATCTTCCCTATCAGTCCTACGTGATCGGGATCCCAGATAGATGAACAGTACTCAAGAACGGGCGACTAAGCGCCTTATAAGCCACTTCTTTCGTGGATGAGTTACATTTCCTTAAGATTCCTCCGATGAATCTGAGTCTGATATCTGCTTTTCCCACTATTTGTTTTATGTGGTTTTTCCAGTTAAGGTCGGTCTGGATAGCTACTCCTAGATGTTTTACGGCAGATGCTGTCTCCAGATGTTTGTCATCAACAGCAGTGGATTTCTCTTCTTATGTACGAGGGCAGTTCAATAAGTAATGCAACACATTTTTTTTCTGAAACAGGGGTTGTTTTATTCAGCATTGAAATACACCAGATTATTCCCCAATCTTTTAGCTACACAACACTATTTTTCAACGTAATCTCCATTCAATGCTACGGCCTTACGCCACCTTTAAATGAGGGCCTGTATGCCTGCACGGTACCATTCCACTGGTCGATGTCGGAGCCAACGTCGTACTGCATCAATAACTTCTTCATCATCCGCGTAGTGCCTCCCACGGATTGCGTCCTTCATTGGGCCAAACATATGGAAATCCGACGGTGGGAGATCGGGGCTGTAGGGTGCATGAGGAAGAACAGTCCACTGAAGTTTTGTGAGCTCCTCTCGGGTGCGAAGACTTGTGTGAGGTCTTGCGTTGTCATGAAGTAGGAGAAGTTCGTTCAGATTTTTGTGCCTACGAAAACGCTGAAGTCGTTTCTTCAATTTCTGAAGAGTAGCACAATACACTTCAGAGTTGATCGTTTGACCATGGGGAAGGACATCGAACAGAATAACCCCTTCAGCATCCCAGAAGACTGTAACCATGACTTTACCGCCTGAGGGTATGGCTTTAAACTTTTTCTTGGTAGGGGAGTGGGTGTGGCGCCACTCCATTGATTGCCGTTTTGTTTCAGGTTCGAAGTGATGAACCCATGTTTCATCGCCTGTAACAATCTTTGACAAGAAATTGTCACCCTCAGCCACATGACGAGCAAGCAATTCCGCACAGATGTTTCTCCTTTGCTCTTTATGGTGTTCGGTTAGACAACGAGGGACCCAGCGGGAACAAACCTTTGAATATCCCAACTGGTGAACAATTGTGACAGCACTACCAACAGATATGTCAAGTTGAGCACTGAGTTGTTTGATGGTGATCCGTCGATCATCTCGAACGAGTGTGTTCGCACGCTCCGCTATTGCAGGAGTCACAGCTGTTTATGGCCGGCCCGCACGCGGGAGATCAGACAGTCTTGCTTGACCTTACGGCGATGATGACACACGCTTTGCCCAACGACTCACTGTGCTTTTGTCCACTGCCAGATCACCGTAGACATTCTGCAAGCGCCTATGAATATCTGAGATGCCCTGGTTTTCCGCCAAAATAAACTCGATCACTGCCCGTTGTTTGCAACGCACATCCGTTACGGACGCCATTTTAACAGCTCCGTACAGCGCTGCCACCCGTCGGAAGTCAATGAAACTATACGAGACGAAGCGGGAATGTTTGAAAATATTCCACAAGCAATTTCCGGTTTTTTCAACCAAAATTGGCCGAGAAAAAAAATGTGTTGCATTACTTATTGAACTGCCTCGTATTTGCAATATGCTAAATTTATTTACGTTCAGGTTCAACTGCCAGAGCCTGCACCATTTATCAATTTTCTGCAGGTCGTTCTGCAAATTCTTACTATCTTCTTGCGTTGCTACTTTGGTACAGACAACAGCATCATCTGCGAATAGCCTCACAGAGCATCCGACGCTTTCGAATATATATCGTTTATATATACCGTAAGCAGCAACGGCCCTCACACTTCCCTGTGGCACTCCGGATATTAGCTTTACATCTGTCGATTCCGTTCCGTTAAGAACGACGTGTTGAGTTCTATTTGCAAGAAAGTCTTGAATCCAGTCGCAAGTCTGCTCAGATACTCCTTACGTTCGTATGTTTTTCATTAAACGGCAATGCGGGACTGTGTCATATGCCTTACTGAAATAAAAGAACACGGCATCAACCTGAGCGCCTTTGTCCACAGCCCTGAGGATCACATGGAGGGACAGAGTGAACGGAGTTTCGCAGGATCTCTGTTTGAGAAATCTGTTAGTTTTTATAGAGGAGATGTTCAGCTTCCAAAACACGTCAAAATTCTTGAGCATAAAACATGTTCCATAATTCTACAACAGATTGACGTCAACGATATAGGTCTATAATTGTGTGGATCTGTCTACGGCCTTTCTTAAAAACGGGAATGACCTGTGATTTTTCCAGTCGTTAGATACCTTTCGTTGCTCAAGCAGTCTACGATAAATTACTGCTAGAAGGAGAGCAAGTTCTTTCGCATATTCTTTATAGAATCTTATACCAGTAGGTATCTCATCTAGTCCTGAAGCCTTTCCAGTACTAAGCGATTGTAGCTGCTTTTCCGTTCCGAGATAGGTTATGTCAATACCTGTCATTTTGACGTTCGCACGACGATTCAAAAGAAGGAACAGTCTTACGATCTTCAGCGGTAAAACAACTTCGGAAAAACGAATTCAGTATTTCGGCCCTCTCTCTGTTACCTTCCGTTTCGGTGCCTGTGTGGTCGCTGAGAGAATGAATAGATGATTCTGACCCACTTATTGATTTTACATACGACCAAAATATCTTAGAGTTTTTACTCAGGTCGGTTGACAATATCTCACTTTCAAAATTATTGAACGCTTCTCTCATTGCTCTCCTTACGCTGATTTTCGCTTTGATCAGTTTTTATTTGACTTTGAGGTTCTTACTTCTCTTGAATTTGAGATGAAATGCTCTTTGTTTACGTAGCGCTTCACTAACACGGCTATTACACCATGGTGAATCTTTCGCATCCCTTAAAACCTTACTCGGTACATACTTGTCTAGGGCATATAGAAAGATGCCTTTGAATTTTTTCCACTCATTCTCCAGATCTTCGTCCTCATCACAGAACATTTAATGCTGAATGCTGAGATATTCTGAATTTTGTATCCTGTCACCCTTGCTCAGCAAATATATTTTCCTACATTTCTTCACATTCCTTGCAGGACTGTCACAGCCTTGTGATCACTGACATCTTCCTCCACGTTAACAGATTCGGTAAGTTCAGGTCTGTTTGTTGCGAGGAGGTCTAAGACGTTACCCTCACGAGTTCGTTCTCTATCTGCTCAAGGTAACTGTCGGACAAGACATCCAGAACAGTGCCACACGAGTAGGAGGCTATTGGTGTTTAACGTCCCGTCGACAACAAGGTCATTATATGAAACGTCCCCTTTAAACAATTATACATAACTGTGCTTAAACTGACACACAATATTTTTAGCGCAACGCAATCTGACTTTCAATAATCCCTACAAAAGAATGGCCTTGACTAACATTATCCTATACCTTTCACAAATCACTTACTTCACAAAAATCTTCGTTACTCGAACTACTGCAATACAGCGAGCGCCACTACTGCCAGCTAAATAAAAGATTCAAACTATGGAAGGCACTAACTACTGATAGGCATAGTTAGCAAATGAAAGATTTTAATAGAGAACAAACAATGTATTTACCTTAATGGTGTTGAAAACTCATAATATACATAGCAGTTCATGACAACCAGTCTTACAAATTACAAAACTCCGCTATCTCTCTCCCCACATCCACCACTGCTGGCGGCTCACCTCCAACTGCGCAACGCTACGCGCTGTTAACATCCAGCTGCCCAACACTACAATGGCAGACTACAATGCAAACTAGCCACAGACTGCACACAGCACAGCCAGTGATTTTCATTCAGAGCGCTACGTAACGTTGCCAATAAGAAAACATAAACAGCCTACATGCAAACTAGCCACAGACTGCACTCAGCACAGCCAGTGATTTTCATACAGAGCGCTACGTAACGTTGCCAATAAGAAAACATAAACAGCCTACTTACATAGCCCCCATGCTCCCCACAAAAAATTTTACAAATTGTTTTGGGCAATGGCCAATATAGATTTGAAAAATTTTTTCATAAATACAGTAAGAAAGATATCAAATGCACACACTTATTGATACAATGTTGGTCAAAAGCTAAAATTTTCTCACAGTCCATAAAGACAGTTCTGATCATTCATCACAGTAAAATTTTTCTCAAAGTCTGAGCAGTAAAAGAAAATGCACACGGAAGTAGAGCATTTCCCTGCAGTCTTGAAGAAGTAGTGTTGTCCTTACAACGAAAAGACAGTGCTGACTCTCGACATGCAGACAGGTAATGGGCCACAACAGAGCAAACCCACCGCAGAGTCAGTCGAAGTTTTGAAGAATATTGGTAGGTAGGTCATCACAGAGCAGACCACTGTAGTCCTGGTAGAGAGTATGGTATTGGTGGGCCACCAGAGGTGCAGACCCACTGCAGTCCTTGTAGAAATAATGGTATTGGTGGGTCATCAAAGGTGCAGACCCACTGTAGACCTTGTAGAGACGGCCAACAGCCATCTGTTGCGACTGGGCAGGTGCACAATCACCATCGAAGAGTTTTGAGGAGAATATAGCAAGTCCATAAACCACCACTTGTCACCTCAAAAAAAATTTGTTTGAAATGTCCTTAGAACCAGCAATGCTGTTATCCAGTCCCTTGCTGAATTATTAACACATGTGCAAACACTATCAGTCCCTACTTCTCACATATTGTCCATATACTATGACCAACAGGAATGTGTGCAGTAAAATATAACTTACAAGTTACTTAATTTGATGAACTGGTGTCAAATACAATTTTATAACATAAGAACACAATAACAAAGGTACAAAACACATCATTAAAAACATAATAATACAGATAACATTTGTAGTAATAGGGGTTTTACAAAAGAATATAAATAAACATATACATCAGTGTTACAGGAATTATGACATAAGTAAATACATAAAAGATCAGAATAACTTTTGAAACATCAACTTCACACATGAGCATTAAAACAAAATAGAATAAATAATGTCTAAGCATCTTTACAAGGTAAATAACACAGTATTTGAAAAATTCTACAACATAAATCTTATTAGCTAAACACATTAAGACAGGAAAAACACAAATTCACATAGTGTAATAACACAAAAATACAGGACAGGGTTTGTTTTCAGTGTGACATTTGGTACTGCAGTCCACCCCAAAACTTCATTCCATATATCTTTCCTCTTATTTCAACATTTGTTTCCACCAAAAAAATTCTATCCAAGCATGCTTTCTGTATTTATATGTTCACACATTTCTTACCTCATTATTTATTTTCCATTATATTACCTCATCATTTATTTCCAAGAAAATCCTACCTAAACCTGTTGTCCCTAAACCCAAATTTTTTGGTTCATATCCTGTTTCAAAATACTTTTTTTGGCCAAACCATTTTCTTATAGCTTCTCAATGCATTTCTTCCAATACATCACAACTTGTTCTCTTATATGGCCTACCCCATCTTAAGCTAACTTAAATCTACTGAGCTCAGATGCTAAACTAAGGGACGAGGCAATGCAGCAGCACAAAACAATTAACACAAACAGCAATGACAAAAAAAATGGAAAATTGCAAAGCAAGCAGCAGTAAATCTAAATTAACAGATAAAATGCAAAATTACAACTAATATGAGCCAATATGCAGCAACAAGAAAAATAAGTCAGTAGTAAAACTGGCTTAACAGTGTAATGTAAAGTGAAATTTAGTAGCACTATGCCTGGGAAATAGCAGCAGCAAATGAAATAACTTATATCTAAACATGACAAAGCTCAAGCAGAAAAAATAGTACACTAAAGACAACAATGCAGATAAGGGAAATGTATATTCACATCTTAATATCTATGTCATTAAAGTGGTGCACCACAACTTATTCTACAAAATAAATTACCAAGTACCTGAAAAGAATGCAGTTCCTGTGAAGGTAAATGTCTTTTTGTGCTCCCTCATTTTTTAAAAAAAAATTATTATTTACTCGATCTGTAGACAGAAAATATTTATATTAGTACATCTATAAAATTTTATTTTAACCAACGCTGAAGTACAGCTAGAAACTAGATATTAAACAAAATGAGTTAATAAATACATAAAGCAAGCCATATAGCATTTCTCTCAATAGCCGTGAAATGTTTCTCATCGTTTCATTAGGCATTTTAGTAAATATCATAAATTAAGAGCTCCACAGTATAATCATATGTTTTAAAGTTTGAGCATGTCGTATTTGCGATACTTTCTGCAAAGGAATGTCAATAGCGAGGATAATGGCCTCCCTTTTTTTTCCACCTGTGCCTCTGAAAGGCACACACTAATGGCTTTTTTCCAAGTGTCTGTCGCGCAGCTGGGTGCCCACGACGCATTACGTGCAGGTGGTCACTTAACTTTCTTACCGAAATATTTACGACAGCAGTTTCTGCTACAGTGGCAGTCTCATGTAAAAAATTTTACAGGTCGAGAATTTGCGTTGCAAATGTGTAGAAACAAAATCCTATGAATATAACAGTGTTCAAAAAGTTTTTGTCGGCATTGTGATACATTCGCGCATTCACACACACCTCATAGCTCTTAAAGTACGATTCTTGGTTTCCAAAATCCATTTCCACAAATCAGAGTCCCTAACCACCACTCACCACTCATATACTTATTCGTTGACACTTCTTCAAAATTTCATAAAAATAAATAGGTAGCATAATCAAATTCCTCATTTATGGTAGCATCATCCTACTGATCATAAACACACCTCAACAGCATAATACATATCGTCGTCGTAAAAATAACATCATAACACCTCAGTCAAATCTCAAAATCGTCGTTGCTTCCTCCAATAATTTCAAAACCTAAAAAATATTCCCTGCTCATGTCAAAAGTGTCATCTGCCTCAAACGTACTTTAAAAATCGTGATCCCATACCAAATGCACTATTCAGAGCTCTCATAGTATCACAATGGTTCCGAAAAAATACGAACAATTCACAAAGTACAGACAAAATACAATTTCATAAGTGTGAAATTATCCAACTGTGTAATTGCATAAACATGTGTCACTGACATTAAAAAAAAATTTTTGTTTCTCTGTTAAATAATCAGATAGCTGTGTAATTCTGTGTTGGAGAAATATGGTACCGATGTGTAAAGTTGTATAAGCAAATACCATATTAGCTAGGGCTCCTTGTGCTTGCCAAACACATGATACACAAAGTAAGCGTGTACCCCCCTGAGGATTAATGTAATTATACCCTCAGGTGTTACAGATTACAGAAATGGAAATGCATATCACAGAAAACTTTCATTGTAATTCAAAAATCTTGAAAAATAAATGATTAAAGTACAAAATTAATCACTCAAATGCGTCTCCTGTAGCGCTGAATGTGCGTCTTGCTGTAAGATAATTCTGTGAAACTGTCGTAGTTATCGTCCTCTGTAAGCAAAGTTCTGCTGAAGTCAATGTAGGGGAAGATGGGGGAATTACACGCATGTGGGTAATCCCACACAGGCTGATTTACGCAGTTTGAATGGCGCAGGCTGTTCCCAGTTGGTGCTACACCTTGCCGGCAGGAGTAACAACTACTATGCGGTTTATGCCAGCCATATTCCAGTTGCATTGTTGGAGCAGTGAAGTATTGTTTATTTTCGGCGTGTTTCATGTAATTTTGGTCAGCTGTATTTTGCAAGGTAAGTGCTACTATAAGTTGCTTTAATGTAATTCTTGCATATCAACTACTAACCCTAGATAAAACCTTTAATTTAATTGTAGATTTGCCCCGCTATTTGAATTAGGTGCCGAGTTATGCTTAGGTTATTCATCGAACTTACAGTGAGGTAATGCCACACAGCTGTTGAAGTGCGTGGTATTACCCCTTGCAGGTTATATTTTCAATACTAAAGAGTTTTTTTTAAATTTCAGATGGGTAGATATTATAAAAGAAAAAACCCAGAAAGCAAAATGGATGCAAGAGGAACTTTGTAAGGATCTTGCTGCCATCAAATCTGGAAGAAAAATAAGAGAAGTATCAAGAGCTTTTGGGATTGATGAAGCTACTCTGCAAATGAGAATGAACTTTAAAAATACCGAGGGTCCAAAACTTGGAAGAAAGCCAACATATTCGACAGAGCAGGAAAATGAGACTAGGGATCATGTTATTACAATGACATTACATGCATCTAGCTGTGAAAGATTGCATTAGAGTGTGCAGAGGCTAACAACATTGCAAACAATTTTGATAAGTCATCTAGGTGAGCTGGAAAGGATTGGCTAGCTCTATTTTAAAAAAGAAACCCAAGTATTAGCATGAGAAAACCTGAAGTAACTAGCATTAACAGAATACAGGCATTTAATGAAGAAGAGGTTGATGCATATTTTAAAAACTTAGAACATGTCTTTGATAAATAATAATTTAAAGAGGGGCGAGTGTTCAACGTCTATGAAATGAGCACAAATACTCTACAAAAGCCTGAGAGAATTTTGGCTCCTAAAGGTGTTAAACAAATAGGTGGGGTCATGTCTTGGGAAAGGGGTAAAAACGTGGCGATTTCAGAAGGTGTCTGTTTAGTTTGTAGAGAGTTTGGGAAGGATGGAGAACTATTGCACCGATGTATTTCTTATAGCAGATGGAGTCATGAAGAATGTAGTGGCTGGAACACTCCAAAAGGTTCCAAGTGCGATCTTTGCTGTACGGTATGAGAAAATGAACTCTTTTCACTTCAAAAAAAATGTAAAAAACGAAAATTATAAGAGATGTTTGTAGAATTACATTATTTCGTTCTTAAATATACTGTTTACTATTTGTAGTAACTAATAAACAAATAAAAATAGCAAGTATTGTACATTTTTAAGGTTTGTTTGTTTTACGTGTTATTACCCAGTACTTTTGCGTGTCATTACCCTCAGGGGTGGGGAATACCACGCATTTGCACTTTTTTTTTATTTTGATGTTCAAAATTAAGGTACTGTTTATAACTATTTATAGACGATTGGAATATGTGGAGAAATGTCCATTGTATGGTATGTACTTATTTTCGTAGGTTTTAATGACATAACGAATGGTTCACATCGATTTTTCCTTAGGTGCGTGTATTTCCCCCACTCTCCCCTACTTACCTCATGATAAACGAAAGTGAAATGCTTTACGTATAGATATCGTAGTTATTACATACCTTACCGTGATGAAGAAAGTACTGTACTGTAATGTATTGTTGTGCTACAGAAAAGGCTGCCTCATTGTAGCTATACCACAAAAGTTACTACTAAAACATGTTTTACTTCCCAGAATAATTCAGAAAAACTGTGCAAATATAAAACAGATACACCGCAAAAGCAACAATGTAAATTGTGTCACACATTAGTAGCGTCGTGATATAATTGTGTAGCTGTCAAAGAAACCAAATGCTAAGTCATATTTAATCCCACAGAAATTACTTCATTTCAAGAAAACCAAAATGTTGCATGAAAATCTTATTAGCAGTGCCGGTATATGTTCTAAGTATGTGAGCCTTATAGTCGTTAAGTGATCGTGCAACTAACAAGCAAGAATGTACACACACAGTAAAATGGTGTCGTCTGTTCACTATAACAATGCACATGTAACTACTGTCTAAATGTGTATCCTAGGTTCTAGATTGGATAGTTAACTTCAAACACTGTTGCATGTTAACAGTTTCTAAGTCTAACAAAGCATACTAATAATGTAAAGTGAAAAATTTTATGGCAAAGACTAAGTTAAAAAGCAGATCATCTCTCAATAAACGATTTTACATGTGAAATGTGGTGCAATCCTTTACCCTTTCTAGTACGCAGAGTTTCAACTTCAAAGTAATTATCATGTTGTATACATCGGTATAGAATGCAGGAATTTTTCTCAAGGTTAGCATCAATGTTATTTTTCTCTGAGCCAGCCGGCGCACGTGGCTGCCTGCGGTGCGAGTCATTGTCTGTCTCTTTGTTGGCTCGCGCCATTATTGGGATTAGGAGACCGAACTTCTACGAATTCACCTTCACGAGAAGGCCCTGCCCTGTTTGAAGCTCGCCAGTTCTGATGGAATTCAGGTCTGTCGTTTTGTCGGTAGTTTACATAGTTTCTTGTTTGTCGGTCATGTGGTGGAGAATTTCTCCCGGAATCGTAACTGCCCGCTGAACTGTTGCGTCTGAAGTTATTCTGTCTCCCTTGATAATAATCGTTTTTGTTCCCATATTGTCTGTTTCTATGGTAATCTCTGTCGTATTCATTACTACGGAAATGCGATCATTCTCTGTAACTATTATTACTCTGCCAGTAGTTGTCATATGGGTGGTGTCTGTTTTGGTCACGATTTGCGTTGTGAGAATAACCTTGTTGTGTCTAGTTATTATTTCTTTCATCGCAGAATTGCGACGGATGTGACCTGTAATTGTTCTGTTCCTGTTTTCGCGTTCCGCGATCATCAGTGTCAATTTCTAATTCTTGTAAGAGTCTCTGAAAAGCTTCAATGTCGTCTTTGCAACGTCCTGCCAAAATAATACGCCATACATGTTCAGGTAATTTGATTAAGCAAATGCGGATGAGTTCTGAGGGGCTGTATGGGTTTGACAGGTACTGATTCTTGTGCAACATGTCTTCAAAATATTTCACAAGACTGGAAAATTCAGATTGTTCGAAATGTTTCATCATTATGATGCCATTTTTACTCGGTCTTGTGTGGCTTGAGACCTATGCTGAGAGGAAGGCATGATAAAATTCTCCTTCACTGTGGCAATCGTGAATGACCGATCGCATTCTTACAGCTGGTTCATCCTCTAAATAGCCACACATAAATTCTAATCTGTGCTCTAATGACCAGTTGGGAGGAAAACAATGAGAGAATTGATGAAGCCACGCTTGTGGATGAATGTCGTTGCCGGAATTCTTAAATGTTTTGAATTTACGTGTAGTAATAATCAGCTTACAGTCAAAATCATCATGTCGGCGAGTCGCATATCGGTCATTGTTACTTCGTTTCGGCGGTTCCATCTCAAAATTCGGTGTACCTTGCCAATTTCTTGCATAATTTCCGAAGTACCCCGTGTTACTATTTTGTGGCTGTTCCGTATTTTTATGTCCCTCTTCCCGTATTGGAGCGCGAGTGTTCCCTGAAATATGTAATTCTTGTATTACCTGTGTCAACTGATCTTGTACTTTCCGGATTTCTCTTTGGTGTTGCGTATTAATTTGATTCTGATTTTGTTTGAATTTCCTAATTTGTTTGCATTCTTCTGTGTCATTAAAGACTACCGGTTTTGTGTCATTCAGATTATCATCTACCTTCGTAGATAAATTATTTAGCTAATCCGAAAGTTCAACTACTTTCTCTGATAATGAACTAATTTCCTCAATGTGTCTTTCTGAACCAATTTTCAGAGTATCTACTGCGTCCTTTAAGTTTTCCTGAGTTTTTGCAAGTTGCGTAACCGAATCGCTAGATGCAACTGAGTCAATTTTAGCTTGCAAGGTGTCGTGATTTTCATGAACAATGGTTTGCAGTTCTTTTATGGCTGCTTTGTGATTCTGTAATGCATTTTCATGCCGCGAAAAAATAGGTTGAAAATGCTCACAAATTTGTGTTTTTACGTCATTACAGACTTTTTGACATTTCGATTCAACGTTATGTAACTCAGTTAAATCTTCACGTGTTTGTTCAAGCGTGGTGTCTAACTTACGAAGTTTTTTTCCATTGTGTCTAACTTTTGAAGATTTGGTTCCATTGTGTCTAACTTTTGAAGATTTTGTTCCATTGTGTCTAACTTTTGAAGCTTTTGCTGTGTTTGTCCCATTTGTTGTATTAGTTGTAATAACAATGCACTGGTGTCTGAAACATGTTCCTCAGTGCTTTTCGGCAGTGAATTTGCACCGGCAACATTCACATTTTGACAAGCAGAAAATGTGTCTTGACTTATTTGAGAAAACGGTGAGGACCCAAAACCTGAATCTACAGCATTTGCGAGATTGTGTCCTGTCGTTTCGGCTTCCTGAGGCGAGCTGTTGCCAACCGATCGATCGATAATGCTTCCCTGTTCACTAATTGTTTCACTGTCTTCGCCATTATTTGCCGCCCGCTCTATTTCCCTATGCACCATTACCAAATTACTACTTCGAATGTCTGTTACTTCATTACACAGTGGTGCCGATAAGCTACGCTCGTCGTCACTATTATTTCTCAGTTTACTTTGGAGCCTAGTGTTACGTTTTTCACACGCCATTATTGTCACAATATTTCACACGACAACACAGAAAAGCACAATTTGAAGAGCAAAAATAAGAGAACACATTAACATAGCGCTGAAAATAATATCTAGTTAATTGCAGCTGCGAAATACTTGGTGCAAATCTACATGCGTGCCACACCTGTTTTACTGTACAACAATGAATGACTGCAAGTACAAAGGAAATTCTCTCTATGATTACGCGCTAGTAAAATCAATAATCCCGACAAAAGAATGGCCCTGACTAACATTAACCTATACCTTTCACAAATCACTCACCTCACAAAAATCTTCGTTACTCGAACTACTGCAATACAGCGAGCGCCACTACTGCCAGCTAAATAAAAGATTCAAACTACGGAAGGCACTAACTACTGATAGGCATAGTTAGCAAATGAAAGATTTTAATAGAGAACAAACAATGTATTTACCTTAATGGTGTTGAAAACTCATAATATACATAGCAGTTCATGACAACCAGTCTTACAAATTACAAAACTCCGCCATCTCTCTCCCCACATCCACCACTGCTGGCGGCTCACCTCCAACTGCGCAACACTACGCGCTGTTAACATCCAGCTGCCCAACACTACAATGGCAGGCAACAATGCAAACTAGCCACAGACTGCACACAGCACAGCCAGTGATTTTCATACAGAGTGCTACGTAACGTTGCCAATAAGAAAACATAAACAGCCTACATGCAAACTAGCCACAGACTGCACTCAGCACAGCCAGTGATTTTCATACAGAGCGCTACGTAACGTTGCCAATAAGAAAACATAAAAAGCCTACTTACAATTAGTGACGGAGCACAAGCTCGTATTAGGGAAGGATGGGAAAGGAAGTCAGCCGTGCCCTTTCAAAGGAACCATCCCGGCATTTGCCTGGAGTGATCTAGGGAAATCACGGAAAACCTAAATCAGAATGGCCGGACGCGGGATTGAACCGTCGTCCTCCCGAATGCGAGTCCAGTGTGCTAACCACTGCACCACCTCGCTCGGTAGTGCCACACGAATCCCTGTCTCTGGCACCAGTTCTGATGGCATAACACTCCCAATCTATACCCGGCAAATTGAAGTCACCCCCTATTCCATCGGCATGATCAGGAAAATTACTGATAATATTCTGCAAGTTCTGTTTGAAGCGCTTTAAAACTACAGATGATGAGCCAAACGGTCTATTAAACCATCTGATCACCAGAAACGTTCAGTGGTCGAATTAAAATTCCAGGTGAAAGGATACCATTGGTACGATTCAATGACTACATTACTCAGTGAAAGTGAGGAATAATTTCGTGATATTTTGAATGGAATGAACGGTCTGATGAGTAAATAATATAGAGTGAGAGTAAATCGAAGAAAGACGAAAGTAATGAGACGAAACACAAATGTGAACTGCGAGAAACTTACAATTAATAAAATCTTCTCGGCTATCATGCCGTGGTCGAATAGAGTTCGCCTTAAAACCCGGGGTTTCGTCCCATCTGCAGAAGACATTTTTAAGATGGGTCGTAGCTTTATCGAATGTCCGATTGACACCTTGGCTTGCTACTGTTGTTGTTGTTGTCTTCAGTCCTTAGACTGGTTTGATGCAGCTCTCCATGCTACTCTATCCTGTGCAAGCTTCTTCATCTCCCAGTACTTACTGCAACCTACATCTTTCTGAATCTGCTTAGTGTATTCATCTCTTGGTCTCCGTCTACGATTCTTACCCTCCACGCTGCCCTCCGATGCTAAATTTGTGATCCCTTGATGCCTCAGAACATGTCCTACCAACCGGTCCCTTCATCTTGTCAAGTTGTGCCACAAACTCCTCTTCTCCTCAATTCTCTTCAATACCTCCTCATTAGTTATGTGATCTACCCATCTAATCTTCAGCATTCTTCTGTAGCACCACATTTCGAAAGCTTATATTCTCTTCTTGTCCAAACTATTTATCGTCCATGTTTCACTTCCATACATGGCTACGCTCCATACAAATACTTTCAGAAACGACTTCCTGACACTTAAATCTATATTCGATGTTAACAAATTTCTCTTCTTCAGAAACGCTTTCCTTGCCATTGCCAGTCTAGATTTTATATCCTCTCTACTTCGACCATCATCAGTTATTTTACTCCCCAAATAGCAAAACTCCTTTACTACTTCAAGTGTCTCATTTCCTAATCTAATTCCCTCAGCATCACCCGACTTAATTCGACTACATTCCATTATCCTCGTTTTGCTTTTGTTGATGTTCATCTTACATCCTCCTTTCAAGACATTGTCCATTCCGTTCAACTGCTCTTCCAAGTCCTTTGCTGTCTCTGAGAGAATTACAACGTCATCGGCGAACCTCAACGTTTTTATTTCTTCTCCAGGAACTTTAATACCTACTCCGAATTTTTCTTTTGTTTCCGTTACTGCTTGCTCAATATACAGATTGAATAACATCGGGGACAGGCTACAACCCTGTCTCACTCCCTTCCCAACCGCTGCTCCCCTTTCATGCCCCTCGACTCTTATAACTGCCATCTGGTTTCTGTAGAAATTGTAAGTAGCCTTTTGCTCGCTGTATTTTACTCCTGCCACCTTTAGAATTTGAAAGAGAGTATTCCAGTCAACATTGTCAAAAGCTTTCTCTAAGTCTACAAATGCTAGAAATGTAGGTTTGCCTTTCCTTAATCTGTTTTCTAAGATAAGTCGTAGGGTCAGTATTGCCTCACGTGTTCCAACATTTCTGCGGAATCCAAACGGATTTTCGCCGAGGTCGGCTTCTACCAGTTTTTCCATTCGTCTGTAAAGAATTCGCGTTAGTATTTTGCAGCTGTGGATTATTAAACTGATAGTTCGGTAATTTTCACATCTGTCGACACCTGCTTTCTTTGGGATTGGAATTATTATATTCTTCTTCAAGTCTGAGGGAATTTCGCCTGTCTCATACATCTTGCTCACCAGCTGGTAGAGGTTTGTCAGGACTGGCTCTCCCAAGGCCGTCAGTAGTTCCAATGGAATGTTGTCTACTCCTGGGGCCTTGTTTCGATTCAGGTTTTTCAGTGCTCTGTCAAACTCTTCACGCAGTATCGTATCTCCCATTTGATCTTCATCTACATCCTCTTCCATTTTCATAATATTGTCCTCAAGTACATCGCCCCTGTATAGACCCTCTATATACTCCTTCCACCTTTCTGCTTTTCCTTCTTTGGTTAGAACTGGGTTTCCATCTGAGCTCTTGATATTCACACAAGTGGCTCTCTTTCCTCAAAGGTCTCTTTAATTTTCCTGTAGGCAGTATCTACCTTACCCCTAGTGAGACAAGCCTCTACATCCTTACATTTGTCCTCTAGCCATCCTTGGTTAGCCATTTTGCACTTCCTGTCGATCTCATTTTTGAGACGTTTGTATTCCCTTTTGCCTGCTTCATTTACTGCGTTTTTATATTATCTCCTTTCATCAATTAAATTCAACATTTCTTCTGTTACCCAAGGATCTCTACCAGCCCTCGTCTTTTTACCTACTTGATCCTCTGCTGCCTTCACTGCTTCATCCCTCAGAGCTACCCATTCTTCTTCTACTGTATTTCTTCCCCCATTCCTGTCAATTGTTCCCTTATGCTCTCCCGCAAACTCTGTACAACCTCCGGTTTAGCCAGTTTATCCAGGTCCCATCTCCTTAAATTGCCACCTTTTTGCAGTTTCTTCAGTTTTAATCTACAGTTCATAACCAACAGATTGTGGTCAGAGTCCACATCTGCCCCTGGAAATGTCTTACAATTTACAACCTGGTTCCTAAATTTCTGTCTTACCATTATATAATCTATCTGGTACCTTCTAGTATCTCCAGGATTCTTCCACGTATACAACCTTCTTGTATGATTCTTGAACCAAGTGTTAGCTATGATTAAGTTATGCTCTGTGCAAAATTCTACAAGGCGCGTTCCTCTTTCATTTTTCTCCCCCAATCCATATTCACCCACTACGTTTCCTTCTCTCCCTTTTCCTACTCTCGAATTCCAGTCACCCATGACTATTAAATTTTCGTCTCCCTTCACTATCTGAATAATTTCTTTCATCTCATCAATTTCTTCATCATCTGCAGAGCTAGTTGGCATATAAACTTGTACTACTGTAGTAGACATGGGCTTCGTTTCTATCTTGGCCACAATAATGCTTTCACTATGCTGTTGGTAGTAGCTTACCCGCACTCGTATTTTTTTATTCATTATTAAACCTACTCCTGCATTACCCCTGTTTGATTTTGTATTTATAGCGCTGTATTCACCTGACCAAAAGTCTTGTTCCTCCTGCCACCGAACTTCACTAATTCCCCCTATATCTAACTTGAACCTATCCATTTCCCTTTTTAAATTTTCTAACCTACCTGCCCGATTAAGGGATCTGACATTCCACTCTCCGATCCGAAGAACGCCAGTTTTCTTTCTCCTGATAACGACGTCCTCTTGAGCAGTCCCCGCCCGGAGATCCGAATGGGGGACTATTTTACCTCCGGAATATTTTACCCAAGAGGACGCCATCATCATTTAACCATACAGCAAAGCTGTATGCCCTCGGGAAAAATTACGGCTGTAGTTTCCCCTTGCTTTTAGCCGTTCGCAGTACCAGCACAGCAAGGCCGTTTTGGTTAGTGTTGCAAGGCCAGATCAGTCCATCATCCAGACTGTTGCCCCTGCAACTACTGAAAAGGCTGCTGCCCCTCTTCAGGAACCACACGTTTGTCTGTCCTCTCAACAGATATCCCTCCGTTGTGGTTGCACCTACGGTACGGCCATCTGTATCGCTGAGGCACGCAAGCCTCCCTACCAACGGCAAGGTCCATGGTTCATGGGGGTAGGCTTGCTACTGACTGCACCAAAATTCCGCTTCCGCGAGCTTCCGCGCAGTGTCGTGAAGTCACATGTTTTGAATACGTGAGCGCAACTGGCCGATGTCGATTGCCGTCGTGCTGTCGCTATCATCTCATGGCGGAAGACTGGTAAACATCTTCTTAAGAATTGCAATCCAAATATATTCAGTTACACGCCGTTATCTTTTCTACTGAAATTCCTGGAGTGTTTTACAGTCTCTATAGCCTCCCTGTATAGCCTTTAATGGTATCTATTTGTGGCTGACAATAATTGAGTCCTATCAAAATGAACGTCGTAGTCTCCTGGCTACAGAGCACATTCCGCAACAGCTGATCTGTCAGTCTCCTCTTCTGCAATTGCCCTTGTGCCCGTTTAGTCGTTTTTTGTAGTCTCCACGTACACCTCCCCACAACTACATGGAATCCTATAAATTCTAGCTTGTTCTGGCTGTTGGCGAGCATCCTTGGCCGATGTCTTCCATGTGGGCGTGTAGATTACCGCAATGGTCCGCTGTTTCAAGGTTTTTCCTATGCGGTGAGTCACGTCCTTAATAATTTCCCCGGCGCATGAGTATCGCTATGATTTTCACGCTCTTTTCACATCAGCGAACGAATAACCATTATTGAGCAGTGAACTGGTGAGATGTTTTAATTCTGGGTCAAGCAACTCTGGTTTGCTGATTTTCCTTGCTCTACCTGCCAACGTTTTTATGATGCCTCGCTTTTCTTCTGGGTGCTGGTTCGAATTCGGGTGTAGGTAATGGTCTGTGTGGTTGGGTTTTCGCTAAACCGTGTGGCCGAAGAAACCATCTTCTTTCTTGAAAACTAACACGTCAAGAAAATTTAATATTGCGCCTGCTTCCTCCTCCATGGTAAACTGAATCTTCGGATTGATCCCGTTCAGATGTTTGTGAAAATGATCCAGTTCCTTCCTGCCATGCCGCCACACAATAAACGTATCATCCACGTAAGGGAACCAAATAGTCGGTTTCTTGTTCGCAGTTTCCAATGCCTGCTCCTCGAATATTTCCATAAAGAAGCTCATTATAACCGAGTTAGGGGCTCCGCATAGGGACACCGTCCGTCTGTTCACAGAACTGTTCGTTCCATTTGAAAAACGTGGTTATGAGGCAATATTTAAATTCTGCGACTTCGGGAGGGAAAATCAGATTCCACTGTTGCACCACTTCAGTGAGTGGAACCATAATGAATAGCGACACCACATCAAAACTAAGAAATATGCTCTCCGGCTTTACCACTATCTTTGATATACGAATCCTATCTGCGAAAATGCGGCGCAATAATGTTGTCAAGAACTTGGCAGTCGATTAGGTGGACGAACCTATAGCACTCACTATTGACGTTACGAGAACACGTTCTTTGTGCACCTTCGGCAATCCATAAAGTCTTGGTGCTAGCGCAACTGAACTGAAAAGACTTTTCTGAACCGCGTAATAGTTCTAAGAACTTTGTCAGTGAGGTATTCCTTTATTTCCTATGTGTTTGCAGATCTAATAAGTCTTTAATATTACAATAATACTCGGTCACATTCAGAACAACCGCTGCATTTCCCTTATTCGGGCGTTTTATGGCATTCCTCTCACCCACAGTTAAATCACTTTTTGGAGGCTTTACGGGAGACAATACTATTACATATATGAAGTCTTCACGGGTTGTCAGCCGAGTAGCATCGTCATCTCGTAGCAACGTTTCGATGGAATTCGTCTCCATCATCTTCAGGCTTAGATGATGGAGACGCATTCCATCGAAACGTTGCTAGTAGACGACGATGCTACTCGGCTGACAACCCGTGAAGACTTCATATATATGAAATTCGCCGAGAAAGCCTGCACTCGCATTTAATACTATTGCAGCTTCTTTACGGATTCGAGCCTATCACGGTGGTGAAGAGGACTTCCTACTAGCAGCTACAGATACAGTGCGTTGGATTGAAGGACTGGATATTCAGTTGTAAAGACAAACGTAAGTTTCTTGTGTGTTAATATGTACATATGTATAGGCCGGCCGGAGTGGCCGTGCGTTTCTAGGCGCTACAGTCTGGTACCGCGTGGCCGCTACGGTCGCAGGTTCGAATCCTGCCTCGGGCATGGATGTGTGTGATGTCCTTAGGTTAGTTAGGTTTAAGTAGTTCTAAGTTCTAGGGGACTGATGACCTCAGAAGTTAAGTCCCATAGTGCTCAGAGCCATTTGAACCATTTTTTTGTACATATGTATATGTAATTTAATTTTATGATGTTTCTGTATTAGCCATACGCTAGACAAAAAATAAATACGGATTTCTTCAGCCATAACCTTGTCCGCACTACGAATGTTGGCTTCTACACTGGCTATTATTTCTTGCGTGGGCGCAACTCGCGGGCTAATGGCAGAATTTCCACCCTTGGAAAGCACAGATCTCTCATCGTCAGACAACGAACGTTCGGTTAAATTAATAACGGTGCGGGAAACGTCTACATGTTGGATTGTCTTAGTAGGTTGCAAATTATCAGATTCCTTTTTCTGTGTATTAGACGTTGTCAATCTACGCTCCCTACTACTATTGTGCAACAGTCTGTCAATTCTATCCCAGTCACCACTACACAATTTATTGTTGATAGTAGTATGGGAAGACAGTAACTTATAGTCTGTGTTTGCCAGGTCCCGGTGGGTCTGCGGCATCTGCTCTCGTAGTAAGGCCTCTTCTGTCCGTTTGGAAGTCCACTGCGCCTTGGCCGAGCTGCATGGCCGCTTAATCCGCAAAAACTTCGGAATAACACTGTTCGCTCTGCAACGAGATATAAATGTGAGGGAACACAAAAGCAGCACTCTCCTCTTCTGGAGACCTTCCATGGCCGCACATTTCTGGACATCTCCTCCCCAGAGAGGCGTCTAATTTTAAAACGTAAACTGTCACGGCCGGAAATGTCACAATTAATAAAATGTTCCGGGCTATTATACCGTGGTCGAATGAAATTCACCTTAAACCCCGACGTTTCGTCCTCATCTACGGAGGAGATTTTCAAGAAGAATCGTAGCTTCTTTGAATGTCCGATGCACACCCTGGCTCGCTAATGACTACAGCAAAATTGCGCTTCCTCGACCTTTCTCGCAGTGGCGTGGTGTCACATGTTTTGAACACGCTAGCGCAATTGACCGCTATCATCCCATGGTGGACTGATGGTAACTCTTCTTCAGCGTCGGAATCCCAAATCAGTTTCGCGCCTTCCTCCTTCCTGATGAAATTCTTGGGGTGGTTTACAATTTCAATGGCCATAATCTCCCTCCTTTAAAAGCACGTGGATACAAAAGTATCAGCGGATAGTTGAATGGGTTTCTGTTTCTCTTTAGTTGCTTCACGTAATCCGTGATCACTGTCTTTAACTTTCTTTGTTTAAGAATAAAATTAGTTTCAGGTGGTTGCTGACAGAATTATTAGTGCACCACCATTGAATTTAAATCTGTCTTTCCGTTCTCAGGATTACTATGTAGAAGCAAAGCTACGAAGAGATACGATCTATAACTTACTATTGTAAACAGTAGACGTTAGAGGTTATATATACGGCGTTCCTTTCTAGAGACAGAATGATATAGGCGGTGAATGACTAAGAGTTAGTCGGTTATGTAATCTCTTATTTTTAGACCATTTCAGGGCTTAATATCGTTTATAATTCAAAGTTTAAATAACGTGTTGAGTATATTTCTCTTATATTTATATTCTTTCAACTAATATATTGACAGCAGCTGTACTTTTTCCTCTTGAGTAAATATCACTTAAATGGACAACTCAGCGCTTTTTCTCCAAAGAGACCCATGCAGTTGCAGCTCTAATTAAGGACTGCGAGATGAAGCCCCTCGTAAAGATACACTGCCTGATAAAGTAAGTGAAGCACCCAGAAAACGTGGTCGAATGTCAATATAACTTTGTACCTACAACACATCGGTGGCTCTGTAAATGATTACACATGAATAAACGAGATGAAATGAATAGAAAGGAAGAGGAATGGGATAGAAATAGGAAGGGAGGAATGACTTCAGGCCGCACAGTCCGCTGCGGCTATGAAACGACCAGAGCTGAGAATGTGTACCGGACCAGGACTCGAACCCGGATGCTTCGCTTCTCTAGAATGGTTGCCTTAACCGCATCCATCAAATGGGTGGGCTTTTAGTCCGACCCGAATTCCCAAATTCGCCTCACCGCACGACACTCGACCATTAACCCCTTAAAAATGATTCAAATGGCTCTAAGCACTATGGAAGTTAACATCTGAGGTCATTAGTCCCCTAGACTGAGAACTAATTAAACCTAACTAACTTAAGGACATCACACACATCCATGCCCGAGGCAGGATTCGAACCTGCGACTGTATCGGTAGCGCGATTCCAGACTGAAGCGCCTAGAGCCGCTGAGACGTCATCTCCATCCGGGAGACCGTGTGAAGGATGCCAAGAATCAGTTAGAAGAATTGTAGGCCAGCTTGCATCACGAACGGATGGAAAGCCTTTATGACACACTTTCCAACTGAATTGCTAGAGGCATCTAGTCCAGTGAGGGATCAACGCCGTTCTGATGAGTGTTGTCATACTGACAAGGTCTTTGACTTCCTTTTGTAATGACTGAAACAGCATTACATGCCCTCTCAGCCAGTGAGGTTTCATTTCGTTTCTACTCCTTTCCGAGTGCTTTAAGTTTTTTGTCAGTGTATATTAAAATAAGTGTTCCAGTAATATATTACTCAATTCAGATAAGTAGGAGGCTTTTCGTATAGTTCAAGCACATATTTAAAGAATGACAATTAACTTTTTTTAGAGCAGATGATGAGTGATGTTGCAAACTGTTTGTAGTTAATCTTAAGACTCTGTCTTGCAATGTCAGTTAGGTCCATGTTGCATAGGTTTGAAGGCGTGGCCTCCATGGGCTTCTAGATAGCTCGACTAGCAGAGCCTAGGGCCGTTCTTCCATCCTCCGCGTGATTTTCACATTCCACTGCTTAAAACAAAGGCGAATGAACGAAGTGCTGAACTTTCGCCCTAGGATCTCGAATAAAGATGATATGATCTACATCTACATTAATCCACTGCTAAACAATGACGTGCATGGCAAAGAGTACTTCTCGTTGTATGAGACATTACAGTCTCTCCCCGTTCCATTCATATATGGAGTGAGGGAGAAATATTTAAACGTCTATGTGCGCACTCGCTATCCCTATTTGTAATACATCGCCAGATTCAGTATTTAAAGCTGGCTTTTCAGGGATAGTCTGTGCCTGTCTTTAAGCGTGTATCTTTTCAGTTTCTTCAGCATCTCCGTGACTATCTCCCATGGGTCAAGCAAACGTGTGATCATTCGTGTTGCCTGCACTGTAAACGTTCGGTTTTTCTCCTTAATCCTTTTGGTACGGATGCCACACACGTGACCGGTATTTTAGGATAGGTTGCACGAGTGCCTTTTAAGAAATCTCCTTTGCAGACAGATTGCATTTCCCCAGTACTCTGTCAATGACTCAAAGTCTGCTTTACCTATGGCTGAGCCTATGTGACCATTCCATACCTAGAAGTTGTTGCACACAGGCATTATTATGAGTGAATGGGTTCCAGTTCTCTCGTTGGTATTGTAATAACACGGCACTACGTTTTCTTTCTCGTTCTGTGAAGAGCATAATTTCAAATTTCCAAACAGTAAAATCCGAAATGGCAATCTTTGTTCTACTTTGAAATCATGTCAAGATACGAGTGCATATTTGTGCAGCTATTTTTTTCCGACAGTACCTCATTATAGAAAACTACATGAACTGCGAAATATCGCCTGGAAACAAGAATTTCGCTTGATACACAATACGATCATACTGTCGATAATAGGCGTATTTATTTTCCAGAAATCACGGCCGCCACCTTGATCAGTCAGAGCTCAGAAAATTTTCCACGATTCTACAACAAATAGAAATAGTAGATGCTAGTTCTGTGGACCACTTCTGCTATTCTTCTTCTAGGTGCGTGTGACGTGTCCTTTCTTCCAACTGCTGGCAACAGGCTATTGTTGGCGGGAACTACGGTAGACTGTGGCTAGAAGAGGGACCAACAGCTGCACATTCTGTATTGAATCTCAAAATAGATTTCATCAGGACCTGGCGCTTTGTTCAGCTTCAGCAAATTTCAGCTGCTCCGCAACACAACTGATGCTAGTATCTATCTCACAAATCTTAGCAGTTTTGCGAGAAATAAATTAGGGCAATAGCTGCAGATTTTTCTTTGTAAAGGAACATTTAAAACGGAGTTCAGTATTTCTACTTTTGCTGTGTTACACTCAATTTCAGTTTCTGTCTCGTCCGTGAGCGGACACTAACTTCTTTATCACTAACGGGCTCTACATATGACCAGAATTTCTCTGGATTTTGTGAGAGCTCTTTGTAGTAGTTCACTACAGAAGTCCTTGCAGGCTCCACCACGCATTGTCCACTTGACTGCCATAGGCGTTTCATTCAATATCTCTCTCTCTATAGCCATATGCTTTGTTTTACACATGTAGAAGTTTCTTTGCAAAGACTGTATACCATAGAAAGTCCCATCAGTCAGGAACTGTCCTATTAGGTACATAGCTATCTATTACAGAGTCGACTATTACTTTAAACCTAAGTCACAGCTCTTCTGCATATCCCTCTACAGAGTTAAGTATTTCGAGTTCCTTATTGAGGTGCAGTACTATGCCTCTTCATTCGCTGAGCGTATAAATCACGTCTTCTTAACTTTATTTGTCCTTTGTACTTTCGTAATCATTTGGTCTCTGCCGTAGGAAGTTCTCAGAGTTAGTAATGTTTCGTAGGACGTCTTGTCATGCCTACCACCTACAAACCAGACATTTTCCCAGATGATTGATCTTACCTCTGATGGTGAAATTATGTCTGGGGAGCTGACGTACTAGTGAACTTAAGTTTTCCTTTACATCTAGACGTGTGTCCGGTTGTCGATAGAATGATCGGATTATAATTTATGCCCATCCTTCATACTGAGTCTTGCCCAAACAATCTTGCATGCAGCTTCAGTTTCACTCTTTGTGGATTTAGGTTTCCTATTTGCTGCGGCAGACACACCAATTCCATTTACTAAGAGCCTATCCTTTCCGTATCCACTTAAATTTTCCTTAAAAATCTCACTGCTATCAATTGCAGGTTTTAACCATCTTTCCGGTCCTGGTATTATGTGATCCCCACAGCATTTCAAGAGCGACTCAGATTCTGCCACCTCGTTGTGAATACTTCGGTATTTAATCACAGGGATATTAACACCCTGAGGTAGGTTTTTCGCTGGATCTTATACTGACACTTCCGCGTCTCCTACAGCTGTCACTATCTCGAGTGGATGTAATGCAGCCTAGTCCACAAAGACCCTTGAGTACACCTCACACACAGTCAGCTACCTAGGTATCAGACTCTGATGTGTAGTGCATATCCGACCCGTTTAAGGAGGCACAAAGTACCCAGTTCTATGGCGCAAGTCTAGAAAGTAGCAGTCTAGCTTGTCACAGCTTGTTTCTGGTTCAAATCTTCCATTCGACTTAGAACCACTGGTCTGCGGACATTTCTGAGGACAATACAGCAAACTGTAAGCTCCGTTCAAACTTTGTGAGCAGGGCTGGTCAGCCTTCTCTGTCATTCACTGGAATGATTCAAATATGACCTAGGAACCCAGGCGTCATGCGTCGTCTGTTGGTTGGTTGGTTGGTTTTGGGGAAGGAGACCAGACAGCGTGGTCATCGGTCTCATCGGATTAGGGAAGGATGGTGAAGGAAGTCGGGCGTGCCCTTTCAGAGGAACCATCCCGGCATTTGCCTGGAGTGATTTAGGGAAATCACGGAAAACCTAAATCAGGATGGCCGGACGCGGGATTGAACCGTCGTCCTCCCGAATGCGAGTCCAGTGTCGAACCACTGCGCCACCTCGCTCGGTCGTCGTCTGTTGCAACCGGCACTACAACATGCATTTGGTTGCACCCTGTTCACTCAAAGGCTGACGGAATAGCATCTTCAACATCTTGAAAGAGGTCCACTGCCACATCCATGGCCTTCCTTCCCATCGCTTGCCGCACTTTGACTAAGAGGTACAATTATTCGCTATACTTTGAACTGTTAACGATTTATAGACCATGACCTTTTTGCGTTTGCCTCCTCTTGACAAAACAGGCTTCCCAGCAAGTGGAGTGAGTCTCACAGGCTCAGGTTCGATTTCAGTGGAAGTCAACACCTCGAACATGTCGGTTGGAGGGATGAATGTAACGCCCTGAGGTCTCTCATGTCAGTGGCCCACTTGTACAGGTGTCCAGCCCTACAACTGACACGCCACTCGGTGTCAAATGAGTGAGTAGCGATGGATTCCGTACTTCCTCTAGAGGAGAAAGGATCCGCAGGAGAGGACAGTAGTTTTGCTACCTTCGATATCTCTCGCACACGACTGTTGGCATCCCTCCCATTCGGTGCTTCTTCCAATCGTTCAATCGTTGTGAGGGTGGATTACAGCTGTGTACGAATGTCAACTAACGCATCCTGTGCATTATGGGCAGTGCAATGTTTTACAGAAAAATAACCGAAGAACCTTAAGATAAGCCTATTGGCTGTCTTTTATTTCCTGGATCTGTTAAACTTAAAGGATTACTAATTTCCTTTAAGAACTGAAGCAATTAATACACAACACGTGGTGTAAAAATTATAATTTCCTGGATCTTTTTAGAGGTTAAAAGGGCTGACAAACTCGAAAATAGCGTTAATTTGCAATAAATGCCGACAGAATACACTCCGCCGGCTGGAGTGGCCGAGCGCTTCTAGGCGCTTCAGTCTGGAACCGCGCGATCACTACGGTCGCAGGTTCGAATCCTGCCTAAGGGCATGGATGTGTGTGATGTCCTTAGGTTAGTTAGGTTTAAGTAGTTTTAAGTTCTAGGGGACTGATAACCTCAGAAGTTAAGTCCCATAGGGCTCAGAGCCATTGGAACCGTTTTTTTTAACACTCCTGGTACAAGAGAAAATTGAATATAACACTACTATTTATAACATGTGCTACAGTAAGTGTAATTCACAAATACCGATTTATTACGAAATATATTATGAAAAGCACTCACACCGTCCCAAAATTCTCATAAATATTTCTTTATTTACGTAAATACATACTGAATTTCAGGGTGAACTTTTTTTATTCGAATTAGAATGCTATTACTAAAACTGAATAAAGTACAAGTACAGATTACAATACATATGCTTTAGCATAAAATACATTTTTTGCGGCGTACGCGTACGAACATACAAAGCATATCACAACCCAACGACTAGTTTTGATACAAACAACACACAGTCTTCTTAAATTTTCCATAATGTTTTTGGACCCAAGGTTTCGAATCGAATTTTTCTGACAGAGAAAATAACCAACGCCGGCTTATATGTGTAAATTTAACTAAGTAAATTTGCGAACACAAGGTTTTGTGGCGACTTTCAAAGATTAACACTGTGGCACAAATACGCCACACACACACACACACACACACACGCACACACACACACACACACACACACACACACACACACACAAAACAAAACAAAAAACGTAAAACGTGGAGTACAACGAAGCGTGCCCTCCGATTGTAGTATTTAAGTTACAACGTTTAATATTAATGTTTTGATAATGTTAAAGACACTCCTTTGTTTTTCACATTGAAAATGCTATGTGACACTGGAAATACTATGCCATGTTTGTAATACGGTAATACAGGGCTATTACAAATGACCGAAGCAATTTCATAAATTCACTGTAGCTCCATTCATTGACATATGGTCACGACACACTACAGATATGTGGAAAAACTCATAAAGTTTTGTTCGGCTGAAGCCGCACTTCAGGTTTCTGCCGCCAGAGCGCTCGAGAGCGCAGTGAGGCATAATGGCGACAGGAGCCGAGAAAGCGTATGTCGTGCTTGAAATGCACTCACATCAGTCAGTCGTAACAGTGCAACGACACTTCAGGACGAAGTTCAACAAAGATCCACCAACTGCTAACTCCATCGGCGATGGTATGCGCAGTTTAAAGCTTCTGGATGCCTCTGTAAGGGGAAATCAACAGGTCGGCCTGCAGTGAGCGAAGAAACGATTGAACGCGTGCGGGCAAGTTTCACGCGTAGCCCGCGGAAGTCGACGAATAAAGCAAGCAGGGAGCTAAACGTACCACAGCCGACGGTTTGGAAAATCTTACGGAAAAGGCTAAAGCAGAAGCCTTACCGTTTACAATTGCTACAAGCCCTGACACCCGATGACAAAGTCAAACGCTTTGAATTTTCGGCGCGGTTGCAACAGCTCATGGAAGAGGATGCGTTCAGTGCGAAACTTGTTTTCAGTGATGAAGCAACATTTTTTCTTAGTGGTGAAGTGAACAGACACAATGTGCGAATCTGGGCGGTAGAGAATCCTCACGCATTCGTGCAGCAAATTCGCAATTCACCAAAAGTTAACGTGTTTTGTGCAATCTCACGGTTTAAAGTTTACGGCCCCTTTTTCTTCTGCGAAGAAAACGTTACAGGACACGTGCATCTGGACATGCTGGAAAATTGGCTCATGCCAAAACTGGAGACCGACAGCGCCGACTTCATCTTTCAACAGGATGGTGCTCCACCGCACTTCCATCATGATGTTCGGCATTTCTTAAACAGGAGATTGGAAAACCGATGGATCGGTCGTGGTGGAGATCATGATCAGCAATTCATGTCATGGCCTCCACGCTCTCCCGACTTAATCCCATGCGATTTCTTTCTGTTGGGTTGTGTGAAAGATTCAGTGTTTAAACCTCCTGTACCAAGAAACATGCCAGAACTGCGAGCTCGCATCAACGATGCTTTCGAACTCATTGATGGGGACCTGCTGCGCCGAGTGTGGGAGGAACTTGATTATTGGGCTTGATGACTGCCGAATCACTAAAGGGGCACATATCGAACATTTGTGAATGCCTAAAAAAACTTTTTGAGTTTTTGTATGTGTGTGCAAAGCATTGTGAAAATATCTCAAATAATAAAGTTATTGTAGAGCTGTGAAATCGCTTCAATAATTTGTAATAACCCTGTATGTGTCACCAGACAGCGAAAGTTTCACAAACGATTCACTTAAATACGAACGTGAATTCTGTGTCGTTGCCTTTAATTGCTAAGAAGTTCTTTGTTTGTTAACGGCATTTTCTTGATAAAATGTGTTATTTCCCAATTTCGTTTTATTTATAAAGACCGAAAAAACTTCAAACAAAACGTATTTTGAGGCAAAACTGACGGGAACAAAATTATCTGTAGGAATCTCCAGCCAAAAATTCCAAGTCACAGATGCATTTACCTAATTTGATCTGTGAAAGTAAATTACTGTACTGAACACAGCTGCTTAGAAACTATCCCAGTACACCTGTATACCGACTGTCAAATGTCCACATCACACTAGAATCATCCTGTGTGGTTTCCAACGCTGCCACGATGTATCTAAATTCTGTACGAGCAACAGCTTTGTCACACAAAGTGTCGCCACGGCCTTTGTCCGTGGTTATGCGCCTTTCCGTCGCAGACGTGCTTAGCGGCGTAGCATAGTGGAAGTGATAGCCGACCCGCCAAACGCTGCAGGTGTGTGACACGTGTTATGTCGACGCCACCCTGAACCGTTGAGATAACGTGATTAACACAGTGTACAGCTGCCACAGTGTCGCGTTGCAGAACAGAGCGGCAGGGTAATTCAGCAGCGTCCTTTGTATACCGCTTTGTACGTGCTCCAAAGAGTAGTTCTTGCGCATAAACTTCAAAAGGGGCCGTGCAGTAGACTTCTTGTACTGATAGTTCTTTGAGTTCGTTAAATCCTTTGGAACTTTAGCTACAGTACTATGAACAGGGCAACTGTCTGACGCCAAAATCTGAAGGTATTCGTCAGCAAATATTGTCACCACAAAGTATGATATGCCCACTGATTCGTTATAAAATAATGTAAAAATGGTGTTCCATTATTCTTCTGCCGGCCGGTGTGGCCGTGCGGTTCTAGGCGCGTCAGTCTGGAACCGCGAGACCGCTACGGTCGCAGGTTCGAATCCTGTCTCGGGCATGGATGTGTGTGATGTCCTTAGGTTAGTTAGGTTTAAGTAGTTCTAAGTTCTAGGGGACCGATGACCTCAGCTGTTAAGTCCTATAGTGCTCAGAGCCATTTGAACCATTATTCTTCTTATATATTTGTATTTAATTTTCGTACTCTCTCCAGAAGCATCACATTGTTTTGTTTTCACATTTTATTGTGGGGGTATATTTTTTAAAAATGGTTCAAATGGCTCTGAGCACTATGGGACTTAACAGCTATGGTCATCAGTCCCCTAGGACTTAGAACTACTTAAACCTAACTAACCTAAGGACAGCACACAACACCCAGCTATCACGAGGCAGAGAAAATCCCTGACCCCGCCGGGAATCGAACCCAGGAACCCGGGCGTGGGAAGCGAGAACGCTACCGCACGACCACGAGATGCGGGCGTATATTTTTTTTTTACGTTCATACGGAACTGACAACATACCGCTAAAATTTTATTCTGCGTGTTGTATTAGTGTAAATTTCTATTATGATCACATGTAACTTCAGATGCAAATGATTTAAAATGCAATGGCTCATGTAGGAACATTAATAATATAGGCAAGATTTCATTAATGCACTCACTCCGTCTTCGGGCCACGAGTAGGCTACCAGGACCATCCGACCGCCGTGTCATCCTCCGAGGAGGATGCGGACAGGAGGGGCGTGGGGTCAGCACACCGCTCTCCCGGTCGTTATAATGGTATTCTTGACCGAAGCCGCTACTATTCGGTCGAGTAGCTCCTCAATTGGCATCATGAGGCTGAGTGCACCCCGAAAAATGGCAACAGCGCATGGCACCTGGAAGGTCACCCATCCAAGTGCCGGCCACACCCAACAGCGCTTAAATTCGGTGATTTCACGGGAACCGGTGTATCCACTGCGGCAAGGCCGTTGCTATTTCTTTAATGCGGGAGATTTTTTTGTTAAAGGAAGAAATTGTGGTTAGCCATGGTGGTGTGTGAATGTGGGAGTGAAACGATACCCTCTTATTCTGGAAACACCGTTCCGATTGTGCAGGAATCTACACGAGCCGAGAATTATTTTCGAAGGCATGGAACATAAGAGTTTGGAAGCAATTTACTGAAAGGAGTCGATTTGGAGACAGTGGAGCCGTGATTTAGTGTAATGCAGCCATAAACAAATTGCAAATTGTTCCGCAATTAAAGGAGACGAACATCTGCACAGAACGCTGTTCGACGATGAGCTGTAGTACAGGAGAACGAAAACACAAACGATTAATGATTACAAGCGTCGCAGATGCAGACTAACATTACAAACGAAACTGTAACCGCCATTTGTAAGGTTTGTTTGTAGCTAAAGACCGAATAAACCTGCACGTCCCTCAAAGATAAATTGGAAGTGGTCATGTACACTTTTCGTACAGATATATTGAGTTTCACCTGAATTTAGGTCTTAAAACCCTCATTCCCATAATATCTGTTGCTATAGGAACCTGAGGCGTGACTGGAACAACGAAGGTAACGTCCTTACAGCGTGGAAAGTCAAAACCTAAATTTCATAAGGTATTAATCACAACATAGCTAGAAGAAGTTAGTCATAATGGCCGCCCGTCATCCATTATTATCCATAACAAGACGCAGATATTACTGCAGTATCAGAGACCTGGCACCCAAAGCAGATGCAGCATCAACGTATGTCTTTGTAATTCCGTCACTTCTCTGGAACTATGTACGTCAACAAAATCATAAAACCTCACAGACTGAGTTCTACAAAGTTTTAGATTTAACACAGACACTTTAAGATATGGCGACCATCTGTTAATCTAGAATTCAAAATGTCCGCATTCAGTTAATATTTTGTGTAAAGAAGAATTTTTTATGATGAAATCTATCAAATTATTTTAACTTCGCCACGTCATGACATACAACAGCTGTACGTCACATACTATCACAGCTTAAAATTGGATGAAATTCTCTGATGAGACATTTCTTAAATTAAATTAACTGACTACTTGCAGGCATTTCCTCTTTTCAGACACCTTAACGGCCATGGAGACATAATTCTACTTAAAACTGCTTTGCTAGTATTACTTCAGCTACCTGTAGCATGAATACTTTTTTACCTAATAATATTGCAACTCATATTGACAGTATATAACACACTTCATTTTATAACATTACTATTGTCGTAGCTTTTCTTGTTTTCGTCATCTGAGGAAGAGGAAGAGAGAGAATGTCAGTGATAAGTGTATATGAGCATGTGTCATGTTTCCTTCCTGTAATGACAGTTTCTGAACAGGAAGTGAATAAAAGACAGAATTCGGTGTGGTTCAGTAAATTTCTTTAAGGAATAAAACTGAATGAGATAACATGTGAATTAATATTGGAGCTATCGGGTTATTAGTGAAGGGAACTGCTGTTTGGAACAGAGATAAGTGATATGATCAGTGCTTAGCAGTTCATATTTGCAACTTTATAAAGGCAAGTACATTACCTCAGTGAAAGGAGATTAATATTTTAATATTAACAGCATTTTAAATACAGGACGAAAAAAAATCACAACACCAAAAAACAGTTAACGTAGTACAATGAAATTTCTGGAATAATTTTGAACAGGTAACGTATTTAAATGATTAACGTTGCGAGATCACAGGTTAATGTCAGCGCGAGACAAGCCTTGCGAGAATTTTTTTTCCGTCAGTCTTCTGACTGGTTTGATGAGGCGTGCCAAGAGTTCCTCTCCCGTGCTAAAGTCTTAGCACTTGCAACTTACGTCCTCAATTATTTGCTGGATGTATTCCTATCTCTGTCTTTCTCCACAGTTGTTGCCCTCTGCAGCTCTCTCTAGCACCATGAAAGTCATTCCTTCATGTTTCAACAGATGTCCTATCATCCTGTCATTTCTCCATCAGTGTTTTCCACATATTCCTTTCCTATCCGATTCTACACAGGACCTCGTCATTCGTTACCTTATCAGTCCACCATGTTTTCGACATTCGTCTGTAGCACCACGCCTCAAATGCTTCGAGTCTCTTCTGTTCCGGTTTTTCCACAGTCCATGTTTCATTAACGTACAATGCTGTATTCCAGATGTCCTTCTCAGAAATTTCTTACTCAATTTAAGGCCGATATTTGATATTAGTAGACTACTCTTGGCCAGGAACTCCCTTTTTGCCATTGCTAGTCTGCTTTTGATGTCCTCCTTGCACCGTCCGTCATTGGTTATTTTACTGCCCAGGTAGCAGAATTCTTTAACTTCATCTACTTCGCCACCATCAATCTTGATGTTAAGTTTCTCGCTGTTCTCATTTTTACTGCTTCTCGTTACCTTCGTCTTTCTTCGAGTTACTCTCAGTCCAAATTCTGTACTCATTAGCCTGTTCATTCCGTTCAGCAGATCATGTAATTCTTCTTCACTTTCACTCAGGATAGCAATGTCATCAGCGTATCGTATCATTGATATTCTTTCACCTTGAATTTTAATTCCACCATAGTTGCACTATACTCCGTATGGCGATATCCAAAACCAGCGCAGAGGCCACTGTGAACTGTGGTGCATCAAGGGCCACAGATGACTGGCGTGAACGACGGCTGTGGAGATGTCTACTGTCGAATAGATGTGCAGCTGCTGAGCAGCGACCGCCCAGATGAACCAGGGGGCTACCAACAGTAGCACCTCAACGACTGTTCAACGAACTTCGCTGCACATGGGCCTCCGCTGCAGGTGCCTCGACTAAGCACTCATGTGCGGTCTAAGGCGCTGCAGTCATGGACTGTGCAGCTGGTCCCGGCGGAGGTTCGAGTCCTCCCTCGGGCATGGGTGTGTGTGTTTGTCCTTAGGGTAATTTAGGTTAAGTAGTGTGTAAGCTTAGGGACTGATGACCTTAGCAGTTAAGTCCCATAAGATTTCACACACATTTGAACATTTTTTAAGCACTCATGATTTCTGTTCTTCCGTGACGAGGGCTGGAATTTGCACGCCAGTACTTCAACTGGATGTTCGCTGAATGGCGACACCTGGCCTTTTTAGATGAATCACGATTTACACTCCATCAGACGATGGTCTATTGACGTCTACGGCGTGAAACGTCGAAAAGTAAAGACACTGCAGCAATCATCACAAGGGTCCAAAGCGGATGGCATTCCCTGGGTGATCTCGTCATTCTGGAGGGCACAATGGATCAACATAAGTGTTCATCTGTGGGGACCATTTCCTCCGCTACATGCAGTTCGTTTGTCCTCTGAACAATGTCATCTACCAGCAGGACAACGCAACGTGTCACACAGCATGCAGTATACGTGCGTGGTTCAGAGAGTACCAGTATAAGTTTACCGTGCTTCCCTGTCAAACAGACTCTCTCGATTTACAGAGAATTGAGAACTTATGGTACCACCCTCATTGGGCTGTTTGTGCCAAAGGCCCTGAACCGACAAAAGTACCCCATCTGGCCTATTTAGCCGCATTACTACGCAGCTGTTGTGAAGGGTAGCGCCTTGCATCGCGCCTATGTAGATACGAGACAGTAGCAGGCAGAAAGCTTCATAAGTGAGCCATGTCTGGCATGAGAGATGTGCTCGTTTTCGGTTGGTAACAGCAAGTAGTTTCGCCTGTGACCGAAAGGTGTCAGCATCTTCCGGACAATGAAATTCTAAAATATTTAAAACAATATATTTGGGAAACTAAATCAAATGGTTCAAATAGCTCTAAGCACAATGGGACCTAACATCTGAGGTCATCAGTTTCCTAGAACTTAGAACTACTTAAACCTAACTAACCTAAGGACGAAACACACATCCATGCCCGAGGCAGGATTCGAAACTGCGACCGTAGCGTAGGAAACTAAACTGTATTCATTGCGATCACTGTGACTTCCATTACTTTTTGCTAATTTCTGTAGTAATTAGTGTGATTGATGGTGTGAATGGAAAGTATTAAATAAATGAATGAATGTTGCTATCTACAGGGTGTTTCAAAAATGACCGGTATATTTGAAACGGCAATAAAAACTAAACGAGCAGCGATAGAAATACGCCGTTTGTTGCAATATGCTTGGGACAACAGTACATTTTCAGGCGGACAAACTTTCGAAATTACAGTAGTTACAATTTTCAACAACAGATGGCGCTGCAAGTGATGTGAAAGATATAGAAGACAACGCAGTCTGTGGGTGCGCCATTCTGTACGTCGTCTTTCTGCTGTAAGCGTGTGCTGTTCACAACGTGCAAGTGTGCTGTAGACAACATGGTTTATTCCTTAGAACAGAGGATTTTTCTGGTGTTGGAATTCCACCGCCTAGAACACAGTGTTGTTGCAACGAGACGAAGTTTTCAACGGAGGTTTAATGTCACCAAAGGACCGAAAAGCAATACAATAAAGGATCTGTTTGAAAAATTTCAACGGACTGGGAACGTGACGGATGAACGTGCTGGAAAGGTAGGGCGACCGCGTACGGCAACCACAGAGGGTAACGCGCAGCTAGTGCAGCAGGTGATCCAACAGCGGCCTCGGGTTTCCGTTCGCCGTGTTGCAGCTGCGGTCCAAATGACGCCAACGTCCACTTATCGTCTCATGCGCCAGAGTTTACACATCTATCCACACAAAATTCAAACGCGGCAACCCCTCAGCGCTGCTACCATTGCTGCACGAGAGACATTCGCTAACGATATAGTGCACAGGATTGATGACGGAGATATGCATGTGGGCAGCATTTGGTTTACTGACGAAGCTTATTTTTACCTGGACGGCTTCGTCAATAAACAGAACTGGCGCATATGGGGAGCCGAAAAGCCCCATGTTGCAGTCCCATCGTCCCTGCATCCTCGAAAAGTACTGGTCTGGGCCGCCATTTCTTCCAAAGGAATCATTGGCCCATTTTTCAGATCCGAAACGATTACTGCATCACGCTATCTGGACATTCTTCGTGAATTTGTGGCGGTACAAACTGCCTTAGACGACACTGCGAACACCTCGTGGTTTATGCAAGATGGTGCCCGGCCACATCGCACGGCCGACGTCTTTAATTTCCTGAATGAATATTTCGATGATCGTGTGATTGCTTTGGGCTATCCGAAACATACAGGAGGCGACGTGGATTGGCCTCCCTATTCGCCAGACATGAACCCCTGTGACTTCTTTCTGTGGGGACACTTGAAAGACCAGGTGTACCGCCAGAATCCAGAAACAATTGAACAGCTGAAGCAGTACATCTCATCTGCATGTGAAGCCATTCCGCCAGACACGTTGTCAAAGGTTTCGGGTAATTTCATTCAGAGACTACGCCATATTATTGCTACGCATGGTGGATATGTGGAAAATATCGTACTATAGAGTTTCCCAGACCGCAGCGCCATCTGTTGTTGAAAATTGTAACTACTGTAATTTCGAAAGTTTGTCTGCCTGAAAATGTACTGTTGTCCCAAGCATATTGTAACAAACGGTGTATTTCTATCGCTGCTCGTTTAGTTTTTATTGCCGTTTCAAATATACCGGTCATTTTTGAAGCACCCTGTATATTAATTGCAAATATGTTAGCGTGAGAGCTGTGTACTCAGAGAGTGAAACATACGCAGGGGAAATTGTAAAATGCAACTGGTCAATTTATGGAACAGGGAAAACAAGATAAATTTTACGATAATTTTCTTACTGAAAGAGAGAGTTATTTTGATATTTGTGGATTTTATAAATTTGTTTTTTTGGTAAACTGTTCGTAAAATATATTAAGTTGAGATTGGTCAAAATTATATGACGCAGGACTGCGCGGTTTAATACTAACATTGGATTGGTTATGATGTATATCAGCTACTCGGAGGACAGTGAGTTCGCACGTACTTCGTGGGCTAAGAGAATTGCTTTATGAAGCCTCAGTATGGGTGTCAGCCGTGATCATGTCTTGTCGTGGATGTAAGGCGCTCTGAGTAGATGTGAAAATTTTACGGAATAATTGTTAAAAATGGACCGTGAAGTACCACAAAGTGAACGCAACGTGTGAAACACGCGAACAAGTGAAATTGTAATTTTAATATGTAAACTGTGACTTTTGAATAACCAAAACCCGCGTGGCGTATTATACAAGGCGCAACCGCAAACTCAACATTCGTAGTGGTCAAATTGTGTAATATTTGAGAGAGCATTCTGTCACAGACAACCCGTTTGTTAGTCTTTATCGTAATGGGTTTGGTTAATTACCATAAGCTGGCTGTTACGAGTGAATGTGACTGAGTGCGAACGATTCGATACTGTAACTTAAGATTAGCACGGGCGTGGCGGTATTTTGTAAAAAAGAAGTCACTATCTATTGAACTTTTTACTTGCAAACTACCTTTCAATTAATCGCTCAGCTAACCGGATAGTGAAAAACATTTGCGACCTGTACAGATGTATAGTGCGGCTGTTTCCGTTTCAGCTTTTTCTAGACGACCGACGTCACGCCTTTTTCTCACAGGAAAGGCGCGTGGACCGGAAATCAGAAGAAGAAATTCACCGCAAGGTGAGTGGACACTTTCTGTAGGACGATGCAAAATTAACCACGCCGATGCGGTAGGCTTCTATACTATAAATACGGAATTAATTAAAGCTTTAATATAACTGTAAATTATGAATGCTTCACTTAATAAACGAATATGTTAATATCAAATTTGTGCGAAAATTCGTTGAGCCCATTTTCAACTCAAATCCGTGTTTTTTACGTCATTTTCCTAACACAGAACGGTTAACATGAGATGATTATTGATCGAAACTAGTAATAAAATAGACTGATAGAAAGAAAATAACAACACCAAGAAATAGTTGTGACATAAACGGAAGTTGGAAGGAGCGTCTCTACATTCGAAAGAAGATGTGTGCTCCAATTTCGTGCCAGCCGCGTAACAGTGTCGTTAGTAGAGCCACTACGAGGATGCAAATAAAGTTTGATTGAATTACACGCACTAACAGTTGTGAGTGCTACCTTTGGGACTACACGTGGTGAGTTGATATTAGTCAAGAATGCCTTGCCGGCCGCTATGTCCGAGCGGTTCTAGGCGCTTCAGTCTGGAACCACGCGACCGCTACTGTCGCAGGTTCGAATCCTGCCTCGGGCGTGGATGTTTGTGATGTCCTTAGGTCGGTTAGGTTTAAGTAGTTCTAAGTACTAGAGGACTGATGACCTCAGATGTTAAGTCCCATAGCGCTCAGAGCCATTTGAACCATTTGAAGAATGCCTTTAAGGCGACAAAGACATCATTGTCAACACCTCACTGAGCCTGAACTGGGTCATGTAATAGGGTTACGAGAAGCTGGATCTCCCTTCTGGGATACTGCAGATACTTGGCAACAATGTAGCCACTCTAATTCATTTCTGACAGCGAGGGTCGTGAGAACTTATGGTCTCAAGAAGACTGGGCTCCAGACAGCTACATGGCACTACTGGGGGAGGACAATCGTGTTCGGCGTATGGCTCTGGCACCTGCAGCAGCAATTTGTCTAGCAGTTGGCCCCACAGTGACACAACAAATCGGTCAGCTAAAGGCCAGCTCCGAACCAGACGCCGTGTAGCGTGGATTCCACTGACACCAGGCCATCGTCATTTGCGAATTGTGTGGCGGTCAAGAGAGAGCCCACTGGAGGGCAGCCTGGAGGTCTTGTTGTGTTTTCGTATGCAAGCTGGTTCTGCTGGATCCCAGCAACAACCGTTTTTTGATTAGAAGGAGACCAGTTGAGGGCCTGGAATCAACCTGTCAGAGTCCTAGAAACACTGGACCTACATATGGGTTTAAGGTCTGAGTTGCGATTTCGTTATGACAGTAGGAGCACTTTCGTGGTTATCCCACACACCCTGACGCAATTTGTACGTCAGTCTGGTGATTGAACCTGTTGTCCTGCCATTCAAGAATAGCATTCCGTGAACTGTTTTCCAAGAATATAACGCTAGCCCACACACCGCTGTTGTACCCCAAAATTCTCTACAGTGTGCCTTGTGATATTATTGGATTTCAGACATTTTGCATATGAGAAATGGATAGCCACCGAGCTGTAGTTTGTAATAATACTAACCATGACAACGCGAGAGTAAAGAAACGAAATCTGTTTATAACGTGCGCTTATACCAAGACGCGCGGCCAGCGTTTAAAAGGTACTTTTAAACACTATGACTCGCTGGGCGCAGATATTTAAAATCATTGCCGCAGCGCTTGATAGCAAGAAGCTGCGAAACAGAAGAAAGATCAATTTATCATTTGTTAGGAAAATTCTAGAGTCTTTATAGTTAGTTGTACTTCTGGTCGCCGATATGTTAACATGTACTTCATTACCTTTGATGTTTGGTCGCCGACTTGTTAAGACGTGTTGTGTAGCACCGCTACAAGTTATATTTCATTTAGTGTGGAAAACCACGTTATCAACAAGAAAGAAGACGCTTTTGTAAACCTTCTGACGATAAAAAAATACTTACGCGCACGCCAGGACATTTAATTTTTACAAAATATCACACATACAAGCAGCGATTGTTGGACTGCTCCATGTATGAGAAAAACATAAAAATGTAAGATTTGTATACATTGTAAATTTGTTAATGTTTATAGTTTAACGCCTTTCTTCTTTAAGAATATATTGTTGCTTCACTGTACAGAAAATCTATGCTTATTCTTTTCTTTAAATTAACCACAAATAATGTTTATGTTTAAATGAACTTTGTTACAGGTTCGCTCTTTATCGCGGTGTCTCGATTGTATTTGGGAGACCATTAATGTGTTCAATTTCCGATCTGACAACTTTTTTTACAAAATTTCACTGTTTTGCATTTTTTTTATTATTCAAATAGGTCCCTTAGGTAATTTCATTGAAGTGTCTGATTGCGTGAAAGCAATCCGGGTTAAGAGGTCATTTGAGAAACTATTTTTCGCGCAATCAATCTGTACGTCTCCTGAACACAATCGAGAACCGACGCATCAGCGATCATTCATTAATTTTTCTCTCTTTCCAAGTCGTACCAAAAAACGGGCAAGGAGAACTGCCGTGAGTACGCAATCTAGTGTTAAAGGTTGCATTCTTTATCTTGTCGGCGAACATTGCCATAAATTATCATCATCAATGTTATATTTGGTTAAATACGAAAAGCAAAAACCTTTTAACGCTAGAGCCTACATGTTGCCTTGACCAGTTCGACCACCAGATTTGTCTCCAATCGAACGTCATCAGACAACAACTCTAGCGTTATCCATAAACTGCATTAACCGTCCCTGTATTGACCGACCAAGTGCAAGAGACATGGAACTGCATCCCATAAACTGACATCCGGAACCTGTACTACACAATTCATCCACGTTCGCATGGCTGCGTTCAACGTTCTGGCGGTTACACTGGTTATTAATGTATAAGCATTTCACAATCGCAATGGCGTGTCTCGCGCTGACATTAACCTGTGATCTTGCAACGCTAATTACTTAAATTTCTTACCTACACATCTGTATTCGCGGGATTAATTGTTAAACATATATTATTTTATTGTTCGCCTTTTTTCGTCAGTATAATATATAAAAAATTCTTGTGGTCAAATACTTTCCAAACTCTACAATAACAAACGCTGGATCATTGTATCTTCATTATCTTCACCTACATGATTACTCTCCTATTCACAATAAAGTGCCTAGCACGGTATTATCGCCAGGTAACACGAGTATTTAAGTAATGTGTGTCCCAATCTGTTTTGTTGCACGCAATCATTAAACAGTTCAGTGAACAAGTATATACCTGATCGCAGACACAATACATGGCGAGGACGACTGGGAGAGTCAGCTAAAAGAAGAAAGACAACGCTTTTGTGTTTCTTTCACCGCTATTCATCTTAAAAACAGTCACAAAATGAGTGTCTGAGTGTACCTACACTTTCTCAAGTTTAAATGATGTAAAATAGGCATCTGTAGAACAGCATTCACGGCAAATTCTTTGTTATAAAATGGCTCTGAGTACTATGGGACTTAACATCTATGGTCATCAGTCCCCTAGAACTTAGAACTACTTAAACCTAACTAACCTAAGGACAGCACACAACACCAAGCCATCACGAGGCAGAGAAAATCCCTGACCCCGCCGGGAATCGAACCCGGGAACCCGGGCGTGGGAAGCGAGAACGCTACCGCACGACCACGAGATGCGGGCTCTTTGTTATATATCGTTGCCCATCTCATATGTACTATACGGCAACGGTGGTAATTTATAATATTTATATGAATGTATTTCAGTTCTAGCATATAGCAGACGCACATTTGTTCGCCCCTCGCCATCGCCAGATTGTTTTAGCGTAACGTTGTGTCGTTAGGACGGGCATCCGGCCACAGGAATAAATGCCGAATTCGAGAAGATCGAAGGCCCGTCACGTGCGCAGCCGGAAAAAGTGGCAATAGAACCGAGAGAAACAATATTGCATATTTTTGAGCTGGCAATCGGCACTACGGAAATATTCGCTTTGAGTTTCACTTAATCTGTTTTGGTTCCAATTGTCTGTCCCTCGTACGTGATTTGACGCTACAAGGGGCGCTGCTTAGTCCTGTGCTGCAGTGTCTCTCCATGTGCGTGGCGCAAGTAGGATTACGCAAAGCGTGAAACGTTCTAGAAATAATCTAACACGTATTGAATAAAGTGTGTTGAACACCGGCGGAAATAATACTTCTGACAATATATATGAAACGAACTACTGATGCTAATCAAGATATCACTTCATAATATCGCCATAGTGCAAAAAGTATGTACTATTATTACTTCTAAAACGCCTTCATTTCTTGTCTTAAATCTGTTCTTGCTACTCAACTTACCTATAACTATAGCTGTGACAACTATACTAGCAAGTATTAGCTGAAATGAAATTAGTTACGTGCATACGTACTTTAACTGAACTGATACATGCAAAGAAACATTACAGTACCATCTTTCAGTACCCTATGCTATTGTAGCGTTGGGTTTCGCTGGTGTGGGATAAGGGCTCTGGTCGTGCAGGTACGGGCTTATTTTCTAAGCCTGTTTATGAACAACATAACATTAATAACAAATGCTATGATATGAAAAGCGTTAATCAATAAAAAGCAACAACATTCTGCCCAGGGCTAACGCATACGTAATACAGCGCCATCTTCCTCTATGAAATAGTGTTGGAAAAGAGACGCTTACTATTTCGGACCTTCCTACGTCATTCTCCGTTTCAAAGCCATTGAGGTCACGGAGTGTCTGCAAAGATGGCTTCGTTACGTTTATTGATTTGACATAAGACGAAACTTCTTACGATTTTCTATCGAGTCGATAGACAGAGTTTTGTTCAAGTAAACTAGAGGAATGCAGCCGGATGGAGTCGTAAACCACAGACGACATTTCGGCAGGTACACACCCCTTTATCTTTAAGGCAGTTTTGCCTTGAAAATTACAGGGATTCACCTGTCGAAATATAGGATATTGTCCATGTCACCCAGCTGCATTTCCAAGTTATTAGAACATTGTATACGCCGGGAGAAAGTCATATGTCACAGATAGAGTTTTACTTTCCAATTCGGTGAACACTTCACGTGAGGTCCTTCTAACGTTCATTTTGACGTGCTTGAGTTTTGTTTGTCTGTGAGGCTTTGGATCTGTTTAAATTTGCAGAGGAGATCTCGTTGCTTTCGATGCAGCTTTCTAACATGGTTGTCGTTCTACGGCAGATCTTTTGCATCTCTCACAACTTTTCTCGGTAGATACCTGTTTAAAGCGTATTTTATAGTACTCTTGAAATTTACCCATTGATGCTCAACATTGTTATAAAGGGAGCTGAAATTTTCATTTTGGTCTCTCAGGTAATCTGCCTTGTTGGTGTTGCCAAACAGAAAGATCTTCCTACATTTCTTTGCATTTCTATTAACAACCGTATTCAGTGATGCTGTAACAGCCTTGTGATCAAAGAATCCCATTTTTACGCTGAGTCGAAAAGGTTGTGCTCTCATGTCATGAGTAGATCTAAATTGTTACTTTCATTAGTCGGTTCTCAGATTAACTGCTTAATGTGATTTCGGATAACGCACGATTCCTAATCACTGAAGACTCTCATCCCAAAGTTTGAAGCAATGAAAGTAGCTCATGATATAAGATGGATCCATTATGGCTCATAGCCAAAAATTGAGTTTAAAAGACTGCTCATACATGGTGGCGGAAGAATAAAATTGGGTGGAAGCAACCACATTAGAAAGAGCTTGGAATAAATAGAGGGCATTTCCACAAACATGAGGTACAGAAAAACGAAAATAAACTCATGCTCATAAATTAAGGATAATTCTGATACATGGTGAAACAACGCTCTGGTGGACGGTTATCGAGTTTAAATCGCCTCAGGGTATGACCATGCGGTGCATCTGACTTGCGGTCGTTGCACGATGGCGCTGGCAGCAGTCCACATACGGAGAGGTTTGTTGGTGCATGTCAGAGTACGGTGCAGCGAGTAAGTGTGCAGACGTTTTCAGACGTGCTAATGGTGACTGTGTGTTTAAAATGGCTCAAAGAAGACATATTGATGACGTTATGAGGGATGGAATACTAGGGCGACTGGAGGCTGGTCAAACACAGCAGGTCGTAGCACATCCCTCCGTGTGCCACAAAGTGTGATCTCCAGCAGTCAGGAAACGGGTCCAGGCGCTACAGTACGGGACGTCCACAGTGCACAACACCACAAGAAGACCGATATCTCACCATCAATGGCCGCAGACGGCCACTGAGTACTGCAGGTAGCTTTACTCGGGACCTTACCGCAGCCACTGGAACAGTTGTCTCCAGACACACTGTCTGCAGACGACTGAACAGACGTGGTTTATTCGCCCGGAGACTTGATAGGTGCATTCCTCTCACCCCTGGTCACAGGAGAGCTCGTAAAGCCTGGTGTCAAGAACACAGTACATGGTCATTGGCACAGTGGTCCCAAGTTATGTTCATGGACGAGTTCAGGTATAGTCTGAACAGTGATTCTCGCCGGATTTTCATCTGGCGTGAACCAGGAACCAGATACCAACCCCTTAATGTCCTTGAAAGGGACGGTATGGAGGTCGTGGTTTGATGGTGTGGGGTGGGATTCTGATTGGTGCACGTAGACCCCTGCGTGTCTTTGACAGAGGAATTGTAACAGGTCAGGTGAATCGGGATGTCATTTTACACAAGTATGTCCACTTTTTCAGGAGTGCAGTGGGTCCCACCTTCCTCCTGATGGATGGTAACGCACGGCCCCACCGAGCTGCCATCATGGAGAAGTACCTTGAAACAGAAGATAGCAGGCGAATGGCCTGCCTGTTCTCCAGACCTAAACCCCATCGAACACGTCTGGGATGCTCTCGGTCGACGTATCGCTGCACGGCTTTAAACCCCTAGGACACTTCAGGGGCTCCGACAGGCACTGGTGCAAGAATGGGAGGCTATACCCCAGCAGCTGCTCGACCACCTGATACAGAGCATGCCAACCCGTTGTGCGGCCTGTGTACGTGTGCATGGTGATCATATCACATATTGATGTCGGGGTACATTCGCGGGAAACATTGGCGTTTCGTACCATATGTGTTTCGGGACGGTTTTCTCAAGTTATCTTCATTACCGTAGAATTACAGATCTGTGTCGTGTGTGTTCCCTATGTGCCTATTCTATTAGCGCCAGTTTTGTGTAGTGCCACGTTGTGTGGCACCACATTCTGCAATTATCGTTAATTTATGAGCATTAGTGCACCAAGAGAAGCATGAAAAGGAAGAGGAGGGAAGAGAAGTGGCAGAAGACGAAATATCAAAGATCCTTTTGAAAATTCCGTGGCGTTCGGATTGATATACAGAGAATACAGACAAGTGGCTTGCTTGTGACTGTTCCGACTCCGGGTTCCAAATTCTTAGTGATGACATAATCATTCAAAGCATGAGAGGGGAAAGTGATTGTCAGGAGGTTGACACTTTGAAAAACCAAATGCGGGAACGTCACCTGGTGAGGCGTTTGCGTGTCATGACACTGATCTAATATGTATGGAGTGACTGCGCGAGTGTGACACTGCACACCCGCTCACCGTCAAGCGGTTGTGAGACTTGGCTTTAAGAAATCAATTGAAGACAGAAGAACGACTGACTCTGGCCGGTATGTTCGAAGATTGACACTCTCGTGAGTACAGGACTGTACAAAATATAAATAATGTTGATTTTGGGTCATATTAATATTTATTGTTTTCTCGTCATTAAATTAACATTACAAATCTGGATTTTTGATTAACCAGATCGAATCCAATCCCACATCATCTGGATAATTGAAGTTTTACTGTAATTAACACTTTCCTCCAGTCATAACCATAACAGCGTCACATCCGCCACATCAGTGTGAACCCACGACCGAGCACATCCAGTGCAGCGAAAGTGAAATCTTTGAAGACGCTCTCAGGAAACCACGAAATGTGACTAATTTGCGCATCTAGAACGACAGATTCGTGTGTACGGTTGCTCTGGTACAACCAGAGAACATGGTTTATCAACGCAAGGAGAGTGTTGTACAGTCGGCCGCTGTGACCGAGTGGTTCTAGGTGCTTCAGTCCGGAACCGCGTTGCTACTACGGTCGCAGGTTCGAATCCTGCCTCGGGCAGGGATGTGTGTGATCTCCTTAGGTTAGTTAGGTTTAAGTAGTTGTAAGTCTAGGGGACTGATGACCTCAAATGTTAAGTCCCATAGTGCTTAGAGCCATTTGAACGATGTTAGTGTGTGGCACACCCTCCTCTTACAGGTTGTGGCTGCATACTTCTCGGCCACCGGATAAAGATGCGTCTGACCTCCAGGCAGGAAGTGCCCACAGCAGCTTGGCCATGCATTGGAAGACCATTGACCCCCCGGCTGCCCAGCTCCTCAGAGCCGCACGTCCCAGCTATACTTTCATCCCAGCTGAACTGCCATCTTCGTTGCTGGCCACCGAACCATCTGGCTCCTATACACATTGATAATACAGCCTCTCAATACAAGACCTGACCGTGCACCATACCAGGGATGGTGGTGCTACCTCATTTTACCGCTGATAGATACTGCAGCATCCAGCAGAGGCTACAATCGTCATCGCCACATGTCACCGTCTGCTGCTTGCCATCTCCAGACCCATCCCACTTCCATCAACAGCCTCGACCATCTCCCAAAGCGTTGCGTCTTAAGGCTTGCCAGTTGCTTCACCACGGCCACGACGCTTCCTCCGGGAGATGAAACAATCACTCAGAGCAGGAGGCTCCTCTCCTTGCTTCAACATCTCCTGGTCCAGTTCGCTTGCATCGACAACCTTAGGCATCCCCACAGAGCCTGACTAGTGGCGAACGCCGTAGGCTTGCCGGCCGCTGCGCCCTATATTGGACTGGAACGACTCTGGTGTAGTACGACGCTATCAACTGTGGCCTCTGGCCTAATTACATGCACTTCAGCAGCACTGCCACGGACGACTAACTGGGAAGCAAGGACAAAATGGGACGCATTTCAATTTCAAGGCACAGCATAATGATCTCAAAGAAAGAAAATGGCTCTGAGCTCTATAGGACTTAACTACTGGGGTCATCAGTCCCCTAGAACTTGGAACTACTTAAACCTAACTAACCTAATGACATCACAAACATCCATACCCGAGGCAGGATTCGAACCTGCGACCGTTGCGGTCGCGCGGTTCCAGACTGTAGCACCTAGAACCGCTCGGCCACACTGGCCCGCACCATCATCAGTGATAAGAAGTATTTGTGATTCGTGAGTTGCTTTTTCAACTCGAGAGGGAGTACTTTTTTGTATTTCTTTACTGAATAAAGTGATGCTGATATCTTCTTGTGGACTGCGGCTGTGTGTTCACTCCAACGTCGGTGATGGTCCAGAACTATCCCAACATTCTTTGCAGAAGAATAACAGGTGATTTCTGTGCCATTTAGGATTAAGAAAGGAAGAGATTCTGTGAAATGAGGAGTAATAGTTCTTTCGTTGGCGACTGATTGCTTGCGTTTTAGATGGTTTCAGTTCCAAATCCATGATCTCAGCGCTTTCTCAGGAAGCAAATAAGTCAGCGTTTATGTTCTGGACGGCTGTGTGCATATTTGCTGGGCTTACACGTAGGTATAACTAAATGTCATCAGGAAGTAAATGACATTTTATAATGACGACGAACGAGTCGTCGCAAATGTTGACTGGTGGCCAATGCTAAATAGAAACATATAAATCCCAACAGGTTTGTCAGTAACGTCGATAAGAGGCTGGCAGCACGGTCTGGATTTGCAACGACTCAAATAATTAGAAGTCGTTGGTAAAAATTAATATATATTGTACTTAACTGGTTGTACAGGACTCTTCTTGGCTATATACATATTATTATAACCAGATAGCTATTGAGGCCTCACTAAGGCCAAACGTTACTATGCGCCTTGTTAGAGGTTGCTTCCTATCAGCTGAAGGCTATGCTACTTTCCTACTTGACATCCCGAGTAAGAGTGGTCGAGAGCTCGCTAGAAACTTGATACAAGCCGCGGAGCGGCGCTTGTCGCGACTCGTGGGTCAAACGATACTAATACGGACCGCGGTGGATAACTGCAACCCCTAACAAGTGTAGTATCGAACGCTGATGCCACAGATATACTCGTATGTAATGGGAGACAATAACAGATACATCATTAACAATTAATGAGAAAAATAATGGGCCCAATAATTATCTTTGTGTGACCCCCTGTACTACATTCTTCCATTATGAACTCTTTGTTACAATCATTACACACTGTAGGCGGAGGATATGGAATGAGTGGACCCAATGTACAGCACTTGACGAAAAGTTTTGATTTTTGAGTTTATCAAGTAAAAAGGCAGAGTCGGTAATGTCAAAAGCTTTGCTGGTATCGATAAAGCACCTAATGGTTACCTCTTGTTTGTCCTTAGCTTGTATCAGTCGTCATGCTGTGATTTTTCTGGAAACCAGATTAATATCCATCCAGAGTGTTATATGATATGAAATAGAGATTTTATGAAACGCTTTCTCCAGGCCATCGGTAAGACGCTGGAGATCAGAAAATGGTTAAAAATGTCCGTTATTATGGGCAGTAATTAATCGACGAGAAAAATGATCATTTGTATTGTAATACTGTCGTGTACTGCAGCTGCCGAACGAATTCCTAAATTTCGTGCCAGTTGCAGAAAAACTTTTTCGTTTGCACCGACAACATCTCAACGGAATCGATGGTTTGCGTTCTTGTGGGCTGGCCACGAAGGTCAATTACATTCCTGACGGGGATTTCTGTCTGTATACTCGAGCTAATGTCAGGAACTAATGTGGGACATTTGACCCAGTTTTTACTAATAGATACTGATCCATGACGAAGGTATGTGTATATTACGTATTATAACCGAGTCGTCCGATCATTTATACTTACAATGACGATGATTTTGGTTTGTGGGGCGCTCAACGGCGTAGTTGTCAGCGCCCATACAAATTCCCAATCTTTGTACTAGCCAATCGCTCCAATTCTTGCATGACGATGAAACGATGAAGACAACACAAAGACCCAGTCCCTGGGTGCAGAAAATCCCCAACCGGACCAGGAATCGAACCATGGGTAGCAATGCTAACCATTAGACAACAAGCCGCGAACGCCGTAGGCACTTAATACTACCCATGTGAAGCCAGACGGGTCGCTAGTAGACATACCAAATGCACTCCACGGTTTGACAGTTCTTCTTGCCCTACACTTTCTGTCCTCCCTCGCTTCCTACAATAATTGACCGTTTCGTGTTGTATTATATCATCAGAGCCCTGTCTGTCCGTTTTCCGTTTCAAGTGCTTTCCTACTAGATTCGAACGTTTCAACATATAATTATATACCCTGAGAAGTTACATCTTCCATCTGTTGTGTCACGTTTCGACGACACCAGTTCCTCATTTCACCCATTTTGTACTTTACCTAAACATATTTTTCTCTCGATTCGATATTCCTTGCTTGGTTGATAACCTTTGCTTTTCCTTTGCATGGAATAAGACACCTTTCCTACAGATATCCCACGGTACATCAAATTCTGTTATCCAGCAACAAAAGAGAGAAATGCATATTTGTAGACAAAAAATTGCAAAGGAACACTATTCCCAAAGTAAATTTTTGTTGCCAGTAGTTCGACGAGCTTGCATTCTATACTTCTAGATTCATCCACAGGTATGTGTGAAACCGTAGCATTCAAAAGCAAGGAAACCGATTACAATACGACAGGCGAGTAAAAAATCCATCTGTAAACTACACTTTCATAAGGGGAGAAGGGATGATGCAGTTCTTGCCCAAACAAGCAAGAAAAGCAAGCCATTTTTATCCTCGGTGTTGGTAACTATGTGTGCGATTTATGGCACAGCTATGGAAGTGAGGGAACTCCGAGCGTCAGCAGATTTCGGCGCAGCGTCTTGCCACCATTAATCACGAATAAAGGAAGATCCTTTTGTGAGGACGCTCGGGGCTGGGATTAATGGAAGAACTTTCACGCCAAACGTCACGAAACGCGGGACAGTAGTTGAGATGCCTCCCGATGTCGTGGCCTTTGTGTCTGCGCCACCACTAGTAAACGGACTGAATGCTATCGAAGTAAAAGCCCTGTAGCATTTGAGACATCTTCTAGTTCTGTAGATGTCTGTAGCTTCGACGATGACATGCAGGATACGTTGCTACAACAGCGGATATCACCTACACCATAGATTTGTTAATCTTATAACATAATAACTTTGTGATGCATTTCACGTGATACTTCTGACTTGTTAACTGTATGAATTATCTCACTAACCGCTTTATGGGAAAGAAGAATGAAGTTGCTCGTTACGATTATGTCGGTTTCATGACACCAGTTGTTAAATTACTTGTATGTGGAAATGCATCCGCATTTTTCTGACTCGATCTCAAACCAGTTAGTGGCATAAATGGAAAAAAATAATGTTTTCGCCTCCTTATAGACGACTGTTAAGGTGTAAACAGTATTTCTGCACCTCACTTGTTGGCGAAATAACTTTCTAAGTAGTCTTTGGAGAATGTAAATTTATAGTACGTCGTCCTTCTACAGTTTCGATTATCTTGAGCAAAGCAGTGTGTGCACATACCTTTAACATTGTCACAGATGTCAACAGCATCCCGTTGTTCGCTAGAGTGTCAAATTTTGTAGTTTTCCTATCATCACTATACCTACAATTAAAGGACACTGTCTGTGCTACCATCCTGCTAGAGATGTTAAACCTGGGTTTATGTGGAAGATGTATAATTGTCTTTGTGGCAAGTATGCGCTTTGAGGTGGTGGATGTAATGTGCATGGGAGTGTAACATGTTGTACGACTCCCACGAAAGGCAGGAACCATGTTGGAGTACACGGTTTTAATAGCGAAAAAATGTTTGTACAACTAACATTCCAAGAAATACACAAACTAACTCATCTCAAAGCAAAGCCAAGTTACTATGTTTATTTCTCAATCACCAATTTCAATATAAAAATGGTGTCTACTACGAGCACATTACACAACTCTGATTATTTTTTTCTTCAACCATATTCCCATGCTTTGTTCTCCTGGGTCTGTTGTTGTTATTCTATATTGTATCTTTATGCACTTGCATAGGAATTATAAGGACTGACATGAGCATTGCCGATATCATCTTTCACCTTTTGAGTACGAAATAGAAGAAAAGTGCACAAAATTGACCTTTACCGCCGTAGTAAGCAATGAACACAACAAAAACTGGCAGAAAGTAAAAAATAAATTACTATGATAGCAAGCGACGAATACAAGAACGATTTGGGAACCACTGGGGCAAATACACTCCTGGAAATGGAAAAAAGAACACATTGACACCGGTGTGTCAGACCCACCATACTTGCTCCGGACACTGCGAGAGGGCTGTACAAGCAATGATCACACGCACGGCACAGCGGACACACCAGGAACCGCGGTGTTGGCCGTCGAATGGCGCTAGCTGCGCAGCATTCGTGCACCGCCGCCGTCAGTGTCAGCCAGTTTGCCGTGGCATACGGAGCTCCATCGCAGTCTTTAACACTGGTAGCATGCCGCGACAGCGTGGACGTGAACCGTATGTGCAGTTGACGGACTTTGAGCGAGGGCGTATAGTGGGCATGCGGGAGGCCGGGTGGACGTACCGCCGAATTGCTCAACACGTGGGGCGTGAGGTCTCCACAGTACATCGATGTTGTCGCCAGTGGTCGGCGGAAGGCGCACGTGCCCGTCGACCTGGGACCGGACCGCAGCGACGCACGGATGCACGCCAAGACCGTAGGATCCTACGCAGTGCCGTAGGGGACCGCACCGCCACTTCCCAGCAAATTAGGGACACTGTTGCTCCTGGGGTATCGGCGAGGACCATTCGCAACCGTCTCCATGAAGCTGGGCTACGGTCCCGCACACCGTTAGGCCGTCTTCCGCTCACGCCCCAACATCGTGCAGCCCGCCTCCAGTGGTGTCGCGACAGGCATGAATGGAGGGACGAATGGAGACGTGTCGTCTTCAGCGATGAGAGTCGCTTCTGCCTTGGTGCCAATGATGGTCGTATGCGTGTTTGGCGCCGTGCAGGTGAGCGCCACAATCAGGACTGCATACGACCGAGGCACACAGGGCCTACACCCGGCATCATGGTGTGGGGAGCGATCTCCTACACTGGCCGTACACCACTGGTGATCGTCGAGGGGACACTGAATAGTGCACGGTACATCCAAACCGTCATCGGACCCATCGTTCTACCATTCCTAGACCGGCAAGGGAACTTGCTGTTCCAACAGGACAATGCACGTCCGCATGTATCCCGTGCCACCCAACGTGCTCTAGAAGGTGTAAGTCAACTACCCTGGCCAGCAAGATCTCCGGATCTGTCCCCCATTGAGCATGTTTGGGACTGGATGAAGCGTCGTCTCACGCGGTCTGCACGTCCAGCACGAACGCTGGTCCAACTGAGGCGCCACGTGGAAATGGCATGGCAAGCCGTTCCACAGGACTACATCCAGCATCTCTACGATCGTCTCCATGGGAGAATAGCAGCCTGCATTGCTGCGAAAGGTGGATATACACTGTACTAGTGCCGACATTGTGCATGCTCTGTTGCCTGTGTCTATGTGCTTGTGGTTCTGTCAGTGTGATCATGTAATGTATCTGACCCCAGGAATGTGTCAATAAAGTTTCCCCTTCCTGGGACAATGAATTCACGGTGTTCTTATTTCAATTTCCAGGAGTGTAGTATTCAGCCACCCATCATTTCAAGAGATTATATTGCAAGGGGACTGTTCCATTCAACAGCCACCATTTCACTTACACCACATTTCTTAATTTATGAACGTATATTCGGTCATCATTGAATATCTGTGTTAGTACCAGGCATTACAGCTTTATTATAATTTCGTTGAAAGAATGTGCAATGGCCATAATACTCTTTAGTCTGGGCAGTGTATTATCTGCGAGCTGAGTTCATTGATTCCTGCTGCTATGGCTGCCGATGGGAAGGCAGGGCAGCAATAGGTGGCCCGCTTTGAGATCTTGCTTAGAGGATGGCTTCGGCTAGTTAGTGGAAAGCAAGGACGCTTCGGCGGGCGATACAATGCTATCCCCTGGGCCAGCGGCAGCAGGTACTGGAGCTGTGGACTATCACAGGACACGGTACATTTGGGTGACCCACGTGACACCGGAGGGCAGCGACCGTGGGAGCAAAATGTTGGGACCTATTGTAAACGAAAGCGTAGGCAACTTGATGACGCTTGTGTGTGTTTGTTTCTTTCTTTGCAGTCTGGCTGCGTTCGTGCCACTGCGACGGCATTCAAAGTTTATTGGTCAGACGCACTGTGACGTCAGTAGTTCACTGAATTTGCGCCGAAGTTGCGGACGCGGGTCTCAGAGGCCGGTGGTTGTGCGTAGGAATAGAGCCGGAATTTTACAGATACTGAATAATTCTGCTGTTGGGGTAGCAGTTACGGACAGTTCCACGATAGGATAGTTTTGGGTTCTGGCTCAAGTCTTGTGGGCTGTGCAGAGGAGATATTTTTGCACAATGGTAAGAACGGCAATGTAGCTGCGGCCAGCTGTGTGCATGGACGGAACTAGAGGTCCGCCGTCCGTGGAGGCAATTTTGCGTTCGGGCTGTGCTCGTGGAACTGATTGGTTGTACGTGCACCCTGCAGCACTTCGAGAGGAGGTCAGCGAACTCTCGTCTCATGCAGTCCTCGTGCAGCATGAGTGCACTGCAGTGGGCAGAACAGAGGTTGAAGTTCGCGGTCTTTCGATAAGCTTATAGCTGCTCGTTCCGTGGAATCTGTAGGCTCATCTCATTGAACATTAGCCTTGTGTCATTTATGTCTATTTACTAGCGTTATCCATAATAATTTTCAAGGGCAATAGTGATTTGTTAACTTTCTTCCCCTTTGCCAACTATGGGTCGTTAGTTTCCTGAAAACGTACTGTTGGCTTTTCTGTGTTACTATATTTTCGACAAAGTTCATTTTTAATCGAGGTTGTGACATTTTAGAGTATGAATCATCTTGTGATACCAGTAGTTACTGTCTTTATTTCGTAATTTCTCTGTCATTTTATTTTGGAGGAGTTCTTATATATTTCGTTCTTACTAAGTGTATAATCGTGGAAGTGCACAGTCATTCACTGATCGGGGTCGAATATTGGACGTGTTGCTTTTGCGAGAAAACGTCAGTGAGCTTCTGTTTGCTGTTAGCCTGTTCATGCGTTGCATTCTGGTGAACAGGAAGTGAAGCTGATTAGCGTACACGACAGCTGGGATATAGCGGGGAGTTGTTGACAGAACTGTGCCTTGCACTGTTCAGCATCCGAAGCTATCAATCTTGAGCCACCTACATTGATCGTTTTAAGACGCGGTTTTCTTTAACAACACAGACGATACACATATTTCATTTTTAAACGACTACATTTCGTTCATTTTCCGACACGGCTCCAGAGTCATGAAGTTTGGTTCATATGTAGCGCAGTGGCATTGTAACTCATTTTTTCGTCGCCAGATCCTTCATTCAGTGACCCTCCTCTAGGATCACAACCCATTGATTCATCTGCAACGCTGTCAGGACACATTTTCTATCAGACGCTCTCACGACCCATAACTTCTTGATAATTCGTCTGTAATGTTGTATTGCGGATGAATTATTATGCTCTCAGATTTCTTGTATATCAGCTTAGATGTTATTAGATTTATTGAGGTTTGGGTAGGTCAGAATAGAAAATTTGTATAATTGCTATAGATACTACAAGAGTAAACATACTAATTAAGTAATTTTCTTTCAGCTCTTTTGTATGTATGTTTGTGGTTTCTACATCACTCCATGAGATGAACAGATGCGTTGAATACAGCACTGTTCGCATTTTGGAGGTGCATTTGATGTCTGATGGATGACCTGGGGAGAGGGGGGGCTGGGATATGACCTGGGGGAGTCGCTGCTACAGCGTTGCGACTCTGGCTAAAAATGGGGGTTAGATGTGAATACAAGAACTCAACAAAAGAGTTCTCTTAGCCTCTCTGACTTCAATTCTCCACAATCCTACCTACACGTGGTGCCCCAGTTAAGCTGAGCAACCAAGTGGAAGGTTGGGTAACCAATCCCAGTGGGAAACTGGGTCGGCGAGCCGACAGGATGTGGAGGACAGTGGAAGGCAACGGGAAACCACCACTGGAATTACTTCCCTAGATGTTCATGGGATGGACCTCTTTGTACAATATTCCAGAGGTAAACCTTCCCCTCAATCGGATCTCCAGGAGGGGAATACAACAAGGACTCCAGAGATTAGGGTAAATGGAATAGGAAGGAAGGAGAAGAAGAAGGAAGACTTATTGAGGATTCGGACTTGGAATGTTTTAACCCTTCTCCAGGAAGGGTAATTAGAAAACGCCAAACATGAAATGACAAGAAATAAATTGGATGTACTCGGAATGTGAGGTGGGATGGGATGGTCGTGGAGAACTAAAAAGTGCCCACTATCGATTGTACTATTCAGGTGAAGATAAAAATGGACTGTATAGCGTTTAAATGTTGATAGCTAAAAGACTGAAGGACAAGATTATAAAGGATGAATATGTTAGTGGAAGAATAATGATGATGAAACTGAAAGGGAAAAAGAAAGACTTAGTTATCATCCAGGTCTACATGCCAACAAGTAATCATTCAGATGAACAGGTAGAAGAATGTTATGAGAAGATAGAAAACTTAGCAGAGAGAGAGAAAAGAAATGCATGTATTGTTATAACGGGTGAGTGGGATGCGGTAGTTGGTGAAGGACCAGAAGGAAAAGCACGGCGAAAATTTGGACTGGGGGAAAGAAATGAGAGACGGCAAAGATTGTTCGAATACTGCAATGAAAATCTCATGGCAGCCGGAAATACTCTACTTGATAAACACAAATGACATTCAGGGAAGAGATAAACAACGATGGACTAATGGAAGTAGAGACAGCAGAAGGTAAAGGTGAGTTAATCCCAAGAAATAATGAGAAGACGGGAAGAATATATAGAATGGCTATACGCTGCAGACAGCCAACCAAGCGAAGAAGACCTTGGGATAGAAGAAGATAAAGTTGCAGATGATGACAAAGGAAATGCAATACTAATTAGTGAGATTGAAGAATCTATGAAGGAGATGAAAAACAAAAAGACAATGGGAATTGATGAGATTCCTGCAGAACCGTTAAAGTCACTGGAGAAAGAAGGGAAAGGGAGTTAACTGAATTGTGTAATCAAATATACATGACAGGAAAATGGCGAAAGAACTTTACAGAAAGTATCCTTATACCTATAGACAAGAAAAGGAACAGCAAAAAGTTTAAGGAACATAGATCAGCGAGCCTGATATAGCATACAGCCGAAGTCTTGCTGAGGGCGCTCAACAGAAGGTTACAAGGAAAGCTGAATTGCCTAATAGGAGATGAACAATTTGGTTTCAGGAGAGGAGTGGAAACTAGAGATGCCACTGGGCTACTGAGAGTGATAGGGGAGAGGTACACTGAGAAGAAAAGGAAGGTGTATGTTGTGTTCATTGACCTTGAGAAGGCTTCTGACTGTGTCAGATGGGACAAAGTGATGGAAATCCTAAGGAAACATGGAGTTGACTAGAGAGGTATGCGGCTAATTAGAAATTTATATTTGAACTAGAGAGCAAGAGTAAGAATAGGTGGCAGGAAGGGCATCCGGTTACCCCTTCAAATTAACAAGCCAAATCCGATTTAACCACGCCAACCCTGCGCTGAATGCGGGACAAAGGCGCAAGCGATAGCGATAGAATGGTGAGTGTATGGAATCTATATGTGGTCGAGAACTAGTGCTCAATTAGAACGTGTAAAGCGTGAATAGCATTCCACAGTTAACATGGAGCAAGTTAGAGAGGTTCAGTCAAATATGCCACACTAGTAGTGACACACTAGGTGACACACTAGTAGTGCTAATAGCCCTTGTGGTTCAGATGTGCAGAGAATAGTACATGTGGATGCAATATTTGTAGTGTGGATGATGACTTAATGTTTATCACCAGATTAAGTCATTAGTGGTTGCCAAGAACGGTTCACGAGAGGACAGAGATCGGTCAGTCTCACCGCGCCATAATCTGAAACCACACAGTTTGTGTAAAGCATCTCTGGAACCAAATCTCTAGTCAAAGTCTGTAACGGACGTGATGGTAAATTCTTTCTTATGCGGAAAAAGAGAAGAGTACAAGGAGAAATGAGAAAGCTAGGAGCAAGCTAGACATGGGGAGAAAGAGAGAACGGAAAATATGAGAATAGCAAAGGAAGAACAGAAAGAGAGAGGGGGATTCCTGAAGCCATTCTGTAACAATTCTGGACGTGTGGGGTGTCGCATTGTCTGTTGGAATTGCCAAAGTTCGTCGAAATGCACGATGGACATGAAGGGATTCAGGTGATCGATTATGCGATACGTCACACAAATATGAAGGCTGTAAATTGAACTAAATACTTAGGGATTACAGTTACAAATAACCTAAATTCGAACGACCTCATAGATAATGTTGTGGGTAAAGCAAACCAAAGTCTGCGATTCATTGGCAGAAGACTTAGAAGGTGCAACAGATCTACTAAAGAGACTGCTTACACCACACTTGTCCCCCCTAGTCTTCAGTATTGCTGTGCGGTGTGGGATCTGCATCAGTGTTGACTGACAGATGGCATGGTACAAGTTCAAAGAAGGGCAGCTCGTTTTGTATTATAGTGAAATAGGGAGATAGTGCCACAGATATGATACGGGAATTGGAGTGGCAATAATTAAAACCAAAGCGTTTTTAGATGCGACGGGAACTTCTAATGAAATTTCAATCACCAGTTTTCTCCTCCGATTGCGAAAACATTCTGTTGAAACGAACTTACATAGGGAGAAAGGATCATCACGACAAAATAAGAGAAATCAGGGCTCGCACAGAAAAAATTAAGTGCTCCTTTTCTCCGCGCGCTATTCAAGAGTGGAACGGTAGAGAGATAGCAAGAAGGTGGTTCATTGAACACTCAGCCAGGCACTTAACTTTGAATAGCAGAGTAATCACGTAGATGTAGATGTAGATCAGACAGGATGCTTACGTACATGTCACGTGTCAGACTCGTATCTAGACGTATCAAGGATCCCATATCAGTCCAACTGCACATGCAATGCACGTTACAGAGCGTCCACCAGCTTAAACAGACCCCTGCTGACATGCAGAGTCCATGGATTCATGAGGTTTTCTCCATATCCGTACACGTCCATCTTTGAACCGAGACTCGTCCGACCAGGCAACATATTTCCAGTCATAAACAGGCCAATGTCGGTGTTGACGGGCCCAGGTGAGGCGTAAAGCTTTGTGTCGTGCAGTCATCAAGGGTGAACGAGTGAGCCTTCAGCTCCAAAAGCTCATATCGAGTATGTTTCACTGAATGGTTCAAACGCTCACACTTGTCGATGTCCTAACATTGAAATGTGCAGCAGTTTACGGAAGGGTTGCATTTCTGTCACGTCGAGTGATTCTCTTCAGTCGTGTTTATTCCCGTTCTTGCAGGATCTTTCTCCAGCCGCAGATTTGATGTTTTACCGGATTTCTGATACAGCAAAATCCCCACATCATCGCTACCTCAGAGATGATGTGTCTCATCACTCGTGTGCCGACTATAACACCACCTTCAAACTCACTTAAATCTTGATAAACTGTCATTGTAGAAGCAGTAACCGATATAACAACTGCGCCAGACACTTGTCTTATATAGTCGTTGCCGACCGCAGCACCGTATTCTGTCTGTTTACATACCTCTGTATGAATATCCATGCCTACATCAGTTTCTTTGGCACTTCAGTGTAAGACATAATGATCACGACCCAATTACCATAATAACCTGGTGACAAAACATCAACGTCGAGCAGACATGGGCAATCAAATTAATTCCATTGTATCACATAATTACCATTTGCACTTCTTAATCATTTTAATTCATGACATTTTTCATAATATGCTAGTTGAACAGATATGGGATACTAATTGTAGACTGCAGCAAGATAATTAATAATCTCATTTAATGAGTACATGAACCTAACGGTGAATGTGTGAAATAACCCAAAGCCAAACACCACACTGCGCCACAACACATGAACTCCACACATTTACATGTTTATATGTCAGCATCATGTAATTTGATAAATAGAGAGTCCTAATGTTCTACAAGTTTCTTAAGCCTTGCTTGTAAGAGTGATATTGTAAAGTTATATTTTATTTTTTTAATAAATCTAACCGCTCATTATCCCCTCATTTTGTAGAGTTAATGAGAAAGTAGATTTACAGAGTTTAATATCACATCGTAATTCATGAATTTTATTGCCGTGTAAGTTTGTAAGGCCTTCACTTTAGGCAATGTTGAGTCTTGTGCAGACCCTAGGGGGCGTGCTAGCAGCCGATGACAGCATGTGCTGACTCCCAAGCAGATGCATAACCGTAGCGGCACAATGGAGCCCCGCTTAGACGTCCTCAGGTAGTGACAGCCCAGCACGTGGGGCAGAAGGGTCAGAAGGGGCAGAGGTGAGTCTTACACCGGAGAGGGAGCCCTTTGGCAAGCTGAGCGGTAGCAAAGGTGCCATGTGGCCAGGGAATGCCTTTCCCTCTCGGTGGCCGCGGCTGCCAGACAGCATGGCGCTAGGCGGGTGTGTGTAACCTGTATCCAGCAAGGGGCGGGCGAGCTAAGCGGGAGTCAATTGGGTGACTCCCTTCCTTGAGGATTTCCACCATCTGGCAACAGACCTGTTCGCGTGCCGACGAGAACAATGAGATGAGATGAGCTGCGCACCAGCAGAATCACTGTGGTTAATCGTGTCACAGATTTGAATTTCTTTGCAGTTAATCATAGCGTGAAATATTCCTGAGGTAAAATAGTCCCCCATTCGGATCTCCGGGCGGGGACTACTCAGGAGGACGTCGTTATCAGGACAACAACCACTTCCTTCTTAACCTCTGAGTTTCCACAACTCAGGTAGTCACGCTGTATACCCATGCAGTCTTGTGGAAAAAATGTGAGTAGACTAGCAAACATTATTCTGAATTCTACACAAAGTTGCTGATTTCGATGCGGACTGTCCACAATAGCAGTTCTGTGTCGACCTCTCTTTGTCAACACAACAAATTGGAACTTTAAGCATTAGGAGAAGATAATAGAAAATTTGAATTTCTCTCCATATTTCTGGGTAGCGACGAGCTACTCCAATGATTTTATTTCGATCTCACCTTAACAGAGCACCAATACACAAATGAATCTGCAAGTCATAGGATAAAGTCAACCGTAACCGGTCAATGTTAAGACACCCATGACCCTGTCACAGTCATGGCAAGATCATGTAGGAACTACAAGTACTGTCTAGACCAACCGATCTTCTAAATGTCCGTTCGGCAGGATGTCACGCTGACCACTTGAGAGTACTCACCATTAAAATATTGTGGTCCGGAAACCAGCCCCAGCTCTGGCCGAGTTTTCGGCTCCTCTTGTTTCTGTTCGGGACATAGTGTTTTCTAGAACAGTGCAAAAATGTTGGAGAGTAGGAAAGTGAGAGCATAGGTCATACATCAGCAGTTCTGTTCGTAAAAAAAAATATATCCATAATGTAACATCTAATCCGTTTTCTCTGAATGTTTTCATTTTTGTCTTCCACGTCAATGTTCACACGTACAAATGTCAGTTTCTTAATTAGTAATTTGCCAGAAAAAATTTCTAATTAAGTGATTTTTCTACATGCAAGGTCGTTTTTGATGCAGTTAAAAATCTAGATATTAAAACATGAATGTCGGCAGAATTTCTTATATGAATCACATTAAGAAAGTATTTAGTGTAACTTTAAATATCAATTTTGACTCTACCATAGATGCTATTTATCCTACATATTACTTAAAAACGTGTTATTTAGATAGAGACAAATGCATACACTGGATAAATTTTTCTTGTTTGGTATTTATCGAATTCATTGTTTTAGAATTTTCACATTTGCATGTTGCATAACGCACAACTTGTCACACTCAGATGTTCACATTTATACTGCACATACGTTTTGTTATTTACTGATGTTGCTCTGTGTGCTAAACGTGCTTTTTGTACACCTGAGGTTTGATTTTATGCATTTGTTTATTCACTGTTTTACACACATGAGTGATGTAGTTACGTTGACTGAACAACCACAGTCATTGTTTAGCATGTTCATTTCTGGTCAAGTGTTGTGTGGCTTCGGAGCGTAAGTGATTCACCAAAATTTTGTCAAAGTTCTTGGGATGGCTGTTTTTGAATACTTATCATGTTCTTTAAGTTTGAGTGCAGAGAGATGAAGGGCCATTTTGAGTAAAGTAACCAATTTTCTTTTTATTTTCTGACTTGAAAGGTGGAATAAATGTTGTTCACTGGTTATTGACAACTCAACTGACATTGTTTGATGGAGGTCTGACATATTCACGAAAACCATTTGATCCTGGATAACACAACGACTTGCATCCCTCTCGTATAGTTATAACCAGCAGGAACGTGTCAGTCTTGATGACTGTCCACCTCCCTCAGTGGCACAAGTGCTATGAATATGGATTAGTTATGGTACACTCTTGGTCAGCATTCGCTTTCTTTCATCCATACTATTTCCTTTTCTATTATTCTGGAGGGTTTTCAAAAATTTTAACTCATACATCTCCATGTCATACTGGTTAACATTGACATCAGTTTCATTTGAACTGGAGGGTTGTAAAAATGATCTGTTTTATTTAAGAGCTTTCCTTTCACTTATATCACTTATCTGATATTAATTTATGAATCTTTATTCGGTGCTCACTGGCCGGCCGGAGTGGCCGAGCGGTTCTAGGCGCTACAGCCGGGAACCGCGCGACCGCTACTGTCGCAGATTCGAATCCTGCCCCAGGCATGGATGTGTGTCATGTTATTAGGTTAGTTAGGTTTAAGTGGTTCTAAGTTCTAGGGGACTGATGACCTCAGAAGTTAAGTCCCATAGTGCTCAGAGCCATTTGAACCATTCGGTGCTTACTGAATATCTGTGTTAGAAACAGGCAGTATGGCTTTATCACAATTTAATTGATAGTCATGCCAGACACAGCTAATCTTGATGGGCTTAGTCAGAAGGTGTAACCGCCATTAATGCTCTTTAGTCTGGGCAATGCGTTTTCTGCGAGCTGGATTCATTGGTGCCTGCTGCTACGGCCCCGCTGGGAAGGCAGGGCAGCAATAGGCGGTCTACTTTCAAAGCTTGTTCAGAGGCCGGCTTAGGCCAGTTCACGGAAATCAGGGGCGCTTTGCCCGGCGATACAATGGCAGCCCCCAGGCCAACGACACCCTAGCGCCGGCAGATACCGGAGCTGCGGCAGGTTTCAAAGGACGAGCGTTGGACAGCGCGCATTTGAGTGACCGGCAGCGTATGGCGCGTGAGGGCAGCAACAATGTTGGACTCTATTATAAACGAAAGCGGAGGCGACTTGCTGGCGCCTGTGTGTGTTTTTTGGTTTCTCCTTTTGCAGTCCGGCTGCGTGTCGCGACGGCGACAGGGTTTAGAATTTATTCGTCAGACGCCTTTTAAATTCAGAAGTAGCCTACTGCACTGAAATTCTCGCCGAAGCTGCGGACGTGGTTCTCATTGGCCGAATGTTGCGCATAGGAAGTGAGCTGAAATTTTTTCAGAAACGGAATAATTCTGCTGTTGGTACATGCTTTACAGACAGTTATCTAATACGATATTGTAGTGCCTGTGTTATTCTGATAACGATGCCAAGTTCCTTTGGACATGCATGCATATATCGTATCTATCTGCCGATAGCGGGCAAGCGACTTTCAAGTACTAACTCTGACCTGTACGGGAGTATACACAATGGATGTACGAGTACAGGTCGTAGACGTGTGGTTGACGACGTACGGAAGTCTGGGTCTGGTTTTAAGTCTGCTCGGATAGCCAAATAGTAACGCGACCGCTCGTGACAAGTGGGTTCGAGTCTACATCTATATCTACATTTATACTCCGCAAGCCACCCAACGGTGTGTGGCGGAGGGCACTTTACGTGCCACTGTCATTACCTCCCTTTCCTGTTCTAGTCGCGTATGGTCCACTGGAAGAACGACTGCCGGAAAGCCTCCGTGCGCGCTCGAATCTCTCTAATTTTACATTCGTGATCTGCTCGGGAGGTATAAGTAAGGGGAAGTAATATATTCGATACCTTATCCAGAAACGCACCCTCTCGAAACCTGGACAGCAAGCTACACCGCGATGCAGAGCGCCTCTCTTGCAGAGTCTGCCACTTGAGTTTGCTAAACATCTCCGTAACGCTATCACGCTTACCAAATAACCCTGTGACGAAACGCGCCGCTCTTCTTTGGATCTTCTCTATCTCCTCCGTCAACCCGACCTGGTACGGATCCCTCACTGATGAGCAATACTCAAGTATAGGTCGAACGAGTGTTTTGTAAGCCACCTCCTTTGTTGATGGACTACATTTTCTAAGGACTCTCCCAATGAATCTCAATCTGGCACCCGCCTTACCAACAATTAATTTTATATGATCATTCCACTTCAAATCGTTCTGTATATTTTAGAGAAGTAACTGCTACTAGTGTTTGTTCCACTATCATATAATCATACAATAAAGGATCCTTCTTTCTATGTATTCGCAATACATTACATTTGTCTATGTTAAGGGTCAGTTGCCACTCCCTGCACAAAGTGCCTATCCGCTGCAGGTATCCCTGCATTTCGCTGCAATTTTCTAATGCTGCAACGTCTCTGTATACTACAGCATCATCCGCGAAAAGCCGACACTATCTACTAGGTCATTTATACAGAGTGTAACAAAATGGTAAGGCCAAACTTCCAGGAAACATTCCTCACACACACAGAAAGAAAATATGTTGTGTGGACATGTGTCCGGAAACGCTTACTTTCCATGTTAGAGCTCATTTTATTACTTCTCTTCAAATCACATTAATCATGGAATGGAAAGACACAGCAACAGAACGTACCAGCGCGACTTCAAACACTTTGTTACAGGAAATGTTCAAAATGTCCTCCGTTAGCGAGAATACATGAATCCGCCCTACGTCGCATGGAATCCCTGATGCGCTGATGCAGCCCTGTGGAATGGCGTATTGTATCACAGCCGTCCGCAATTCGAGCACGAAGAGTCTCTACATTTGGTACCGGGATTGCGTAGACAAGAGCTTTCAAATGCCCCCCCCCCCCCCCCCCAAAATGAAAGTCAAGAGGGTTGAGGTCAGGAGAGCGTGGAGGCCATGGAATTGGTCCGCCTCTACCAATCCATCGGTCACCGAATCTGTTGTTGAGAAGCGTACAAACACTTCGACTGAAATGCGCAGGAGCTCCATCGTGCATGAACCACATGTTGTGTCGTACTTGTAAAGGCACATGTTCTAGCAGCACAGGTAGGGTATCCCGTATGAAATCATGGCAGTGAATCGAGGAAGTACAGCACATACTGACGAAACTAAAATGAGCTCTAATATGGAAATGAAGCGTTTCCGGACAAATGTCCACATAACATCTTTTCTTTATTTGTTTGTGAGGATTGTTTCCTGAAAGTTTGGCCGTACCTTTTTGTAACACCCTATATATATCGTGAAAAGCAATGGTCCCGTAACACTCCCCTGTGCCACACCAGAGTTTACTTTAACGTCTGTAGACGTCTCTCCATTGAGAACAACATGCCGTGTTCTGTTTGCTAAAAACTCTTCAATCCAGCCACACAGCTGGTCTGATATTCTGTAGATTCTTACTTTGTTTACCAGGCGACAGTGCGTAACTGTATCGAACGCCTTCCGGAAGTCATGGAAAATGGCACCTACCTGTGAGCCTGTATCTAATATTTTCTGGGTCTCATGAACAAATAAATAGAGTTGGGTCTCACACGGTACTGTTTCCGGAATCCATGTTGATTCCTACAGAGTAGATTCTGGGTTTCCAGAAATGACATGATACGCGAGCAAGAAACATGTTCTAAAATTCTACAACAGTTCGATGTCAGAGATATAGGCCTATAGTTTTGCGCATCTGCTCGACGACTCTTCTTGAAAACTGGAACTACCTGTGCTCTTTTCCAATCCTCTAGAGACTTGCGGTACACGGCTGTTAGAAGGGCCGCAAGTTCTTTCACGTACTCCGTGTAGAATCAAATTGGTATCCCGTCAAGTCCAGTGGACTTTCCTCTGTTGAGTGATTTCAGTTGCTTTTCTATTCCTTGGACACTTATTTCGATGTCAGCCATTTTTTTCGTTCGTGCGAGAATTTACAGAAGGAACTGCAGTGCGGTCTCCCTCTGTGAAACAGCTTTGGAAAAAGGTGTTTAGTATTTCAGCTTTACGCGTGTCATCCTCAGTTTCAATGCTATTATCATCCCAGAGTGCCTGGATATGCTGTTTCGAGCCGCTTACTGATTTACGATAAGACCAGAACTTCCTAGGACTTTCTGTCAAGTCGGTAGATAGAATTTTACTTTCGAATTCACTGAACGCTTCACGCATAGCCCTCCTTACGCTAACTTTGACATCGTTTAGCTTCTGTTTGTCTGAGAGGTTTTGGCTGCGTTTAAATTTGCAGTGAAGCTCTCTTTGCTTTCGCAGTAGTTTTCTAACTTTGTTGTTGAACCACGGTGGGTTTTTTCCGTCCCTCACAATTTTATTCGGCACGTACCTTTCTAAAATGTATTCTACGACTGCCTTGAACTTTTTCCATGAACACTCAACATTGTCAGTGTCGGAACAGAAATTTTCGTTTTGATCTGTTAGGTAGTCTGAAATCTGCCTTCTATTACTCTTGCTAAACAGATAAACCTTCCTCCCTTTTTTTATATTCCTATTAATTTCCATTTTCAGGGATGCTGCAACGGCCTTATGATCACTGATTCCCTGTTCTGCACATACAGAGTCGAAAAGTTCGGGTCTGTTTGTAACGATAACTGTACATACAACAATTTTTTTCTTTATGAATTTAGATAAATTAATATAAGCAATGTTTTGAATTTCTTTTTCGATTCTTTTCGTATCGTGATGTTAAAGAGACTGTGAGCAACTTTTGAAATGAATATTATTATTTATGTCAGATTTCAAATAATGTGGTAATCAAAGGAAAGTGTATTTAATGTTGAAACTACTGTGAGATGTGAAAATTGTAATTTATACACTTGGTCCATACGTAGGTAATGCATTAGGATATGTGTAGTAGAAAACCTGTGGTGAATACCCTACCTGTAGGGGAGCGGGAAAAGGTGGAGGCAGGCGAGGCGGGAAAAACGTACACTGGCGCGGTTCGGCACAACGGGCACAGTATTACAGTCGGAGGCGAGCAACTGTCGGAAGTACACGTACTGTACCGAGGAGGCTACCCAGGAAAAGTGGATTCCATTGAGCCTCGGATGAACCGATTTCGACGACTACTTGGCATGGCTATATTCTGAGGCACAAAGTTGGAAAGATTACGACGCTAAGAAGATGGAAAGGGCCGATGTTGTGTGAGCCTTAGCCGTGCTTGTATGTGTGCCGTGCTGCCCGCTATCTCGCTGCCCGCCATCCGCCGCACCGACTTGCACAGGTCAAACATTTATTTCATCTTTAGAAGTGTATCTGTGTGGACCAGTGTCGAAAATGTTTCTAACTGTTCAATAATAACGTGACTTTTACCAGAATTGCTTTAGCCATGAGTTATCCTGATCACTGTCCTAGACAGGATCCTTACCTCGTATTGTGCAATCCGAGTATCCTGAACTGAAAGTTTAATGTTAGTGTTAATGAAAATTATCGGCAGATTAATCTATGCCATAAAGGAGCCTAAAATTTCTATGTGTTATTGCAAATGTTGAGAAAGAACAAAAGTGTGACTAAATTGGAAGAGAGTTTTTGTTGGATTGAGTTAGCGATGTTATTTAATTAATCTGAGACAGAAATAATGACAGTTAAATAATTCAGAAGTGAGACAAAAGAGTAGTTATCCAGAGATTGATAATTTTGAGTGTTAATTTGCCTTCAGTACTTAATAGTTTCAGTATAACGACCATCACAGTTTCAGGGCCCCCCCCCCTTCTCTTGTCCATTCTTTCAAACCTTGAAATGTGTTGATCAGATTTGACCAGTAAAGCTAAATTATATATTAATCCTAAATGTATTAGTGTTTTTCCATCCTTAATAGTGACATAGTGTGTGTACTTTCGAGATTGCTAGTGCTAGGGCAATCTATGCCCGATTTCAGTCTGATCAATATACAAAATGAAGTTTGTAGTAATCATTGCTGGGTGGTGTTGTGTATTTATAGCTCATTCAAATTAGTACTATAGGAGAAAACTTTAGTTCAGTGGATTTTTCCGGTTCCAAACTTTACCATATAACGCATCATTACTACGTGTTACTATGCTTGTACATGCACCCACTTGTACAAGGAAAAACTCACTCATTGCCTAAGTAGGCTGGCGACCGAATTATTAATTATAGGTAGCATCTACTGTGTGTACTTCTTGTCCATGCGAAAGAGTGATTATACTTTGCTTTTGCTTGATACATCACTGTAGTTATTGACTGAGTACAAGTCCGATCTTGCTTCTATTAGGTACACGCGGTCAACTTATGTACTAAATTCCTTGTTTATAAGGTGAAGCCCGTGAACTTATTACAGTACAGGCTTTATAGAGCTAACGTACGTCCGAGCAGGGCGGTAGCGTTACATGTTTGTTATCAGTAGGTCCAAGATGTTATCTCCACGAGTCGATTCTCTGTTTAATTGCTCGAGGTAATTTTCGGATAGTGCACTCAGTATAATGTCACTCGATGCTCTGTCCCTGCCACCTGTCTTAAACCTCTGAGTATCCCAGTCTATATCTGGTAAATTGAAATCTCCACCTAAGACGATAACATCCTGACGAAATTTATGTGAAATGTATTCCAGATTTTCTCTCAGTTGTTCTGCCACTAATGCTGCTGAGTCGGGAGGTCGGTAAAAGGAGCCAATTATTAACCTAGCTCTGTTGTTGAGTATAACCTCCACCCATAACAATTCACAGGAACTATCCACTTCCATTTCACTACAGGATAAGCTACTACTAACAGTGACAAACACGCCATCACCGGTTGCATGCAATCTATCCTTTCTAAACACCGTCTGTGGCTTTGTAAAAATTTCGGCAGAATTTATCTCTGGCTTGAGTCAGCTTTCCGTACCTATAACGATTTCCCGCTCTGGCCATAATTTTCATTGTCGTCACTTCATTTTACAGCCGCCGGTAGTCTTTATTCGCAACTGCTAATTCATTTGATGAGTTCTATAAGAGGATAGTTTTTGGTTGTGGTGCGAGTCATGTAGGCTGCTCAGAGAAGCAACGTTTTGCACGCCGGTAAGCACAATATTCTAGTTGCGGCCGGTGTATAAGGGCGGAGCTCGAATTACGGCCTTCGTGGAGGCAAATTCGCATTCGGGCTGTGGGCGTGGTACTGACTGCATCTTCAGCATTTCGAGAGCACGTCAGCGAGCTCTGACGCAGTCTCGTGCAGCATAGCTAAGATCATTGGTGCATTGCAAGTTATTGATCGTTCCTTGAAATCTGTAGGCTCATCTCACTGAATTTAAACCCCGTAAGATTTAAGTCGCTTTTCTTGCGTTATCATTAATTTTCTTCATGGCATTAGTAACTAGTTTTCCCTTTTTCCATTCGTCAACTACTAGTTGCTAGTTTTCTGAGAAAGTATTACAGGCTCTTCTATTGTCCTATATTTTTGTCAAAGCTCAACTTTAATCGAGGTTGTGATATTTTAGTGTAATAAACCATCTTGTGGCCAGTAGTTAATGCCTTTATGTCCGGAATTCCTTGTCATTTTATTTTGGAGGGCTTCTTATAGATTTTGTTCTTAATATCTGTATAATCTTGAAAGTGCAGTCACACACAGATCAGGGCCGAATAATGAATGTGTTGCTTTGCGAGAGAAGTTCAGTGTGTTTCTGTGTGGTGCCAGGCTGTTAATATGTTGCATTCTGTTGAGGAGATAGTGCAGTTGATTCCCAGCACTCGACAATTAAGACACAGTACTGTCCACAGCGCGGAGGAGTTACCACGATTGGGTCTTACACCGTTCAGTGTTCGACGGTACGAGTTTTGAGCCGCCTACGGGCACATTTGTAGGCGCCGGTTTGTTTAACAGCGGAGCTGACGTCCATCATTCGTTTTTAAATAGACCACACCTTTTTCATATTTGAAAGCAGTTTCACAGTTCATCTAGACACAATCCCACATCTGAAAAACTGCCATCAATTCAGACCCAAAACAAATTAGAGCCTTAAATAACAACCAAAATGGGCCTAAAATGTAATAAATTTAGATCTGAAGTACTTGCTCTTCCACTGGTTTCATTCCGAAACTACTCATAAAAGCAGTAGTCAAACTCAGATTTATGTTGAAATAACTTAAGATACACTTATTTTCACTGTCAGTGGTCTCTATCGCCGCAATAAAAAGAGACGCACATGCAAATCTCCTGCAGTCACAAAGCACAATCTCTGCGCAGACTGTTGGTTTCAAAGCAGTAAGTGGCTGCTTCAGTTCACTACATTTGTAAAAGTACACTAGTGATCCAGTAGATGTCTCTGTCCTGCAATACCATCGGTGGATTCAAGTGAACGGCAGTTATATTTAAGGAAGAAAGAGGTTTCACTCAGAAATCGCTCGTTCTCAAAGGTTTCAAGAGAACTTCAGTACAATTTCACTTGTTGGGGAAGGGGGGGGGAGGGGACACATTAAGGACTACACGGTACACAAAGCGACATTGCCTCAGCTGCAGGCACCAATCTGAGTGACAGAAACTGGACAGTAACCGATTACAGCATAACACGAAATGAAAACGCATCATCTATCAGTTTTTAAGCCACAGAGAATGCCATTGCTCGAAGAAAGCGCTCCTGTATCGCTGTATAGTCCACTGTTCAAGACTTTTGAGAACTGTACTCGACGGTACCATTCCTGTATTGGCTGCCGAAAGGCCACATCGTGTTTGAGATAGAGCCATAGTTCTATTGGTCTAAGAGTATAATATCAAATATTGGCCATCAACAGGAATATTTTGATGGCTCTGAGCACTATGGGACTCATCCTCTGAGGTCATTAGTCCCCTAGAACTTAGAACTAGTTAAACCTAACTAACCTAAGGACATCACACACATCCATGCCCGAGGCAGGATTCTAACCTATGACCGTAGCGGTCTCGCGGTTCCAGACTGCAGCGCCCAGAACTGCACGTCCACTTCGGCCGGCTAGGAATATTTCGTCTTGGGCGTTCAACGCAGAACTAACTCAATGCTGAGTATACCAATGCTGAGTATATACTGTTTGCTAAGTACGTGAATAACGGGGAACGATATAATCTCTTACCCACGACTTTCTGAAATTGTTAAACGGCCTTCTATCACAATCCATACTGTTGTGTTGGCAGAAGAGCCAACACCGTGTTACTAGTCGAGGCCGAAATGTACGCGTTTTAGCTCACGCAGGCTGGCGTGAGGAGGGAAGGACTATACTGACGTGAGGTCTGGAACATGACAAGGAACGAGAATTCAGAAAGCGGACGTAATTAGTTTCATACTTACCTTTAATCCATTAATGATGAACGTCGCTCTTCACGGTACATGATTCACAATATTATCTGTTCAGAATAGTAACTGAATATGGCGCCTTGCTAGGTCGTAGCAAATGACGTAGCTGAAGGCTATACTAAACTGTCGTCTCGGAAAATGAGAGCGTATGTAGACAGTGAACCATCGCTAGCAAAGTCGGCTGTCCAACTGGGCGAGTGCTAGGAAGTGTCTAGACTAGACCTGCCGTGTGGCGGCGCTCGGTCTGCAATCACTGATAGTGGCGAAACGCGGGTCCGACGTATACTAACGGACCGCGGCCGATTTAAAGGCTACCACCTAGCAAGTGTGGTGTCTGGCGGTGACACTACACATACAATAGCTGATGGCTCGACGCAACCAAGCCGTCTCTTCACCCTCTCAGTACCAACAACCGTCCTCCTCTAAAAGATTGCTTACATGCGCAGAAAAGGCGAATGAACCATAGCTCCAAGTTACATGTATAATGTAAAAGTGAAACTTACTGGCACATTAAAGCTGTGCACACAGTTCAGACAAATATCTGTAACGTTGCTTTTCCGAAAATTCTATCAAATGAATTATCGCAACGCCGGCCGCGGTGGTCTCGCGGTTCTAGGCGCGCAGTCCGGAACCGTGCGACTGCTACGGTTGCAGGTTCGAATCCTGCCTCGGGCATGGATGTGTGTGATGTCCTTAGGTTAGTTAGGTTTAAGTAGTTCTAAGTTCTAGGGGACTGATAACCACAGCAGTTGAGTCCCATAGTGCTCACAGCCAATTATCGCAACCCATTGTCACAACAATGAGACTACAACACCTCTCACACCTTCCAAACTTCTCAGAAACTGCCCTCCGTACGCTGTACAACTGACATCCTTGGAAGGAAGGGTAGGAGGGATAAATGTCAGAGCCACAGACCAGTGATGTTTCAAGAATCAATTTTACACTCTGCAGTGGTGTGAGCGCGTTTTTGAAACTTCCTGGTTCCTTAAAAGTGTCTTCCTGACAAAGGTACAGACCTAGAACTTTGTGATTGTACAAGTGTTAAAGTACTGCTCACTGAAGGGAATAAGTCGGTTGAGAGTTGGAACACGAAGCCAATTCCAAATCAATACCTTGAGTCTGAAGCTTGTTAACAGAGAATGATTTGGTTTCGTCCCTCGCGAGTCGTCTCGCATTTCCGATATAATCGGCCACTATCTAGCGGCAAATCTATAAATATTACAAATGAATCTCCAATAAGTTCTGGTATTCCGAATAAAAGATATAATCTGAGGTGACAAAATTCATGGGATACCTCCTAGTATCATGTCGGACGTCCCTTTGCCCGGCCTATAGCACCAACTCGACGTAGCTTGGAAACTCCTCCACAAGTACTGAGGCATGCTGCCTCTACAGACGACCATAATTGGGAAAGTGTTGCCGGTGCAGGATTTTGTGCAATTACGCACCTCCAGATCACGTTTCATAAAAGTTGGATGGGAATCATGTCGGGCGTTCTGGTTGACCAAATCATTCTTTCGAACTGTGGAGAATGTTCTTCAAACCAACTGCGACCAACTGTGGCCTCTTGACATAGTGCATTGTCATCCATAAAAATTCCATCGTTGTTTGGGCATTAATGGCTCCAGATGGTCTCCAATTAGCCGAACATAACAATTTCCAGTCAATTATCGGTTCAATTGGACCCGAGGACCCAATCCATTCCATGTAAACACAGCTCACACCATTATGGAGCCACTATCCTCTTGCACAGTGCATTCTTGCCAAGTTGCATCAATGGCTCCGTGGGGTTTGCGCCATACTCGAACACTACCATCAGCTCAGTGCCAACTGAAATTGGAACTTACCTGATCAGGTCACGGTTTTTCAGTCGTCGAGGGTCCAAACAATATGATCAGGAGCCCAGGAGAGGTGCTGCAGACGATGTCGTGCCATCAGCAGAGGCACTCGTGTCGGTCATGTGCTACCACTGCCCATCAAGGCGAAATTTCGCCCCACTGTCCTAACGGATACGTTCGTCGTACGTCCCACATTGGTTTCTGCGGTTGCTTCTCTCTTTGTTGCTTATCTGTTAGCACTGACAACTTACGCAAACGCCCTGTTCTCTTTCGTTAAGTGAAGGCCGTCGGCCACTGCATTGCCCACGGTGAAAGGTAATGCGTGAAATTTGGTATTCTCGGCATACTCTTGACACTGTGGATCTCTGAATATTGAATTCCCCAATGATATCCGAAATGGAATGTCCCATACGTCTGTCTCCAACTAACATGCCGTGTTCAAAGGCAGTTAATTCCTGTCGTGCGGCCCCGGGTTCCCGGGTTCGATTCCCGGCGGGGTCAGGGATTTTCTCTGCCTCGTGATGACTGGGTGTTGTGTGCAGCACTTAGTATAGTTAGGTTTAACTAGTTCTAAATTCTAGGGGACTGATGACCATAGATGTTAAGTCCCATAGTGCTCAGAGCCATTTGAACCTGTCATGCGGCCGTATTCACGTTGGAATCCGTTTCACATGTATCACCTGATTTCAAACGACAGCTCCACCAATGAACTGCTCTTTTATACCTTGTGCACGTGATACTGCCGCCATCAGTATAAATGCATATCGCTATCCCATGATGTTTATCACCTCAGTGAAAGTATCAGTATGCGGCGTAACCATTTAGTTATGAACGAGGGACCACCGAAAATAACCTCTCCCCCCCCCCTCCTCTCCCAAAATCCGTTTCCTTAAAGAACCAAACTCCCACGTACAGAACAGAAAGTCAGCTTTACACGCATATCAATGTTGGTGACGTCATGTCTTACGAAATAAATGTTGGAAAATGATACGATCTTGCGGATGCAATCGATGGTATATGTGGATGCTGTCTGCAAACTGAGTCCAAATAGAGTTAATACTGCAGAAGTAATAAATTAAAAAACGTCATGCCCGTTGCTGATATTTACTGCATGAACTGCGGATAACCACTCATCCTTGAATAATAAAAAGTAATGAATTTCGGAAAGGTTTGAAATTATGTTCAAAGTTTCTTGGATGTCGTTAACTTCTCTCGTACTGAAGCGTTGAATGAATTAGATCTGAGTAATTTGCGCGCTGTCAGCTGCCGTTTCTGATTTTAATAGTTGACTTATTGTGTTAAACATTTAACATAAAATTATACCTCTTAACGGGTAGATTACGACAGCTGTTTAATTTTTTTAATTCAGTCAATAAATACACTGACGGAAAAAATTGCAACACCAAAAATTAATTAATGTAGAGTAGTGAAATTTTGAGGATACATACGTCTAGATATTGACTGACTTTACAAGATCACAGGTTAATGTAAGCGCGAGATAAGTTATTGCAAATCTGAAATGCTGCTACATTAATAACTGGTGTAACCACCTGTACATTGAATGAAAACATGGAAAGTAGCATGCATTGTGTTGTACAAGTGCCGAATGTCAGATGTGGGATAGAGTTTCATGTGTGTCGTATTTCGCAGTCAATACATGGACGTTTAATGGTGGTTGTGGATGACGGTGGAGTTGTTGTCCAATAATGTCCCATATATGGTCAATTCAGACCTTTGGGGTAAGATAGATACTGCCTACAGGAAAATTAGAGAGACCTTTGGAGAGAAGAGAACCACTTGTATGAATATCAAGAGCTCAGATGGCAACCCAGTTCTAAGCAAAGACGGGAAGGCAGAAAGGTGGAAGGAGTATATAGAGGGTTTATACAAGGGCGAAGTACTTGAGGACAATATTATGGAAATGGAAGAGGATGTAGATGAAGATGAAATGGGAGATAAGATACTGCGTGAAGAGTTTGACAGAGCACTGTAAGACCTGAGTCGAAACAAGGCCCCGGGAGTAGACAACATTCCATTAGAACTACTGATGGCCTTGGGAGAGCCAGTCATGACAAAACTCTACCAACTGGTGAGCAAGATGTATGAGACAGGCGAAATACCCACAGACTTCAAGAAGAATATAGTAATTCCAATCCCAAAGAAAGCAGGTGTTGACAGATGTGAAAATTACCGAACTATCAGTTTAATAAGTCACAGCTGCAAAATACTAACGCGAATTCTTTACAGACGAATGGAAAAACTGGTAGAAGCGGACCTCGGGGACGATCAGTTTGGATTCCGTAGAAATGTTGGAACACGTGAGGCAATACTAACCTTACGACTTATCTTAGAAGAAAGATTAAGAAAAGGCAAACCTACGTTTCTAGCATTTGTAGACTTAGAGAAAGCTTTTGACAACGTTAACTGGAATACTCTCTTTCAAATTCTGAAGGTGGCAGGGGTAAAATACAGGGAGCGAAAGGCTGTTTACAATTTGTACAGAAACCAGATGGCAGTTATAAGAGTCGAGGGGCATGAAAGGGAAGCAGTGGTTGGGAAAGGAGTGAGACAGGGTTGTAGCCTATCCCCGATGTTATTCAATCTGTATATTGGGCAAGCAGTAAAGGAGACAAAAGAAAAATTCGGAGTAGGTATTAAAATCCATGGAGAAGAAATAAAAACTTTGAGGTTCGTCGATGACATTGTAATTCTGTCAGAGACAGCAAAGGACTTGGAAGAGCATTTGAACGGAATGGACCGTTTCTTGAAAGGAGGATATAAGATGAACATCAACAAAAGCAAAACGAGGATAATGGAATGTAGTCAAATTAAATCAGGTGATGCTGAGGGGATTAGATTAGGAAAGGAGACACTTAAAGTAGTAAAGGAGTTTTGCTATTTGGGGAGCAGAATAACTGATGATGGTCGAAGTAGAGAGGATATAAAATGTAGACTGGCAATGGCAAGGAAATCGTTTGTGAAGAAGAGAAATTTGTTAACATCGAGTATAGATTTAAGTGTCAGGAAGTCGTTTCTGAAAGTATTTGTATGGAGTGTAGCCATGTATGGAAGTGAAACATGGACGATAACCAGTTTGGACAAGAAGAGAATAGAAGCTTTCGAAATGTGGTGCTACAGAAGAATGCTGAAGATAAGGTGGTTAGATCATGTAACTAATGAGGAGGTATTGAATTGGATTGGAGAGAAGAGAAGTTTGTGGCACAACTTGACTAGAAGAAGGGATCGGTTGGAAGGACATGTTTTGAGGCCTCAAGGGATCACAAATTTTGCATTGGAGGGCAGCGTGGAGGGTAAAAATCGTAGAGGGAGACCAAGAGATCAATACACTAAGCGGATTCAGAAGGATGTAGGTTGCAGTAGGTACTGGGAGATGAAGAAGCTTGCACAGGATAGAGTAGCATGGAGAGCTGCATCAAACCAGTCTCAGGACTGAAGACCACAACAACAACATGGTCAATTGGAGAAAGATCTGGTGATGGATCAGCCTAATGTAACATGTCGACACTCTATAGAGCATGTTGGGCTACAACAGCGGTATGTGGGCGAACGTCATCCTAATGGAAATCATCCCCTGGAACGCTGTCTATAGATGGCAGCACAACAGGTGGAATCTCCACACTCACGTACAAATTGGCAGTTAGGGTGCGCAGTGTAACTACGAGAGTGTGCCAGCCGTCATACGAAATCGCACGTCAGACGATAGCTCCAGGTACACGTCCAGAGTGTCTAGCAGGGAGAAAGGTTGGTTGCAGGCCCTCAGCTGGCCTCCTTGTATTCAAGACACGCCCATCACTGGCACCGAGGCAGAACAAGCTTTCATTTGAAAACACATCTCCAGCCTGCCCTCCAATGAACTATCGCTTGACACCACTGAAGTCGTAAATGGCGATGGTTTGTGGACAGTGGAATACACGCTACAGACCGTCTGGTTCGGAGCTGTGCTTGAAGTAACCGATTTACAACAGGTGTTGTGTCACTGCGGTGCCAATTGCTTCTCAAATTGCTGCTGCAGATGCGGTACGATGCGTCAGAGCTTTATGCCGAATACGAAGGTCTTGCTTCTCGGTAGTGCCACGTGGCTGTCCACAGCCCGGCCTTTTGGCGACAGTACTTCTCGCGACCACGGTTGCCAGTAATCGCGTGCAGTGCCTACACTCCTGCCACGTTTTTCTGCTTCTCGTAGCCCTATTACCGACATCGTTCAAATTCAGTGAGGTGTCGATAATGGCTTCGTCATCTTACAGGCATTCTTGACTGACATCGACTGACTACGTCCACTCTCGAAGGTAACTAAAGCTCATGACCGTTGCAGTGTGTATAAAGCAAACCTGATATGCGTCACCATAATGCGAGAAATTTGATTAGACATCGTCCAGGTGTAGAAACACGGCTACCAACTTTCGTTAATGTCGCACAACTCCTTCTTGGTGTTGCGCTTTTTTTTCCATCGGTGTATGTGAAATACTGAAATCGAAATTTTTGTTGGCCCTGGAACCTGCAAAAGGGATTTGATGACAGTCAACCGTTTAGAATTATAGATCAGGTGAATGAGAAGAAGCTAGAAATGTAGTATAATTTTCCGAAGGAATATATCAAATGCATAGATCGGACTTAAATCAGTAGAGACGCAATACCTTGAAATTACATCTGCGTAAGGCGTTCAGCCATGCTGAACCTGTAGGATAACGGATACGTAGTGTCGACGGAAAATATGTGCGTTTGATTCACTTACTTTGTGGGAGGCTAAGCCAAGATCATTCTCGGATATCAGTCACTCAATGGTGTTGTTTCCCCGCACCGCATGGGATAAACTCTCGTGGTAAGGCGGAAAATCCGGCGGCAACAAAGGTTTGACTAACGTCTATAGCTACGCTCAAATAGCCTAATAGTCGAGGCAACAGCACCCATTAAGCAGGTAATCCATGTTTGTCTCCCAGTGTGTCACTGTATATTTATTACAGTATACAAAACAACATCGCTAAAATAAGATCTGTGCAACAGGGTAGATAAACTCCGTGATGAACCCAGTATGAAGGATCTCAAGTCCTGGCCCGAAGACAGTAGATCAGATACGATACCATAGGATTCTCCAGACACTTATTTGCCCTGTGCAATAGCGGCGATAATGTCTACTGTATCAAATAAGGTAAAAAGTTATGGCCCAGCACAGAGCGGTTTTCAGACAAATGGTTCAAATGGCTCTGAGCACTATGGGACTCAACTGCTGAGGTCATTAGTCCCCTAGAACTTAGAACTAGTTAAACCTAACTAACCTAAGGACATCACAAACATCCATGCCCGAGGCAGGATTCGAACCTGCGACCGTAGCGGTCTTGCGGTTCCATACTGCAGCGCCTTTAACCGCACGGCCACTTCGGCCGGCGGTTTTCAGACACTGTTGGATCATATAGTGTTTAGGAACGCGTGTAGAAATGAAAATTGACTGCAAGTTTGTGCATTTTAGCGCAGCAAAAATGTCTTAAAAATAGCAACGGAAGCTGCTCATAAATACAAGGGACAATCAAAAAGTTTCGGTTTTAGGGCGTTACTGCAGCGTATATGCAACGTAGTGCGATCCCGCTATGGGTGTATTAGCACCTACAAATAGGCTAGGGACTAGCCTGGCATTCGTATGTATCCCGAAATGCTTGAGGTAAATGTGGAACGTGAACTATGATGACGTTTTTGCCAAATGCCTCCAAACGGGAGCAACTTTCTGCTGTTCTTTTCTTGGCTGCCCAAGAACAAACATCCATCGGAGAACGAAGAATGTAAATGGGGTAGCATGACTGTGGAAAACCATCGTTGTGGACAAGAGGTGCTGCTGCCTCACGATAACGCACATCGCCACATCACAAATGCCTTAACGCAGATCCTTATAGTCCTCATCTCTCTCCATGTGATTAACACCTTATCAAGGCCTTGAAAGGTTGCCGAATTCTACCGAACGAGGATGTGCAGCAGGCAGTTATGGACTTCTTCACGCAGCAGGGCAAGGTGTTTAAATAAACGGGTATCTACAACCTGGTGTGTCTGCGGGATGATTGCTTCAGTGCTCACGGCAGTACTGTCTGATTGGCATCCGATTTTGGAATGTACGACCTTAGAACAGAAACTTCTCGATTGCCGTTTAAATTTCATGACTTGAATACCCTGAATTGACCAATGAAATGTAAGGAAATTCTCTGAGAGAATTTTTCAGAAGACCATATGGTGTGATGCCCCTGCTGTAAGCGACTTCGCCTTTAGACCTATTGTGAGGCATACCAGTACCTGTAGCTCTTGTCATGGCGCAAGCAATGAGTTTTACCGATGGATCATTACGAAATAACGCTTGGCCTAATCTGACCCGGATGCCACATGTAAACTTTGTCACTTTCCACACAGCTTACTTTTCTCCCAAGAAACCTGCATGGACACCGTAACAGCTGCCACCGCCAACATATCAGTCACAACTTGGTAAGGAGATTCCATCTCCCAATTTTCCATTATGCTGAAAGTAATAGCGAATGCGAAGAAAACCAGGTATGAAATTATTATTAATATAACTGGCACATTTTAATCGTAATGAGTAGCTAACTGTTTGAGAAAAAGTTTTGTACTGCATTAAATTTTGCCATGGTTCAGAGCAAGAAAAATTTTGTATAAATAAAGGCAATAACATACTGTAGATGGCGAGGACCATACTCAACCAGGATGGAATAAATTAGTCAAAATTGATAGTGCTGACATCCAGTATGGGCTGTTTCGGTTTGTAAGCTTTGTCAAAAGATACTTGCACAACCACGTCTGTCAACAATATTTCTGCGATGACCACACTTTCAACTTTACATAATCGTGCATCAACGAAACATTAGCTCACGATCATATATTATCATCTGTCACCTGTACGCACTATGAACTAGTTGGAAGGGCAGAGAGTGCAGAAATGTTGTTGGCACACATGTATATGTACGTATCATTAGGTAATCACTTAACAGGTGTAGCAAATATCAATGAACTTTTACTTGTAAAAAAAATAACATCCCTGACGGGAACGTGGTTTCAACCTTCAACAAATTAACAGCAACCATGATGCCTACCTGCCGGCCGGAGTGGCCGAGCGGTTCTAGGCGCTTCAGTCGGGAACCGCGCGACCGCTACGGTCGCAGGTTCGAATCCTGCCTCGGGCATGGATGTGTGTGATGTCCTTAGGTTAGTTAGGTTTAAGTAGTTCTGAGATGACCTCAGCTGTTAAGTCCCATAGTGCTCAGAGCCATTTGAACCATTTTTATTTATGCCTACCTAACAGGAACTGAAATAATTTTAATTTATTTTAATTATTCCTTTAGTGTCAGGACGCAAGCTATTTATTTGATACTTGTTTCTAATGTTAAAGTCCAAGTGTGGTTTTCATAATTACTAATGTGATTAGGACAAATTACTTTCCTTATGAGACTTGCTAAAAGCATCACTACTGAAAATGGTGCCCAGAATTGACAAAGTAATCTCTGTAACATTGATTAAATACAGGTTCCTGACCGCAGAGATTACAGGTATTTGCGCTAAAATGCTCTAATATTAAAATTTGATCACATAAAACCAGTACGATTCGCAGTATGAATATACGGTTCCTCCAGAAAATCCCGACATTGGTTTTATTCCGGAGGTATGAGTGACGTCAGCGCGATAACTACAGTGTCAGCATGAAACAACAAATGTAAACAACAGTTGAGCATACGACCGGAGCGAGCAGACACTGCTGGGTAGAGGATTTTGGGTGACAACGTTGTTGTGTCACAAATCGCAATAGCGCAACATCTCTAAACGATGTGTTCAAGACATTCTCCAAACCGTTTTGAAGAAGAGAAACATTTTTCCACATTTTGCTTCACACACGTCCAATCCTAAACAAAAACAGAGACGTTAGGACGTCCGCTGCGACTCATTGCATACAAATAAAGGAAAACGTCGTTTGCGATGCATAACAGAGTGGCAGCACGAGGATAGGGCAGCCTGATGATAATTACATCAACCTAATCTGAAAGAAGTTGTTCATAATTACATCTAAACACATCAAGAAACTTTTGCGATGGACAATATTCGAATGAAAGTAAGCATTACATCATGTGGCTCATTAATCTCACAATCAGTTCTGTTCGTATTTCCAGTTACTGTCGCTTTTAAATCAGCTCACAGTCTCTTCGCGGCGGCAAAAGATCCCCAGTCCTTCTGACTGGCAGAAGTCGACTGTAGACCACATTAACCCCTTTACCTCACTACATACCTCAACAATTTAGTAGCAAGTGTCACAAGTCAGATCAACATCACAAGAGGAAGAACACAAAACATGACATGAGATTCTCTTTCCGTTAAAGTTACTAACCAGAAACAAACCTCGTCTTCCTGAGGCGCGCTCTTCTGTCGCACCTTGTGCAGGTCTTCTAACGAAAGCGAGGAAGATTACCTTGTTCATTTCCGCTGATAGAGGAAGAGTTCCGCAGTATAACGCAGACTGATGGATTTAGAGACAGGTGATTAGACCAGATGAGAGAGCGGCGGCAACTCTCCCGTGTTTGCAGGAAACACGTAGATGTAATCTGTAACGGTTTCGTAAGAAAGAGGGTTCATCAATAGCTAAGAAACTCGATTAAGCTGAGAGTGATCTCGGAACAGGAGCGTAAGAAGGCAGGGAACTTACTTGCCACTAATATGACTGCGCTGTGAAACTGCACAGTCTTACCCAACTTTGCCCTGCTCGTGTGCTTTACAACCAGGTAAACTGACTTCGTGCGTTTGTAATCATATACATCTATCTTCCAAAAAATCTAGTACTTCAGGTTGAAACTCAGTCTGATAGCATCATGATCATTCATATATTTATGACAGAGTTCGAACGGGTAAAATCGATGTCTGAAGCTTGATGATTAATTACTACAGAAGTACCGGTACTAATAACTTGAAGAAATACAGCAACCGGCCACTTCTTATGTAATGTGTTTTGGGTTTTCACCTATCTCCAGACTGCATACAACCTTTATCAATATTACGTTTTTCTGCACAAGTAGCTGAATAAATAAACAATACTGTGTAGCAGTCAAATATGACTAGCAGATTCACTTGAATTGTAAGTACGGTATTATTTCCATAAACAGCTGAAAATTTGCTTGGAACTTTTGTGGCGGCGTTCGTAGCGACAAGCAATTCGCTGTAGAAACGGCTTACGAAGTCACCGCCACACTTTTAATAGCGGGCCGACCGGTCCGCTGGAACAGTGAACAGAAAGATGAAAACCCAAACACTCTGATTAAATAAAAGTCGGTACTTTTCTTTATTAACGAAGATACAGAAACACAGTAGTGAACTCCGTGTCTACAGAGATCTGTCTAGTTCGAGTCGGAGCGGCTAGGTCAGCGTCGGCTGACGACAAACAACAACTCTGCTGCGATGAACACACAACTGACTAGCAAGTACACAATTCGGTGGCGAGTATACAACTGAGCGGCGAATACAGAACTGTCCTAGCGCTCGCGACTCCAGCGCTTAAGAACCCAGAAGCCAGCGGTGGCGCGCGCAGACTTGCGGCGATTTCCTGTCTCGCTGGCGCTGCTTATGCGGACGGCGTCCGGACTTTGATGCTGCCAACCTTTTGGCAGCGGGCTCGGGTGGCATTACTGGCTAGGATATAACAGGAACAGTATTTGATAACACAAAAAATGGCTCTGAGCACTATGGGACTCAACTGCTGTGGTCATCAGTCCCCTAGAACTCAGAACTACTTAAACCTAACTAACCTAAGGACATCACACACATCCATGCCCGAGGCAGGATTCGAACCTGCAGCCGTAGCAGCAGCGCGGCTCCGGACTGGTTGATAACACATATAGTACTCCCAGGGTCATATTTCCCAAAACGATGCTGTCATGTTGTCGCAGGTTGTTTTCTTGTCTGTCACTGAAGCGGAAATTTGGAGTTTCAATGGAGTGATTAAAACACTCTGGAATGAAACAATGCGTAGCGAAGATGCAGATAATTTCGTCACTGTGGCTTTCAATACTGGACTACTGAAATATGGATGTACCGAAAATAACATAGCGCGTCAAAAAGTTGCCCCTGTCAAGTACGTGCTTACTCTTCCCTTCTGCTTTGTTTTAACCACTTAACTAGTTGCAGGGGCAACTGTATGGTTAAATGATGATGGCGGCCACTTGGGTAAAATATTCCGGAGGTAAAATAGTCCCCCATTCGGATCTCCGGGCGGGGACTACTCAGGAGGACGTTATTATCAGGAGAAAGAAACTGGCATTCTACGGGTCGGAGCGTGGAATGTCAGAACCCTTAAACGGGCAGGTAGGTTAGAAAATTTAAAAAGAGAAATGGATAGGTTAAAGTTAGTTATAGTGGGAATAAGTGAAGTTCGGTGGCAGGAGGAACAAGACTTCTGGTCAGGTGAACACAGGGTTGCAAATACAAAATCGAATAGGGGTAATGCAGGAGTAGGTTTAATAATGAATAAAAAATTAGGAATGCGGGTAAGCTATTACAAACAGCATACTAAACGCATTATTGTGGCCCACACCAACCACAGTAGTACAAGTTTATACGCCAACTAGCTCCGCAGATAACGAAGAGATTGGTGTAATGCATGATGAGATAAAAGAAATTATTCAGATAGTGAAGGGAGACGAAAATGTAATAGTCATGGGTGACTGGAATTCGATAGTAGGTAAAGGAAGAGAAGGAAACGGAGTAGGTGAATATGAAATGGGGGTAAGGAAAGAAAGAGGAAGCCGCCTGGTAGAATTTTGCACAGAGCATAACTTAATCAAAGCTAACACTTGGTTCAAGAAACACGAAAGTAGGTTGTATACATGGAAGAAGCCTGGAGATACTGGAAGGTTTCAGATAGATTACATCATGGTAAGGCATAGATTTAGGAACCTGGCTTTAAATTGTAAGACATTTCCAGTGGCAGATGTGGACTCTGGCCACAATCTATTGGCTATGAACTGTAGATTAAAACTGAAGAAACTGCAAGAAGGTGGGAATATAAGGAGATGCGACCTGGATAAACTGACAGAACCAGAGGTTGTAGAGAGAGCATTAGGGAACGATTGATAAGAATGGGGGAAAGAAATACAGCAGAAGAAGAATAGGTAGCTTTGAGAGATGAAGTAGTGAAGGCAGCAGAGTATCAAGTAGCTAAAAAGACAAGGACTAATAGAATTCCTTGGGTACCAGAAGAGATATTGAATTTAATTGATGAAAGGAGAAAATATAAAAGTCCAGTAAATGAGACAGGCAAAAAGGAATACAAACGTTTCAAAAATGAGATCCACAGGAAGTGCAAAATGGCTAAGCAGGGATGGCTAGAGGACAAATGTAAGGATGTAGAGGCGTATATCACTAGGGGAAAGATAGATACTGCCTAGAGGAAAATTAAAGAGGCCTTTGGAGAAAAGAGAGCCAATTGTATGAATATCAAAAGCTTAGACGGAAATCCACATCTAAGCAAAGAAGGGAAAGCAGAAAGGTGGAAGGAGTGTATAGAGGGTCTATACAAGGGCGATATTCTTGAGGACAATATTATGATAATGGAAGGGGATGTAGACGAAGATGAAATGGGGGATATGATACTGCGTGAAGAGCCTTGGGAGAGCCAGCCTGACTAAACTCTATCATCTGGTGCGCAAGATGTATGAGACAGGCGAAATGCCGTCATACTTCAAGAAGAATATAATAATTCTAATCCCAAAGAAAGCAGGCGTTGACAGAAGTGTAAATTACCGCACTATCAGTTTAATAATCCAGGGCAGCAAAATACTAACACGAATTCTTTCCAGACGAATGGAAAAACTGGTAGAAGCCGACCTCGGGAAAGATCAGTTTGGATTCCGTAGAAATGTTGGAACACGTGAGGCAATACTGAAACTACGACTTATGTTACAAAATTGATTAAGGAAAGGCAAAACCACGTTTCTAGCATTTGTAGACTTAGAGAAAGCTTTTGACAATGTTGACTGGGATACTGTCATTCAAATTATGAAGGTGGCAGGGGTAAAATACAGGGAGCGAAAGGCAATTTACAATTTGTACAGAAACCAGATGGCAGTTATACGAGTCGAGGGGCATGAAAGGGAAGCAGTTTTTGGGAAGGGAGTGAGACAGGTTTTTAGGCTATCCCCCATGTTATTCAATCTGTATATTGATAAAAGCAGTAAAGGAAACAAAAGAAAAATTCGGAGTAGGAATTTAAATCCATGGAGATGAAATAAAAACTTTGAGGTTCGCTAATGACATTGTAATTCTGTCAGAGACAGCAAAGGACCTGGAAGAGCAGCTGAATGGAATAGACAGTGTCTTGAAAGTAGGATATAAGATGAACGTCAACAAAAGCAAAACGAGGATAAGGTAGTCGAATTAAATCGGGTGGTTCTGAGCGAATTAGATTAGGAAATGAGACGCTTAAAGTAGTAAATGAATTTTGCTATTTGGGAAGCAAAATAACTGATGATGGTCGAAGTATAGAGGATATAAAATGTAGACTGGCAATGGCAAGGAAAGCATTTCTGAATAAGAGAAATTTGTTAACATCGAGTATAGATTTTAATGTCAGGAAGTCCTTTTTGAAAGTATTTTTATGGAGTGTAGCCATGTATGGAAGTGAAGCGTGGACGATAAATAGTTTAGACAAGAAGAGAATAGAAGCTTTCGAAATGTGGCGCTACAGAAGAATGCCGAAGATTAGATGGATGGATCACATAACTAATGAGGAGGTATTGAATAGAATTGGGAAGAAGAGAAATTTGTGGCACAACTTGACTACAAGAAGGGATCGCTTGGTAGGACATATTCTGAGGCATCAAGGGATCACCAATTTACTGTTGGAGGGCAGTGTGGAGGGTAAAAATCGTAAAGGGAAACCAAGGGATGAATACACTACACCGATTCAGAGGGATGTAGGTTGCAGTAGGTGCTGGGAGGTGAAGAAGCTCGCACAGGAGAGAGTATCATGGAGACCTGCATCAAACCAGTCTCTGGACTGAAGACCACAAAACAACTGAAATTCCACATTTCCACTTCGATGATGAATAAGGAAAGATTGCACCACAATGCAGCAATTTCTACAGGTAGTTTATTGTAGGTACAAACGAAAGGAGCGTGTAGAGGAATACTAATGAAGTAAATAATCCAAAAGATTGGAACAGAAACAAATGATTTCCCCAATACAACATATTATGATATGAGCAATACATAAGTCAGCACTGATTCAGACTGCAGATATGCACTTGAGGACCAGATTTTTACAACAAGTATTCCTCATGGCCAGTGTTCATGTGAAGTCACAACTCTCATCACGACTCATTTTCAATGCCCATATACGTTAAAAAATCACCCAGTCTTGTTCCAAATGTACTAACAACCATCCACAACACATTCCCGAATCTCATGGACACTCAACGGGGTTAGACTACACCCACAAGTAAAAAAAAAAATGTGCAGTGGGTTCAAGACGGGGAAACTGGGAAGTCATGGGGTGCTCGCAAACCATTAGCCATACACTTATTGTCGAAAATTCGTGCTTTGTTACGTATTCCGAGCAGCAGCATGAAAGTATGCCAGTGCGCCATCACGTATGTAGTACATATATATTCCTCCACCACAAGGAACATCGAAATACTCTAAAGTGTTCATGCACTCAGTCGTAATACTCCATAAAGGGGAGACCATTACTTTCTGGAGATATTTTTAATAGGTTCAATGTGCTTTTTTGCTTTGCCATCTACACTCCCCTTTCATTATTACCTGTTGAGCTATCTCAAAATTATTACAAAACAATAGTTGTGGAGTAAAGTATGTATGGATCCACCCTCTATTGTTGCCAAATTTATTCAAGATGACGATCCAAGATGGCGGCGATAGAAATGGCAACATCGCAAAGAAGTCATGGCAGGAAATTCAAATTTTGGCGGGAAGATAGGTCAATTGGGCTACCTCCACTAACCTAACCCCTTTCCCCTTCTCTGCCCATCCCAGAAAATGGCTAGAAGTGCAAATTTCATTAGCACAATGCAACACACCACTGCTACCTCTACTAACCTAAGAAAATGGCGGGAGAAAAGGGCACTTGGGCTACCTCCACTAACCTAAGTCATCCAGCCACCACCTCGTCCTAGTAATTGGCAGGAGAAGGATTCAGCTTGTGCTGGATAGGATGGACATATGTCTTTATTTAAACAATTAGAGGCAGTATCACCATCAAGTGTCTTCGCCATGGAGTCCAGAATCCAACTAACCTAGCATAAAATACTGCCACCAGAGGGATCCGTCGCACCTACCATGACGTAATCCAAGAAGGCGGTCTGGAGGGGATAAATGGCGGGAAAAGGACTCAGCCTGTGGTGGATAGCCTGGAGGAATTCTGTTTTGCAGTCAGTCTTTATTAAAACAGAGGCGCGTAATGGGGCCCCTTAGGGATATGGCAGCAAGAGAGGGGAAGAAAACCAATGTGCACTCCGTGTGCATGCCGGGGGGAGTCATTCCAGATGTGGAAAGGGTCCTTCCGGATGCCATGAAGGGTACAGGGTGCACCCATCTGCAGGTGGTCGCTCATGTCGGCACCAATGATGTGTGTCGCTATGGATCGGAGGAAATCCTCTCTGGCTTCCGGCGACTATCTGATTTGATGAAGACTGACAGTCTCGCTAGCGGGATGAAAGCAGAGCTCACCATCTGCAGCATCGTCGACAGGACTGACTGCGGACCTTTGGTACAGAGCCGAGTGGAGGGTCTGAATCAGAGGCTGAGTCAGTTCTGCAACCGTGTGGGCTGCAGATTCCTCGACTTGCGCCATAGGGTGGTGGGGTTTCGGGTTCCGCTGGATAGGTCAGGAGTCCACTACACGCAACAAGCGGCTACACGGTTAGCAGGGGTTGTGTGGCGTGGGCTGGGCGGTTTTTTAGGTTAGATGGCCTTGGGCAAGTACAGAAAGGGCAACAGCCTCAACGGGTGCGGGGCAAAGTCAGGACATGCGGGTCCAAGCAGCAATCGGTATTGTAATTGTAAACTGTCGAAGCTGCGTTGGTAAAGTACCGGAACTTCAAGCGCTGATAGAATGCACCGAAGCTGAAATCGTTATAGGTACAGAAAGCTGGCTGAAGCCAGAGATAAATTCTGCCGAAATTTTTACAAAGCCACAGACGGTGTTTAGAAAGGATAGATTGCATGCAACCAGTGGCGGCGTGTTCGTCGCTGTTAGTAGTAGTTTATCCTGTAGTGAAGTAGAAGTGGATAGTTCCTGTGAATTGTTATGGGTGGAGGTTACACTCAACAACAGAGCTAGGTGAATAACTGACTCCTTTTACCGACCTCCCGACTCAGCAGCATTAGTGGCAGAACAACTGAGAGAATATTTGGAATACATTTCACACAAATTTTCTCAGCATGTTATATTCTTAGGTGGAGATTTCAATTTACCAGATATAGACTGGGACACTCAGATGTTTAGGACGAGTGGCAGGGACAGAGCATCGAGTGACTTTATATAGAGTGCACTATCCGAAAATTACCTCGACCAATTAAACAGAGAACAGACTCGTGGAGATAACATCTTGGACCTACTGATAACAAACAGACCCGAACTTTTCGACTCTGTATGTGCAGAACAGGGAATCAGTGATCATAAGGCCGTTGCAGCATCCCTGAATACGGAAGTTAATAGGAATATAAAAAACTGAGGAATGTTTATCTGTTTAGAAAGAGTAATAGAAGGCAGATTTCAGACTAACTAACAGATCAAAACGAAAATTTCTGTTCGGACACTGACAATGTTGAGTGTTTATAGAAAAAGTTCAAGGCAATCGTAAAATGCGTTTTAGACAGGTACGAGCCGAGTAAAACTGTGACGGACGGGAAAAACCCACCGTGGTTCAACAACAAAGTTAGGAAACTACTGCGAAAGCAAAGAGAGCTTCACTCAAAGTTTAAACGCAGCCAAAACCTCTTAGACAAACAGAAGCTAAACGATGTCAAAGTTAGCGTAAGGAGGGCTATGCGTGAAGCGTTCAGTGAATTCGAAAGTAAAATTCTAGTCACCGGCTTGACAGAAAATCCAAGGAAGTTCTGGTCTTACGTTAAATAAGTAAGTGGCTCGAAACAGCATATCTAGACACTCCGGGATGATGATGGCCTTGAAACAGAGGATGAAACGCGTAAAGCTGAAATAATAAACACCGTTTTCCAAAGCTGTTTCACAGAGGAAGACCGCACTGCAGTTCTTTCTCTAAATCCTCGCACAAACGAAAAAATGGCTGACATCGAAATAAGTGTCCAAGGAAAAGAAAAGCAACTGGAATCACTCAACAGAGGAAAGTCCACTGGACCTGACGGGATACCAATTCGATTCTACACAGAGTACGTGGAAGAACTAGCCCCCCTTCTAACAGCCGTGTACCGCAAGTCTCTAGAGGAACAGCAGGTTCCAAATGATTGTAAAAGAGCACAGGTAGTCCCAGTCTTCAAGAAGGGTCGTCGAGCAGATGCGCAAAACTATAGACCTATATCTCTGACGTCGTCTGTTGTAGAATTTTAGAACATGTTTTTTGCTCGAGTATCATGTCGTTTTTGGAAACCCAGAATCTGCTATGTAGGAATCAACAAGGATTCCGGAAACAGAGATCATGTGAGACCCAACTCGCTTTATTTGTTCATGAGACCCAGAAAATATTAGATACAGGCTCCCATGTAGATGCTATTTTTCTTGACTTCCGGAAGGCGTTCGATACAGTTCCGCACTGTCGCCTGATAAACAAAGTAAGAGCCTACGGAATATCAGACCAGCTGTGTGGCTGGATTGAAGGGTTTTCAGCAAACAGAACACAGCATGTTGTTATCAACGGAGAGACGTCTATAGATGTTAAAGTAACCTCTGGCGTGCCACAGGGGAGTGTTATGGGACCATTGCTTTTCACAATATATATAAATAACCTAGTAGATAGTGTCGGAAGTTCCATGCGGCTTTTCGCGGATGATGCTGTAGTATACAGAGAAGTTGCAGCATTAGAAAATTGTAGCGAAATGCAGGAAGATATGCAGCGAATAGGCACTTGGTGCAGGGAGTGACAACTGACCCTTAACATAGACAAATGTAATGTATTGCGAATACATAGAAAGAAGGATCCTTTATTGTATGATTATACGATAGCGGAACAAACACTGGTAGCAGTTACTTCTGTAAAATATCTGGGAGTATGCGTGTGGAACGATTTGAAGTGGAATGATCATATAAAATTAATTGTTGGTAAGGCGTGTACCAGGTTGAGATTCATTGGGAGAGTCCTTAGAAAATGTAGTCCATCAACAAAGGAGGTGGCTTACAAAACACTCGTTCGACCTATAATTGAGTATTCTCATCAGTGTGGGATCCGTACCAGATCAGGTTGACGGAGGAGATAGAGAAGATCCAAAGAAGAGCGGCGCGTTTTGTCACAGGGTTATTTGGTAACCGTGATAGCGTTACGGAGATGTTTAACAAACTCAAGTGGCAGACTCTGCAAGAGAGGCGCTCTGCATCGCGGTGTAGCTTGCTCGCCAGGTTTCGAGAGGGTGCGTTTCTGGATGAGGTATCGAATATATTGCTTCCCCCTACTTATACCTCCCGAGGAGATCACGAATGTAAAATTAGAGAGATTAGAGCGCTCACGGAGGCTTTCAGACAGTCGTTCTTCCCGCGAACCATACGCGATTGGAACAGGAAAGGGAGGTAATGACAGTGGCACGTAAAGTGCCCTCCGCCACACACCGCTGGGTGGCTTGCGGAGTATAAATGTAGATGTAGATGTAGATGTAGATGAAGTAACACCATCCAGTGTGCCCACCATGAGGTCCGGAGTCCAACCGACCTAGTACACAGTACACCAGAAGGAGCTGTCGTTCCTTCCATGACGTAATCCAAGCTGTCAGTCTGGGGGGGGGGGGGGGGGAGGAATGGAGGGAAAAGGTCTCAGCCTGTGCTGGGCTGCTGGAGAGAGGAAGGAGTGTACTGTATTTATTTTGGAATGATGTATATTGGGGATGGATCTGACATAGTATATTTGTTACACTGATACAAAACACTCAACCTAGCGTGCTTGGGATCTAAGTAAATAGTCTACAGACAAGTAAATTACTTGTAAATCATCGAAATAATGCAGTACGTTGATGTACATAGAGGCAAACCACTTGTAACTTGTCGAAATAATGCATCTAATAGACTCACGCTCACAACGCTTAAACAGACGAAAATAATCCAGTGCACAAACACTCAGTGCATATAAACGCTTTCGAACTATAATAAACCATAACTAGCAGAGAGACCAACACGTGTACGCATTTTGCAGCGCCAGCCGGACGCAAGACAGCACCAGAATACTAGCCACTGGAACGGATTTCTGCAGTATCTGTGAGGGTGAGTCACTTGCCAATTATGTCTCGCAGGGCCGCAGGTAGAGAGAAGGATCACGCCAGCAGCGGTGGAAACGTGTGCCGAGTCCACAGGGTGACTTGGCGTTTATTTACATAGAGATCTGACATCAGTATAAAACTCGAAGAACTCTAACAGTAGGCGCGAGAGTAAATGGCTGAATGGCTGGCGTTCCAGCACTGGCTTGTGTCTGGCTGTCCCTGCAAAGCGCATGTACGTGTTGGTCTCTCTGGTAATTGCGGTTGATTATATTTGGAAAGCATTTTTTACATGCAGTGAGTGTTTGTGCACTGGATTATTTTCAACTGTTTAAGAATTGTGAGCGTGAGTCTTTTATATGAATTATTTTGACAATTTACGAGTTGTTTGCCTCTCTGCACATCAATGTACTGCATAATTACGGTGATTTACAAGTAGTTTGCATGTCTGTAGACTATTTACTGAGACCCCAAGCATGCTAGGGTAAGTGTTTTGTATCAGTGCAACAAATAAACTATGTCAAATCTATCCCTAAATAAATTGTTCCAAAATAAATAAAGTACACTCCTTCCTCTCTCCAGCAGCCCATCACAGGCTGAGTCCTTTTCCCGCCATTTTCTCCGCAGGCCCCCGTCAAGGATTACGTTTCGGGAGGGGCGACAGCGCCCTCTGGTGCCAGTACTGTGTACTAGGTCAGTTTGACTCCGGACTCTATGGTGAACATACTTGATGATGGTACTACCTCAAACTGTTTAAATAAAGATATATGTCCATCCTATCCAGCACAGACTGACCCCTTTTCCCATCAGTTCCTAGGGAGAGGTGTCGGTTGAATGACTTATGTTAGTGGAGGGAGCCCAAGTGCCCTGTTTTTCCGCCATTTTCTTACGTTAGTTGAGGTAGCAGTGGTGTGATGCATTGTCCTGATGGAATTTTAGCTTCTCGCCATTTTCTTGGGGGAGGGGAAAGGAAGGGGGAGGGGATGGGATTAGGTTAGTGAAGGTAGCCCAGTTGACCTATCTTCCCACCATGACATCATGCGACATTGCCATATCTATCGCCGCCATCATAGATCTGCCATATTGAATAAATTTGGCAAAATTGGAGAGTGGGGTCTTACATACTGATAGTACACTGTATTCCATAGTGGACGGCATCAAACACATTTACCGAGAAATAAAAACATACAATTATTTACGTAATTGTATATCATCAAATAACTCTAATAAAATCAGGCAGCTAAGAACTATGAAAAAAAGCAACAGTAAAGGCCACCAATGGAAACAACAATTTCTCTTCAAGACATGTACAGTTTAAGCATTAAATTTGATACAGTGCCTTTGCGGAGTACATCTTACAATAGCTTTAAAAGCAATCGTTTGGTCTGACTTATAGTACAGATTAATAATGATACAAAGGAGGTCATACTCTTCAGTTAACTAGAATACATATAAGAAACAAATATAACTCTTTTTTTAAAAATAAAATAAGCAACTATACCTACACGCTCCCAAAGGTGGAGGAGCACTTCTTGGGGTAATTTCATCTGAAAACTAAGTAACAGAGCTAAAAAAGATCTTAAATCAAGAGGCACATTGAATAAAATTCTACTCTTAATCACGACTTTAATAAGAAGATTTATTACTAATTCTTGGACAAAAGATAAGTTATTGAAAGGTTAAAACAATTTGCCCACGATATGATCTGAAAGCACCTTCCATGACATAGACCATAGGTTAGTCAACATCTGTCTCTCTAAGAAACGGATCACTACTCTTAACCAAGACTTAATTCTACAAGTAAATTCGTTTTTAAATCGTTAACAAAAATTAGCAAGAATAAAGGTGCTTGTCCGTATGTAAAAACACTGGTCCCAGTATCAACAAGAGTGCAGAAAACTTAACGGCACACAGCCTAAATAAAATACCGAAAGAACGGGAACTGTCTGACGACAAAGTGTGCCATTCACAGGGTGGACGTGAAGGCAGTGCTCTCAAAAACCGCCAGACCACTAAACAAGATTAATCGGTGGCGTATATTATTTCCAAAGCTGCCAAAAGTTTGGGTATACAACTATAGGCTCATCTTTCATTCTTAATCGTTCTCCCTCCTTTTGTTATGATGAAAGTTGTCAAGCAACACGGTGAAATCCAGCCAAATTACCAAATGACACGACCCTTCCTTGATGCGCCTGCTGACCTTCAGGTAAAACAGCCAGCACATTCGACAAACTATACACAACTCTTAATCTCGACGGAGATTTACGGGGACACTAGGCATAAGACTTTTATGCCAATGCTTAGTTCAAGCTTCCAACATAATTCGAACTCCGCAGCACTTGCAGGTGACAATTAACACGTATGCTGCCACCGAACTTCCATCCTTGGTTCCGTCCACGAAGCCCGCGGCATCTCCTCCGTATGCTGACCCTCTGTCCCACAAGACTCACTAACTCTTACATTCGCTGGAGGTGGCGCGACAATTAGCCGATGCGCGAACAGCACTTCAAAGCCTCGTTGTACGGCCCTTCTGGCGTCTAACGGGACGACGGGGAAGCGGTTGCCAAGAGACGCGGCATGGATAACGGACCGGTCCCCCATATTTATCAAACACCCTACATTTTGCGAAATATGGCACTGTAAGCATGTGTCAACATACACTGACGGAAAAAGTCGCAACACCTATAGTCCGTGAGCCGAGTGATTGGTACTGACAGTTCCGGCGGGCAGACGGCGGTGTTGCCGAACGTGGCTCACAGCACGTGGCGCCCTGTCTGCTACACGCATTCTCTAGCAGCAGAAATAAAAGCGAGACAAAATACAAGTCGTATTGGTCCGCGTGAATTTATTTAAAGTTGATGCTTGAAATATATTAACTCGAAAACTGATAAGAGCTATTTAGTACAAGTTTCTAAGATGCTGAAACATAATAAAGTTATTTGTTAAACTTCACAACTGAACTGAAAACTATTTTCGCAAGTTGTTGAACATTAGCAGTTTTGGTTTCCCTTGTTAAGTATTAGCATTATTAATTTGTTCTACTACAAGCTACAGAATAATTGGTCAGTGTATTAAGAGTTATAATCTGAAGAAAGTACTCACAATATGATGATCTGGTTGTAGATCGATAGCAAACTCCCTCCTTACATTCCTGAATACGTTGTAGTTACTGTAATGGAAAAACACCACTCACATCACTGTCAGAATCTGATTTGACATTGTCTTCCTCAGCACTACTCGAACTATCACTGCTCTCTCCCAGATGTATAATTAAATTTTCGATGCATTCTTCCACAACCCCTTCGGTTTTGGCCGCCTCTCTGATGGCACTTGCAGTGCTGTTTACAATTTTAGCCCACGTCTCGCTTGTCACTTTATTGATAGCTGCTGGTAGGAGAGTTTTCACTTCAGAGATCGTGAATTTTTTATTGTTTGCAGCAATGTAATTTTTTTATCTGCGCCCACACTCCTTCAATTGCATTGAAGTGACAGTGGTATGGAGGAAGCCGAACGATTTCATGCCCGTGCCTTTTAGCAATCTCGTCAATTACATATGTTGGAAATTGGGGTTTCTTTTGTGCCACTATTTCGAGCAGTTCCGCCTTCCTTAAATCTTCTCTGAAATCTAGTTTTCGCCGTTTCAACCACTGAATGGTATCGTCTTTTTTTGTTGCCAAGGTTGGTGCCTTATCGTGAACAACGGAATGATAAGGCGCATTGTCCATAACAATCACTGATGGACTTGTCAGATTCGTCATAAGCTATGTCTCGAACCATTCTTGAAATACTTCACTGTTCATTTCTTCATGGTAATCTCCCGTCTTTTTTGACCGAAACATTTTCAAGCAGTTTGGCACGAAACCTTTCGATGTTCCTGCATGTAAGACAATAATACGCCCTCCTTTGCCAACAGGCACTGCCATTGTCCCCTCGGGCGTTCCATCATTCCAGCCTCTACGTAAAGAATGGCTGGCATTGACCCAAGTTTCATCTAACCACACTATACTTTCGAATTCCACACCCATGATCCTGCGCAGAAATCTGCACCGCCATGCAACTACATCTGTCCTTTCCATTAATATTTTGCGTCCGTTAAACAGTGAATAGCTGAAGCCTATGTCTTTCAACACTGTACGCAATGAAAATTTGCTCCCTTTAAAAAGATCGTCTTTCTGAAGCGACACCAGTAATTTAGATAGAGTGGGATGTTCCCTTCTCTTATAATAGCTGTATATATGACGATGAATAGCGTCTTTCTGAAAATCGTCCAAAGCTGTCACCTGCTTATTTCTCGGTCGCTTCTTACCTGGTGTGTGCAGCTTTGTTGTGCCACTCTCGTCACAATCTACACTATAGTGTTCTTTCCCTATCTTTACAACAGTGTTCTTACTTATTTTCAACGCTGCTGCAGTTCTCTTCACAACCTGAACAACAGGAATTAAGGGCCCACCTTTGTCCTTTTCTTTCTCAAAGTAATCCCTCACAGAGCACACGAATTCACGGGCCTGGGTGTGTAGCACACTTTTCTTCCTCCGTTTCACTTCTTGTGTTGGGCTGGTACTACCCGCCGCTCTAGACATTGTTTACAACGAAACATAAACAAAGAAACACTAAAAACAACAAAAACGAAATAAACTTCGAATTCAACTTCAGACAAACGACGAACGACCGCACCGCCTGCACGCAAGACACTGGTAAGTTTCATAAGCGCGCGCGACCGGGTTTCAGAGCGGCAACGTGGCCCTTGCTACCCGCTCAAAGTCAGGCCGTCATTGGCTGCCTGCCTGCGGTCGCTAGGCAACGGAAAGACGCTACCGAGCTGTCAATACCAAAGACTCGTCTCCCAGACTATAGAAGGACTTTTGCGGCGTAAACGAAAGTTGTTAGATATGTTTCAACATCTGAAAGATAATGTCTATTTAAATTTCGTGGCAGTAGCATAAGAGTGGAGGAGGAGCAGGATATTAGTGTTTAACGTCCCGTCGACAACGAGGTCATTAGAGACGGAGCGCAAGCTCGGGGTAGGGAAGGATGGGGAAGGAAATCGGCCGTGCCGTTTCAAAGGAACCATCCCGGCATTTGCCTGAAGCGATTTAGGGAAATCACGGAAAACCTAAATCAGGATGGCCGGAGACGGGATTGAACCGTCGTCCTCCCGAATGCGAGTCCAGTGTGCTAACCACTGCGCCACCTCGCTCGGTCCATAAGAGTGGCTCTAGTAGCGCATCTACGAGGACGCAAATCAGATTTTCTTTAAACACACGCTGCAACAGTCGTGAGCATTAGGTTGAACGTGGAGAGTTGAAGACAGTCAAGATTAGCTTTAAGGCGCCAAAGACACCATTAGCAACACCTCACTAAGTTTGAACAAGGTCGTGTAACTACGGGAAGCAGGATGTTGCTTCTACGATTCTGCAGAGAGACTTGGTAGGAATGTAGCCACTGTGCTCACGGAATTTACTGTCGCAAGAAGACCGGACTCCGGACGGTCTTGTATAACTACCGAGAGGTAAGGCCTACGTGTTCGGTGTGTGGTTCTGACGCATTGTGTTTGCAATTTATGCAGCAGTTAGCACCACAGTGACACAACGATCTGTTACAAACCGGTTACTTGAAGGACAGCTCCGAGTCAGACCAAAAACCACCACCATTTGCTACCCCATTGGTGTCAGTCGAGAGCTCACGGGAAGGCAGGGTGGAGGTCTGTTGTGTTTTCTGATGAAAGCTGGTTCTGCTGGCCTCGTGTTGGGTAGGAGTAGGCCCGTTGGGGGCTTGTAACATACCTGTATGCGTGCTACACACACTGGCCTTACGATCTGGGGTGCCATTACCTATGACAGCAGGAGCCCTCTCTTGATTATCACACGCATCCTGATTGCAAATTTGTACGTCAGTCTGGTGATTCCACCAGTTGTGCTGCTATTCCTGAACAATATTTCTGTTGGTGCTTGCCAACAGGATAAAGCTGGCTCACTTACCGCTCTACAAAGATTAGAGTTCTTGTCTTGGCCTGCTCGATGACCAATCTGTCTCCAATCGAGCACATACGCGACGACGTCTTCGGACGACAGTTCCAGCGTCATCCACAAATAGCACTAACCGTTCCTGTGTTGACCGAGCAAGTGCTACAGGCATGGAATTCCATTCCACAAAGTGACCTGTACAAAGCGATGAATGCACGTTGCCGGCTAAACCGGCTACTGATGTACCTGCATTTCACATTTGCAATTACTTACCTCGCGCTTACATTAACCGGTGATCTTGCAATGTTACTCACTTGCATATATTGCCTAGACAAATGTATTCCCAAAGTTTCATTACTCTACGTTAGTTACTTTTCGGTGCTGCGATTTTTCTCCGTCAGTGTATTTTATTCCAAGTAAATGTTCAGACTTTTGTTAAAGAATACCCCGTTTTGACTTCTTCTGGATCTCCTGCCTACAGCTGTACTTTACACAGCATAGTTATTGCAAGGTGCGCTTCTGTAGTCTTCAGTTTTGTTAACTTAGAAATGCCAAATGTATACAAATGCACAATTCCGCTGATAAATGATCTTGAAGGGTGACAGGACACAATTATTTAATTTAAATTTATTTTTATTAAGCTGTAGCCTCACGAGCTGGGTATTTCCCTTGTGGGTAAGTCGCATAATAAAAACAAATATATAATTTGCTGTACTTGATGAAAAAAAGCACAGTCCTTCAATTCAAAGCAGTGACGCACGCTGATGTCTTCTCTTGCGATAAGAAATGTGTACTGAAAGATGTTTAAATCGTTCAGGTATGGCCATATGGTGCATGGGGGCTTAATTATTATTTTAATGCAAATATTTTTTAATTTTAGTCGCTGTCTGTCCAGTTACTCAGTCTCTTAAACGGTTGGCCCTGACTAGTTTTAGTACGCAATCTGACTGCATAGAATAACAACAAAGAATGAAAGAAAATTTCCGTTACACGATTAATTAATTAAGTCCCCAGCAACTATAAAACGTACGAAACCAAAGCACAAGTGTAACTGTTCTGTGTGTGGAAGTGTGATTCAACGTACACATCTGGCACGGTTCTTCTTCAATAAGAGCAGAAATTTTAAATACCATTTATACTGAAGTAATTAAAAAAAATAGAAATACTATAATTGCACAAGAAAACCAGAATTACACTCTAATACAAGAACACAAGCCAGGTGCTTTGTTGACTGAACCTGTAATGACGCATTATTTAAGACACTGAAATAACAAAAAGAATAGGGAATTTTTTTTACCTTCATATACACTCCTGGAAATTGAAATTAGAACACCGTGAATTCATTGTCCCAGGAACGGTAAACTTTATTGACACATTCCTGGGGTCAGATACATCACATGATCACACTGACAGAACCACAGGCACATAGACACAGGCAACAGAGCATGCACAATGTCGGCACTAGTACAGTGTATATCCACCTTTCGCAGCAATGCAGGCTGCTATTCTCCCATAGAGATGCTGGATGTAGTCCTGTGGAACGGCTTGCCATGCCATTTCCACCTGGCGCCTCAGTTGGACCAGCGTTCGTGCTGGACGTGCAGACTGCGTGAGACGACGCTTCATCCAGTCCCAAACATGCTCAATGGGGGACAGATCCGGAGATCTTGCTGGCCAGGGTAGTTGACTTACACCTTCTAGAGCACGTTGGGTGGCACGGGATACATGCAGACGTGCATTGTCCTGTTGGAACAGCAAGTTCCCTTGCCGGTCTAGGAATGGTAGAACGATGGGTTCGATGACGGTTTGGATGTACCGTGCACTATTCAGTGTCCCCTCGACGATCACCAGTGGTGTACGGCCAGTGTAGGAGATCGCTCCCCACACCATGATGCCGGGTGTTGGCCCTGTGTGCCTCGGTCGTATGCAGTCCTGATTGTGGCGCTCACCTGCATGGCGCCAAACACGCATACGACCATCATTGGTACCAAGGCAGAAGCGACTCTCATCGCTGAAGACGACACGTCTCCATTCGTCCCTCCATTCACGCCTGTCGCGACACCACTGGAGGCGGGCTGCACGATGTTGGGGCGTGAGCGGAAGACGGCCTAACGGTGTGCGGGACCGTAGCCCAGCTTCATGGAGACGGTTGCGAATGGTCCTCGCCGATACCCCAGGAGCAACAGTGTCGCTAATTTGCTGGGAAGTGGCGGTGCGGTCCCCTACGGCACTGCGTAGGATCCTACGGTCTTGGCGTGCATCCGTGCGTCGCTGCGGTCCGGTCCCAGGTCGACGGGCACGTGCAACTTCCGCCGACCACTGGCGACAACATCGATGTACTGTGGAGACCTCACGCCCCACGTGTTGAGCAATTCGGCGGTACGTCCACCCGGCCTCCCGCATGCCCACTATACGCCCTCGCTCAAAGTCCGTCAACTGCACATACGGTTCACGTCCACGCTGTCGCGGCATGCTACCAGTGTTAAAGACTGCGATGGAGCTCCGTATGCCACGGCAAACTGGCTGACACTGACGGCGGCGGTGCACAAATACTGCGCAGCTAGCGCCATTCGACGGCCAACACCGCGGTTCCTGGTGTGTCCGCTGTGCCGTGCGCGTGATCATTGCTTGTACAGCCCTCTCGCAGTGTCCGGAGCAAGTATGGTGGGTCTGACACACCGGTGTCAATATGTTCTTTTTTCCATTTGCAGGAGTGTATATTGACGAAAAGCACTCTGATCATTACAATATCTCCATTCGAACAACATCTGCTGTCCAGCCCATCAAACAACTACATGAAACATGGAGCAAGCACTCCCTACTACAACATCTCAACACCGACTCGCTACTACCACATCTCGACAAGCACTCTCCACCACGACTTCTCGATAAGAACTCTTCACTAAGACATCTCAGCAAGCACTGACTACTACAAGTTCTCGACAAGCACTGCCAGTGGAGGCGGCTTAATAATACTCTTTGGCGCAATCTCTGGCGCTGTGGCTCAGTGTAGCCACCTTTCATATGCCCTTCCTCCACGGGACAGAATTTGATGGTATTTTTGCCAGCATTGGTGGTGAAAATACCACCAAATTCGTCCACAAAAATGCAGACAAAATAAAAGATAATATTAATACGTAAATATCACATAATTAGATAAAATTTTGACTTTGCACTGACCTTTCAATAAACTAATATATAAAATACAGTAAGCAATACAAATTCCTTCATACATGTGACATTACATAATAGTTTACACAATGCACAAAAAATCAGTTTATACAAATGTTCACATAAAATGCTTTGAATGATTCAAAAAAAAAAAAAAAAAATGAAAACAAGTAGTTGATAGTTCCAGCAGTAGCACCCAGCAATGGTCAACAGGTGCAAATACCAACAAGTGACATCATTGTAGTAGAAGCAGTCCATCAGTGGCACCCAGCAACGTTGAGTAGGTGACGACACCAACAAGTGACATTATTTCAGTAGAAGCAGTTCCATCTGTGGCAACTGGCAATGTTGAACAGGTCCAGACACCAACAAGTGACATCATTTCAGGAGAAGCAGTCCATCACTGGCACCCAGCAATGTTGAGCAGGTGCAGACAGCAACGAGTGACATTATTTCAATAGATGCAGTCCATCAGTGGCACCCAGCAATGTTGAGCAGGTGCAGACAGCAACAAGTGACATCATTTCAGTAGAAGCAGTCCATCAGTGGCACCCAGTAATGTTGACAAGTGCAGACACCAACAAGTGACATTATTTCGGTAGAAACAGTCCATCAGTGGCACCCAGCAATGTAGAGCAGGTGCAGACAGCAACAAGTGACATCATTTCAGTAGAAGCAGTCCATCAGTGGCAGTCGGCAATGTTGAACAGGTGCAGACACCAACAAGTGACATTATCTCAGTAGAAGCAGTTCCATTAGTGGCACCCAGCAATGTTGAGTAGGTGCAGACACCAACAAGTGACATTATTTCAGTAGAAGCAGTTCCATCTGTGGCACCCGGCAATGTTGAACAGGTGCAGACAGCAACAAGTGACATTATCTCAGTAGAAGCAGTCCATCAGTGGCACCCAGCAATGTTGAGCAGGTGCAGACAGCAACGAGTGACATTATTTCAATAGATGCAGTCCATCAGTGGCACCCAGCAATGTTGAGCAGGTGCAGACAGCAACAAGTGACATCATTTCAGTAGAAGCAGTCCATCAGTGGCACCCAGCAATGTTGAGCAGGTGTAGACAGCAACAAGTGACATCATTTCAGTAGAAGCAGTCCATCACTGGCAGTCGGCAATGTTGAACAGGTGCAGACACCAACAAGTGACATTATCTCAGTAGAAGCAGTTCCATTAGTGGCACCCAGCAATGTTGAGTAGGTGCAGACACCAACAAGTGACATTATTTCAGTAGAAGCAGTTCCATCTGTGGCACCCAGCAATGTTGAACAGGTGCAGACAGCAACAAGTGACATTATCTCAGTAGAAGCAGTCCATCAGTGGCACCCAGCAATGTTGAGCAGGTGCAGACACCAACAAGTGACATCATTTCAGTAGAAGCAGTCCATCAGTGGCACCCAGTGATGTTGAACAGGTGCAGACACCAACAAGTGACATTATGTCAGTAGAAGCAGTTCATCAGTGGCACCTAGCAATGATGAGCAGGTCCAGACAGCAGTCCATAATATTCACTATCACTAATCACACTGTTCATCAGAGTTTATAAGCAGAAATTAAACATGTCCTAGTGGCACCAATCATGCAGAAAAAGTGCAAGTAACAGTCCATAATATTTACTATCACTAATCACACATTTCAATCATGAACAATAGTTTGAATGCACACACAATTGCTTTTACAAAATTATTATCAATGCTCTTACACTAAACATACAAATTATAAGAAACACACAAATGATATGAGATAATTGTCATATTAACTATTACGAATACACAAATATCAGTAAACTTATAATATTTATGGGTGTCAGTGCAAGCCACAACAAACAAGTAAAATAATATTTAGGAGGTAAGTCGGTACCACTTTTCTGGGATTAGGAAGGGAAAACACACAAAACACACTCACTCATCTTTCATCCACATTAAGTACTACTGTGTAATTAAATAGTGTTAACTGTGTAAATGCAATTCTGTCAAAATTTGATGTTCATCATGTGTATCAAGTAGTAGTGGCAGCAATGTATAACAGTCAATAATAGTTAGTCAACGTCATAGTCATCATGTCAAGACCAATGTTTGCCAAGCCAGATCAAAATGTACGGTTGCTGAACAACTGTCAGTGAGCCAAGATATGCAATTACTTCCTCTCCCAAAAAAAAAAAAAAAAAAAAAAAAAGAAAAAAAAATGTACTGCTTATTGATTTAACAAAGTGTGTGTAGACAATCTTCCTTCCACTTTAGTGTTCTAGTCTGCTATCTTCATCCTCCTTGTTCCATAAAACCAAAAAAAAAAATATGCTCCTCACTTACTTTACCTCTTATCCACCAAAACTCCAATAATCATTAGCATCACATAATCTTAATACTTCAATAATACCTCGTGCGTCGATACATATAAACCTTATCATCAATATCATTTACCTCACCTCTTGTCCACCGAAACTCCAATAATCATCAACTTCACATAATCTCAATACCTCAATAATACCTCTTCAATACGTGGATACGTATAAACCTTAGCACCAATATCATTTCACTTCCATAACAACTCTTTCCTCTAGTCAGTCTCCTCGAACAAGTACAGATAAAATCCTAGTGCAAAGTTCAGTTCATCATCCCATACAATCCGAAGACACAATGTCCACACACAACCTCTGTGTAGTCCACCTGAGCCAAATCTTCTACTCATTATGAATTATAAAATACATTTTGGTTACCTTGTCCATCATTAAACAAAAGAAATGCATACATGACCTCTAACAGACTATAGTTCGAATAACTCTCAGCTATTAAGTACGATTACGTAGTATGAATGATAGTAATATTTCATAGTGTGTACACCACTTCAAGAATCATGGCAAATCAGAAACATACATGTGGAGTATTTCTTGTGTCAAGTGTCACTTCCTATTTCAATTGCTCACGAAGAATGCAGTGTAATAACTGTCAATGGTCTAACCCTAGTGTTGGTATGTCATGTCGTTATCTTCCTTCCTATTAGCATAAATTTCTACAGCTTCCATAAAACCTCCAGCTCATGTGACTTCTATGAAGTTTCTTGTTCTAATGTCGTTCGTCGAATTATAGCAGTTCATTTTCTTATCTTAAAAATATAAGGCACTGAGCGTAAGCAAAACATGCAATAGCGAATAAAAATACCAGTAGAGAACAGAATGTCAACAAGTGGATGCAGCACAATCCCTACAACGAGGCTCTGCCAAGCGAACAATAATTAATACTATAGTGTAACCTAAATTCCATGTTCGTGCAATGTATATCAGCATATCTATATATAGCAAATTAAAGAATAGTTATGACAACGAACAGAAATGTATAAATATGCAATCCATACGCAAAGCAGCAAACATATATCTTACGTAATAAACAGGTCATTAGCATCATATGAGCATAAGCAAATAAATGTTCATATGAAATCTTAATAAGTAAACATGAAGGCGCAAGCAGATAAATCACAAAGTATAACTTACACACATAACCATAGTCAGCACAATTAATCAGGTGACAATTATAATTTAAATAAATAAGCACAGCAGGCACATAACAAAAAAATATGACATCAGTGAAAAAGCAGTGCAGCCAAGCGATGCATAATATTCATAAGTAACAACCCTGTTCATTAATCAGTCATTGTCAAAATCAGTTAATGTACGCAAGCACGTCGCTTCACACGTAAATTCATAGAACATGAAATTTAGCACAAAGTCTGAATCACGTAATCGCGAGCAGCAAATTACGTCTAAAGTAAGTACCTAAGTGGAAATATGTTACCTGAAAAATAAACTCAATTAATAGTTACCTTTTTAGTTTATTAGTTTCTTCTTCGAAATTACATTCTTCCTAAAAATTTCTCGATAGCAAGTCCTCTTAACGTCGGACACACACAGAATTTACATGAAGGTCTTAAATATTTTATACAACCGTATCCTGAAAAATACTGAACGTTAATAACATAATTTATCAAGTCACTATAGTTTTATATTGAATTTAGTCGGAGAAATTAGACTGTGTATTTGTTTACGGCTGTCAGTGCATTCGCACTGAGCGCTCGATCAGCTGTAGGCGCGTGACGTAGGAAGTAATTGTTCGCGGTCAACGACTGCCTTGTGCGGCGCGCAGACTTGACTGTTGCTTTGAGTATGTGCCGCCGCCGTTAACACGGCGCGGTATCCTTGCATTCTCCGTGTGTTTACATGTAACTGTTAGTTTCTCAAAAGTATGTCATTCCACAAAAATTTTAACGTTAGATATATGATGTATTCCCTTAGAGCGTCGAGATTTAAGAGCTTCTGCTTCGACGGTGTTATCATGAATAATTTTGCGAATTCTATATGGACCGTTATAAAGCAGACAAAATTTGCGACACAAGCCTTTTCCTTTGTGAGACAAACGATGAGACTTAATTAACACCTTTTGCCCAACTGACAAGATTTTTAAACGACCAGGACGCTTAGCTGATTTCTCTCTTCTAGCAGCCGCAGATGCAATATTTTGCAGAGCCAGGTTCACAACTTCAGAATGCCGCAGTTTCCGTGTAGGCGGAAAAGGAACGATTTCAGAAATGCGATTTGTCGGTGCTTTATTTTTTAATATCAATATAGGCGGTAAAGAAGTTGAGTCATTAGGAAGTTCATTCAGAATGTTTTGAAAAATATGAAGATACTGATCCCACGTTCTGTGATTCTGATGACACTAAAGACGACACAATTTATTGATTTCCTTCATCCATCTCTGTGAAGCGTTAGACTGAGGGTGAAGAAGTGAAATGAAAACTGGTTTAATCTTACGACGCCGTAGAGTACGAAGCCAAATTTTAGAGCGAAACTGTGATCCATTATCAGATATAACCTTATCAACATGACCCACTTCTTTAAGAAAATGTTTGATGAAAGCATTAGATACTGAACGAGCTGTTGCTTTGCGTAAAGGTGTAAAACACACATATTTTGATGTCAATTCCACTGCTACCAAAATGTACGCAAAACCATTAGTAGAACGAACTACTGGACCGAACAAATCGACTGCAGCAATCTCCTTTAATTTCGCTGGAATGATAGGAAACAACATAGGAAACAACGGTGCTCTGTGAGAAATAGTTGGCGGCTTAGCCTTTTGACATTATTTGCATTTTGCAAGAACAAATCGAATACGTTTTTCCATATTACAGAAGTAGCAATTTTCTCGTAATTTATGAAAGCATTTTCTGGGACCAAAGTGCGCATAACTGAAATGTGTGTACCAAATCAATTTATTGACCCACTCATCAGGAATACAAACTAACCATACAGAGTAGTCGACCGATTTTCGTTTAAAAAGGACTTTCCAGATAGTTTGCAAAAACGGGGTGTGGCCAAATTGTCCAATCTAACAAGCGTCTAAGAAAATTACAGACACCAAGGAAACTACGAACATCACGTTTTGTGGTAGGAACAGCATAATTACGAATAGCGTCTAGTTTCTCTGGATCAGGAAGAATACCTTCTGTAGAAATAATGTGACCGATAAATTTCACCTGAGAACGACCAAATTCAGATTTTTCCAAGTTCACAGTAATGCCAACTCTTGCAAAGATACGTAATAATGAATCCAAAATTTTGTTGTGTTCACTCCAAGAACGTTTAGCAATAAGAATGTCGTCAACATATGAAGTAATATTGTCACGAAGATAAACAGGTAAAATTTCGTTTAAACTACGAATGAATGCTGCTGAAGATACAGTATAAAGTCCAAATGGTAATTTCCGAAATCACTTTTGGGTAAAATAGTCATATCCGGTTATTCTTTAACGACTCTCTAGATAGACTGATGGTGGAAGAGTTGTTTTGACAGATGCAAGGAATAGTAAAAGAGTAGGCAGCGGTGCAGAAAACTAAAAGGGAAATAGCACCACTACAGCTCGGGGCCCTACGCACGCTACGGCACATATTCACTTAGTGTAGTGAATCCCCTGAGGACTTTAATAGCCGCACATAATTTCCAGTTTGTGACTTAATGGCCAGTTTCGTGGAAGTGCGTACATAAATTGATCTATCCATGAACACGGATGTATGTCATTCTTAGAATTGCGAAAGATCTTAAATTTCCGAACAGTTAAGAAGTGTTTTAGTCAAAGTTTTCTCCTCGTGGCGACAAAGACCTACCGCGTCTGTCCCAATCCCAATGACGATTATTGTCAAGTTCGCGCGCCTGGCGCTCTCTTGTTGCTTCTCGTAAATGAAATAAATTACTTTCTTCAAACCCCTCTGCTGTCTGTGATTCTAAATTTCTTCTGCTGTCTTTTTCAACGATTTCACCTTCAATTTGTTTGACTTGCTTTCGTAATGCCTCAAATTCTCTTTTGACGCGTTCATTAAATTTTCCTTGATTTTCAACATGCTTATTTATATTCTGGTACTCTTCGGTTTCTGCAAATGGCAATGGAACTGTATCATCTGAATCTCTGTCCCCATTTAAACTAAGACTTGTCAATTTATCTGAAATCTCCTCAACTCTTTCCGATAAATCACCTATTTGTTCTTTCTGTTTATTTACGTCTTCCGCAAGTGTCACGACTCAGGTTTCAGTATTAACACATTTGGTAGTTAACTGTTCATATTGTTGTGTTAGATTATTTATTCTGTCATTTGGTACGGATTCCTCGGTTCTCTCAAATATTTCCTCCTTATCGTGTGCACGTTGTAAATTTAACTCTGAAAAGTTTTGTACTATCACGCGATCTCTTTCTTCCCGTTCTCTATCCTGTTCCTTTTGTCTATTCTCTACTGCAATTAATCTATTATTGTGAGAATTCAAAATCGGTTGTACTTCTTATCTGATTTCTTTCTTTAATTCATCTTTCATATTTTTGAAACATGTCGCTATTCGTGAATCTAACCGTGTTTCCATTGTTTCCATCTCAGTTTCTAGCCGTGTTGCCACTGTTTTCAGTTCAGATCCTAACTGTGATCACAATGAGTCTAACCGTATTTCCATTGTCCCCATCTGTGTTTTTAATTCAGATCTAAACTGTGTTTCCATTGTTCCCATATCAGTTTTAATTGTTCCTATTTGTGAGTCTAGCCATGATCCCAAATTTAATATTGCACTCATCAACTGCTCCATATTAACTTGTTCGAAATTCTTTTGGCCCCTAACATTTCCCGCAAAATCAACTTCTTCCGTCAAAGCTGTAAAGCTATCTGTGTTTGACACTATTCCAGAATCTTCTGTGTTTATCTCGTATTCTGAAAATTTTTAGATTGTGAAAAATTTAGAACTGGTTCCGGACTACTTCCCTGACTTATTAAATTGTTTTCAACTTCATTATTCATCATACTGTTCTCCTGTGTTGGCGAGTTCGCCATGTCAACAATTTCGTCATTCTGACTATCCATCATTTTTGCCTTTATGCTTCTAATCATTTACAAAACATACAAAATTCGTCACTATACGAAAATTACGCACAATGAAACTTTATCTCCAACAATACCATTCACATGAAATGCTTCTCGACAAACACGATTAATGAACAATTGAAATCTTCATAATTGCACAAAATTGTCAAACGCGTATACAAGATTTCAAAAATTAAATTCTGCAAAAAAAAAAATACCATTAGAAGAATAACAATTACCAAATCTACACATGCAATATAGACTACAAATACTAAACTACAAATTACTACAACAATACTACTGTCTGCTATTTTTACAATCAGAAGAATTCCAAGGGACGATCCTGGCAGGGTCGCCACATGCATTGGGGCTTAATTATTATTTTAATGCAAATATTTTTTAATTTTAGTCGCTGTCTGTCTGGTTACTCAGTCTCTTAAACGGTTGGCCCTGACTAGTTTTAGTACGCAATCTGACTGCATAGAATAACAACAAAGAATGAAAGAAAATTTCCATTATACCTTTAATTAATCAAGTCCCCAGCAACTATAAAATGTACGAAACCAAAGCACAAGTGTAACTGTTCTGTGTGTGGTCTTCAATAAGACCAGAAATTTTAAATACCATTTATACTGAAGTAATTAAATAAAATTGAAATACTATAATTGCGCAAGAAAACCAGAATTACACTCTAATACAAGAACACAAGCCAGGTGCTTTGTTGACTGAACCTGTAATGATGCATTATTTAAGACACTGAAATAATAAAAAGATTAGGGAATTTTTTTTTACCTTCATATATATTGACGAAAAGCACTCGGATCATTACAATATCTCCATTCGAACAACATCTGCTGTCTAGCACATCAAACAACTGCATAAAACATGGAGCAAGCACTCCCTACTACAACATCTCAACACCGACTCGCTACTACCACATCTCGACAAGCACTCTCCACCACGACTTCTCGATAAGAACTCTTCACTACGACATCTCAGCAAGCACTGACTACCACGAGTTCTTGACAAGCACTGCCAGTGGAGGCGGCTGAATAATACTCTTTGGCGCAATCTCTGGCGCTGTGGCTGAGTGTAGCCACCTTTCAATGGGAGGCGAAAAGCCTCTACTCACACGTGGTGGAAGCTGACTAAAACCTAACTTACAACTAATTGTTGGACGGTTTTTGGTCTTGTGAGAATACAAATACAGATGCGAGGGACACTAATCCTGCTGGCTTCAAAAAATGGTTCAAATGGCTCTGAGCACTATGGGACTTAACTTCTAAGGTCATCAGTCCCCTAGAACTTAGAACTACTTAAACCTAACTAACCTAAGGACATCACACACATCCATGCCCGAGGCACGATTCGAACCTGCGACCGTAGCGGTCGCGCGGTTCCAGACTGAAGCGCCTAGAACCGCTCGGCCACACCAGCCGGCCTGCTGGCTTCCACAATTCGATATCAGCCATTCCTCATGGATGTGCACTTTATCAGTATCACGAAATAGATCCGCGAACTGGAAATACAATTTGACGGCAGTTGTACAGACGTGCTCAAAAGTATCCGAACGACCTGAATTGCATTTCGCCTGATTTGCATGCAACCCACATAACGCAGCTGTCTAGCAGGTTCTCCAATCGCTCATTGGTACAGTCGTTTGACTATTGAAAATGGCTCCAACAAGTCACCCCTAGAAAACACGGCTCAGTAACGCAATAGCTCAAAATGTAAAGTAATACCACGATACTATAAATATCAGGGAACACCTTATCACAAATATGACTGTCCTTAAGGCTTGTAAGCTCACATTTATAGCAATAAATGACATACCTGAAATGTTACAATATTACGTCAGATAGGTAATGCACCTAGTATATTCGTCGTATTCATGATTTATTCTTCAAAATAACATACCATACTTGTTATTTAACACAAAATGACATCAAAAATTTAAGTTATTCACGAGCAGCTAGCTGAGAATATGTATGAACTTCAAATGACACGACGAACCATCTCGTTCTGCATATGGATTCAAACCCAGGTCATGCAGACTAATATTTCGTGACTGACGGAATCTAACAGTCATCCATGACTAGGCATACAGAGAGTGATATACCTCAATTTTGGACAGTATCAGTTAGCAAATATCAACTTTAAATTACATGACATAAACATTTTAACCGACGCGAATTCCTACACAGCACCTATTGTCCCTGTTAACGAACTACGAGAGATGTTAAATATTGCTTCTTCACAGGTAACTTACTTGAAATGCCGTGAGGTAAAGCTTTGTGTTGGACAGGGATTCGAACCCAGAACCTAATGGCATTGTTATCGAAGAACAATCAACTGCGACATATCGGATTTTCTCGGCAGTAGCTAGATGTATTAACTGAAATGACGAGAAGAAAAATTAATTTTTTGCTTCCCAGGTCTCCAACACGGAACCTATCGCTGTTATATTATAGAGAAAACTAACGTTAAATATGGGTTTGTTACATCAGCAGCGACATGTGAGCATGTTTCAACTAGAAATAATATCACCAAGAGTCCAGTGCTGACTGGGAATCGAACCCTACACATACCGTTGTTGACTACACACAAAGAGACGTCAGCTACCGAATTTTTCTCCACCAGCAGCTCAGAAAAACATCCTTGAACTTACAGTGATCTTTCAGATACTCCTGTGTCTCACTGGGAGTCTAAACCGTCAGATATCGTTAGTGTTGACCACGAATGAAAACACATTAAAAATCAACATTATTGTACATAATGAGAACTTAAGTGCCAGGCCAGCATTCGAACCCATTTACGCGCAATATGTGGAGATGTCGAGGAATCTGCAGTTTTGAACAAGCAACAAATTGTAATCGAGCTGTATTGTCACGAAGGGATCAGATTCCGCGTTAAGGGCCATCTCAGTTTCATTCCAAGTTCAGAACCAATTTTATCGACATACAGAAGCTCAAATAAAAAATGGAATAAGGGTCCTGTGACCCTACATAGCGTTTGTTTCGTCACTAGAAATAAATAACTAGTATAAGAAAGGTTACTGGTGACAGAGTTCCCACATTTCGCCACTCCTGACTTTATTGTGGTTCAACCTTACATCTACTTGGTAGAGAAGGAATATCATGTTTGATGTGAATTTCAGACCACAGTGACATTATACTTCCTTCACTTGGCGTAGCCAGAAGAGATTAGAATCGGTCTCTCCCTATTAAAAATTATGGGCGGAGGTTGGAATCGAACCTATCACCAATCCAACAGACCATCAACACCTCTTCTGTATGACTCATTTTCTATTATAACACCGCTGCAGTACACTCGATAAAAAATTTTGACACACAGGCTCCATGTAGTGGTTTGCAGTGTGTTCAGTACATTCATTTACTTGGTTGATGGAATCGCCATGAACTACCTGCCTCGGCTACCCAGTGCATACATTCGACTCTATTTTGTAATCACCGAAATAAAATCACGTAACTGACACTACACAGAACTTCTAACAATGTAGGATGCAGAAATTTAAATAGGAAGTGTTCCTTTCCAGTTGAGCTACTCTATTGCGCTATCTGTTTGTTCAAAACGTCCTGCAGTGCAAAAGTAAAGCTGTAATTGTCTGTCTCTCAGAAGTTTAGATCCATCCATATGGATTATATCACAGCACTGTGGAACGCGGAAGTTCTGGAGGAACAGTTGTCAACTTCTGGAGGCGCTTTAGCTAGATGGCAGCTAGTAGCGTCACGGTAAGTGTCACGCGCCGTAGATATGATGTCGTCAGTTCCATTTCATTCGCTACTACATTTTTTACAACTCAATTCTGCTGTCTGCTGAAGTTACAATTTTTAATAGAACTTCGAACATAATGCCCTTCACTTTTCAACGGCAAAATAGCCGCATGTGGAAAAAGGCCTAAGTTCTGTGACATTTTGTTCTTTTCAGGTTTAATAGACGGCCAGGCAGCAGCTGCATCTCGAAGCTTTTGTATTATGTATGGGGAGAGTGCATCATGCAATAATAGTCAGAAAAGTATTTTCTACATTAGCTGTCTTCTGGTAGTGGCATTTTATTCTTCTTCAAACCTTGTTTGACAGCTTTAACTCAGAACAAGTTTTCTACATGCATGTACTCAATAAACTGCATGTGCATTGTCAGACTGTCATAGATAACATCAGGGAATTCGCATATATCGTTGATGATTAATTTCTCTCTCATGTTTAGTATAGTTTTAACAACACTAAAAGAAACGTTACGAAAATCAAGTGAACTTTGAGGCTTAATTCCGTGCACACCAGGAAGTAACTCGTCAATCACAGAGTTGCCAAATATACCTTGTCTTGTTGCCAAATTTCAGTGACAGTACTAGCAGGAAGAAGATGAACCGATGTGATCCTATAGTGGGCTGGGAAGTGACCACAGTTTGCCTCTTTTTTTATTATTTTTTTCCTCTCAAAGAAGCGGCTGCTCTGGCCTGGAATACTTAACGCGCATGATTCGCATTTCTGTAACCAGGTTTAGGGACTGGAGCGTAGTTACTAATAATACTCAGAACTGACTGCAAACTAAGCATCACAAATCAGTAATTCTCATAGTTGTTTTTATATTTCTTACGTAACTGTACTCAGACCTAAGAAACTCATTCACGGACGTTTTCGTGCCTCACCAATAGTCAAACACACCAAACAAATAAAATATGTGTGTGTGTGTGTGTGTGTGTGTGTGTGTGTGTTTGCGTGTGTGTGTGTGTGTGTGTGTGTGTGAGAGAGAGAGAGAGAGAGAGGGGGAGAGAGAGAGAGAGAGCGAAAGAGAAAGAGACAGACAGACAGAAATAAAGATAAAAAAGAATGAGAGAGACAGTAAAAAATATTTTGTTAAGAAATTGAATACCGGTATGTACAGAAATCTTTCATTAAAGTGACACCATCCACATCATTACGAAACGTCGTACTCATGATCTATGTAACAAGTATTAATGTAATGTAATCTAATTTAATCACAGCTGACTAGCTGTAAAGGGTCATGAACTGCCGAAAATTTCGCCAGTATCAGTAATCAAATCTAAACTTGAAAATAAAAGACGACAGAATTTGTAATAAACCAGGACTCCTATCAAGACCCTTTCATCCCTGTTAACTAACCACGAAATATGTCTGATATACCCCCATTCAGAAGTAACAAAGTGTGTATACATTTAAAGATGACGTGCATAATGTGAAGTCCTGTGACGGAAGTACGAACCCAACACGTAATCTGATTGTTAACTAAGAAAATCAAATGTTAAGCATCGGTTTCTCTTACCAGCTGCTAGGTGTTTGAATCTAAAATAAGGATACTAATTTTTGTGCCTCAGCGACAATCGAAACGCACTCCTATCGTACTTCTTTGTCGTCCACGAGTATAGCTTAAGTATCAATTGCTTATTCACCAACAGTAAGACGTGTGCGTGTTTGACCAGAAATTGTTGGCAACACATGAACAGACATTAAAAATACAAATTAATTTTCACTAGCAGGCCGGTGTGCACGTGATAAGGCTTGAAATGAAATTATGAATATTTTTGTACCGGATCAAGAATAGGACCCACATATTCAGCTTTGGAGGAGACCTAGAGTAGATTGCGGTCTTGGAAAAAGGAACGAAATGATTGAACTATACTGTTACGAGAGATTCAGATCTTCGAAGGAGGAGATACGAATTCGAATCACAGTCCAGCACCAAATTTTTCTACATTTCTAGTTCAATCAAGTACAAGTAAAATAATAGCCCTGTTCCTTTAAATGGCTATCGTTTCATCAAATTGAATAAAATTTTATAATGTAAGTAAGTTTACTGGCGACAGTATTTCTGTTTACAATGACCTTCACCTATGTCATTTCCTAAAGGAAACCGGCTCTGTCCAGTTGGGAATGAAGGAACGTGATGTTTAATGCGGATTCTGGATTATAACGTCTTTCTGGAGGTTACCAGAGGTGTAGTAAATCTGTTTGGGCCTTTATAAAAGTGAATGCCTGAACCCACGCATTCCTCTTGTGATAGTTCGTTCCACCAAACCATTGTGGCCACATTTCCCAGCCCCAGGAGTGTGCTGTAAAGGATGATGTTCTTAGCATACCACATTAGTCATGACGGAAAAAAAATGCGAGTCTATTAAATGGTTAAGTAGAAGCAAGCTTTTGACGCGGAGATTATACTATTCTCACGATAGCAGGATGTAAAGACTCTTCTCGGCATCATAGCCTCGATGTGAAGCCATTTTGAAATTTTCACTAATTCAGGAAATATCCTAGTTCGAGAAAATCACTGTGAAGTGTGAATTTACCGGAGAAATCGATTATTACTATCATTTTCTTCATACCGCTGCTGGAACACATGTGCTTGAAGATCAATTAAGGCCTTTTGGTCATTATAGAGGTAGTTTCCCAAGAACAGGTTCTTTCCCTGTCTACTGAATCCTTTTCATGTTAATATCAAACATTAGCAATTACTCGTAGATTATATTAAAACTAAAGTAATTGATGAAGTCGTTACTTGATAACAAAAACGCGCTGCCTTTCTTCATTTACTAGCGCCTAGAAATGGCTGTCGAATACTGCCAAACCAAAAACCAAGGGATCTTACTGCCTTCCGATACACGTCGCTGTCATATCTTCCATATGATTAGGTCGACGTGACCTGTTTCAAGTTGTGTATGACAGAGAATGTTTTAGAAAATCAATTGTTTTCCTTTGCAGTAAACAGAAAGATTTTCATTCTAAGCTATCCAAGGCCAAAATTTTCGCATTATAGTTCAAATTTAATATTCCCTTCTATAATGTAGGAAAGTATTTCACAGTTGCAAAACCCGCATGGGACTCATTGTCCTTACACTTAGTCGCTGACCATAAATTCCAGCCCAGCGTGACACCAGTTTAAGTAACCTAATGTAGCGAAGACTGTTTCCTAGTGCTATTTCTCACCGGGCTCCATTAGGATACTGTAAGAGTAATTTATGTGTGTATGCAATGCATACGGATTGTAGAATTCACGGGTGCTCTCTCTTCCACTTCTGTGTACAACATGCCTGACCTAAACGGGCCCTTTATCATTACAGGCCCTGGGCGGTGGAACATCATACTGACAACAGTAATGTGCTTATACTGACAACCTCACTGTTCGTTTAACCTGATTCTGTAATAATTTAAATAAAACAACATGACCTTCCAGTGGGAGACATTTCGTCCGTCCCCCTTTTCCTCATGTGAAATTTGTCAGTAAGCTTTTTGCCTTCCAACTAGAGAAATGCGGCAGAGTACGGCCGGTAAACGATTCGCAAACCATGATTTAGTGCCGTTAAGACGATTTCTTTAAACACTGGCGTAGCTAAAGGAATTCAGTTTCTTCTTAAAACGTCTTATGCAGCAACGTTCACAGATATCTCAAATAGGAAAAGTTCTTTATCCAGGTACTAAGGTTGTACAACAAACTTCCCACAGTTTGTGTCAGGTTGATCTTTTCGTCTGATAGCACTGCGTAAGTATTTTGTCTAAGAGGTATCACAAGTAGTGTTCCTGTAGCTGTGGGAATCATTGGTTGGAAACGAGTTTAACACCAGTGGGTACAGCACTCCTAAATATTCAAAATGATTATCAACCTAAGTCTGAGTTCATCCACAAACTGAGGCGTATTTATAATATTGAAGCTAGACTGTGTATCCTTGTCTCCCTTGAGTGGGCATCGGAAGGCTTTCACACACACATGTTGTTGTTGTTGTGGTCTTCAGTCCTGAGACTGGTTTGATGCAGCTCTCCATGCTACTCTATCCTGTGCAAGCTTCTTCATCTCCCAGTACCTACTGCAACCTACATTCTTCTGAATCTGCTTAGTGTATTGATCTCTTGGTCTCCCTCTACGATTTTTACCCTCCACGCTGCCCTCCAATGCTAAGTTTGTGATCCCTTGATGCCTCAAAACATGTCCTACCAACCGATCCCTTCTTCTAGTCAAGTTGTGCCACAAACTTCTCTTCTCCCCAATCCTATTCAATACCTCCTCATTAGTTACGTGATCTACCCACCATATCTGCAGCATTCTTCTGTAGCACCACATTTCGAAAGCTTCTATTCTCTTCTTGTCCAAACTGGTTATTGTCCATGTTTCACTTCCATACATGGCTACACTCCATACAAATACTTTCAGAAACGACTTCCTGACACTTAAATCTATACTCGATGTTAACAAATTTCTCTTGTTCAGAAACGATTTGCTTGCCATTGCCAGTCTACATTTTATATCCTCTCTACTTCGACAATCATCAGTTACACTCCTGGAAATTGAAATAAGAACACCGTGAATTCATTGTCCCAGGAAGGGGAAACTTTATTGACACATTCCTCGGGTCAGACACATCACATGATCACACTGACAGAACCACAGGCACATAGACACAGGCAACAGAGCATGCACAATGTCGGCACTAGTACAGTGTATATCCACCTTTCCCAGCAATGCAGGCTGCTATTCTCCCATGGAGACGATCGTAGAGATGCTGGATGTAGTCCTGTGGAACGGCTTGCCATGCCATTTCCACCTGGCGCCTCAGTTGGACTAGCGTTCGTGCTGGACGTGCAGACCGCGTGAGACGACGCTTCATCCAGTCCCAAACATGCTCAATGGGGGACAGATCCGGAGATCTTGCTGGCCAGGGTAGTTGACTTACACCTTCTAGAGCACGTTGGGTGGCACGGGATACATGCGGACGTGCATTGTCCTGTTGGAACAGCAAGTTCCCTTGCCGGTCTAGGAATGGTAGAACGATGGGTTCGATGACGGTTTGGATGTACCGTGCACTATTCAGTGTCCCCTCGACGATCACCAGTGGTGTACGGCCAGTGTAGGAGATCGCTCCCCACACCATGATGCCGGGTGTTGGCCCTGTGTGCCTCGGTCGTATGCAGTCCTGATTGTGGCGCTCACCTGCACGGCGCCAAACACGCATACGACCATCATTGGCACCAAGGCAGAAGCGACTCTCATCGCTGAAGACGACACGTCTCCATTCGTCCCTCCATTCACGCCTGTCGCGACACCAGTGGAGGCGGGCTGCACGATGTTGGGGCGTGAGTGGAAGACGGCCTAACGGTGTGCGGGACCGTAGCCCAGTTTCATGGAGACGGTTGCGAATGGTCCTCGCCGATACCCCAGGAGCAACAGTGTCCCTAATTTGCTGGGAAGTGGCGGTGCGGTCCCCTACGTCACTACGTAGGATCCTACGGTCTTGGCGTGCATCCGTTCGTCGCTGCGGTCCGGTCCCAGGTCGACGGGCACGTGCACCTTCCGCCGACCACTGGCGACAACATCGATGTACTGTGGAGACCTCACGCCCCACGTGTTGAGCAATTCGGCTGTACATCCACCCGGCCTCCCGCATGCCCACTATACGCCCTCGCTCAAAGTCCGTCAACTGCACATACGGTTCACGTCCACGCTGTCGCGGCATGCTACCAGTGTTAAAGACTGCGATGGAGCTCCGTATGCCACGGCAAACTGGCTGACACTGACGGCGGCGGTGCACAAATGCTGCGCAGCTAGCGCCATTCGACGGCCAACACCACGGTTCCTGGTGTGTCCGCTGTGCCGTGCGTGTGATCATTGCTTGTACAGCCCTCTCGCAGTGTCCGGAGCAAGTATGTTGGGTCTGACACACCGGTGTCAATGTGTTCTTTTTTCCATTTCCAGGAGTGTATTTTACTCCCTAAATAGCAAAATTCCTTTACTACTTTAAGTGTCTCATTTCCTAATCTAATCCCCTCAGCATCCCCCGATTTAATTTGACTACATTCCATTATCCTCGTTTTGCTTTTGTTGATGTTCATCTTATATCCTCCTTTCAAGACACTGTCCATTCCGTTCAACTGCTCTTCGAAGTCCTTTGCTGTCTCTGACAGAATTACAATGTCATCGGCGAACCTCAAAGTTTTTATTTCTTCTCTATGGATTTTAATACCTACTCCGAATTTTTCTTTTGTTTCCTTTACTGCTTGCTCAATATACAGATTGAATAACATCGGGGAGAGGCTACAACCCTGTATCACTCCTTTCCCAACCACTGCTTCCCTTTCATGCCCCTCGACTCTTATAACTGCCATCTGGTTTCTGTACAAATTGTAAATAGCCTTTCGCTCCCTGTATTTTACCCCCGCCACCTTCAGAATTTGAAAGAGAGTATTCCAGTTAACGTTGTCAAAAGCTTTCTCTAAGTCTACAAATGCTAGAAACGTAGGTTTGCCTTTTCTTAATCTTTCTTCTAAGATAAGTCGTAAGGTTAGTATTGCCTCACGTGTTCCAACATTTCTAGGGAATCCAAACTGATCTTCCCCGAGGTCCGCTTCTACCAGTTTTTCCATTCGTCTGTAAGGAATTCGCGTTAGTATTTTGCAGCTGTGACTTATTAAACTGATAGTTCGGTAATTTTCACATCTGTCAACACCTGCTTTCTTTGGGATTAGAATTATTATATTCTTCTTGAAGTCTGTGGGTATTTCGCCTGTCTCATACATCTTGCTCACCAGATGGTAGAGTTTTGTCATGACTGGCTCTCCCAAGGCCATCAGTAGTTCTAATGGAATGTTGTCTACTCCCGGGGCCTTGTTTCGACTCAGGTCTTTCAGTGCTCTGTCAAACTCTTCACGCAGTATCTTATCTCCCATTTCATCTTCATCTACATCCTCTTCCATTTCCATAATATTGTCCTCAAGTACATCGCCCTTGTATAAACCCTCTATATACTCCTTCCACCTTTCTGCCTTCCCTTCTTTGCTTAGAACTGGGTTGCCATCTGAGCTCTTGTTATTGATACAAATGGTTCTCTTCTCTCCAAAGGTCTCTTTAATTTTCCTGTAGGCAGTATCTATCTTACCCCTAGTGATAGAAGCCTCTACATCCTTACAGTTGTCCTCTAGCCATCCCTGCTTAGCCATTTTGCACTTCCTGTCGATCTCATTTTTGAGACGTTTGTATTCCTTTTTGCCTGCTTCATTTACTGCATGTTTATATTTTGTCCTTTCATCAATTAAATTCAATATTTCTTCTGTTACCCAAGGATTCCTATTAGCCCTCGTCTTTTTACCTACTTGATCCTCTGCTGCCTTCACTACTTCATCCCTCAGAGCTACCCATTCTTCTTCTACTGTATTTCTTTCCCCCATTCCTGTTCCCTTATGCTCTCCCTGAAACTCTGTACAACCTCTGGTTCTTTCAGTTTATCCAGGTCCCATCTCCTTAAATTCCCGCCGTTTTGCAGTTTCTTCAGTTTCAATCTGCAGTTCACAACCAATAGATTGTGGTCAGAATCCACATCTGCCCCTGGAAATGACTTACACGAAGGTCTCAGGTTCAACCTTTCGTCTGTCCCACGATTTTTATGTGCCATTTTACACTTATTTCCCATCAGGCAGTGTTTGTTTATGTTAAAAATGCCGAGTTGCACTGTGGCCCTAAAGCCACGTTAAATCGTAGGTTCCCCTATTAACTGGCTAGGAAAGTCAACTCAAAGGTCGGAGGAAAGCAACGGCATACCACCTCCAACAAGACCGTGCCTATTAAAGCACTGTGGTGTTCAAACCACTCTTCCGACTGCTTACTGCTTTACTTTCTATGGGTTCCAAAGTTAATGATCTTCGGGTTATTAACATTTTTGTGCTATCATGTTGTAGCTTTGATACCAGTAAACGTAAGTAACCGGCCGAGCGCTGTCACCGTTCGAGTTGCCAAGGTGGTAGACGACGATGCTGTCGATCCTAGTTACAGTCTTGGTCATCGCTATGTTTCAGTCGAATACCTCCATGTCACTTTCTGCGTATTTCAAGATATACTTTTATGCACTTCGTGCGCATCCAAATTGGTATCTGGTAGAGTTGTATTTAGCAACATGAATCAGATATGTTTTCCGTGCAAAATATCGGACAACACGTCAGTGCAGCGAGATTTCGTTTGTATGATGCGCATAGTGCAAGAAATATTTGTGTTTTGCTTGCTTCTGTGATAGGTTTCACCCCACGGAAAGCAAGCAAGCTCACGAATAAACTGTCAATAACTGGAATTACGCAATAATACACTTAAAAGTTGTATTTTTGCATCATGTGTCCCAATGGAAATAACAGTAAACGGGTTATATGCCTACTTGGCTATTATTCGCGCTTCTCGATGCTTTCCTCAAAAAATAAAAATAAAAATAAAAAGAGAGAGACATAGAGAGAAAACAGAATTGTACTTCAAATGTCAGCTCGGTGACGCCATGTTCGTCTCGTGATGTAAAGCAAGGATAGTTGATAGGTAATATCTCGTTGTACTATCGATATGTATGGCTAAAGGATTCTTTCTTCTCTCTCTGCAAACAGCCAGAATAGAATTCAGTAACAAAGTGGTAAGGACAGCTATGCAGTGGGCCAATTAAACACTCAGCTATTCTTGGTTATTTTGTTAGTCGTCTGTAATGCAGTAACATCCTTGTTTACTGATTCGTTATTACTACCAATTTTATTGTAATTCGTCAGCTCACAACAGCTTCCCTATCACTCACTGCTGCCGATGCATGTAACGAATGGATCAGGATGAATGGAATATGGGATGTTTCGTCACGGAGAATATCCACATTTATCTCGGCGTCTTGTGTTCAGGGTAATATGAAAATCTCAATAAGAGTAGACGACAATGGGATGCCGGTGATGCAGGCAGTAACACCTAACTATTTCTGTCGACTTAATACCATGAGGACAGACAAACTGGCGCCTCACTGTATTTTTATTGTAATTCGTTAGCCTTCTTGCGACCTCGTTTTAATACCTCGTGGGAGCACGCATAATATTTTGCTTTTTGAACATTGAACAATAACACACAAAGATAGTAAATGGAAGGATACAAAGAAACAATCAGATTCATGGGTGTGGATCCATTTCATCACTAGAAGACTATACAAGAGGGAAACATTACGAAAGCATTGAATACGATGGTTAATATACATTATTTGTATAGATCTGAAGATGAAAAAGTGCAGATCTGCACAGTGCCCGAATCTGCACTTTAGTTTCTGTCTTAAAGGGCATAATTTTTAGTTTATTCTCTTCTGAATTTTCAAATGAATTGATTATTGGGCGGTACAGAATAATTAGTTAACTGTGTTTCTTACAGCTTCCATTCGCACCAACATTTTTCTACATTCTCGTGCAATTCATGAAATTCTACTTGTATTATCACAAGACTGCACATAGATGCAATCGATTTCGAGGTGCAAAGTGTTTATTATCTTACTTTTCGTGAAAGGTGGGAAAAGTTGATTTCCAAAGACTTTTTATTGTACTGAAATAATCTTTTGTCACAAAGTAACAAGGTAAGTGTTCTACTCGTATATATTTTTTGGGCAACTGTAATCGTGATGGAAGATTGCACATCTGAATGTTTGACTCAACTGGTAGGAGAAAACGCTGCATATTAACCAAACCCCGCGCTTCCTCTCTGTATCCTCCTGACACGAGCACAGGATTCTCCTATCATAACGCTACAGAGCTGTTCCTAGCACAGCTGAGAATTGACAACATCGTCACAAACATTTGGCAACACTGTGACATTCCAATCGCTTCCGTGTATGGTACTGAATTGACTCGCTAAATTTGCTTGATATTACCTTTCCATTTGAATGATTCGTGCTATATAGTCCTCATGTAATCTAAGACACTGAGACAGAAAATTCAATTTTTTGGCTAAAGAAATGCTATTCTTCACACAAGTGATAACTTTCATTATCTTACACGATGCATTACGAGGCTGAGTGACCAACACCATGATAAGAGTGGCGTGCTGACAGCAGTGTGTCCATAGCCCCTTGGTACCCCCCATGTCTCGTGTCTCAACCGCTCAATGAGTCATCACTTCTAATCGTGGTCGGGGCCAGCGTGTGTGAGTTTCTTTTTCTGATTTATTTTATGGGGCTGCGAATTTGCAGAAAAATTCTGTAACGAAATCAGGAGAAAACCTTTACATATCAAATCTTCTTTGTAGCTCGACACAGTAAGTTGTGTTACAGCATACTGATAATTTTTACTTATGGACCGTCTGACAGCAACTGAATAAAAAACAATTTTAGTGCCATACGCCTTTCCCCTTTATTTTCTGCAAGGCATCATCAGTGGCCTGGAATGTGTACATATGTTTGCTATTTAATTTACATTTTTGTCACTGTACCTATAGGTTATAAACAGTTCTGGCGGTTGGTATTTCCTATTAAGTAGTAATGTTTTGAACTGTACTTACAGGTTGCGTGGACAATTACTAACATATTACGCTATTGTTGCATTTTTGGTGTTTTCTTCTTCTTATGAATGCCAATTTGCGTTCTTTTTTCCCACATTCCACAGCACTATGAACTGTACGCTTGTTTCAATGCAATGTTTTGTTTTCTGTTGAAGACTGTCAAATTTTTTTGCCAAAGATCGAATGTTATTGCCAAACTTTCGAGTGTAATTACTGAAGTATCTGTGATCTGTTGGGTATGCATTTGTGTGTGCGTTTCTATGTATGGATATGTGTGTGTGTGTGTGTGTGTGTGTGTGTGTGTGTGCTTTGGTGTGGTATATATATAATTTTTTTGTGGGCTCTGCTTAAATGTGTGTGTGTGTGTGTGTGTGTGTGTGTGTGTGTGTGTGTGTCCAGAAGGTGAAGGGAGAAGAGTTTTTTTGTTTTATCTTAACATTTCCTTTATTAAGTGTAGTAGGGAGCCTGTGCTGATGTGAGTTTGTTCATTTATCACGTGATTGTTTTCTGCTATGGCTTTCTGGATGTGGAAGTTTTCTTGTATTTGTATAACATTTGTTTAGATTTGGTTACTGATATTGGCGAAAATTTCGGTAATTCATGACTTTTCACGGCTAGTCATCAATATGATATGATTAGATTTGATGAGATTAATAATTGTTCCATAGATCATGAATACGACATTTCATAATGATGTGGAATGTGTTATTTTAATGAAAGATTTCTTTACATACTGGTATTCAATTTCTTTACAAAATATTTTTTACTGTCTCTCTCATTCTTTTTTATCTTTATTTCTGTGTGTCTCTCTGTCTGTCTGTCTGTCTCTCTCTCTCTCTCTCTCTCTCTCTCTCCCCCTCACACACACACACACACACACACACACACACACACACACACACACACACACACACACTTTTTTATTTTTATTTGTTTGGTGTGTTCAACTATCGGCGAAGCACGAAAACTTAAGTGAATGAGTTTCTTAGTTTTGAGTACAGTTACGAAAGAAATATAAAAACAACTATGAGAATTACTGATTTATGTTGCTTAGTTGGCAGTCAGTTCCGAGTATTATTAGTAACTGCGCTCCAGTCACTAAACCTGGTTACAGAAATGCGGATCAGGCCGTAGCAGCCACGTCTTTGAGAGGCCAGCTATGGTCACTTCCCAGCCCGCTATAGGAATACATTGGTTCGTCTTCCTCCTGCTAGTACTGTAACTGAGATTTGGCAACAAAGCAAAGTATATTTGGCAACCCTGTGATCGATGAGTTACTTCCTGGTGTGCACGGAATTAAGCCTCAAAATTCACTTGATTTTTCCTGTCATTTACATTAAATAATCTGAGTTATTATCGCTTGAGTTGTAACAAAAGATTGTAAATTTACGGTTTTCAGCCCAGGAAAGTCATTGCATGTGGAAATCGAAACTAAACTCGTCCTTTGAGTAGCGGTTTACGAATTCTGGCCACTATTGGCCACGTAAGAGGAATGCGCATCACATACCTCTTCGCGAGCTGTGTGGTGACGTGCTGACCTCGGAAAAAGCGTCTGTTATGGTTTGCGGTGCCATTCTCGCCGAATGTAACGTTTTTATCCCTTCTGTGAAAGAGCTACAAGCAGTCAGATCGAACATCGATAAGGAAATCGCAAGAAAATACTTTCAGCTCAAATGCTTACAATGCTGCACAACAGGTAATGCCTCGTTACGCTGCTGACAAGCGAATTTTGGGTCTCTAGGAATACATAACTTTATTTTTGAAATGCCACATTTGCATACCTGTTGAGTATGACACAGCATACCAATTCAACACAGACCCAATCGAAATTTAAGTGAGTAGTATTTTACTAATTCGTGCCGATAGATGCATGCTTATGTACAGTTTATCAAGGAGACTTTCGTCATAAGGTTATGTAAGGTTATCGTGGATAGTTTTATTTCATTTCTTATAATACAGTGTACAATTTTCGTAACGTTTCTTTTAGTGTTGTTAAAACAATACTAAACATTAGAGAGAAATTAATCATCAACGATATATGCGAATTCCCTGATGTTATCTATGACAGTCTGACATTGCACATGCAGTTTATTGAGTACATGCATGTAGAAAACTTGTTCTGAGTTAAAGCTGTCAAACAAGGTTTGAAGAAGAATAAAATGCCACTACCAGAAGACAGCTAATGTAGAAAATACTTTTCTGACAATTTTGGAACGATGCGCTCTCCCCATACATAATACAAAAGCTTCGAGATGCATCTGCTGCCTGGCCATCTATTAAACCTGAATAGAACCAAATGTCGCATAAGTTAGCCCTTCTTCCACATGCGGCTATTTTGTGTTGAGAAGTGAAGGGAATTATGTTCAAAGTTCCATTAAAAATGGTAACTTCAGCAGACAGCAGAATTGCGTTGTAAAAAATTTAGCGGCGAATGAAATGGAACTGGCGACATCTTATCTACGGTGCGTGACACTTACTGTGATGCTACTAGCTGACATCTAGCTTAAGCGCCTCCAGAAGTCAACAACTGTTCCTCCAGAACTTCCACAACCCACAGTGCTGTGAGATAATCCATATGGCAGGATCTAGACTTCTGAGAGACAGACAGTTACAGCTTTTCATTTGCACTACAGGACGTTTTCAACAAACAGATAGCGCAATAGATTAGCTCAACTGGAAAGGAATACTTTATATTTAAATTTCGGCATCCTGCACTGTTGGAAGGTCTGTGTAGTAGCAGTTACGTGATTTTATTTCGGTGATTACAAAATGGAGTCGAATGTATTCACTGGGTAGCCGAGGTAGGTAGTTCATGGCGATTCCATCAACCAAGTAAATGAATGTACTGAACATGCTGCATACCTCTACAGGGAGCCTGTGTATCAGAATTCTTATCGATTGTACCGCAGCGGTGTTATGATAGGAATTGTGTCATACAGAAGAGGCGTTGATGGTCTGTTGGATTGGTGATAGGTTCCCATGCTAATGGTCTCGGTTCGATTCCAAATTCTGTCCGTAATTTTTAATAGGGAGGGACAGATTCTAATCTCTTCTGGTTACCCCAAGTGAAGAAAGTATAGTGGCATTGTGGTCTGAAATTCACTTCAAACATGATATTCCTTCTCTACCAAGTAGATGTAAGGTTGAATCACAATAAAGTCAGGAGTGGCGAAATGTGGGAACTCTGTCACCAGTAACCTTTCTTATACTAGTTATTTATCTCTAGTGGCGAAACAAACACTATGTAGGGTCACAGGACCCTTATTCCATCTTTTATTTGAACTTCTGTATGTCAATAAAATTGGAATGAAACTCAAACCGCACTTAACGCGGAGTTTGATCCCTTCGTGACAATACAGCTCGATTACAATTTGTTGTTTGTTCAAAACTTCAGATTCCTCAACATCTCCGTATATTGCGCGTAAATGGGTTCCAATGCTGGCCTGGCACTTAAGTTCTCATTATGTATTATCAAGCTCTAGCATGAGAGCACCTGTCTGCTGGTGGATAATAATTTTGATTTTTAATGCATTTTCATTCGTGGTCAACTAACGATATCTGACGGTTTTGACTCCCAGTGAGACACAGGACTATTTGAGAGATCATTGTAAGTTCAAGGATGTTTTTCCGAGCTGCTGGTGGAGAAAAATTCTTTAGCTGACGTCTCTTTGTGTGTAGTCAACAACGGTATGTGTGGGGTTCGATCCCCAGTCAGCACTGGACTCTTCGTGATATTATTTCTAGTTCAAACATGCTCACATGTCGCTGCTGATGTAACAAACCCATATTTAACGTTAGTTTCCTCTATAATATAACAGCAATAGGTTCCGGGTTGGAGTCCTGAGAAGCAAAGAATTAATGTTTCTTCTCGTCATTTCAGTTAAAACATCTAGCTACTGCCGAGAAAATCCGATATGTCGCAGTTGATTGTTCTTCGATAACAATCCGATTAGGTTCTGTGTTCGAATCCCTGTCCAACACAAAGCTTTACCTCACGGCTTTCAAGTAAGTTACCTGTGAAGAAGCAATATTTAACATCTCTCGTTAACAGGGACAATAGGTGCTGCGTAGGAATTCGCGTCGGTTAAAAGTGTTTATGTTATGTAATTTAATGTTGATATTTGCTAACTGATACTGTCTAAAATCGAGGTATATCACTCTCTGTATGCCTAGTCAGGAATGACTGTTAGATTCCGTCAGTCATGAAATATTAGTCTGCATGACCTGGGTTTGAATCCATATGCAGAACGAGATGTTTCGTCGTGTCATTTGAAGTTCATACATATTCTCAACTATCTGCTCGTGAATAACTTAAATTTTTAATGTCATTTTTTGTTAATTAACAAGTACGGTACATTATTTTGAAGAAGAAATCTTGAATACCACGAACTTACTAGGTGCATTACCTATCTGACGTAATAATGAGTGTGGTAACATTTCAGGTATGTCATTTATTGCAATAAATGTGAGCTTACATGCCTTAAGGACAGTCATATCCGTGATAAGGTGTTCCCTGATATTTATAGTATCGTGGTATTACTTTACATTTTGAGGTATTGCGTTACAGTGCCGAGCTTTCTAGAGGTGACTTGTTGGAACCATTTTCAATAGTCAAACGACTGTACCAATGAGCGATTAGAGGACCTGCTAGACAGCTGCGTTATGTGGGTTGCATGCGAATGAGGCAAAATGCAGTTCAGGTCGTTCGGATACTTTTCAGCACGACAGTACATTTAATTCGAGACACACGAAAATTTGTCCCGGACCCGGTCTCGAATCCGGATGTTCCGCTTATCGCGAGTGGTCGCCTTAGCAAGTTCGGCTATCCATGCACATATCCTGGAGCAACCCTAACTTCCATCTTGTATATTGTTTATATTTCCTATTGTCGCTCTTTCTTATTCCCACACAAGAAGAGAAGACTTTTTATCATCGTCATTTTAGCCCACTGAGGTACATATACCAATTATTTAAATAATGACTGCATTTATACAGAGTGTATATTACATTACAGTGTCGTAGAGACATGCATGCACATATGCCTCGACGGGCTAAAATGATCTTCCTGTGAGGGAATCACAAAGTGCGAGCAGAGAAGGTATATCCAACGCATTATATATACACTCCTGGAAATGGAAAAAAGAACACATTGACACCGGTGTGTCAGACCCACCATACTTGCTCCGGACACTGCGAGAGGGCTGTACAAGCAATGATCACACGCACGGCACAGCGGACACACCAGGAACCGCGGTGTTGGCCGTCGAATGGCGCTAGCTGCGCAACATTTGTGCACCGCCGCCGTCAGTGTCAGCCAGTTTGCCGTGGCATACGGAGCTCCATCGCAGTCTTTAACACTGGTAGCATGCCGCGACAGCGTGGACGTGAACCGTATGTGCAGTTGACGGACTTTGAGCGAGGGCGTATAGTGCGCATGCGGGAGGCCGGGTGGACGTACCGCCGAATTGCTCAACACGTGGGGCGTGAGGTCTCCACAGTACATCGATGTTGTCGCCAGTGGTCGGCGGAAGGTGCACGTGCCCGTCGACCTGGGACCGGACCGCAGCGACGCACGGATGCACGCCAAGACCGTAGGATCCTACGCAGTGCCGTAGGGGACCGCACCGCCACTTCCCAGCAAATTAGGGACACTGTTGCTCCTGGGGTATCGGCGAGGACCATTCGCAACCGTCTCCATGAAGCTGGGCTACGGTCCCGCACACCGTTAGGCCGTCTTCCGCTCACGCCTCAACATCGTGCAGCCCGCCTCCAGTGGTGTCGCGACAGGCGTGAATGGAGGGACGAATGGAGACGTGTCGTCTTCAGCGATGAGAGTCGCTTCTGCCTTGGTGCCAATGATGGTCGTATGCGTGTTTGGCGCCGTGCAGGTGAGCGCCACAATCAGGACTGCATACGACCGAGGCACACAGGGCCAACACCCGGCATCATGGTGTGGGGAGCGATCTCCTACACTGGCCGTACACCACTGGTGATCGTCGAGGGGACACTGAATAGTGCACGGTACAGCCAAACCGTCATCGAACCCATCGTTCTACCATTCCTAGACCGGCAAGGGAACTTGCTGTTCCAACAGGACAATGCACGTCCGCATGTATCCCGTGCCACCCAACGTGCTCTAGAAGGTGTAAGTCAACTACCCTGGCCAGTAAGATCTCCGGATCTGTCCCCCATTGAGCATGTTTGGGACTGGATGGAGCGTCGTCTCACGCGGTCTGCACGTCCAGCACGAACGCTGACCCAACTGAGGCGCCAGGTGGAAATGGCATGGCAAGCCGTTCCACAGGACTACATCCAGCATCTCTACGATCGTCTCCATGGGAGAATAGCAGCCTGCATTGCTGCGAAAGGTGGATATACACTGTACTAGTGCCGACATTGTGCATGCTCTGTTGCCTGTGTCTATGTGCCTGTGGGTCTGTCAGTGTGATCATGTGATGTATCTGACCCCAGGAATGTGTCAATAAAGTTTCCCCTTCCTGGGACAATGAATTCACGGTGTTCTTATTTCAATTTCCAGGAGTGTTTATGGAAATTTGGGCTGGTTTGGCAGGCGTGCACGGATAGCCGAAGTGGTTAGGGCTGCTGCTCGTGACAGTTGGGAAACCTGACTTCGAGTCCCAGTCTGGTACAAATTTACATGTGACGAATTAAATTTGTTGACGTCAGACCATATGCGCAGTTCGCGAATCCATTTAGTAATAGCAACAACAGCTGTGAATCGCCAAACCGTGCCTGTAAAGTAATATTCAAGCTTTGTATAAACGCAGAGAACTGTTCATAAAAGAAAATGCTGACCACTGCAATTTCAGTGTACCAATCGCATGCTGTCACTCGACTGCGTACAGGCCTCACTCACATGCTTTTTCGAGAGTATTTCTCTGTTTGGAAGAAATTTATTCGGATTTGCGAATACGGTTAGACTGATGATGCACAATCTATTGGTGCCAAGAGAAAATTTGTGTCGAACCGGGACTCGAAGCCGGATATCCCACCTTGCGCGAGCCTTAACTGCTGTTTTTATTTTTAAATAATTTCTTTAATAGAAAGGAATTTAATACCTTCCCACGGCGCTATCTACTGAGCTAAGTTACTGTCTTTCTTGGATCACAATCTTACTCCCTTATTTTGCACATTTAGTGCCTTGTGTGAAGCAAACAATATCAACACAATGGACAATGACGAAAAACAGAAAAAAGACCGCCGTCCCAGAGGAACAAACATTAGGACGTTTACATCCGAGGCGGTGTTTATTACAAGTAATAGCGGAAACACATCAATCCTGTTCTTCCGAAGTGCTTCCTTGTGCTAAGAATACAGTAACAATACATAGTGCAATGATGAACAACAGAAAATGACTGCCCTCACTGCGTGACAAACGAAAACCGCATACCCGTGACTATATGCAAGTGGTGATATCCTTGTCCTGCATACGAGGACCAGACACATTGTCTCGAAGAAAAACGTCTTATGTTCCTGTAATTCCTCCTCTTCTGAGAATTACAAACCCACTACGAAGTTACATCCCAGCAGTGGGGAGGGTCCAAGAAAACACCAGAAAATTGGCATAGTATTGTTGACAGTGTGGGTGGTGTTGAAGACGAGTAAAACGTTCGTTAGAACAGCTCAGAAATCACCAATGCTCTTTTTACTATTGTGGAACTGATAAGATGTCGACATCCCTTTGATCCTTGTCGCGACATTAGTCTTATCCGGGAATAAAAGAGACTGTGGGTCCACTGTATGTGGGGTTTTGCAAAGAAGTAGAGCAAGCATTTTTCTATCAACTGCCATACCTCCGCAGAAGATCCGCTTTCTAGTACATGTACATTCGTATCAATCAGACAACACTGTTGGCAGAGTGGAGAGTCGGTCATATTAATGGCATGGAGCCGTTGCCGAGTCGTAGGTTTTGGTTGACAACGAGAAGCAGGTCGTCCGGGCGTTTGAGTCGGAAAGTGGATGGTATGCGACACGCCAGACCAGGGGTCAAGTTAATCGTAGGCTGACGTCGTTCCATCACTTTCCTGTTGTGTCCTTCCAACATCAGGCTGTAAACATACATAAGGGCCCAGGAGCACGGCAGATGGGCGTGGATGTAACTGTAGTCAACGACAAAGGTCTTGACGTGAGAAAGCCATGATGCGCCACTGCACTGGGTGGTACTTGGGAGCAGGGACCCAACACGTTTATTAAGGTGTGCATTAAGCTGTGCCGACGTCTGGTCCATCGCTTTGTCAGCGTATTGACATAGAGGGCCGTCGCTAGTACTTGGAAGCAGGCGAGACCTAGGTCACCCTGGCTGGTGGTTTGGGTGAGTATATCTGAGCCGCGTGAGCTTGACCAAGAAGGAGGAAGGTCTCGGGGGAGTGAGCGCGATAGGTTTGGAGTTCAGGGTGGTACACGAGAGAACGAATCGGCTCCTGTGAATGCGCCCAGCCTGGTTTTGACTGTTATCGCCTGTCCTATGAAGCGGTTTCCGTGAGTGGACTTGATATTTGGGAAAACACGCCGATGAGTTGGACGTTGTTTGGCTGGTTCGACGCTATTGAAGGCTGTCTCTTGCAGGCTGTAGGCGTGAAACGTTAGCAACCATCCCATCCAGGTTACGAAACTTCCGTCTACGTCCATTCCTCTTGCTCTTCCAGACTCCACTCCTCCCCCCACCAACCATGGGGGGGTTTATACAACCAACACTCAGATGTAATAGCAGCTTTTTAAAAGTCACTTGTTTAAAATTTGATCATAGAATTCTGGCTTAGATGCTTATTCAGTGACCCTTTTTTTTTAATTCTGTATTTTACAGTCTACTCGGTGACGGTGAGTCTATAATTAATAGCAGCAGTTTAAAAATCATTTGCTGAAAATCAGAGTAGTGAATTTTGGTTGACTGTGGCTGCCTATTCAGTTACCATTATTTTTTTAAATTCTGTATTTTACTGTCTGCTGAATGGCAGTGGGATCATAATTAGTAACAGCTCTTTGTCATTTGCTTAAAACCTGATTAGGAAAGTCTGGTTAATTGTAGCTGCCTATTTAGTGTGTGTTAATTGTTTTTAAAGTTCTGTACATTTTCTGTCTACTGAATGACAGTGAGTTCATAATTAATGGCAGCTGGTTACGGGTCATTTACTAAAATAACTGCTCGGTGAATGCTGCTAACTGTAGCTAACCGTTTTTAAAATTCTGTACCTCTGTTGTATCATTAATGGCTGGTGGCTTCGAATTAGTTGCAGATGTTTGAAGGTGTATTTCTAAAGTCTGCTCAGTTAAGTTTTTATTGTTTTTAAAACTTGTTTTACTTGAATAAAGGCAAGTTATGTATAAAAGATGATGAGTGCTGAAGCAGTTATGTGGGGACCCCAATTCTTCCATTAGGATGACCCAGTCCCAAATCTTCACACCCAAATTGCGGTACCAACTGGCCAACCCAGAGGGCGGCTATTTTCCTTTGTCTGAAAAGACCCATAGACAGCAGTGGCCATCCTTTACCTTTTTGCAACAGCATTCTCAGTTACTGCCTTACTCGTGTAATCTGTATTTGGTTAATTACGTATTGTTTTCCATATAACAAACGACAGCATGGAAGCCAAGCCATGTCCAGGGCATAGGCTCCCTCAAGAAAGACTACCTTTTGTACGAGTTACGAATTAGGCAGCAAGCGGGCGAGGGCGCAGTACATGAATTGGTTGTTTCTTTGCGTGGCGTCAGGGGAGAAGCCTAGGACCTCAATCTCATCTCCACTGTTGAGGTACTGTAGGTCCCGTGCTCAGTGACGGCTCTGCGGCGTCGGCAGGACTGCAGGAAAATGTGAACTTCCTAGTTGAAATTAATCCTAAGCGCAAACAGGCGTTTAGGTTTCAAGTGTAGGCCACACACTTTGTGAATCGTCTTGGCGATTTAAAGCAGCCATCCCAGAAGCCCGACGATAGCATTGCCGTTGATAGCTTAATTAGCCAATCCAGGGAGCTACATGTAAGTTTGAGTCTTCTCACGTTAGATGGACCTAACTAGTGGAAGCCAGATCGACGGTGTAGGTGATAATGCATGCCATCAGGTGAGTGGGCAGGAAACCGAGGGATCAGCAAATGTGATCTCAAATGGTTCAAATGGCTCTGAGTGCTATGGGAATTAACATCTGAGGTCATTAGTCCCCTAGAACTTACAACTATCTAAATCTAACTAACCTAAGGACATCACACACATCACCTAAGGACATCACACACATCCATATCCAAAGCAGGATTCGAACCTGCGACCGCGCCGGTTGCGCGGTTTCAGACTGAAGCCCATAGAACCGCTCGGCCATGACGGCCGACAAATATCATGTTCTTTAATGCTTTCGCTGGGATGCTAAACTCAAATTTGCATCTGTACAAGGATTTTTTCTATCAAGCAGGTTGAACAAGTTGTGTGGTGTCACCGACAGACACCACACTTGCTAGGTGGTAGCCTTTAAATCGGCCGCGGTCCGCTAGTATACGTCGGACCCGCCTGTCGCCCCTATTAGTGATTGCAGACCGAGCGCCGCCACACGGCAGGTCTAGAGAGACTTCCTAGCACTCGCCCCAGTTGTACAGCCTTAACTGACAAATTACGCTCTCATTTGCCGAGACGATAGTTAGCATAGCCTTCAGCTACGTCATTTGCTACGATCTAGCAAGGCGCCATTATCATTTGCTAATTATCTTGTGATGCATGTACAGTCAGACCGATGTTCACCAATTATGGATTAAAGTTAAGTATTCCAGAAGCTATGTACATTTTTTTGCTAGTATAATTACTTTACCTGTTCCAGACCTCACGCCAGCCTGCGTGAGCTTAAACGCGTGCCTTTCGGCTACCTCCTAGTGGCTTGGCTGTCTTGCCAAGTCACAACAAGTTGAATCTGTGTCACGGTGAAGGGTTAGTCTCGAATTTCATGCTTATGCACCGCGCAAAAGAAATGGTTCAAATGGCTCTGAGCACTATGGGACTTAACATCTGTGGTCATCAGTCCCCTAGAACTTAGAACTACTTAAACCTAACTAACCTAAGGACATCACACACATCCATGCCCGAGGCAGAATTCGAACCTGCGACCGTAGCAGTCGCGCGGTTCCGGACTGAGCGCCTAGAACCGCTAGACCACCGCGGCCCGCTATGCACCGCGCACTTCACATGGCATTGCTCTTCAGTTTCTTTATCTGTTAACCGGCAGGGTTTTAAGCAAGATTTTTTCTGAAATTATTCAATTGAATTTGTTACTCTAGTTCAGGTGTGAGTTGGAGCCCAAAGGTTTTTTTAGCGTGAGTAATACCAGAATGAGGTGATGTGGTTGAGACCATATTAGAAGACTTGAAACCTGAGGACCGAGTGCGTATGGCTTTTTTAGGAAACCTATCTCCTTCGTACAGTTAAATACCTTGGTTGCGGAAATTGGTTAAGATTTGCTGATGAGCAACCGGAGGTATGTGGTCACCTTTTTACTCCACCTCAGGGTAACCCGCAGGTGGCCGCGGGCTTAACACACAGTATAGCTATACCTAAGATCTGTTTCAGATGTGGTGATTGTAGACATCTGTTGCAGTCGCGTTCAGTGAAGCACGAACATCTTACCCAAGAGGACACTGGCGGGAAGAGGTATCCATCTTCCTGTTAAGAATACCTCCACGCCAGAGCAGTGCGAAATCCAGTTCTTCCTCACGTGTGAGCCCATCTGAATAACTAGCCTGTATGCACTCTTTTTGATTCTTGGAGTTCTCTTTCACTATTTCATTATGACTACTACCTCAAATTTGGAAATTTATGTAGTGTCCCTCCTCTGTGCGCCCCATGTAAGAGATGTCGTGTGGTTAATGGACAAGGGTTATCTTTGGCAGGGAATTTTCGGGACAAGTTACACGTCCTGGATGTTACATGCCCTGACAACTTTGTCGTTGCTAAGAATTTGTCAGTTTATACTGAGCTGTGATTCCGTTGGACAAAATGGTCTGGTTTCTGGTTTGCGCCTTTTATGTCAGATTTAATCATAATGAAAGGACAGAATTGTGTTCATGTCCGTGGTCTCAACCGATTAGTAATGTGCGTCGGCTTGTTGAATGAAGTTCCCGAACACTTTTGCGATCTTATTGGGAGACAGGAGGAAGATTCCCGTATTTTCCAAATGAGAAAAAAAAAGGCTTTTAAATGGCGAGGGCATAGACGAGTATGTTCTTTTAAACGTACTATGTGTCAAAACGTGAAGAACGACCGTCCATTCATACTTTGTTTGCCTCAGTTATTGGTTCCCGCTGTTTTTAGGTATTTCCATAGCTCCGTGTTGGGCAGTTATCTACGTTTCAATGAGACCTTGGCCAGATTTATACAACATGTGACTTGCCCGTTTCTGTGCAAGGAAGTACGTCGCCTGGTGGGAGGAAGGAAGGTCACTTACGCAAACAAGGGAAACCCAATTCTAACTCACGGAAGGGTCTTCTTGAGCCTTCTCACGGGAGCAGACCCATGGACCATCTCCTTGTGTAGTACATAGGACCCCTTCAACGTACCCAGGGCGTGGGATGGGAACCGATACGTATGGGTAGAGCGGACGGATTTTTCCTTTTTAGCTCGTTAACTCCCAGCCGCAGAGTTACTAATGGCTAATCTGCACTACATTTTACCAAAATTTCTGCTTTGGCCACCGAAAACCCTAGAAAGTGATGACGCTCATGCATTTACATCTAGCAAATTCTGGAGATTTGGTCTCGATCATGGTACTAGGCATTTTGCAGCTACTTCTTACTAGCCCCAGTTGTCCTTTGCTGAGCCCATGAACAGGGATTTGAAGGCTGCATTGGTAATTTTTCATGCTAGGTCCCAAACACGATTGGATCTTTCAACGATGTGGTTAAATCTTACTTTTAATACTGCTCAGCATGAGGCCATCAGAGTCACTCTGGCCTCATTAATCCTAACGTATCAGAAAAAATCTCCCTTGAACAATCTTTGGACCATTGACTAGGTGCTTCCTGAGGAAGTCACTCGCCAAACCATCCAACATAACTGGGAGGGAGCGAGATACAACATAGGGATCGCACATAGATGTCAGGAGCGTAGATACAATAGTGTGAGACGTGGCACACCGCTTTATAGGTTCCAGTAGAATATTAAGATATCTGAGTTGCTAATATCGTGGTCCGTAATGAACTGAAATGGAAGATCTATAGAGCAAATATCAGTCAGGTTGAGGAGGGCAGCTAGACCAATCTTTGCCTTCTATCCTTGGTGCCGAACCGCGGCGGGGTGTCTGAAGTTTCAGTGGTGGAGATCGAGCCAAGCGGGCTCGGTCTTCTATCAGTTCGCCCCTCGTTGACGATCTTTAAGAGGATAACTTTGGAGGTACGCCAGTAGCACCAACTGTGGGGACAATTGCCGCGAAGGAGTAACTTTTTTGCGGAGCGAGTGTGCGGTTTGACAAGAGAGTCTGCCGGCACTGCGAGGGTTTGGAATTCTCAACAGCACATGAGAGAAGGAATTGGCTCCATTGAAGACGCCCATTCTGGTTTTGACTGTTGGTTACAGTCTGCCCCGGGAAGTGGTTTCCATGAGTGGGGATGATTTTTGGAAAATACACCAGTGAATTGGAGGTCCAATTGGAGGTTACTTGGCTGGTTCAACGTTTGTAGAGACTTAAGGAGCGGTGGGACGGCGGCCGTTCTGCCAAGTTAAGTGATTTTCGTGTATGTCCTTACCTCTCACTCTTCCCGCCTCCTCTCCACCACGGGGTGGGTCTACGCAACCAACACCCATAGTTAATAGCAGCTGTTTAAAAGTCATTTGTTTAAAATTTGATTAGTGAATTTCGGCAAACTATAGCTGCCTATTAAGTGAGTGTTAATTGTTTCTAGGATTCTGTAATTTACTGTCTGCTGAATGACAGTGGGTTCGTAATCGATAGCAGCTGTTTATGAATTACTTGCTTAAAACCTGGTCTGCGAATTTTGGCTAACTGTAGCCTATAATTCAGTGACTTAATTGTTTCTGAAATTGTGTATTTTGCTGTCTACTGAATGTCAGTTGGTTCACAATTAATAACTGTCAGACCAAAAACAAGGATCGGGATCAACTTAAGGGAAACACGTGGAAGGGGGACCCAACATGATGCATCATTTATCATTGCAAAACAGATACTTTTGCTTAATAGCTATTCGACCACGAGTTAACTGACCATTACCAAGATTCTTGTGAAATACTTACAAATAGATAAGATTTTAAAATTAAATTTACTATACGTAAGGTCACTTGCATTATACATAAAATTGCAAGTAGTACCCCGAAAATGTCAACTGTGCAACACAATTGTGGCCCAGCTACCAACAGTTAATTAATTAAATAAACCTTCGGCGGAACTCTGTCCCCGCAACTAGATCGCAGCTGTGGGCTAATCCCACAACAGGACTTGAATATAAGTTCAACAAACATTAAATTATACACATTAAAACGCAAACATCTCCGCTGGTTATTCGGCTCTCTTGTAGACAAGATAAGGCCAACCTGCCCAGAGGCTGCCCATATGCAAAACCAGATCAACAGTAGAACTTCACTGATCGGCTACAAGTCAGTTCCACACAAATCACGTCAAGTACTTAAATCATGAACTACGGGTCCCCTAAAACACAATTAAAATGATAGTGACAAACTCCTAATTTTTTTAAAGAAATCAAGAAACTCAGTGCTCATATTGCCCAAAGACTTTCATCACACGTCCACAATAACAGAAATACTGAGTCAATTACTTCCCAATCCGGCGAACTCCCCCCCCCCCTCCCCCACCGTGGCACGATACCAAAAGGATAACAACCAAATACTGAACTTGAGGCTGGAACGGGAGATACGCTGACACGCGTGAGATCTGCCAACACTTAGGTCTCGTGCGATAATGGGAGAGCCGGCGAAACACAAGGAAAATGCGTCCCCGCCGCGGACCAGCAGAACAGCAAAGCGTCAACGGCTGCCGATACAAGGCTGTCAATATATACTAAAGAACAAACAGCAAAACAAGTTTGATAAAAATTAATGTATACAGTAATACTTAAACAGGCAACTGAAAATCCAAATATTAAAATTTCAGTATGGGAGCTGCCCATTCATAACACTGGAAGTTCACCTTCCCTGCAATAACAAGAAGCAACGTACAGAGTCACTTAAAGAACAATTAGGCAATAATTCAAACACGAATTTAAAAAAAAATCAAGGTATACCTTCACTGGGGTCTGTTACGGAGACTAATAGACACTGTAATTAGGATACGCAGTAAATCGCAGATGGCAGGTTAAACTGTACAACTATAAACCGAAGGGCTACTCAACACGGAGTAAGAGAGTGTGCGAATACAAGCACGTGCGCACACATGACTCACACCTGTGACCTTTAGGCTAAGCATACACAACTTCTGTTACAAGACAAATCCAGTAACACGCCCCAGGAACGGTCATGAGGCTACAACAAACAGAAATTGCAATCAGTAGTATCAAATACTCAATAATAATAAATCAACGTTGCAAAATATAAGCTTGGCGTTTATGGAAACCTCCAGATTGAGACACACAGCTCCAAAGTGGTCACCGAAAGGCATAAAAAAACTGGATACCTGGTCAGCTCACACCGGGAAGAATTAACAGTCTTTAAGTTCAGTACCTACTAAACAGTCTTCGGCCGGCCGAAGTGGCCGAGCGGTTAAAGGCGCTACAGTCTGGAACCGCACGACCGCTACGGTCGCAGGTTCGAACCCTGCCTCGGGCATGGATGTGTGTGATGTCCTTAGGTTAGTTAGGTTTAAGTAATTCTAAGTTCTAGGGGACTTATGACCACAGCAGTTGAGTCCCATAGTGCTCAGAGCCATTTGAACCATTTTTTAAACAGTCTTCATAGATAAATTTAGCCAAATGGCAAGGTGGCCAATAGCTTCAGTTCTCCAAGTAGGCACCGGATAATACTGCCCTGCTGTTTGTGGCTGCTAACAAATTGTCCAGTACATCTCGGCGTATTTATCACACCACACGCACGTCGTAACCCGCACGCGACGACAACCGCTCCTTTCCTACTAAACGCGCCAGTAGCAACAACGGTCAATGCTTTAAGAGAACGCGGGCCACTGTAATACAGCAGTCAACGGTGTTAAATTGCTGCAATCGCCAAGAAGCCGAGGACTTACTCACACCCGTCCAGCTACGTGTCCGACACACTACTCACAAACACGGCGCCAGAGGGAACACACAACATAGCAAGGATGATACGACGAGGGACAGAGTAGATGGAACCTGCGCAAAAGTGGCGCCTATATCATGACATGCGCGCCCTCACGGAAACCGTCACGTCTCAAGCTGCTTAAAAGTCATTTGCGTCAAACCTGATCAGTGAATTTTGTTTCACTGTAGTTGTTTATTCTGTGATTGTCAACTGTTTTGTTGAATTTTGTATTTTACTGTCTAGTGAATTACAGTCGGTTCATAATTAATAACAGCTGTTTAAAAACCATTTTCTTAAAATCTGATTAGGGAATTTTGGTTAACTGTAGCTAACTATTCAGTGATTGTTAACTGTTTTTTTTTTAAATCTGTTGCTTTGCTATCTACTCAGTGACAGTGAGTTCACAATTAATGGCACGTGTTTAAAGGGCATTTAGTTTAAAGACGCTGCTCAGTGAATTTTCCTAAACGTAATCAATTGTTTTTAAAGTTCTCTACTTCTGGTGTATAGTTATGGCTGTTGGCCGATAATTAGTGGTTGCTGTTCAAAAGGCATTTTTCTAAAGTCTGCACAGGCAGTTTTACTTCTGATTGTTTTTAAAACTCTTTTGACTTTAATAAAGGCGATTTAAGTATTAAAGATGAGGAACACAGAAGCAGTTACGTTGTCACACAAGCCCAAATCTTCCCATCAGCATGGAACTTTCAGCATGAAACGTGCGCTCACGAAATAGCCGAAAGCAGTCATCAATTTGTGTGCTACGCTCTTCAGCATCGGTAAAACAGTGACCAAGTCGGGTGTTCTGGACGCCGGTGTACGTCGGTATAAGCAACCGTTTTAATCTTGTTTAATGACTGGAACAGATTGAGTCGGACGCTCGCGTGTATCCCTCGAAGAAGTCGGGTACAATTACCCAGCGCTGTCCTCAGTTGTGAAGACAATCCCCAAATATTTAAGTGTGTCTCGTAATCGGAACGGGCCTACAGCGCGTTCCGGGAGACCCTTGCGTAGCATCATTGCTCCAGACTTCGTTAAATTCTTACGGGTGCCTGCAGCAGCTCCGTATCTGGCAGTCTATTCTAGGATCCTTAGAACGGCATCACCTGATTGCTCCAAAGGCACCAGATCGCCATTACTTCTGCTCTCTGAACACCCATCCAGCGCTTACCCGAATTTCTGTATGTCACTGAGTATCTAAGTCTTACACTTGTTCAACTGCTATGCTTTCCGCACAGGGAGAGCGCTTATCGTAAATTGTAATGGTTTCAGGCTGTCTGGACATGTAATACTGTTTGCAGTGCATGTGTTTGGCGATGTACTACGAATGTTTCATTATCCTCGAAAGTTTCTGTCTACTGACACTGTCAGCTTTTTTTAAAAAAATCGGTAAAAGCAATGTGTGTTTCTCTGTTATAATCTCTGAATTTTTTACTATCTGTTGTAAAACAAAAACTGCGTCCATCGTGGAGCGTCACTTACTATAACCCATTTGTTCCTCATGTAGTACTATTTCCGTTATGTATTTAAGTCTTGTGTTTAAAATCATAGCACAGATGTTATACACTGAGTGTAGTCCACTTATTCCTCTGTGGTTACTGCAGAGGATTTTGTCTACCTTTTTGCAAAGTGACACCACTCTAGCAATCGCGTGGCGTGAGGCAGTTTTAATCCCTTTTTTAAAACCTGGGAAGGACCGCACGAGCCCAAGTAGCTACCGTAGTATTGCCCTCACTAGTTGCATAGGGAAGACCTTGGAGCGGATGGTCAACCGCCGCCTTGTCTGGATGTTAGAATCCGGGCAACTCCTTAGTCCCTTTCAGTGTGGGTTCAGGAGGTTTCGTTCCACCTTCGATAACCTTGCCCTCCTGGAGGCGGCTATACAACAAGCTTTCCTACGCCGTCATCACCTTCTAGGTGTATTTTTCGACATCGAGAAGGCCTACGATACCACTTGGAGGCGTCTCATCCAGGAGCAGCTTCACGAATGGGGTTTTCGTGGTTGTCTTCCTCTTTTTATTCAGTCTTTCCTCTCGCCACGATATTTTAGACACCGAATTGGTGACGTCCTGTCTGATCGCTTTGAGCAGGAGAATGGTGTCCCTCAGGGTAGCGTTTTAAGTGTGACTCTCATTGCCATCGCTATTAATAGCATTACGTCCATAGTGAAAAGTCCTGTCCAGTGTTCTTCGTTTGTGGATGATTTCTCTTTGTTCTGCTCTTCTTCAAGCCTTGCAACGACAACTCGTCAGTTGCAACTTACGATTAGGCGTTTGGATGACTGGGCGCAGAAGTGTGGTTTTTAAGTTTTCCACCGAGAAGTCTGTATGTGTTCTTTTTAACCGTTCTCGTTCGATTTTAACCTTTCCTGAGTTGCGGTTGAGGGACACTATTCTTACTTTTAAAGACACGGTGACATTTCAAGGGCTCATTTTTTACTCTAGGCTCACGTGGTTACCTCATCTTGAAGACCTGAAACGGCGGTCGCTCCAGGCTTTAAGTATTTTAAAATGTCTTAGCCACGGTACATGGGGATCTGACAGGACTTGTCTGCTCCAGTTTTACAGGGCGTTTGTGCGATCTCGGCTCGATTATGGGTGCACGGTGTATGGGTCTGGGAGGCCTTCTTACTTAAAGATTTTGGACGTTGTCCACCATGAAGGGCTTCGGTTGGCCACTGGGGCATTCCGAACCAGCCCCATACCAAGCCTCTGTGCAGAGGCAGGTGAACCGCCACTTCATATGCGGCGACGGCTACTTACGGTACGCCAGGCGTATAAAACTTTGTCCACGCCATACACACCTGCATACCATACAGTTGCTCAGCCTCCTCTGGCACGGTTATTTCATAACCGGCAACGTGCGACGCAGCCCTGTGGGATTCGCGCACAGGATAGCCTCGCTGCGATGTCTATGGCTGGTCTTCGTGTTTTACGTCGCGGTTGGAGCAGATCTCCACCTTGGCTACTCCGGAGACCCAAACTTATTTTAGATTTGACTCGTTTTAAGGAGGATGGCACACCAGATTTTACATTCCAGTCACTGTTCTTTAACATTTTAGATGTGCATCACGGTTTCACTGTCGTTTACACTGATGGCTCCAAACAGGAGAATTTCCTTGGCTGTTCTGTGGTGTTCCCTGATCATGTTACCCGGATTCGCCTCCCTGCTGAATATACCGTTTTCGCAGCGGAGCTCCACGCGATCCTGAAGGCACTGGAGCTGATGCATCGTGTTCGGGGCGATCGATTTCTTCTCTGTTCCGATTCTCTTAGTGCCTTACAATCACTGCAGAACCTATACCCGACTGAGGAGATGGTCCAGCTGATATATGACCAACTGTACTTGCTCCAACGGCGGAGTAAAGAGGTATCCTTCTGCTGGGTGCCTGGTCATGTCGGCATATGGGGCAATGAACAGGCCGATCGGGCTGCCAAGGAGGCCTGCAGAGAGCAGGATGTGGTCCAGTGTCCTATCCCCTTGCAGTCGGTCATTGCTGCACTCCACAGGAAGTGCATGGAGTTGTGGGAGGACGAATGGCTGGCGGTGACGGCCAATAAACTGCGGTTGCTAAAGTCAACGACTCGGCCGTGGCGTTCCTCCTGTCGGTTGCTCCGGCGGGAAGAGGTGGCCCTCACACGTCTTCGGATCGGGCAATGTCCTCTCACACATAGCTTTTTATTACGGCGGGAGGATCCTCCGTTTTGTGATGCTTGTGGTGTGCACATCTCTGTCCGGCACATTTTAAAAGACTGCATTTTATACCGTGATGCACTGGCAGAAGCACAAGTTGATGGGGATCTGCCTTCTGTTTTAGCTAATGATGAGACGTGTGTGTCTAGGGTTTTTAAGTTTTGTGACGTGTCTGGACTCTGGCCAAAACTTTTAGGCTGGAGGTTTTAGTGTATTGCAGAGTGGCTGACTCCTCCCCTTTTTCCCTTGTGGTCAGCCGGCCACTTCCATTTGCTACATTGTTTTAGCTCCCTCTATCATTTTCTTCCTGTGTTGTCCATGTTTTACTGTTGACACCCTGCTTCATCCCACGCTTCGGTGTGGATGAGCACATATTTTTCAACGATTGTTACCCGTGTTTTATCTTCCGTTTTATATTCCTGTTCTGGGATTTTTCTTGACACCCGTCTCCCTATGTTACTGAACGGGCACTGAAGACCTTGCTGTCGTGCGGCCACAAAACCCCTCTACTACTACTACTCTAGCAATCTTCCAGTCTTTGGGACTGCTCTTGCTCTTCCAACATTCTTTTGCGAGATGTAGAAGTCGTAAATATAGCATTTTCCTTCATATTTCAGCAATTCAGCATTAATACCATCTCTTCTTGTCGCTTTTCTGTTCTTAAGAGAAGTTAAGGCAGATTTCATTTCGTCGGACTGTGTTTCGTCTAGAGCCTTGCCTTTCAGTTCTTGTGCTGTATCATACCCAAATCCTTTGTAATAATTTACCCGTTTATCTTCTTCAGTATTGTTCATCTGTGTCGCCTCTTTTCTGTTGTGTGTAAGGTTTTTAAAAGCTTACAGACCGTTTACTGTCTCCCGTGAACCCCTTTTTCAGTATTAGGAATAAGTATGTCCAAGAGTTATTGGTGTGCCTTTGTTACTACACACTTAGCGATATTTCTTCTATCTTTATAGAACTGCATCTTTTCATCTTTGGGGATAGTTAAGTATTTTATACATCCATTTTGTTTTTCTTATACCTTCTTTCCAGATTTTTAGGCTCCTAATTTTTTCTTTTACCGAGAGAAATTGATTTTGAATAACATAATGTGGGCCTTATGTACATTGCAAAATTCCACTACTGACTCACTAGACGCAGTGATTTCTACCGGCGTGTCAGAGAACTCCCCGGATGAACTGACACTTCTGCGGCACTTGCTTCTAACCTGGAATACCGGGCATGAACAAGTATAAAGCATTCAATTTAGAGATATCATGAATATTGGTAGCCACAATCGTCTATGCTCGGTATTAGTTCTATAAAACAAAATGTTATCCATTATAATAATGTACATTCTCCAAATTAAAAAAAGTTGACCTGAGATTTTAATTGCACCCCCCTTTCCCCCCCCCCCCCCCCCCCACCCCGGCTCCCCCCGCCTCAAATGAAATTTGTTGAGATTTTGTTGTCAACTCTCCCCCCCCCCCCCACCCCCCCAATTTTGAGCTCACGTAATTAATGGACGCCCGCTAATGAGAAGTTACTGAATCGAACTGGTGAGAAAAGAAATTTTTGTCATAACCTGACTACAACAAGGTATCGTTTGATAGGAGGCATCTTGAGGTAAACGGGACCTCCCGTTCAGTAACAAAGGGAAGCGAGGCCGATAAAAATTGTAGAGGCAGGCCAGGACTTGATAGGTAAGTTCAAATGGTTATAAGTCGCAGTAGTTATTTGAGGGTGATGAGGCTTGCACAGGACAGAGTAGCGTAAAGAGCTGAATACAGAGTAGCGTAAAGAGCTGAATCGAACCTATTTTCGTATTGAGGAGTATCACAGAAACAACAAACACTGTAAAACTGACTCATTCCACGTCATAGATGTCGCACTTACGATTCATGGTACAGAAGAGAAACCAAACTGAACAAGATGGGCCACCACGATATTTGAATGTGCTGAGGCAAATCCGGAGCGAGAGTTTTGCCAAAGAGCGATCCCGCCACTGACCTGCATAGCTGTCCCTTAATTAACTGCCCTCCCTCAGTTCACTGTGTGAGGCCGGAACTGCCGTGGGCGCACCTGGCACTCGACACGCGGAGAAGGGAATGCGACTGGCGCGGCCGCTGGTATTGACTGGCGCACGGTTGCAACGGAATGTGCATATCGCTCTGTGAATAGCCTTTAGCTTGCCCTGAAACCACGCCACACTGCACACCAAACCGCTCCTCCTCTCCCTCTCCCGTCAACGTGGGAACGACGACATGGCGACGTTAATAGATAGCGTAAATGGAAGTACAGCAAGGGAATGTTCAGGGAAATTTAGGAATACAGACAAGTCACTTAGGGGTGAAATAAATAGGAAGTGCAGGAAAATTAAGACGAAATGGCTGCAACAAAAACGTGAAGAAATCGAAAAAAAAAGATTGACGGAAGGAATGACTCAGCATACAGAAAAGCCAAAACTACCTTCGGTGAAATTAAAAGTAAGGGTGGCAACATCAAGAGCGCAATGGGAACTCCATTCTTAAATGCAGAGGAGAAAGCGGATGGATGAAAAGAGTACACTGAAGGCCTCCATGAGGGGGAACATGATAGAAGAAGAAACGGGAGTCGATAGAGAAGATAGGGGATCCAGTATTAGAATCAGGATTTAAAAGAGCTTCGGAAGACTTAAGATTGAGAATGGGAGAAGGAAAACACAACATTCATCAAAAAATGTTCAAATTTGTGTGAAATCTTATGGGACTTAACTGCTAAGGTCATCAGTCCCTAAGTTTACACAATGCTTAACCTAAATTATCCTAAGGACAAACACACCAATGCCCGAGGGAGGACTCGAACCTCCGCCGGGGCCAGCCGCACAGTCCATGACTGCAGCGCCCAAGACCGCTCGGCTAATCCCGCGCTAACATTTATCAGAATTTCTGAAATCAATGGGGGAAGTGGAAACAAAACGACTAATCAAGTTTGTGTGTAGAATGTGTGAGTCTGGCGATATACCATGTGACTTTCGGAAAAAACATCATCAGCCCAATTCTGCAGATTGTGAGGACTGAAAACTACGAGAATTAAGAGCACAAACAGCTCAGTGGCTGATGCATCCAAGTAGCTGACAATAACAACGTACAGAACGATGGAAAAGGAAATTGAGGATGGGTTAGACGACGATCAGTTTGGCTTCGGAAAACTTAAAGGCAATTCGGGCGTTTCGTTTGATGATGGTAGAAGGACTAAGGAAAAATCGAGACACGTTCATTATATTTCTCGACGTGAAAAAGCGAGAGACAACGTCAAATGGCGCAAGATGTTAGGGAGTCTGAGGAAAAAAGGGTTAAGCTATAGGGAGCAGCAGGTAATATACAATACGTTCAAGAGACAAAAGGCAATAATAAGAATGGAAGAAAAAGAACCAATTGCTCCTATTAATAAAGGTGTAAAATAGGTGAGACGCCCGCTAAATCACGCGGGGCTAACAGGTAATTAGGACCGTGGCAAGGGGCAAGGGAGTTGCCGTCGGATACATTTCACAATTGTAATTTACAGGGTGTTTCAAAAATGACCGGTATATTTGAAACGGCAATAAAAACTAAACGAGCAGCGATAGAAATACACCGTTTGTTGCAATATGCTTGGGACAACAGTACATTTTCAGGCGGACAAACTTTCGAAATTACAGTAGTTACAATTTTCAACAACAGATGGCGCTGCAAGTGATGTGAAAGATATAGACGACAACGCAGTCTGTGGGTGCGCCATTCTGTACGTCGTCTTTCTGCTGTAAGCGTGTGCTGTTCACAACGTGCAAGTGTGCTGTGGACAACATGGTTTATTCCTTAGAACAGAGGATTTTTCTGGTGTTGGAATTCCACCGCCTAGAACACAGTGTTGTTGCAACAAGACGAAGTTTTCAACGGAGGTTTAATGTAACCAAAGGACCGAAAAGCGATACAATAAAGGCTCTGTTTGAAAAATTTCAACGGACTGGAAACGTGACGGATGAACGTGCTGGAAAGGTAGGGCGACCGCGTACGTCAACCACAGAGGGCAACGCGCAGCTAGTGCAGCAGGTGATCCAACAGCGGCCTCGGGTTTCCGTTCGCCGTGTTGCAGCTGCGGTCCAAATGACGCCAACGTCCACGTATCGTCTCATGCGCCAGAGTTTACACCTCTATCCATACAAAATTCAAACGCGGCAACCCCTCAGCGCCGCTACCATTGCTGCACGAGAGACATTCGCTAACGATATAATGCACAGGATTGATGACGGCGATATGCATGTGGGCAGCATTTGGTTTACTGACGAAGCTTATTTTTACCTGGACGGCTTCGTCAATAAACAGAACTGGCGCATATGGGGAACCGAAAAGTCCCATGTTGCAGTCCCATCGTCCCTGCATCCTCAAAAAGTACTGGTCTGGGCCGCCATTTCTTCCAAAGGAATCATTGGCCCATTTTTCAGATCCGAAACGATTACTGCATCACGCTATCTGGACATTCTTCGTGAATTTGTGGCGGTACAAACTGCCTTAGACGACACTGCGAACACCTCGTGGTTTATGCAAGATGGTGCCCGGCCACATCGGACGGCCGACGTCTTTAATTTCCTGAATGAATATTTCGATGATCGCGTGATTGCTTTGGGCTATCCGAAACATACAGGAGGCGGCGTGTATTGGCCTCCCTATTCGCCAGACATGAACCCCTGTGACTTCTTTCTGTGGGGACACTTGAAAGACTAGGTGTACCGCCAGAATCCAGAAACAATTAAACAGCTGAAGCAGTACATCTCATCTGCATGTGAAGCCATTCCGCCAGACACGTTGTCAAAGGTTTCGGGTAATTTCATTCAGAGACTACGCCATATTATTGCTACGCATGGTGGATATGTGGAAAATATCGTACTATAGAGTTTCCCAGACCGCAGCGCCATCTGTTGTTGACAATTGTAACTACTGTAATTTCGAATGTTTGTCTGCCTGAAAATGTACTGTTGTCCCAAGCATATTGCAACAAACGGTGTATTTCTATCGCTGCTCGTTTAGTTTGTATTGCCGTTTCAAATATACCGGTCATTTTTGAAACACCCTGTATTATCATTTAGTTCACAAACACACTTTAGAAAGAATTAAATTTGCTTCGCAGCTGAAGGCCTCCAAGCAGATCCTTTACAATAAGTTCATCTTTGAAAAGACATGACACACAGTTGAATTTACGAGTAAGATAAATCGTGTACATATATGAGATCACCATAGGGAGCGGCTGAAGGACGCCGGATAAAATCTTCAAAATTCCAGATATTCTATGTGATTACTGAAGGCTGAAGGCCAAAATGTTTTAAGATGCTAACAGGGCTGATGGCCCACAAGGTGCACAGAAAGAGAAACGCAATAAGATGTAAAGTTAAATTCCGCAAGTTAAGGAAGTACGTATTGCAACAATCGGCAAAACAATACATTAAGTTAAAAAATTTCCTTTTTGCAACACCAACAGCGGAAGGCCCGCAATAACTTGTATAATCTTTAAGAGGAAATTACAATAACCTTTCAAGAGCAGAAGGCGATAACGTTTGGACTTGAAGGAAACACTGAAAACTTGTTTCCAGGGCTGAAGGCCCTCAATTAACTTTGCCCAATTGAAAATACAAAATACAGTAAAGCCCCAAAAAACCTTTTGAAATAAATTACAACAACATTAACACTGTCAAAGAATAAGTAAGGGAACAGCAATCAGGAGCCTCCAGGGGACCGGTCTTTCCTCCTTCACTTAGGCGACACAGGCGGTGAGCCCAAATTCACTCGACTCGTTCGAACCCGAACAAGGGACAGTCACGGACCGACCGACCAACCGTTTGCTTGCCACGACGGAGTACACGAGAATTCAAGACCTCAGAAAGTTACAAGTATCATTATCCCCAAACAAACGCGTATGTGAACTGACCTGCCAAAACTACACACCATGTTGGGCACCAACAACAGGTGAGGAAAAGACACTGCCTAAAATTACGTTAGTGGCCAGGGCAGGTAACCGGAACAGTAGCGGCCACGAGGCAGAAAGCTCCGCTGGTGCACTCGAATTGTAGTCACCCAATATAGTTAATTGCACCGCATGGCGGCTAAATTTCATTAATTGAAACACTCGGTGTTGCTTACAGGAAAACCTTCCCAACAGCGAACCACCGAAACGAACCCCCACAACATGAATGTACGTGGCTTGGCTAGTTGAAACTACTACTCAACGTCCTGAGTCGGTGAACCACGAAGCTCGTAGCGATCGGACAGCTCCACAAACGCTTCAGCACTTCGCAGGGGCTGCCAGCGGCCCCAGACGACTGCACCGCGCGGAGATAACTTCCCTGGTTCGCAGCAACCGACCGACACCTCAGAATGCCGACATCTAAAATAGTTGTCAGTGGACATGATGCCAACTACACACACATTCTGACAAACACTGCACGAAGACCTGAACGATACTCAACAGTAACTAAGCAGGCACGAAGACACATCGAGAGTCGACACACACACACACACACACACACACACACACACACACACACACATCCGACACGTGAACGATCGGCGAGCCAAAACGCGACGCCCGGTTGGACGACCGACCGACGATTCACCAAGACCGTGGCCCAGCTCGTGATGCGTGGCGGCAATGGTCGGGCGAGCCATGTCGACGCAGACCTCACTGCTGCACCAACCCAACTGCACCAGTGCCGCATTGCAACTCCCCCACTGGCAGGTCCAGACTCATAGAGATAAGAATAGAGGGAGACGCCGTGACGTCACAGCTGCGAAGCCATGTGAAGCCGAGGGTAGCCATCTCAATCCGACCAAAACATTGCTGCTGTAAGCTTGTGTGCGTAGGCTTGTCGCTCGCTTTTGGAAGGATTTTGCGCTATTATGGTGACTTGTGTGGTGTTCGGATGTACGAATCGTTCTGATTGTGATGCGAAATCGAAGGGAATAACATTTCATGTGTAAGTTGTCTCGTTATGTGTGATTTTACAACTTCATTGTGAATGAACGTGTGCTATATCGGCACTTGTACTATAGCGTGTTTTTCTCCTGTATGATTTTAGATTTCCTAAAAATGAAAGTCGGAAAGCTCTGTGAGAGAATGCCGTGAGGAGGAAGAATTGGCGTGCGTCTAAATGGAGCACTATATGTTCTCAGCATTTCCGAGAAGAGGACATAGACCGAACTTCCCTTTCAACAGTAAGGCTCCGAGAAAATGCTGTACCATCAGTTTTCCCTACACACCCAAAACATTTGCAAAAGGTATGTTAATTCAAAGAATTAAATTCTCAGTTTTCAAGTTCACGTTTCAGTATAATACGTATGTATCGTCGATAATCGAAGTGTTGAGTAACTCACTTTGTCTTCATCATGTACCAAATTAAAAGCTAACACTACATTAACTGGCGTAAAGTATAGGCCTAAACAGGACACTGTGTAGATTTGCCATTCCATGTACCGTATTTCAGTAAATATTGGTGGTAATGAACAGTGTTTCCCAGTAGTGTAACGTAACTGAAACGTCCCAGTGCGTATTACAAACAAGATGTATTTATGGGGCTTTGGAGGGAGGGTATAGCTAACTTAGTTTTCAATTTCTATTATTTAGTTTGTGATACACGTTTATTACTGAATTAACAAAATTGTATCATTTACATTGAAGACTGGCTATTCGTAATATTACATTAAAAACTATTTTTAATCGGAAGAAACGCGGAATTTCGCCATTAAGAGATTTTATTTTAAACAAAAACTTTGAAACAACCAATCTGATGACGTTTCATGCGTACATGGTGCAATTAGCGACTGTAATACACGCAGCGCTATAGCACACTGGCAATGTTTTGGTCAGAGTGTCATGGCAGCGAGCCACGCCCCCATGGCTTCAAAACGTAGTACGGCTGGGATACGTAGCGCCATCTCCCCTTATTCTTACCTCCATGTCCAGACTGCTCTTTAGACGCGTTCCAAGTGACTGGCAGACCCGAACTCCCAACCGGATTTCGCTTACCCGAACTGGCTTACAACAGACAACGATCAGGAAGTAATAGCACTCGAGCCAAGATACTACGAGAAGGGAGGAATCGATACGCGCCGTTAGCGCCGCTCACGGTCAGGCAAAGCAGCAACTGTGACAGTAGTCATTTAAATTAACTTAGTGAGATGGAAGTACGTTAAATACAGGATGTAGAACACATGATGGCGGGAACACGAGCCACGCACTGCTCAATAGGGATTTACTCCTTCGCCCCTACTCTTCAATCTATCCATCAAAGAAATGCAGTGGACAGAGCGGATAGATGAAACGCTTCACTGAATGCCTCTCTGCGGGGTAAAACTTGTCTGATAACGTGATGGAAGAACAAACAGTAGTCGATAGAGAAGAGGTAGGGGATCAAATATTAGAATCAGGATTTAAAAGGGGTTTGGAAAATAAGGGTTCAAGAGAGGAATTAAAATTCATGAAATCACATCAATGACAAGATTCCCTGATGGTATTTCTATTCTCAAAGAAAATGAAGAAATGCAGGATCTGCTCAATGGAATAAACAGTGTAATAAGTAAATAATCTTGACTGAGAGTAAATCGAAGGAAGCTGAAAGTAATGAAAGTACTAGGAATGACAACAGTGAGAAACTTAATATCAAGATTGGTGAGCACAAAGTGGACGAAGTTACAGAATTCTGCTACCAAGACAGCAAAATAACCATAGACGGACAGAGCAAGGAGGACGTAACGATCAGATGAACGCTACTAAAGGGCGTTCTTGGCCCAGAAAAGGCTACTAGTATTCAGATATAGTCTTTAATTAGAGAAAGAGATTTCTGAGAATGGCATTTTGGGATACGTTATTGCATGGTAGTGAAACGTGGACTGTGGGAAAACCGGAAGAATGGTTCAAATGGCTCTGAGCACTATGGGACTTAACAGCTGTGGTCATTAGTCCCCTAGAACTTAGAACTACTTAAACCTAACCAACCTAAGGACATCACACACATCCATGCCCGAGGCAGGATTCGAACCTGCGACCGTAGCAGTCGTGCGGTTCCGGACTGCGCGCCTAGAACCGCGAGACCACCGCGGCCGGCAAAACCGGAAGAGAATCAAGGCATTTGAGATGTAGTGTTACAGAACAATGTTGAAAATTACATGGATTGATGAGGTAAGGAGGGACGAGTTCTCCGGACAGTCTGCGAGTAAAGGAATATACGGAAATCATTCGCAAGAATAAGGGGCAGGAAGTTAATAAATCTGTTAAGACAGTGTGGAATAACTTTCATAGTGCTACACGGAGCTGTAGAGGGTAAAAACTGCAGAGGAAAGCAGATTGGAATGCATCAACCAAATAATTAATTATGTAGGTTGGACGTGCTACTCTGAGATGAAGAGACTAGCACAGGGCAGGAATTCGTGGCGGGCCACGTGAAACCATCAGAAGGGTGACGTCTTATAAAAATGAAATTGCAAGCCAAAAGTTAGATTTTTAGATTTTGGTGCCACGTTAAAATTTTACGTGTGGTTCATCATCTATGGTACATTTCCACAGAGTTTTATTTATGGATACATTCATTTGCTCTCTTAAAACATATTACCTTGGGTACCACATAATTCAGAAACTTGTGGCTTAGCAGGCTCTATATGTGGATTTGTGAGCAATATAAAGGCTGTTGTTTGTTTTGCATCGACGGTATTGTTAGCGAGCTCTGAGTGAGAGATTCTGATTTTCCTTGTAACACTGTATACTGCATAATACTTCTACCTTTTTCTATGTGGGAACCTAATTACAGCTTTATTGTGTGAGAACTAACGGAGGGACCATCAACCCGTTCTGATAAGAGTGCGGTATGTTGTAGAGCAGATCTGGCCCAACAGCGGTCCGCGAGCTCTCCTGCCCAGAGCACAGAGCTCACCAGCGGATGGGGCTGAGGGCTGTGGAGGAAGAGCAAAATGAAGGCTGCAGCCAGACGCCGCTAGAACAACGCATTCACCTTGTGAGGCGTCAAGCAGTTCACTGACAATTATTCTTGCGCTGAATTAGATTTATTTTCTCCATTAGCAATATTATGGCTTAGGCTCATGTGAAAAAGTGAAAAAAATGGAGAAGCCACATCATTCAATGCCAAATGGTAACTACCTTACTTTTTGTATCGTTTTAAGCACTGTAACGTTCCCTGGCAAACTCACGTTATTAAAGAACAAGAGTTTATTTGTACCATATACGCCGCTCTGGGCAAGTTGTATATATCGTAATTATTGAACAAAAATATTACTGAATGTGGTGTAAAAGACATTTGTTATTCTCCTTATATTTTTTGTTGTAATATTTCTCTGTATTTAGGATAGGAATTTTTCTGTATTTATTATGTGATTGTAAAATGTGTCAGTATTTGCGATAGCAGAGATATAAAATGTTGTCAGAAGAGAATAATATCGTCAATTTGCAAAGAAATGTTAATAGTCAGCAATACTATTTAAGCACAATGCATTATGTATTCTTTGGTCTTCTCTGTTCAGAAGTAATTGCGGTAGGACACTGTGAAAGAGTTTTTTACGAATGTGTAGACTTCTTTTGTCTCGGTCTGGACTTAGCCGCCATTAGACGATGCGTTACGAATTAATGTGAGTTGTATTGTTGTTTGATCTAAATATATTAGAGTTTATCAAAAGTGTGAATTATTTATGTAAATTAGCTTGCCCACGTCATCTATAAAATTTCTTTAAGAATTTTTCAGCATTTTTTAGCGGTGTTGCTGGGCTGTGCCGCGACCAACAATAGCAGAGGCGGCACATTTAAAAAATTATCAAACCCGTAAATCGGGAACAGATGCATAAAAATCAATAGTGAATTAAGAAATTGTTCTTCTTTTTCAGTGATCCTGTGGCTGATAAAATTTGAATTAATTATACGTTTGTGCATTCGTAGGCGGATAGTTAATGTTAGTTAACATTGAAATTTAAACAGTTTGGTTCTTTAAAATAACTCAAATGCATAGTGAAGTAGGTTTGATCAGTGATAAATGTCGGCTTGGCAATAATTAAAACAATTTCTGCTGATAGAGATAATCTTGTGTTCTATGGCTAGTGCCGGGATAAAATTCAGTAAAAATATTTAACAAAAAACCTACTGCATCTGGAAAGTGTATGCCAAGGCCGAATGATTTAAAGGACTCAATTCTTAACCTAATATTCTTAACCAGTTCATATGAGTTCACGTAAATATTATTTTTTCTTTAAATGTACGTAATTCTTAAGAAAGTAAAAATTTTTATTACCACACGAAAATAAGAGAGTGGTTCTACAACAAAGTTCGCACGAAAGAAAATTAACTTAAAAGCAAAAGATAAAATTTATTATTCTTCTTTAACGAAATTTCAAATCAATTCCATTCATTTCGACGATTTCGTTAAATTGGCGCCCAACGTGGGGCTCGAATATGCAGTGGCCACTAAATACCTGTGAGATAACTAGGGAATTAATATAGTCGAACTTTGTTGCAGAACATTTAATAATTTTTCTATGTATTGTATGTATTGCATAACCAATATTGTGTGGTAATACCTGTGTATGATTTTTTGCATGAGAACACTATGTACCCAGAGGCAAGCTGAAGAAGAGAGCTCAATATTTCGAAAAATTAGTTACCTACGACAATATCAGGGGGCAGCTGCACCCAAGATAGATCACCAAAAGGTAAAGCTACAGTGTAGTTGTCCTGTGTGTAATAAAGTAGCCTCAGTGCAGTGTTCTCGGATCATTAGTGGTGTGCTTGTTGTTAGTACTTTGTTTTAAAATAACAGGACATTTAGGTAGTTAGTCATTGTAGTATACAGTAAGTGTGTATTAGTTAATGTCCATTTCTTGTGTGATTATGTCAGTGAAACCTGAGTGTTAGGATATTTAGTTCAGATTTTATTTCTTTTGTTTACTATGGTTAGATTGCGTAGTCAGAAAGATATAAACATGGATAATGAGCAACAGTCAGTAAGTAGTGATACCGAGTTGGAAAGTGGGACACAAAGTAATGTTAGTGACGTAGTTCAGGAAGTACAATGTGAGAATCTGGGGGCAGAAGGACAAGAAATGTTGCCACTGCCACCCAGTGATTCAGTTGATAGCGGAAATACTGTGCCATCCGCAAGCACTGGACACGGACCAGAGAGTGGTGTGATGTCAGAAGTGCAATCATTAAGAGTTATGTTCGAGCGCATGCTCAATTTCCAAGCTGAATTTGTACATATGCAAGCAGAGCGTGACGGTAGCTGAATTTGCATGCAAACAAGCAGAACGCGATAAAGAACGTGATGCTAAACAAGCAGAGCGTGATAAAGAACGTGATGCTAAACAAGCAGAGCGTGACCGACGCCTGCATGAGAGGGACTTGCAGTTGATGCAAACTTTAGAAGTTATGCAAAGTGAGCTTGTTAGTTTGAAACAAAAATATGAAACCATACCCAAAACAGTGCATGAATTAAGCGAAAGAGTAGACAGTATTCAAGTGGCTAACGCCAATATCGTAGAGGAAATTAGTGTCCTGACTAACAGAGTCGAGCAATTGGAAATTGACACAACTCAAGTAATTGAGGACAAAGTGATCGAACAAGTGCACAAAGTAGAAAATGAAGTCATAAAAGAAATAGATCAGAAAGTGCACGCCGCAATTGAGGCCAGAGATGTGGGCTCAAGTGCGGATGTGCAGGATCTAAAAAAGATAGTGCACAAAGACATTCCGCTGTGGCAGCGGAGTGTGGACCGTCGTCTTGCCGAAATGGAGCTTAGCTTGCGGCATGACGAGGCACGGGCGTATGTCACGCCAGCCAGGTCCAACAATGATAGGCATATAAATACTGCAGTAAAAAATTGCGACTGCGAGACAGAACAGGCAACCAATGTAAGCGAAACAAATAAATGTCATTCCAAAGTAGTGATTGAAGAAAGCTTGATTAGGCTCAAATGGCTCTGAGCACTATGGGACTAAACATCTGTGGTCATCAGTCCCCTAGAACTTAGAACTACTTAAACCTAACTAACCTAAGGACATCACACACATCCATGCCCGAGGCAGGATTCGAACCTGCGACTGTAGCAGTCGCGCGGTTCCGGACTGAGCGCCTAGAACCGCTAGACCACCGCGGCCGGCAAGCTTGATTAGGAACCGACAGTTTCAGATCTTTACAACGGAGAAGAAATCTGTCCACCCTGTAGTGTTTATCAAGGGATTTAGAAACATTTTGCCTAGCGTTTGGAGTCATACCCAGAAAATACAGTTCGTTATGTCTTACATACAAGGAGATGCTGCATTATGGGCAACCGAAGCAGCTGATAGTTGCGACACATATGAGCAATTTGAGAAGGCATTCTTGGCCAAATATTGGTCAACATGTATTTAGGAGAGATTACGGAAGGAGGTATATAATCCAGAGCCGTATTCTCCACGACTAGGCAATTTGCGAAAATATTTTGAGAAGTACATTAATAAGACCCGTTACTGGGACGAACAGATTTCATCCCTGGATTTGATCAGGCTTTTGAAATCACACTTGCCGATACATGTAAAGGAAAAACTTATACACGTGCCCGAAAATGATATGGAACATTTCTTGTCTGTTCTGGACTCAATTGACCTGATTCAGGAGGACGTTAAGGCAGCTACTGAACAGGCTAGAAGTAACGGAAACGGTTATAGAAATGGTAGAAATAACACGCCTCCACCAAGTAATGGAAACGGCGACGGTAATAATAGGAGACAAGATTATGCACAAAACGGAAATAGAGGTAGAGACCGGAACGGCAATAGTCCGCAGGTGAATAATGACCGGAAAAGGAGGTTCGATGACCGGTATGAGACAGGCCCACCAAGCAATAATAGATGGAAAAATGCCAGGGGGCCGAGCAATACTAATACTTATAATGATGCAAACCGAACTTGGCCGCAGAACCAGAGGCCCAGTCCGGACCGGCAAAACAGTGATAGATATGACAATAACCGACCGCCACCACAAAATGCGCCAATTGCGCAACCGTGGCGGGCGACGCAACACAACGTGCACATAGTGGAGGTCAGTGACACAGAGCAGCCACACCCATCCACTAGCAATAATTCAACAAACTAGATGCAGCCGAGATACGCTCTCCATCGTCGGCTGAGGTTTGGAGTGAGAGCAGCCCGACACAGAACAAAACACCGAACAACATCTGTATCCTTAGGTATAATGACGGGGTACAGATGGGAGATGAATTAATAACTGAACCATCCACGTGCATAAAGGAGCACAAAGACAAAGTACAAGCGATAATAGAGATCAAAATTAACAATATTGATGTGCAAGCGGTCGTAGATACAGGTGCTACTGTCAGTGTTATGAGTATGGACTTATTCAAAGTACTGGTGAAGGAAAGGCGTATGCTGACTTTTCCCGTGAATAATTGTAAAGTCACTGGAGCCATAAGTGCACAGCGACAAATAATTAAACTCCAAGTGCGGGTAGAGATGTATATAGGGTATGAAGCCATAGCGTGCTCATTCCTGGTAGTAAAGGGTTTAAAAGTAGCCTGCATTTTGGGGGTAGATTTTTTGAGAGAAAGGGACGCAATAATCGACCTTTCTCGGGGAAAATTAAGTTTGATGAATGCTGGTAGGAGAATAGAATTGTCCATGCTCAGATCTGAAGAGGTACCTGTACCTAATTGTAATGCTATTAACATAAAGTGTAGGAATCAGTCGATACTACATTTAGACAATCATGGTCTAGGACAGAATCTCTATTATCCTGACGTACAAGGTGATCAATTAAAAGCAAATGTGGACGCACTTGTGAACAAAGTATCACAGTCCGAAAATTTGAACTCTATGCAACAGCAGGATTTGGTACAGTTATTATCTAATTATGCAGACGTATTTTCAGAACGACCAGGAATTGTTAAGGGATATCAGTACAATATCGAGGTGAAGCCTCACAAAACTTACTGTCGAGCCTCATACTCCATTCCTTGGTCCAAGAAGGAAATAGTAGCTAAAGAAATAAGAAAACTGATCGAGTGGGGAATAATAGAACCGTCTTTGTCCCCTTATAGTAGTCCTTTGGTGGCGGTAGCAAAAGCAGACGGACAGGTACGGTTAGTACTAGATGCGAGAGACATAAATGAAATTATTGTACCTGTTAGGACTCATCCGGAAAATCTTGATGAGCAAATTCAAAAATTTCATGGAGTGCAATATTTGACATCTATTGATATGAGAAGTTCATTCTGGCAAATCCTGCTCACACCCGAGTCGAGGAAATATACTGCATTTATATTTGGGGGAAGGAGCTACCAATTTAGGGTACTACCTTTCGGCTTAAATGTAAGTGCAGGAGTTTTCATAACAGCCCTCGACGCGGTTTTAGGTCCGGATTTGCTGCAAAGGGTAACAGTGTATGTAGACGATCTAGTGATTGCCACTGCCACCTGGGAGGAGCACGTAGAACTACTGAGTAAAGTCTTAGAAAGGTTTAAGCAAGCGGGAGTAACAGGGAATCTTGATAAATCCAAATTTGGACGTAATCAGATTAAATTTCTAGGTCACATAATAACACCACAAGGCATCAAGCCTGACAGCAAAAAACTTGATGTAATTCGTGGGTTTCCTAGTCCGAGAACTAAGAAACAGCTCAAAGCATTTATAGGTCTAGCATCTTTTTTTAGACAGTTTGTTCCCAACCAATTAATGAATAACGAATCTTTATTGAGCCTGTTGCGTAAAAATGCGCACTGGGTGTGGACAGAAGAATGTCAACGCGCATTTGACGCTATCAAAAATGCCTTGGTGAACGCAAACATACTGCGACACCCAGACATGACAAAAGATTTTTGTATAGCGACAGATTCGTGTTCATACGGTCTGGGCGCGTGTTTATTTCAGTGGGACAGGAGCAACGACCCCACAACAATCAATGTAATCGGATTTGCCAGCCGCACACTAAACAGCTGCGAGAGAGCATATTCCGCTACCGAATTAGAGGCTCTTGCAGTGGTTTGGGCGGCAAAGAAATTTAACTATTACATCTATGCTAAAGAAGTCAAAGTATTCAGTGACCACCAGGCTCTGAGCTATTTAATGACTTGCAAATTATACCATACCCGCTTGCTAAGATGGAGGTTAGCATTACAGGAATATAAAATTAAAATCATGTACCTAAAAGGACAAGATAATGTTGTAGCAGACGCCTTGTCGAGGCTTCCACTAGGGCAATCCTCAATGTCAAATATTTTGGAACAATCGGAGGAATATCGAATACTATTAGTACAAGATAAGGTACATAGGAGGGACCTTTTACATATGTGTAAAATTATGTCTATATTGCAGGAAACTGATCCGATCTGGCGAGATATCATTAGTAAAATTAAAGAAGGAACCAATCTTAAAAGTGTTCAGAATTTCAAAATAGTAGATAATATTCTGTATTATAAAACAGGTGTGTCAAATGACCATGGAGTCGTGTGTATACCACAACAGGCTATCCCAGCTGTAGTGTGGCACGCGCATTTAGCATGGGGTCACGCTGGGATAGGCAAGACAATAAGGATTTTGTCCAAATTCTGTTATTTTAAGGGGATAAGCCAGCAGACTCGCACCATTATCAGGACTTGTCCTCTGTGCCAAAAAGCTAAGTTTCAAAATAAGTCCACAAGGTTTGAACTGCATCCTATAGTGCCTCATCGACCACTTCAGTTAGTATCTATAGACATAGCAGGACCCTACCCACGAGCCAGGGGTGGATTGAAGTACATTTTAGCGGTGTATGACCTTTTCGCTAAATATTTAAAAATATACTGCCTTAAATCAGCCACTGCTCGTAGAATAGTTAAATGGTTAGGGAAGGAATATTTTACACAAGTGGGTAAGCCTGAAGCGATAATATCGGATAATGCTTCCTACTTTACAGGCCATACCTGGAAAAACTATTTACATGAACAAGATATAAAGCATATACTAATTTCCCGTTTTCACCCACAAGCAAGTTTAGTAGAGAGAACATTTGGAGAGTTAAATAAATTTTTCAGGTTATACATTGCATATAAACACACAAGATGGCCAGATCTGATGCCTAAGTTTGTAGAAGTTCACAACGCAACCCCGCATGCTTCTACGGGGTATCCACCAAACGAGATTATAATGAATAATAATAGAGTTTTGAATGAGTGGCTGGCACCTTTGCCTAAGGTCCCAGTCATTCATGACCCTAAGGAAGAGAAGATAAGAAAAGCAGGGTGCAACCTTACCAGGTGCGCTCAGAAAAGGAAAGAAAAATATAATCGACATGTGACGAATAACCAAAAATTTAGTGTTGGGGACTTGGTACTCTTACGCAATCATCCTAAGTCCTCGGCATCCTTGAAACAGAATAGCAAGTGGCAATTGGTGTACAATGGACCTTTTAGAGTAGTAAGTGTGCCACATGAGTGTAGCTATCTCTTAGCAGATCCCCACTCAGGGAGAGTACGGGGACTGTATCCGCGTAAGGATGTAAAAGCATTCCTACAGTAAAAGACTAATAGTCCTATGTGGACACCATTCTTTTGTAAATAATGAACATTAATGATGTGTGATCTTTAGAGATAATGTACTAGTGTAGAAGTGTTTAGTTATAAGAATATGATTGACTTTCTCATGTGTATGGATATTTGTGTTATGTACTCTTTTAATTTGTGTTATCTAGAACATGCTCTAAATGTTTGCACAGATAATCTGATTAGTGCAATTATTTGTAGTGTTAAGCTGTGACAGAGTTCAATCAAAAAGAACATTTTAGTAATGATTAGTTAGTGTACTACATAATTTTCTATGTGCCCAAATTTGAAATATTTCTTGGCACAATCTTTTCTATTATGTGTATGTATGTATATATGTGTAGTTGTCAGATTGACAGATTCGAACCCAGAATAATATCAATAATATGAGGCCCTGAGAACTTTATTATCTCACCAATGTTATTAGAGAAATTAATGCACCCAGTAGTGACCCGAGGGCACCACGGGAGGCAAACTTGTTGCAAATTTATGTAATGCAAGGTTACGCACAAAGAAGCTTCAATTGAAGCATGTGCAGATTCAAACAGTAAAAAAGAGCTAGCCAGATACAGTCCAAGTCAATTTTTGCCTACAGAGACTACACTGTAGTTACGTAGGACGTTGATAGTAAAGTGTGACATGAGTTCAAAGGAGTTATTGAACAATATGCCTGAATCCGGCTGGAATGCACAAATAAAATCTACTCGAACACGAATATAGATGACGTTTGGGCAAACAAATACCAAATTTTGAATATTTGTTACCATGTACGCAAATATCACACCTTGGTAAAGAGTTACGAATGTGCTGTTACAAAAAATTGTACAGCGGACATTGTAAATAAAAATAAACGAACTTAAACAAAAGTTCAGTATTGTGCGGCAGAGACAGACAGTGACTGTTAAACCTGCAGCAATACGTCACGGAGTAGTTGCGTATAAGTGATAAAAAACTGTATCATCGTCGTGTGTGCAAATGGACAAGGAACTAGCACGACACGAACAGTGAACCGATAACGGACGGTGGATCAAGTTAATGTCAAACTTTAACTCTTTGTGTGTCAAGGGACGCTAGGAAAGCGCATTGACTACAGAGATACATTTTGTCCAAAGGTGAAAACTTGCGTGTGACTAATGACAAGTCATGACATGGTGAAAAATATTGTATGCCCATAAAACGTGTTACTGTGACAACGAAACATTGTGCAAACCAGACTAGTGAAGGCCTACTGAGTAATAACTGCCACTAACTGTGTGCGTTCTTTCCCACAGCAGGAAAAATGCCTATAAGGATAGTACACTGTTTGTGAACTTGTTGCATGTTTCCTGGAGCACTGCAAGAAGACGTCGCACGGGCGAGCTGATATCCAACGCGCATCCGGCTACATCAGCTATGCAGCGGCCGCAGCAGCCCGTAGCAGGCCAGACAGACAGCCACGCCCCTCCGCGCCGTAGCTGTCAACGCCGGGGGCGGTGACCTACACGGAGTCAGCGCGCCGCGCCTAGCGCCGCTCAACAATCACTCCGCACCGCTCACCAAATACAGCATTACTGACTTTTTTTGAAATGTTCACATAAACTGAATAACATGTCAATGACTTCATTTCGATAAACATTGAACATTTACTATGTATGTCTGTAAGTGATATATCCTAGGACAAGTGACCTTGTAGTGTATCACAAGAATAATAGTGTCACGCACAAAAACTTCCGTTGAACTGTATGTGACTGTGATATTGTGTAATTGTGTAACCGTTTGTGACGAACTGCTAATTTAATTCAAATGAATAACTGCTAAAGAGACAATATTGACCATGAACCAACTGGGATGGCTGGGCTCCGGCACAGTTTTGCCCAGGTTTCCTGTTTGCCTACGCCCAAATGGGGGAGCCATGAACTTATATAACCCTGGGACTAAATAAAAGAGCCATTCCGTAAAATATACAAGTGTAAAGAACGTTACTGGCACCATTGTGTCAAAGTCTAAAAACTCTTTGCCAAATGCTGCCAGGGAGCAATGTAACGTTCCCTGGCAAACTCACGTTATTAAAGAACAAGAGTGTATTTGTACCATATACGCCGCTCTGGGCAAGTTGTATATATCGTAATTATTGAACAAAAATATTACTGAATGTGGTGTAAAAGACATTTGTTATTCTCCTTATATTTTTTGTTGTAATATTTCTCTGTATTTAGGATAGGAATTTTTCTGTATTTATTATGTGATTGTAAAATGTGTCAGTATTTGCGATAGCAGAGATATAAAATGTTGTCAGAAGAGAATAATATCGTCAATTTGCAAAGAAATGTTAATAGTCAGCAATACTATTTAAGCACAATGCATTATGTATTCTTTGGTCTTCTCTGTTCAGAAGTAATTGCGGTAGGACACTGTGAAAGAGTTTTTTACGAATGTGTAGACTTCTTTTGTCTCGGTCTGGACTTAGCCGCCATTAGACGATGCGTTACGAATTAATGTGAGTTGTATTGTTGTTTGATCTAAATATATTAGAGTTTATCAAAAGTGTGAATTATTTATGTAAATTAGCTTGCCCACGTCATCTATAAAATTTCTTTAAGAATTTTTCAGCATTTTTTAGCGGTGTTGCTGGGCTGTGCCGCGACCAACAATAGCAGAGGCGGCACATTTAAAAAATTATCAAACCCGTAAATCGGGAACAGATGCATAAAAATCAATAGTGAATTAAGAAATTGTTCTTCTTTTTCAGTGATCCTGTGGCTGATAAAATTTGAATTAATTATACGTTTGTGCATTCGTAGGCGGATAGTTAATGTTAGTTAACATTGAAATTTAAACAGTTTGGTTCTTTAAAATAACTCAAATGCATAGTGAAGTAGGTTTGATCAGTGATAAATGTCGGCTTGGCAATAATTAAAACATTTTCTGCTGATAGAGATAATCTTGTGTTCTATGGCTAGTGCCGGGATAAAATTCAGTAAAAATATTTAACAAAAAACCCACTGCATCTGGAAAGTGTATGCCAAGGCCGAATGATTTAAAGGACTCAATTCTTAACCTAATATTCTTAACCAGTTCATATGAGTTCACGTAAATATTATTTTTTCTTTAAATGTACGTAATTCTTAAGAAAGTAAAAATTTTTATTACCACACGAAAATAAGAGAGTGGTTCTACAACAAAGTTCGCACGAAAGAAAATTAACTTAAAAGCAAAAGATAAAATTTATTATTCTTCTTTAACGAAATTTCAGATCAATTCCATTCATTTCGACGATTTCGTTAAAGCACATAATACATCACTGCACTCTTACGATCTGGAAACACCACTTATTAGAACATCATCACAACGTGAGCCAGAAAGATGGAATGATACACCTGTCCTCTGAAAAACTGTAATGAATGCTGGCCGAACGCAAGGCGGTCATTAGGGAAATAACTCAGTTAAGAACAAGTAAAGTGGTGACAAAATATTTTATAGTCGACATCAGCAATTATTTGAATTCGTTAAGAGGAGAATAATTTGATAACAGATATGGTAGGCAGGATTGATGCTATCAAACCAAAACTAATCCTGTGGTAAAATCAGCTTCACGTTCATGAATAACATTTCGCATAGCTCAAAGCACTCATTTGAGGATCAGATAAGACTGACTACGGTTTAGTAATTGAAACACGTCATCACGAATACCCAAACGGATTCAAAGACATTGCATGAATGAAGACGGATTTACTTGGCACACCGGTCTCGCTTTTGGTAATTAATGAATCTCATTACTTCGAACTTCAGCTGATACAAGCACCTGGTTCATCTTCCTGTTTGTCGAATCCAGAGTATAATTTTGCTCAGCATACGGTTTTATCATCGCTAACACTTGTTTTAAGATTCATGAAAGAAGGTTTATACCTGGAGACACCGGGAGATTTCAGGTTGATTATATTATGGTAAGACAGACTGTAAAACCAAATTTTAAACTGTCAGTCACTTCTAGGGGCAGATGTGGACTCTGACCAAAACTTTTTGGCTACGAAGCATAGATCAAAATTCAATAAATTACAAAATGTAGGAAATTAAGGAGGTGGCACCTGGTTAAGTTGAAAGAACGACAGGTTGTTGAGAGTTTCAGAAGGAGCATTAGGCAATGGTTGACTAGAACAGGAGAAAGAAATACAGTAGAAGATGACTGGATAGCTTTAAGAGATGATGAATATTGAAGGCAGTAGAAGATCAAGTAAGTAAAAAGAAAGTGCCTAGAAAAGGAGATAGTGAATTTACCTGATGTATAAGAAAATATAAAACTGCAGCAAATGAAACAGATGAAAGGAAATACAAACGTCTAAAAATGAGAATGACCGGAAGCGCAAAATGGTTAAGCAGGAATGGCTACAGGACCAATTTTTAGGATTAAGAAGCATATTTCAGTAGGGAAAAGATAGATACCGCCTACAGGAATATTATAGAGGCCTTTGGAGAGAAAAAGAAGTCTGTCCTAAGCAAAAGAGGGAAAACTAGGTGGAAGGGGTATACAGAGGGTCTATACAAAGGAGATGAATTTCAAGGCAATATTATAGAATTGCCAGAGGATTTAGATGAAGATGAGAGATATCATACTGCGAGAAGAATTTGACAGAACACTGAAAGACGTAAATCGGAACAAGGCGTGTGTCCTTGACAGCGATCACTCAACATATGATGCTGCTCGTGCCTCCTTATACACATTACGAGTTCTGGTAACTACACTAAACAAATGCAACTTGGTATCCGTTCTACCTGCCACAGAGAATTCAACTCTAATCAATTAGATACTACCCGAAGGAGTGTGTGTGTGTGAAGTTACACTGGTATCAAACCACGTCTTCTGGGCGTTTCACTTCTTTGCCAGGCTGTGTGTTTTCGAATCCACCAGAGCTTTCTTCGCTAATGCTACAGTCTTTGCCCATTCTCATTCAGACGCTCTGTTATGCGCCATATTTGTGGGGCTCTACAGAATTTCGCATGTAAGTATAGCTTGAGGATGTTTGTGAGAAACAAAAACTCATAACAGCTGGTTTGGAAGCTATCCTTTTCTTTTTCCTCACTCTCTCTATTCTCACTTTCAGCGGTTGTGTGGTCATCATGCCACTTTTACCTCTGTATCTTCTCGTAGTGTGGTGACATTCCACACCCACTCTGTTCCCACTGGTGCTCGATCTTCCCAAACTGAGCAGCATTTTATTTGCTCGGTTTTTCAGGTAATCGGAGTTCGACATCACCGCGTTTAGGATCCTCCTTCGGTCAGCAGTGACGCTTTGGCGAGTTGCCTGCACCTTCTCTGACCGAGCGCTCTTCATCCGCCCCACTAGCCGCTGAATAATGCAGAAGCAATTAGCTTGTAGCGCAGAACGGCTCTGCTCAAGCACCTCTGCCCTGGTCGCTTCTTCAGGGCTGCAGCCCCTCTGACACTTCTGCAGGATCAAGTACCTTGTTCAAGAAATACGAGGCACCACTGCAGCTTGAGATTATGGGCTTATCTCAAGCCTTCACTGCCGGCGAAATTAGCCTGCTATTACAGTCTGCAGGCTACATTTTCGTCTCAGTGCCCAGGCACGGAGAATACCAGAACTCCTGAAGACGGCATTCTAAATTGTATGATAGATATTAGTACATCAGCTATCAAACCTGCAGCGAAGTTTTCTTTTCCTATTACTTTATTCTGCTCAATTAATGTAGAAGTGCTGTAACACATCGACAACGTACAATCGAATTTTTTTTTCAGCATGCTGAGAAAACATAATTTTGAATTTAACCAGTGTTTAGAGCTTCCGCCAAACATAGCTTCGGTTTTATATATTGTTGTACTCTAAGGATAACAGAATTAACACACAGGGCCACTGTTTACATGAAGAAGAGACCTGAAGCAAGGAACAGCACACGCGTGGAGCTGAAGAAATGAAACTAACCAGGATGTCTGAGAATGAATAGTACATGCTTTGAGGTGTGATAGCGATTATGAACAACAAAAAATGTGTAAACGTATGCCCTGTTCTTGACATTTTCCGAAAAAACTAATGAAACAGTGGGGAACAGGACAAATGCAGGTGACAGCAAAATGGAACCCTGTGAACTCTTATTTATTGTGTGCATTCCCTCATAAAAGATATTCAACAAATTAACTGTCAACTACAGTGCGGTTTGAAGCTCATAGAGCCAGCTGCAGGATTGCTGACCTGAGCTCATTCGTACAGTCCTCTACTTGAGCCGACACTTGTAAAATGCAAGCGAGAAGTTCTCCCTTAGTATCGACTCTGCTCTTGTAGACCTCGTTCCGAAGCTGATGTAGTAAGATCGTGTGACCTCGGCGGCCAAGAAATGACTGTAAGAATGAGTTCAGACCAGTAACACAGCAACTGTCTACAAGAGCCGCTAAATGCATTGTCGTTGACGGTGGACTTTTAAACATCTATTTTCAGGAAACATAAACAGTTAAACAACACACTAGATCATAATGTTTCGTTTAGTGTCACCTGTGTTTGTCCTGTTTATCTCCGTTTTCATTTGTTATCTAGGGAACCGTTAGAACAGGTCATAAAGTTTAAATGACGTTTGTTGTTCAGAATCTCTAACGTTATCACCCCTCAAAGCATGTACCTCCCCCCCCCCCTTGCATAAACTATACATAAAATGTATGACAATTAATTTAATTCACATGTAAATTGCAGAGGATCACTCCTCTTAGCTGCAGCGGGTCATAATGTGTATTCAGCGGTGGCGGGCGAACATATGCACTGGTTCGGGATACGAAGTTGGAATCTGTTGATTATTTTTTTTTATTTTTGATCCCAATTTGTTCTTTATTGTTCGTTGCATTTGTTCGGAGCGGACGTCCCATGACACCCAATCAGGTTCATTGTGAATCCGTTCACTCAGAGTTTTATTACAGAGGGCAGCCAGCCCTCTGAGCGAACACGTTGAGTTTACCGTGCCGGCGCATGCCAGCCAGGTGCGGTAACCACTGCGCCACTCGCGACACAGCACCGTCGCAACTGCGCGGACTATCTCGGCACGCCTCAGTTTCTATCCACATTTCCGCCGAGTGCCACCTATCCGCAGTCCCTATCCATTTATTCACTGTTCGCTACTCTGACATTCCCATAGCAGGTCGGACTTATCTGTGTATCTGCCATGAAGAAGGTGGATCCATTGCCCAGCTGGGTGTATCAATTACATGAATGCGTTGTGCCTGTTCTTTCTCATATGTCCGAAAGAATAGACACTAAGCACTGATGTAATTAGTGTTATTCAGTGTTAAATCAAATTAATCCGTTGAGATTTGGCTCTAACCACAAAAATGATATTAAATTTCTTTTTATTGTGCCATAATCAGTTTCACTGATACAGGACAAATTGAAAGATGCACCAGTTCACATTAAAAGGTTCTGGCTTATTCATGCTTCATGTTACCTAATAATGTTGCTGATCAGTATAGTACTCTGAATTTAGAACAATTAACAATGAGAGAGTGTTTTCCACACTCGGATATCGTTACACATCTTTTTGAAAGCGGCGACAGGTAAGTCAAAAGCTAAATCAGAAAGGTATTTTATTTTAGAAAGAATCAAAGTGTAACAAAATACTGTTTTGGGCCACATTTAAGCTGTTCTAATGCCGCGCCACGGGGCACAAGTTCTGTGTGGTGCCCTTTCGCTCACTCGTGGGCATGTGTGGCTGGTAAGTAGTCCCCCCCCCCCTGAACGCATTCTGCGCATTCGCGAACTACTTGCCAGATTACCAGACTGCTCCCGCATCAGCTGCTCCCCATCACTGCCCACCGCTGTCAGCAGGTGCACGGCTCCACAGCCTAGTCATCGGCTAAAATGGTAACGTTGTATACCGCTAAGGACATCATAAAGTGAGTAACAGTTACTAAAATCAACAAGCACCATTATGTGCATTAAACAATACATTACCTTATGTTGGCATGTGTTTAACTTAGTCTGTTGTAAGCAGTTACGCACTTGTAATGTGCAATCGAAGGTCAGACAGTGCCGTCACGTAAACTCATCAAGTTCATTATGCAGGCATTACAGACTGCTTAGGGAACAACTCACTGGTGTCGCCCAAACAAAGGGGTCACATTTGATAACCACTGTACACGAGTACCTACTACACAGTATACCACATTTTCCATCCTAAAGCTGTCTGACAACACACACACCTATCTACAAGATACCTGAACCAGACATCATAATTTCGAAATCTATATATCTACTGCTTGAGCCTTTGTATTGCTTGAGCCTTTGTCCCGCAGTTTGCCCAGGGTCTGCACTGTTACAATCGGATTTGGCATGGTTAATTCGAAGCGGTGGCCAGAGGCCCATCCTGCTACCACCCCATACCCCTCAGGATGGAATCAGTGTACCCCAGCTGTCTGTGTCCTGTGTAAAACATTAAACAGTGCAAACATGTTTCAAATGCCTGCGAGTTGTGTAACTGTGGCAGGATGCAGGGACCACCCCGGTATTCACCTGGTCGTATGTGGAAAACCGCCTGAAAACCACTACCAAGCCAGCCGACACACCGGCCCTCGTCGTTAATCCGCCAGGCGGATTCTATCAGGGGCCAGCGCGCCTACTCGAGTCCAACTAACCTGGCGGGTACATCATAATTTCAAAATAATGTAACAAGTTGTGAGTGGGTTTTAAAGATCCACTGTCTCATCATCACATAAACGACATGGCTGAAAGTGGCAGTAGATACACCACCAGGAAAGGATGTTCAAAAACGTTCAAATGTGTGTGAAATCTTATGGGACTTAACTGCTAAGGTCATCAGTCCCTAAGCGTACACACTACTTAACCTAAATTATCCTAAGGACAAACACACACACCCATGCCCGAGGAAGGACTCGACCTCCGCCGGGACCAGCCGCACAGCCCGTGACTGCAGCGCCTAATACCGCGCGACCGGAAAGGATGTAAAGCACACATTATCCAAAGCAATAATATACCATAATTAGCGATCACTGCCAGCTTACACCGTCATAAACAGTTTCACAACGACTAGCACGACCCAAGTACACATTCGGTGTCCTAAATATAAACTGCGATACTCGAGGTACTTGACTGAAGCAAGATGTGCTGACAATACATTCAGGACAACACGAGGCTACCTCTGTTCGCTAGCTACCAAAAGAACTGATATTCCCCGTATGCCATAGGCCATTAAGTATATGTGCAAGGAATGAACATGTCTGTTCATTAGAGTATAAATATTAAAGGCCTTAATAATTAAAGAACTTGACACTAAAAAGTGAATAATCAACTTGGTATACAAGCATGTAATCAATAAGAGCTACGTTTTTCCTAGGTTCACAGAATACCGCCATGACTGACTAGTAGTAGTGTGGGATGAAATAGATCATAACACAATAAAAGGAAACCGAACTTAATTTCCTCCAGTCAGAGTCAAATTTATTTCAGATCTTAACATACAACTGCGTTACCATATCCAATCAAAATGAAAACAAAAAATAAATCCTTCCAGTGTATGTCTAACATACACAACAAAGATCTTCAGGTGTACAGAATTTATGGCGATAATGTTGTCTAAGGTTCTCAGAAGGACAGGAGTATTTTCTACTCGTACTTCAAAATTTGTTGCTGAGGCTGTAGCACTATATGCAAGACAACTGCTGTGAAGGTGGACATCACAAGGCAGCATTTTTTCTCTTATTCTTTATATGTCGTTAATAGTTGCACTTGAGTATTTTTCGTTTGAATGTATACTAAATTTGTTGCTGCAACTCATGAGTGCAGTATTACTAATAATAACAGGAAATTATTTTTCCACTTGTAACGTCTACGCTCGGGCGTACGTTAACTCTTTAAAGCCTGTACTATGGTAAGTTGACGGGCTTCACCTTATAAGAAAGGATTTTAGTAAATATGTTGACCGCGTGTACCTGAATGGAGGCAAAATCAGACTTACACCCACTCAGTAACAACAATGATACGTCAAGCAAGTCTAAAGTGCAACTACACGTTAGGACAGGCAAGAAACATACACAGCAGATGCTACCAATTGTTAATAATACGGTCGCCAGCCTAATTAGGCATTAAGTGAGTTTTTTCCTTGTACAAGTGGATGTACGTACAAGCATAACAACACATAGTAATACTGCATTATATTGTAAATTTTAGAACCAGAAAAATCTACTGAACTAATATTTTCCCTTTCTGTACTAATTTGGACAAGCTATAAATACACAACATTACACTATAATGATTACTACAAACCGCGTTTTGTCTATTGATCCGACTGAAATCGGGCATAAGTTACCCTAGAAATAGCACTTTTGAAACACACATACAATGTCAATTTTAAGAAGGGTAAAACACTGATAAATTTAGGTTTTATATTGACTTTAACTTTGCTGGTCAAATCAGTTCAGTACACTTCAGAATTTAAATGAATAGAAAAGAAAAGGGGGGTGGGGGGGGGACCCTGAAACTGTAATTGTCACTGTATTGAAATTCTTTGACTATTGAACTCATTAAGCACTCAAGGTTTCCAATATATGAATTACTACTCTTTCTGTCTTATTTCTTGCTTATTTAACTACCATTATTTTTGTCTCAAATTAATTATACTTCATTACTAAATCAATTTCAACATTATCTTCCAACTTGGTCAGATCTATGTTCTTTACTTGTATATTCATTAACAATAAAGTTCCTTAAACATCTTTCCAGCATAGATAGGTCTGCAGGTAAGTATTATTAACATAAACTTTAAATCTTCATTTCGGGACATTCGGATTACACAACATGTGGAAAGGACCCTGTCTAGGTTAGTGATGAGGATAATTAAATGATAGGACAGTTCTGGTAAAAGTTAAGTTGTTATTGAGCAGTCAGGAACAAAAGTAACACTGGTCCACACGAATACAGTACTAAATGTTTGAACCTGTTCGTGTCGATGCGGCGGTTGGCGGGCGGCGAGATGGCGAGGCGCAAAGCACACATACAATCACAGCTATGGCTCTTGATGTATCGGCACTTTGCTTCTTCTTAGCGTCGCAATACTTTTCCATTTAGTGCCTATGGAATATAGCCATGCTGTATAGTCGTCGAAAACGGCACATCCGACGCTCAATGAAATCACGTTTTCCAGGAGAGCCTCCTCGATCCAGAGCGTGTTTCTCAGACCGATGCCCAACTCCGACTACTACTGCTGAGCCCGTTATGCCGTGCAGCGCCCGTGTGCATTTTCCCGCGCTCGCCTGCCTCCACCTTTTACCGCTCCCATACAGACAGGGTATTCACCAAAGGTTTTACATTCCACATATGCATTGTAGCGAAATGCAGGAAGATCTGCAACGGATAGGCACTTGGCGCAGAGAGTGGCAACTGACCCTTAACATAGACAAATGTAATGTATTGCGAATACATAGAAAGAAGGATCCTTTATTGTATGATTATATGATAGCGGAACAAACACTGGTAGCAGTTACTTCTGTAAAATATCTGGGAGTATGCGTGCGGAACGATTTGAAGTGAAATGATCATATAAAATTAATTGTTGGTAAGGCGGGTACCAGGTTGAGGTTCATTGGGAGAGTGCTCAGAAAACGTAGACCATCAACAAAGCAGGTGGCTTTCAAAACACTCGTTCGACCTATACTTGAGTATTGCTCATCAGTGTGGGATCCGTACCAGATCGGTTTGACGGAGGAGATAGAGAAGATCCAAAGAAGAGCGGCGCGTTTCGTCACAGGGTTATTTGGTAACCGTGATAGCGTTACGGAGATGTTTAATAAACTCAAGTGGCAGACTCTGCAAGAGAGGCGCTCTGCATCGCGGTGTAGCTTGCTCGCCAGGTTTCGAGAGGGTGCATTTCTGGATGAGGTATCGAATATATTGCTTCCCCCTACTTATACCTCCCGAGGAGATCACGGATGTAAAATTAGAGAGATTAGAGCGCGCACGGAGGCTTTCAGACAGTCGTTCTTCCCGCGAACCATACGCGACTGGAACAGGAAAGGGAGGTAATGACAGTGGCACGTAAAGTGCCCTCCGCCACACACCGTTGGGTGGCTTGCGGAGTATAAATGTAGATGTAGATGTAGATCCTAATACATTGCCTACGTATGGACCAGGCGCACAATTACAATTTTAAACATGTTACAATAGATTCAATATGGGTTACATTTCAATTCTGTTATAGCATTGCTTGAAATTTGTCATAAATATTAATATTCACATCGAAAGTTGCTTACAGTTTCTTTAACATATTGACACGAAAAGAAAAAGAAATGAAATCAAAACATTGCTTACACTAATTTATCGAAAATCAGAAGAAAAAATTATTATATGTACAGTTGTTGTTACACACTCTCTGAATAAGAGAATGAGCAAGAGAATTCACGCAAAAATGTTGCGTCCAGCTTGGAAAGGGAGTGAGAAAGATACTTTATTAATACAAGAGATGTTGATTTCTGTTGTTGTGGTCTTCAGTCTAGAGACTGGTTTGATGCAGCTCTCCATGGTACTCTCTCTTGTGCAAGCTTCTTCAAGTACCTACTGCAACCTACATCCTTCTGAATCTGCCGGCCGCGGTGGCCGTGCGGTTCTGGGGCAGCAGTCCGAAACCGCGGGACTGCTACGGTCGCAGGTTCGAATCCTGCCTCGGGCATGGGTGTGTGTGATGTCCTTAGGTTAGTTAGGTTTAAGTAGTTCTAAGTTCTAAGGGACTTATGACCTAAGATGTTGAGTCCCATAGTGCTCAGAGCCATTTGAACCAATCCTTCTGAATCTGCTTAGTGTATTCATCTCTTGGTCTCCATCTACGATCTTTACCCTCCACGCTGCCATCCATTACTAAATTGGCGATCCCTTGATTCCTCAAAACATTTCCTACGAACCGATCCCTTCTTCTACTCAAGTTGTGCCACAAATTCCTGTTCTCTCCAATTCTATTCAGTACCTCCTCATTAGATATGTGATCTACCCGTCTAATCTTCAGCATTCTACTGTAGCACCACATTTCGAAAGCTTCTATTCTCTCCTTGTCTAAATCATTTATCGTCCATGTTTCACTTCCATACGTGGCTACACTTCATACAAATACTTTCAGAAAAGACTTCCTGACACTTATATCTATACTCGATGTTAACAAACTTCTTCAGAATCTCCTCCTAGCCATTGCCGGTTTACATCTTACATCCTCTCTACTTCGATCATCAGTTATTTTGCTCCCCAGGTAGCTAAATTCATGTACTACTTTAAATGTCTCATTTCCTAACCTGATTCCCTCAGCATCACCTTATTTAATTCGACTACGTTAAATTATTCTCGTTATTGCTATTTTAGATGTTCATCACATCCTCATTTCAAGAAACTGTCCATTCCCTTCAGCTGGTCTTCCAGGTCCTTTGCTGTCTCTGACGAATTACAATGTCATCAGCAAACCTCAAAATTTTTATTTCTTCTTCATGGATTTTCATTCCTACTCCAAATTTTTCTTCTGTTTCCTTTACTGCTTGTTCAGTATATGGGTTGAATAATTGCTGTTAATACGAAGTTAATGTCCCCACACAGACGTGGAAGCATCTACAAGTCAATTTAGGAGAAAGAAAAAGAGAGAAGGTGCAGACTTATTTTCGTCTTTACGTTGATATACCTGTAGATAAGAGGAATTTTAAATAAAATGCATAAAATCCCTTCGATTTGCACCAGCTAAATGTCCGTCATTTCGTGTGTGTGAGTGTCGTCAAACGATCATGGTTTACATCTCACACACAGGGTGCAGGTTAAGAGCGTTGACAAAATTTCAGAGATTGTTTATGGGTTTTTCTGAGTATTATGGACAAGGAACTGGGTGGCTCGTTACAGAGTAGGTGCATTACGTTTGATTTCTTGTTCTATTTGGCTTTTGTGAAGCCACGCCCCTAAAGGCTCGCTCGCCACGTGACGGGTCCCGCACTGGCCCATTCTTGCTGCAGCCGCTGCCAGCTCTTATCCGCTTTGTTCACAGTTTACAATTCAATACCAAAGGACAAGGAACTGCTTACGCTTATGATCTATTAAATATCTTCCTCAAATAGGGGCTAATGTTGACTGTGGTATGGTTCTTTTGATTAGGAAAGTTTCCTTTGCCTATGCTAGTCTGCTTTCTCTGTTCTCCTTGCTTACCCTTTCATGTGGCATTTTCCTTCGAAGGCGGGAAGGTGGCCACCAATTACTGTGATGTCAAGCTCATCACTAATCCGACTTCTACTGCTCCTCATTACCTTCGTCTTTCTGCGGTTTATTCTCTCTCTAGTGAACTTGTTACAAGACAATCAATTTTATTTGGAAGTTGCCCAAAGACTAAATGTAAATTTATCCTTCATTAAAAACTAAGAGGGTAAATAGATTTTGATACATAAGTTCCTGACACGCTAAGAAACAGTGTACCAGGATCTAAATTCAGACGTCGTCGTTTTAAGAGGATTTAATTATTTGTGCAAGACGGATGAAGCTGTTAAAATTCTTCCTAGAGGAAGTGTAGAGCTACATAAAGGATGTATTTTGTCGGTTGTAGTCAAAGCAGAATTGAAACGTTTGTGGACAAAAGATGCAGATGAATAACAGCAGGCAGTTTTTGACCTACGTCCCTCTCAGAAATGGATAGTAGCCACAGTTTTTGAGGTCATAAACGAATCAATGTGCAGACGTTGCAAAGTCATGGAATGTCAGAGCGCACCCGAGCTTCTCTTTCAACCAATGGTTGCCACGAGAAGATCGCAATGTCTACAGGGTATCCTCGTATGCTCTCGCCACTTGCGGTCTTGAGTCACATTAAAGACTGCTGCTCATTATATCGATGATCGTATGTAGGTGACCGCGTTTTTAATCGGCCCGCAACTCAGTCATTGTTTCCGTGAGGCGACATGCTCCTTCACTCTCTGATAAGCACTCAATGTAACCACCCACTTCCTCCACTCGTTCGGCCTCATGGATTCAGCTACCTCCCTTTCTTCCCAGCAACGATTCTCACATGAATTCTACTCTCTCGAACATGTAAATAATTCAGTTGTCGTTCAAGTTCATTGATAATCAACCAATTCATTCCAGCGTTCATTGATTACTGTCTCTGTTGGCCCTAATTTGTCAGTGAAGGCTGCTTTCGGCTTTTTATGTGAATGTATCCCACTGTTAAACCTTAATGTTTCTAATAGGGATGTATCCGTTGTCGACTTTACTCAGTCTCCTAATGTGTTGGAGGTAGATGCATTTAATAACGAAGTTGATTGTCTTCCACGGTCGGGATGTACTGAATTCTGGGCAACAAACAAACATCCGATTCAAAAGAAATAGCCAGTGCTACGGCCTAGAAATTCTTTTGCGAGTGGTTTACGTCTAGCTGCCAGCCGATTAAAGACACAGCAACAGAAGGCAAGGACGGGATTGTGAGTAGAAGATTACACTTTGCATGTTTTCCTGTTTATTTTTGTTTGAGTCACCATTCATATGACAGGCCTGACGTGACCCGCTACGAACTGCTCTCTTCCGCCAGCCGGTTAATCTCAGAGTAGCACTACCGCTCTACAGTCTCAGCTATTTGTTTGATGTACTCGGCTCTGTCTTCATCTACACTTTTCACTCTTTACAGCTCCCCCTATTACCATGGAAGTTATTCCTTGATCTTATATGTCCTATGATCCTGTCCCTTCTTCGTGACAGTGATTTCCGTATGTTCTTGACTGATTCTCCGGGGAACCTCCTCATTCCTTATCATTTCACCAAATATTCAACGTCATTTCGTAGCACCACACCTCACGCAATTCGATTCCCTTCTTTTACGCTTTCCCCACAGTCCACGATTCAATGCCATACAATTCTGTGTCTGAAACTTTCGATCGAAAAATGACTTCGTCAAACGGAGGCTTATGTTTGATTGTAGTAGACTTTTGACTAGGACAGCATACTTTCCTTGCTCTCCTTGCTTACCCTTTCGTGTGTCATTTTCTTTCCAAAGCAGCAAGGTGGCCACCAATTACTTTGATGTTTGGCTCATCACTAATCTCATTTCCACTGCTCCTCTTTACTTTCCTCGTCCTTCCATTTACTCTCAGTCTATATTCTGTTCTCGTCATAATTCCATACAACAAGTCCTGCAATTGTTACTCACTTTCACTGAGCCGGCCGGAGTGGCCGTGCGGTTCTAGGCGCTACAGTCTGGAGCCGAACGACCGCTACGGTCGCAGGTTCGAATCCTGCCTCGGACATGGATGTGTGTGATGTCCTTAGGTTGGTTAGGTTTAATTAGTTCTAAGTTCTAGGCGACTGATGACCTCAGAAGTTAAGTCGCATAGTGCTCAGAGCCATTTGAACCACCACTTTCACTGAGGATACCAGTATCATCAGCGAATTTTATCACTAATTATTATATTATATTATATTAATCTCACTGTTGAACATTTCTTTCTGTCATTGCATCGTCGAAGTTGAGATTAAACAGTGCGGGAAAACAACTGCTTCCCTGTCTTACACCTTTCTAATGCCAAATCTTTGTTCTTGGCCTTCCATTTAAAAGTTCCCTCTTGGTACTTGCACATATTGCGTCTTATACTCACAAAGCTGACTATTTTTCTCAGAATTACGATCATCTTGCACAGTTTCACACTGTCGAAGCTTTTCCTGTTTCGACAAATGCTACGAATATGATTTGAGTTTCTTTCTGTTAGCATTAAGTAATACAAGTTTTGCTTAAATTATAAATCTCAACGCCAGAAGTGCATCTCTGGTGAATTTAGCTTTCCGAAAGCAAAACTGATCGTCATCTAACAGCTCGTCAGTCTTCTTTTCCATTCTTCAGTTTATTTCCGTTGTCAGTCAGCTTGGAATCATGGATTGCAAATGTTATTGTGTGTTTTTTACCTCACTTATCTACCACTGCTACCTTCAGGACGGTGTGGATCATATTTCAACGCAAGTCTGATGGTTTATCTCCAGTATCATAGATTCTAAGCAGCGGGTTGAACAGTCTTCTGGTTCCCACTTCCCCTATTTTGAAATTAACTGCTACCTTTTGATTCTTACAGAATGATGCAACACCCCAATACCTTATATGATCGCAAGTGTTCCAAAGCTGTGTTAATCACTGACTAATAGTGGATCGCCTACGTCTTCAATAACGACTCCCAAGTCTTCTTCTGTCACCAGGCACTTCCTTCACCTCGTAGAGGATTTAAATTAATCTTTCCACCAATCCGCTCTTTCCTCTGCGTTTAACAGCGGGGGCGCCGTTATATTATTAATGTTGACATCTTTGGTTTTAATTTCACCGAAGACTATTGTATACGCTGCTCAGTTCTTCTAACGACTATTTCTTTCGATTTCAACTTTTCCTACACGTATTTCTCCTTCACCTCCACGCATCTGTTCTTTATTTCATTTCGAAATGACTTGCACTGCTGTATTTCCTTTTTCCTCGGACGTTTTTATACTTTCTTCTTTCGTATATCAACTGAAGTATTTCTTTTCTCATCCAAAGTTTCCTTACACCTATGTTTGTCAGTCGAACTCTTGTGACTGCCCTTTTGAGAGACGTTCATACGCCTTCAACTTAATTGCCTACAGTGGTACGATCTACATTCCTACAATGCTTCAAATATATCTCAAAGGTTCTTGGCCGGGCGACTTTCTGTCGTCAGAATGATACGGTTTAACGAAAAGTAACACCAAGAAATGTGAGGATTTTAAAATTGTAAGTTTGATTTCACACGCATCTAAAGTGAAGGGTGATAAGTAGAAGACTCCACGGAACACTGGAAAAAGTACTGAAGAAGAACAATATGGATTTAGAAGAGGGAAAAGTACAAGAGATGCACATGTACTGTTGAGCATTATAGGTAAGAGATACACTGAAAAAAAAAGTTCAAATGTATGTGAAATTTTATTGGACTTAACTGCTAAGGTCATCAGTCCCTAAGCTTACACACTACTTAACCTAAATTATCCTAAGGACAAACACATACACCCACGCCAGAGAGAGGACTCGAACCTCCGCCGGGATCAGCTGCTCAGTCCATGACTGCAGCGCCTGAGACCTCTCGGCTAATCCCGCAAGGCTACACTGAAAGAGGAAGAGAAGTTTGTATGTTTTCCTTGACTTGGAAAAAGCCTTTGATGGAGCACAGTAGAATCACTTCATGAACATTCTAAAGTAGACTGGAGTAGACTGGAGGGATATGAGGTTGATTGTGAATGTATAGCAACAACAGAAAATACGAGTACAGAGTGGAAATGAGACGTCAGGGGAAAGCACAATTGGAAGGGGAGTGAGGCAAGGCTTCTGTCTCTCCACAGTACTGTTTAACGTATATATGGAGCATATTATCCAGAAATGACTGAAAATAAAAAGAGGGGTGCGCGTTGGTGGTAGGAGGATAGAATGTATTCGGTTTGCTGATGATATGGTGTTATTGGCAGAGAGCGATAGAACAATGTTTGGAATGTTAAAAGAATTAAATAAGACCTATTACGAATTTAAAATGAGAATTAATAAGAAAAAGACAAAATATGTGGTGATAAGTGAAGAAAAGTATGAACGAATATAAAGTTCAGAAAGAAAAATATAGAACAAGTTAGTGCTGTCAGGTATCTGGGAAGCATAATTACGGAATACGTGGTTGGTTGACTCGGGGGAAGGCCAAACAGTGATGTCATTAATCCCATCGGATAAGGGGAAGATGGAGAAGGGAGTCGGCCGTCTACGTTCAAAGTAACCATCCCGACATTTGCCTAAAGCAATTAAGGGAAATCACGAAAAACCAAAATCAGGATGGCCGAACGGGAACTGGAATCGTCGTCCTCCCGAATGCGAGTCCAGTGTGCTGATCAATGTGCCATCTCGCTCCGTTGGAAGACATCAGATGCAATAACGAGGTGAAAACGCGTGCTCGCATGGCAACTGCCCAGGAGGCATTTAATAAGATGACGCTTCTATGTGGGTGCATGAGTAGGGATCTGGGGAAGAGACCGGCAAAGGGTTTTATATGGAGTGTGGCAGCATCCCGAGCTGGGACATGGACACCGAGGAATGAGGAAGAAAGGAAAATAGATGCGTGAAGTGGATCAGGAAGAGGATGGAAGGGATAAAATGGTTACGACAGTGAGAAATGAGGAGGTATTAAGAAATGTGTGAAAATTTTAAAGGTAATAAAGAACAAGAAACACAGTAGGCTAGGACATTGGATGAGAATAAATTGTTTACTGATGTACGATATGAAAGAAATGGTGAATGGAAGATGAAGAAAAAAATGATTCAAATAGCTCCGAGCACTATGGGACTTAACATCTGTGGTCATCGGTCCCCTAGAACTTAGAACTACTTAAACCTAACTAACCTAAGGACATCAGACACATCCATGCCCGAGGCACGATTCGATGCTGTGACTGTAACGGTGGCGCGGTTCCAGACTGAAGCGCCTAGAACCTCTCGGCCACAAAGGCCGGCAAGATGAAGAAGGGAACGAAGAAGGTACCAGACGATGGATAGTGTTATGATAGAGAACAGTTATGAAAGAACAAAGAGGGTAGCTACATGTGGAGACCTACCCTATGGCAGAACACTGATGACAATGATTTCTCAGTACCTCAGCATCCCACTTCGTGGCACACTGACTCTTGCGGCCGATTTTTCAAACTTCATCATTACTAAATTCTTCTCCCATTCCATGTCTGCTCTTGGACAAGCCTTACAATCCAATATCAGATCTAAGATCTCTAGCCAACTGTGATGTAATCTGTTTTCAAGCAGACGTCCTCTTTTGTCTTTTCTGAAACGTATAATCACTAGTACTAGCTGAAATTTATTGCATAACTAAGTCTTTCTCTATCTCTTCATCTCCTACTGTTTGTGACGCCACCATGTTCTCATGAAGTTTCATTTATTTATTTATTTGTTTATTTTGTGTTGGATTTCTATCCATCCTGATGAGAGCAAATCTATCATTGAAACATTCACAGTAACTTACCTTCTGGTCTACATTGCAATTAATAACAAACTTAAATCCAACTCTTATTGTTTCACTTTCTGCTGCTTTTGACATTACCCCATATTCGTCTTAACAGAAATTCTCATCACTGATCCCCTCTATATGCTACGTTGCACCGCTAAAACTTTTAGATCAAATGGTGACTTCAATGCAGACATCGGTAATCGATTTTAACAAAATATTGTGTGGGCCACACATTAACTCTTTTAATGTAAGATTAGATTGGTAGATCATATAACTAATGAGGAGGTATTGAATAGGACTGGGGAGAAGAGAAGTTTGTGGCACAACTTGACTAGAAGATGGGATCGGCTGGTAGGACTTGTTCTGAGGCATAAAGGGATCACCAATTTAGTATTGGAGGGCAGCGTGGAGGGTAAAAATTGTAGAGGGAGACCAAGAGATCAATACACTAAGCAGATTCAGAAGGATGTAGGTTGCAGTAGGTACTGGGAGATGAAGAAGCTTGCTCAGGATAGAGTAGCAAGGAGAGCTGCATCAAACCAGTCTCAGGACTGAATACCACAACAACAACATCAACAACAACAACAATGTAACTGGAGGAACTAATGGAATAAATAGTAGTGACTTAACTAAACTGTAACGAGCTATCGGTGACCAAGCGTCCCGTACATTCGGAAAATATCCCCGTAAAACCTCCGAAAGATTGCCGATGGAGTTCTGGTTCACCTTATATACACCACAAACCCCTCAGCAGTGCGTAGGGTGAGGTACTCGATAGCAATGTTACCAGCTTTCTGTCCTATTTTACTCGCGTACGGAACGAGGGAAAAACGACTCTCTGTATAGCTCGGTACGCGCTCAAAACTCTCTTGTCCCGGCTGCAGTTACAGCGAAGCGCCGCTTTGAGAGGCCGGGGCTGGACAGTGACGAGAGGTGTGCGGCAGAGGCGGAACAAGCCGGCGATGCGAAGCCGCAGGCAAAACAGCGTGCGGCGCAGCCGCCTCGGGCTCCACGGCTTACGGCAGAGCCCCAGGGGCGGGAAATGTTCGCGCTGCGGCGACCAGAGCGTTCGGGCAGATCCGACTGTGTCCCGTTATTGACGACCTGCCAATAGCGCCGTCAGCTGCTCCCAATATTTCTGCTGTGCTCACATTTGCCTACTCTGTTGATTGTTCTGTTGTGGCTTCCAAATGATAATGAGCGCTGATGTTGTTGTTGTTGTGGTCTTCAGTCCTGAGACTGGTTTGATGCAGCTCTCCATGCTACTCTATCCTGTGCAAGCTTCATCTCCCAGTACTTACTGCAACCTACATCCTTCTGAATCTGCTTAGTGTATTCATCTCTTGGTCTCCCTCTACGATTTTTACCCTCCACGCTGCCCTCCAATGCTAAATTTGTGATCCCTTGATGCCTCAAAACATGTCCTACCAACCGATCCCTTCTTCTAGTCAAGTTGTGCCACAAACTTCTCTTCTCCCCAATCCTATTCAATACCTCCTCATTAGTTACGTGATCTACCCACCTTATCTTCAGCATTCTTCTGTAGCACCACATTTCGAAACCTTCTATTCTCTTCTTGTCCAAACTAGTTATCGTCCATGTTTCGCTTCCATACATGGCTACACTCCATACAAATACTTTCAGAAACGACTTCCTGACACTTAAATCTATACTCGATGTTAACAAATTTCTCTTCTTCAGAAACGCTTTCCTTGCCATTGCCAGTCTACATTTTATATCCTCTCCACTTCGACCATCATCAGTTATTTTGCTCCCCAAATAGCAAAACTCCTTTACTACTTCAAGTGTCTCATTTCCTAATCTAATTCCCTCAGCATCACCAGACTTAATTCGACTACATTCCATTATCCTCGTTTTGCTTTTGTTGATGTTCTTCTTATATCCTCCTTTCAAGACACTGTCCATTCCATTCGACTGCTCTTCCAAGTCCTTTGCTGTCTCTGACAGAATTACAATGTCATCGGCGAACCTCAACGTTTTTATTTCTTCTCCATGAACTTTAATACCTACTCCGAATTTTTCTTTTGTTTCCTTTACTGCTTGCTCAATATACAGATTGAATAACATCGGGGACAGGCTGTAACCCTGTCTCACTCCTTTCCCAACCACTGCTTCCCTTTCATGCCCCTCGACTCTTATAACTGCCATCTGGTTTCTGTACAAATTCTAAATAGCCTTTTGCTCCCTGTATTTTACCCCTGCCACCTTCAGAATTTGAAAGAGAGTATTCCAATCAACATTGTCAAAAGCTTTCTCTAAGTCTACAAATGCTAGAAACGTAGGTTTGCCTTTTCTTAATCTTTCTTCTAAGATAAGTCGTAAGGTCAGTATTGCCTCACGTGTTCCAACATTTCTACGGAATCCAAACTGATCTTTCCCGAGGTCGGCTTCTACCAGTTTTTCCATTCGTCTGTAAAGAATTCGCGTTAGTATTTTGCAGCTGTGACTTATTAAACTGATAGTTCGGTAATTTTCACATCTGTTAACACCTGCTTTCTTTGGGATTGGAATTATTATATTCTTCTTGAAATCTGAGAAAATTTCGCTGTCTCATACATCTTGCTCACCAGCTGGTAGAGGTTTGTCAGGACTGGCTCTCCCAAGGCCGTCAGTAGCTCCAATGGAATGTTGTCTACTCCTGGGGCCTTGTTTCGACTCAGGTTTTTCAGTGCTCTGTCAAACTCTTCACGCAGTATCTTATCTCCCATATCGTCTTCATCTACATCCTCTTCCATTTCCATAATATTGTCCTCAAGTACATCGCCCTTGTATAAACCCTCTATATACTCCTTCCACCTTACTGTCTTCCCTTCTTTGCTTAGAACTGGGTTGCCATCTGAGATCTTGATATTCATACAAGTGGTTCTCTTCTCTCCAAAGGTCTCTTTAATTTTCCTGTAGGCAGTATCTATCTTACCCCTAGTGAGACAAACCTCTACATCCTTACATTTGTCCTCTAGCCATCCCTGCTTAGCCATTTTGCACTTCCTGTCGATGTCATTTTTGAGACGTTTGTATTCCTTTTTGCCTGCTTCATTTACTGCATTTTTATATTTTCTCCTTTCAACAATTAAATTCAATATTTCTTGTTACCCAAGGATTTCTATTAGACGTCGTCTTTTTACCTACTTGATCGTCTGCTGCATTCACTACTTGTGATTGTTCGTCAAAAATGAATACATCAGAAGTAATTGTGTTTTGCAGTAGATGGAATCATACCTAGCGGCTACATTAGCTGATATTTTCATTTACACATTAGAATAAAAAAAAATTAAAAGGTTGAGACAAACAACAAAATAATATTCTTTTTTTGCTATAGATACATCGAGAACATTATAATCCTAATCGACGGCACAATAGAAGACAGTAGCGACATGCATTCACGATTCAACAGTTTACATCCGAAAATACACTACTGGCCATTAAAATTGCTACACCACGAAGAAAAGCAGATGATAAACGGGTTCTAATCCTGCCTCGGGCATGGATGTGTGTGATGTTTTTAGGTTAGTTAGGTTCAAGTAGTTCTAAGTTCTAGGGGACTGATGGCCTAAGATGTTAAGTCCCATAGTGCTCAGAACCATTTGAACAAATTTTTGATAAACGGGTATTTATTGGACAAACATATTACACTAGAACTGACATGTGATTATATTTTCACGCAATTTGGGTGCATAGATCCTGAGAAATCAGTACCCACAACAACCACCTCTGGCCGTAATAACGGCCTTCATACGCCTTAGCATTGAGTCAAACAGAGCTTAGATGGCGTGTACAGGTACAGCTGCCCATGCAGCTTCAACACGAGACCACAGTTCATCAAGAGTAGTGACTGGCGTATTGTGACGATCCAGTTGCTCGGCCACCATTGACTAGACGTTTTCAGTTGGTGAGAGATCTGGAGAATGTGCTCGCCAGGGCAGCAGTCGAACATTTTCTGTATCCAGAAAGGCCCTTACAGGAACTGCAACATACGGTCGTGCATTATGCTGCTAAAATGTGGGGTTTCGCAGGGATCGAATGAAGGGTAGAGCCATTGGTCGTAACACATCTGAAATGTAACGTCCATTGTTCAAAGTGCCGTCAATCCGAACAAGAGGTGACAGAGACGTGTAACCAATGGCACCCCATACCATCACGCCGGGTGATACGCCAGTATGCCGATGACTAATACACGCTTCCAATGTGCGTTCACCGCGATGCCGCCAAACAAGGATGCGACCATCATGATGATGTAAAGAGAACCTGGATTTATTCGAAAAAAATGACGTTTTTTCCATTCGTGCGCCCAGGTTCGTCGTTGAGTACACCAACGCAGACGCTCCTGTCTGTGATGCAGCTTCATGGGTAACCGCAGCCATGCTCTCCGAGCTGACAGTCCATGCAGCTGCAAACGTCGTCGAACTGTTCGTGCAGATGGTTGTTGTCTTGCAAACGTCCCCATCTGTGGACTCAGGGATCGAAACGTGGCTGCACGATCCGTTACAGCCATGCGTATAAGATGCCTGTCATCTCGACTGTTAGTGTTACGAGGCCGTTGGGATCCAGCACGGCGTTCCGTATTATCCTCCTGAACCCACGGATTCCATATTCTGCTGACAGTCAACCAACGCGAGCAGCAATGTCGCGATACGATAAACCGCAATCGCGATACGGTACAATCCGACCTTTATCAAAGTCGGAAACGTCATGGTACGAATTTCTCCTCCTTACACGAGGCATCACAACGTTTCACCAGGCAACGCCGGTCAACTGATGTTTGTGTATGAGAAATCGGTTGGAAACTTTCCTTATGTAAGCACGTTGTAGGTGTCGCCACCGGAGCCATCCTTGTGTGAATGCTCTGAAAAGCTAATCATTTGCATATCACAGCATCTTCTTCCTGTCGGTTAAATTTCGCGTCTCTAGCACGTCATCTTCGTGGTGTAGCAATTTTAATGGCCAGTAGTGTAAGTCTCACTATGGAAACTATAAACATTTTTGATTTAAAAATTTCAAACGAAAAATCTGAACAGACATTCGATATTTTTCGCAAGCCAACGACAACAGACATAATTATCCACAATCAATCATGCCACCCGCGAGCAGACAACCTTACATATTTCCATTCTATGATAAACAGATTGATCTAATTACTGCTGGAAAAACAAAAAGACTACGTTTCTCCGAAACATGGCAATAAATAACGGTTATGCTAAAAACTTTGTGGAGACATTATTAAAAAACAAAACCAAATACATGCCAATCCCATAAATGAAATAACTTTAAGTGTAGACACAAACGAATCAGAGAAAACCAAAGTTCTTGTACCGCCATCTCTAGATATCGTTTCCGACGAAATTACTAGTGGTTTCAAGAATACAAAATTATACACTAGCTACAGAGGCACTAACAAACTACAATGATTATTGAGACACATACCACGGATATCAGAGCTATTTTCGCAATCAGGAATCTACAAATTGCTCAAAATTTTATATTTATACAAACAGATAGAAAAGATAGCACACGATTTAATGAACACAGGACAACAAGCGACAATAACCCATCCACCTTTGCTGCACACTTAAAAGACGTTAACTACACAATACCTAATACAGATCAATCGCCGGCCGCGGTAGCTGAGCGGTTCTAGGCACGTCAAAAATGGTTCAAATGGCTCTGAGCACTATGGGAGTCAACTGCTGTGGTCACAAGTCCCCTAGAACTAAGAACTACTTAAACCTAACTAACCTAAGGACATCACACACATCCATGCCCGAGGCAGGATTCGAACCTGCGACCGTAGCGGTCGTGCGGTTCCAGACTGTAGCGCCTTTAACCGCTCGGCCACTCTGGCCGGCCTAGGCACGTCAGTCCGGAACCACGCGGCTGCTACGGTCGCAGGTTCGAATCCTTCCTCGGGCATGGATGTGTGTGATGTCCTTAGGTTAGTTAGTTTTAAGTAGTTCTAAGTTTAGGGGACTGATGACCTCAGATGTTAAGACCCATCTTAGAGCAATTTCAACCATTTTGAACATATGAATCACTTCAAATGTTACCTAAGTTACAGAAAGGAAAAATCATTGTTGTAATGGAGAAAACTGAAACTTAGATCTATCCAAAAGACCAGACAGACAAACTTTTAAACGTGCAAACAGAATTGTGAAATGGAAAATTCTAGACAACTTTTTAACAATTCTATCAAAAAGCATTACAGAACCTTACGACGTAGAATTATCTTTACACTCATTAATAAATATGACTGTATTACGAAAGCACACGCGACCGGAAAGCAGGTTTTACTAGATTCTCAGTTTTCAGTACCCTTCCAGTAGATTAGTGTGATATATTTTGTATATAACGTCTATATTTACACCAATGATGAACGATAATTAAATATAATTGAGGACAATGGCATACGTAGGTTAAGAAACTTCTGCAAAATAATTATAATCTTCCTAGTGTTAGTACGATAAAATATCGACCTGATATATAAAAGCTTTGCAGCAACTGCTCGAAAGTAACTCGCTCCTAAAACATACGAAAGGCTTTATAATTTATTTCATTAGCATTACAACCAGTCATAAGAGCAAGGAGAGGTACATGGCATAATATGCTAGTAAAGAATCATCCGTAAAGTACGTTATAATGCACCTAAAACATCTTCGGTCGTGACTTGTTCCTATGTCAAAATCACAAGTTCCACTAATGTACACAACGAATAACGCTTCCTTTTTAGTGACTTGCAAATGGCCTAGGGCCGAAATTGTACAATCGCACGTGAAGTAAAGAAAATAGCAGCTGAAGGCACCAGGAAATCATTCAAAAAAATAAAAACTATAAATTGAGCTGAGACGGTGATAAAAACCGCTATTAACACAATTCCAGTTTTTGTTCGTTTTCGTAGAATGTACCGCGAAAAAATAAGCGCAGCCAGTAACAATGGATCCATTTGGAAGAATTTTTCAGTCTCTACATCTCATATCAAGGAGTGCAAATAGACAGGCAAAACACGCAGAATTTCAAAATGGTTCATGGAATGAAAGACAAAGCCTGTGAGTATCAACACTCACAGCTAAATGTTTTTGCAAGCAGATGTTAAAGAATGCTGAGAAATAAAACCTCTTCTGCTGTACGATTTTTGGAAATTTGCGGTAAGGTTAATGGGGCCAAACTGCTGAGGTCATCGGTCCATAAGCTTACACACTACTTAATCTATCTTAAACTAACTTACACTAAGGACGACATACACACCGATGCCCGAGGGAGGACTCGAACCTCCTACGGGGGGACCCGTACGGGCCGTGACAAGAAACCTCAGACAGCGCGGCTCTGCTGTAAGATCCTTTTATTCTTAGGCGCTACCTGTTTCACACAACTTGTAGCTACATCTTCAGATGCAAATCTGTATACAAGTGGAGAAACAATCGTGTAGAAAAATAAGTAATGACATGGAAGCAATGACGCCTTGCTACGTCGCTGGAGGCATTTGGCGCCGCATCTGTACACACACGCCACCTAATTCCGGTAAATTACGGGAATAGGAGGGCGGGGGGGGGGGGGGGGGGCGAGAGGGGGCGAAGAGCTCTGATGCCACGTTCAGTCACATCCCAGATGTTTTCAAATGGTTCAAATGGCTCTGAGCACCATGGGACTTAACATCTGAGGTCATCAGTCCCATAGACCTAGAACTACTTAAACCTACTTAACCTAGGGACATCACACTCATCCATGCCCGAGGCAGGATTAGAACCTGCGACCGTAGCACCATCGCTGTTCCGGACTGAAGCGCCTAGAACTGCTCGGCCATAGCGGCTAGCCCAGATGTTTTCGGTCGGGTTCAGATCTGGCGAGCTGCAACTCGCCACTATGTTCCTCGAACTACTCCATCACCCTCCTGGCCTTGTGGCATAACGGATTATCTTGTAGAAAAATGCCGCTACCGTCGCGAAGCGCGATCGTCATGAAGGGTTGTACGTTGGCTACAACCAGTGGACGATATTCCTTGGCCATCATGAAGCCTTGCACGAGCTCCCTAAACATGTGGATGCCTAAGTTTATGTTCCTCGGAGCGTAATCCAGCCACTGACAGCTTGTCTCCGTCACATAGTACTGGTGTCGAGGAGCTTTTCACCTGGATGACGACGATTCGCGACCACCTGTCGGCATGATGAAGGTATCGAGATTCATCAGACAATGCAACGCTCTGCCACTGTGCCAACGTCCGGTGCCGATGGTCACGTGCCCATTACAATCGTAGTTGCCGGCGTCGTTGAGTTAACACCGGCACATATATGGGTCATCGGCTGCAGAGGCCCGTCGTTAGGAATGATCGGTGAACCCTGTGTTCAGACAAACTTGTGCTCTGCCCAGAATTCAAGTCCGAAGTTAGTCCCGCCACAGCTCACCGCCTATCGTGTTTTACTTGTCTGACCAGCCTACGACGATGTCTGTAATGAGGGGTGGCAGCCGAAACTCCTTAAAAATCTGGAAGTTGTTTCACCTTGGTTTTGCCACGTGTTGAAGACACTCACCAAAGCAATCCTCGAACACCTGACAGGTTGTGCAGTTTCCGAAATGCTTGTGCCGAGCCTTCGGGCCATCACAGTCTGCCCTCGATCAAACGCAGCTAGATCGCGCGTCTTTCCCATTCTACACACGGACAGCACACTTACTGATACTATATGCATCGCACATACATGAGACTAGCACTCACTCCTCACCAGATGACGCTGCTATCGTCATTATTGTTTATAGACTCGTATAAAGGCTTGGACCTGAAGATGCAGCTGTAGATACTGTGAACCGTTAGTGCCTAGGAATGACTAGGACTAAAAGTATTGGACAGCTGAAGTGGTTTTATTTCTCAAGGCGATTTACTGTGGCTCTAGTTGGACATACTGTAAAGTTTTTTGCAGACGTTAATGAAGTTCTTTACTATACAGGGTGGTCCATTGATAGTGACCGTCCAAATATATCACGAAATGAGCGTCAAACGAAAAGACTACAAAGAACAAAACGCGTCTAGATTGAAGAGGGAAACCAGATGGTGCTATGGTTGGCCCGCTAGATGGCGCTGCCATAGGTCAAATGGATATCAACAGCTTTTTTTTTTTAAATAGGGTCTCCCACTTTTTATTACATATTCGTGTAGTACGTAAAGAAATATGAATCTTTTAGTTGGACCACTTTTTTCGCTTTATGATAAATGGCGCTGTTATAGTTACAAACGTATAGGTACGTGGTATCACGTAATATTCCGCCAGTACCGACGGTATTTTCTTCGTGATACGTTACCCGTGTTAAAATGGATCGTTTACCAATTGCGGAAAAGGTCGATATCGTGTTGATGTATGGCTATTGCAAACAAAATGCCCAACGGGCGTGTGCTATGTATGCTGCTCGGTATCCTGGGCGACATCATCCAAGTGTCCGGACCGTTCGCCGGATAGTTGCATAATTTAAGGAAACAGGAAGTTTTCAGCCACATGTGAAACGTCAACCACGACCTGCAACAAATGATGATGCCCAAGTAGGTGTTTTAGCTGCTGTCGCGACTAGTGTGCACATCAGTAGCAGACAAGCTGCGCGAGAATCGGGGACCTCAAAAACGTCGGTGTTGAGAATGCTACATCAACATCGATTGCACCCGTACCATACTTCTAAGCACCAGGAATTGCATGGCGACGACTTTGAACGTCCTGTACAGTTCTGCCACTGGGCATAAGAGAAATTACGGGACGATGACAGATTTGTTTCACGTGTTCTATTTAGCGACAAAACGTCATTAACCAACAGCAGTAACGTAAACCGGCATAATATGCACTATTGGGCAACGGCAAATCCACGATGGCTGTGACAAGTGGAACATCAGCGACCTTTCCGGTTTAACGTATGGTGCGGCATTATGGGAGGGAGGATAATTGGCCCCCATTTTATCGATGGCAATCTATATGGTGCAATGTATGCTGATTTCCTACGTAATGTTCTACCGATGTCACAACAAGATGTTTCACTGTGTGACAGAATGGCGACTTACTTCCAACGTGATAGATGTCCGGCACATAGCTCGCGTGCGGTTGAAGCGGTATTGATTAGCATATTTCGTGGTCGTCGGAGCACCACATCATGGCCTGCACGTTTACCGGAGGTCTGACGTCCCCGGATTTCTTTCTGTTGGGAAAGTTGAAGGATATTTGCTATCGTGATCCACCGACAACGCCTGACAACGTGCGTCAGCGCATTGTCAATGCATGTGCGAACATTACCAAAGTCGAACTACTCGCTGTTAAGAGGAATGTCGTTACACGTATTGCCAAATGCATTGAGGTTGACGGACATAATTTTGAGCATTCATTGCATTAATGTGGTATTTACAGGTAATCACGCTGTAACAGCATGCGTTCTCAGAAATGATAAGTTCACAAAGGTACATGTATCACATTGGAACAACCGAAATATGTTCAAACGTACCTACGTTCTGTATTTTAACTTAAAAAACCTACCTGTTACCAACTGTTCGTCTAAAATTGTGAGCCCTATGTTTGTGACTGTTACAGCGCCATCCATATATCACGAAGCGAAAAAAGTGGTCCAATCAAAACATTCATATTTCTTTACGTACTACACGAATATGTAATAAAAGTGGGAGTTCCCATTTTTAAAAAACGCAGTTGATATCCGTTTGACCTATGGCAGCGCAACCATAGCGCCATCTGGTTTCCCCCTGCAAGCTAGACAAGTTTCGTTCTTTGTAGTTTTTTAGTTTGACGCTTATTTTGTGAGATATTTGGCCCGGTCACGATCAATGGACAAAACTGTATAGTGTCCAAGAGCTGACATTTTGCAAGCCATTCTTCTTCCTCTATTGAGAGTCATATTATAATAAGTTTTTGTCAAGCTAGAGTATAATTTGTAATTTATTTGGTTGGTTTTCATGACATTTGACTGTGGGCTGGTTTTATTTTACATTTTGGAAGAAAAGTACTTACGTACAGGTAAAAGCATATGAAGCATAAGTATGTACCGATTAATTATCAGTTTTTGTGAGTGATCTTTAAGCTCAGTAATCATAAATGTTGAAATTGGAACTTAGTTTGTTAGTTCAGAGATATACTTCTTGTTTAAAATAATAATAATGGTGAATTAGTGTGCCACAGTGAAACTTTGTTCGTGATCTGGGGCATTAGATTTTCATGGGTGAGTGCTCTACCTGCTATGTCTCTGTCACCTGACAGCGAAGTCGATACCCTGAAACTTCGGATATCAACTTTGCCTCCAGCGGCCGGAAAGGCCGCCTGCATGTCATCACGTTGGCCTGGACACTGATGTCAAGACGGAGATAAAGCCTGGCCTCCAGGCCACCGCAAGATCTTTGAATCATGTAATGCTAAAGTCTTTACCTCGCTTATATGCATTTTCGTCTCCCAGTTGTTTACTGGATTTCAAGTGGACAACGTTTTGGGTAGTTGTTCTACGGATTACTGACGGATTTGTTTGACCCTTGACTGGAGCAGACTGGAATTGTGAGCTATCAAATGAAAGCAGTGTTTCCATTTTTACTATGTGATAAAGAATGTGCCGTAGTATGGTGGGTTTAATACCTGCTAAGAGGATTCGAACTTAACGTGTGTGTGTGAATTGGTTGGTTGGTTGGTTGGTTTGGGGAAGGAGACCAGACAGCGTGGTCATCGGTCTCATCGGATTAGGGAAGGATTGGGAAGGAGGTCGGCCGTGCCCTTTCAGAGGAACCATCCCGGCATTTGCCTGGAGTGATTTAGGGAAATCACGGAGAACCTAAATCAGGATGGCCGGATGCGGGATTGAACCGTCGTCCTCCCGAATGCGAGTCCAGTGTCTAACCATTGCGCCACCCCGCTCGGTGCGTGTGAAGTGACAACAGACTAACTTCACTGATAGTGGATCCAGAATTCATGTAACTGTGGCAGAAACAGCAGCAAATTCAAAAGCAACAACAGTTACTACGAAACGAACAACGGAAGTAACAGCTGCTACTTCAAATGCAATGCCAGACACGATAAGAATAAGTACAAAAGCAAATTTTGAAACAAGTGCAGCAGCAGCAACATCTTGTATTATGTCGGCTCACCAAACCAGAACTTCATCCACTGCCACCATTTTCGCAATTTCATCCAGAAGACTAAGACAGGTTCTCACACTAAAGACGTCTACAGCTCCACTTCCAGGCAGGTAGCGTAAGTGACGTTGACAGAGTGCTTTTCTGCTATCTACTAACTCCCAAATACCGTATCTTCTACAAAAACTACGTGTTCTCGACGAACCTGAGTGACAAGTTTTGTCTGAAATCAATAAATTGCTGTCAAACGTTACGAGCAGCACACATACTATGTCAGCTAGCCTCTCATTGTTTCCTTGTTGCAAGAAGTCGTATCAGTCACATGTAGCATAGGCAGCTGATCTCAAAGGACTGACCTGTTAGTTTCGATATTTGTGCGAAAATCAGAATTGTAACCAATCCCATGCCGAATAGTTAGCGGTGAAGTAATAATTACATATATATCGAAGAAGGAAATTTGTTCACAAGCTTTGAAATTAACAAAACCTACTCTCGGAGAATAGTTAACAATAACAATAAACTTTGACATGTAAGAATCAACTAAGCACTATTGTGAGGAAAGCAGCGTATCTTCCTTGAAGCTGCTTCAGATACTGTGTGCAAAAGCAAAATTTTGCTGAATGTTGCATGATATATTCCACAGAATGGCATTCCCACTCACATCTCATTAAGCATAATTGGAACACACCAAATTCATTTTCGTCATGCGACTCAGGATTCAAACCTACGTCCGTTTAGGGACAAATGTGAAACAACAAATCAGCAACAGCACGTATGTGACTCGGTCTTCACATTGTACCCATACTGCCCAACCTCACTGCAACAGAAGTTGTACAGTTTAGTACAGCCCAGCCTCGCTGCAACAGCAGTTGTACAATTCAATGATCTTCATTCACTATACACCACGTTTTCACACTAATTTTCACTAGCCCTTTGACTGCTCTGGTCGTGTTATTGTGCGCCATTGCTACTGTTCAGGGGTGCTCCATAAGAGTTTACGCACACTTTGAGCCTTCAGTCAGGTGCTTTAGACGCGTATATGCGCAGCCCCCTGCTGTCACCTTTGTGCTCCTGACGTGTTAATACGCCGCCCACTTGCGTCTTTTTGCGCTTGTGATGCGTTAACGTGCAAGAATACTTCGAGGTCAGGTAGACTGGGTCAACAGCTGCATTTCCGACCCGAGCTCTCAGCAGCTTCCCGTTGTTCGGCTTGTGTGCCTTTGTTGATGTGATCCTATTTGTGTTGCTTCTTTCATATTTGTTTTTGACTGAGAAAACAACACGCCATTGTGGTTGTAGAGAGAGATAATTCATGAAGATGGTGACAGGTGGCTACATCTGGTGCTTGGCATCATAGGATAAAAGACAGTGAAGCAGAGTATCAGAAGTCTCCATACAACAACATTGCAACAGTGCTGCTAGAGAGACTAGCTGCAAAGCTGATACCATTACACGTAGGTTGTAAATAAACAAAATGTCTCTGTGGAAACTGAAATAAATAAATAAAATATTTTTTTAGGGATTTCAACCAATCTAAAGACTGCAAATAAATAAAGTATGTCGATTGAAACTGAAATAATTAAAACGTTTACTTTCTTAGCGATTACATCTTCTATTGTAACAACAAACACGTTCCGATTAAAGCTGAGTATCCCAAAAAGAATATCGTACATATTAATGTGTCATATGTCACAATATTCTTATTTCAGTAAATACTAAATGCTGTTAAAACAACTTCCCGCCAACAGAGGTTATAGTTACATCCGTGTCTGGAGCGATAAAAATGTTTGAGTATAAATCATAAGGCAATATATGAACCTCTTTGCGTACTACCATTTACAAGAAAACGTCTTTTCGATGTCTTGGACCATTTGAAATACGACCAACTTATTCATTTTTCGCACGGAAAGAACACTGGGTGCTTATTAGCGCAACCCTCTCAACTATATGAGAACTAGTATTTTTAGAATGGTGCCAGCCTGCTTAGCCGGATGGTAACGTGTTTGCCTCCCATGCAGCGGGCATGTGTTCGATTCCCGGCCGGGTTGGAGATTTTCTCCGCTCGTGGACTGGGTGTTGTGTTGTCCTCATCATCATTTCATCCTCATCACCAGCATGCGAGTCACCCAATGTTGTGTCTACTGCAGTAAGATGGTTCAAATGGTTCAAATGGCTCTGAGCACTATGGGAATTAACATCTGAGGTCATCAGTCCCCTAGACTTAGCTCTACTTAAATCTAACTAAGCTAAGGACAGCATACACATCCATGCCCGAGGCAGGATTCGAACCTGCGACCGTTGCAGCCGCGCGTGGTTCCATACTGAAGCGGCTAGAACCACTCGGTCACAACGACCGGCTACTGCAGTAAGACTCGCATTTGGCGGCCGAACGTCCTCGGACGGGACCTGTCGGCCGGCAATGCCGTAGCGTCATTTCATTTCATTTTTCTTGACAATGGTGCTATACACATCTCTGCCCTCGACTTTAATTTCGATTGTTAGCTATATTTCACACACTTGAATTAGTGACATAAACCGAACCATATGCAATATGTCTTTACATAATCAAAAATCCTACCATATTATGCAATGATTTATTTCATTGGACATAGCGCAGTAACTAAGACGAATATCGAAAGAATGTTCTGTTGTTTATCGAGCGGAGATATCATTCTGTAAGTTGAGAAAGAATCATACTTTTTTTGCAAAATAGTTTCCTTAAAATCGGATGATATGAGTTTTTATAGTGTCGGCATTTGCATTCGTGAACGGAATGAACAAACTGGGAGTACAAAGGTTCGTGGTTAACAACTGCAGACGACCCATTAGAGCGATATCACTGACGGATTAATTCGTTCCTTAGGTTATTTCAATTATGGATATTTGTCGGACAGCTGGTTTATGGAAGTCTAACTATGAAAGAACACTAGGTTGGTGAGATGAATCGCCGGCCGCGGTGGCCAAGCGGTTCTAGGCGCTTCAGTCCGGAACCGCGCTGCTGCTACGGTCGCAGGTTCGAATCCTGCCTCGGGCATGGGTGTGTGTGTAATGTCCTTAGGTTAGTTAGGTTTAAGCAGTTCTAAGTTCTAGGGGACTGATGACTTCAGATGTTAAGTCCCATAGGGCTCAGAACCATTTTTTGAGATGAATCGAAAGTAACATTTCACTTTTGTGTAGGCTTCTACTAAAAACGCCAGGACATAAATAGTACGTATCTACTTGTGTCACTGTCTACGCAGTAATTCATTTCTAGAGGAGTCTTAAGGTGAAAAACGTAAGTTTTTAGAGAGACTGTATTTATAATAGAGTCTTGATCATCCGTGTTGTGGTGTCACCGCCAGACACCACACTTGCTAGGTGGTAGCCTTTAAATCGGCCGCGGTCCATTAGTATACGTCGGACCCGCGTGTCGCCACTGTCAGTGATCGCAGACCGAGCGCCACCACATGGCAGGTCCAGAGAGACGTACTAGCACTCGCCCCAGTTGTACAGCCGACTTTGCTAGGAAAGGTTCACTGAGAATTACGCTCTCATTTGCCGAGACGATAGTTAGCATAGCCTTCAGCTAAGTCAATTACTACGACCTAGCAAGGCGCCAATTATCCTTTGCTATGTATCTAATGAAGCATGTACAGTAACAAGACCAATGTTCACCAATTGTGGATTAAAGTTAAGTATTCCAGCAGCTACGTCCTTTTCTTTATAGCATTAATTACGTATCCTGTTCCAGACCTCACGCCAGCCTGCGTGAGTTACGCGCGTGCCTTTCGGTTACCCGTCACTGTGGATTGGCTGTCTTGCCAGTCCACAACACGTGTCATTACTATCTGGCCCCCGTCCCAACCGACCTCTTTAATTAATATCGTAGTAATACTTCTACCTGATAAAATGAGGATCCATTTATTGTATGTATTGGATTTTTCCAAAACTTGTGCAATCAAGAGCCGGCTACAGTGCTTATGGCCTTTCAAAACGCTTTACGTGTTTTCTGTGCTTCTAGCACATCTGGAATATGATTACGAAATACGTACTGCATTGTTAATACTGAATAAATTACCAGAATCACTGTCTAACAAACGATACGTAGAAGTCCTCCTCCAGCGCTCCCAAACAACAATAAACACATGTAGAGAGCGGCTCTGTTGGTAACGCTGTGTTCTGTTCTTCTTCAGTTGCATATCTGACGTCCAAACTTTGGCGTTGTTAAATTATTGTTTTATGCGGCCTTAATTAAAGCGTTTGTAATGGGTGATACGTATTACGCAATAAGTCAGAAAACGTTAATAAAATCAGGCTTTCATATAAAAAAGGCTGTTTCGAATGGTACGGCTGGGGTCGGAAGAAAGAATTCATGGGCCTCAGGCCTATGCGGCTTTTTTATTATCCGGTTGATGTTCCACCACATTAGGCCGGATACTGAAGCGTCTACTGTATATGGTACTGGGGGCAGCGAAACCGAGAGCAGTAAACGAAATCATCATGCCAAGCGCTCCATGAATATTCTGCACGAGGAAACCGGACCCTGCGGCAGGACCACTTCACAGGTAGTGAACGAAACTGTGTCTCGCAGTGAGGGCGAAAATGTAGGGCGTCAACAAAGTCGCGCTCTGCACGGAATGCAGAGAGCACGTTTGAGCAGTCAAAGGGCTACGTTTAGGTGTGCCGTAATTATGTAGCTCAAATTCTGCTGAAGTATTCTTTAGGGTGCCCAAATTGTTTTGCTAAACATACGCACCCTCAGTGCCCGTTTAGAGAAATGCACAGTGTCCTTTGCGGTCAAAACAAGCACGTGTAGTGGAGGTTCGCAAAAGCGGCAGCCACACTGTACCGACAAAGCAGCAACAACGTGAACATGAGCTAACCACAGAGCAACTGCAAAGCTTTTCTCTTCCATTAACGATTAAAAACGGAATAAAAAATTTCTTGTTGGTATCGATTGCTCCTGTTTCTGCATTAAATGACGAAATCTACGCTCAGCTGGGTTTTCCACCCTTTCAGCCGACAACATAATGTTACAAGCCTACAACAAGCACCGCAACATTTTGCACGGTAACAACCTTACACAAGGCAGTCGCCCGTTCCATTTCTTTCTTATCTCAAGCCCAAAAACTTCTTGTGGTTGGACACTTCATCATATTTTGAAATAGTAGAAACCATCAGCATTGTACTGGCAGCTGTACAATTCAATCATTTTGATTCACTATGCACTATATTTTTAGTCCTATTTTCACTAGAGCTAGGTCTGCCATGATTATGTAGCTAAAATTCAGCTAAAATCTTCTGCAGCAACTCGATACTGTGCAGCTTCGCCAGTGCCACTATGCATTGCGAGATCACCTCAGGTCTGAATCAGATCGTCTGGTGTAGTAAGCCAACCTCACTGCCATTACATCGGGTCAATGGGTACCATCATGAGTAGCGTTACGAAAACCAAATACACTACTGGCCATTTAAATTGCTAGACCACGAAGTTGACGTGCTACAGACGCGAAATTTAGCCGATAGGAAGAAGATGCTGTGATATGCAAATGATTAGCTTTTCAGAGCGTTCACACAAGGTTGGCGCAGGTGGCGACACCTACAACGTGCTGACATGAGGAAAGTTTCCAACCGATATCTCACACACAAACTGCAGTTGACCGTCGTTGCCTGGTGAAACGTTGTTGTGATGCCTCGTGTAAGGAGGAGAATTGCGTACCATCACGTTCCGGTCGGATAAAGGTCGGATTGTAGCCTATCGCGACTGCGGTTTATCGTATCGCGACATTGCTGCTCGCGTTGGTCGAGATCCAATGACTGTTAGCAGAACATGGAATCGGTGGGTTCGGTAATACGGAACGCCTTGCTGGATCCCAACGGCCTCGTATCACTACCAGTCGAGATGACAGGCATCTTATCCGCATGGCTGTAACAGATCGTGCAGGCACATCTAGATCCCTGAGTCAAGATCTGCATCACAGACTGGAGCGCCTGCGATGGTGTACTCAACGACGAAACTGAGTCCACGAATAGCAAAACATTTTTTTGGATGACTCCAGGTTCTGTTTACAGCATCATTATGGTCGCATCCGTGTTTGGCGACATCGCGGCGAACGCACATTGGAAGCGTGCATTCGTCATCGCCATACTGGCGTATCACGCGGTGTGATGGTATGGGGTCCCATTGGTTACACGTCTCGGTCACCTCTTGTTCGCATTGACGGCACTTTGATCAGTGGACGTTACATTTCAGATGTGTTACGACCCGTGGCTCTACCCTTCATTCGATCCCTGCGAAACCCTACATTTCAGCGGGATAATGCACGACCGCATGTTGCAGGTCCTTAAGGGCCTTTCTGGATACAGAAAATGTTCGACTGCTGCCCTGGCCAGCACATTCTCCAGATCTCTCACCAACTGAAAACGTCTGGTCAATGGTGGCCGAGCAACTGGCTCGTCACAATACGCCAGTCACTACTCTTGATGAACTGTGGACTCGTGTTGAAGCTGCATGGGCAGCTGTACCTCTACACGCCATCTAAGCTCTGTTTGACTCAATGCCCAGGCTATCAAGGCCGTTATTACGGCCAGAGATGGTTGTTGTGGGTACTGATTTCTCAGGATCTATGCACCCAAATTGCGTGAAAAAGTAATCACATGTCAGTTCTAGTATAATATATTTGTCCAATGACTACCCGTTTATCATCTGCATTTCTTCTTGGTGTAGCAGTTTTAATGGCCAGTAGTGTAATTTCTTATACTTTGGCCCTAAATCAAATGCAAATGCACAATCTAAGGTTGACAACCATCCGGTTCCAGGACTAGAAGAGCTTTTACTAAAAAAAAAAAAAAAATGGGTTGCCTTTCGGAACTGTTAGAGTACCAGCATATTTCCAAAGCTTTTTGAGCAGCTGATTCAAAACATTCCGAAGAGAGTCAGTCGACTGAACGCTATAACAGTTTTTGGCGCTACAAGGGGGCAACGTCTCATACGCTTATGACAGCTATTCGAGGAACTGCAACATGTGGATTGAGACTATAGAGATATATTTACCACGAGAGAAAGCAACAACTATATTGACAAAATTATTCTAACGTCATTTATTTCAATCCAGCGGCGCATTTTTATACTACGTGAATAGTTTGGATCTCCTTATGATCTCCAGATCTAAAAACGAAGTAAAGCCCAATCTATACTATTTCTTATTGTACAAAATATAGACAAGTTTTGCAAATAACTATTGAAGATTAAAACTATAGCGGATGTATTTATCACGACTGAAAACAGAAACTGTATTGATATTTTAAATCATTTCAGCATCATTTGTTTCTGCCCCGGTAGCTAATTTTTATACTGTATGAATAGTTTGGATTTCCTTGATGATCTTCAGACCTAAAAAGGAAGTAAAGTTCAACATTACCGTTTATTATTGCACAAAATGTAGACAGGTTTTGCACAGAACTACTGAAGTCACCTACATACAGTTGACCTTTCATATAACAACATCGGTTACAACCACAACTCGGCTATAACGTCGTGAATTCTGTGGCATAGTCATATGGCCCGTAATGAATATAATTCTCATCATTGCTTCATACACCAAATGTACGTGCTGGTTTCTCGTTTTTAACGTCATTTTAAACATCAGTTAGCAATAACATCTTCCAAGAATCAGTGTACTACAGAAAGAAATCTGTTGTAATATGGCAACCTGGAATACTCTTCTCTCTGCCTTTTCGTCAGCAATTGGTGTAGTATAGATTCCCCACTTCATTGTTACCCTAGCGCATTCATACTACAGTAGTAGTGACAATACTCGTCAACAGTACCCTTGATATCAGTTTCCATAACAATTCGTTGTGAAGTGCACGCATTTTACAACAGCAGGACCAGTAAAAGAAAAGTTTTAACGGTGGAAGAAAAAGTAAAAGTGATTCATTACATCGAGAATGGAACTAAAAAGACTGATGTGTGTCGTCAATTCGGGCTAGTAAACTCAACAATTCAAACAATTAGGTAGAATAAGGATAAAACCGTTATTGTTGTTGAGCATAATGGATCTAAAACTAAGCGTTACAAAATGCTTAATGTAGCGACGTGGATGAAGCACTACTTTAGTTGTTTAAGCAAAAGAGAAACGTCAGTGGACCTCTCCTTATTGTGAAAGCAGATGGAATTTCCACGAATTTAAAAGACGAGGAATTTATGTGCAGCAGTGGGTGGACTGACAGATTCAAGTAAGGTCACGGCATTACTTTTTGACAAGGTGAGCGGTGAAGCCAACAGTGTGAATACCGAAACTGTCCCACATTGGCTCATTACCGTGTGACCTAAAATTTGTGGATGATATGCAGACTGCGAAATCTTTAATACACACAAGACTGCCATTTTCTTTAAATCCGCACGTGATAAAACTCTGAAACTGAAGGTCGAAAAACGTGTTGGTGGCAAGTTACCTAAAGAACGAATAACAGTTCGACTTTGCACCAACGCAGATGGAACTGCGAAGAAAAAATTGCTCGTGATAGGTAATTAAAATTTCCTGGGTGTTTTAAGCAAGCAAAAAATCTGCTAGTGCACTACAATGCTAGTAAAAGTCCTGGATGACATCCGAAGTCTTTGAAGCTGAATTAGGCGTTGTAATCGAGAGGAAAGGTAGATACTAATTCTTGTTGACAACTGTCCAGCACATCCTACCCTCTCTGGTCTGGAGAATTCTAGACTTGTTTTTGCTCCTGCATCTACGACACGCTTATTGCAGCCCATGGACCAAAGAGTAATTGGGAATGTGAAGTGCTCATGCTACTGAGAATGATACAATACATTGAGAAAAAGCAGAATTACGCTATTACACTAATGGATGCGATCAGATGCATTACCAAATCTTGGCGCCGTGTCGGTGCAAACCGTCAACAGCAGATTGCTTCATGCAGGAGTCACAACTGAAGGAATAAATACCGCCGAAACTAAAGACACGTGAGATGACATTGATTATCTCCCGCTATGATCTTCTGAATCAGTGCGACTATGAAATGTATGTACCAACAGAAGATGACCTCGTCACAACTGAAGCACAAACTGAATTCGAAATTGCAAGTGAAGTGAAGAATAAGGGCCACAGCGATCGTGAAGTGAGTGAGGAAGATGAAGAAAAAGGGGAACAAGAAATTAATAAAGTACCTATCCCTACTGTGAGTGACACTTTAGTAGCCATTAGAATTGTGAATATGTTCTATGAAGCTCGGGCAGAGAGGAGTGAAATTGCAAATGAAATAATGAACATAGAACATAATTTAGAAAGTGTGTATTGGGCAAATAGCAGAGTAAAATAACTGATATTTCGCTTCTAAGAAAAGAAGTTTGGTGAGTATTTGAGATATTGCTGTATATACCCTATTCATGTAAGATTAAGAGTGAATACTATATGTAAAACAAAACAAGGTTAAATTGGCATAACAGTTGACTGCAAAATACTAATCTGAGTTACTACGATATTCATTTATGACAACATATCTGTAAATGTTGATACGGCGAGGTTCAACTGTAGTATCAGCAAGCTGTTGTGTTTGTATCGAAAATACGCATCAGAATCTGTGGGTTACGTCATGAGCATGACGACTTTACTTTCGGTGAAACACAGTAATAATTTGCATAAAAAGAGAGTCTTACACTAAAATTATAAGGAGGAAAACCGTGTAAAATTGTCGCTAAAATATTAAGAGTTTAGAACTGCGTGTGCATCAACAGTAAATGGTATAAAGAAGCAGAACTATAATCTGAATTACGTTTCTCAAAACATTAAAAGTGTAAAACTATACAAAGCATAAAAATCAGAGTAGCAGAACTACATCTACATCTACGTGATTACTCTGCAATTCACATTTAAGTGCTTGGCAGAGGGTTCATCGAACCATAATCATACTATCTCTCTACCATTCCACTCCCGAACATCGCGCGGGAAAAACGAACACCTAAACCTTTCTGTGCGGGCTCTGATTTCTCTTATTTTATTCTGATGATCATTCCTACCTATGTAGGTTGGGCTCAACAAAATATTTTCGCATGCGGGAGAGAAAGTTGGTGACTGAAATTTCGTAAATAGATCTCGCCGCGACGAAAAACGTCTTTGCTTTTATGACTTCCACCCCAACTCGCGTATCGTATCTGCCACACTCTCTCCCCTATCACGTGATAATAAAAAACGAGCCGCCCTTTTTTGCACCCTTTCGATGTCCTCCGTCAATCCTACCTGGTAAGGATCCCACACCGCGCAGCAATATTCTAACAGAGTACGAACGAGTGTAGTGTAAGCTGTCTCTTTAGTGGACTTGTATCTTCTAAGTGTCCTGCCAATGAAACGCAACCTTTGGCTCGCCTTCCCCACAATATTATCTATGTGGTCTTTCCAACTGAAGTTGTTCGTAATTTTAACACCCAGGTACTTCGTTGAATTTACAGCCTTGAGAATTGTACTATTTATCGAGTAATCGAATTCCAACGTATTTCTTTTGGAACTCATGCGGATCACCTCACACTTTTCGTTATTTAGCGTCAACTACCACCTGCCACACCATACAGCAATTTTTTCTAAATCGCTTTGCAACTGATACTGGTCTTCGGATGACCTTACTAGACGGTAAATTACAGCATCATCTGCGAACAACCTAAGAGAACTGCTCAGATTGTCACCCAGGTCATTTATATAGATCAGAAACAGCAGAGGTCCCAGGACGCTTCCCTGGGGAACACCTGATATCACTTCAATGTTACTCGATGATTTGGCGTCTATTACTACGAACTGCGACCTTCCTGACAGGTAATCACGAATCCAGTCGCACAACTGAGACGATACCCCATAGGCCTGCAGCTTGGTTAGAAGTCGCTTGTGAGGAACGGTGTCAAAAGCTTTCCGGAAATCTAGAAATACAGAATGAACTTGAGATCCCCTGTCGAAAGCGGCCATTACTTCGTGCGAATAAAGAGCTAGCTGCGTTGCACAAGAACAATGTTTTCTTAAACCATGCTGATTACGTATCAATAGATCGTTTTCTTCGAGGTGATTCATAATGTTTGAATACAGTATATGCTCCAAAACCCTACTTCAAACCGACGTCAATGATATAGGTCTGTAGTTCGATGGATTACTCCTACTACCCTTCTTAAACACTGGTGCGATCTGCGCAGTTTTCCAATCTGTAGGTACAGATCTATCGGTGAGCGAGCGGTTGTATATGATTGCTAAGTAGGGAGCTATTGTATCAGCGTAATCTGAAAGGAACCTAATCGGTATACAATCTGGACCTGAAGACGTGCCCGTATCAAGCGATTTGAGTTGCTTCGCAACCCCTAAGGTATCTACTTCTAAGAAACTCATGCTAGAAGCTGTTCGTGTTTCAAATTCTGGAATACTTCATTCGTCTCCCCTGGTGAAGGAATTTCGGAAAACTGCGTTCAGTAATTCCGCTTTAGCGGCACAGTCGTCGGTAACAGTACCATCGGCACTGCGCAGCGAAGGCATTGACTGCGTCTTGCCACTTGTGTACTATACATACGACCATAATCTCTTCGGATTTTCTACCAAATTTAGAGACAATATTTCGTTGTGGAATCTATTAAAGGCATCTCACATTGAATTCCGTGCCAAATTTCGCGCGTCTGTAAGTTTTAGCCAATCTTCGGGGTTTCGCGTCCTTCTGAACTTCCCATGCTTTTTCCGTTGCCTCTGCAACAGCTTTCGGACCTGTTTTGTGTACCATGGGGGATCAGTTCCATCTCTTACCAATTTATGAGGTATGAATTCTCAATTGCTGTTGCTACTATATCTTTGAATTTGAGCCACATCTCGTCTACATTTGCATAGTCAGTTCGGAAGGAATGGAGATTGTCTCTTAGGAAGGCTTCTAGTGACACTTTATCCGCTTTTTTAAATAAAATTATTTTGCGTTTGTTTCTGGTGGATTTGAAAGAAACGGTATTGAGCCTAGCTACAACGACCTTGTGATCACTAATCCCTGTATCAGTCATGATGCTCTCTATTAGCTCCGGATTGTTTGTGGCTAAGAGGTCAAGTGTGTTTTCGTAACCATTTACAAAAATGGCTTTGAGCACTATGCGACTTAACTTCTGAGGTCATCAGTCGCCTAGAACTTAGAACTAATTAAACCTAACTAACCTAAGGACAGCACACACATCCATGCCCGAGGCAGGATTCGAACCTGCGACCGTAGCAGTCCCGCGGTTCCGGACTCAGAGCCTAGAACCGCTAGACCACCGCGGCCGGCAAACCATTTACAATTCGCGTGGGTTCGTGGACTAACTGCTCGAAATAATTTTCAGAGAAATCATTTAGGACAATCTCGGAAGATGTTTTCTGCCTACCACCGGTTTTGAACAAGTATTTTTGCCAACATATCGAGGGAAGGTTGAAGTCCCCACCAACTATAACCGTATGAGTGGGGTATTTATTTGTTACGAGACTCAAATTTTCTCTGAACTGTTCAGCAACTATATCATCGGAGTCTGGAGGTCGGTAGAAGGAGCCAATTATTTACTTAGTTCGACTGTTAAGTACAGCCTCCACCCATACCGATTCGCACGGAGTATCTACTTCGACTTCACTACAAGATAAACCACTACTGACAGAGACAAACACTCCGCCACCAATTCTGCCTAACCTATCTTTCCGGAACACCGTCTGAGACTTCGTAAAAATTTCTGCAGAACTTATTTCAGGCTTTAGCCAGCTTACTGTACCTATAACGATACCAGCTTCTGTTCTTTCTATTAGCGCTTGAAGCTCAGGGACTTTCCCAGCACAACTACAACAATTTACAACTACAATTCCGACTGTTCGTTGATCCAAGGACGTCCTGTAATTGCCATCCACCCTTTGAGATTGCAGCCCACCTCGTACTTTCCCGAGGCCTTCTAACCTAAAATACCGCCCAGTCCACGCCACACAGCCTCCGCTACGCGTGTAGCCGCCAGCTGATTCAGATCCTCCACCCGGCTCTGCACCAAAGGTCCGCAGTCGGTTCTGTCAACGATGCTGCAGATTGCCTTTATCTCGTAAGCAAGACCGGCAGCCTTCATCAAATCAGATAGCCGCTGGAATCCAGAGAGAATTTCCTCAGATCCAAAGCGACACACGTCATCAGTGCCGATATGTGCCACCACCTGCAGCTGGCTGCACCCTACGTGAAGCAAACTAAAATGAAACGGAACAGTTAATTGCATGTTGTTCTGCTTGGAGTCACTGCAACCCCACAAGCTCCACATTGTCTACGGAAGCCCGCTGCACTGTAGCCTGCCACTGGGTTGGTTTGTGAGCCGATGTGCCGTTGCTGGCTCTTCCTGGTGAGTAGTGCTGACGATCACACGTGCGTTGTGATGAGGTAGATGATTGGAAGAAGCATCTAAAGTTTCTAAATTTTACATGATTTTAGTTTTAGTAATTTTAGTGTGAAACTACATTTTTTACGCGAGCTACAATTATGTTATACCGAAAAATCTGTTATCTTCAATCCCGCCCACTCGCCGTTTGTGATGTTACAGCTGATCAATCGACTATCTCTGTGGATGTCGGTGTTAGAAAACCTTAGTGATAAATGATCACTCCTAATAGAACCACGAAAAATTGATCACTATGGGTAACTTAACGAACTGAATTAACTAAGTGGGGATGGCCCTAACATGCACGAAACATGGTTGCTGTAGCTAACCAAGATAATAAATGTAATGAATTCATCCAACAACAGAATGAAACAAAGCTTTATTTATTGTAGCTTCCTGTCGACTTCAATTTAAACACAAAGTGAACCAATGATAGAGAGCAGTTATGTTCACAAAATGGTAACGCTGGTTACAACCGAATTAATATAAAAGCAACTTTGCAAACATCGGATAATGAGTGTGAGGTTGATACGTTAGTCAATACAACCTTTAGGGAAACCGGTGTGCCGGCCGTTGTGGCCAAATGGTTCTAGGCGCTTCAGTCCGTAACCACGCGGCTGCTACGGTCGCAGGCTCGAATTCTGCATCGGGCATCGATGTGTGTGATGTCCTTAGGTTAGTTAGGTTTACGTAGTTCTAAGTCTAGGGGACGGATGACCTCTAATATTAAGTTCCATACTGCTTAGAGCCATTTGAACCATTTTTTGAAACCGCTGTGATTCCCTATTGTTAATCACCCCCGAAGGATGGAAGGAGCTACAGAAGGAGTCATAAATGCGCCTACTGTCTTGATTGAGACCATGGTTAGCCTGCGGTTACTAATAAGCATACGTGAATTTAAAAAATGAAAGTTCAAATGTCAGTCTGAAGTCTTCAGGTTCCCCCTTCAACTCGGTTGGCGATCGCTGCTGTTGCTCACCATACTGAGTGTTACCAGTGTCTGCGAGTGGTTGCTGTGGTGGCTGCTAGGTTCTGAGCAGAGTAGCAGTAACCAGAAACCACGTGAAGATTACAACGAGTGTGTCTGCCGAAATAGTGCGAAGAACTTATTCCGTGACCCGGCCGGCCACACGAGAATTCTACAAGTTAGAAACGCGCTGGGCAAACATTAGGTGGCAGATGTGCACCTATTTTGTAGGACAATGAGACGAATAATGGCACCACTGGTAAGATGCTGCGCAATGTGCGACTGAATGAAATATTAGGGAGGCGTTTTTAATATGGTATCAAAGCTATCAATTGAAGACATGAAGTCTGTATATGAGTCCGCATCTGAAGATGGCGATAAGGAGAAATCGCTCTTAAAGTGTAAAGAAACATATGTGATCAAGGCGGACTTGTGTAAATAAAAGTTTTATCAAAGTGGCTGGCGCACTTACGTGTTTTGTCACTGATGGATCTCCTTCATACTCCTGTGTCGCTTTTTTAGCATTCTTATTGTATTGGCTGTGTTAAAAAATGTTTCAGAATTTTTGATCAAATTATATGTTATGTGATAGTGTCAATGTTGACATGGACATGAGTGACACTGAGAATGAAAGGCCTGAGTTTATCAAACAAGAGTAAATCTACTTGTTTTTTATGTTTTAAACGTTATAAACTCATTTATCTCTGTTTTAGTAAGGGTGCCATTATCCCTGCAACTGAGAGCCCAAAACAAAATACATACACTCTCCCTCTTTCTCCCACCCCTCTCTCTCTCTCTCTCTCTCTCATACCCTCTGCCCCTCCCCACACACACACACTAGTCCATCGAAAACTCACCTTCAGACTGTATGGCTTATTACTAACCCGTATCCCATTCATTTCATATGCGAAGTGTTGTCGATAGATTACTGAATTTCAATTTCTGTGGAGCTTTGGGTACAAACTACCGTTGACATTTTTCTTTAGCGGCACTTTAACCGTTAATGATTTATACTTCATTTTCGAAAGTTTTTCACAGAATGAAAAGGGAGGTAAGGTTAGCAAGTAAAAATTGCTTGCTGCAGTAAGTTCCTCCTTTAATTTGGGACAAAGATAAATCCTAGACATTGCCTTTAGCCATGAGTATCGCGAATAATAAATGCTTGTTCATGAATGAAATTCATTATTAAAGTTTGAGGTTTACTTAAGCCTTAATTATTTAACGATACTGTAAACACTTACAAAGGTATGTCATTTGCATCTATACTCTGGACGTCTCGAAGATGTTTTGTGTTTGCAGCACTGCTATTAATATACTGGTACTGTTGTTAAACTTTTTTCATTCAAGCAATGCTTGAAATACATATTGTGTTACAGATAACTACAGGTATAACTGGTTCCTGAATGTGTAAAGATGCATTACAAAACAGTGACTGAAAAGCGTGTAAGGTGTCAGGCAAATCCAACGTCTTCCATGAAAACCCTGACGTGATAGCAAATCTGGCAATATGTCGCATAGCTCTGAATAAATCCTGACATTAAATTAACCAAAGTAATACGATCAACGAGTGAGCAAATGGATTACCAAAGACTAACACAAGAACTTCTAAATGCATGTCATACCTCCCCACTGTGAAACAGACGCAGTTCCAAGGGGAGAAACGAGCACAGAAGCTGAGAGCAGAGCCGTGTAGGCTAGAAGGCCCTACGATAAGAGTGGTACAATGGGACACCCGCATCGCCGGCCGACCGCCAAGGGGTCCATCCCCCAGCCCATGTTAAGAGATAGATCCCTCCAGAAGAACAGTATAGATATTACGATAACACTAAAAGGGCCACACCAGCTGCATGTTTTAGCTTGAGACTATACGCGTCTCTGTCACATAGCAAACATGAAAAACATTGCCCCACCATGAAAAGTATAACATTTCTCATTGGACAGGCAGAATTTTTGTAGGTGGAGCTGAAGGTTAACACTGAGACGCTGATTGGTCAGTCGAAAACACAGCCAGATAACTTTTTCTTAAACCAACTTCGGTAAACAGTAGTAAGGAAAAGTTCGACAGAGTTGCTACTGAGACGGCGAGGTGTGTGGAGCTGCACCGCCAGCCGCCCCTGACACTGCCTAACCACCGACAAGGTAATAAATGCACGTGATGCCGCATAAGAGCGCATAAGGCTTCACTCAGAACTGCAGAAGTCTCATCTGTTACATCTGCTTTTTACGTAATATTAGTGTCGATCATCAATTAAACTTCGTGGTATTCACATTTGCTACTTGAATTAAAAATCTGAAACGCGATGATTTTTCAGTTGTATAATTATTGAGAAGCCACATCAGCCACGGTAATTTACGACAAGTTAAATAAGTAATTAAAGAAAATTGTGGGTCACTGTAGACCATTTTTGATAGTTTTCTCTTTTATGAAATTTAATTTAAACCTAGATTATAGATGTGATATGACATAGGTCATCCTTCGATCCATTATAGAACTTGAAAACCCATTCAGGGAATATTGGTTCACATTTTTGTTGAATGAAGTTGGTTTTTATCATCCTGTATTAAAATATTTCCTTTTATCAACACTACAATTTATAAACAATGTTTTGTGAGTAGAATAAAAATTCCAATGGTAAACTTAACTGCTTTTTCGACGTTATTTTACCAGCTAACTAAAAATAGGAAAGCCTCGAACCCCTTCCACTACATTTAGTTACTATTAAGATTCTTTTACAGGGAGTGCAGTGGAGCTGACACTGAAATCATTAAGTATTTGATTATATCATCGCTAGTCTCACTGAACTCTACATGTCATGTGTGGTCTAGCGTCTCCTTACCAGCAACAGGTCCCAGGTTCAAACTACTCAATTTCCTAAAAAGAAAAAAAAAAAACACGTTCAGACCATAGTTGCGCGAAAGTGGTAGGGAGACACGACTTAGAACAAACAGACACCACGCAGAATGTTAGAAGCGAGGTGAAGGAAGTGTAGCGACTCGGACCTGTGGTCGGGTTGTAATCTCGAGGTAGAGCGAAGTGTGAGCGTGAGTGGGCCAGAGTACACCAGGAGACGTCAGTAATACACCGTTATCACTAAATACATTTATTGGACGAGCGAAATTTACCAAATTATAGCTTCTTCAGAGCTGCAGGTGCCGGCCGTCTACTGGTGCACGTGCCTCGATGGACTGCTGAAGCGTCGTCAGCGCGTCATGTCGTCGCTGCCGCAGGTCAGGGCGGTGCGCGGCCAAAGCGTCATACAGCCCCTGCAATGAACTTGTGACGTCATATTAGCTGACTTGTCGGCCTCATTTCACGAAGACTTGGTTCCGTCCAGTAATGGTACCCACAAAAGGACTTAAATTTGACATTTGCTATCGACAACAAACATGAATTTAAACGAGCAATCAAAAATCATTACACTTTTTCGAAATAGTTACTCGCTCCCCGCCGGTGACGGCTGCTGGCACTCATAACACTTGTAGCGTCACGATGTATGACGTACCCGCCACAGCATGTATTTCTCATGGTCTGCGAGGCGGTGCTGGTGACGACAGCGGGCAAGGCTGGCGGGACCCGCCAGACGAACTATCGACTAGCACCTCATCGTTCTCGAAGAGAGACCCACCAAGAAGAGTCTGTAGTCCAGGTTACCGATTGTCGTAAGGACAAGGCCCTGGTTACCCGCCATGGATCGACGAAGACTGCATCAGATGATCACGAGTCAGCAGTGCAGGCACGCAAAGATGGCAGCTTGCACATGAGCCGCGATGGCCCAGTGGAGGCGGAAGGCCGGCTGTTCAGCAGTGTTGTCATCGTCGATGACCCAGTAGGCAGCAACGACAGGATTGGCTACCTTGGTCTACAAGTAAGCAAGCAGGTAGCGGGCTGACCACCTTAAATCATCTCGTCTTCGTTTCACTGAAACTGATTAGACTGTCATTCTTGCTGGTTCGTCGACACGGACGAAATGGCTGAACGACTGAATGTATCTGTGTGCTATGAAAGCTGCATTATTTACTGGGCCTAAAGCCAACGCCTACGACGCGGTAGCTCTGACTGCGTGAATATACTTGTTCTTCGGAAGTAAATGTGTCTGTATTGTTTCACTCTCCCTTTACTAAAGGGTGAATTGAGCTGAAGAGAAGTCTGCAGACACATTTCCTATGTTACATGAGATCTCATCTTGAGAAGTAACTGGCTTCATGTTTTCGCGACTGTGAAAGTTTGAAATATCTTAAGTGAGCAAATATTACTTGCATTGGGCAATCGGACTTCATTCATTTAATGTCAGCCACGTTCTAAGTAATTACTGCAATCCATAGTCATTTCGGTGAGAAGGCAGCAAAGATTGTTGTTGTTGTGGTCTTCAGTCCTGAGACTGGTTTGATGCAGCTGTCCATGCTACTCTATCCTGTGGAAGCTTCTTCATCTCCCAGTACCTACTGCAAGTTACATCCTTCAGAATCGGCTTAGTGTATTCATCTCTTGGTCTCCCTCTACGATTTTTACTCTCCACACTGCCCTCCAATACTAAATTGGTGATCTCTTGATGCCTTAGAACATGTCCTACCAACCGATCCCTCCTTCTAATCAAATTGTGCCACAAGCTCCTCTTCTCCCCAGTTCTATTCAATACCTCCTCATTAGTTATGTGATCTACCCACCTAATCTTCAGCATACTTTTGTAGCACCACATTTCGAAAGCTTCTACTCTCCACTTGTCCAAACTATCTATCGTCCATGTTCACTTCCATACGTGGCTACACTCCATACAAATACTTTCAGAAATGACTTCCTGACACTTAAATATATACTCGATGTTAACAAATTTCTGTTCCTCAGAAACGCTTTCCTTGTCATTGCCAGTCTACATTTTATATCCTCTCTACTTCGACCATCATCAGTTATTCTGCTCCCCAAATAGCAAAACTCCTTTAACACTTTAAGTGTCTCATTTCCTAATCTAATTCCCTCAGCATCACTCGACTTAATTCGACTACATTCCATTATCCTCGTTTTGCTTTTGTTGATGTTCTCCTTATATCCTCCTTCCAAGACACTGTCCATTCCGTTCAACTGCTCTTCCAAGTTCTCTGATGTCTCTGACAGAATTACAATGTCATCGGCGAACTTCAAAGTTTTCATTACTTCTCCATGGATTTTAATTCCTACTCCGAATTTTCCTTTTGTTTCCTTTACTGCTTGTTCAATATACAGATTGAATTACAGCGGGGATAGGCTACAATCTTGTCTCACCCCCTTCCCAACCACTGCTTCCCTTTCATGCCGCTCGACTCTTACAACTACCATCTGGTTTCTGTACAAATCGTAAATAACCTTTCGCTCCCTGTATTTTACCCCTGTCACCTTCAGAATTTGTAAGAGAGTATTCCAGTCAACATTGTCAAAAGCTTTTTGTAAGTTTACAAATGCTAGAAACGTACGTTTGCCTTTCCTTAACCTATTTCCTAAGATTAGTCGTAGGGTCAGTATTGCCTCACGTGTTCCAATATTTCTATGGAATCCAAACTGATCTTCCCCGAGGTCGGCTTCTACCAGATTTTCCATTCGTCTGCATAGAATTCGCGTTGATATTTTGCAGCCGTGACTAATTAAAATGATAGTTCGCTAATTTTCACATCTGTCAACACCTGCTTTCTTTGGGATTGGAATTATTATACTGTTCTTGAAATCTGAGGGTATTTCGCCTGTCTCATACATCTTGCTCACCAGATGGTAGAGTTTTGTCAGGACTGTCTCTCCCAAGGCTGTCAGTAGTTCTAATGGAATGTTGTTTACTCCCGGGGCTTTGTTTCAACTCAGGTCTTTCAGTGCTCTGTCAAACTCTTCACGCAGTATCATATCTCCCATTTCATCTTCATCCACATGTTCTTCCATTTCCATAATATTGTCTTCAGGTACATCGCCCTTGTACAGATCCTCTATATATTCCTTCCACCTTTCTGCTTTCCCTTCTTTGCTTAGAACTGGGTTTCCATCTGAGCTCTTGATATTCATGCAAGTGGTTCTCTTTCCTCCAAAGGTCTCTTTAATTTTCTTGTAGTCAGTATCTATCTTACCCCTAGCGAGATAAGCCTCTACATCCTTACATTTGTCCTCTAACCATCCCTACTTAACCATTTTGCACTTCCTGTCGATTTCATTTTTGAGACGATTGTATTCCTTTTTTTCCTGCTTCATTTACTGCATTTTTCCATTTTCTCCTTTCACGGTGGTTAAACAGATATCGCACAAGCCGGTTATTTCTCGTCACACAATATATCACTCACCCGTACTTCCACTATGTAATTGACTGTGACATGCGAAGAGTATTAGTGGTACTAAATAAAAGAACTTGAGATAATCTGTGAACAAAAATCAGCGATTATTGTCACTTAATTCATGCGTCTCAACAGATCGTGACTTGAAGAAGGAATGATAAAAAAGGAATTGATAAGTGAAGTATGCCAGACAAAAGGCGAATATTACTTTACAAAGAAAACTTACTTATTAAACTGATTCCATCAAACTTTAAGCATTATGACTTAGTATTTCATACGCATCAGTCAATTCTTCATCACAAATAACAGATTTTATAATCAGACTGCTATATCTGCTATCAGAAAAAATAGTTTTAGTAAAACAGAAAAAAGAAAAGATATCCACATATGTCCTTATACCGTCTTCATTATGTCCCCTTTGACTGATGCAAGGAAATGATCATATCTAACTGACGAAATCAGACTCAAAAGCTTTACACTGATTACATGTGTTCCAGTTACGTGAAAAATATCGATACGAAATCCCACCAAGTAAGAGCAACGTGCTGTGATCCTCTTTCTACCCGTGGAAGGAATGACACCTACCGAAATTTTTTCGCGAATCGAAACGATTTACAGCGAAGGTGTTATGAACAGAACGAGTGTGTTTAAGTGGTGTAGGGAGTTATGTTGGGGGTAGAATAAATGTTCATAACGAACACAGGAGTGGAAGACCATCAATTTTGACTGATGAGTTGGTGCAAACAATCGAGGGAAATGTTCGTGAAGACCTCCGACTGACCGTGGACGAAATTTCTGCAATGTTTCCTCAACTCTCCTGTTCTCTCCTACACGAAACACTCGCAGAAACGCTGTGTATCGAAAACTGTGCGCAAGATGGGTCTCATTTTTTATTTCTATTTGTCGGTTTCGTTTCATTTTCTTGAAATATTTCTATAACAGCACAATAAAAATCTGGTCACTAGCGGCCGCGCCTCTTGAGCGATTTGAAGGTAAGGATTCTCTATGTTCTACTTTCACTGAGACAAAAAGACAGTCGTCACAGAGGCATCACACTAATTCACCATATGCCAAAAATTCAAAACAAAACCCTCAGTATTTTGGAATCGAAAAGGAATGTTTTTGGTGGAATTTCTGTCTCGGGTGGAGACCATCAATGCACAGCGACATTGTGAGTTCCTAAAAAATTCAAAAGGAGTGTGCTCGTTCCACGACAACGCCCGTTCTCACACAGCCTTGACCACCGAGGTGCTCATGGACTCATTTAGTAGGGATGTTTTGAACCGCACCTCGTATTCCACTGACTTAGCACCTGCAAATTAACATCTTTCCACCTCCCTGAGGGCACACATGAGTGTTTCTAAAGTTGAAACCGATGATCAGATGCAGAGAGAGGTTCTGAAGTGGGGGCGTGAGGTGGTGGGAGAGTTTTCAAAGAGGGCATAATGAAGCTTGGACCACAGCTCACCATATGCATTGAACGGGATGGCGATTACGTGGAAAATAGTAAACAAGTGTTTTAACAATACCCCACAATGTTTTCACATACACTTTCTCTAAAAAATAAAAAAATATCTTATACTTTCTGAACGTGCACTATTAAATACACTCCTGGAAATTGAAATAAGAACACCGTGAATTCATTGTCCCAGGAAGGGGAAACTTTATTGACACATGGTTCAAAATGGTTCAAATGGCTCTGAGCACTATGGGACTCAACTGCTGAGGTCATTAGTCCCCTAGAACTTGGAACTAGTTAAACCTAACTAACCTGAGGACATCACAAACATCCATACCCGAGGCAGGATTCGAACCTGCGACCGTAGCGGTCCTGCGGTTCCAGACTGCAGCGCCTTTAACCGCACGGCCACGACGGCCGGCTATTGACACATTCCTGGGGTCAGATACATCACATGATCACACTGACAGAACCACAGGCACATAGACACAGGCAACAGAGCATGCACAATGTCGGCACTAGTACAGTGTATATCCACCTTTCGCAGCAATGCAGGCTGCTATTCTCCCATGGAGACGATCGTAGAGATGCTGGATGTAGTCCTGTGGAACAGCTTGCCATGCCATTTCCACCTGGCGCCTCAGTTGGACCAGCGTTCGTGCTGGACGTGCAGACCGCGTGAGACGACGCTTCATCCAGTCCCAAACATGCTGAATGAGGGACAGATCCGGAGATGTTGCTGGCCAGGGTAGTTGACTTACACCTTCTAGAGCACGTTGGGTGGCACGGGATACATGCGGACGTGCATTGTCCTGTTGGAACAGCAAGTTCCCTTTCCGGTCTAGGAATGGTAGAACGATGGGTTCGATGCCGGTTTGGATGTACCGTGCACTATTCAGTGTCCCCTCGACGATCACCAGTGGTGTACGGCCAGTGTAGGAGATCGCTCCCCACACCATGATGCCGGGTGTTGGCCCTGTGTGCCTCGGTCGTATGCAGTCCTGATTGTGGCGCTCACCTGCACGGCGCCAAACACGCATACGACCATCATTGGCACCAAGGCAGAAGCGACTCTCATCGCTGAAGACGACACGTCTCCATTCGTCCCTCCATTCACGCCTGTCGCGACACCACTGGAGGCGGGCTTCACGATGTTGGGGCGTGAGCGGAAGACGGCCTAACGGTGTGCGGGACCGTAGCCCAGCTTCATGGAGACGGTTGCGAATGGTCCTCGCCGATACCCCAGGAGCAACAGTGTCCCTAATTTGCTGAGAAGTGGCGGTGCGGTCCCCTACGGCACTGCATAGGATCCTACGGCCTTGGCGTGCATCCGTGCGTCGCTGCGGTCCGGTCCCAGGTCGACGGGCACGTGCACCTTCCGCCGACCACTGGCGACAACATCGATGTACTGTGGAGACCTCACGCCCCACGTGTTGAGCAATTCGGCGGTACGTCCACCCGGCCTCCCGCATGCCCACTATACGCCCTCGCTCAAAGTCCGTCAACTGCACATACGGTTCACGTCCACGCTGTCGCGGCATGCTACCAGTGTTAAAGACTGCAATGGAGCTCCGTATGCCACGGCAAACTGGCTGACACTGACGGCGGCGGTGCACAAATGCTGCGCAGCTAGCGCCATTCGACGGCCAACACCGCGGTTCCTGGTGTGTCCGCTGTGCCGTGCGTGTGATCATTGCTTGTACAGCCCTCTCGCAGTGTCCGGAGCAAGTAAGGTGGGTCTGACACACCGGTATCAATGTGTTCTTTTTTCCATTTCCAGGAGTGTATTTGAGGTGTCTTTAAAAAAAACCGAAGTGCATTTGGTACCTACCTACCAAGTTATTATTCGACATAAGAGTTTTCTGGGTTTGGTACCGCGTCATAATGTAAAAACTACTGCTGCTATAGAAAAGCCAACGTTTCGGCCACGATTGCAGCGGCCCTCTTCTGGGTCTAATGGTGCCTTCTAGCTATGCAGTGTCCATTATATTTTGTTGTTAGTGTTCACTGCGCATGCCATTACGTCATAATTTTAAAAAGATAGTTAGTTTATAGGTCACTTAAGGAAGAAGGAGAGGGAACTTTATTTTAATAGGTTATTGCGGTGGAGGGAGAACGTGACCTCTGTTGACCATTGGCTCTCAGGTACGTGCCATGATTGGTGGCCATAGTCGAATGAGAAGTTGGCTGTTGTTTACCAACTGCTGGACGTCGGCCGCGCGGCGGCAGTTACTCGCCGGTGGTGCTCGTGCCTTCGCCACGTTGGAGTGCAGCCTGTCTTCTATAGTGGTCGTAGGATCCAGGACGTGCTAGGCTCCACCAAGGACAAGGTGGATGCATTACACACTGCAGGCGTTTACAAGGTGGAATGCGCATGTGGAGAGGCATACATCGGCGAGACTGGTAGGCCAATAGCAACGCGCATTCGGGAGCACGAGCGTTACGTTCGTCTAGGGCAACGCAATAAATGCGCAGTGGCAGAACATCACCATGACTGCGGCAAAGAAATAAAATTCGGCGAAGCCTGTGTGTTGGCCAAGCAGTCAATTATGATGAAACGCAAAATCAGAGAGGCCATCGACATACTCAAACACCCTAACAACATGAACAGGCCTTGGCCACGTTGGAGTGCAGCCTGTCTCCTATAGTGGTCGTAGGATCCAGGACGTGCTAGGCTCCACCAGGAACAAGGTGGATGCATTACACACTGCAGGCGTTTACAAGGTGGAATGCGAATGTGGAGAGGCATACATCGGCGAGACTGGTAGGCCAATAGCAACGCGCATTCGGAAGCACGAGCGTTACATTCGTCTAGGGCAACGCAATTAATGCGCAGTGACAGAACATCACCATGACTGCGGAAAAGAAATAAAATTCGGCGAAGCCTGTGTGTTGGCCAAGCAGTCAATTATGATGAAACGCAAAATCAGAGAGGCCATCGACATACTCAAACACCCTAACAACATGAACAGGCCTTGGCCACGTTGGAGTGCAGCCTGTCTCCTATAGTGGTCGTAGGATCCAGGACGTGCTAAGCTCCACCAGGAACAAGGTGGATGCATTACACACTGCAGGCGTTTACAAGGTGGAATGCGAATGTGGAGAGGCATACATCGGCGAGACTGGTAGGCCAATAGCAACGCGCATTCGGAAGCACGAGCGTTACATTCGTCTAGGGCAACGCAATAAATGCGCAGTGACAGAACATCACCATGACTGCGGCAAAGAAATAAAATTCGGCGAAGCCTGTGTGTTGGCCAAGCAGTCAATTATGATGAAACGCAAAATCAGAGAGGCCATCGACATACTCAAACACCCTAACAACATGAACAGGCCTTGGCCACGTTGGAGTGCAGCCTGTCTCCTATAGTGGTCGTAGGATCCAGGACGTGCTAGGCTCCACCAGGAACAAGGTGGATGCATTTCACACTGCAGGCGTTTACAAGGTGGAATGCGAATGTGGAGAGGCATACATCGGCGAGACTGGTAGGCCAATAGCAACGCGCATTCGGGAGCACGAGCGTTACGTTCGTCTAGGGCAACACAATACATCCGCAGTGGCAGAACATCACCATGACTGCGGCAAAGAAATAAAATTCGGCGAAGCCTGTGTGTTGGCCAAGCAGCCAATTATGATGAAACGCAAAATCAGAGAGGCCATCGACATACTCAAACACCCTAACAACATGAACAGGCCTTGGCCACGTTGGAGTGCAGCCTGTCTCCTATAGTGGTCGTAGGATCCAGGACGTGCTAGGCTCCACCAGGAACAAGGTGGATGCATTACACACTGCAGGCGTTTACAAGGTGGAATGCGAATGTGGAGAGGCATACATCGGCGAGACTGGTAGGCCAATAGCAACGCGCATTCGGGAGCACGAGCGTTACGTTCGTCTAGGGCAACACAATACATCCGCAGTGGCAGAACATCACCATGACTGCGGCAAAGAAATAAAATTCGGCGAAGCCTGTGTGTTGGCCAAGCAGTCAATTATGATGAAACGCAAAATCAGAGAGGCCATCGACATACTCAAACACCCTAACAACATGAACAGGCCTTGGCCACGTTGGAGTGCAGCCTGTCTCCTATAGTGGTCGTAGGATCCAGGACGTGCTAGGCTCCACCAGGAACAAGGTGGATGCATTACACACTGCAGGCGTTTACAAGGTGGAATGCGAATGTGGAGAGGCATACATCGGCGAGACTGGTAGGCCAATAGCAACGCGCATTCGGAAGCACGAGCGTTACGTTCGTCCAGGGCAAGGCAATTAATGCGCAGTGACAGAACATCACCATGACTGCGGTAAAGAAATAAAATTCGGCGAAGCCTGTGTGTTGGCCAAGCAGTCAATTATGATGAAACGCAAAATCAGAGAGGCCATCGACATACTCAAACACCCTAACAACATGAACAGGCCTTGGCCACGTTGGAGTGCCGCCTGTCTCCTATAGTGGTCGTAGGATCCAGGACGTGCTAGGCTCCACCAGGAACAAGGTGGATGCATTACACACTGCAGGCGTTTACAAGGTGGAATGCGAATGTGGACAGGCATACATCGGCGAGTCTGGTAGGCCAATAGCAACGCGCATTCGGGAGCACGAGCGTTACGTTCGTCTAGGGCAACACAATACATCCGCAGTGGCAGAACATCACCATGACTGCGGCAAAGAAATAAAATTCGGCGAAGCCTGTGTGTTGGACAAGCAGTCAATTATGATGAAACGCAAAATCAGAGAGGCCATCGACATACTCAAACACCCTAACAACATGAACAGGCCTTGGCCACGTTGGAGTGCAGCCTGTCTCCTATAGTGGTCGTAGGATCCAGGACGTGCTAGGCTCCACCAGGAACAAGGTGGATGCATTACACACTGCAGGCGTTTACAAGGTGGAATGCGAATGTGGAGAGGCATACATCGGCGAGACTGGTAGGCCAATAGCAACGCGCATTCGGAAGCACGAGCGTTACATTCGTCTAGGGCAACGCAATTAATGCGCAGTGACAGAACATCACCATGACTGCGGTAAAGAAATAAAATTCGGCGAAGCCTGTGTGTTGGCCAAGCAGTCAATTATGATGAAACGCAAAATCAGAGAGGCCATCGACATACTCAAACACCCTAACAACATGAACAGGCCTTGGCCACGTTGGAGTGCAGCCTGTCTCCTATAGTGGTCGTAGGATCCAGGACGTGCTAGGCTCCACCAGGAACAAGGTGGATGCATTACACACTGCAGGCGTTTACAAGGTGGAATGCGAATGTGGAGAGGCATACATCGGCGAGACTGGTAGGCCAATAGCAACGCGCATTCGGAAGCACGAGCTTTACGTTCGTCTAGGGCAACGCAATTAATGCGCAGTGACAGAACATCACCATGACTGCGGTAAAGAAATAAAATTCGGCGAAGCCTGTGTGTTGGCCAAGCAGTCAATTATGATGAAACGCAAAATCAGAGAGGCCATCGACATACTCAAACACCCTAACAACATGAACAGGCCTTCGCCACGTTGGAGTGCAGCCTGTCTCCTATAGTGGTCGTAGGATCCAGGACGTGCTAGGCTCCACCAGGAACAAGGTGGATGCATTACACACTGCAGGCGTTTACAAGGTGGAATGCGAATGTGGAGAGGCATACATCGGCGAGACTGGTAGGCCAATAGCAACGCGCATTCGAAAGCACGAGCGTTACATTCGTCTAGGGCAACGCAATAAATGCGCAGTGACAGAACATCACCATGACTGCGGTAAAGAAATAAAATTCGGCGAAGCCTGTGTGTTGGCCAAGCAGTCAATTATGATGAAACGCAAAATCAGAGAGGCCATCGACATACTCAAACACCCTAACAACATGAACAGGCCTTGGCCACGTTGGAGTGCAGCCTGTCTCCTATAGTGGTCGTAGGATCCAGGACGTGCTAGGCTCCACCAGGAACAAGGTGGATGCATTACACACTGCAGGCGTTTACAAGGTGGAATGCGAATGTGGAGAGGCATACATCGGCGAGACTGGTAGGCCAATAGCAACGCGCATTCGGAAGCACGAGCGTTACATTCGTCTAGGGCAACGCAATTAATGCGCAGTGACGGAACATCACCATGACTGCGGTAAAGAAATAAAATTCGGCGAAGCCTGTGTGTTGGCCAAGCAGTCAATTATGATGAAACGCAAAATCAGAGAGGCCATCGACATACTCAAACACCCTAACAACATGAACAGGCCTTCGCCACGTTGGAGTGCAGCCTGTCTCCTATAGTGGTCGTAGGATCCAGGACGTGCTAGGCTCCACCAGGAACAAGGTGGATGCATTACACACTGCAGGCGTTTACAAGGTGGAATGCGAATGTGGAGAGGCATACATCGGCGAGACTGGTAGGCCAATAGCAACGCGCATTCGGAAGCACGAGCGTTACATTCGTCTAGGGCAACGCAATTAATGCGCAGTGACAGAACATCACCATGACTGCGGAAAAGAAATAAATTTCGGCGAAGCCTGTGTGTTGGCCAAGCAGTCAATTAAGATGAAACGCAAAATCAGAGAGGCCATCGACATACTCAAACACCCTAACAACAAGAACAGGCCTTGGCCACGTTGGAGTGCAGCCTGTCTCCTATAGTGGTCGTAGGATCCAGGACGTGCTAGGCTCCACCAGGAACAAGGTGGATGCATTACACACTGCAGGCGTTTACAAGGTGGAATGCGAATGTGGAGAGGCATACATCGGCGAGACTGGTAGGCCAATAGCAACGCGCATTCGAAAGCACGAGCGTTACATTCGTCTAGGGCAACGCAATTAATGCGCAGTGACAGAACATCACCATGACTGCGGAAAAGAAATAAAATTCGGCGAAGCCTGTGTGTTGGCCAAGCAGTCAATTACGATGAAACGCAAAATCAGAGAGGCCATCGACATACTCAAACACCCTAACAACATGAACAGGCCTTGGCCACGTTGGAGTGCAGCCTGTCTCCTATAGTGGTCGTAGGATCCAGGACGTGCTAGGCTCCACCAGGAACAAGGTGGATGCATTACACACTGCAGGCGTTTACAAGGTGGAATGCGAATGTGGACAGGCATACATCGGCGAGACTGGTAGGCCAATAGCAACGCGCATTCCGGAGCACGAGCGTTACGTTCGTCTAGGGCAACACAATACATCCGCAGTGGCAGAACATCACCATGACTGCATAAAAGAAATAAAATTCGGCGAAGCCTGTGTGTTCGCCAAGCAGTCAATTATGACGAAACGCAAAATCAGAGAGGCCATCGACATACTCAAACACCCTAACAACATGAACAGGCCTTGGCCACGTTGGAGTGCAGCCTGTCTCCTATAGTGGTCGTAGGATCCAGGACGTGCTAGGCTCCACCAGGAACAAGGTGGATGCATTACACACTGCAGGCGTTTACAAGGTGTAATGCGAATGTGGAGAGGCATCCATCGGCGAGACTGGTAGGCCAATAGCAACGCGCATTCGGAAGCACGAGCGTTACATTCGTCTAGGGCAACGCAATTAATATGCAGTGACAGAACGTCACCATGACTGCGGAAAAGAAATAAAATTCGGCAAAGCCTGTGTGTTGGCCATGCAGTCAATTATGATGAAACGCAAAATCAGAGAGGCCATCGACATACTCAAACACCCTAACAACATGAACAGGCCTTGGCCACGTTGGAGTGCAGCCTGTCTCCTATAGTGGTCGTAGGATCCAGGACGTGCTAGGCTCCACCAGGAACAAGGTGGATGCATTACACACTGCAGGCGTTTACAAGGTGGAATGCGAATGTGGACAGGCATACATCGGTGACACTGATAGGCCAATAGCAACGCGCATTCGGGAGCACGAGCGTTACGTTCGTCTAGGGCAACACAATACATCCGAAGTGGCAGAACATCACCATGACTGCGGAAAAGAAATAAAATTCGGCGAAGCCTGTGTGTTGGCCAAGCAGTCAATTATGACGAAACGCAAAATCAGAGAGGCCATCGACATACTCAAACACCCTAACAACATGAACAGGCCTTGGCCACGTTGGAGTGCAGCCTGTCTCCTATAGTGGTCGTAGGATCCAGGACGTGCTAGGCTCCACCAGGAACAAGGTGGATGCATTACACACTGCAGGCGTTTACAAGGTGGAATGCGAATGTGGAGAGGCATACATCGGCGAGACTGGTAGGCCAATAGCAACGCGCATTCGGAAGCACGAGCGTTACATTCGTCTAGGGCAACGCAATTAATGCGCAGTGACAGAACATCACCATGACTGCGGAAAAGAAATACAATTCGGCGAAGCCTGTGTGTTGGCCAAGCAGTCAATTATGATGAAACGCAAAATCAGAGAGGCCATCGACATACTCAAACACCCTAACAACATGAACTGGCCTTGGCCACGTTGGAGTGCAGCCTTTCTCCTATAGTGGTCGTAGGATCCAGGACGTGCTAGGCTCCACCAGGAACAAGGTGGATGCATTACACACTGCAGGCGTTTACAAGGTGGAATGCGAATGTGGACAGGCATACAGTGGCGTAACTGGTAGGCCAATAGCAACGCGCATTCGGGAGCACGAGCGTTACGTTCGTCTAGGGCAACACAATACATCCGCAGTGGCAGAACATCACCATGACTGCGGAAAAGAAATAAAATTCGGCGAAGCCTGTGTGTTGGCCAAGCAGTCAATTATGATGAAACGCAAAATCAGAGAGGCCATCGACATACTCAAACACCCTAACAACATGAACAGGCCTTGGCCACGTTGGAGTGCAGCCTGTCTCCTATAGTGGTCGTAGGATCCAGGACGTGCTACGCTCCACCAGGAACAAGGTGGATGCATTACACACTGCAGGCGTTTACAAGGTGGAATGCGAATGTGGAGAGGCATACATCGGCGAGACTGGTAGGCCAATAGCAACGCGCATTCGGAAGCACGAGCGTTACATTCGTCTAGGGCAACGCAATTAATGCGCAGTGAGAGAACATCACCATGACTGCGGAAAAGAAATAAAATTCGGCGAAGCCTGTGTGTTGGCCAAGCAGTCAATTATGATGAAACGCAAAATCAGAGAGGCCATCGACATACTCAAACACCCTAACAACATGAACAGGCCTTGGCCACGTTGGAGTGCAGCCTGTCTCCTATAGTGGTCGTAGGATCCAGGACGTGCTAGGCTCCACCAGGAACAAGGTGGATGCATTACACACTGCAGGCGTTTACAAGGTGGAATGCGAATGTGGACAGGCATACATCGGCGAGACTGGTAGGCCAATAGCAACGCGCATTCCGGAGCACGAGCGTTACGTTCGTCTAGGGCAACACAATACATCCGCAGTGGCAGAACATCACCATGACTGCATAAAAGAAATAAAATTCGGCGAAGCCTGTGTGTTCGCCAAGCAGTCTATTATGACGAAACGCAAAATCAGAGAGGCCATCGACATACTCAAACACCCTAACAACATGAACAGGCCTTGGCCACGTTGGAGTGCAGCCTGTCTCCTATAGTGGTCGTAGGATCCAGGACGTGCTAGGCTCCACCAGGAACAAGGTGGATGCATTACACACTGCAGGCGTTTACAAGGTGTAATGCGAATGTGGAGAGGCATACATCGGCGAGACTGGTAGGCCAATAGCAACGCGCATTCGGAAGCACGAGCGTTACATTCGTCTAGGGCAACGCAATTAATATGCAGTGACAGAACGTCACCATGACTGCGGAAAAGAAATAAAATTCGGCGAAGCCTGTGTGTTGGCCATGCAGTCAATTATGATGAAACGCAAAATCAGAGAGGCCATCGACATACTCAAACACCCTAACAACATGAACAGGCCTTGGCCACGTTGGAGTGCAGCCTGTCTCCTATAGTGGTCGTAGGATCCAGGACGTGCTAGGCTCCACCAGGAACAAGGTGGATGCATTACACACTGCAGGCGTTTACAAGGTGGAATGCGAATGTGGACAGGCATACATCGGCGAGACTGATAGGCCAATAGCAACGCGCATTCGGGAGCACGAGCGTTACGTTCGTCTAGGGCAACACAATACATCCGCAGTGGCAGAACATCACCATGACTGCGGAAAAGAAATAAAATTCGGCGAAGCCTGTGTGTTGGCCAAGCAGTCAATTATGACGAAACGCAAAATCAGAGAGGCCATCGACATACTCAAACACCCTAACAACATGAACAGGCCTTGGCCACGTTGGAGTGCAGCCTGTCTCCTATAGTGGTCGTAGGATCCAGGACGTGCTAGGCTCCACCAGGAACAAGGTGGATGCATTACACACTGCAGGCGTTTACAAGGTGGAATGCGAATGTGGAGAGGCATACATCGGCGAGACTGGTAGGCCAATAGCAACGCGCATTCGGAAGCACGAGCGTTACATTCGTCTAGGGCAACGCAATTAATGCGCAGTGACAGAACATCACCATGACTGCGGAAAAGAAATACAATTCGGCGAAGCCTGTGTGTTGGCCAAGCAGTCAATTATGATGAAACGCAAAATCAGAGAGGCCATCGACATACTCAAACACCCTAACAACATGAACTGGCCTTGGCCACGTTGGAGTGCAGCCTGTCTCCTATAGTGGTCGTAGGATCCAGGACGTGCTAGGCTCCACCAGGAACAAGGTGGATGCATTACACACTGCAGGCGTTTACAAGGTGGAATGCGAATGTGGACAGGCATACAGTGGCGTAACTGGTAGGCCAATAGCAACGCGCATTCGGGAGCACGAGCGTTACGTTCGTCTAGGGCAACACAATACATCCGCAGTGGCAGAACATCACCATGACTGCGGAAAAGAAATAAAATTCGGCGAAGCCTGTGTGTTGGCCAAGCAGTCAATTACGACGAAACGCAAAATCAGAGAGGCCATCGACATACTCAAACACCCTAACAACATGAACAGGCCTTGGCCACGTTGGAGTGCAGCCTGTCTCCTATAGTAGTCGTAGGATCCAGGACGTGCTAGGCTCCACCAGGAACAAGGTGGATCCATTACACACTGCAGGCGTTTACAAGGTGGAATGCGAATGTGGAGAGGCATACATCGGCGAGACTGGTAGGCCAATAGCAACGCGCATTCGGAAGCACGAGCGTTACATTCGTCTAGGGCAACGCAATAAATGCGCAGTGACAGAACATCACCATGACTGCGGAAAAGAAATAAAATTCGGCGAAGCCTGTGTGTTGGCCAAGCAGCCAATTATGATGAAACGCAAAATCAGAGAGGCCATCGACATACTCAAACACCCTAACAACATGAACAGGCCTTCGCCACGTTGGAGTGCAGCCTGTCTCCTATAGTGGTCGTAGGATCCAGGACGTGCTAGGCTCCACCAGGAACAAGGTGGATGCATTACACACTGCAGGCGTTTACAAGGTGGAATGCGAATGTGGAGAGGCATACATCGGCGAGACTGGTAGGCCAATAGCAACGCGCATTCGGAAGCACGAGCGTTACAATCGTCTAGGGCAACGCAAATAATGCGCAGTGACAGAACATCACCACGACTGCGGAAAAGAAATAAAATTCGGCGAAGCCTGTGTGTTGGCCAAGCAGTCAATTATGATGAAACGCAAAATCAGAGAGGCCATCGACATACTCAAACACCCTAACAACATGAACAGGCCTTGGCCACGTTGGAGTGCAGCCTGTCTCCTATAGTGGTCGTAGGATCCAGGACGTGCTAGGCTCCACCAGGAACAAGGTGGATGCATTACACACTGCAGGCGTTTACAAGGTGGAATGCGAATGTGGGCAGCCATACATCGGCGAGACTGGTAGGCCAATAGCAACGCGCATTCGGGAGCACGAGCGTTACGTTCGTCTAGGGCAACACAATACATCCGCAGTGGCAGAACATCACCATGACTGCGGAAAAGAAATAAAATTCGGCGAAGCCTGTGTGTTGGCCAAGCAGTCAATTATGACGAAACGCAAAATCAGAGAGGCCATCGACATACTCAAACACCCTAACAACATGAACAGGCCTTGGCCACGTTGGAGTGCAGCCTGTCTCCTATAGTGGTCGTAGGATCCAGGACGTGCTAGGCTCCACCAGGAACAAGGTGGATGCATTACACACTGCAGGCGTTTACAAGGTGGAATGCGAATGTGGAGAGGCATACATCGGCGAGACTGGTAGGCCAATAGCAACGCGCATTCGGAAGCACGAGCGTTACATTCGTCTAGGGCAACGCAATTAATGCGCAGTGACAGAACATCACCATGACTCCGGAAAAGAAATAAAATTCGGCGACGCCTGTGTGTTGGCCATGCAGTCAATTATGATGAAACGCAAAATCAGAGAGGCCATCGACATACTCAAACACCCTAACAACATGAACAGGCCTTGGCCACGTTGGAGTGCAGTCTGTCTCCTATAGTGGTCGTAGGATCCAGGACGTGCTAGGCTCCACCAGGAACAAGGTGGATGCATTACACACTGCAGGCGTTTACAAGGTGGAATGCGAATGTGGACAGGCATACATCGGCGAGACTGGTAGGCCAATAGCAACGCGCATTCGGGAGCACGAGCGTTACGTTCGTCTAGGGCAACACAATACATCCGCAGTGGCAGAACATCACCATGACTGCGGAATAGAAATAAAATTCGGCGAAGCCTGTGTGTTGGCCAAGCAGTCAATTATGACGAAACGCAAAATCAGAGAGGCCATCGACATACTCAAACACCCTAACAACATGAACAGGCCTTGGCCACGTTGGAGTGCAGCCTGTCTCCTATAGTGGTCGTAGGATCCAGGACGTGCTAGGCTCCACCAGGAACAAGGTGGATGCATTACACACTGCAGGCGTTTACAAGGTGGAATGCGAATGTGGAGAGGCATACATCGGCGAGACTGGTAGGCCAATAGCAACGCGCATTCGGAAGCACGAGCGTTACATTCGTCTAGGGCAACGCAATTAATGCGCAGTGACAGAACATCACCATGACTGCGGAAAAGAAATACAATTCGGCGAAGCCTGTGTGTTGGCCAAGCAGTCAATTATGATGAAACGCAAAATCAGAGAGGCCATCGACATACTCAAACACCCTAACAACATGAACTGGCCTTGGCCACGTTGGAGTGCAGCCTGTCTCCTATAGTGGTCGTAGGATCCAGGATGTGCTAGGCTCCACCAGTAACAAGGTGGATGCATTACACACTGCAGGCGTTTACAAGGTGGAATGCGAATGTGGACAGGCATACAGTGGCGAGACTGGTAGGCCAATAGCAACGCGCATTCGGGAGCACGAGCGTTACGTTCGTCTAGGGCAACACAATACATCCGCAGTGGCAGAACATCACCATGACTGCGGAAAAGAAATAAAATTCGGCGAAGCCTGTGTGTTGGACAAGCAGTCAATTATGACGAAACGCAAAATCAGAGAGGCCATCGACATACTCAAACACCCTAACAACATGAACAGGCCTTGGCCACGTTGGAGTGCAGCCTGTCTCCTATAGTAGTCGTAGGATCCAGGACGTGCTAGGCTCCACCAGGAACAAGGTGGATCCATTACACACTGCAGGCGTTTACAAGGTGGAATGCGAATGTGGAGAGGCATACATCGGCGAGACTGGTAGGCCAATAGCAACGCGCATTCGGGAGCACGAGCGTTACGTTCGTCTAGGGCAACACAATACATCCGCAGTGGCAGAACATCACCATGACTGCGGCAAAGAAATAAAATTCGGCGAAGCCTGTGTGTTGGCCAAGCTGTCAATTATGATGAAACGCAAAATCAGTGAGGCCATCGACATACTCAAACACCCTAACAACATGAACAGGCCTTGGCCACGTTGGAGTGCAGCCTGTCTCCTGTAGTAGTGGTAGGATCCAGGACGTGCTAGGCTCCACCAGGAACAAGGTGGATGCATTACACACTGCAGGCGTTTACAAGGTGGAATGCGAATGTGGAGAGGCATACATCGGCGAGACTGGTAGGCCAATAGCAACGCGCATTCGGAAGCACGAGCGTTACAATCGTCTAGGGCAACGCAATTAATGCGCAGTGACAGAACATCACCACGACTGCAGAAAAGAAATAAAATTCGGCGAAGCCTGTGTGTTGGCCAAGCAGTCAATTATGATGAAACGCAAAATCAGAGAGGCCATCGACATACTCAAACACCCTAACAACATGAACAGGCCTTGGCCACGTCGGAGTGCAGCCTGTCTCCTATAGTGGTCGTAGGATCCAGGACGTGCTAGGCTCCACCAGTAACAAGGTGGATGCATTACACACTGCAGGCGTTTACAAGGTGGAATGCGAATGTGGACAGGCATACAGTGGCGAGACTGGTAGGCCAATAGCAACGCGCATTCGGGAGCACGAGCGTTACGTTCGTCTAGGGCAACACAATACATCCGCAGTGGCAGAACATCACCATGACTGCGGAAAAGAAATAAAATTCGGCGAAGCCTGTGTGTTGGACAAGCAGTCAATTATGACGAAACGCAAAATCAGAGAGGCCATCGACATACTCAAACACCCTAACAACATGAACAGGCCTTGGCCACGTTGGAGTGCAGCCTGTCTCCTATAGTAGTCGTAGGATCCAGGACGTGCTAGGCTCCACCAGGAACAAGGTGGATCCATTACACACTGCAGGCGTTTACAAGGTGGAATGCGAATGTGGAGAGGCATACATCGGCGAGACTGGTAGGCCAATAGCAACGCGCATTCGGGAGCACGAGCGTTACGTTCGTCTAGGGCAACACAATACATCCGCAGTGGCAGAACATCACCATGACTGCGGCAAAGAAATAAAATTCGGCGAAGCCTGTGTGTTGGCCAAGCTGTCAATTATGATGAAACGCAAAATCAGTGAGGCCATCGACATACTCAAACACCCTAACAACATGAACAGGCCTTGGCCACGTTGGAGTGCAGCCTGTCTCCTGTAGTAGTGGTAGGATCCAGGACGTGCTAGGCTCCACCAGGAACAAGGTGGATGCATTACACACTGCAGGCGTTTACAAGGTGGAATGCGAATGTGGAGAGGCATACATCGGCGAGACTGGTAGGCCAATAGCAACGCGCATTCGGAAGCACGAGCGTTACAATCGTCTAGGGCAACGCAATTAATGCGCAGTGACAGAACATCACCACGACTGCAGAAAAGAAATAAAATTCGGCGAAGCCTGTGTGTTGGCCAAGCAGTCAATTATGATGAAACGCAAAATCAGAGAGGCCATCGACATACTCAAACACCCTAACAACATGAACAGGCCTTGGCCACGTCGGAGTGCAGCCTGTCTCCTATAGTGGTCGTAGGATCCAGGACGTGCTAGGCTCCACCAGTAACAAGGTGGATGCATTACACACTGCAGGCGTTTACAAGGTGGAATGCGAATGTGGACAGGCATACAGTGGCGAGACTGGTAGGCCAATAGCAACGCGCATTCGGGAGCACGAGCGTTACGTTCGTCTAGGGCAACACAATACATCCGCAGTGGCAGAACATCACCATGACTGCGGAAAAGAAATAAAATTCGGCGAAGCCTGTGTGTTGGACAAGCAGTCAATTATGACGAAACGCAAAATCAGAGAGGCCATCGACATACTCAAACACCCTAACAACATGAACTGGCCTTGGCCACGTTGGAGTGCAGCCTGTCTCCTGTAGTAGTCGTAGGATCCAGGACGTGCTAGGCTCCACCAGGAACAAGGTGGATGCATTACACACTGCAGGCGTTTACAAGGTGGAATGCGAATGTGGAGAGGCATACATCGGCGAGACTGGTAGGCCAATAGCAACGCGCATTCGGAAGCACGAGCGTTACATTCGTCTAGGGCAACGCAATAAATGCGCAGTGACAGAACATCACCATGACTGCGGAAAAGAAATAAAATTCGGCGAAGCCTGTGTGTTGGCCAAGCAGTCAATTATGATGAAACGCAAAATCAGAGAGGCCATCGACATACTCAAACACCCTAACAACATGAACAGGCCTTGGCCACGTTGGAGTGCAGCCTGTCTCCTATAGTGGTCGTAGGATCCAGGACGTGCTAGGCTCCACCAGGAACAAGGTGGAAGCATTACACACTGCAGGCGTTTACAAGGTGGAATGCGAATGTGGAGAGGCATACATCGGCGAGACTGGTAGGCCAATAGCAACGCGCATTCGGAAGCACGAGCGTTACAATCGTCTAGGGCAACGCAAATAATGCGCAGTGACAGAACATCACCACGACTGCGGAAAAGGAATAAAATTCGGCGAAGCCTGTGTGTTGGCCAAGCAGTCAATTATGATGAAACGCAAAATCAGAGAGGCCATCGACATACTCAAACACCCTAACAACATGAACAGGCCTTGGCCACGTCGGAGTGCAGCCTGTCTCCTATAGTGGTCGTAGGATCCAGGACGTGCTAGGCTCCACCAGGAACAAGGTGGATGCATTACACACTGCAGGCGTTTACAAGGTGGAATGCGAATGTGGAGAGGCATACATCGGCGAGACTGGTAGGCCAATAGCAACGCGCATTCGGAAGCACGAGCGTTACATTCGTCTAGGGCAACGCAATTAATGCGCAGTGACAGAACATCACCATGACTGCGGAAAAGAAATAAAATTCGGCGAAGCCTGTGTGTTGGCCAAGCAGTCAATTATGATGAAACGCAAAATCAGAGAGGCCATCGACATACTCAAATACCCTAACAACATGAACAGGCCTTGGCCACGTTGGAGTGCAGCCTGTCTCCTATAGTGGTCGTAGGATCCAGGACGTGCTAGGCTCCACCAGGAACAAGGTGGATGCATTACACACTGCAGGCGTTTACAAGGTGGAATGCGAATGTGGAGAGGCATACATCGGCGAGACTGGTAGGCCAATAGCAACGCGCATTCGGGAGCACGAGCGTTACGTTCGTCTAGGGCAACACAATACATCCGCAGTGGCAGAACATCACCATGACTGCGGCAAAGAAATAAAATTCGGCGAAGCCTGTGTGTTGGCCAAGCAGTCAATTATGATGAAACGCAAAATCAGAGAGGCCATCGACATACTCAAACACCCTAACAACATGAACAGGCCTTGGCCACGTCGGAGTGCAGCCTGTCTCCTATAGTGGTCGTAGGATCCAGGACGTGCTAGGCTCCACCAGGAACAAGGTGGATGCATTACACACTGCAGGCGTTTACAAGGTGGAATGCGAATGTGGAGAGGCATACATCGGCGAGACTGGTAGGCCAATAGCAACGCGCATTCGGAAGCAGGAGCGTTACATTCGTCTAGGGCAACGCAATTAATGCGCAGTGACAGAACATCACCATGACTGCGGAAAAGAAATAAAATTCGGCGAAGCCTGTGTGTTGGCCAAGCAGTCAATTATGATGAAACGCAAAATCAGAGAGGCCATCGACATACTCAAATACCCTAACAACATGAACAGGCCTTGGCCACGTTGGAGTGCAGAATGTCTCCTATAGTGGTCGTAGGATCCAGGACGTGCTAGGCTCCACCAGGAACAAGGTGGATGCATTACACACTGCAGGCGTTTACAAGGTGGAATGCGAATGTGGAGAGGCATACATCGGCGAGACTGGTAGGCCAATAGCTACGCGCATTCGGGAGCACGAGCGTTACGTTCGTCTAGGGCAACACAATACATCCGCAGTGGCAGAACATCACCATGACTGCGGCAAAGAAATAAAATTCGGCGAAGCCTGTGTGTTGGCCAAGCAGTCAATTATGATGAAACGCAAAATCAGTGAGGCCATCGACATACTCAAACACCCTAACAACATGAACAGGCCTTGGCCACGTTGGAGTGCAGCCTGTCTCCTGTAGTAGTCGTAGGATCCAGGACGTGCTAGGCTCCACCAGGAACAAGGTGGATGCATTACACACTGCAGGCGTTTACAAGGTGGAATGCGAATGTGGAGAGGCATACATCGGCGAGACTGGTAGGCCAATAGCAACGCGCATTCGGAAGCACGAGCGTTACATTCGTCTAGGGCAACGCAATAAATGCGCAGTGACAGAACATCACCATGACTGCGGAAAAGAAATAAAATTCGGCGAAGCCTGTGTGTTGGCCAAGCAGCCAATTATGATGAAACGCAAAAGCAGAGAGGCCATCGACATACTCAAACACCCTAACAACATGAACAGGCCTTCGCCACGTTGGAGTGCAGCCTGTCTCCTATAGTGGTCGTAGGATCCAGGACGTGCTAGGCTCCACCAGGAACAAGGTGGATGCATTACACACTGCAGGCGTTTACAAGGTGGAATGCGAATGTGGAGAGGCATACATCGGCGAGACTGGTAGGCCAATAGCAACGCGCATTCGGAAGCACGAGCGTTACAATCGTCTAGGGCAACGCAAATAATGCGCAGTGACAGAACATCACCACGACTGCGGAAAAGAAATAAAATTCGGCGAAGCCTGTGTGTTGGCCAAGCAGTCAATTATGATGAAACGCAAAATCAGAGAGGCCATCGACATACTCAAACACCCTAACAACATGAACAGGCCTTGGCCACGTTGGAGTGCAGCCTGTCTCCTATAGTGGTCGTAGGATCCAGGACGTGCTAGGCTCCACCAGGAACAAGGTGGATGCATTACACACTGCAGGCGTTTACAAGGTGGAATGCGAATGTGGACAGCCATGCATCGGCGAGACTGGTAGGCCAATAGCAACGCGCATTCGGGAGCACGAGCGTTACGTTCGTCTAGGGCAACACAATACATCCGCAGTGGCAGAACATCACCATGACTGCGGAAAAGAAATAAAATTCGGCGAAGCCTGTGTGTTGGCCAAGCAGTCAATTATGACGAAACGCAAAATCAGAGAGGCCATCGACATACTCAAACACCCTAACAACATGAACAGGCCTTGGCCACGTTGGAGTGCAGCCTGTCTCCTATAGTGGTCGTAGGATCCAGGACGTGCTAGGCTCCACCAGGAACAAGGTGGATGCATTACACACTGCAGGCGTTTACAAGGTGGAATGCGAATGTGGAGAGGCATACATCGGCGAGACTGGTAGGCCAATAGCAACGCGCATTCGGAAGCACGAGCGTTACATTCGTCTAGGGCAACGCAATTAATGCGCAGTGACAGAACATCACCATGACTGCAGAAAAGAAATAAAATTCGGCGAAGCCTGTGTGTTGGCCATGCAGTCAATTATGATGAAACGCAAAATCAGAGAGGCCATCGACATACTCAAATACCCTAACAACATGAACAGGCCTTGGCCACGTTGGAGTGCAGCCTGTCTCCTATAGTGGTCGTAGGATCCAGGACGTGCTAGGCTCCACGAGGAACAAGGTGGATGCATTACACACTGCAGGCGTTTACAAGGTGGAATGCGAATGTGGACAGGCATACATCGGCGAGACTGGTAGGCCAATAGCAACGCGCATTCGGGAGCACGAGCGTTACGTTCGTCTAGGGCAACACAATACATCCGCAGTGGCAGAACATCACCATGACTGCGGAAAAGAAATAAAATTCGGCGAAGCCTGTGTGTTGGCCAAGCAGTCAATTATGACGAAACGCAAAATCAGAGAGGCCATCGACATACTCAAACACCCTAACAACATGAACAGGCCTTGGCCACGTTGGAGTGCAGCCTGTCTCCTATAGTGGTCGTAGGATCCAGGACGTGCTAGGCTCCACCAGGAACAAGGTGGATGCATTACACACTGCAGGCGTTTACAAGGTGGAATGCGAATGTGGAGAGGCATACATCGGCGGGACTGGTAGGCCAATAGCAACGCGCATTCGGAAGCACGAGCGTTACAATCGTCTAGGGCAACGCAAATAATGCGCAGTGACAGAACATCACCACGACTGCGGAAAAGAAATAAAATTCGGCGAAGCCTGTGTGTTGGCCAAGCAGTCAATTATGATGAAACGCAAAATCAGAGAGGCCATCGACATACTCAAACACCCTAACAACATGAACAGGCCTTGGCCACGTCGGAGTGCAGCCTGTCTCCTATAGTGGTCGTAGGATCCGGGACGTGCTAGGCTCCACCAGGAACAAGGTGGATCCATTACACACTGCAGGCGTTTACAAGGTGGAATGCGAATGTGGAGAGGCATACATCGGCGAGACTGGTAGGCCAATAGCAACGCGCATTCGGAAGCACGAGCGTTACATTCGTCTAGGGCAACGCAATTAATGCGCAGTGACAGAACATCACCATGACTGCGGAAAAGAAATAAAATTCGGCGAAGCCTGTGTGTTGGCCAAGCAGTCAATTATGATGAAACGCAAAATCAGAGAGGCCATCGACATACTCAAATACCCTAACAACATGAACAGGCCTTGGCCACGTTGGAGTGCAGCCTGTCTCCTATAGTGGTCGTAGGATCCAGGACGTGCTAGGCTCCACCAGGAACAAGGTGGATGCATTACACACTGCAGGCGTTTACAAGGTGGAATGCGAATGTGGAGAGGCATACATCGGCGAGACTGGTAGGCCAATAGCAACGCGCATTCGGGAGCACGAGCGTTACGTTCGTCTAGGGCAACACAATACATCCGCAGTGGCAGAACATCACCATGACTGCGGCAAAGAAATAAAATTCGGCGAAGCCTGTGTGTTGGCCAAGCAGTCAATTATGATGAAACGCAAAATCAGAGAGGCCATCGACATACTCAAACACCCTAACAACATGAACAGGCCTTGGCCACGTCGGAGTGCAGCCTGTCTCCTATAGTGGTCGTAGGATCCAGGACGTGCTAGGCTCCACCAGGAACAAGGTGGATGCATTACACACTGCAGGCGTTTACAAGGTGGAATGCGAATGTGGAGAGGCATACATCGGCGAGACTGGTAGGCCAATAGCAACGCGCATTCGGAAGCACGAGCGTTACATTCGTCTAGGGCAACGCAATTAATGCGCAGTGACAGAACATCACCATGACTGCGGAAAAGAAATAAAATTCGGCGAAGCCTGTGTGTTGGCCAAGCAGTCAATTATGATGAAACGCAAAATCAGAGAGGCCATCGACATACTCAAATACCCTAACAACATGAACAGGCCTTGGCCACATTGGAGTGCAGCCTGTCTTCTATAGTGGTCGTAGGATCCAGAACGTGCTAGGCTCCACCAACGACAAGGTGGATGCATTACACACTGCAGGGGTTTACAAGGTGGAATGCGAATGTGGAGAGGCATACATCAGCGAGACTGGTAGGCCAATAGCAATGCGCATTCGGGAGCTCGAGCGTTACGTTCGTCTAGGGCAACACAATAAATCCGCAGTGGCTGACCATCACCATGACTGCGGAAAAGAAATAAAATCCAGCGAAGCCTGTGTGTTGGCCAAGCAGCCTATTATGATGAAACGTAAAATCAGAGAGGCCATCGAAGTACTCAAACAGCCTAACAACATGAACAGGCCTTCGCCACGTTGGAGTGCAGCCTGTCTTCTATAGTGGTCGTAGGATCCAGGATGTGCTAGGCTCCACCAAGGACAAGGTGGATGCATTACACACTGCAGGCGTTTACAAGGTGGAATGCGAATGTGGAGAGGCATACATCAGCGAGACTGGTAGGCCAATAGCAACGCGCATTCGGGAGCTCGAGCGTTACGTTCGTCTAGGGCAACACAATAAATCCGCAGTGGCCGAACATCGCCATGACTGCGGAAAAGAAATAAAATCCAGCGAAGCCTGTGTGTTGGCCAAGCAGCCAATTATGATGAAACGCAAAATCAGAGAGGCCATCGAAGTACTCAAACAGCCTAACAACATGAACAGGCCTTCGCCACGTTGGAGTGCAGCCTGTCTTCTATAGTGGTCGTAGGATCCAGGACGTGCTAGGCTCCACCAAGGACAAGGTGGATGCATTACACACTGCTGGCGTTTACAAGGTGGAATGCGAACGCGGAGAGGCATACATCAGCGAGACTGGTAGGCCAATAGCAACGCGCATTCGGGAGCTCGAGCGTTACGTTCGTCTAGGGCAACACAATAAATCCGCAGTGGCTGAACATCACCATGACTGCGGAAAAGAAATAAAATCCAGCGAAGCCTGTGTGTTGGCCAAGCAGCCAATTATGATGAAACGCAAAATCAGAGAGGCCATCGAAGTACTCAAACAGCCTAACAACATGAACAGGCCTTCGCCACGTCGGAGTGCAGCCTGTCTTCTATAGTGGTCGTAGGATCCAGGACGTGCTAGGCTCCACCAAGGACAAGGTGTATGCATTACACACTGCAGGCGTTTACAAGGTGGAATGCGAATGCGGAGAGGCATACATCGGCGAGACTGGTAGGCCAATAGCAACGCGCATTCGGGAGCTCGAGCGTTACGTTCGTCTAGGGCAACACAATAAATCCGCAGTGGCAGAACATCACCATGACTGCGGAAAAGAAATAAAATCCAGCGAAGCCTGCGTGTTGGCCAAGCAGCCAATTATGATGAAACGCAAAATCAGAGAGGCCATCGACATACTCAAACACCCTAACAACATGATCAGGCCTTGGCCACGTTGGAGTGCAGCCTGTCTCCTATAGTGGTCGTAGGATCCAGGACGTGCTAGGCTCCACCAGGAACAAGGTGGATGCATTACTCACTGCAGGCGTTTACAAGGTGGAATGCGAATGTGGAGAGGCATACATCGGCGAGACTGGTAGGCCAATAGCAATGCGCATTCGGAAGCACGAGCGTTACATTCGTCTAGGGCAACGCAATAAATGCGCAGTGACAGAACATCACCATGACTGCGGAAAAGAAATAAAATTCGGCGAAGCCTGTGTGTTGGCCAAGCAGTCAATTATGATGAAACGCAAAATCAGAGAGGCCATCGACATACTCAAACACCCTAACAACATGATCAGGCCTTGGCCACGTTGGAGGGCAGCCTGTCTCCTATAGTGGTCGTAGGATCCAGGACGTGCTAGGCTCCACCAGGAACAAGGTGGATGCATTACACACTGCAGGCGTTTACAAGGTGGAATGCGAATGTGGAGAGGCATACATCGGCGAGACTGGTAGGCCAATAGCAACGCGCATTCGGAAGCTCGAGCGTTACATTCGTCTAGGGCAACGCAATTAATGCGCAGTGACAGAACATCACCATGACTGCGGTAAAGAAATAAAATTCGGCGAAGCCTGTGTGTTGGCCAAGCAGTCAATTATGATGAAACGCAAAATCAGAGAGGCCATCGACATACTCAAACACCCTAACAACATGAACAGGCCTTGGCCACGTTGGAGTGCAGCCTGTCTCCTATAGTGGTCGTAGGATCCAGGACGTGCTAGGCTCCACCAGGAACAAGGTGGATGCATTACACACTGCAGGCGTTTACAAGGTGGAATGCGAATGTGGAGAGGCATACATTGGCGAGACTGGTAGGCCAATAGCAACGCGCATTCGGGAGCACGAGCGTTACGTTCGTCTAGGGCAACGCAATTAATGCGCAGTGGCAGAACATCACCATGACTGCGGCAAAGAAATAAAATTCGGCGAAGCCTGTGTGTTGGCCAAGCAGTCAATTATGATGAAACGCAAAATCAGAGAGGCCATCGACATACTCAAACACCCTAACAACATGAACAGGCCTTGGCCACGTTGGAGTGCAGCCTGTCTCCTATAGTGGTCGTAGGATCCAGGACGTGCTAGGCTCCACCAGGAACAAGGTGGATGCATTACACACTGCAGGCGTTTACAAGGTGGAATGCGAATGTGGAGAGGCATACATCGGCGAGACTGGTAGGCCAATAGCAACGCGCATTCGGAAGCACGAGCGTTACATTCGTCTAGGGCAACACAATACATCCGCAGTGGCAGAACATCACCATGACTGCGGAAAAGAAATAAAATCCAGCTAACCTGTGTGTTGGCCAAGCAGCCAATTATGATGAAACGCAAAATCAGAGAGGCCATCGAAATACTCAAACACCCTAACAACATGAACAGGCCTTGGCCACGTTGGAGTGCAGCCTGTCTCCTATAGTGGTCGTAGGATCCAGGACGTGCTAGGCTCCACCAGGAACAAGGTGGATGCATTACACACTGCAGGCGTTTACAAGGTGGAATGCGAATGTGGAGAGGCATACATCGGCGAGACTGGTGGGCCAATAGCAACGCGCATTCGGGAGCACGAGCGTTATGTTCGTCTAGGGCAACGCAATTAATGCGCAGTGACAGAACATCACCATGACTGCGGTAAAGAAATAAAATTCGGCGAAGCCTGTGTGTTGGCCAAGCAGTCAATTATGATGAAACGCAAAATCAGAGAGGCCATCGACATACTCAAACACCCTAACAACATGAACAGGCCTTGGCCACGTTGAAGTGCAGCCTGTCTCCTATAGTGGTCGTAGGATCCAGGACGTGCTAGGCTCCACCAGGAACAAGGTGGATGCATTACACACTGCAGGCGTTTACAAGGTGGAATGCGAATGTGGAGAGGCATACATTGGCGAGACTGGTAGGCCAATAGCAACGCGCATTCGGAAGCACGAGCGTTACTTTCGTCTAGGGCAACGCAATAAATGCGCAGTGACAGAACATCACCATGACTGCGGAAAAGAAATAAAATTCGGCGAAGCCTGTGTGTTGGCCAAGCAGCCAATTATGATGAAACGCAAAATCAGAGAGGCCATCGACATACTCAAACACCCTAACAACATGAACAGGCCTTGGCCACGTTGGAGTGCAGCCTGTCTCCTATAGTGGTCGTAGGATCCAGGACGTGCTAGGCTCCACCAGGAACAAGGTGGATGCATTACACACTGCAGGCGTTTACAAGGTGGAATGCGAATGTGGAGAGGCATACATCGGCGAGACTGGTAGGCCAATAGCAACGCGCATTCGGGAGCACGAGCGTTACGTTCGTCTAGGGCAACATAATACATCCGCAGTGGCAGAACATCACCATGACTGCGGCAAAGAAATAAAATTCAGCGAAGCCTGTGTGTTGGCCGAGCAGCCAATTATGATGAAACGCAAAATCAGAGAGGCAATCGAAATACTCACACACCCTAGACACCCTAACAGCATGAACAGGCCTTCGCCACGTTGGAGTGCAGCCTGTCTTCTATAGTGGTCGTAGGATCCAGGACGTGCTAGGCTCCACCAAGGACAAGGTGGATGCATTACACACTGCAGGCGTTTACAAGGTGGAATGCGAATGCGGAGAGGCATACATCGGCGAGACTGGTAGGCCAATAGCAACGCGCATTCGGGAGCTCGAGCGTTACGTTCGTCTAGGGCAACACAATAAATCCGCAGTGGCAGAACATCACCATGACTGCGGAAAAGAAATAAAATCCAGCGAAGCCTGTGCGTTGGCCAAGCAGCCAATTATGATGAAACGCAAAATCAGAGAGGCCATCGAAGTACTCAAACAGCCTAACAACATGAACAGGCCTTCGCCACGTTGGAGTGCAGCCTGTCTTCTATAGTGGTCGTAGGATCCAGGACGTGCTAGGCTCCACCAAGGACAAGGTGGATGCATTACACACTGCAGGCGTTTACAAGGTGGAATGCGAATGTGGAGAGGCACACATCGGCGAGACTGGTAGGTCAATAGCAACGCGCATTAGGGAGCTCGAGCGTTACGTTCGTCTAGGGCAACACAATAAATCCGCACTGGCAGAACATCACCATGACTGCGGAAAAGAAATAAAATCCAGCGAAGCCTGTGTGTTGGCCAAGCAGCCAATTATGATGAAACGCAAAATCAGAGGGGCAATCGAAATACTCAGACACCCTAACAACATGAACAGGCCTTCGCCACGTTGGAGTGCAGCCTGTCTTCTATAGTGGTCGTAGGATACAGGACGTGCTAGGCTCCATCAAGGACAAGGTGGATGCATTACACACTGCAGGCGTTTACAAGGTGGAATGCGAATGTGGAGAGGCATACATCGGCGAGACTGGTAGGCCAATAGCAACGCGCATTAGGGAGCTCGAGCGTTACGTTCGTCTAGGGCAACACAATAAATCCGCAGTGGCAGAACATCACCATGACTGCAGAAAAGAAATAAAATCCAGCGAAGCCTGTGTGTTGGTCAAGCAGCTAATTATGATGAAACGCAAATTCACAGGGGCAATCGAAATACTCAGACACCCGAACAACATGAACAGGCCTTCGCCACGTTGGAGTGCAGCCTGTCTTCAATAGTGGTCGTAGGATCCCGGACGTGCTAGACTCCACCAAGGACAAGGTGGATGCATTTCACACTGCAGGCGTTTACAAGGTGGAATGCAAATGTAGAGAGGCATACATCAGCGAGACTGGTAGGTCAATAGCAACGCGCATTCGGGAGCTCGAGCGTTACGTTCGTCTAGGGCAACACAATAAATCCGCAGTGGCAGAACATCACCATGACTGCGGAAAAGAAATAAAATCCAGCGAAGCCTGTGTGTTGGCCAAGCAGCCAATTATGATGAAACGCAAAATCAGAGAGGCCATCGAAGTACTCAAACAGCCTAACAACATGAACAGGCCTTCGCCACGTTGGAGTGCAGCCTGTCTTCTATAGTGGTCGTAGGATCCACGACGTGCTAGGCTCCGCCAAGGACAAGGTGGATGCATTACACACTGCAGGCGTTTACAAGGTGGAATGCGAATGTGGAGAGGCATACATCGGCGAGACTGGTAGGTCAATAGCAACGCGCATTAGGGAGCTCGAGCGTTACGTTCGTCTAGGGCAACACAATAAATCCGCAGTGGCAGAACATCACCATGACTGCGGAAAAGAAATAAAATCCAGCGAAGCCTGTGTGTTGGCCAAGCAGCCAATTATGATGAAACGCAAAATCAGAGAGGCCATCGAAGTACTCAAACAGCCTAACAACATGAACAGGCCTTCGCCACGTTGGAGTGCAGCCTGTCTTCTATAGTGGTCGTAGGATCCAGGACGTGCTAGGCTCCACCAAGGACAAGGTGGATGCATTACACACTGCAGGCGTTTACAAGGTGGAATGCGAATGTGGAGAGGCATACATCAGCGAGACTGGTAGGCCAATAGCAACGCCCATTCGGGAGCTCGAGCGTTACGTTCGTCTAGGGCAACACAATACATCCGCAGTGGCAGAACATCACCATGACTGCGGAAAAGAAATAAAATCCAGCGAAGCCTGTGTGTTGGCCAAGCAGCCAATTATGATGAAACGCAAAATCAGAGAGGCCATCGAAGTACTCAAACAGCCTAACAACGTGAACAGGCCTTCGCCACGTTGGAGTGCAGCCTGTCTTCTATAGTGGTCGTAGGATCCAGGACGTGCTAGGCTCCACCAAGGACAAGGTGGATGCATTACACACTGCAGGCGTTTACAAGGTGGAATGCGAATGTGGAGAGTCATACATCGGCGAGACTGGTAGGCCAATAGCAACGCGCACTCGGGAGCTCGAGCGTTACGTTCGTCTTGGGCAACACAATAAATCCGCAGTGGCTGAACATCACCATGACTGCGGAAAAGAAATAAAATCCAGCGAAGCCTGTGTGTTGGCCAAGCAGCCAATTATGATGAAACGCAAAATCAGAGAGGCCATCGAAGTACTCAAACAGCCTAACAACATGAACAGGCCTTCGCCACGTTGGAGTGCAGCCTGTCTTCTATAGTGGTCGTAGGATCCAGGACGTGCTAGGCTCCACCAAGGACAAGGTGGATGCATTACACACTGCAGGCGTTTACAAGGTGGAATGCGAATGTGGAGAGGCATACATCGGCGAGACTGGTAGGTCAATAGCAACGCGCATTCGGGAGCTCGAGCGTTACGTTCGTCTAGGGCAACACAATAAATCCGCAGTGGCAGAACATCACCATGACTGCGGAAAAGAAATAAAATCCAGCGAAGCCTGTGTGTTGGCCAAGCAGCCAATTATGATGAAACGCAAAATCAGAGAGGCCATCGAAGTACTCAAACAGCCTAACAACATGAACAGGCCTTCGCCACGTTGGAGTGCAGCCTGTCTTCTATAGTGGTCGTAGGATCCAGGACGTGCTAGGCTCCACCAAGGACAAGGTGGATGCATTACACACTGCAGGCGTTTACAAGGTGGAATGCGAATGTGGAGAGGCATACATCGGCGAGACTGGTAGGCCAATAGCAACGCGCATTCGGGAGCTCGAGCGTTACGTTCGTCTAGGGCAACACAATAAATCCGCAGTGGCAGAACATCACCATGACTGCGGAAAAGAACTAAAATCCAGCGAAGCCTGTGTGTTGGCCAAGCAGTCAATTATGATGAAACGCAAAATCAGAGAGGCCATCGAAGTACTCAAACACCCTAACAACATGAACAGAGAGAATGGACTCAGGCTTGCCCCATCTTGCCTGCCAGCAATCAGAGCCCAACAGACCGCACTGTCAACACGAGGCACGAGCACCACCGGCGAACTACTGCCGCCGCGCGGCCGACGTCCAGCAGTTGGTAAACAGCAGCCAACTTGTCATTCGACAATGGCCACCAATCATGGCACGTAACTAAAGAGCCAATGGTTCAAATGGCTCTGAGCACTACGGGACTCAACTGCTGTGGTCATCAGTCCCCTAGAACTTAGAACTACGTAAACCTAACTAACCTAAGGACATCACACACATCCATGCCCGAGGCAGGATTCGAACCTGCGACCGTAGCAGTCGCACAGTTCCGGACTGCGCGCCTAGAACCGCGAGACCACCGCGGCCGGCGAGCCAATGGACAACAGAGGTCACGTTCTCCCTCCACCGCAATAACCTATTAAAATAAAATTCCCTCTCCTTCTTCCTTAAGTGACCAATAAACTAACTACCTTTTTTAAATTATGACGTAATGGCATGCACAGTGAACACTAACAACAAAGTATAAAGGACACTGCATAGCTAGAACGCACCATTAGACCCAGAAGAAGGCCGCCGCAATCGTGGCCGAAACGTTGGCTTTTCTATAGCAGCAGTAGCTTTTACATTATGACGCGGTACCAAACCCAGAAAACTTTTATGTCAACTGACTCTGGCCGCGCAAGCCTACGCAATTATACAAGTTATTATTGTTCCATTTCACAATGCTGACAAATAGTTTTCATTTTAAAGAAATACTAAAATTTTGTTCTGTAAGAAATAAATTCTACAGAACCATCAAAAGTAAAATTTTTTCAGTCTGTACTACTCTCCCCTCACATTCAGTCGTAAAGAACGAATCTGGTGAAATTGTGTGGCCGGAACCGAGCTGCTGCTACGGTCGCAGGTTCGAATCCTGCCTCGGGAATGGATGTATGTGATGTCCTTAAGTTAGTTAGGTTTAATTAGTTCTAAGCCTAGGGGACTGATGACCTCAGATGTTAAGTCCCATAGTGCTCAGAGCCGTTTGAACCATTTGAAATTGTGTGAGAGATAAATGGGGTAGGGAGCGATAATTCGCTTGTGTGGAAAAGAATTCTCGATCCGGCCCTAATTCGTACGGAAATTCTTTGTAAGATAACATTGGCGGCGGCCACGAAAACTTCATGTGTTGGCAGTTGTAGAACAAACTTTGTTGAAAATCTCACATTACGCTTATTATTAGATTAAATTCTGTAATCCTCTCTTGGTGTAAAGAATACACGTATAAAAAACACATAATTTAACGTATTTAAAAACACATTTTAAAGAGCCAGCAACAGCGTTCGTTGTCGTCTTCATAAATCGTTAGTGTATTGGAAGCATGTAGAGCGTCGTCTGTTGCACTTGAGAACAAACATAAGCTTCATTTTCGACTGTATCTTTTTCTAATCAGCGTAACTAATCTGACAGTGCATTGTTCGGAGCTCTGGTTTATAGACTAGCGAAAATTAACTTTTGCCTTTTCAAATCAGCGTTGCTTCTCATCTAGTGAAAAGCTTTCTATCTCCATAGCATACAGGAGTGAAAACTCCATCACCGTCAATTTTACTACAATACGAGAACAACATTTACATGTTGCAAGCTTCTAGGAAATTTTAAACAAAATTTAGTATGAGATCATAAGTAAGATGACAACGACGAGGGACTGCGCCTAATACCAGTTACATTTTCAGCCTTTTTTGCAAACAACAGTTAAATAACGTTTCAGTTGATGAATAAATTTAATGTAAAAGGCGACTGAAATTAAATAAATTGCAGCAAGAGCAAGGGCGTTTAGTTTACAAAAGGTATATGAATGAACCAAATAAAAACGAACAAGCTGTTTAAGCTATTTGAGGCGAAATCAAAAACGTGAAATCAAAAATGTGAATCAGCTATCAATATCTAATAAGAAACTTAGGCTGAAGAGATGAGAGAAATTCAACATGTAATTGGCTTCTGCTTCGACTTTAATACAAAATTATATGGTAAGCTCAATGTTAAAATTACAATGAGCACCAAAACCATTGCTGTAATATCAAACGTATTATGTGTAGGGTCAAAACGTACAGACATACCGTTGTACATTGTCACTTTTGTCACACGGTGGTAGTCTAGAAACAAAAAGTAAGTGACTAAACAGAGTTAATCTGATGGGATTCCACTGTACTGTCGTAAAGAAACTGATGAGTGGAACGATTAGTTCCTGAAACATGATTGAATTTTTGAATGAAACTACACAGCAAATCTTTATAAATCAGGTAAATGTTCAGCTTGGAATATAACGAATTCACAGCCGGAATAAGCAATAAAATTGAAAATCGTGCCTTACAGACGTAGCACGTCCTACAGAATTGTCTACGTTTGCCACATTATTCGTACTTTATTAGCACTGCGCGACGAATAGGCTACGATTTTATTGTTGGGCCATTGTAATCATTCATTCTAATGCGCCCACTGAAAGACTGAAATAAAAATGTAAATTACATCCATTCTCTCTGCATAGCTCCTTTCCATTACTAAGCTTTTCACAGTATTCCGGTGAAAAAGTACCTCATACAACAGAATTTCATGAAAGGAGGCCGTAAGCGATAGAGACAAAATGTTTACGAAGACAATCTCGTACACGTGATGAGCCTATTTCAAGTGCCGCTCCTAGCATCCTGATTTGCGGCGTTATTCAAAACTTGATCTTAATAAAGAAAAGAGGAAACTGGGGTACACGGTTTTTTGGTCAGAAGTGTGTACAAGCTGACCAAGTAAACTCAAAACGCTTTCATTCACAGGCAACGGCCTTGCCACAGTGGGTACACCTGTTCCCGTCAGATCACATGTTAGGTGCTGTCGGGCGTGCCCGGCACTTGGATGGGTGACCGTACTGACGGCCATGCGCTGTTGCCATTTTTGCCCCGTGATGCCAATTGAAAAGCTACACGACCGAGCAGTAGTGGCTCCGGTCAAAGAAAATCGTCGACCGGGAGAGCGGTGTGCTGCCCGCACGCCCCTCCTATCGGCATCCTGAGCTAAGGATGATACGGCGGTCAGTTGGTCCCGATGGGCCACTTGTGGCCTGAAGACGGACTGCTTTGATGCATAGCACACATACTGCTTCAATCGTGTTCACGCGTTTATAGTGAGCATACTGTGCTCCCTTACCCCAAGTTTATAGACTAATGCTTGCAAAGACGGTTCGAACGCTCTTTGAGGGAAAGAGACGTCTTGATGAGGGTCAGATACAGGCCGCAGTTCAGGAGTGCAGGCTGTACTGAGATGGATCACTTCAAGGTCTGTCGGTTTTATGACCTACGGGAAATGCGCGTCGTATTCTAGTGCAGAGCCCACCAAAACTAACCACTCCACAACAGGACCTATATCCCACCACAGTAACACAACTTACTCCAACTAAGCCTGTAAGACAACTCTGTGCAGAGCTTAAACGTGATTCAGAAATTTTGTTTTTACAACCAAGCTGTGGTAGTGTATAGTCAGCTCAGAGCATTTGTACAGCTGGCCACTTGTCTGGACGTGTGCACCCTGATCACAGCGTTACTGATATAAGACTCTGTACTGCGGACTCAGTACCGTTTACACCGAATCGTGAAGGATTACTCAGATGATTCCCAAAATATTCGTCTGGAGAGAACTTAGGTAGCGGATACAATCGTAGTAACAACATGGTGATAGTGTGTGTGGGTGATGTGGGGAGGAAGAGGGAAGCAAAAATAATGACTTAGTGGATGGATGCATGGAGCGTGATATTTATTTCGGTAGTCGTGAGAGAACTAGTTACTTTTCATTTGGAAACAGTGCTGCACATTTTGAATAATACCCTTTTAGCTTATCTCTCACGTAATTTTATAATATTAAAAACATCTATAAAACGAAAACAGCTTTTCGGTCGCTATTGCAGTGGTGCTTCCCGGGGAACGAAACTGTACGATTCTGCTGCTGGTCTCCCTTTTGCAACCAGGCAATAAATGTAAGAAATGTCACCCAAACATACTATGTTTAAGACCTTTACAGCAATTTATTCCCCTCCAATTCACCTATTTAAATCCCAAGAACAGCTTGAACTAACTCTTGTACAAAAACTAAGCTGATATCCCTATCTGCTAACCACCCAAAATATAATCCATCAGAGCGTGCAGCACGACTAACTTGCCGAACACTGGGACCAAATTCTAATGCCATCATCCATAGGTACAATACCGTCGTCTCGAATCATAAAAAGTTGTGCAGATGTTGGATGAGCCTCTTCGCCCATAAATTTTTAGTGTACCCATCAAGAATGGCACGCACTCCGCTATGCTCTCCATATCCGAATTCTGTAGCATTACACTCAGGACGTATATTTCTTAGTGTCGTGATTTCTGATATTCTGTTCATGAAATATGTTCACGTTCATTGATTACGCTCAAGTTTTGGTTGCTAGTATGTCAGACCGCAGAGTAAACTAAGGTGACGTATTATACCAAAAATGCAGACTACATATATTGAAACATACCACGAGAGTATTTGAAAGGGGCAGGGAGATCAGTGATGCAGGGGGGTTCGCTTTGTAGGAGTACAGTGCGGAAGTTTGACGGCCAGCCGTTTTCCCCAAAAAGCTGTAATGGGTTCTAAAAAGCCTGCAGCTAATGCAGGTTTCCCAGTGGAGGAACTTGCAAAATTCCACTCGCCATTACTAGAGCAAATGATATGTTGTGGACTGGTTGTAACAGCCGTAACATTACTGACAGGTGTTGAAGGTGAACACATTTAATCCACGCAGACTCGCAAATATTCTTCCGTTAATCTTAGCTTCTTCTCCAGCTGTGCCTGTTATGCAGAAGATATAGCAGGGTCATGTGTCTTTTTCCAGCACTCTCCCTGATCATAGCGAAGAATGCTACACAAGCTTTGATTGGCTGTTGGCAGTGTGTTTTGAAATAGTATTTTAAACGATGCCATGAGATATTTTACCAGAAGAACTATTGAGAGAAGAGGAGTCACTCTCTCACTGTTAACAATATTCAGGAACACAATTTAATGTTGATTTTACACCCGTGACATCGTTTTTGTGAGACGACAGGAAGTCATTGGCATGAGTATACAGGGTGATTCAAAAAGAGTACCACAACTTTAAAAATGTGTATTTAATGAAAGAAACATAATATAATCTTCTGTTATACATCATCACAAAGAGTATTTAAAAAGGTTTTTTTTTCACTCAAAAACAAGTTCTGTGATGTTCAATATGGCCCCCTCCAGACACTCGAGCAATATTAACCCGATACTCCAACTCGTTCCACACTCTCTGTAGCATATCAGGCGTAAAGGTTTGGATAGCTGCTGTTATTTCTCGTTTCAAATCATCAATGGTGGCTGGGAGAGGTGGCCGAAACACCATATCCTTAACATACCCCCATAAGAAAAAATCGCAGGGGGTAAGATCAGGGCTTCTTGGAGGCCAGTGATGAAGTGCTCAGTCACAGGCTGCCTGGCGGCCGATCCATCGCCTCGGGTAGTTGACGTTCAGGTTTCATAACTAACCCTTTTCGTAAGACTCTCCATACAGTTGATTGTGGAATTTGCAGCTCTCTGCTAGCTCTGCGAGTCGATTTTCCTGGGCGGCGAACAAATGCTTGCTGGATGCGTGCTACATTTTCATCACTCGTTCTCGGCCGTCCAGAACTTTTCCCTTTGCACAAACACCCATTCTCTGTAAACTGTTTATACCAACGTTTAATACACCACCTATCAGGAGGTTTAACACCATACTCCGTTCGAAATGCACGCTGAACAACTGTCGTCGATTCACTTCTGCCGTACTCAATAACACAAAAAGCTTTCTGTTGAGCGGTCGCCATCTTAGCATCAACTGACGTTGACGCCTAGTCAACAGCGCCTCAAGCGAACAAATGTACAACTAAATGAAACTTTATAGCTCCCTTAATTCGCCGACAGATAGTGCTTAGCTCTGCCTTTTGTCGTTGCAGAGTTTTAAATTCCTAAAGTTGTGGTATTCTTTTTGAATCACCCTGTATAATGATCGGAACATATAGCCTGTTAATGCATGTGGGATCTTCATGATGGCTTTCCTTCGAATAGTATTTTTCCATATTTGAGAACAAGCAGGCAGTGGGTGTTTGGCACCTGAAAGTGCTTAGCAGAGGCTGCATGCTGTTTCCAACAATTTCTCGCACGGGTGTGCAGACAGTGCGTTCAGTCGAAGAGCCGAAAAAACGGACTACCTGGACTTTTCTCTGAGCCCCTTCTTGCCGCAGCAGTAACAGGGGCGCGAGAGAAATGTAGGTCGCCCGGCCAAAGCATTACGACAGCGTCGTAAACGCCCTTTGTGAACAGGGATGGCGGCCATAAAAATTCGCGAGTGTCCATGTTCACTGTGAGCAGACGCTATCGAGGAAGCTATCAGGCTCTGTTGACCCTCGGCCTGCAGTGTTTTTAGAATCCCCGTGGCCTGCAAAATAATTTTAGAAGGAATGCAGCATTTATGGCGCCTCTGAAACGATCTATGTTGGGTAAGGTAGCACTTCTCTTAGTTTAGCCGGATCCCCTGGTCAGACAGGTGGTAACATTCGGGTCGCCCAGATAATGATCTCAATGATAAATGTGTTGTCCACTTTAGAGCTATACGAAAAGTCGAGACACGCAGCCTTAAGTGGCCATGGGAAAAAACAAGTCCGGAGCACAATGCCTCTTCCTCTTTGCACAGGAATTTGCGAATCTGGATTGGCTGCTTCTGCTGAAAAGAGAAAATTATAGTTGACTTTGATTACGATTGGTCAGTGAGAGGAGCAGACGTGTTAGACGGGAGACATGGAGCTCGTGGAGTCTTGTGATTGGCACCCTGGGAGGACAGCTGCAGCTGTGCTTTCGGGGATTCTACCGAAGTGGACTGTGAGGAGAGGAGAAACTTCCTCTTCAGATTCCGATTCCGATTCTGGTCTGGAGAGGATTCTGGTTTGACTCCAGTCTGGAGAGGAGTCCGGTCTTGACTTTTTTTGTTAGTGGGATGCAAATGGCACACTTATCCTGAGTGTGGATTCACACTAGCACTGGTCTTGACTGCGAAGCCTGTGGTGATGACTTAGCTGCACTGACAGTTTGCACCTCGGTTATTTCAGAGTAATTGCTGTGCCGAAGGCAATTTTATTCGCGACGCGTCTAGACATTTGATATCCTTGTGCACATTGCAATGCAAGTGAGTCAAATTGGTCCATGGTATGACGTATGGACAGCAATGTCACACGCTGGACTCTGCCGAGATTTCAGGGCTCCATTAAAGAGAAATTGCGAATCGCTTAGCAGATCGCACGCAGCGACTTTGCGTATTTCTTGCTCGTGATAGGAAGTTACAGCACTGGACATCGCTGCTCTGCCGGTGCTTGAACCATGAGCGTCACCTGAGACAGCACCACACAACAAGAAAAGGTGCACTGAATTGCAGCTCTGGCTTGGTAGTGTAAACAAGACCATAATCTCGACACTTTCTCTCAGCTGCACCAACGAAATGTAACTCCTGTGCCGAATAAATCCATTAAAGTCTATTGAGTGTTAGGCAATTTCAGATTGCGTTTCCGTATTTTGAGCTAGAGTAAATAGTTCAATCACACAAACGTTTTTCTTTGCCAACCGGCCGCCACACAGGTGTCTGTTAACTTGAAACACGTATGCAGCGATGGAGAGCCATGACAATCTTTGACCAGAGAGTAGTAGCGCGTGCGAGTTGCGAGAGAGCAGTTGCATGTTGTCTGTCGGCAGTAGTAGTCTTGTGCAGTTGCGGGTAGAGTCGCGAGTGGGACGCAGTCTGCGGGCGTCGACATGGGTCTCTCGTCAAGATGCTGAATGAGGTATATTGTTAAACAAGGTAATGAAGCTGCATTGCGCACATCAGATAATGTAATGTATATTTATTGTAATTAATTTTCAAGAAGTGCCCCACTAATAATTTTGTTTTGAAAGTATTTTAACAAAAGAGCCATTTAATTAAAAAAAATATTTCCCTTAACAAAAGTTTCAGTTAAATTCAAAAAAAAATATTTGCGATGCATTTCCTCCAAGCTATGGCGAAAAATAAAAGCAGATGCAGTTATAGTGAGGTAAGAAATCAATTCTAAATTTTTGCACAGGGCCAAAAGATCGACATTTCGGTCTATTTGCGTTTTTCATTGTCATTGAGATTTTATTGTCATTAATTTGTCTTTCATTATTTTGTGGGGAGCTTACACTTGGGTCAGATTGCGATTTTTACATTTAATTGTCATTGTCAGTAGATTAAATTGCTGGGAGGATACACTTGGCTCCCATTTATTATTTTTTATTTAAATATTTCTGTGGGGACGATATTGCTTCGTGGCTCCATTTTTATATAACTTTGCTATGCTTAATTTTCGGTGGGGAGGTTACAAACTGTTCTTTGCGTATTTGCGCTGCCCTCAGTTTTTGTTGTATTTTGTCAGCACACTTAATATATATTCTTGTCCTATTTTTAATTAATAAACTTGTGCCATAACTTTTATAAAACATCGATCCCATGTTGATACATTGATCACCCATCAACAATGGACTTAAATAGCGGCAGGGTCACCATTTCGTTAATATTATTTCAGCATTAAAATTCATGTAGATTCTGATAAATATGATAATCTCTGATGGAGGTTATCATCAACAAACACAGTCAAAGGGCAAAATCAATTTAGCAGACGCTTGGGACGGGTTTTGCAAGGTTTACTGGTTAAAGTGACTATTGTGAGGTCGGTAACCCATAGTGGCCTGTCGCCTTCCAAGAAATACTGCAAGCCCACTTCAGACTTGCAAATTGTCGACTGTTGTTAGGCTCCTGAATTGATGCCACCTTCTGTGAGCTTCAGATGCAATTTCCTTTACTAAGGAGACTAAGGAGATACGGACGGTAGCTCAACAGCTTGTTGAAAGTGTGGAACAGTTTACGACGAAAGTCGTGAGTGTTGAAGAAGAACTAGATAGTGTAACGAAAACACTGACAGACAAGCGAGAGGTCGTGAACGAGGCAAAACGCGATGACAGGGTGGCCAGATTAGTAGCCCAAGCTGCACGCTAGGACGCTTTTTTACGTAAAGAATAAGTAAAACAGGGCAAAACCGAAATGTGCTACTCCGAAGAGGTTCTTGCCACGCTCCAGAAATATAATCGATTGCACTGTTAGTCGCATACATGAAGTCCCTTGTTGGCCCAGGGTAGGCCCTCAGAGGGCATTCTACCACGATATGGTGAATTGTCTGATTTGCGGGGCAAGTCAAAGCCCCGAGGTCTGTTAGATGTTCCCAATAAGGTGTTAACCTGAGGCGGTGTCTTTTCCTCCCATTCTTCTCTCCAGCGGTCCTCAAGAATAAAAGCGTTCTTTACCAGATCTTTGGCACTTGTGAGAGGGGGGTGTCTGGATTTCAATCTATTTTGCTCAGTTCCATTACTCAGGGTGTGGATAGGAAGATCTGGGCTATTTTGGATTTTTCGACACTCCCTGACAAGTGCGTGTTCTCTGCGCAAATGTGGCGGCGGGATATGGCTCAATACAGGCAGCCATTGGACAGGAGTTGACCTGATCGTTCCAGAGATAATCCTCATCGTTTGGTTCAAGACTGCATCCACCTTCTTGATGTGAGCACTATTTAACCATATTGGGGAACAGTACTCTGCTGCAGAATAGACAAGTCCTAGTGCAGAGCTACGCAGAACGGAGGCAGTGGACCCCCAACTATTGCCACAAAGCTTTTGGACAATGTTGTTTCTAGATCTGACTTTTTCAGCAGTGTTTACAAGGTGTTGTTTATAGCTCAATGTTCTATCGAGTGTCACGCCCAGATACTTTGGTGTTCTGTTATATAGAAGAATGCCGCCATCAAAGCGGATCTTGAGCTCTTTGTTTGCTAAATTGTTATTCAGGTGGAAACAAGTGGCCTCTGTTTTGGATGGGCTGGGTTGGAGCCTCCAGTCACGGAAGTATTTTCCTAGAGTGGTCAAATCGCTGGATAGTGTGATCTCAGTTTCCTCCATCACTCGGTGTTGTGTGGCCAAGGCCCAGTCGTCCGCATATCCGAACATTTTGGATCTCGTCCTAGGCATATCGGCTATATACATGCTGAAAAGCAGTGGAGCCAGTACTGAACCTTGGGGCAGGCCATTATTAATTTTCATGAATTTACTTCTGTTGTTACCGATGACAACCTGGAATGGTCTATTGCAGAGCATTTCGTTGATAAGGTTAGCCGTTTTTAGACATGGCACGATGCGGAGGAGCTTATAAATCAGGCCCTGTCTCCAGACAGTGTCGAACGCCGCCGTCAGGTCAACAAATACCACTGATGTTTTTTGCTGTCTTTGGAAGCCTGCCTCGATGTAGGTTGTTAGAGCGAGGACCTGATCCGTGCAGCTTCTTTTCGGCCGGAAGCCCGCCTGTTCTACCGGTACAGCCTCCAGGATGACTTCGCTCATTCTGTTGTACATAAGTCTCTCCAGTAATTTATAGATCATGCTGAGTAAGGCGATTGGGCGGTAGCTCCGAGGTTGGTCACTCGGTTTGCCCGGTTTTAATATGGCAACAATTTTAGCCTTTTTGAGAGTGTGCGGAATCTTTCCAGTTTGCAACACGTTAGAGAAGAATCGCGCAAGCCATAATCTTGCAAATTTACCACAGTGGAGCAGAAATTCTGGGTGAATCCCATCAAACCCTGGGGCCTTTCTTGGTTTTATATCGTTCAGGGCCATATTTAACTCTTCGACTGAAAAGGGTTGGAAATAAGATGTATTGTTCGCTGCTGTCGATTTTAGCTCTTTAAGCTCCTTTTTAATTTTTATAGCATGGGCTCGTTCCTTTGGGGCCCTGGACGTCTTTCTGATGTGAACCGCAACTGTACTTGGGGACATAGCGCTGGTCATTCGCAGATTTTTACCTCCACCACCAAGTCTCCGAAGCAAAGACCACGCCCTTCTGCTTGATCTTGTAAAATCCATTTGTTCCACGGTCTCCATCCACTTAGCACGCCTGGCCGCGTCTAGGCTATGTAATAGATCGTCTGCAATTTCTTTATCCCCATTGTCCAGAAACTGTATATAAAGCCGTTCAGTTTCCTCGCTCCATCCTGGCACATATTCGTTTCTGAATCCTCTGGGCATACTAACTTTAGCTGAGCTGATGACGGCTCCAACAAATCTTTCGTAGTTCTTATACGTTAGGGGTATCCATCCAAGGCATTTATCAAGTTTCTCCGAGAAAGCAGCCCAATCTGCCCTCCCAAAGTTCCATCTAGGACGAGGATAAGAGGATATCAGGGGAATAGTAAGACCTATTTCTAAGAGCACTGGACGATGCTGAGAGTGGGGAAAATCCTCAAGTACCCTGCGAGAGACCGGCAGGGATTTGTTGTTCTTGTCAGTTGTAACAAAACTGAGGTCAGGGCAGGTCTCAGTTAGACAAGCGGCTGATTTAAATGTACCTCGGTCTTTGGCGTCAAAGATTAGTTGAGTATTATGATCTTCTGTCCATTTCACCAGGTCTTCGCCGTTTTGGTCAGATATTCGATATTTCCACAGTTCATGGTGGCTATTAAAGTCACCCACGTATATTGCTGGGTGAGGCAGGATTTGAAGGGCTTGTGGGGGCCACGATTGCCCTGGAGGCTTGTATATATTATTTATTGTGACTTCACCCACTTTTATAATGACTTCGTGGATCTCGTTTGTGGTAGATGTTGATACGAGAGCCACTTCTTCGATATTTCTCCTGACATATGTTGCCGTGCCATAATGTCTGTGGTGTGTGGCGCCTATTAGGTCATAGCCAGATATTATGCCCCTTGATCTTAGCTGCTCGTCATCTTCAGTATGGGTCTCCTGAATTGCGACTACGTCAATGTCATTCTTTGTTAAAACTTTATGCAAGCACATGCATTTGGCTCTACTTATGCCTTCGATATTCAGGTGGCAGACTCGAATCAGCGATCCGAGTTCTCTAGTCAAAGGGTTCGTTTTGCTAGTATTCATCGTGATTTGCCGTGACCAGGAGATCAACTAAGGATTATCTGGTCGCCTGTACTTTGCTAGTTCATTTAGCGTTACCCAGGGTGCACGTGTAGTATTCTACTACGGACGCGAACTAGCTTTACACCCCACAGCAAAGGGAACTTGCAAAAGACGTCCAGCAATCACGTCAGCGGTTCCGCATTTAGACTCTCGGTCTGGCATGGCAGCACTCCCACATGATCAGGGTAGGAGAGAAGAGCATGTATTACGACATTTGTGAGGCCACATTATCAGCTCAAAAGCAAACGCCGCAGGAGAACAGACCAGCCGCCATAGCACGTACTGTACAGCGCGCGACGTCAGAGACGCAAAGTGTGACAGAAACCCAACCAAAACATTGTGTACGTCTTGGGCCAGCGGAAACTTTACTCTGTGGATCTGACGACACAAGAGGAAGCCTTAACAGTGCACAAAGACCATTTGGACACCGATTTATGGAGACGCGTACTTCAGAAAAGATGGGAAACACGTGCGCAGGAAATTTCGAACCATTCGACCTCAAACATTTCCTATCCATTCAGAATTTCCAAGCGTAAAAAAAGAATAATATTACGTTACATCCATAAACATGGATAGTCCAGTACGATAAAGTGCTACTGGAATCGTGGCCACTGAAATACAAGCTGCAATTTATCTGCGGATTTTTAGAGGGACCGATTGCGGAAAATCAGCGCAGTGTTGGTGAGAGATGTCGCTCGTATGAAGAGTTCACGATCACTTTCATCAACACATATTGGTCACAAGGCACGCAAGAAATAGAAAGATTGAAGCAGGAGAGTATGCTGGGTAAAGATCTAGAAGCGTCAGGATTCCACAACCGGATGAAATTCTTTGAACCGCCAATTAAAGAGAATCGTTTTTTGTAACAGCCGTACAGTCCCAAGGAAATTATGAGGCACTGTTACGTCAAATTACCTCTGCACCGCCAACAACTTGTCACGGAAAGGTGCAACGATTCCACTGAATCCTTCAAGAGCACGTTATGCAAATTAGACTTTGTCAACGGGGTGCAAAACGCAAGAGACTGTAATGGAAACAATGACCGCAGTTGTCAAGACTCGTCAGAAGGAACGACAACAGACGAAATTATCGATCACTGGAGAACAACAACTCGAACTGTAGAGGGAGTAGAGGTAGACGAGAAAAATGGGATAATACAAAGAACAGCAAAAAGGAAACTGGAGAGAACAACGAACTCCTAACCACTTGCAGCGGGATACTCGAGAACCATAGCACAAAGAAACAACTGGAGGAGCAATAGTCGATGAAAGCAATAAAACCAACGAGATCATAATATTCCCGTCACAGGGGAAACGAAGCATAGGTGTAAATAGCAACTGACGCTCGGCTGCTGCGGACGCAGCTCAAAACAGGGCAGCAGGAACAATCAGAACGAGCAACATCAACATACCGGAATAGGTGGGTACAGAAGCTCAGTAGAGCTAGAATCAGTTTGTACATAGAGCTTCAATGGATGATATTGTGTAGCACGGTCTACATTATTCATTTATTGAATTTATGAAACTGACGTGTTTGTTATGGTCATTCATTAACCTGTGACACGACTCCTTGGGAACGTGGTCAAATGACTAGCGTGGTTGTTACATCATCGTCACAACGCCTTCACTGCCTGCTTGAAAATCAAATTCATGGCTGAATAGGAATTCGTCATAAATGACAGCTCTTTCTGTAGCGTGATAACCTCTGCATGTTGACCGAACTGAGCCCATGGTCATGCGTTGATCTCTATGACAGATGGTCATTATGTCTTCAGATCACACCGTTGTTGTCCATTATCACGCTCCTAGATATATAAGAATGTTAGTCAAGAAGCGACTGGATTTTGAACATCAAATTCAGCTGTATAGTACACGTAGTAGTGTCTTCCGTAATATTACTACGGTCTGTGAGACCCCTTTTCCGTGGTGTGTTATGCATTGCCCAAGAGGCGAGTTTCCGCTGTTTAGCGATGATGAAATTGAGGCCATGCCACTGCACATGTTTGTCTCGATTCTCGTGTGTGTTATGTGTGGTATTAGCTGAGTGGAGATGGTAAGTCTAATAGGATTCTGGGCCATCGCCGGTCTTGCGATGAAGCTTTTCTTGATGTCTTTGTGTTTTGGTGGCTCCTAGGGAGCGGCGTAGGCAAAGCACATTATAAGGAATGAGAACGTACAGTACGAATCACGATGGTGTGGAGTAGCTCAGGTCCATGAAAATGAGGGCAGCAGTAAGAAGGTGACTGTTGATGAGGATCAGGACTGACCTACATTAGAGAGCTACTTTGCCTTTTGAAGTATATTACAGCGGCGATCCAACAAGAGGAAACTGGAGGTGCTTTTTATGGTATAACGTGTACGTTAACAAGTACGCTGGAAGAAATGGCATTTGAAAGTTTTCATATGTAGGGACGCAGGTGCCGGTGTCATGAGACAGAGCATCCATGCAGACGAATTGGAGCATAGTTTCAAACCACTTTGGCATTGGGTGACAACACTGCCGAAAGTACCAAGAACACGGATGTATAAGCAGCATACTCGTAAACTGAGAGTAGAGAGACATTAAAGGTAAAATCGAAACTATGTACAGAGAATAAGTTAATACTAAGTGTTGTGTCGAAACAGTATGCTGCGTGAAGAGTGAATGCAGTGCCGACCTATCATAGGAGTAACGCATGACGGGAAATGGTACTAACACAACTCTCACACACAAAACAGAGACACTTCGCATCATATCATATAGACAAGTATAAATGTTAAGGATAACATGTTTGGTTTATACGTTACCACATACTTCTCCTTTTCATCTTTTTTTGTTATTCCGATTACTCAAGTAATTAAATATCCTTATTTTTGAGTCGTTATCTTTATTGATAACAAAAAATGGTTCAAATGGCTCTGAGCACTATGGGACTTAACTTCTGAGGTCATCAGTCCCCTAGAACTCAGAACTACTTCAACCTAACTAACCTAAGGACATCACACATCCATGCCCGAGGCAGGATTCGAACCTGCGACCGTAGCGGTCGCGCGGTTCCTGCCTGTAGCACCTAGAACCGCTCGGCCACCCCAGCCGGCTATTCATACGAAACTATGTAGGTAGGACCTCGTAAGACATTGGCAATGAAACGTACTGCAAGGACTGTGCAAATGTGGGGAGCTGTCAGACCCACTATCGACGTATCCTCTTTGGGGTATTGGGGGCTGGCAGCCTGAAGGAGAATGCCTGTAGTGGTACGGACCAGAGCTCTGTTGAGTTGAGGGCTGGTAGTCACGGCTGGATGTGTGCCGGGACACATGCAGGTCAGCGTAGTACTTTTACATTCCGGCAAATGTGAAAACGGGAAGCGAGCTACTCCACGCACTGCAGCTGCCGTAAACCAGCCTGTCCCAGGTGGCTGTGAATGGACGTGGCTCTCCTCACACTGGTGGCCATGTCACTAGCAGAACAGAGCAGATACCAAGTAAATGACAGCAGACAGCAACCACTCACTAAGTGGTTGTGAATGTGACCGCTGGGCTGGAAGCTGGTCTTTGACATCACGACACGCCTTCAGAGGACCTAGGGACGAGTCAGAGCCACAAGAAGGCCCAGAGGCATTCCTCAGATGGACACGTGTCCAGTACAGATGACGCGTAGAACCAGGTGTGCACGATCCGAAAGAGTTGCACCTGCAGCCATGTACGAGGGCAGTTCAATAAGTAATGCAACACATTTTTTTTCTGACACAGGGGTTGTTTTATTCAGCATTGAAATACACCAGGTTATTCCCCAATCTTTTAGCTACACAACACTATTTTTCAACGTAATCTCCATTCAATGCTACGGCCTTACGCCACCTTGAAATGAGGGTCTGTATGCCTGCACGGTACCATTCCACTGGTCGATGTAGGAGCCAACGTCGTACTGCATCTATAACTTCTTCATCATCCGCGTAGTGCCTCCCACGGATTGAGTCCTTCATTGGGCCAAACATATGGAAATACGACGGTGCGAGATCGGGGCTGTACGGTACATGAGGAAGAACAGTCCACTGAAGTTTTGTGAGCTCCTCTCGGGTGCGAAGACTTGTGTGAGGTCTTGCGTTGTCATGAAGAAGGAGAAGTTCGTTCAGATTTTTGTGCCTACGAACACGCTGAAGTCGTTTCTTCAATTTCTGAAGAGTAGCACAATACACTTCAGAGTTGATCGTTTGACCATGGGGAAGGACATCGAACAGAATAACCCCTTCAGCGTCCCAGAAGACTGTAACCATGACTTTACCGGCTGAGGGTATGGCTTTAAACTTTTTCTTGGTAGGGGAGTGGGTGTGGCGCCACTCCATTGATTGCCGTTTTGTTTCAGGTTCGAAGTGATGAACCCATGTCTCATCGCCTGTAACAGTCTTTGACAAGAAATTGTCACCCTCAGCCACATGACGAGCAAGCAATTCCGCACAGATGGTTCTCCTTTCCTCTTTATGGTGTTCGGTTAGACAACAAGGGACCCAGCAGAAACAAACCTTTCAATATCCCAACTGGTGAACAATTGTGACAGCACTACCAACAGAGATGTCAAGTTGAGCACTGAGTTGTTTGATGGTGATCCGTCGGTCATCTCGAACGAGTGTGTTCGCACGCTCCGCCATTGCAGGAGTCACAGCTGTGCACGGCCGGCCCGCACGCGGGAGATCAGACAGTCTTGCTTGACCTTGCGGCGATGATGACACACGCTTTGCCCAACGACTCACCTTGCTTTTGTCCACTGCCAGATCACCGTAGACATTCTGCAAGCGCCTATGAATATCTGAGATGCCCCGGTTTTCCGCCAAAAGAAACTCGATCACTGCCCGTTGTTTGCAACGCACATCCGTTACAGACGCCATTTTAACAGCTCCGTACAGCGCTGCCACCTGTCGGAAGTCAATGAAACTGTACGAGACGAAGCGGGAATGTTTGAAAATATTCCACAAGAAATTTCCGGTTTTTTCAACCAAAATTGGCCGAGAAAAAAAATGTGTTGCATTACTTATTGAACTGCCCTCGTACATATGCATATGGGCACCAGCGACAGTGGAAGTATTACAAGTTACCCACTGGTACAGTGGGGAGAGGAAATCCTCACTAAGATATTGGTTGCACATCAAACGCAGTTCTGTCTTAGCACCTAATCTAAGGGAAGACTGCACTCTGTCGGCTTCTGGATTGACAGACAAGATAGGGGCTGAGTTTTTAATGGTGGTCGCCATGAAACCACACTGGTGTCTCATTTCCTCCCACCAGATGTCATGTCGGTCGCGCCCAACACCACGTCAGACTGCCAATTGCGGCAAGGCCGAAATGATGTCAATGGCCCAGCAGCCACACTGATGCGGCCATGGACCAGCTGGGGGACCAGCTCGATCCGCTGCTGCTCCTATATCAAGCGCTGGGTGAATGGTGACTCTCACGCAGACGCGACCTTGCTGCACCTCGATGCTTCAGCCAGTCCAGGGACCAATTGTGTGTGTTTACTGCCATGTTCGATGTGCGTCTTTGTAAATGTTACAAGCCTCCACAGGAATCATTGTGCACATCAGGACAGCTCATGTTCCAGATGTTCATGTAATCCAGTATATTTTCTTGTGACACTAATTTCTTTTTACAGACAATCTACTGTAAATAACTTGTCTAGCATTTATGTTAAATTAATGAGAGTGAGTTTCAAAGCTCTTGGAGGTAGAAAAAACAATAGTAAACTGCTCTAGGAAATAAGCACAAGAGACGACACATGCTATTAGCTTTTAGATTTTGGTATTTAGTGTGTTTCTTGAGTTATAATTATTGTCCACTTATGTATCAAGGATAACTGAAACCTGGTGTTTTACTGAGCACTGGTAAACCACTGAGGCAGAGAACGGTCCAGAATCCACAGAATCATTAAAGACATTAGTAGTCTCTGACCTCAGAAATTGTGTGAGTCAGTAAAAATTACTGCTAAAATTTTAACCTCTTGGTAATTGTTTATCTGAAGCCTGGGGTGTAGCAAAGACCTTTGGGTCCACGTGAATCGTACTACTCATAGCAATGTTCACATGTACGTCAAGCAGGCAAGCAGATTTGTGTGAGTGAGCAACCTCTGACAAGAATGAGGTCACCTTAGGATGTTTTCATGTGTGGTGGTGGTTGGGGAGCCCCCAACACTTGTCATCACTGTGAAATCTCAGTGCTGTTTGTCGAGTTCCTCCATTTCATGTCACACTATGACATTTTGGAGTGAGACACTACATTTGCGAAAACCAACCAACCAACCACAGTGAGGTGGAAGGGGGGGGGGGGATGAGGGGCAATGAGAGAGGACGAATCACTCTCTCTCGCTCTTATCCATATTCAAGAGCACAATTAAATCTTACACAAAGACATCCTTTTGTGATACAGAGGAAGCTATCAGTATGAGCAGACATTGATGGGAACAGGTAGGTCCTTAATGCGTGTGGGATCTTCCTGGTGGCTTTCTTCCTAATAGTATTTTTCCGGAGTTGAGAACATGCAGGCAGTTTGGTCTTTAACAGAAAATTTTGTAGAGGACATTTTGTACTTGAAAGCCACTTTTTGGGAAAAGAATTTCTCGCACTGGTTTGCAGACAATGCGTTTGGTCGAAGAGGCGAAAAAACGGCCTACCTGGACGAACCTATTAATCGGTTCTTGCCAAACAGGAACAGTGGCGTGAGAGAAAGCTATGTCGCTCGGCCAACTCGTCACGACAGTGTTGTAATGCCCTTTTTTGAACAGGAACGGTGGATATAAATATTCGCAAGTTTCCATGTTCACCATGGACCAGACGATATCGAGGGAGCCGTCCTGCCTGCATAGTCCTTCACAACAATTGTAGAAGGAACGCAACATTTATTGTGGCTCCAAAATGATCTATATCGGGACCATGAAGCATTTCTCTTAGGTTAGACAGATTACCTCGGACGTAGCGTTTGGACGATCCAAATAATTATTTATATGATAAATGTGTTTTTCACTTTATAGCTATACGTACAGTCAAAACACGTGGGAAAAAAACAAGTCGAGAGCACAGCGTTCCTCCTCTCTGTGCAGGAATTTGCGAGCCAGGGACTGGCTGCTTCTCCTGGAAAGAGAAGATTATTGATGACTTTGATTATGATTGTACAATGAGTAAAGCGGCCGAGTTAGACATGGAGCTTGTGGAGTTTTGACTGGCACGAAGCCCCTGGGAGAGCAGTTGTGGCTCAAATGGCTCTGAGCACTATGGAACTCAACTGCTGAGGTCATTAGTCCCCTAGAACTTAGAACTAGTTAAACCTAACTAACCTAAGGACATCACAAACATCCATGCCCGAAGCAGGATTCGAACCTGCGACCGTAGCGGTCTTGCGGTTCCAGACTGCAGCGCCTTTAACCGCACGGCCACTTCGGCCGGCGAGCAGTTGTGGGAGTGCTTTTGTGGAGTTTACAGAGGTTTGATGGAAAGTGAGGAGAGGAAAAACTTGGTCTTCTGATTCAGACTCTGCTCTGGAGAAGATTCTGGTCTTGACTTTTGTTACGTGTGGGATGCATTTGGGACACTTTTCCTGAGCCTGACTTCTCGGTAGCACTGGTCTCGACTGGGGAGCCGTACTGACAGTTCAGACTTCAGTCATGTCAAACTACTTCCTGTGCAAGGCCTGTCACTTCCCTAAACATACCGGAAGCCTAGCATAGCCTTTCAGTATCCTTCTGGAAGGTGTACTACCCGTAAAAAACGAAATGAGCGTATGGCATCGTCAGCCGGGAGGCCCCATCTGAGGAAGTTTGCCCGCCAAGTGCCAGTCTTATTTCAGTCGAAGCCACATTGGGCGACTTGCGCGCCGGTAGTGAGGATGAAATGATGATGAGGACAACACAACACCCGGTCCCCAAGCGGGGAAAATCTCGAACCTGGCTGGGAATCGTACCCAGGCCCGCTTGCATGGGAGGCGAGCACGTTACCACCCATCTAAGCAGGCGGACTGTACTACTTGCCCTTACTAAGCCCATCTCCTACCTTACACCACTATCATCAGTCTGACGTGACCCCTTCATATCACATCATTGTCGAGAATGTGTTAATCAGGCCGGCCGAAGTGGCCGTGCGGTTAAAGGCGCTGCAGTCTGGAACCGCAAGACCGCTACGGTCGCAGGTTCGAATCCTGCCTCGGGCATGGATGTTTGTGATGTCCTTAGGTTAGTTAGGTTTAACTAGTTCTCAGTTCTAGGGGACTAATGACCTCAGCAGTTGAGTCCCATAGTGCTCAGAGCCATTTGAACCATTTTTGTGTTAATCATGCTAACGGCAGTACTTTCTAGAAATTCATCTTGTGTAGTGCATCACCAACTACTTGACACGATTTCATCAGAGTTACATGAAGGAACTTCTCATTCACCAACAACTACTCACAGTGACAGGTTTACTCAGCCATTCTTTGACCAAAGTTGGTCTCACGATTGGAAACAGGGAATTGTTGTTTAGTTACAGGTGCCATAGGTCATTTGAAAAATTTTAACCCAAATGACGTGGAACGAGTCAGTTTACAAGATAAGTATACACGATTATTGTTAACTCTAATGAACACATTATTATTTTTAGTCCTACTCATGGAGCCGGCCGAAGTGGCCGTGTGGTTAAAGGCGCTGCAGTCTGGAACCGCAAGACCGCTACGGTCGCAGGTTCGAATCCTGCCTCGGGCATGGATGTTTGTGATGTCCTTAGGTTAGTTAGGTTTAACTAGTTCTAAGTTCTAGGGGACTAATGACCTCAGCAGTTGAGTCCCATAGTGCTCAGAGCCATTTGAACCTACTCATGGAGCTGTACTTAATTTTATTTTCAAGCCACTACCTGGAAAAGGACCTTTTAACAGCAATGTCTGATTACTGCCCTATTTGCATTTCATCGGCTCTGTCCAAGGCCTTGTAATATCTAGTCCACTAGCAACTAACCAACTACCTAGCTACTAAAAACCTTGTGTACGAATACCAATCACGTTTCCTCAAAAATCACAGCATGACGTATTCCTTAATGAAAATAATTGATGGCCAGAAGCTAGCCATGGATAGACATGAGGTGACTATCAAGTGCTTCTTACATTTTAGCAGAACATTTTCATTGAAAATCATTCAGGCTAAATTTCTCTCGAATGCAGTGCAATGATTCGTATCTGACGTCTCTCCAACAATGCATCACGCCCGTCATCACAAAGTCGTGTTGGAGACAGGTGATATGAGGTCTTCTAATTGCACGTGAAGTAGGTGTCAACACTTCAGTACTACAGCACATACGACAAAGATACTGATAACCTCCACTTACATGCGAGTTCACAGCCAATAAAACTGAAGACAGGTATGGAGAATTTCCATGCCCAAAAGCATTCATTACCAAAATATACAGGATGTAGGGTCTAATCGAAGAACAAGCGGTACTGATTTCCATTTTAAACTAATTAGACCGAACTGTCGGGAAGCCCTATCTTCTTTAATCATAAACGAGGCAAATATCAAATTCTCTCCATCAGCAACAGCACATGGGCAGATCATGATGAAAACTTAAACTGGGCTGAGAATGTAGTGCAGTAGGCAAAAGGCACAATGTACAAACGCTTCGACTACCACTTCTTAATTACAGAAATGTTATCCTGCAAGATCTTTCTCAGGAAGGCTCACGGTTCTTGGCAGTGGTGATTCCTGCTTACGGTATGTGTGTGGTGTTAGACATGTGACCAGATTCCACCATCTTAGTGCAGTTGTGTAGGTTACGAACAGCGAAGTACAGGTTTTTCGTAGGTCCTGTCTCCTCTACCTTCTTATCAACGTATACAGTCCAACATATGTTTCCTCCACAACAATGCTCTTGTTTGAACAAAACAGCAGAAAAACGCATTGTCACCGGAGAAAAATTTTTACTGTCCGAATGTCTTTTCTCTATTTTGAATAGCTAGCAGGAACTCGACTGTCGAATAAACTTCTTCATTACATCAGAAAACTGAATTAAATCACCAACTTCAAAACACACGTAATGACACATCTAAAAAAAACACAATTTCTGCCTTTGGTCCTGTACGCTACCGTTGTCCTTTTACAGCTAAGCATCCTTCCTTCCAAAGTTATAGTCTCCATTTCCCAATGTGCGACCGCATCGATCTCCGCAGGGGTAGAAGCTCTTGGTAAGAGAGGATATTCGACCAATGGACCGCCCTACCACATAAATCCCATCGAGTACTTGTGAGACGCGTTGGTGAGACGTCCGTATGCATCAACGATCACGCAGAAGTCGTAAACCGCGCCGGCGGAGAAATGAAACGGTCACCACATAACTATGATTCGTTGACCACGTTTTTACTTGGACTGTAGTATTTTTCATGTGTACAAAGCAGGCTGGACCACTGAATTCCCCCCCCATCCTCTCTTCCCCTCTGCCGCCCCAAGGGTGGATAACAGTTAAGGCTAGCGCCTTCTCGTCGGCGATATCAGACGTGTGACATTCCACCTGCCCCATTCACATAGGGCTACTATGTCTCCTCAAAATCCTCGTCACTCTGAATGGCCTCTTTCCACTTCGACATTTGCACCTCACGCCATTTTTCTGTGCAACCGCAGCAACTCACATTATCCTGGTTTTCTCCTCATTTAGGTGCTCTGTTTCACTAAAGCATGTACACGCAGTTGCAGAAAACGTCAAGAACCAACCACAGAAACTAAGGTCATTTAACAATCCCTTGCTTAGCGATCCTGTACAGATGATGTAGATATAATCAGGTAAATAAAAGCTAACATAAAGGCATACAAAGATTCTTCCCACATCCCAATGGGAAAACATCTTCATATGTGATCAAATACGAAGTACCCTCGTCGAAATATGCCACGGTGATGTGCTCATTTTAGATATGGAAATTGCTGCCAGTGACTTAGTGCGTGTTTTACGATTCCATATTTCTTTCACCCGAGTCTGAGAGCCTCTGTGAAGCAGGATTTGCCGACCCCGTACAGCTGCTGCTGAATATGGTGTGGTGTCACCGCCAGACACCACACTTGCTAGGTGGTAGCTTTAAATCGGCCGCGGTCCACTAGTACATGTCGGACCCGCGTGTCGCCACTGTGTGATCGCAGACCGAGCGCCACCACAACGCAGGTCTCGAGATACGGATTAGCACTCGCCCCAGTTGTACGACGACTTTGCTAGCGATTACACTGCCGAAGCCTTTCTCTCATTTGCCGAGAGACAGTTAGAATAGCCTTCAGCTAACTCCATGGCTACGACCTAGCAAGGCGCCATTAGCCTTACATAGTTTGATAGTTATCGTATGAAATGTCTCATCAAGAACGTTGTAAACCAATTACGGATTAAAAGTTAAGTATTCCCAAAGCAACGTACTTTTCTTTATAACATTAATGAGTATCCTGTTTCAGACCTCTATCTAGCCTACTTGAGATTACGCGTGCCTTTCGGCTACTTCAGTGTGGCGTAGCTGTCTTGTACGCCACAACATATGGCATGGTGTATGTCTTCTGCAATGACAAAACGGAAGCAGCACTCTGGTCGATGGAGGTCGCTTCTCTTCCAAATAATTCTGTGCAGAGCTATATCTGCAGCCAGATACCGGAGGCGAGACGTGCATACTAAATAACTAGTGGAATCGGATGCTTGGCTCTAAATAAATCCGCTCTCGCCTTTCGAAGCGACAGTCCCGAGTTAAATTGTAACCTCCCCACAAAATTAAAATAAATAATATGAATATGATTCTAATTTAGTGTAACCTCAAAACAAAATTCTTTCACAGTGTAACCTCCCCACAAAATTCATTCACATTTAATCTACCCACAAAATTCTTTCTCATTTGTAACCTCCCTACAAAATTCATTTACATTTATAACCTCCCTACAAAATTCTTTCTGATTTAATCTAAGCTCAAAATTCATTCACATTTAGCGTAACATCAAAAAAGAAAAATTCCTAAACCTCTCAAGAGTAAAAATTATAATTATGTCGTTCACATTCAGTGTAACATCCCAATAAAAATAAATTCAGTAACCTGGTAATAAAACAATGTAACTAACCTCTCAATTAAATTGTCGCGCACTTATGTCTTTTCATTAATTCACTGTGAATTTAACCTGGTAAATTTTGGACGACAGCAGTGCTGCGTCATGGCCCTGAAAGGTCATTTTGAATAAAAGAAGCAAAAATTCTTACCTCAACGAAGTCGCCGGATATATCTGCTCTTACAATAAATTTTTCCGGCACAGCTCTGTGCAATGCTGGCCGACCTATCTGTCATTTATGAAAGAAAAACTGATTTTATCATGGATGGCAGAAATTAGCAAATTCTTTAAATTGAAATGAATGGTTGTTAAAAGTTACTTTTTATGAGGAAGATTATTATTACGAGAGTTTTAAAACATTTACATGCGACTTGAGATAACATTACTACATATGCGCGAGGCTGCTTTTTACCTTATACAATAATACTCAGGCTCCGGCATCGTTGCACCGCGACCGGGCCAGCCAACACGATACACCAGACCAGACCAGAGCAGACTCCAGACTAGCCACAACTTACTGCTACAGCTACACAGTTCCTACTGCAGTCAACACTGCTCTCTGGTCAGAGATTTTCTTATACCTTGCATATCGCAGGCAGCGCATGAGCAATACATCGAAATTACATCTGCTCGGACTGCTTACAAAATACAATCGCAGTTCGCTGTTATGCAGAGTGCATCATTGTGGATGGAGATAACGAGCCACTCAGAGCATCTGTCGCTGCTAAATAACTGATTTGGGGTGCACACCTGGAAACGAGTGATGTATCCTTGAGAGAAAATCACTTTGCATGGTCTTTATTTACGTTGTAAGGGACGGCTTTACTATCTAACAACCATTTATATGTCTATTAGCTATGTACCTCGCGTTGCCCGGGTGTGCATTTTATTGTGTCTAGACAAGACAGCCTAGACACAATGAGAGGAAGCCGAAAGGCACGCGCTAAGTTAAAGCAGGATGGCGGGATGTCTGAAACAGGATACGTAATGAATGCTATAAAGAAAAGTACGTAGCTTCTGGAATACTTAACTTTAATCCATCCTTTTGGTACATTTGGAGATTGTGGCGATACAAGTGAGACTCTTTAGATACATGCAATGTTACTAATGGCGCCTTGCTAGGTCGTAGCCATTGACTTAGCTGAAGGCTATTCTAACTATTGCTCGGCTAATGAGCAATGCTTCGTCCATGTAGTCGCTAGCAAAGTCGTCCGTACAACTGGGGCGAGTGCTAGTCCGTATCTCGAGACCTGCCTTGTGGTGGCGCTCGGTCTGCGATCACACAGTGGCGACACGCGGGTCCGAATTGTAGTAATGGACCGCGGCCGATTTAAAACTACCACCTAGCAAGTGTGGTGTCTGGCGGTGACACCACACATTTATTCTAATCTTCTATAGCCCACCTCCCTGTACCTCCTCCCTCTGCTGTTTCCTAGTCCGCCTCTCTCTGTCCATCTTCTCCTCCTCTCTCTCTGATTATCTTCTCATCCCGCCTCTCTCTGCTCACATCTTCCTGCCTCCTATTCCTGTCGATTCCTCATCTTTCCTTTCTGCGTCCATCACCTCCACTCACCTCTTTCTTTCCATTTCCCTTCCCCCTCCCTCTGTCCATCTGCTCCTACCCTCTTACTTGTCAACGTCCTCCTTCCCCCTTTTAGTCCTCCTCCCCCCTTCTTTCTCCACGTTAGACCCCAACACAAATAGTAGGATGGTGGTTCTTACCCCCACAGTATTCCTCCCCAGATCGTAACTAATTTGTGTTCCAGATTTGGTTGAAATCGTTCCAGGAGTTTTGTACGGTTTTCCTACCCATTGCCTTGCTTGCGTACACATATTTCAAATATATTTCACGTACCGTATATTTAAGATATTTCACACATACTTGTACAACTGCGTCTCTTGTGAATTTTGCTCTGCAGTTTCATTTTTACAGAGTTCAATGCTTATCAGGCATCTCCCGGACAATTTTTCGTACAATGATATTATTCTGTTGGTACTTTCAGCGGAATATCTGGATACTATATGGGAAATGGGTTGCGAACAGAGTTAGTAACAAACAATTAACAAATTTAAACTTCGTGCTTCATGCCCAATTTTACTGTATGAACATCGAGAATGTAATAATAGAGATCTTTTTTCCTTTCATAAATTTTTGGTCCATCAGCGACGAAAAGTTTCGTAAGGATTTGAAATTATGTGTCAAGTTTGTTACAAGTCATTAAGAGCTCTCATTCTTCGAATACTATATGAACAGAGTATGGGTATTCTCATGTTGTGGGCGACCCTGCTCTTTCATCCGCACCTCTCTGACGGACAGGTGGTTCTTACCTTCAAAGCGACTATCTCCAGATAATGTGAGCAAGTTTGGTTGAAATCGGTCCAATGGCTTAGCAGGAGATGAAGAACATACATATAAACAGACAATCATATTTATAACATATACTGATGTGTGGATGTTCTTACACCATTGAATTTCAAAGGGAACACAAGGCAATCGGAAACTGGTTCATTTCGCCGTATATAAAAATTTAATTGCTTGAGTTAGTTCATATAAAGCGTACAGGGTGCATTATCTAAAACTTGCACCGCAAATGTTGCGGAAATGGAAAGTGCTATTGATGTGTGGTATCCACAAAGTAGTGTGCTAGTCTCCAATCCAGGCAAAACATTGTAATAATACTTAAAAAGTGTAATTTTGTGTAACGTACATTTATTCAAATGGTATCATGCCTGTTGTCATTAACAGATTAAAAACAGGGTAAATTGGAATGTCAGTGATGTTTGTTACAGAGTTTTAGTGCGAGTCGTTTAAGAGATATCGTACTTCGAAAAGGTCCCACATCGACACTTGTCCAATACCTATGGTAGCACACACAAAGGAAAACGCAAGTGAAAACGCTAGTTATGTCGATTATGACTAGTGACGAGACAATTTATTGCGACAAGTTGTTCAAAATGACCACGCTTCTAGTCTGGTATGGAATAACTGCTGCACACGTGCTAGCATTTCAACAGAGTCCGAGCAGATTGCAGTAATACGTCGTCACATATCATCTTGTATCGTTGGTATGTCCTTGTAGACAGCTTATTTTAGCTTTTACCACAGAAAAAAGTGCAGGCGTCAAATCCGGGGAACGGGTAGGCAAAGATACAGTTCCTCTGCGTCCTATCCAACGATGGATAGCCTTCATATTAGTGCCACAACTTCGTCGTAGTCTGCAGATCGACGTGTTCTAGCATCCGTGCAAGATAATCTGTTAGGTAGCAGCGATACTTGTGCTTGTTCAGTGCGTATGATCAGATGGTTTTCTAAAATGGGCGTATGATATGATGGTTCTCTGTCCCATACCACACGTTTACACTCCACAGACGCTAACGTTCCACCCGACGAAGCCAACGGGGATTGTCCACAAGCAAACAGTGCATGTTTCCACTGTTTACCTGGCCATGATTGGTAAATGTTTGATCAGCACATCAGATATATGGTACATCTGGAGTATCCTGTCTTAATGCGCATGTACAAAAGTTAACATGACTGTCATGATCATTTCCATGTCATTCCTGATGCAGAGATAGGTACTAGGCTCAAATGGCTCTGAGCACTACGGGACTAAATATCTGAGGCCATCAGTCCCCTAGAACTTAGAACTACTTAAACCTAAGTAACCTAAGGCCATCACACCCATCCATGCCCGAGGCAGGATTCGAACCTACGACCGTAGCGGTCGCGCGGTTCCAGACTGAAGTGCCTAGAACCTCTCGGCCACACCGGTCGGCTATGTACTAGGGATGAAACCTCTGTCGATGGGGAATGCTTAGGACAGATGCCATTTCTTTGTGCGATTGCGCGGGAGCTAAGGTGTGGATCAACTGGCACAGCATCAAGAACATTAGTTTCCTGCCCTTCTGTTGTCACTTGTTTCCTTCTATTACGTTGTCTAGGTGTTGAAATACCACTTTCACGTAGCTGCTTGAAGTGTTTCATAAGTACCTGCATAGATGGTTGAAGTCTGTTGACATATCTTGCCGCATACATCTACAAGAACGAAGACAAATCTTTCTACATTCTCCGTACACCACGAGCATATCGGCTTTTTCTACATTCGTAAATCCCATTGTCCACTCAAGATCTACTGCCTGTACTGTCACACACTGAGTAACAAGTCGCAATGCAATCAAGGAACACAAGAACACACCGTAAACAAACATAAGAACGTCGTGCCTAGCCACTATTCATATTGAATGGCACAAACAATCATCCCTGTGGAAACTTTCCAAAATACAGTATCTCATAAAGGACTAGCACTACAATCCTGCAAGAAACACAGCTGAAACTGTAATGTACTCTACTTTTAGTTTATTATTGATAATGAGAACTGTTACAAACGCGTATGTTTGCACAAAATATACATTTTGTACGTATTATTACGATCTGTTTATTGGATAACAATCCATTCTGCGAAAACAGCATATCAATAGCATTTTCCATCTCCGCAATATTTGCGGTGCAAGTGTTAGGGGACTCACCCTGTATACAGAAAGATTTTACGATAGGATATGATGTAACATGCGTATCACAAATTTTCTCGTGTTTCGGTGAATCTGATTTTCCAAAGTGTTGCACTCGCAGCTGGATACACAACTATTTTATTTCTTATTTTGTAATAGGAAACATCAAACACCAGATGATGTGCAGTTTTCCCCCTCAACTGGTGGCAAAGAAATTTGGACTTTGGGCTCTCTAACATGTATAACTAAGCCGCTATTCTGGAATAAAATATAAGTTGCAGGTTGCCTTTCTATCCGCTTCCAGGGGCAACAAATTATCAGTTTATACAATATTTGACGAAATTATTGACCGATGCTGTCAAAATCTATTCATTAAGAGGTACAATCTTTTGTTATAAGGCTGGTACAATAAGACAAATATTACAATTAGAAACTGTGTCTATGTTTTGAGGGAGCAAAACTTACGGCTGGCAAATATCGAGATATATTCGTCAAGTATTGCAGAAAGGGACCACTGAGCGCCTTGCTACAAACTTTACACGAAATTTGAAACCCTTACGAAACTTTTTCTCCCTGACAACCCTCAAAGAATGATAAAACGGAACAAGTTTATAGGTTGCGACATTTCCTGTGTCCATGCTGTAAGAGTTCAGCATCATGTATGACGTTTTAATTTATTACTTCTGTAATACCAGATCCACTCACAACACAGTTTGCAGGGAAATACGTAACTATCAGTAATTGCAAATTATATCATTGTAAGACATAAAGGTTTGCAGACATTACTTTACAAACATTCGGATGCATGAATAACTAGATTTTGTTTAAAATGGTCTCTATAAATCTTCAACATCAGGCATGATATTAAAATTTATTACTTCTTGACTACTAACTCTATTTGTAACACACCTTGCATCCAGTATTTGCAAATGTCCCTCAGTGTACCTACAAAACTACATTACAGTAGCATATATAAATCAAGAGATATCACGTCATAAACAATGAGATGCCTGAAAAACTAGCTATTGCTTGAAATGGAGCGCAAAGTGCTCAGATCCCTTTCGTAAGCTTTCCCACACTTTCATATATAAAGTCAAATATTTATCTACGAGGAGACCCAAGGTGTGCTGAATATGGTCCTGGAGAATGGGGTCTACGACGCTGTCACCCATGCTGGGCACGTCAAGTGCAAGACGGTCACCGCTAGTGACGTGTGGTCTACGTCTAGAAGAGACACGGCCGAACCCAGTACGGTTTCGTCGAAAGGCGTTCATGTCGCTGGGGACCTCTCGCGGAGAAATTGGAAAGATGAGACATTACATCGCAAATGGGCACTGGGGAAGGGGGGCTAAGGCACAATTGCGGCTACGCGTCAGGGATTAACTCCCGCAAACCACAACTTCAAAGTGCGCCGGGCAGGTCTTGAGAACAATCCCAGAATTTCCAAACAACTTCAACAAATCTTCGTGCTTCAACTATACAGTATTCGCAGGATATACCACAATATGCAACTCTGCGTGAGACTTGCTTGGCCTCCACCGAACAGTCAGTCCCGCCTCCTTTGTATATGAAATAAAATGTACCTGAACATGTATAGGATCGAGAAGCTATCTGTACCAGTCATGTTCCAGTACATTAAGAAACACTGCCGAGTCCAAAAGCCGCTTTGCTTGGCGCCAACAAGTCACACGGCACTTTCCATCGGACATCGTGAACCTGGTGGCCTTTGTCTCAAGACTGAAGGAGCGATTTCAGAGCACTGCCTCCAGTTTCTTCATGAGGATTCGGGCGTCCGCAAATACGAAGATCAGGATGCTCGACGGAAATATTCGGTGTCAAGCTTCTACGTGATGAACACAAATGTTGAACGGCTGAACGCATTCAGTAAATAGCTGATTCTGATCTTCTAAGGAAATGCCTTTAAGGACAGACACAGAACCTATATGAATGTTTCAACAGTATAATTTGGAACCGCCTTCCTAAAACTGTATTTGTAGGCACGCATACAATCAAACTTGGAGTTCATGATGCTGTTATTACATTCAGTTGTGGTAATATTGGATACTGAAAAAGCTGGGAATTAATCCTGGTGAAAATATGATCACTGGGCTGCAACATTGCGATAAAATGAGGATAGCCGATGGAGACAGGTCTGCATCTAATATGGCCAGGAAAGCAAGACAAACATCCAGGAAGGTGAAAAAGAAGCTGGATGACCTCCTAGAAGCCAAAGAAGGGCCATCCTATGCAACAGGACGGGTTTAATTAACTATAAGTAACAAATTTCAAAAGTTTTTTCTTTGAAGTCAATTTCCCGCAAACTATAATTTTCAGTACATCATCATCATCATCATCATCATCATCAGTTATCTGCTATATTACCAGGTCCTTTGCCTCTCAATTTTCTGCGATCCATTGCTTCCTTCTTAAGGCTGCTGCAAGTTGTACTGTCCATCATGTCATCCAGTATCTGGAATCTCTTCCTTCCTCGCTTCCTTTTCCCCTTTACAAAACCTTCTAAAACTGTTTTTATCAGTCCGTCATTCTTTCTTAATATATGCCCAATCCAATTTCTTTTTCGTCTCTTTACTACATCTAGTAACTGTCTTTTCTCTCCCACTCTTCTCAGTACCTCTTCATATTATACTCTGTCCATCCAACTTATTCTTTCCATCTTCCGCCATGTCCAGATCTCAAAAGCCTCCAGCCTTTCTCTGTCTTTTTTCCTCATAGTCCATGTTTCAGCGCCATATATGGTTCAAATGGCTCTGAGCACTATGGGACTCAACTGCTGTGGTCATCAGTCCCCTAGAACTTAGAACTACTTAAACCTAACTGACCTAAAGACATCACACACACCCATGCCCGAGGCTGGATTCGAACCTGCGACCGTAGCAGCAGCGCGGCTCCGGACTGGAGCGCCTAGAACCGCACGGCCACCGCGGCCGGCTCAGCGCCTTATAGAAGAACACTCTATACAAGACATTTTATGAGTCTCTTTCTGAGTGCTCTGTCCAGACCGCTGCAGAAGATTCTCCTTTTCTTATAAAACGCCTCTTTTGCCATTGCTATCCTTGTTTTATTTTCTGTGGTGCACTTCCAGTCGGTGTCTATCCTGCTTCCAAGATATTTAAAATTTTAGTTACCCCATTCAGCATAATTTTTATTTCCTTATTTCCTCCTAGTGCCAATACTTTTGTTTTATTTGTGTTAATTTTCATTCCATATTTTTTTCCGTTAGTTGCAATGGTGTCCACCAAATCCTGTAATTCTTTTTCATTTGTGGCTAGAAGGACCATGTCATCAGCAAATCTCAGACACCCTACTCTTCTTCCTCCAATTTCGATTCCTTTGTCATCTAATGAGCATTGGTCAATCATATTTTCCAAGTAGAGGTTGAAAACAGAAGGTGATAAACAGCATCCTTCTCTTACTCCTTTTCCTAGTCTGATCCAGTTTGTACTTTCTCCTCTCACTTTAACTGAAACTTTTTGATTAAGATATAAAAGTCTTCTGGTTTTCCAGTCCACTCTCTTTTCCCTCATTATAGTCGCCAGCTTGTCCCAAAACACATTGTCAAATGCCTTTTCTAGATCGATGAAGCACATATATAGGTATCTTCCTTTTTCAATAAATCTTTCTCCCAAGATTCGTAGGAGCCCTATTGCATCTCTGGTGCCCGTATTCCGTCTAAAGCCAAACTACTCCTCGCCAAGATTCTCCTCCATTACTTTTTCAAGTCTGTTATTAATTATCATCACTTTGGCTGCATGTGAAATGAGGCTGACTGTCCTGTGCTCGCTGGATTTCTTGGTTCCTTGTTTTTTCGGTAATGTAATCATTACTGTTGCCAGAAAGTCTTCAGGCCATTCACCATTGTCATATATTTTATTACATAAACTCAATATTTCTCTTATTCCATCGTGGTTCAAGACTTTTAGTATTTCTCCCGGTATTGTATCAGTACCTACTGCTTTGCCATTTTTCATTACAGCTATGGCAGACTTTACTTCTTCCATTATGATGGTCGGTCCTTTCCCGTCATCACTTACACTGTTGTGTGATTCAAGTTCCAGAGTTTCTGGTTTGATATTTGTGTCACATAGCTCTTTTATATATTCTTCCCATCTCTGGAGGACATCGTCACGATCTTTGTACACTGCCTCTTCGTCATTACTCAAAATTTCCACAGTAGCACTTCCTGCTCTGTTTTGTTCCCATGTCATAGTCTTTACTCTGTCGTATAGTAAGTCGTATCTTCCCTTCCTGTCCAGTTCTTCAATTTCATCACATTCCTCTTTTAGCCATTTTTTCCTAGCCTCCTCTGTTTCTCTTCGCAGTTCATTATTTAACCTTCGGTATATCTTTCTAGCATCTTCAGTGTTCTTGTTTTTCTATTTTCTTCTCTCCTCCATCTTGGAAATCATTTCTTGTGTGACCCATGGTTTTTTTTACCTATTCCCTTTTACATATCCTGTATTTTGCTGTCCTGCTTTAATGATTCCTTCTTTCAGCATATTTCAGTACATACGCCCCATTATATCAGAAACTATCATAGATGAATGAATGAAATTTTCAAAGACTCTGAATAACATAAAAAGCCATTTCCGGTACTACATTCATTAATATTCCCCCTTTAGGAAGTTCACAAAAAATATTTTCTGCAGAAAAAACTTAACACTTTTTGTTAATAAATTAAAAAAAGTATTTCTTAAAAACTGTAAAATGGATGAAGTAGATTTTAGTACATTTGACTCTATTTGCATCATGTAACATACAGTAAAAATATTAAGATCCTGCATCAAACAGTTTTTTTTAGGAATGGGTCAAATACTTGCCTAAATTAACATGGGTTAGATAGGCAGGGTTATGAAAACGCTAAGCGTGGAGAGATATGAACACATTTTACAGCAGTACGCACTGCATACGGTAGGGGAGTTCTTCGGTAACGATGACTGTCTGAGCATGACATTGCTCCGTCTCAAATGGGAGCACCTTTGAGGCAATGCTGTGTGGACAGTAAGATTCGTGAAAGGGGCTGGTTGCCCAGAGCCCAGACCTAAACCCGACGGAGCACATTTGGGATGAACTGCAACGTCGACTTCGCTCCAGATTGCAGCGTCCACTCACGCTACCTTCTTTCGTTTCGGCATATGAAGAACAATGGGCTGCCATTCCTCCACGGTCAATCATCTCACTAAAAGTAACCCCAGCAGAATTGAAGTTGTCATAAAGGCGAAAGGGGGACATACCCAATATTACGGTCCACTAATAGGTAACGAGGTTCTTTTGACCGGATAACATAATTACAGCCAAACTGCGATAAAGTAGATGTATAGATGTATATAAAGAGAAATATTATCTCATAACATCATTGTTTCACGATGTATGTTTCCCTGTTTTGGAACGCTGTGTGAAGATTAATGGACAATTGCACGAAAAAAGGACAGAACGAATCACACGCAGAAGTAGTGTTCCAAACTCATGTAAAATTCTACACCACTCGATAGTGGTACAAATTCTTTGTGTTATGCATGAGAATACGCAACTAGTACAGTAACTGTTTTATTTGAATCTTTACTGACACCGTAGCAAGCTTTTCGAAGAACATTACGTATAATAAATGAAGTGAGGTCACAGTGATTGCTTAATAGTTTCCTCTTTCTAGTCTCGTCTCTTTAAATGATGTATTATGGAGATAGGATAGTAATTTTTCCTGTTTAATATCGTCAGCTCATTATATTCACATTAGAGAATTATGAACAAGGTTCATTCTCAGATGAGCTACAGATTTAAATTTGGGGGTAAAATAAGTCGTGGAATAAATGCAGTTTCACATACTAGGAGAAAATTAACGACTTTCAAACAAATGGGATTTAATCACCTCTAATTTCGTGTGTCTTAATGGACCGCGCCATTTTATCGTGAGGAGAAATAGCTTCACTCTACGACCAAATTCTTTATCTACTGCACGCTTCATAGGGGAAATTTATGCTGAACGGTATCCTCGGAAGTGTGACAATATGTCAGCCTCGTGTTAAAGTAGGTTTGTGTAAACGCGTTGAGCCTTATCAGGCTTCCAATGCATTTGCCGGTGCTTCATATTTTTATCGTAAGTCGACGTATCGTGTTCGGTAGCGCATATTTCGAGGCTTTTCTATTATCGAACACACATTTCACCTTAGATCAATTTTTTGAGCTTTAGGAGTGTTGTAACAAGAGGATAATGGCCTAGGAATATATGATTTTGGTCGGTACCTCCGTCTAGTGACTGATTTTAGAGTTACGTGAAGGAGACCGACATAAGCCGTTCCGCAACTTTCTGCAAATTTTGTAGTTGTTAGACGTAAGTTTGCGTCCTCTACTGCATCTGCAAATGTTTCGAGTTCTACATATTTAAGTATTGTGTAATATAAATAAGTTATTTCGAATATGTTGTTAATTTTTCAGGTACAGAATTTCATAGTGAGTAATATAGGCCTACTACATATTTTTTGAACCATTTATATAACGTGTGAACCATTGAGCCATACATAGTCGCTCGTGCACCATCGTGTACTCTGAAACACAAGGTCTTTTTTCATGGAACATCTTATACTTGCAAATGAACTGAGTTTCTTTACTGTCTTAACATTTACCTGTCTTGGAAATGGAAATTCACGTTACCTTCCCGTAGCTTCTGTTCCAAGATATATCTAAACTGGAACTGGATTTTGATAATACTACTGCTTAAACTGATTTCACTTACTTGTTATTGGCGTTTACTAGAGTAGTAATGTAACAGGTAGACAATTAAATACAATACTGACAAAAGTTTCTCGACAGTAACGCTTTAAAATTTCGGTAGGTTATTTGTGTCTATGTACATAAGCATGTTGTAACTTGGAACATGTTTTCATATTCCGAAAAACCTTAATTTTCCGGAGTAACTTTTGTAACTTCAGGTAATGACTGCAGCACGTCGATAGTGAATGCCATCATTTAAAAAGGAATAAGAAAATATATTTAACTCCACCACAGGGCTAGCTAGAGTATGAAAAGCATAGCAAGTATTTTGGTTACGTAACTCACACGGGTAGCTGCCACTGATTGAACGAGAGCAAATTGTGTTACGGTGGCGATCGAAATTAGTCTGTAACAGTAGTTTAATTGATACTGGACTAATGTTTTATATTTATTGTGACTATAATTCTAGCATTTTACGAGATTACATGACGATGAACAAAGCTCACACATCAACACCGCATCATGTCTCGCTGTTGTGCTGCTAATTTGAGCGATGATACCGATCTAGCTCTGCTACATTCTCAGTTCTGTTCAGATGATCGCGGATTGCCTTGTGAGTAAACCTGACTGGAGAATTTCTTCTTGAATGGTGCGAAGCAGTACTTCAATATTGTGATGTTTAATGAGTAATGTCCCCAGTGATACACTATTTTAACGAGCTTCGTTAAATGTGTGTGACTAATGCTTGCATGTGTGTTTAATTTCCCGTGGGTTTTGCGAGACCTCGGGAAGACGAGTAGTTGGAATTAGCAACCCACATGAGAATAATTGATTATAGCAATACATACATACCTTTTTACCGAAGTGTGACACATGTATACCAACTGAAGTGGAGGATATAGGGTCTCAGTAATTCAGTTTGTTTTTACCGGACAGTTTTGGTACTTATTTTCTGGCCAAATAGCCTCTTCACTGGCTTGTTATTTAATTTAAGGTATACTGTTGAGTCACTAGAAGGAGCGCGACGTTGGGGGAATTCGTACAGTGAAAGTGGACGGGTGAGTTTCACAGTGCTGCTGATCTTGAAGACTTAACAGAATAGGTGGATGCGAGTCAGAGTGGTGTTGTTCGTTCCTGTAACTTTGCCAGCCACCACTGTAGAGAGCCCTTGTATACAGAGGCATCATATTTATACCTTACGTCGGGCTTGCCGGTCCTGTGGTAAAGGGCATGCATGGAAACCGAGAGATGGCGGGAGCGATGTGTACATGTACCAGGACCGACATACAGTTCGGACTGTCGCTGAAGTCGCGTCCAATTAAAAGTCCAGCACTAAACGCGGCTGGACATTCCTCTTCGGCGACTCCCAGCCAGTGAAGCCATACGACTATTTTAATTTAACTTGCATATCCGTCTACTTGTAGAACCCATTGCCAAATCTGTAAATAGGTAGAAGGTTTCTCGCTGAAATGAAGTAATCGAACGCGCATTTCCAAGAAATGTTCAAAAATGACTAAGTTGTAGACTTGCTCGTCAAATAACTAATGCTGCATTGGTGAGCAATCTGTGCAGCTCGTCGAGAACTTACAGAGTAGTTTGTGTGCAGGTGCAGCCAATTGGACAAATAACGGTTTGTGAATCTCTTCTGCTCTGTCTCGTTCCCTCTTTAAACGTGATACAAAAATGGTTCAAATGCCTCTGATCACTATGGGACTTAACATCTGAGGTCATCAGTCCCCTAGAACTTAGAACTACTCAAACCTAACTAACCTAAGGACATCACACACATCCATGCCCGAGGCAGGATTCGAACATGCGACCGTAGCGGCCACGCGGTTCCAGACTGAAGCGCATGGAACTGCTCGGCCACAACGGCCGGCTCCACGGTTTATCTGGCCACGATTGATTGGTAAATGAGGTTCGATCACCAAATCAGATACAAGGTACATCAGGAGAATTCTGTCTTAATTCGCATGTACAAAAGTTAACAGTATTATCATGACGATTTCCATGTAACTCTTGATGGAGGGATATGTGACAGGGATGGAATGTCTGTCAATGGTGAATGCGTAGGACACTTGCCTCACTCATGCCACTTCCTCGTGCAGTTGCGCAGGAGCTAAGGTGTGGATCAACTGCCACAGCAGCAAGAGCATTAATTTCCTGCCCTTCTGTTGTCACTTGTTTCCTTCTATTACGCCGCCTAGGTGTTGAAATGTGATACAATGGCTGAATTGTTCCTGAGATACCATGATACTGTGGCTGAATTGGTACTGAAATTCCAAGCTTAGCTTCAGAAGGTAAACGAATGAGATGCACCCAAAAATCTCCCACAATAATCTAGTACGAATCAGAAAGTTTAGTTCGTAATTTCTGCTTTATTTTCCACATGATTGGCTTTCCAGCTGTTTCCAGTTGCTAAAAGTAAACAGATGAAAGCAGAGGTGAACTGCCGGCACGTATAACAGTCATATCTCAATGTCACTGGTAAGACTTTTTACGTCCTCAATCTCCTCATGTCCTGCAATTACCACCCTTCCCATGAACTTTGTCTTTGATACGTCCGAGGTATACCTCCTCTCTCCCCTCCCCTGTCTCCTTTTTCTCTGGACCAACAGGAATCAAACTCCACCTCGCCCCCCAGCCTTCTCATACTTTTATTACCAGAAGAAATACGTGGGTCTCATCGTTCTCCTTCTGTGCTGCAAAGGGAGGAGATCACCAACAGCACAGTTATCCTGCTTAGAAAATGGCGGCAAATATTGCCATAATTTAAGAGGTAAGACACTTTTACGGTAAAGCGTGAGGCTGAATTAGTATAAATTACTGACATCATGGAATATACTATAATCTGCAGTTGGTCATTCTTCCATAGGGCGCATGATGAAGTGGCGCATAGAAAAATGCTCACCGGATCTGGGGAAATAAAATACCCAGGGGAGGGGGGGGGGGGGGGGGAGACAGACCACAACTAGCACAAAGAGAGGACAGATGTAGAAGCCGGGCAGAACGCAATCTGTCTAGGACAGATGTAGTCTGAAATGAAATGAGCTGTGACGGAAGTTTAAAGGTGGCAGCTCCATCATTCTCCTTGTCCTGCGCAGCGCTTGCGGCGCGGCCTTGGGGCATTCGAATTGCTAAGAACCCAAAGAAACTTGTACGCATGACTGATTATTCTGTGGCGGCCCATGAGAAAAATATAAGGTGAAGAGTAAGGACAAATAACATTTATCAGTAACGTTTAAATTAGCAACGTGTAATGTTAGAGGTCTGACACACAAAGAAAGGGAACTGGAAAAGAAGTAAGCAATGCTATAATCGATATTGCGGCCATAACTGAACAAACAAACAAACAAAAACAATACTGGTAACAAGCGAATTTCAGAATTATGTAATGTCACAAGAACAAAGAGCTGCTGCTGGCGTCTCCTTCCGGGTGCGAAAAGCGTCAAAGAACACAATGCATTCGAACACATATATAAACGAATTAATATTAGTGCTGTGCCTTAAAGTTAAGGTAGGATGTCTCCATATTGTCTTTGTATGCGTCAGAAAAAGGAAGAACTCAAAATTCTACTGGAAGTTATGAACCTTTACAGAATACTATAGGAAAAATTAAAAAAAATAATTTATACTTTTCATGGGAGACTTAAACGCCCGAGTGGGTAAAAGACCGATTAAAGAAATAATGGATAAGGAGGGTGAAAATACACTGAATAACAATGGAGAAAAGCTAATAGAGTGCCACAAACAGTTAATTAAGAATAAAAACCACCTTCTCAAATATCGTGACAATCATAAATTTATGAGGGCACTTCGAGATACAGCATCAACAGTAGACTATAATCATGTAGGTACAAAGGTGTGGGACAGCATGAAAGACACAAAAGTGAACAGAAGCTTGGATCTGTCATCAGATAACTGTTTAGTTAGAAGTCATATAAATTTTGTAAGAATATGGAGGAAATCACGCGCAAACTCTGTCAGATATAAAACCTTACATAGGGCAGCTACTCCAAGAATATAGTGTCGAACTATTATACGAAAAGAGACTAAATGATAAATATCGAAAGAAACCTGTAGGGCAACAACATAAACAGAGAACGCAACATTATCAAAGAAATTTTGATGCACGTCGCCTCTGAAGCATTAGCTCTAAAACGGGATCAACGAATTGGAATGATTATATTAGCAAGTTACCGAGAGACAAAATTGAGGCCTCTCTAAAAACTCTGTCATCACCTAATTATGTGATTGTCAGAGGTTATTATAAAAATAAATCTGCTTTAGTAAAAAAAAGAAATACGAAAAATTAAAGGGGAAGTTGTAACTGATTTGTGAGTGAAATAGAGCCTGATATTCACAGAAGACAAAACAAAACGTAAAATGAAATAAAATATCCGAAAAGTAATGGTTGAAGTACTTCAAATTTCTGTGGACTGATAATGAAAAAGAACCGCAAATAAACACCAATATCAGCGGTTCTGTAGATATGTTAATAGTGGAAGAGATACAAAATGTGATCAAAGAAACAAAAAATGAAAAGTCTCCTGGCACTGATTGCATAAACATTGACGTGATTAAATATGCATCTGATCAACTAAGCATAGATTCTTAAATTTTATGAATGTTTGCTCGCTAAGCGGACACGTATCATACAAATGGTATCATGCTATGGTATGCCCTATGCACAAGGAAGGCGTTTAATGAGGATGTGCAAATTAGAGCGGAATAAATCTGCTAAATTCCATCTATAAACTCCATTCTAAAATTATAAAAAAGAGATTAATACCAATAGAGGAAGAACGTATGTTAAGAGGTGCAACATGGTTTTAGGAAAGTTACATCATATTCTGATTGTCTTTTCACTTTAGCACAATTTACCGAGAAAAGAAGGGAACTGCCAGCTTACTCTGTTTTTATTGATTAAAACGGGAAATGCAATGGCAATCGCTCACGGAATTGGGAGTTTCAGCACATCTGATTACGGTTGATCAGTCATTATAAAAAAATTATAAAATAAGGATCCCTGCTGTGAGGAATGGGATAGAATCAATTAAGGAGTCAGACGAGGCTGCCTATTGTCTCCAACCCTTTTAATTGTTTACATTGACGATATCATTCATAAATGGTTGACTTTAATAAATGACACATTAAGAAGTGATGATTTGAATTTGATGACGATGATATTTGCTGATGATTAGATTTAATAGGAGAATCTGAACAAAAGGTCCAAATTTCAGTACACAAACTGAGTCAAGTTGTAAGTACATACGGAATGAGAATATCAACAGATAAAACAAAAGTGATGGCATTTCAAGGACTGGAATACATAAGAACCAAAACTTTTTATAGATGGGCAAATAATTGAACAAGAGAGCACATATTCAGGGTGTAATTTTAAATTCCGCAAGTCAGATGATGTAGAGCCAAAATTCGCCAGATTCAGATGTTTCTAGGGAACTATACAACATACATTAAAAGATAACGTACGGAAAGAAACGTTAATTAGACTCTACAAAGTAATAGCGTTACTTCTCTTGCTATTTGCTAGCGAATGTTGGACCCTAACATTTGATCAATTACGACGAATCAAATAATCAGAGAGGAAGTTCCTCTGCTTTGTAGCGATATATTCATTGTTGGACGGTAAAAGGAATACCGATATCAGGCAAGAACTTAAGTTAAATCTATTACAGATACCAACTGGACTGAAAAGACCGAGCCCAAGTTACGTCTAGTGAATAACTAAAGAGACAATACAATACAACTCAACCGTCATGAGGAACGTTGGCTGTCCTTTAAAGAGAGGGGGTGAACAATTCTGATGCGGAACTTCCAAAAGGCCTATTTCTTGAAGATGATGATGATGGCAAAACTACAAAAATGACGGAAAATTTTAGCCCTCTAGGCAAAGTGTTTGACAGAGTGGTATCATACTTAAAAATTGTACCTTTTATTTCCATAATTAACGATCGAAAATGGCCACCTTCTGGTTCTGTATCTTAGCGGAATGAGCACGCAATGTGAGGTATTGTCTGTAAGCACTCAAAGCATGAACATCACGCAGTAGTAGCAAATGTAAATACAAGATGCTTGAATACTTAACAACTTTTGTTACATATTATTTGATAACAGATACATTCTTGTTAAATATCAATTTAACATCCTTCTGCATTATTAGTTTGGGCCCCTGCTATAAGAGTAAACGTACCAGACCCGTAATAACATCGAAAAATCCATACACACAACATAACTAAATTCACACTGTGAAAATTTACCCTCACCACCAGCACAAATCTGATGCAATAACTCATTAAGAAGACAACAATAATGACACTATAGGATGTCTTAAAGAGATCGGACACTAAAAGAATACCGTACACTAGAATTTCGTAGCTTTTATTTTTGAGTCATCAGTCGTCGGGCTGGTTTGATAATCCTCGCCAGGAATTCCTCTGCTGTGCCAGCCTGGAGACTAGAAATCTACTCTATAGGAATCAGCATGGGTTTCGAAAAAGACGGTCGTGTGAAACCTAGCTCGCGCTATTCGTCAACGACACTCAGAGGGCTATAGGCACGGGTTCCCAGGTAGATGCCGTGTTTCTTGACTTCCGCAAGGCGTTCGATACAGTTCCCCAGAGTCGTTTAATGAACAAAGTAAGAGCATATGGACTATCAGACCAATTATGTGATTGGATTGAAGAGTTCCTAGATAACAGAACGCAGCATGTCATTCTCAAAGGAGAGAAGTCTTCCGAAGTAAGAGTGATTTCAGGTGTGCCGCAGGGGAGTGTCGTAGGACCGTTGCTATACACAATATACATAAATGACCTTGTGGATGACATCGGAAGTTCACTGAGGCCTTTTTGCGGATGATGCTGTGGTATATCGAGAGGTTGTAACAATGGAAAATTGTACTGAAATGCAGGAGGATCTGCAGCGAATTGACGCATGGTGCAGGGAATGGCAATTGAATCTTAATGTAGACAAGTGTAGTGTGCTGCGAATACATAGAAAGAAAGATCCCTTATCATTTAGCTACAAAATAGCAGGTCAGCAACTGGAAGCAGTTAATTCCCTAAATTATCTGGGAGTACGCATTAGGAGTGATTTAAAATGGAATGATCATATAAAGTTGATCGTCGGTAAAGCAGATGCCAGACTGAGATTCATTGGAAGAATCCCAAGGAAATGCAATCCGAAAACAAAGGAAGTAGGTTACAGTACGCTTGTTCGCCCACTGCTTGAATACTGCTCAGCAGTGTGGGATCCGTACCAGAAGATCCAACGGAGAGCAGCGCGCTTCGTTACGGGATCATTTAGTAATCGCGAAAGCGTTGCGGAGATGATAGATAAACTCCAGTGGAAGACTCTGCAGGAGAGACGCTCAGTAGCTCGGTACGGGCTTTTGTTAAAGTTTCGAGAACATACCTTCACCGAAGGGTCAAGCAGTATATTGCTCCCTCCTACGTATATCTCGCGAAGAGACCATGAGGATAAAATCAGAGAGATTAGAGCCCACACAGAAGCATACCGACAATCCTTCTTTTCACGAACAATACGAGACTGGAATAGAAGGGAGAACCGATAGAGGTACTCAAGGTACCCTCCGCCACACACCGTCAGGTGGCTTGCGGAGTATGGCTGTAGATGTAGATGTAGCCTCTTCATCGCAGAGTAGCACTTGCAAACTACGTCCTCAATTACTTCCTTGATGTATTCCAGACTCTGTCTTCCCCTACAGTTTTGTCCTCTACAGCTCCCTCTAGCGCCATGGAAATCATTTCCTGATGTCTATGTTCTATCGTCCTGTCCGTTGTCCTTGTCAGTGGTTTCCACATATTCCTTTCTTCTTCCATTCTGCGCAAAACCTCCTCCTTCCTTGCCCTACCTTTCCACCTAATTTTCAACATTCGTTTCTACCACCGTACCGCAAACACTTCGATTCTATTCTGTTCAGGTTTTTCCACAGTCCATCTTTCACTACCATACAATGCTGTGCACCAAACGTACTTTCTCAAAAATTTCTTACTCAAATTAAGGTCTATTTTTGATACTAGTAGACTTCTCTTGACCAGGAATACCCTTTTTGCCAGTGCTAGTCTACTTTTGATGTTCTGCTTGCTCCGTCCGCCATTGGTTATTTTGCTGCCTAGGTAGTAGAATTTCTTAACTTCGTTTACTTCGTGACCATCAGGTCTGATGTTAAGTCTCTCGCTGTCTCCTTTTCTGCTTCTTCTCGTTACTTTCGTCCTTCTTTGATTTACTCTCGATCCATACTCTGTACTCATTAGACTATACATTGCTTTCAGTAGATGATGTGAATCTTCTTTAGTTTCACTTAAGATAACAATGGCGTCAACGAATCGTATCATTTTCATCTTTCCACCTTGAATTTTAATTCCACTCCAGAAGCTTTCTTTTATTTCCACCATTGACTCATCGTTGTACAGAGTGAACAGTAAGGGCAAAAGACTACATCCCTATCTTATACCCTTTTTAATCCAAGCACTTTTCTCTTACGCGTCCATTCTTATTATCCTCTCTTGGCTCTTGTACACTGAAATGTTACATCGGCCTAATATCGTGTAGGGCCCCCGAGAGCGTGCAGAAGTGCCGGAACACGACGTGGTATGGTGTAAACTAATGTCTGAAGTAGTGCAGTAGGGAACCGATACCATGAATCCTACAGGGCTGTCCATAAATTGGTAAGAGTACGAGGGGGTGGAGATCTCTTCGGAACAGCACGGTGCAAGGGATCCCAGATATGCTTATTAATGTTCATGTGTAGAGAGTTTGGTGACCAAAGGAAGTCTTTAAACTCAGAAGAGTCTGACTGCCATGTTCAAGAAAATGAGGTCCCCCAAGGCAGTGTCCTCACTGTCACATTGTTTGTCATCGCTATCAATGGCATTTCCTCAGCAGTCAGGAGCCCTGTCAAATGCTCTTGGTTCGTGGATAGATTTTCAATCTTCTACTCTTCCTCTGATCTCACAACGACGACGAGACGACGACGAGACACCTACACCTGACCATTACGTGGCTGGAAACCTGGGCCACGACAACTGGTTTTCGGTTCTCACCAGAGAACACTACATGTGTCAATATTAACCGAACTCGTCGAAGTTTTAACCAGCCAGCGCTCACAATGGAGGACAATATTTTACGTTTTCAAGAAACTGTGAGTTTTTTGGGTTTATTTTTTGACTAGAAATTGACTTGGCTCCCAAACCTGAAAGACCTACGAACAAACGGCTTCCAGTCATTGATTATTTTGAAATGACTTAGCGGAAAAACATGGGGATATGACAGGTCCCGCCTCCTGCAGTTTTATGCGATCTGGATCTATTGGGCATCAAAATACACAGCCAAGGATGGAACGCATTGCCGTCTTGGTCTCTTCAGAGGCCCAAAGTTATTTTAAGTGGACACAGTACAAGACTCCTTGTATTGTAGATTATGTTTTTACAACTTCGTTCTCGTCCATTGTAAGTATGCACCACAGTTTTATTGTTGTTAATATTGATGGATCCCAGCAAAAAGATGTCCTCAGTTGTTTTGCTGTTTTCCCTGACAGGGTTTTTATAGTGTGTCTTCCAGAACAATTCACATTTACAGACACCATTCTACAAGGTTTCTTGTCTGTTCCGACTCGCTTAGTGTACTGCAAGCACTTCATCAAATGCATCCAGTACACCAGCTGATGCAGCTCGTCCATGACTCCTTACAGCGGCTCCAACACCGTGGCAAGGAGGTTACCTTTTTCTGGGTTTCTGGCCACATAGGGATACAGGGAAGCAACATGACCAGCAAAGCTGCCAAGAAAGCATGTCGGGATGGTGCTGTGCATCAATTTCCCATCCCGCTGCACGCCATTACCTCATTTTCTGACAAACGCATCATGCATCAATGAGAGACTGAATGGTTGCTAGTGACAGAATGCCAACTGCCGTCGCTCAAATCGAACACACAGGCATGGCGGACTTCATGTCAGCCTCAGCCCTAGAAGGAGGTTCTGCTTACCAGACCGCACAAAGGACGTAGCCCTTAAAACATCGCTTCCTCCTACGGTGGGAGGATTGTTGTGTGCCAATTTTAGTTCAGCATATTTTGGCCGTGTACTGACACTAGGGCAGCCCTCAGTCTCGATGGAGATCTACCCGCCATCCTCGCAGATGCTGATTCCAGTGTCACAAGAGCGGTGAAATTTTGTGAACCGTCAGGCCTCATCCCTAAATTGGTGGGAAATGGAGGCAGACTTGAATTCATTATAAACTGTTCTGCATGTGGGGACAACCTTCGTCCCACCTGTGAGACTGGCATGGTGACTTTTCGTCATGGCTATGATGATCTTGATGTTGAGCGCCCCTGACCTCAAATCATTATCATCATGAAACATCCTGGTAGATGAAAACTGTGTCTGCCGGACCGAGACTCTCTCTTTTGGCACTATCATCATCATCATCATCATCATCTGAAGGTGCTTGCCGGCCAGCAGCAGCACCTATGCAGCCGATACTAGACCGATCTGCAAGCAAACACAAGCAGTCGGCAGACTCTGTATGCAGGTAGCCTTAAAAACGATATAAAAATGTTCATTACACATATCATGTATGCCACTGAGTGCGTCTGTGAGCGGATTATTTGCCCATCCTGACTTCTAATGTAGGTTTTTGTGTTTAATCAGACAGAGTATTGTTCCGAATGTTTCCGATTATTGTCTCTGTCGTTCTGGTTGATTGACCAGAAGGTTTTACGTTAGGTGCCTATAACTCCCAAACGACATTGAAGAACTGCTAAAAACAATCACAAAATGTTTCAAATGGCTCTGAGCACTATGGGACTTAACTTCTTAGGTCATCAGTCCCCTAGAACTTCGAACTACTTAAACCTAACTAATCTAAGGACAACACACACATCCATGCCCGAGGCAGGATTCGAACCGGCGACCATAGCGGTCACGCGGTTCCAGACTGTAGCGCCTAGAACCGCTCGGCCACCCTGGCCGGCAAACAGTCAAAAAACTAATGTACATGTATCATTGTAACTGGTGGTATGCATCCAACTCCAACTGCGTGGATTATTCAACAATAATTTTTGAGTGTGACTACTCTCTCGTAACCCGTTGTGTATTTTACATAACACAGTACGAATGGTATCCTAAAAATACATTGGAAAATCGGAATTATTTCCGAAATTGTAACATGAATTTGATAAATAATTTTAGTTTTAGATCGGTCTGGGTGGGCAGACCAGTGCACAGAGTAGCAAAATGTGCGGTTCAGTTTTAACGTGTCATAGCATCCAAACCAATTAAGACATGCACACCATGTTTGGCTTGTGTGACATGCTATCTCACAAAGTTTTTATTCCATTCAGTCAATTTAAACATGTATGCCTTTGGTGGAAAGCGCAACATCCAGTCGTGTTCGAGCTCTATCCACACTCGGCACAACATATCCATATCAACTATGGCAAAGCAACAACGGTTCGGTTTTTAAATTCACTAATGTGATTGGAAGGCGTTTGTTAGACTGTCTTTGACACACTCTCACCGAAAAAAGTCTTTCGGTGTAATGTCACGCGAGCTAGAAGGCCAAGGAACTGGACACCCCTGCAGATCCTGCGATCTGGAAGTCCTGGTCTGAAACATCTCGCACAGTCTGAGCGCAGTGTGGCGGTACATCTTAGAAGGCACCCTAAGAAAACTTTTCGAATTTGTCCGCCACATGAGCCAAACGTGGCGTGTATACCTTAATTACCTTGGGTGCTATAACAAACTGAAGTTGTAGTGTAGCTTTGCAGATACCCTGTACTTTACGGTGGCTTGTTACCAATAACGTAGCATAGTGGGATTGCTATAGTTACTATGTTTTGTATCAGTTAGGCAATTGGTAACGACTGGTGAAATGTCTTGAGACGTAACAATGCTAGCCTTCATGTCCCTCAGGTTTTTTTGCATCTACTACAATAAAACCGTCAGATGTAAAGCGCTGAACATGAAGATTTACGTCGAGTCCTGTTTCTCATGTGTCGTTTTTGTATGATTGGAGTAGTAAGAGTTCCAACAACGTCCCATCTACGACAGTGTCACTAAAGATGAAGCACTGTAATGGGGAAACATCGGCGCTCCAAACCCGTCCACAAGGATTTTAGTGGTAGGATTGGACCCGCGGGTTTTGCTTGTCATTCATTGCACGCAAAATGATTTATTCATAAAAGGTTTGAGAATTAAAAGAAGCAATAAACTTTACATGAAAATATAAAAGGCCTTTTAACTCAAAAGAAGTGTACGATTTTAAAACAACAATTCAACAATATAAAGCTTTCAGATAGAAAAACACAATAATTTACAGGTATATTGAAGTGTTGGCAGAAGAGCCAACACCGTGTTGCTAGAGGAGGCCGAAATGCACGCTTTTAGCTCACGCGGGCTGGCGTGAGGTCTGGAACATTACAAGGTAATGAGAACTTAGAAAAACGGACGCAGTTGCTGTAATACTTAACTTTAATCCATAATTGTAGAACATCGCTCTTGTTGATACATTCTTCAAGATAAATATCAAATGCTATGGCGCCTTGCTAGGTCGTAGCAAATGACGTAGCTGAAGGCTATGCTAACTATCGTCTCGGCAAATGAGAGCGTATTTGTCAGTGTAGCATTGCTAGCAAAGTCGGCTGTACAACTGGGGTGAGTGCTAGTAAGTCTCTCTAGACCTGCCGTGTGACGGCGCTCGGTCTGCAATCACTGACAGTGGCGACACGCGGGTCCGACGTATACCAACGGACCGCGGCCGATTTAAAGGCTACCACCTAGCAAGTGTGGTGTCTGGCGGTGACACCACATATATAATAATTTGTTTGGCTGATCTCGACAACAACTCCTTGAAATGGCAAGAGATCAATAAGTAAAATGTCATTTCAATTGAATTTTAGCGAGTAACAAACGGTCGAACGAAGAATAATTCTCAAATTTTGTTAATAACGTATAATATGCCCCAAGCGGTGCGGTCATGTTACCAATAAATCGCTCACAGAAGGAACAAGATGACGGCATTGAAGTGCAAGAATTCGATCGAGAAAAGCAGTGGAACACAACCCCTGCTTATTAGAAAAATTTTAAGCAGTACATGATAGTAGCTATTACGAGGTACAAGCGGTGCCCATACTCTTATTGAATACCATGGGCGAAATTCTTCATGCCCATCAACATTTTTAGAAAGCATTAGCATTTGACTGTTTTTTCTTTTAGGAATATAAAAAATATACCACTCTCATTGTACAATCCGAAGGTATGGTAGTGTAGGGAAGCAGCCTACCCACGCCTTATAAAATTCACATCAGTATTTCCATTGTGTGCCAGCCAGTTCGCTGTAACTAGCTCTGACGTCATAAATGTTGCACAATACTTTAAAAATCAAGTAAATAACCTGAAACGTTTCTAGCATGTCAGGAGTAATACTAAATCAATATGTGTTGAATATCAGTTCAATAACTTAAACCATTTTCGAAATTTGGACGTTTTTCTGTAAAAATCATTGGCGCAACAGAAAAGAGCTAGAAACTAAAAAATTTATATTTAGATTCCTTTTGCATAATAATTTAGTAGAAACAGTATTCTGGATCTCACAAATTAAAATTTTAGTTGAAATTCATGATTTTCTGGTTTTTATCTTAAAAATTAAGGAAGCAAGATAGAAAAAGTAGGCGAGTAAATAAAGCTAGGGTGTTTAAATTTAAGTAGAAGAGAGATCCGCTATAATCATAAAAATTGAGAAGTTTCACCAGAATAACTATAAAACTATAGCTATAGCGTATCTCCAAAGAGCAAGTTCAGAGCTCGTCTACTGCGTGTAGTGTAATAAAATTAATTCTCTCGCCCAAAATATTTGACTTAGCCACGTCAGACTTTTATTATGATTACTTACTTGTGTGCTGATTCCACAATTAAATTCAAAGCTTCATCGGCCATCAGCAAAGGAAGCAAAGATTTATTCGATAACTTAAAGTGGTGCATTACTAGCCCAGCGGCTAGTCGGGAGAGCAGATTTGATCAGGCGTTCCCTTAGCCGTGCGCACCGCGGCTTTATATGTAAGAACTCTGCGCGAGAAAAGGAAGGCCCCAGTTCTCTCCAGAAGCTGATTAGCCCACCACCTATGCCGGGAGTCGCGTCGCGTCGGTGTCATTGCTATAAACAGCCTCAGATGCCATAATAAGTCACTCAGGATACACGTAACCATGAAATCGTTTTCGAGTGAAGTGTTAATTCTGGGATGACTTCAATGATCTATCTTCAGTTTGCGTATGTCGTATTTTCACGTGCCGCCGCAGGACAGACATTCTACCATTATTTATCGTGGCGTTTGATGAACATTATCATCAAATTATGGCGAGCATTCACTTAAACATTTAATCTGAACAGTTATAGTGGCATCAGCGCATTAGACTCTGAACTGCTCTGGTAGTTGGATTGTGTGGATTATTTTTGGTCTGTGACTTTCAGAAAATAGTGAACATTTTAGAGAGAATAGTTTTTGATTATGAATCCCAGACAATCTCCTAATTCCTAAGAGCTATAAGCTGTAGCTGTAAATGTATTTCTCAGATGAAATGGGCACTAGGATTACAGGCTTCACGTTTTGCTAATCACTTTCTGGTTGCCAATATTGTAGTTAGAGAGCCAGTGTTGACTGGAACTGGAATGGCTCTGATTGCTTCTAACTTTTCAGGATCCGGCTGAATGCCTTCAGAGGAAATAATATGTCCCAAAAACCTAACCTTTGGCCTACCGAATTCAGATTTTTCCAAGTTAACTGTATTTCCAGATTCTGCAAAAATATGTAACACGCTGTTGAGGATGCGAATGTGTTGTTCCCATGAGGCTTCTGCTATCAGAATATCGTTCACATATAAGGTGATGTGACGTTTTAAGAACTCAGGTAATATGAAATTTAGCCCACGAATGAATGCTACCGAAGAAATGTTCAAACCAAAAGGAAGTTTCCGAAACTGATAACAAACGCCGAAACAAAGAAAAGCTGTGTATTTTCTACATTCTGGATGAAGTTCGTCTGATAAAAGCTGGATCTGAGATCAATAGAAGACAACACTTTTACGCCATTAAAATTTTGAAGAAGTTCTTCCATCGCTTGCGGCCTGTCTGTTTCAGGAATGATGATAGTATTGATTTGTCTCGAATTTAAGACAAGTCTGATCGATCCATTTTTCTTCTCAACAACATGTAATGGATTGTTGTATGAGCTTACTGCAGGCTCAATAATGCCCTCATTAAGCATAGATTGTATTTCTGTTGTAACACGGTCCCTATAGTGTGCTGGAATTACGTATGGGCTAACACAAAATTTAGTATGCTCACGAACACGAAATTGGTATTGAGATCTCTTGATTGTTCGTGTTTTGTGAGTAAAAACTGTGGAATGTGCTTGTAAAATCTCAAAAAGGTCTTGCCTATCAGTGTCATTACAATTCTCAATTGTTCGAATTTTATTCTGAATTATCTCATTAGTATCAAATATGTCATCGATATCATCCCTGTCAGTACTTGCAGAGTGATTGTTAGTGTCTAGTTCCGTAGAAAATTCCGAACTGTTGTCTAACAGAAGGTAAAGCCGATTGATTTCCTCGTCATGGTTTGAGAGCCAATCTTCAAATTTCAAAGCAATTGACTTACCTTCTTTCTCTAAACTTATTTCAGCATCGTGAAAGTTTAAGATTGCTTTGTATTCATTCAAAAGTCTACTCCCAATATAATTTCCGTCGACAATAATGGAACAATGAGAAAGTTCATAGAGAAGCTATGGCTTTGACAGAAGAATTCTAAATTTGTTTGTTGACGTACATCTACACTTTTTCCAACGATTGCACCTTGTAATTTAATCTTACGTAACGGAAGTGTGGGGCAATCGTTCGATTTGTTGCATTTGCTAAAGGCTGTTTCACTACTTACTGAAATGAGACTGCCAGAGTCAAGTACTGCAGTAAATTTTACGTCACTTACTGTAATGTGAATCACAGGATATGCAATGTTGTTATGTTTTATGTCGTGTTCCTGGAGTAAGATGTCCCTAATGTCTTCATTTTTACGTAATTACTAGCTACGGCAGCTGCGTCGTCAGTTTCATACGTACATTTTGTGGCTGCCAGCGGTATGAGTCATTGCCTATTGTCTCTTTGTTGGCGTGCGTCGTTATTGGGATTTGGAGACCTAACTTCTACAAATTCACCTTGTCGAGAGTGCCCTGCTCTGTTTGAATCCCGCCAGTTCTGATGGAATTCAGGTCTGTCGTTTTGTCGGTAGTTTACATAGTTTCTTGTTTGTCGGTCATGTGGTGGAGAATTTCTCCCGGAATCGTAACTGCGCGCTGAACTGTTGCGTCTTAAGTTATTCTGTCTCCCTTGATAATAATTGTTTTTGTTCCCATATTGTCTGTTTCTATGGTAATCTCTGTCATATTCATTATTACGGAAATGCGATCTTTCTCTGTAACTATTATTACTCTGCCAGTGGTTGTCAAATAGGTGGTGTCTGTTTTGGTCACGATTTGCGTTGTAAGAATAGACTTGTTGTGTCCAGTTATTGTTTCTGTCGTCACGGAATTGTGACGGATGTGACGTGTAGTGATTGTTTTCCTGTTTTCGCATCCCGTGACTGTCTGAGTCAATTTCTAATTCTTGTAAGAGTCCCTCAAAAGCTTCAATGTCGTCTTTGCAACGTCCTGCCAAAATAATATTTCTTAAATGTTCAGGCAATTTCATTAAGCAAATGCGGATGAGTTCTGAAGGGCTGTATGGGTTTGACAGGTATTGATTCTTGTGCAACATGTCTTCAAAATATTTGACAAAACTGGAAAATTCAGATTGTTCAAAGTGTTTCATCATCATGATGTTATGTTTTACTCGGTCTTGCGTAGCTTGAGACCAATATGCTGAGAGGAAGGCATGATAAAATTCTCCTTCACTGTGACAATCGTGAATGACCGATCGCATCCTTACAGCTGGTTCATTCTCTAAGTAGCCACACATAAATTCTATTCTGTGCTGTAATGACCAGTTGGGAGGAAAACAATGAGAGAATTGATGGAGCCATGCTTGTGGATGAATGTCGTTGCCAGAATTCTTAAATGTTTTAAATTTACGTGTAGTAATGAACAGCTTATAGTCAAAATGATCATGTCGGCGAGTCGCATGTCGGTCATTGTTACGTCGTTTCGGCGGTTCCATCTCAAAATTCGGTGTACCTTGCCAATTTCTTTCATAATTTCCGAAGTGCGCTGTGTTATTATTTTGTGTCTGTTCCGTATTTCTACGTCCCTCTTCCCGTATTGGAGCGCGAGTGGCCTCTGAAATACGTAATTCTTGTATTACCTGTGTCAGCTGATCTTGTACTTCCCGGATTTCTCTTTGGTGTTGCGTATTAACTTGATTCTGATTTTGTTTGAATTTTCTAACTTGTTCGCACTCTTCTGTGTCATTAAAGACTACCGGTTTTGTGTCATTCAGATTATCATCTACCTTCGTAGATAAATTATTTAGCTGATCCGAAAGTTCAACTACTTTCTCTGATAATGAACTAATTTCCTCCGTGTGTCTTTCTACTGTGTCCTTTAAGTTTTCCTGAGTTTTTGCAAGTTGCGTAACCGAATCGGTAGATGCAACTGAGTCAGTTTTAGCTTGCAAGGTCTCATGATTTTCGTGAACAATATTTTGCAGTTCTTTTATGGCTGCTTTGTGATTCTGTAATGCATTTTCATGCCGCGAAAAAATAGGTTGAAAATGCTCACAAATTTTGTGTTTTTACGTCGTTACAGACTTTTTGACATTTCGATTCGATTTTATGTAACTCAGTAGCTAAATCATCACGTGTTTGTTCAAGCGTGGTGTGAAGATTTTGTTCCATTGTGTCTAACTGTTGCTGTGTTTGTGTCTGGTGTTGTTCCATTGTGTCTAACTTTTGAAGCTCTTGCTGTGTTGGTCTCTGATTATGTTCCATTGTGTCTAACTTTTGAAGCTTTTGTCCCATTTGTTGCATTAATTGTAATAACAATGCACTGGTGTCTGAAACATGTTCCTCAGTGCTTTTCGGCAGTGAATTTGCACCGGCAACATTCACATTTTGACAAGCGGAAAATGTGCCTTGACTCATTTGAGAAAACGGTGAGAACCCAAAACCTGAGTCTACAGTATTTGCAATATTGTGTTCTGTCATTCCCGATTCCTGAGGCGAGCTGTTGCCGACCGATCGATCGATAATGTTTCCCTGTTCACTACCTGTTTCACTGTCTACACCATTATTTGACGCCCGCTCCATTTCCCTATGCACAGTTACCAAATTACTACTTAGAATGTCTGTTAATTCATTACACAGCGGTGCTGGTAAGCTACGCTCGTCGTCACTATTATTTCTCTGTTTACTTTGGAGCCTAGTGTTACGTTTTTCACACGCCATTATTGTCACAATATTTCACACGATAAAACAGAAAATAAGAGAACACATTAACATAGCGCTGAAAATAATATCTAGTTAATTGCAAGCTGCGAAACACTTGGTGCTAATTTACAAGCGTGCCACACCTGTTTTATTGTACAACAATGACAGACTGCAACTACAAAAGAGATTCTCTCTACAATTACGTGCTAGCAATAAACAAAATCTACACTAATTACACAAACTACAAGAAAAAATTAGAAGATTCCAGTGAGGTATCCTCGGCTAAGGGTCGACATATGAAACGTCCCCTTTGATCAATTATAGAAGACTGTCCTTAAACTGACACACAATATTTTTTTGGCGCAACGCAATCTGCCTTTCAATAATCCCTACAAAAGAATGGCCCTGACTAACATTAACCTATACCTTTCACAAATCACTTACCTCACAAAAATCTTCGTTACTCGAACTACTGCAATACAGCGAGCGCCACTACTGCCAGCTAAATAAAAGATTCAAACTATGGAAGGCACTAACTACTGATAGGCATAGTTAGCAAATGAAAGATTTTAATAGAGAACAAACAATGTATTTACCTTAATAGTCATAATATATATAGCAGTTCATGACATCCAGTCTTACAAATTTCAAAACTCCGCCATCTCTCTCCCTACATCCACCACTGCTGGCAGCTCACCTCCAACTGCGCAACGCTACGCGCTGTTCACATCCAGCTACCTAACACTACAATGGCGAGTATTACAACAATGCAAAGCAGCCACAGACTGCTCACAGCACAACCAGTGATTTTCATACAGAGCGCTACGCAACGTTGCCAATAAGAAAACATAAACAGCCTACTTACAACAAAACCAAATTAACAAAACAAATCTCAGAACACCCCAATGAGCCCCAAAGTGCTGTGACACAGTTTCAACTGAGTGTACAGAATATAAATTGCAAGCACATGGCGGACTACAGCCAAATCAAAATGAAGGAAATTTAAATATTAAATCGTTTGGGTCTTAACCTTTAAGTCTGTCATATGATTAGTTCACAAATTATTCAGTTATAAATTTGCGCCGGCCACTGTGGCCTAGCGGTTCTAGGCGCTCCAGTCCTTAACCCCGCTGCTGCAACGGTCGGAGGTTCGAATCCTGCCTCGGGCATGGATGTTTGTGATGTCCTTAGGTTAGTTAAGTTTAAGTATTTCTGAGTCTAGGGGACTGATGACCTTAGATGCTAAGTCTCATAGTGCTTGGACCCATTTGAACCATATAAATTTGCTTTACAGTCATTGGTTATCCGTTGCAGAGACAACACCCAAAACTCCCCACAATACATCTGGTGGAATAGCAATGCTTTCGAACACGACCTCTGCTCGACAATACATAGTACTGCCTGGAAGAGACTAAATGCCAAGACTGAGAGAGGGTAAAAGAATGGTTACATATTGTCAAGGTAATGATTTCAGTGGAACAACTCAGAGCCTGGTAGGGCTAACTTTAATTACTGTTCAGCTTCACTCTCAACTTAACCGACCATAACGGCGACCCGTGCAACAAATCGTAATATTAATTCAGAGATCAAATGCAAATACAAAAAATAAATAAAAAAAGCTGCTCTTAAAACAACTTCAGGGTAAACACTCCTGCAGATATGGAGGCCAGGAAACATGTTCAACTAAAGCGACTCAAGCGCAGCAAAATCACCTTAAAACGTTTTCAAGCACAAATTCTCCACTTGGCAGATATGTAACCAGGTCCTCTTAGCAACAGCCGTCAACGGCCCCCAAGGCGCCTAGGCTCCCCGACTCGTCCACAACACAACGCAGGTACTGCAGACGTCGCGTAAATCTACGACTACTTCGCGAGGCACTTGATCGGTTCGTGCGTCCCACACTTATCTCCCGCACCCTCTTATTTGTATCCGCTAGAGCGCGCCACGGCTCAAGCACGTAATTTGTCACTCGATCAAAATATAATCGCTCCACATGTTTAAGAAAAAAAAAACCTAAATAGCGACCGTCAGTAAATCTACATATTGGCTATAATTGTTCTTAGGAAGAAGTGATGTATTGCAACTAATAGACGATTTGCTTCTGGCTATGATGCGTATTTCGTTTGCCTAGCACAGTTACATTTCCGGTTAACAAACCTTGACTCCATAAGCACCGCTTACATACTGTACTTCTAGGTATAAAACTTGGTGAGGCATAGTTATCCGCCCGTGGTTCTAACTTATAATTTGAATCGGCCTTAGTGCTTTACCCTATGATCGTCCTCTACGACGACCGATCCATGGTTAAATACTTTGGCAGTAAAATAGCGAAGAAGAATACCTCGGTTAGGGAAAAGTATGGTTAGGTTAGGTTAGTGTTGTTTAACGTCCCGTCGACAACGAGGTCATTAGAGACGGAGCGCTAGCTCGGGTTAGGGAAGGATGGGGAAGGAAATCGGCCGTGCCCTTTGAAAGGAACCATCCCAGCATTTGCCTGAAACGATTTAGGGAAATCACGGAAAACCTAAATCAGGATGGCTGGAGACGGGATTGAACCGTCGTCCTCCCGAATGCGAGTCCAGTGTGCTAACCACTGCGCCACCTCGCTCGGTGGGAAAAGTATGCTTCTCCAACTTGTATTGCTGTGTGTAGTACTGACTCCCATGATTAATAAATGTTCCATTAAAAGAAATTACAGTCTTCTACGGCAAATACATGTCATTCAAATTATTTGAAAAGGGATTCGCTTACGACGAATGGCCAGTCATCCAGCAGAGCAACGGGATAAGATGCATGAAATTTCCATTATTTTAGTGTGTGTAATCGAGTTCCACGTTCAGTAATTAAAAATATAGGAAGACAGCTAACCCGATCTCGGTCCTCATTGTCTCGAATGGCTAATTGTACACGACTCAGTTGTCAATCCGTATGCATATATATTAATTCCCCTTATTCTACGGACAAAACTTTCTACTAACTCGTTCGACCTTTGTGATACACAACCCAGGTGCTCACGAGAGAATCGGGAGCTGTTCGACTTCTTATAGTGCTGCATGAGGGTCTCCGTAGTTGCTCGACTGTAGATGTGTTCTGTGGTGTCACCGCCACACACCACACTTGCTAGGTGGTAGCCTTTAAATCGGCCGCGGTCCGTTAGTATACGTCAGACCCGCGTGTCGCCACTGTCAGTGATTGCAGACCGAGCACCGCCACACGGCAGGTCTAGAGAGACGTCCTAACACTCGCCCCAGTTGTACAGCCGACTTTGCTAGCGATGGTTCACTGACAAATTACGCTCTCATTTGCCGAGACGATAGTTAGCATAGCTTTCAGCTACGTCACTTGCTACGACCTAGCAAGGCGCCATTATCAATTGCTATTTATCTTGTGATGCATGTACCGTCAGACCGATGTTCACCAATTATGGATTAAAGTTAAGTATTCCAGCAGCTACGGACTTTTCGTGCTAGTATAACTCCTTTAACTGTTCCAGACCTCACGCCAGCCTGCGTGAGCTTAAACGCGTGCCTTTCGGCTACCCGTCACTGTGGATTGGCTGTCTTGCCAGTCCACAACACGTTCCTTAACACTTCATGATACTTAATAAAAGAAAAGCATTAGGTTTCCACCTGTTGAAAACTACTTAATTATGTGGTGTAACTGTTTTAGGAACTGTGGTGCTGTGTGCACAGAGCCTAAAATATGTTCCCTCGTCTCTTCAATAGCATCTTGACTAAGGATTATATATGCACCCACACGAAGCTGTTACAATATTCCGTTAGAACACTCGTTTTATACATGTGACTTCCGTGTTTTGTGAGTTAAGGCGGGATGAGAAAGTAGCCTCGGTCGTACCCAGGTGGCGCCTGCCGGGGCTTCTCCACGGCTGGAGGCTGTTGTGTGGGCGGCGGGTGTCTTCTGTATCTCGAGCGACGGTGGCAGAGTCTCTCTCCAGGCAACTATATGGTAGGTCGTGCTTGGCACTAAGAGGATTACACATACAATGCATTAGTTTCTCTCATTTAAGTTTATTTCTGTACAGTTTCCTAGCCAGTACAATTCGTGGGGGATATTGTATACTGTTATCTATTTAGTGCTCCTACCCGAATTTTCCATCCTATTTACAAGTATACTGCATTGTTTTAGTGTCAGACATCTCCTAGGCATCTTGTCAGTGGTGTTTTTTTAATACACTACGATGTCAGTATTATTCTGGTGATGAGAGTAATTGTTTACTCTGTGAATTTAGCTATGTCGTGAGTGTGGGTTTTTCGATGTTATTTACACGTCTACTGCACCAGCTCTTACAGTGGCGTCTCACTAACACGGAGCGTATTGACTAGGTACATAGCGAGAGTGTATTTGTTATTAAATAATTCATTGCACAAGTTGCTACACTTTCAAGGACTTCATATTTACATAAATGGTCTTGGAATACTGAGTAGTGGTCATTTTGGTGTGCTTACAGAAAATGCCCACTACTTCGCTGTTAACTATATTAATTAAGATACTAAACATGAAGGGGGCCATTTTGGGCTTCTAATTGTGGTAATGTAGGCAACCATTTGTAAGGAAACGTCTAGAGGACGAATATTTTCCGACACTGTTGTTGAATATGCATTGACGGCATTAAGTCATTCTACTGCAGCCACACACTGTAATTTAAATTGTCTTATCTCGAAAATTGTGACAATATTTGCCATCATTTTTTTTTAGTAGAGTAACGCTGCTGCTTTTGGTCTCACTACAATTCGGAGAACAAAAATGATGAAGTTTACACATTTAAATTGGTAATAAAATGATAAGGAGGGGGATGGAAAGGGGGGAAGGAGTAGGGGAAGGTTACCTGGATGGTATCACGTACATTTGATTCCGGTGCTTGGGTAGGCCATGGTGTAACCCGGAGGCATGGGAATAGGGGTTCCTTTGAACGTAAGTCGCAGAACTGTATTCATCAGGTTGTCTCCATAACCGTACACGTCCATCCGCTCGATACAATCGGAAAAGAGACTCGTCCGACCAGGCAACATGTTTCTAGCCCTCAATATCCAGTGTCGGTGTTGACGTGCCCAGGCGAGGCGTAAAGCTTTGTGTCGTGCAGCAATGAAGGGTACTCGAGATGGCCTTCTGCCCCGAAGGCCCTTACTGATAATGTTTCGTTGAATGGTTCGCACACTGACACTTGATGGCCCAACATTGAAATCTCCAGCAATTTGCGGTAGGGTTGCACTTCTGTCGTCGTTGGTCCCGTTCTTCCGGACGGCGCTATGTCGGAGGTTTGATGTTTTACCGGATTCCTTATACTCTCCTGGAAATTGAAATAAGAACACGGTGAATTCATTGTCCCAGGAAGGGGAAACTTTATTGACACATTCCTGGGGTCAGATACATCACATGATCACACTGACAGAACCACAGGCACATAGACACAGGCAACAGAGCATGCACAATGTCGGCACTAGTACAGTGTATATCCACCTTTCGCAGCAATGCAGGCTGCTATTCTCCCATGGAGACGATCGTAGAGATGCTGGATGTAGTCCTGTGGAACGGCTTGCCATGCCATTTCCACCTGGCGCCTCAGTTGGACCAGCGTTCGTGCTGGACGTGCAGATCGCGTGAGACGACGCTTCATCCAGTCCCAAACATGCTCAATGGGGGACAGATCCGGAGATCTTGCTGGCCGGGGTAGTTGACGTACACCTTCTAGAGCACGTTGGGTGGCACGGGATACATGCGGACGTGCATTGTCCTGTTGGAACAGCAAGTTCCCTTGCTGGTCTAGGAATGGTAGAACGATGGGTTCGATGACGGTTTGGATGTACCGTGCACTATTCAGTGTCCCCTCGACGATCACCAGTGGTGTATGGCCAGTGTAGGAGATCGCTCCCCACACCATGATGCCGGGTGTTGGCCCTGTGTGCCTCGGTCGTATGCAGTCCTGATTGTGGCGCTCACCTGCACGGCGCCAAACACGCATACGACCATCATTGGCACCAAGGCAGAAGCGACTCTCATCGCTGAAGACGACACGTCTCCATTCGTCCCTCCATTCACGCCTGTCGCGACACCACTGGATGCGGGCTGCACGATGTTGGGGCGTGAGCGGAAGACGGCCTAACGGTGAGCGGGACCGTAGCCCAGCTTCATGGAGACGGTTGCGAATGGTCCTCGCCGATACCCCAGGAGCAACAGTGTCCCTAAATTGCTGGGAAGTGGCGGTGCGGTCCCCTACGGCACTGCGTAGGATCCTACGGTCTTGGCGTGCATCCGTGCGTCGCTGCGGTCCGGTCCCAGGTCGACGGGCACGTGCACCTTCCGCCGTCCACTGGCGACAACATCGATGTACTGCGGAGACCTCACGCCCCACGTGTTGAGCAATTCGGCGGTACGTCCACCCGGCCTCCCGCATGCCCACTATACGCCCTCGCTCAAAGTCCGTCAACTGCACATACGGTTCACGTCCACGCTGTCGCGGCATGCTACCAGTGTTAAAGACTGCGATGGAGCTCCGTATGCCACGGCAAACTGGCTGACACTGACGGCGGCGGTGCACAAATGCTGCGCAGCTAGCGCCATTCGACGGCCAACACCGCGGTTCCTGGTGTGTCCGCTGTGCCGTGCGTGTGATCATTGCTTGTACAGCCCTCTCGCAGTGTCCGGAGCAAGTATGGTGGGTCTGACACACCGGTGTCAATGTGTTCTTTTTTCCATTTCCAGGAGTGTATTCACAGTACATTCGTGAAATGGTCGTACGGGGAAATCCCCACTTCATTGTTACCTCGTAGATGCTGTGTCCCATCGCTCGTGCACCGACTATAACACCACGTTGAAACTCCCTTAAATCTTGATAACCTGCCGTTGTAGCAGCAGTAACCGATCTAATAACTGCACCAGACACTTGTTGTCTTATATAGGCGTCGCCGACCGCAGCGTCGTGTTCTGCCTGTTTACATTCAGTATCTGTGTAATTGATTACGCATGCCTATAACAGTTTCTTTGGCGTTCGGTGTAGATGTATACATAACCTGTAACAAGTCTGAAATTACCATTTATATTGTCAGTCAGGTCATTAATACATAAAGCGAAGAACAAAGGGCCCAGAAACGGTCCCTGGTTCAAGATTTACGTTACTTCTACGTCTGTCGATGACTATCTGTTGAAGATAACAGCCGGCCGGGGTGGCCGAAAGGTTCTAGGCGCTACAGTCTGGAATCGCGCGACCGCTACGGACGCAGGTGCGAATCCTGCCTCGGGCATCGATGTGTGTGATGTCCTTAGGTTAGTTAGGTTTAAGTAGTTCTAAGTTCCAAGGGACTGATGACCTCAGAAGTTACGTCCCACAGTGCTCAGAGGCATTTGAACCATTTTCTGAAGGTAACATGCTGAATTCTCCTTACCAAGAAATCCTTAATCTAATCATAAATTTGCTATGACATTCCATATATCCGTATTTTCCTTAGTAAATGTTCGTGCGTTAGCTAGATGCATTTGGGAATTCAAAAAATTCTTCATCCACTTGATGTCCTTGATGTCTGACGTTTAGCGTGTCATGTACGAAAAGTGCGTGTTGAATTTCACCTGACTGACATTTTTGGATTGCTGAATGATATGGAGAGGATCATTGTGTTCGAGATCTCATTGGTGTACTCTACAGCTTTAGGGCTTTGCTTTGCAGCGGAACCATAAGGATCACGTGTTTGGGGGACGTTTGCCTATTGTAATATGTATGTGACATGAACGAGCCGAACTATCCGTATGAGTATCAACCCAAGTACAAAAAAGTTTCTCTCTTATCTGGTGCCGCACTGACAGCTACAAGATGCAATGAGGCTTGACAATTAGAGAATCGTAAGCAAGGAAAAGATCTAAGATAAACGACGTACGAAAAAGATCTTGTATCGGATAGCGTATGTCCTTTCCGAAGAAAACAATGGCGCTGGAAATAAAGCCCACTTCTCGACGGGTTTTGGTGTGGGGACTTCCCCACCGAATGAGAAATGACTAAAATCTGGAATACAACTGCCATATTCGAGCTAGAAAATCACAAACCGCCTAACAAAAAGACTTTCGAGTGCGGGAGCAATTTGATGCGTTGATATTAAGGACGACATGCGTAAACGGGGAGAGGATCAGTCTCCAGACCATTAGCAGACGGGCAGTATCAATACAGGAACAGATAAAAACGACCTTTTACCAGGGCTACTGAACAGATAATACCTCTGGTGTATCAGTTTTTTTGGCTCTTCAGTGTACAATGAGGCACTATGTGAAAAATATGGAACAAATGTCGAGTCCGATGTTGATATGACTTAGAAATAGTACAGACAACGGAAATATGTTTCAAATGTTAAGAAAAGTAAAACTGTGCTCTTCGGAAAAAGGAGAAAAATGGTATTCTATGACTATAAAATCAGTGAGTCGATAATGGAATCAGTGAATTCATGTAAATATCAGTTGGTGACAAGTTCAATTGACTTCAGTGGTGGTGGACAGTCTTCAGAGATTATTTTAAATACGCTAACCAAGTATCTGGTAGCAATTACCATGCAGTGTATCTGCATGAAATTAATTAAATTTAGTTTAAGCTTTCCGTAAATTAATACTACGTTATACGTCATTGTGTATCGTTGACCGTTACTTAGCTACGGACCTAGAATCCTTTAGAGGAAAGCTTTTCACATAACTGTAAAGATCTTCAGTCTCGAGACCAGTATGTGCTCGTCCCCTTGCACGACGGAAATCCAACTGACTCCATATTATCCCCACAATCTCATATAACTGAGTGTTAATGGACAGTGATCTAAAGTGACCGATAATCCGTAGTAGACGTGTCGTCTTTCAATCACGGTGAAACTGATGGTCTCGTAAATGTTGTTCTGTATGGCACATAAATTTCAATAACGTTGCTCTAGCACCCTGCTTTGAAACAGGTCTCTAATACGTACTTAGCGATTGAGAAACTTTATCTTACGACGTGCTGTTTCAAGTTGTACTACCCTGAAGTGCTCCACAATGCAGTAACTTGCTGTAATGGGAAGCTTCCTGTCACGATTTCCGCAATCACGTCGTAAAAGCACTCCGTGCCCTAAACTACCGACAGAACTTCAGATCACTTACGCCACAAGGCGGGAGCAGCAGTCACGGTTGTAACTCAGATGAACATAGTAAGATCGTCGATACGGCCAGGGAATTTACTGATGCCTCCATTCCGTGTTTTACGAGATAGGAGATAGTAGCACTGTCGGAGCAGCGACAGCTATGGTCAGCTGGTCGTATCCTGTGAAAATGGTGATAGTTCCTAGCTGTAAAGGAGAGAGAGAAGCTCCACTGCAGAAGAGCATATTTCTTTAGCGCTTCTTTAGGAACGGTGAAAGTGTCACGCCAATTCCCAGACAACTACATAGGCGGGCGCTGTTTGACATGCGGACTAAAAATGACTTGAAGGAAGAGAGTGAATAAATCAAAATCGTGAAAATGTGTACAGCAAATTATCACAATTTGTCAATTCCCGAGTGTGGCCTGAAATGACCAGAGAATCATCAAACGAAGCAGACACTTACACTGACGGTCATTACGCCATAAACGTGGCTTGTAGAGTGCATCAAACGTACATGACATGCAAGATACTACATGATTCGATATACCAATTATTTGCTTTTAAATGTAACTTCACGACGTACACTGAAGAGCGAAAGAAACTTCTACATTTGCCTAATATCGTCTAGGGCGCACGTGAGCACGCCGAAGTGCCGCAGCACAACGTGACATGGACTCGAATAATGTCTGAAGTAGTGCTGGAGGGAAATAACACCATGAATACTGCAGGGCTGTCCATAAATCCTAAGGGTACGAGAGAGTGGAAGATCTCTTCTGAACAGCACATTGCAAGGCATCCCGGATATGTTCAATAGTGTTCATGTCAGGGGAGTTTGGTGGCAAGCGGAAATGTTTCAGCTCAGACGCCTGTTCCTGGAGTCATTCTTCAGCAATTCTGGACCTGACTGGTGTCGCATTGTCCTGCTGGAATCGCCCTAGTCCGTCGGAATGCACGATGGACATCGATGGATGCAGGTAATCAGACAGGATACTTAGCAACGTCTGCCCGTCAGAGTCGTATCTAGACGTATCAGGGGTCACATATGACTCCAACTGCACCCGCTCCACACCGTTACAGAGCCTCCACCAACTCGAACAGTCCATGCAGACATGCATCGTCCATGGATTCACGAGTTGTCTCCATACCCGTACGCGTCCATCCGATCGATACAATTTGAAACGAGACTCGTCTGACCGGTCAATATGTTTCCAATCATCAACAGTACAATGTCGGTGTTGACGGCTCAGGCGAGTTACACATCAAGGGTACACGAGTGGGCCCTCGGCTCCGAAAGCCCGTATGGATGATGTATCGTCGAACAGTTCGCACGCTTAGGCTTGTTGATGGCCCAGCATTGAAATCTGCACAATTTTAGGAAAGGTTGCACTTCTGTCACGTTGAACGATTCTCTTCAGTCATCGTTGGTCCCATTCTTGCAGGATCTTTTTCCGGCCCCACCGATGTCGGAGATTTGATGTTTTACCGGATACCTGATATTCACAATACACTTGTGAAACGGTAGTACAGGAAAATCCTCACTTCATCGCTACCTCGAAGATGCTGTGTTCCATCGCTCGTGTGCCGACTATAACACCACGTTCAAACTCACTTGATAATCTGCCATTGTGGCAGCAGTAATCGATGTAAGAACTGCGCCAGACACTTGTTTTATATGGGTGTTGCCCCGACCGCAGCGCCGTATTACGCCTGTTTACATATGTCTGTATTTGAATACGCAGGCCTATACCAGTTTCTCTGGTGCTTCAGTGTATTTATACGTATCCTGATTTACGTTATCTACATCAAGAAATATTATCCAGCAGATTCCTCAGTCAGAAATCGTGTTTGATGTACTGACCGAATCATGATAGGTTGCCAGACATAGAAGGAAAGATCATCTATCAAGTATGAATATTATCTGCAAGACTTGTAACTTAAGTAGAGGTGCCATCCGCTTTCTTCGTATCATTAAGAGGTCATACGCATTAGGAAACCGACGATTTCACTCTCGCTTACTGCAAATTGGGGGTATAAAAGCGACGCAGTCACGTCTCATCTGTAAGTAAGCAGCACCAAATGGCGTACATGGAGGTCCTCAGACGTCAAGCAAGGCAGCGTTCGAGAGTTCTAGCGTTCCAGCATGCAGAAGAATCTCAGCCGATTCTATGTAAGTGAGCATAATCTTCAGTTAAGTTTGTACGCTAAAAAGAACTTGGGGAGTTTGCCCATACGTACCTGTGGACTAGGGTTACTTGTCTCCATTATACATTTGTCAACATGTGCCTATACCTGTATGTCACTTTCATTGTGACGAGTACGTCAAGCAGAGCGTTCAATTAGAGTGATAGAATTTCCATAGTTCGTGGTCTGCTGCACCAAATAGCAGAATCTTAATCAAGTTATTGGCCGGGGTGACCCTTTGTTCTGGTAGCTGACTGGAGAATCTAATAAGCCTCATCAGTATTTCTATAGCCGCGCGGGATTAACCGAGCGGTCTAGGGCACTGCAGTCATGGACTGTGCGGCTAGTCCCGGCGGAGGTTCGAGTCCTCCCTCGGGCATGGGTGTGTGTGTTTGTATTTAGGATAATTTAGGTTAAGTCGTGTGTGTAAACTTAGGGACTGATGACCTTAGCAGTTAAGTCCCGTAAGATTTCACACAAATTTGAACATTCTTTTTTTTTGTATTTCTATAAACTAATGTGTGTGGCGATCTGCATGTTCGTTGCAAACATGCGAAGAAGCAGTAGAAGCAGACCAGTAAGTTAACCCAAGTCTCATTTCCCTGTCATTACCATATCTACCTCCTTATCAGATAATTTTAGAACTGAGGCAATCACAGCTAATTTTAATCTGTCTAGAAAGATTCCCTGTGTCCCTGATGCATTACACTGATAACTAAGGACAGTCCTTAAGTTACAATAACTCTCCAGAATTCTGTGTGAAATTTCATTAACACCATACGGAATTTTGTGTTTGAGATCTTTTATGATTCAATTACGACCGTCAAAGGAGATTGTTGCTACCTTTAGTCGCTTAAATTTTGTGGAATGGCATTACCAATACATTCTCTTGGTTCTTTAACGGAAGTATTTAATCGTGTTTTGCCGTTTTACAAATACTCGCAGTTTATGAATTATCATTCAGAAAATTTTCATTCAGTTTAAATGTACGGTACTTTCACTAGCTACGGATATACGGATAACGACAGCTGAAATCCGTGCAGAGTTTCCACACAGAGTGTCAGCACTAAATTTTGGGAACAGGTTACTGGAAGCTGTCTCTATACCATCAAACCACAAACAACAAAGAGTTGCCAGAGTTGTTGAATATTGAGACTGAATGCTCATCAATATGTAGCACGAATGGCAAACAATATTGTCGTATCTTCTATGGCTGGTATAACTAGTGGAATATTGCAAGAGGTTAACTTATTTCACAGTGCAGCTCACCCTAAAAACAACTCCAGTAATGTACTGATCCTTGAGTGGCCTACTCACTTTATACCTACTTCATAATTGTACTTAAATTTGAAATTCGGTTTTGTGTATCATAAATTGATACCACCCTAAGAGCATCAGACAGTTGCCAACGGAATGTCAAGTTCCCGTCTGACGCCTACAGCGGTCTCGTGGGTTCTGGCGCACCCAATGCCACACGGACACTGTGCCACGCTTCCAGTGTCTCTGTACTGGGGGTACCATCTCCTCTTCTGCCGCGAAACAGGATGGCCAACAGCAGTCTCTCAGTCACCTAAACTTGCAACCTCCTTGCTACGACACCATCGTTCACCCTTATTACAGCAAGTTTCATACTGTAACCTCCCCACAAAAATGATGGAAAAATAGTTAAATGTGAATGGTCATCGTGCTGTAAAACGTAACCTCCCAGCAGAAACAAAAGAAAAGTCTATGATAATGAAAACGAGCCAAATGTTTGCTCCCCACAAAAAATATAGAATAATAATGACCCAAATGTAAACTCGACACAAAAATTAAGAAATGAAGATTAATCCTTAAACCCACAATAATAGGGCAGCAGCGCTGACCTTAGACCCTGTGCAATAATTAATCTGATAAATTAATTCTGGGAGAAAAAGCATAGGAAATATTGTTTCAATTCGAATGATTCTTTTCTTAAAAACGATTGCTTTGAAAACAAAATTATTATTGGGGCATTTCTTGAACAAATTAATTACAATTAACATACATTACATTATCAGATGTGCGCAATGCTGCTTCATTACCTTATTTAACAATATACCACGTCCCGAAGCTTGACCAGAGATGTAAAGGGCGCACGCCGCCGACCCATGCCGACGCCCGCTCAGTACTACCGTCCACTCACTACTACAGTCGGCTGACTACTTCCTCTCGCGACTCGCTACACACAACATCCTACTCGCAACCGAGTCCAACTCGCAACTGAACTCTCGCGCAGTCAAGCGCAGACTAGCAACGATAAACAACTCTCTGATAAGAGATTCTGTCATGCCTCGTCATCGCTGGTACTTCCATAAAGAAAATGTCGAAATCTCGTAAAAGCCCATACAACACACAATGTTTCCAGTTCTGTAAGGGAATAAGTTCGTTCAGCAGGTGACAGAATGCGACTTGCAAATGCGATGTTTTTAATTACTGTAGAGCCATCTTCTTCATTTTCCTGAAAAATATGTACGCCTAAAGCGGTGTTGGAACTGTCGGTGGCAATGGAATAATTTTTGGTAAGATCTGGGTGCGATAAAAGTGGTGCATTCAAAAAAAGCATGTTTCAGGTTCATAAATTCAGAATCTGCTTGCTTATCCCAGGACCAAATAGTGTTTTTACCTGTCAACTGGCATAATCTAGGTGTGTCTAAAGCAGAGTGATGAATAAATTTACGAAAAAAGTTAATTAAGCCCAAAAAACTGCGTAACTGCTTCTTCGTTGTAGGAACAGTAATGTCACGTAAAGCTTGAAGTTTTTCCGGATCAGGCGCAATGCCTTCTGCTGAAATTATATGTCCAAGAAATTTTATAGAAATTTTGCCAAAGTGCGATTTACTGAGATTAACTGTGAGTCTTTGTGCATGAAAAGTTTGCAACAGACGTTCAAGAATCATATTGTGTTCAGACCAGTTAGCTTCTGCAATAAGAATGTCGTCTACGTACGTCGTGATTCTGTCTTTAAGTTCTGTCGGAAGTATTGTGTTCAAACCGCGAATAAAAGCTGCTGAAGAAATAGTTAAGCCGAACGGTAATTTACAAAATTGATAACAGTCACCAAAACAGAGAAAAGCTGTATACTTTCTGCAATTCGGATGAAGCTGAATTTGCCAAAATCCCGATTTCAAATCTAGTGTGGAATAAATAGCCGTACCATGAAATTTCTGTAGTAGTTCTTCTAGTGTCTGTGGTCGATCTGTTTCATTAATAATAATGTCATTAATGTGACGCGAATCAAGTACAAGGCGAAGTGAGCCATCCTTTTTCTTCACAATATGGAGCGGGTTTATGTACGGACTAACTGCCGGTTCAATAATTCCTTGGTCGAGCATATCCTGCAATTCTTTCTTAACTTGTTCACTGTGAATATATGGAATGGGATAATGCTTTGCTTTAAATGTGTTGTGCTATTTGACTTGAAATTCATACATAAAACCGGACATAGTACCAGGAATGTTGTCGAAAACTGGAGCTTGCTGTAAAAGAATTTTGTGTAGTTGCGTGCGTTCGTCGTCTGTATTTGCACTGCTCTGTTTAACTTTATCAGAAATCATCTGTATAACGTCATAGTCGGCTTCGTCTGGAGTATTACAGTTATGTACGTACGTATCTGTGAACAATGTGGAATTACAGTCTATGCCACGTGATACGGAAATGACCTCTGTACAATTAATTGTTTGTTCTTCCGCAGATAAAGAGTGCTGAAATTCTAACGCCAATTGTACGTTTTCATCCTTTAGCATTAAACAGGAATTTTGAAAATCAATAACTGCGTCGTGTTGTACCAGAAAATTCGTACCTAAAATAACGTCTGTTGTCAATAAACGAACAATCCAAAAATTTGAGTGAAATGTGAGACCTGCAATACAAAATGATAAATGTGTCTGTAATTTAACATCTACACCTTTACTCGATAGTGCTCCTTTCACTTTCGTTTTGCCTAATGGTAATGTAGGATAGGTATTCTCTTTGTTACACTCGTTGAAAGCTTCTTCATTTAATACTGACACAGGTGATCCGGAATCGATTACTGCTGAAAATTTCGATGAACCAATTTTAATTTCGATGACAGGGTGTGAAATAGTTTTTTGAACAACTGGTCTTTCCTCTAAAAGAGTGTCTGCGATGTCGTCAAAAGTAATAACATTTTCCTGAACAACATTCTGCGTGTCAAAAGTAGTGCTTGTGTTATTGGAAGATGCGACCTGTACAGTATCTAGTCAGATTCTATCTGACGTGTCATTATTTTCTGGAGGATGTTGTGGCGTTTCGACTATTTGAACTGTTCTGTTATTTCTTCCAGACGTATTACGTTCTGGATGATATCTACTGTCGGGTTCATTCATGAGAATATGTTCTTGCGGATGATTTTGCTGTTGGTAAGACCAACTGTTATTATATGTACGCTGAAAATTTTACTCATTATTTTTACGTCTGTCATAATAGTCATTCCTATACGGTGCATTGCGATAGGAATTGAAATACTGTGTTTTCTGTACGTAGTTGTTCCTTTGCTGCCGTGCGTTAGTATTTGTTGTACCAGGGACTATACGTCCACGCGGCGAAACATTAAAGTTAGGTTGACCTTGTGCATTACATTGTTGGTTAGGTATGCTAACCGGCTGGTTTTGTTGATGTTGTTGTGAAAAACCTCTATTGTTACTAAAACGTGGTTCCTGTTGCTGATAATTTTGACGATGTTGATAATTACAATTTTGTCTGTTATTAAAGTTCTGGTGGTTGTCGTTCCTAAAGCGTCTATTACTTTTGCTATCGAAATTGCGTGGCTGATCATAATTACTGTAAGTTTGTTGGCCTTGGTTATTATATGAAAAATTTTTGTTTACAATGGAATAATGCGATTGCTGTACTTCCAAAAGCTGTAACAGATCTCTGAATGCTGAAATATTTTCCTTCTGCTGACCTGTTAGAAGTGACACTCTTAAAGATCGTGGTAATTTAGAGATACATAATTGAATAAGTGCAGATTCACTGTATGGTTCACTCAGGTATTGGTTTTGTTGGACCATGTGCTCAAAAAATTGAGTGACAGTGGAAAAATTTGAGTTCTCATAATTCGGTAAACTAATTAACTGATCTTTAATTCCCCGCTGTGTCGTCTTCGACCAATACGCTGACAGAAAAGCATTCAGAAATTCTTCTACCGAATAAAATTGTCTCGCGATCGGTCTCATACGAGTTGCCGGTTCGCCTTCCAAAAAACTACAAATAAATTCAAGTTTATGTGTTACAGGCCAAGTCGGTGGAAAAGCAAAGCTAAATTGTTGTATCCAATCCAGAGGGTGAATCTGTGTTCTGTCATTTTTAAATACTTTAAATTTTCTCACTGATAGAAAATGCTTGTAATCAAAATTATCATCTCTGTATGACGGAACAGGTTCAGGATTGTATGGGAATCTGTTTGAATGTGACTGTTCTGAATCTAACTCACATACTCTCTGTAGATTACCTAAATTATACGCGCTGCATGAGTCTGAAAAATGTTCGTAAAGTGGCATCTGCTGTGATGTGTTATTAACTGAAATATTTTTTATCTCTGTTACCTCTTGCTGTAAACTTGACAGTTTTCTACGCAATGTGTTATTAGACGAATCGATCTCATTGATTGTCTGCTGTAAATTTTGGAATTCACGTGTTTGGTTAAACAAAATCGGTGCAGTATCGTCTGATTTGCTGTTATTATCACTTTCAATAATATCAATACGACTGGCCAATTCATCACATTTTTCAGTCAGTATTTTTACCTGATCATCGGTTTTAGTGTCAGAGGCATTAATCTGTTTTTGTATTTTACGTGTGGTTTCGTTCAGTTCTTTAACATCAGCTTTGATGTCATCGGAATCCTGTGTTAGTTCTATTTGTTCGAGTCTGTCGGTCACTGTTTGAATATCTACTGTGTGTGTATCTGTTTTTGATTTAAGATCAGAAATTTCATCACGTAATTCGGTGTTCAACTGTTCGATGGTATTAATTTTGTCGGACACTGTAGCAATATTGTTGTCTACGTATGTTTTTGCCTTCGCAAATATTTTACGTTTATCTTCTTGTCTCTGTGCAGTGATTGTTTCCATGACTTGACGTTTTACTTTATTTTGATCCTGAATAAATTTGCGGAAACGCGTATCACTGTTTTGTAGGTGAAGATTAAAACGTTTGTCAATTTGAGTGTTCTGTTGGTCGAATTTCGCGTCTATCTTTGCATCCATTGTACGCGAAAATTCTGCTGTCATTACTTTAAACTCGTCGCGTAATTGTTTTGCTTTTTCAGAGCATTATTTACCGACTGCACTAATTTCGTCTCTGAGTGATTCTGTTGCAGCTGTTTGCATATCCCTTAATTCTTGAGCAACAGACTTAATTTCTTCGTTACTTTTCCTAGCACAAGCCTCAATTTCCTCGCCTAACTGTTCCTTAGTATCATGACACTGCGCGGCAACGGCTCTAATCTGCTCGCTAAGCTGTCTGGAATTGTTGTCTAATTTTTCATTAAGGTGTTTGTTCTGTTCACTAAGTTGTTTGAAATCTTCTTCAAGTTGTTTGGAATTGTTACCTAATTTTTTACTAAGGTTGTCTTGTTTTTCACTCTGTTATTTGAAATCTTCCCTAAGTTGTTTGAGATCTTCATTCTGTTGTTTAGAATTGTTATCTAGTTTTTCATTCAGTTGTTTGAAATTTTCACTAAATTATTGTTGTAGCAATCTTGCCATAATTTGTTCCAAGTCAAAATTAGAATTTCTATTTTCTGTGCTGTTTAGTGGTGTACCTGCAATTGTCACGTTTTGTGTGACCATTTAGTCATTCTGTAATTCACAAAAAGGTTTACTTATCGGATGTGTACTGTTGGTCACTAAATCGGAATTAAATAAATCTGACGCATTCCGATTACACTGTTCGTTTTCATTAGACAAATTTGTCTGTTCATTACTTAAGTTTTGCAAACCGGTTGTGTTGAACTGGGCAGCGCTCATTGCAACAGAACGCCCCGCGTCATCAATTGTCGTTAAATTAACAGACGACACAATTGAATTTGTCTGTTCATCACTAGGGTCAAAATCAACATTGGTGGTCGGTACACACTGATTGTCACTAAATGGAGGATTCTCATCATTACATTGCGTGTCACAATTACTATCGGTCAAGTTGTTTAATTCGGTTATTTCACTCATTATACCTCGCGATGCACTATTAATAGTCTTTTGCGGCATTTTTACACTAGTCACAATTATTCACAAATGAGACAAAGACAATGCAAAATCCAACAAATACAAATACAACAAAGAACAACGAATTGCCGATGATCTGAGGAAAGAAAGTCACAAAATTAGTAAAAGCGTTGCGCCAAATGCTAATTATATTTTAGTAAATAAGAGCAGATATCTGGCTACTTTTCAGAAGATTCTCAAAGAAATACGATCCTGGACCGGATGTCGCCAAGTGTAACTTCCCCACAAAAATGATGGAAAAATAGTTAAATGTGAGTGGACATCGTGCTGTAAAACGTAACCTCCCAGCAGAAACAAAAGAAAAGTCTATGATAATGAAAACGAGCCAAATGTTTGCTCCCCACAAAAAATATAGAATAATAATGACCCAAACGTAAACTCGACACAAAAATTAAGAAATGAAGATTAATCCTTAAACCCACAATAATAGGACAGCAGCGCTGACCTTAGGCCCTGTGCAATAATTAATCTGATAAATTAATTCTGGGAGGAAAAGCATAGGAAATATTGTTTCAATTCGAATTCAATTCGAATGATCCTTTTCTTAAAAACGATTGCTTTGAAAACAAAATTATTATTGGGGCATTTCTTGAACAAATTAATTACAATTAACATACATTACATTATCAGATGTGCGCAATACTGCTTCATTACCATATTTAACAATATACCACGTCCCGAAGCTTGACCAGAGATGTAAAGGGCGCACGCCGCCGACCCATGCCGACGCCCGCTCAATACTACCGTCCACTCGCTACTACAGTCGGCTGACTACTTCCTCTCGCGACGCGCTACACCCAACATCCTACTCGCAACCGAGTCCAACTCGCAACTGAACTCTCGCGCAGTCAAGCGCAGACTAGCAACGATAAACAACTCTCTGATCAGAGATTCTGTCATGCCTCGCCATCGCTGGTACTAAATACATACGCGTTTCAATACTAGTTGCTATTGTAAGAGATGGACTCTTATTTCCTACAGCATTATTTGTAATGAGTCTTTGTACACCTGGAGAAATACAAGTTAAGTAAATCTTCTATTTGTTGTTTAAACTGATCATTTCCTACGACCTACCTGTGGCTCACCTCTCCTTACCATTCTGCACAAAGTTATTTAATTAACTTTGTGTTTAAGTGGGAGAGTTCTGGAAACGGAAATCTTGGGATATTAAGTGTCTGATTAACAGTTCGGGAGGAACATATGTTAGTCGGTGGTGTCGATTTTTAAGTGCCACAACTGATTCTGGATGGCGAATTCGTTTGCACAGATAAAATAATTAAAAATTTTTGTTGCGACGTGCTACTTTCAGATAGTTATGTGTGTGCATGTGAAACACTTTAACTTCCCTTCGGATTAACCCCAATTTCTGAGAGTTTCTCCAATAGAATTTGCCTGATTGTTAGGACGCAATAAATTTTATGAAGTGAGATTTTGACATCAGTTTTATCAGCAGTTTAATGTGATTGATTTTAGAGGTATTAGAGGTTGGGACTTTTACGAGTATCGCTCAGGACTTAAATTATGAACGTTTATACCATCTGCTAAGTTTCGGGACGTCTCTTGTACTGTTTGCATATTTTGTATCCCTAAAATTCATTACCACACATCAGTGGTAGGCCACCAGTTCTCGAAATAAGTTAAATAAACTTGATCTCATTTTAGACATGCAATTTTTGGTTTGTTCCTCTCCTGTAATCCTTAGAGATTTACACTGTTCATCTTTATATAAATATTTCCTGTACATAATTGCACCCGCGGTCTAGGGGTAGCTCAGCGCGTTCGGTCACAGGTCCGAATGCCTTCTGGGAAAAAATAAATGTAAAGGAATCAACGATCAACTTGAACGGACGTCATGTGCTTTCCGCCCAGACCAAATGAAACGAACAATACCGAACAACATTTGAAAAATACATAAATAAAAAAGAGAGAAGCGTTTTTGATTAGTAATGAAAACATACTCGGCCCCGGGTTCGAAGCCCGCCACCGCTTAAATTTTGTTTAATAATCAGCACTGGCGGCCGAAGGCTTCCGGTGTAAGTAGTCACCCTCATTCTGCCAGTGGCCTTGTCAAAGAGAGCGTAGGAGCGAAGAGAGGTTCAGCGCATCTTTAGTCCTTCGAATGGGAAACTGCTCCTAAGGGCGGAAGAATCAGCAATGATCAACAGCATGAGGAGGCAGAAGGCAATGGATACCACTGGATTAAAGACACACAACGTGTATCCACAGAACACGTGCCCTGTAATTGAAAAAGTGTCATGACGACCTCTCCATTGGGAAAAAGACTCCTGAATTCGGGATTAGCCGAGCGGTGTAGGGCGCTGCAGTCATAGACTGTTCGGCTGGTCCCGGTGGAGGTTCGAGTCCTCCCTCGGGCATGGGTGTGTGTGTTTGTCCTTAAGATAATTTAGCTTAAGTAGTGTGTAAGCTTAGGGACTGATGACCTTAGCAGTTAAGTCCTATTAGATTTCACACTCATTTTTGAATTCCTGAATTGTACGCCATTCGAATTTTCGGGAGGAAACTGTCAAGGGGGAGGTGACCGTTACAAAAAGACTGAATAACCAAGGAAAGCATAACGTTCTACGAGTCGGGACGTGGAATGTCAGAAGCCTGATTGTGGTAGGGAAACTAGAAATTCTGAAAAGGGAAATACAAATCTAGATCTACACCACCGGCCATTAAAATTGCTACACCACGAAGATGGAGTGCTACAGACACGAAATTTAACCGACAGGAAGAAGACGCTGTGATAAGCAAATGATTAGCTTTTCAGAGCAGTCACACAAGGCTGGCGCCGGTGACGACACCTACAACGTGCTGACATGAAGAAAGTTTCCAACCGAATTCTCGTACACAAACAGCAGTTGACCGGCGTTGCCTGGTGAAACGTTGTTGTGTTGCCTCGTGTAAGGAGGAGAAATACGTACCATCACGTTTCTTCATAAAGGTCGGATTGTAGCCTATCGCGATTCCGCTTTATCGTAACGCGACATTGCTGCTCGCGTTGATCGAGATCCAATGACTGTTAGCAGAATATGTTATCGGTGGGTTCGGGAGGGTAATACGGAACGCCGTGCTGGATCCCAACGGCCTCGTATCACTAGCAGTAGAGATGACAGGCATCTTACCGGCATGGCTGTAACGGATTGTGCAGCGACGTCTCGATCCGTGAGTCAACAGATGGGGACGTTTGCAAGACAACAACCATCTGCACGAAAAGTTCGGCGACGTTTGCAGCAGCATGGACTATCAGCTCGGAGACCATGACTGCGGTTACCCTTGACACTGTATCACAGACAGGAGCGCCTGCGATGGTGTACTCAACGACGAACCTGGGTGCACGAATGGCAAAGCGTCATTTTTTCGGATGAATCCAGGTTCCGTCTACAACATCGTGATGGTCGCATCCGTGTCTGGTGACATCGCGGTGAACGCACATTGGAAACGTGTATTCGTCATCGCCATACTGACGTATCACCCGGCGTGATGGTATGGGATGCCATTGGTTACACGTCTCGGTCACTTCTTGTTCGCATTGACGGCACTTTCAACAGTGGACGTTACATTTCAGGCGTGTTACGGCCCGTGGCTCTATTCTTCATTCGATCCCTGCGAAACCCTACATTTCAGCAGGATAATGCATGACCGCATGTTGCAGGTCCTGTACGGGCCTTTCTGGATACAAAAAATGTTCGACTGCTGCCCTGCCAAGCACATTCTCCACATCTCTCACCAATTGAAAACGTCTGGTCAATGGCGTCCGAGCAACTGGCTCGTCGTAATACGTATCGTGTTGAAGCTGCATGGGCAGCTGTGCCTGTACACGCCATCCAAGCTCTGTTTGACTCAATGCCCAGGCGTATCAAGGCCGTTATTACGGCCATAGGTGGTTGTTCTGGGTACTGATTTCTCAGGATCTATGCACTCAAATTGCGTGAAAATTTAATCACACGTCAGTTTTAGTATAATATATTTGTCCAATGAATACCCGTTTATGATGTGCAGCGGCAGCGGAAATCGTACAATGTGAGTAGGATTCGTTATGAACAGGAAGGTACATCAGAGAGTTTGATACTGTAAACAGTTCAGTGACAGGATTGATTTTATCAGAATCGACAGCAAACCAACACCGACAACGATAATCCAGGTGTACATGCCGACGTCGCAAGCTGAAGATGAAGAGATAGAAAAAGTATATGGGGATACTGAAAGGGTAATACAGTTAGTAAAAGGAGACGAAAATGTAACAGTCATGGGGAACTGGAATGCAGTAGAAGGGCAATGAGTAGAAGAAAAGGTTATAGGAGAATATGGACTTGGGACAAGGAATGAGAGAGGAGAGAGACTAATTGAGTTCTGTAATAAATTTCAGCTATTTATAGCGAATACTCTGTTCAAGAACCAAAACAGGTGGAGGTATACTTGGAAAAAGCCGGGTGATATGGGAAGATTTCAGTTAGAGTACATCATGGTCGGACACAGATCCTAAAATCAAATACTGGATTGTAAGACGTACCCAGGAACAGATATAGACTGATCACAATGTAGTGGTTATGAAGAATATGCAAGGATGTGGAATACAAAACTACTAAGGCTACAGATACAACAATAAGGAATTGTTCAGTTGGCAGTATAATTGAAGAGTAATAGACATCTCTAAAAAGGACAGTCACAGAAGTTGGACAGAAAAACATAGGTACAAATAAGGCAACTGCGAAGATACCATGGCCAACAGAAAAAAAGTTCAATTGAAATATCAAAGAAGGAAGTGCAAAAAAGGTCAGGGAAATTCAGAGATACAGAAATACAAGTCACGGAGGAAATAAATAATCAGAGGTGCAGGGGAGCTATGATGAAATGGCTGCAGGAAAAACCTGAAGAAATCGAAAAAGATACGATTGTCGGAAGGACTAGCTCATCATATAGAAAAATCAAAACAGTATTCGGTGAAATTGAAAGCAAGGGTGGGAACATTTATAATGCAACGGGAAATCCACTGTTAAATGCAGAGGAGAGAGCGGATAGGTGGGAAGAATACACAGAAGGCCTCTATGAAGAAGACTAGTCTGCTCTCATACAAGAAGAAACAAGAGTCGATTTAGAAGAGAAGGATCCAGTAATAGAATCAGAATTTAAAAGAGCTTTTTGTACTTAAGATCGAATAAGGCAGAAGAGATAGATAATATTCCCTCAGAATTTCTAAAACCATTGAGGAAGTGGCAACAAAACGATTATTCAAGTTTGTGTTAGAATGTATGAGTCTGGCGACATACCATCTTATTTTCAGAATAATGTCACCTACACAATTAATTCCCAAGACAAGAGGTGACAAGAGCGATAATTATCACATGACCAGCTTAACAGCTCATGCACCTAACTTGCTGACAAGAATAATATACAGAAGGATGGAAAGGAAAATTGAGGATATGTTAGAAGACGATCAGTTTGGTTTTAGTAAAGGTAAAGGCTCCAGAGAGGCAATTACGACGTTTGAGTTGGTAATGAAAGCAAAACACAAGAAAAATTAAGACATCTTCATTGGATTTGTGGACCTGGATAAAGTGTTCGCAAATCAAAAAGGTGCTAGGTGTTCGAAATTCTGAGAAAAATAGTATTAAGCTATAGGAAGAGATGGATAATCTACAAAATCTAAAACAGCCTAGAAAGAATAATGAGACTATACGACCAAGAACGAAGTGCTCGGATTAAAAAGGGTGTAACACCGGGATGTACTCTTTCACCCCTACAGTTCAATCTGTACATCGAAAAAGCAATGATGGAAATAAAAGAAAGGTTCAGGAGTGCGCATAAACTTCAAGATGAAAGGATGTCAACGACACGATTGCTGATGACGTTGCTATCGTGAGTGGAAGTGAGGAAGAATTACAGAATTTTCTGGATAGAATCAACAGATTAATGACTACAGAATATGGATTAAGAATAAATCGAAGAAACACGAAAGTAATGAGAAATAGCAGAAATGAGAACAGCGAGTAACTGAACAATAGGGTTGGTCGTCACAAAGTAGATGTAGTTAAGGAATTCTACTACCAAAATAACCAAAGACGGTTATAGCAAGGAGGAGATCAAAAGCAGACTAGCACTGGCAAAAAAGTGCGTTCCTGGCCAAGATAAGTCAACTAGTACCAAACATAGGCCTCAATTTGAGGAAGAAATTTATTAGAATGTACATTTGGAGCACAGCATTATACGGTAGTGAAACATGGACTGTGGGAAAACCGGAACAGAAGAGAATAGAAGCATTGCAGATCTGGTGCTAAAGATGACTGTTGAAAATTATGTGGACTGATAAGGTAAGGAATGAGGACGTTCTGCCAAAATCGGAGAGGGACAGAATATATGGAAAACACTGATAAGAAGAACGGAGCGGATGAAAGGTCATCTGTTAAGACATGAGCGAATGACTTCCATGGTAATAGAGGGCGCTGTACAGGGCAAAAAGTGTAGAGGAAGACAGAGGTTGGAATACATCCAGCCAATAATGGAGGACATAGGTTGCAAGTGCTACTCTGAGATGAAAACAGAGGTCTTGGACTCATCACTCACCCCTAAGGTAAACAATGAGCCAATATTAATACTTGGATCACACATTTTCCCATCGTCCCAGAACTGTATACATTTTTGTATCTATTCAGGTCAAATAAAAAGAAGAGTAATTTTTCACATTCATTCCTGTTCACGGTATAGAATCAGACCAAGGACAGAACAGAGGAAATATGCCTGCTTGCAAATGTGACTGAAACAAACTGCTACTCTTCTGCTTTCGCTGCAGAATGTGGCCTTTCCATGGCCCAGGATGAAATATTTGATTTATATTATGTGCCTTCATTACTAAATATTTATAAGAAATCAATATCGAAATAAGGAGTTTTTTACCTTTTTAACTGTATCTTCCACAATAGAATAGAAAAGCAACCGTATTTCATTTCCAGAACAACATTGCTCTCTTGAGAAGCTGACAGTAATTAAGAGTGGTCTGGAGGCCGCGCACTTCGTAATTTCAGCTTAGCATATAACATCGAGCCTTCATTAAACTCTCGCAATTACTTTTGACTCCTACTATATTTTTCAGTGTGCTGTTACGTCGGGGAAATGAAATGTTAACATCTCTCCTTACAACAGTCTGCGAACAACAGCACAGAGGGGAGATAAATTGCTATTTTTATCCTCACAATAGTCCTCATTGTCTTCTCTGTTAAGAGTCATATCACCGTCATGTGCTATGGACAATATAAAGATACCGTGTACTGCCACATTTTTGATAATTCAATAACTCTTCCGCTCGGGAGTGTTTATTGAATTCACAAATGTCGTATCACTGTAACGGTTTCATTATTTGTAAAAAAACTGTACTTGCCACTAACGCTATCTTTTTTGTATAATTCACTGAAAGATACCATAAACACAAGGAGGATTTAACTGAATTGGAACATATACAACCAACGGAAAACCCTATAAGCACATCTGTGTAGGATTACAGAGCCGTATAAACTATGAAACATTTTTCTGAATTCAGTATAATGTGAAGACCTGACGGCTTGCAACAACAGTCTCCAAAAATAGTTTGGATAACCTCACTCGAAACAGATTACTCATGAGACTGCAAAACATCACAAGTATTTGTTGGTCGATAGAAGACGGTGTTATTCTTAATCAGGAATACATCAGACTGACTGATAGCAACGCATTTAGCGCATTATCTTGGTATCCGCCGTTCTTCAAAGAAAATTTTAGCATAATCGGGCATATGCAGCCTCTCACTTCCGTGCTGGAAAATGGCTTGCGAAATCGCATGAAGAAGGTACAAGATCCTCTAAATTTCCTGTTAAACATATTTTCACATTTCCTCAGTACGAAAAAGTCCTTATCACCAGTTACAGCCAGTGGTAAGCCAAATCGTTGTACTTAACTGTTCTTCTGTAGAATAATGATGTTTCATCAACAACATTACCATGTGTCCAGTCTGTTTCGTTTGTAAATGATATAAATATTGCAATAAGTAGCAAGTCAAGTATAGCATTAGTAATTCAGTTTAGCAAATTATTCATATAAACGCTTTGTAGTCACTACTATATCACTAAGCTTTGAAAAAACACACTATATGCAGTTAAGAACTTGTAAGAATATACCACACCAGTAAGGATCTAAAATATGATGACAAGGGAGTATAAGAAGTTGACACTATTAAATTCTTGGGATTGCCGGTTGATACAAAACGAAACTGGGAGGAGGGTACAAGCGGCCTGCTGAAGTGCGAGAATCAGTCTTTATTTCTAATAGGTATGTTTTCAGACGTAGGCGATTCAAAAATTAGTAAGCTAACATACTTCGCTTACTGTAATACCATAATGCCATACAGGATCCTTCCTCGGACTAACTGTTCAAGAAATGCTGTGGTTTGCATTGGACATACAATAGAGCCTTCAGTTTCATTAACTACGATGGTTCTAAGTTACTGATAGGTGTTTGTGAGGTTCTAAAATCCCATATATACATCTGCTTGACAGATGTCCTGTTTACGGAGTTAGTGGCGGCATGACGCGTAATTTCAAATGTCAACCACCGCTGCTATGCATTTGTCTCTTTCTTTGTAAGAGGCGTTCTCCGTTACTAAAGACCATTTTATATAGGACTTCTGAACGATCATCGGATGTGAATAGTGGGGAGCTGTACACCTCTGGAAAACTATATTGTACATGTATCAAAAGGAATCGATGTTTTAAGGAAGTAGTCATGCACTGGAAATATATTTCTTAAATTGGGATAGTAACAGTGTTTTATTCCATGCGACTAATAGGTCGGAAACCGCAACGATCAAACATTATAGTGTGTTTTAAGTGCAGAATATTGTAGCCTTAGGAGTGCATGTGTTTATGTTCTCTCTTACCAATACTTTCACATTAATGACCCTAGACACTAGAACAATACCTTAGAATTGGTAGCGTAGTTGATTTAAGTTTAAATGGTTCAAATGTCTCTGAGCACTATGGAGCTTAACATCTGAGGTCATCAGTCCCCTAGACTTAGAACAACTTAACTAACCTAAGGACATCACACACATCCATGCCCGAGGCAGGATTCGAACCTGCGACCGTAGCAGCAGCGCAGTTTCAGTCTGAAGCGCCTAGAACCGCTCGGCCACAACGGCCGGCTTGATTTATGCAAAATGCAACAAACTCTGTCCACCTGGAGCTCCATGAAGAATAAAAACCTACTGTTTCGTGTTCTTAACCGTCTGTTATATCATCACAACAGTTTCATATCTACTGTACATCGATAAGCGGTGCTAACCACCTCGATATTCGCGCATCTGGAGAAATCGTGTGCTCTTGGATGGTTGCAGGACGGCAGTTATATCCCCGGTTCGCTTTGTTCCTACACGAAACTTTAAATGCAGCGGTCCACTTCTAGTCAGTTGCGTAGAGCGTTGGTCATTGACAATGCAAGGAGATCTTTTGGTCTCTGGCTTTATCCTGAGAAGGCGAGTATGCCCTGTGACTCCCATCCACATAGAGAAAGATCATAAGTTACGCACTGTGATAGTTCGGTGAATATGTTCGAGTATTAACAATGAATGAACATGCTGCACAGTCATCTACTTACATTCGCGATGGTTCTCGTAAAGTAGTGGAGGGGCTGCTTAGCGATGATGCAGAAATTGGTAAGCATGCTACTTTGTCATGGGTTGGTGATGAAATTATGATAAAACTGCTAAAACTGATCGCACTATCAACTGTTATGCATATTATTACTGTACATTGATGGGGTCTTCTCGGTCCCAACAGTCCAGGCATGCTGTTGATTACCACATAATATGATTTACACTGTGCGATGTCTAGTTTCCTAGGGGAGTCAATGGACCAAACGTGTTAATTTAAGTTTAGAATCCGACACAGGCGTCGAAGTCGTGGCGGAAAAGAAATGTATGGCAGTGTAGAAAGCGTGTTACAGCAGAAAAAGCGGTGTATCAAACAACGAAATAGGGTCCCTCTCTTGCAACTGATAACATTCAGGCAATGAAACTTTGCACTGGTCCGTTCAAGCGACGTCGATCACTGGCCCCTGCTCCAATGGATAAATACTTGTATATTTAATAGTATCTCCGCATATGCGTGACGCCGGCAGATGGACAGTTCTCGTTTTCGATATATGGGTAGTGAGATACGGATCGAAATTAAAGGAGCTTTTATAGTTCGGAATTTTTATCAGCTGGATGGTACAGAATAACGATGATAGAATGTTTGGGTGATGGACGTGAATGGATCTGGAGGGACGCGGATCTGCTTCGATGGTTCAAATGGTTCAAATGGCTCTGAGCACTATGGGACTCAACTGCTGTGGTCATAAGTCCCCTAGAACTTAGAACTACTTAAACCTAACTAACCTATGGACATCACACACATCCATGCCCGAGGCAGGATTCGAACCTGCGGCCGCAGCGGTCGTGCGGTTCCAGACTGTAGCGCCCTTAACCGCTCGGCCATTCCGGCCGGCTCTGCTTCGATGTTCAGTCTTCCTAATTTTCACAGCAAGAAACACAACCGTAACTGTTCGTACTGTCGTCATGTTGCAGCAGCAAGCTTCATTTGACAGTGACCCTATACATTGTACACGAGTGGCAGAGCTACGACAACATGTTTCCATTCCCACCGAGTGCTCAAAACACGCTCCTGTAGCATTAACTCAGCTCACTCTGTTTCTGCACAGGTTTCAGAATGTGGTGGAAATTGCTCTTTCCGACCTCTGGGTAAAATTCCTAAAAAAATTATCTCAATAATAACTTCGATGTGTAATACAGTACATCGCTCCACATCCATGGCATAATTCCAATCCTAACCCTCCACTGGGTATGCTGTTGATTACCGCGTAATGGTTGACTGTCATCATTCTGTTGAGATGGAGGGAACCTTGACGGTACAATGGATATCTGCCACTGGTCGCTGTGGAACATGTGATTAAATGTAGAGGTAATAACCTTAATATTTTTGTTTGGAAGTATTCCTCATTGCTACAGACTCGTCCTATTTACGTATGCTGTGATACCTTACACATGTATTTATTTTTAGTTTCTTTATTTCTTTTCACCAATAAGATAACAGTACCTCTTTTTATTTGTGCTTCCTCACACGTTTTGTGAGCAGCACCTTCCGGCCATGGTAAACACCGGAGCAATATTCATGTACATGACTGCAGAATGAACGAACAATACTTTTCGAAATGGTGCACCGAGACATCCGTTCCCCGTTCGATGTGTAGATAAGATTAACTGTACAGTTAACCACCTTCTAATAGTTGTTGGAAGTGCTCTACAGTACCGCAGTCTCTTTCAGTTACCGTATGTTGCGATATCTTCCACATCTGCCAGCCCCTGTGGTCGAGCGTTTCTAGGCGCTTCTGTCCGGAACCGCGCCCCTGCAGCGGTTGCAGGTTCGAATCCTGCCCCGGGCATGGATGTGTGTGATGTCCTTAGGTTAGTTAGGTTTAAGTAGTTCTACGTCTAGGGAACAACTGACCTCAGATGTTAAGTCCCATAGTGCTTAGAGCCATTTGAAACATTTGAGAAACATCTCGTCTCCGTTTTGTTTCTACCAGCCTGTGATTGATAGCTCTACAGTTCATGCCTTGCGATGTTCAGTTTTCTGTGAGAGCCAGAGGATCGCAAAGTGTTAATGTCGGTTTAGCATCAGCTGACACGGGTCTCTAAGCAATGATAGAAAAAACAAAGTGTATGATGGTGTACAGTGATTAGATGTGTTACAACTGGAAAAAAAACGATGTTAAAACTGCTTGTGAAGGAGCAATACAGTAACCCTCTCGTGTGATTGATAGTCTGTTGGATATGGTCATCCTACAGTACAGGTGATGAAACTTTCCACCAGTCTGTGGAAGCGAGTTCGATCAGGAATCGCCTACTCCAATGAACCAATATCTGTTTTTTTAATAGTGTAAGTAGGCTGTTTAGGATTTTATGTTGGTAACGTTACGTAGCGCTCTGTATGAAAATCACTGCCTGCTGTGTGCAGTCTGTGGCTGGTTTGCATTGTTGGAATATTTGCTATTTTAGTGTTGGGCAGTTGGATGTGAACGGCTCATAGCGTTGCACAGTTGGAGGTTTTTTTTAATTTTATTTTTTGGGCGCAAAACTGCTATGGTCATTAGCGGAGGTGCGCCGCCAGCAGTGGTGGATGTGGGGAGAGAGATGGCGGAGTTTTGAGAGCGGATGATCTGACGTGTGTTCATCAGAAAGAGTAAATTTGTAAGATTGGATGTCATGAACTGATGTATATGTAGTGAGTTTTGAACACTACTGAGGTAAATACATTGTTTGTTCTCTATCAAAATCTTTCATTTGCTAAATATGCCTATCCGTAATTTGTGCTTTCAGTAGTTAGAATCTTTAATTTAGCTGGCAGTATTGGTGCTCACTGTATTGCAGTAGTTCGAGTAACGAAGGTTTTTGTGAGGTAAGTGATTCATGAAACGTAAAGGTTATTGTTAGTCAGGGCCTTTCCTTTGTAGGAATTATTGAAAGTCAGATTGCGTTGCGCTAAAAATATTGTGTGTCAGTTTAGTGATGATCCGAATAAGTAAAGACAGAAATGTCTGAGTACGTTCAGTTATGCTCATCTGTTTGAAAATCAAATAACGTAAGAGGTTTATCAGCACAGCCATTTATAATTTTTCTAAGGGGACGTTTCAATAGGACCGACACATATGTTTGGGTGATAGACATGAATGCACCCTGAGAGACACAGATCTCCTTCGGACTACCTGCATGTAGTTTTAAGATGTGTCACAAAATCTTCGTCCTTCCTTCATGCCATGTATGATGTGTAGTCTTCCTAATTTTCACAACAAAAAACACCACCGCAACTGCTCTTACTTTGTCTCCTACTACTTCGTGTTGTAGGGCAAAGCTTTGCTTGGCGCGGGTCTTACACACTGTACTCGGTTGGTGGAGCTATGACGAGGGGTTACCATTTCCACTGAATGGTCAAAACGCGCTCATGTCGCACTAACTCAGCTCGTCCTTTTTCCCCACAGGATGTAGGTCTTAGATATAACACTCTCCAACTTCCATACAGGTCAGACTTAAGTTGGGACGATCACGTGGACTAAGCTGCAGGGAGGGCGGGGCAGAGACTTAGGAGCAGATACAAGATGCAGAGGGACTCTCTAAAAAAAAGGTGCTGGAGTTCTTGATGTATGGGATCCTTAACAGAAAGGTTGGAAAAACATAGGGTGACACGTGTTGAGATACGAGAGTGGCACAAATATGACTCACCAGTGGCCGTAACCTGATTTAGGTTTTCCGTGATTTCCCTAAAAGATGCCGGGATGGTTCCTTTAAAAGGGCACGACCGACTTCCTTTCTCGTCCTTCTCTAATCCGATGAGACTGATGACCTCGCAGTTTGGTCTCTTCCCCCAAACAACCCAACCCAACCCATTATGAGACCTCTCTATAGGATCCAACGCAAATATGTGGTTGAATGGTTAGACTTGATTCCAAATTGTGGACAGCGTTTCGGACAGCATTTCTACCTGAAAGCTTAACACTATCAGCGACCGTGTGTGCCTGTAGACTCAACACCTCTTTTTATGCAAGGTGATGAAGACATAGGTGTTATGATCGTTTTTTTTTTTTAATAGCGCAGTCCTTACGCGAAATGTATGTTTTTGGTTATAGAATCCCCCTGTGATCAGCTTCAAATGGCATTTCTCAATATTGTTGCTCGAAAAGAGCTTCGTGTTCCCTCCATGGATTCCCAGTTATCCTACTTGCCGAGTGTAATCCGACTGCTGAAAAAGAAAATATTCACCATAAAAAGTGACACTCATCATCAATTTAGTTAATTAGCCTATCAAATTGATACAAATGACGTGCCGCCTGGTGCGTGGCCGAGACGGCTAGGGCGCCGTGGAATGGTTATTGACAAACGTTTCTTTTTTTTTTCACTACGGCAATATCTTTTAACTAAATTTCAATCCCCCATCACCCGGGGCGATATAGACTCTCACGATTTGTTTCGTAAACGCTAGTATGATATAGCATCACACTGGTACAAGGAGCCTTGTCATATTGTATAAATGAGCTACGTTCTCTTGAATTATAGCTTTCTCCGACATATGTGCCAGTGGCGTGAAAGAATGTCTGACATGTCTGTAATACAGACATGCGTGAAAGTTGATTTACAGATACTGAATGTGAGAGACGCTCTCAAATCATGTAATTTGATCAATAAACTGGAAGAAATTGCTTAATATAAATTTTTTTTCTTTGGAGTTTAAATTCTGGCTTTTTCTTTACTCTGATGATACTTTCGAAATAACAAGGACATTTTGCTATGATCGGTAGTTCTCGCATCAAAATAGTAGAAGTGTCTTTTTTCCTGATTTCATGTATGGCGGGCATGTCTCTGCTGATCATTTGTAATTGGTGGCGGTACACTTCGCTGGACGTCACAAAATAATGAGATGCGACTGTAGTTGAACCTAAAATCTATACCGATTTTGCTCATAAAACTAAAAGAAAATGGACATTACCAATTTTTGTGGAAAGAGGGAATTTATTATGGTCGCATAAGTTTTTTTTTCCTTTTTAATAGTTGCCTTATTGTAGCAGTCACGTTGATGTTTAATAGTGTAGTGCAGAACGACGGAAGGGGCATTCTGTTTCGCAAGTACCCAACTTTTGTAATAGCCATCTGCAGCGTTCTCCGGATTGGTGGTCATACGCTACTAAATTTCCCTTTGAGTTGTCTACGGCCATCGCCTTAACGTGGCAGCTGAGTGTGGACAGTAGCCTGCCCGTGCGGTGGGGTGCTAGGCGGAGCAGTTGGCTTGTTCAAGAAGCCTGTGTCCCCCAACCCAGTAGGTGGATGGAGGGAGGAGAGGTGGAGGGAGGGAGGAAGAGGGCCTCTATTTTCGGCAGTTTGTGGACGCCTCTCGAGGAGAATGTAAGTTCAACTACCGCCCCGTTTGCAGTCTTTTAGGACGAGGATTTTTCCCAGTACATGTGCTGCATTATGACCCATGAATTAGGAGTGCAGGTTTTTTCAGAAGAACTTCGAGGTGTAATTAAATCAGTGAAGCATTTTTTTCTTCCATCAGTTGTGGTATCGTGTATTGGGTTCGAATACCTGTGCTGCACGATGAATTTTGAGCAGACATCTGTAGTGAACTGTGACATCAAACAGCGATGGATACTGTTTGCTTGCAAGTAATACACTTTTTAAACTCCTCTCTGTCCAACACCAGCATCTCATCAGTTGAACATATTTCCCGCCAAAGAGGATAATGATAGTACCTTACACCTCTTCCTTTTTCCCGCCAGCTTGTAGATGTATAGTAAAGTTTGAATGTGCCTGTCGCTAGTTTTGAGTGGTATTGCGAAATTTTTTGCCAACAGGATAACACTAGTTGTTTGGTATCGTCAGTTTTTGAGTGGTATTGCGCTTTTATGCCGTACTTGTGAAGCGCTATGGAAATATTTTCGTAATTAGGCCCAATCTTTCTGATTAATTACACAATTAGCATCGATCTTTGTGTCAGTTTCCCTACCAAAATAAATAAAGTACACTAACCTAACCATCCCCTCGCGCATATGGACTATTTCCACTTGTTAGGGGGTACACTTGGGCTTTCCATCAAGTAGAGTCAGGGTTCGAGTCCGGGACAGGATACAGCCATTTTTAATATCCCGTCAATTCCAAGTGCCTCTGGTGGTTTATTGTGTTAGAGGGTGCACTTGGGTTTTTTGCCCAGGACGACCGGGGTTTGAGTCCTGGAAAGGCCACCACCATTTTTAATTTCTAGTCAATTCCCAGGTTGGGGGATGGGGTGGGATGTTAGCACAGCCCTCGGCTAAAGAAATTCCCGCCAAAATTCGAAATTCCCACAAAAATTCGAATTTGCAGCCCAAATTCTAAATTCATGCCAGTAGGGTAGTTTGGTGGTAGAGGGGGTAGGGTAGGGAGTGAGGAGGATGGAGGTGCTGGGGCACACGTGCAGCTGAGAGAATATGTGACATCATTCAGGGGCAGCGGTTGGAGTGGTTGGGGCGGGGGCGGGGTGATTAATTGATCAATTTAATTCACCTGCATATTAATTTCATCTCAAAATTGCACTGACGCCGCCACTATACTACTACTCTCGAGAACTGCTGTGTGAACGTCGTCATCATTAGAATCCTCCTCCCCCAGATGTTCTTTCTGCTTCCCAAAAGTTGGGAACTCCTTGTCGCAAGATTTGGATTTCCTGATAAGCATCATTCATGTCTATTGGCATTGGTCACATTGTTGGCACCATATCACTACGACTGGAGATGACATTGCATTCGGTCTTTAGAAAGCCACAATATCCCGGTGAAACTATATGCAATTTAGGTTTTCCGCCCACAGTGATATTATTTCCATGGACACTTCTACTTTGGAGTTAATATCCAGCTGCTAAGCCATAGTAATCGCACACTGTGGTTTAAATGTCAGCATACTGCACCCGAAAAGTGTCTGAAGTAAATACAGAACATATCCACTCTTCTGAAAACACGCCACTCTTGTGCAATCATCGTAGTGTGGGAAGTTGTCTAAAATACTTTCTGAAGTACTTATATCCAATTTTCCGGGGCATTCAGCTGTGACATAGGCTTGCTGTTCATGTACATCGACAACTACATCTACATGGATACTCTGCAAATCACATTTAAGTGCCTCACAGAGTGTTCATTGAACCGCCTTCACAATTCTCTATTATTCCAATCTGTTACAGCGCGCGGAAAGAATGAACAGCAATATCTTTCCGTGCGAGCTCTGATTTTTCTTATTCTATCGTGGTGATCGTTCCTCCCTATGTAGGTCGGTGTCAACAAAATATTTTCACATTCGGAGGAGAAAGTTAGTGATTGGAATTTCGTTAGAAGATTCCGTCGCAACGAAAAACGCCTTTCTTTTAATACTGTCCAGACCAAATCCTGTATCATTTCTGTGACACTCTCTCCCATATTTCGCGATAATACAAAACGTACTGCATCTCTTTGAACTTTTCTATGTACTCCGTCAGTCCTATGTGGTAAGGATCCCACACCACGCAGCAGTATTCTAAAGGAGGACAGATAAGCGTAGTGTAGGCAGTCTCCTTAGTAGGTCTGTTACATTTTCTAAGTGTCCTGCCAATAAAACGCAGTCTTTGGTTAGCCGTCCCCACAACATTTTCTGTGTGTTCCTTCCAATTTAAATTGTTTGTAACTTAAATACATAGGTATTTAGTTGAATTTAGGGCTTTTAGATTAGATTGATTGGTCGTGTAACTGAAGTTTAACGAGTTCCTTCTAGCACTCATGTGGATGACCTTACACTTTTCGTTATTTAGGGTCAACTGCCACTTTTCGCACCATTCAGATACCTTTTCTAAATCGTTTTGCAGTTTGTTTTGATCTTCTGATGACTTTATTAGTCGATAAATGGCAGCGTCATCTGCAAACAACCGCAGACGGCTGTTCAGATTGTCTCCCAAATCGTTTATATAGATAGGGAACAGCAAAGGGCCTATAACACTACCTTGGGGAACGCCAGAAATCACTTCTGTTTTACTCGATGACTTTCCGTCAATTACCACGAACCGTGAGCTCTGCGACAGGAAATCACAAATCCAGTCACATAACTGAGACGATATTCCATAAGCACGCAGTTTCACTACGAGCCGCTTGTGTGGTACAGTGTCAAAAGCCTTCCGGAAATTCAGAAATACGGAATCGACCTGAAATCCCTTGTCAATAGCACTCAACACTTCATGTAAATAAAGAGCTAGTTGCGATTCACAGGAACGATGTTTTCTAAACCCATGTCGACCGTGTGTCAGTAGACCGTTTTCTTCAAGGTAATTCATAATGTTCGAACACAATATATGTTCCAAAATCCTACTGCACATCGACGTTAACGATTTGGTCCTGTATTTTAGTGATTACTCCTACTACCTTTCTTGAATAGTGGTGTTACCTGTGCAGCTTTCCAGTCTTTGGGTACGGATCGTTCGTCGAGCCAAAGGCAAAGTGAAGGCAGGCATATTCGTCAACAAGGTTCTGGTAGACACATCTGACCACCACAAGGGAGGATCGCGGTTCTCTGCCCAACACACATGATAAAGCCTTCGCAACTGAGCCTGCCATCTGAGAAAGATCATCCTGCACCATTGGCCAGAGGCTAGTAGCAGGTGGACTGGGATATGCTGTCCCATGCAAAGGCTGCTGGCAACACGTCAACACAAACTTCTGACTCTAGAGTGGTGTCGTGTCTGTGAGCATGGACTATTGATGATTGGCGTCGCATTGCGTTCAGCACTGAATAGCGGTTGTTCCTCAGCCTGGACGATCATCGTAAGCGATTATGGCGATGACCTGTCAGAGATCCCGTAGCCGGCTTGTGTGGCCGAGCGGTTCTAGGCGCTTCAGTCTGGAACCGCGCGACCGCTACGGTCGCAGGTTCGAATCCGGCCTCGGGCATGGATGTGTGTAATGCCCTTAGGTGGAGTTAGGTTTAAGTAGTTCTGCGTTCTAGGGCACTGATGACCTCAGATGTTAAGTCCCATAGTGCTCAGAGCCATTTGAACCATTTTTAGAGATCCCGTTCTTCTATCATTTTGGAGAGGCAAAGCGATGTTACTTCTGATATCATGCTGTTGTGAGCCATTGGGTATTAGTTCAGGTCACAGCTGGTAGTTATTGAGGATGCTAAACGTTATAGCGTATGTCACATATATCCTTCGTGCTCATGTGTTACCCCTCATGTGACAGTATCGTAGAGCCATTTTTGAACAGGACAATGCTCGTTCACACCTGACACATCTCGCTGTGAAACATATGTGCTGTGTTCAGTTACTTTCGTGGACAACTAGATCCTGTGATGTGTCTCCGACAGAATATTTGTGGAAGCAGGTTGGACGACAACTAATTCCCAGTGAGAGTCTCCAGCATATGAAGGATGTAGGTCCCCCAAAAAATGAACCAGATCTAGAGGTAGCCTTATTGATTACTAATCATGAAAGGTCATCAGTCAGAAACATGATTTTTTCGATTCATTATACTTTCGAAATAATTCATCTGTTTTTCTTGGCCATGCTACAAACAGTCTGTTTATGTCGGAAATGTGCATGCAAGTGCTGAAATCACCCCAAAACTCGCCTGTTATTCATTTATAACCAGGTGAATGGTGGATGGGCGGTGTAGGTGGTGGGGGTTCCTCGTCGGTTTCTTGTTTACAGTAATGAGTTGATGTCTGTATGTGCATGTTACACTCGCAGAGAAGTCTATTAGGGAACAATACGTTTCTGATGATCAATACGACACATAGGGAAGGCCCGATGGCAGAAAGGATAGAGAGGGGAAGGAATGTTTCCCCGAACACCACCCCATCCCTCACAGGCACTCTTACCGGTACCCTACTATAGAAGACGTGAGGAACAATTCATTGAGATATTTTATAAGATTACATTATGTTCGGAATTTCAAACTAATTTTTATATTATGATAAAGCTGTTGGCGGATAAATCTCATCGGAAGATGGTAATCAGTTGCTGCAAATGGTAATGCGAATATGGTAATTTTAAGCTATCTTCACATAAAAAATTAATATATACTAGAGAAGACGTCCTTATTTCTTCTAATACCTTATCTTCTTCAGATATTATAAGTAGCTTGCCATTAATCTTCCTCCTGCTTCTACTCGCTTTGCTTTACTTCCTGTCAACAATAATCTTGTTCTACTTAGGTTACTCACTCCGTTTAATAGTTCTTTCAAATGTGCTGAATTTCATCCAAGAGGACTTCATCTCTGTGAACGCTGAGTGGTCTACGCACTACAAACAACTGGCCGAGATTACAGCGCGCAGACGAGCAGCGGATTTGAATACTACGGCATCTTCGTTATCCCGAGTCACAAATTAAAAATTTAGTGCTGTGGTGCTTTCAGGCACTGCTGACGGAAAGCAGGCCGGTTTCAGCATCCATCGTCTGCCCTGGGCTGCCGACAGCGGCGAGACGAGCGAATTCCCCCGGACGCAGTTCTTATCTGCGCGAAGAGTCCCTCGGAAAGGCTTCGTGCCTTAGCGGGAGTGGCGCGGCGGCTGTTGACGTGGTTTTAGAGCCCACATTAATCTCGACCCTACAGCCACTCGTGCGATGTAAAAGCGCGGTCTCGCGTCGTGCTTCGTGCGCGCTAACCGGGCCGCAAACCTTTCCTCACTGCACATCATTCCCCCTGCCTTGACGGGATATTCTGCACACTAAACATAGGGACACAAACTAAACCCACAGAGGGTCGCCCAGGGGGATTATTTGTCATTAACAAGCAAAATTATATGCACAGAATGCACCCTTTAAGCACCGGTATTTGCACCGTGGTGATTTTTGTTTTAAAGGTCATGAGGCCGTCGTCCAATGCATATTTCTCGATCAGCATTTCGCCTTCCAATGTTGGAGGCGTCATCAAAGGTTATAAGACCTCAGAAATCTGAAACGGTTTGGGTTCCTGAGCTTGTTTATGTTTTTAACCGCTATCTGAGTCTGTATATCATCCGGTGACATCTCCTTCTTTGGGAGACGAAAGATTATGCATATAAACATGCCTTGGACCACGTCCCATTGGTAAAAAAAAAAAAAAAAAAAAAAAATCACCAAGGACGCAAGTAATAGTCGCTCTTCAGTACGTTACTGCTGTTCTCATTGGAGTGTGATTAGTAATATCTGTGGCTCCAAAAGAAAGAAACAAACTTTTTTTAATGGGTACATGTATCTAGACATCACACCTCTACTATAACACGGATCCAGTTAGGTAACCGCCGTTATTCTTCCCGTCTTTAGAGGATAAAATTTCGACCGTCTCTGTACTGCGAAACATGTTCACCTGGGATTGCAGAGCTCAGTCATGTGATACTTGGTTGTTCGCGTTACGACAGACGAGTTCCCTAGGGCCATGGTCAGAGTAGGAATTCCCCAGCCTGCATCTGTAAGAGACGTGTTTCGGCAGTTGTCCACAGTGTACAATCATAAATAAGACAGCCCGGAGCCAGGGTGAGGAGATTTGATACACGGACTTCGTTGATGGTACAAACTGTACCGTGATATTTATGTGATCGTCACTGTATTTTAATGTGCATATGTTGTGTATAAGATGTTGTATATCAAGTCTATCATTCATCACTTCACTGGCTAAATGGCGCCAACGTAAGAGGCCTCTAAATATGTAAATAAAAAAATTCTGGAAACATCCCCCAGGCTGTGGCTAATCCATGTCTCCGCAATATCCTTTCTTTCAGGAGTGCAAGTTCTGCAAGGTTCGGAGGAGAGCGTCTGTAAAGTTTGGAAGGTAGGAGACGAGATACTGGCAGAAGTAAAGCTGTGAGTACCAGGCGTGAGTCGTGCTTGGGTAGCTCAGTTGGTAGAGCACTTGCCCGGCACACAGGTTTAATCTGCCAGGAAGTTTCATAACAGCGCACACTCCGCTGCAGAGTGAAAATCTCATTCTGGAAACATCCCCCAGGCTGTGGCTAAGCCATGTCTCCGCAATATCCTTTCTTTCGGAAGTGCTAGTTCTGCAAGGTTCGCAGGAGAGCTTCTGTGAAGTTTGGAAGGTAGGAGACGACGTACTGGCAGAAGTAAAGCTGTGAGGACGGGGCGTGAGTCGTGCTTGGGTAGCTCAGTTGGTAGAGCACTTGCCTGCGAAAGGCAAAGGTCCCGAGTTCGAGTCTCGTTCCGGCACACAGTTTTAATCCGCCAGGAAGTTTCAAAAAAATTGAAGTCAGTGATCTTAATCTGTGGCTTTCAAGAAAGCAAACAGAAGATTGTGATAACAAATTTCCAATGAAAAAGTATTTCCTCGCTTTAAGATACCGCATACCTTGGTTGGAGAACAGCTTATATTGTAGAAGACCACAATAAGAATACGGACCATATATTATAGAGGCGGTCATCTTCAAATGCGGTACATGTTTGTAGCAAGTAATATGAAGCCAATTTACTACTGTTGTAATAAAATGTGAGGTGTAAAAGAAAAGTGACATTCACAACATTTAGTAAACATCTCTGATACTGTCTCATATTACGGCACTGTTATTAATTAATTAATGTAGGTCACCATTTAAATAATAAGATCGGTACGCTAAGGTCTGGTAAAGTGGCCAGAATTGCAGTAATGACCATTCCATGTTTTTATTCTTAAACAGCTCTGCCGCTGTAGTCACTATAGTCACTAAATTTGAAAGAGTAGCCCTGTTCCGTTATTTTTTAGTAAAAGTAACATTGTGTTTTTGAGTCATATGATCTAAGATAAATAAATCACTTTTATTACTCTTTTTTTCTCACTTGTATAACAAGTAATAATTTTTTACAATTTCAGTACTTAAACATCGTCTTTTGTGCTACAAATATAGTTCCTTGCTATTTTTCTCAGTTGATGGTGTCTTTGTGGATCAGTAACGCAGACATGGCGTCCGATCGCGTACAGTGGCCAAAGTTTTTACCCCAATAAGAGTTAGTCACTTCCAGTAAACACGCAGAGCAATACAGATAAAACTGATTGCTACACCATTTTGTATTCAAAGGTATCATCTGCCATTCTATCCCTTTGTGACAATTTTGAATTAATTACGTTATAAAACTTAAAACTGTCTCTGATTTGCTATATAAATATAAAACTCCGGGAAAACGGTCTGCTGCAGCCGCTTGGCATTCTTTCCGATAGTAGGATATATAGACGCCTAGAAAATGTGTCTGGAAGTCATAAAAACCAACACGGGTTCCTGTTGCGATGGTACTGGCTACAATACCAGCTTACGTATGGAAAAGTGCTCACAGTGAAAGTTTTCAGAAAAATGCATATAGTTCCAGTATATTATTTTCTTCCTATTTGGTGTGATACCTCATAATTTGTTGATTAAAAATGTGAAAGTGTAAATCTTCTATCATTGCTAAATTTCCCTTCGAATGCTCACTGCCCCCCCCCTCCCCTACCACCTTTTTCCTGTGTGGCCCGAAGTGTCACCATACAACGTAAGTATTGGCTCTTTAGGAGAAAAGTTAGATGACCACTACTCTAGAAGCACACTTGCGTCAAAAAGGTTTTGTACAGCAGGCAGCCATAGTCTACGGGTGGCGTCTTTGATTATTAATCAAGGTCCCTGGTTCAAAACCCGCCGCCGCTTAAAATTTGATTAATAATCAGTATTGGCGGCCGAGGACTTCCGGCAGAAGAAGTCACCCTCATTCTGCCAACGGCCTTGTCAATGAGGGAAGGGTAGCGGACAGAAGTTCAGGGCACCCTCTTGTATTTTCCTAAAGACGGAAGAGTCAGCCACGACTAATGGCATGAGGGTGCAGAAGGCAAATGAAAGCAACTGAATTAAAGGCAAATAGATTGTATATACAGGACATGTGGCCTGTCATTGGAAAAGTGTCATGATGATCTCATCATTGGCAAAAGATTCCGGAATGGTCCCCCACTCGCGTCTCTGGGGGGAGGCCGCCAAGGGTTAAGTGATCATGAGAAAAAGAATGAATAAACAACAAAAAAATAACGTTCTGCCAGTCGGGGCGCCCCCCCATGAACCATGGACCTTGACGTTGGTGGGGAGGCTTGCGTGCCTCAGCGATACAGATGGCCGTACCGTAGGTGCAACCGCAACGGAGGGGTATCTGTTGAGAGGCCAGACAAACATGTGGTTCCTGAAGAGGGGCAGCAGCCTTTTCAGTAGTTGCAGGGGCAACAGTCTGGATGATTGACTGATCTGGCCTTGTAACATTAACCAAAACGGCCTTGCTGTGCTGGTACTGCGAACGGCTGAAAGCAAGGGGAAACTACAGCCGTAATTTTTCCCAAGGACATGCAGCTTTACTGTATGATTAAATGATGATGGCGTCCTCTTGGGTAAAATATTCCGGCGGTAAAATAGTCCCCCATTCGGAGCTCCGGGCGGGGACTACCCAAGAGGATGTCGTTATCAGGAGAAAGAAAACTGGCATTCTACGGATCGGAGCGTGGAATGTCAGATCCCTTAATCGGGCAGGTAGGTTAGAAAATTTAAAAAGGGAAATGGATAGGTCAAAGTTAGATATAGTGGGAATTAGTGAAGTTCGGTGGCAGGAGGAGCAAGACTTTTGGTCAGGTGATTACAGGGTTATAAATACAAAATCAAATAGGGGTAATGCAGGAGTAGGTTTAATAATGAATAAAAAAATGGGAGTGCGGGTTAGCTACTACAAACAGCATAGTGAACGCATTATTGTGGCCAAGATAGACACAAAGCCCATGCCTACTACAGTAGTACAAGTTTATATGCCAACTAGCTCTGCAGATGATGAAGAAATAGATGAAATGTATGGCGAGATAATAGAAATTATTCAGGTAGTGAAGGGAGACGAAAATTTAATAGTCATGGGTGACTGGAATTCGTCAGTAGGAAATGGGAGAGAAGGAAACATACGAGTAGTAGGTGAATATGGATTGGGGGGAAGAAATGAAAGAGGAAGCCACCTTGTAGAATTTTGCACAGAGCATAACTTAATCATAGCTACCACTTGGTTCAAGAATCATGAAAGAAGGTTGTATACCTGGAAGAATCCTGGAGATACTAAAAGGTATCAGATAGATTATATAATGGTAAGACAGAGATTTAGGAACCAGGTTTTAAATTGTAAGACATTTCCAGGGGCAGATGTGGATTCTGACCACAATCTATTGGTTATGAACTGCAGATTGAAACTGAAGAAACTGCAAAAAGGCGGGAATTTAAGGAGATGGGACCTGGATAAACTGAAACAACCAGAGGTGGTACAGAGTTTCAGGGAGAGCATAAGGGAACAATTGACAGGAATGGGGGAAAGAAATAGAGTAGAAGATGAATGGATAGCTCTAAGGGATGAAGTAGTGAAGGCAGCAGAGGATCAAGTAGGTAAAAAGACGAGGGCTAATAGAAATCCTTGGGTAACAGAAGAAATAATGAATTTAATTGATGAAAGGAGAAAATATAAAAATGCAGTAAATGAAGCAGGCAAAAAGGAATACAAACGTCTCAAAAATGAGATCGACAGGAAGTGCAAAATGGCTAAGCAGGGATGGCTAGAGGACAAATGTAAGGATGTAGAGGCTTGTCTCACTAGGGGTAAGATAGATACTGCCTACAGGAAAATTAAAGAGACCTTTGGAGAGAAGAGAACCACTTGTATGAATATCAAGAGCTCAGATGGCAACCCAGTTCTAAGCAAAGAAGGGAAGGCAGAAAGGTGGAAGGAGTATATAGAGGGTTTATACAAGGGCGATGTACTTGAGGACAATATTATGGAAATGGAAGAGGATGTAGATGAAGATGAAATGGGAGATAAGATACTGCGTGAAGAGTTTGACAGAGCACTGAAAGACCTGAGTCGAAACAAGGACCCGGGAGTAGACAACATTCCATTAGAACTACTGATGGCCTTGGGAGAGCCAGTCATGACAAAACTCTACCATCTGGTGAGCAAGATGTATGAGACAGGCGAAATACCCACAGACTTCAAGAAGAATATAATAATTCCAATCCCAAAGAAAGCAGGTGTTGACAGATGTGAAAATTACCGAACAATCAGTTTAATAAGTCACAGCTGCAAAATACTAACGCGAATTCTTTACAGACGAATGGAAAAACTGGTAGAAGCAGACCTCGGGGAAGATCAGTTTGGATTCCGTAGAAATGTTGGAACACGTGAGGCAATACTAACCTTACGACTTATCTTAGAAGAAAGATTAAGAAAAGGCAAACCTACGTTTCTAGCATTTGTAGACTTAGAGAAAGCTTTTGACAACGTTAACTGGAATACTCTCTTTCAAATTCAGAAGGTGGCAGGGGTAAAACACAGGGAGCGAAAGGCTATTTACAATTTGTACAGAAACCATATGGCAGTTATAAGAGTCGAGGGGCATGAAAGGGAAGCAGTGGTTGGGAAAGGAGTGAGACAGGGTTGTAGCCTCTCCCCCATGTTATTCAATCTGTATATTGAGCAAGCAGTAAAGGAAACAAAAGAAAAATTCGGAGTAGGTATTAAAATCCATGGAGAAGAAATAAAAACTTTGAGGTTCGCCGAAGACATTGTAATTCTGTCAGCAAAGGACTTGGAAGAGCAGTTGAACGGAATGGACAGTGTCTTGAAAGGAGGATATAAGATGAACATCAACAAAAGCAAAACGAGGATAATGGAATGTAGTCAAATTAAATTGGGTGATGCTGAGGGGATTAGATTAGGAAATGAGACACTTGAAGTAGTAAAGGAGTTTTGCTATTTAGGGAGTAAAATAACTGATGAAGGTCGAAGTAGAGAGGATATCAAATGTAGACTGGCAATGGCAAGGAAATCGTTTCTGAAGAAGAGAAATTTGTTAACATCGAGTATAGATTTAAGTATCAGGAAGTCGTTTCTGAAAGTATTTGTATGGAGTGTAGCCATGTATGGAAGTGAAACATGGACGATAACCAGTTTGGACAAGAAGAGAATAGAAGCTTTCGAAATGTGGTGCTACAGAAGAATGCTGAAGGTAAGGTGGGTAGATCACGTAACTAATGAGGAGGTATTGAATAGGATTGGGGAGAAGAGAAGTTTGTGGCGCAACTTGACTAGAAGAAGGGATCGGTTGGTAGGACATGTTTTGAGGCATCAAGGGATCACAAATTTAGCATTGGAGAGCAGCGTGGAGGGTAAAAATCGTAGAGGGAGACCAAGAGATCAATACACTAAGCAGATTCAGAAGGATGTAGGTTGCAGTAGGTACTGGGAGATGAAGAAGCTTGCACAGGATAGAGTAGCATGGAGAGCTGCATCAAACCAGTCTCAGGACTGAAGACCACAACAACAACAACAACAACAACAACAACAGTCGGGGCGAGGAATGTCAGAAGCTCGAATGTTGAAGGGAAGCTAGAAGATCTCATCAGGGAAATGCAATGTCTAAATCTAGATATAATAGGGGTCAGAGAAGTGAACTGGAAAGAAAACAAGAGTTTCCGGTCAGATGAATCCAGGGTGATATCAACGGCAACAAAAATGGCATAACAGGAGTAGGATTCGTTATGAATAGGAAGGTAGGACAGAGAGTGTGTTACTGCTGTTCTTATTAGAATCGACAGCCAACCGCAATATGGGTCCTGATGATCTCTGCATAGGCAAAAGATTCCAGAGCTGTCCCCCATTCGGATCCGCAGAAGGGGACTGCCGAGGGAGAAGTGATCATAAGAAAAAGGTTCAATAACCTACGAAAGGATAACGTTCTACCAGTTGCGGCGTGGAATCGAAGCTTGAACTTGGAAGGGAAGCTAAAAAATCTGAAAAAGGAAGCGCAAATTCTCAATCTAGATGCAGCAGGGGTCAGTGAGGTGAAATGAAAAACGACAAGGATTTGTGGTCAGGTAAGTATAGGGTAATATCAAAAGGCAGAAGAAAATGGTATCACGTCTGTAAGATTTATTATCAATAGGAAGGTTGGGCAGAGAGAGAGTTACTGTGAACAGTTCCGTGATGTGGTTGTTATTATCTGAATCGACAGCAAACCAACATCGACAACGATACTTCAGATATACATACCGACGTCGCAAGCTGAAGATGATGAGAGACAGAAAGTATATGAGTATATTGAAAGCATAATACGGTTAGTAAAGGGAGATGAAAATCTAATAGTCATGGTGGACTGGAATGCAGTTGTCAGAAGTAGAAGGAAAAGTAACAGGATAATAAGGGATTGGAAGAGGGTATGAGAAAGGAGAGAGACTGAGTTCTGCAATAAATTTCAGCTAGTAATAACGAACAGTGTGTTCAACAATGACAAGAGGAGAAAGTATACTTGGAAGAGGCCGGGTGATTAGGGAAGATTTCAGTTAGATTACAACATGGTCGGACAGAGATTCCGAAATCAGATACTGGATTGTAAGGAGCAGCTATGGAGTCAGATCACAACGCAGCAGTGATGAAGAGTAGGCTGAAGTTTAAGAGATTAGTCAGGAAGAATCAATATGCAAAGAAGTAGGACACAGAAGCACTAAGGAATGACGAGATACGCTTGAAGTTCTCCACGGCTATAGATACAGCAGCAACGAATAGCTCAGTCAGCAGTACAGTTGAAGAGGAATGGGCAACTCTAAAAAGCCAATCACAAAGGTTGGAATGAAAAAGGTAGATACAAAGAAAGTAATTGCGAAGGAACCATGGGTAACAGAAGAATACGAGGGTTGTTCGGAAAGTAGGGAACGATCGGTCGCGAAATGGAAAATACAGCGAAAATCTGATGAAGCTTTGCACAGATGCGTTGGGCACTGTGTCTAGTACGCCTGTCGATCGCATCATGTCGCTGTTTTCAGTTCTGAGCTCACAGTGAGAACGTAAGGATGGCTAGAAATTAGCGTCTGCCGCCAAGAATGAGGGACTCTAGAAAGATTTCGCCTGAAGCTATGCAATCCACATTACATAACTGTCATGCAGTTCATTCTACACGACAATTCTCCACCGCACACTGCAGGAGCAATGAAGATGCTCCTGCGGCGTTTTCGATGGGAAGTGTTTGAGCACTCACAATACACCCTGTAATTGGCTACCCCTGAGGTTCATCTCTGCTGAAATGAACCGCTGGCTATGGATACAATGTTTTGACAAACAACGAGCTGCAGTCCAGAATAGAAAATTGTTGGAAAGCACTGGCGGCTGTCTTCTGTAATGAGGAAATTCAAAAGTTGGTACAACGCTATGACAGATGTCTGAGTGGCGACTGTGTAGAGAAGTAGCTGGAAGGTGTAGGTGCCCATTGCAAATAAAACAGTTTTGATTTTCACTGTGGTTTCCATTTCGCTAGCTATCGTTCCCTACTATCGGAATAGCCCTCGTACTTCAGTTGATCGATGAAATATCGAAGTACAAAAAAGTTTAGGGAAATTCAGGAATACAGAAATACAAGTAACTCAGAAATGAAATAAATATGAAGTGCAGGGAAGCTAACAACAAATGATGGCTTGAAAAAGGTGAAAATATCGAAAAAGAAATGGTTGCCTGAAGGACTGATTCATCATATACGAAAGTCAAAAAACTTTCGGTGACGTTAAAAGCAAGTGTTGTAACATTAAAAGTTCAACGGGCATTCCACTATTAAAAGCAGAGGAGAGAGCGGATAGTTGGTAATAATACATGGAAGATCTCTACTAGGGGGAAGATTTGTCAGATGTGATAGAAGAAAAAACATCAGTCGATTTAGAGGAGATAGACGATCCAGTTTTAGAATCAGGATTTAAGAGAGCTTTATAGGACTTAAGGACAAATAAGGCAGAAGGAATAGATAACAATCCACCAGTATTTCTAAAAATTTGGGAGAAGTGGCAACAAAACACCTATTCACGTTGGTGTGTAGAATGTATGAGTCTGGCAACAGACCATATTAATTTCGGAAAAATATCACTGACAAAATTCCGAAGACTACCAGCGCTGACAAATGTGAGACTTATTGCACAATCAGATTAACAGCTCATGCATCTAAGTTGACGAGAAAAATAATATACAGAAGAATGGAAAAGAAAATTGAGGACGTTTTAGATGACAATCAGTTTGTCTTTAGGAAGGGTAAAAGCATCAGAGAGGCATATCTGACGTTGAGGTTGAAAACGGAAGCAAGACTAAAGAAAAATCAAGGCATATTCATAGGATATGCCGACCAGGGAAAAGCGTTCGACAAGGTAAAATGGTGCAAGATGGTCGAAATTCTGAGACAAATTGTGGTAAGCTTCAGGGAGAGATAGGTAATGTACAATATGTACAACAGCCAAGAAGGAATAAGAAGAGTGGAAACCATGAACGAATAGCCGGGATTAAGAAGGGTGTTAACAAGTATGTAGTATTTCGTCCCTACTGTTTAATCTGATCATCGAAGAAGAAATGATGGAAATAAAAGAAAGATTCAGGACTGAAATTAAAATTCAAGGTGGAAGGATATCAATGATTCGCTGATGACATAGCTATCTTGAGTGATGAAGAATTACATGATCTGCTGAATGGAATGAACAGTATAGCGAGTATAGATTATGGGAGTAAATCCAAGAAAAACGAAATTAATGAAAAGTAGCAGAAATGGGAACAGCGAGAAATTTAACATCGGGGTTGATGGTCACCAAGTAAATGAAGTTAAGGAATTCTGCTACCTAGGCAGCAATATAACCAATGACGGACAGAGCCTGGAGGACATCAAAATAAACACTAGCACTGGCAAAAAGAGCATTCCAGGCCAAGGGAAGTCAACTAATATCAAACATAGGCCTTCATTTGAGGATGAAACTTCTGAGAATGAAGGTTGGGAGCACAGCGTTGTATGGTAGTGAAACACTGACTGTGGGAAAACGGGAACAGAAGAGAATCGAAGCGTTTGAGATGTGCTGTTATACACGAATGCTGAAAGTTTGGTGGACTGAAAAGTTAAGGAATGAGGATGTTCTGCGCAGAATCGGAGAGGGAAGGTATATGTGGACAACAGTGACAAAGAGAAGGGACAGAATGATAGGACATCTGTTAAGACATCAGGAAATGATGACTTCCGTGGTACTAGAGGGAGCTGTAGAGGGCAAAACTTTATAGGAAGACAGAGATTGGAATACATCCAGCAAATAGTTGAGGACTTAGGTTGCAAGTGCTACAGGAGAGGAATTCGTGGCGGGCCGCATCAAACCAGTCAGTAGAGTGATCTATCCACCAAAAAGTTACGAAACAAGCTAAGGAGATATTAGTTTTAAGATATTATGATACTTCATTTTACAAAGAGAACTACTTAAAGCTGAAAGCGGGACAGAACAGCGACTGATACTGAAGAGATTTAGGCTTCTGAAAGAAAGCCATTAGCAGCCGCTAATTTAGTTGGTAAGTAGAGGAGTAGGTGCTGCGGTTCGATTCTAGAAGCTCTTCTTTTGGGGAGGTCTCGTACCAGAGTGGAAGAAATAAAATCTTTCATGGCTCGACGAGTTAGTCTAACAACTGTTTCAGTGTATCTGCTCACCTACAATACACTACGTAGACGTTAATTTACGGTAAAAATACGTGTGGGGCATGTCATAAGTGAAGACACAACCATAGAAACGATAATCCGCGCTAGTAATTCGCGTCGTCCACTACGTGCTATATCTTACCTACGGCATCTTACTGGTTGCTCTTCGTACGTCGTGAAAGAATTTCATAAGAAAAAGACGAAGAAAATGCTATCTTCATATGTGAAACAACAGACTAAATGCAAAATATTCAATTTTTTGTATAAACTACACTAAAATTTGACAAGGTATAATGGGGAATAGTAGTACTGGCTGCGGCGGCATTTAGAGGTAACGTTTTATTTCATTAATCAAAAGTAACTATTTGACGTAATGAAATATTTGTGTACTACGATCAATAATCGTTGATAAGAAGGCATATGATGCACACAATGGTTACGATAAAGACAACAGTAAGATGGTATTGATTACGAATACAATGGGCGTTGTTGAACTTACGTATGTTTATGAGCAGATTTTATTTACTTCTGTACTGTTTAATATTTTGCCGAAGTAATAAATATTACTGAACTTCCTGGCTTCATTAAAGCTCTGCCTCATTTTAACGAAGCATGTCGTCATTAGATGAGGATGCTGTTGGTCAGTAGGAGACTGATTGTCGTAACAGCACAAGAACTCGCAATCATGGAAAAATGATCATTTGAGCTCCAGTAGACTGACAACAGAGTATACTGCAAAAAGAGCGATGAAACTCGGCCTTTCTGCGTCTTCAGAGTCAACAGTCATCGGTTAATCCCACAATTTATTCGCGCACTATCTAGGCTGTCAATCAACGAAATTTTATACCAACACAAAAATGAGGAAGCAATGGCGAGGGCCAGATTCCTGTTAAGTCCCGGCGTTAACGTCCTGATCCTCCTCCCATCCTTCATTTTTAGTCATCACCGTGTCCTCCATTTGGAAATACTTGAATGGTACTCATTTCATAAGCTGCTCTAACCGTGTATGGCCACATAGGATATTACCACTCTGGTGGATGTTCCACCAACAGCCCTCTGGGCGGAGACCACGAGCGGCTGCTTCGTTGAAATGTTACGGAGTCTTAGCACCACCACCGGCGGCGATAGTCGATAGCCTCAGTAACAAAAGATTTCTTTCCTTTGTGGTGGGTATATTCGAAACGCACGTAACTCCCGTCTTGTTCAGGAAAGGATTTCGTTTCCGCTAGCTGTGCCACAGACGAGGCACAGGAGACTTTCAATGTGCCCCCTCCTGCCAAGCTACCGACAGCATGGCGTTCGCAGTGGAAAGGAAGCAGTGCAGCCTACGAGAAAACGGGGAGTGGATGAGCAGCGGTGAAGCGAGGAGAGTTGGGAAGGTCGATAGTGGCTTTGCAGTGGGAAGCCAGTGCTCCAGATGCGCGGCGCCGCTGTCGCAGTTCTATTGTGCACACCTTCTCTGCTTCCTGGCAGGGGACTCTCACCGTTTCTTCGACATCTGCGAAGAGAAATTGGCAACTAGGCTGCATCCTTCGTTAGAAAGTTCAAGAGTTCAAGTAAATCCAGTCCTACGGGTTTGTGTCTACAGATAGCTGTAAAAATGTGAAACTGTCTATAGTGACATTATATAATGAACTGACATCTACATCTACTAATAAACAGTGCAAACCGTCTATCCGCACACGGTGGAGGGTACTTCGTACGAATATTAGGCACTACTTTTCGTCGCCCACTCGGCTATGAGGCGACAAAAATTGTCTTCATGTTCACATACAGGTATCATTCCTTCGTTTATTATTATCGTGATACTTTTGTAAGAAGACAATGGAGGCAATTCCACTGCTACTGGTTTTTTTAAAGATGTCCATCCTGATTTGACCAAAAATATATCGACTTTCTTCCAAGGCTTGCATTTAAGTTTTCTGAGCATTTCTCCCACGTTTCCGTGTGTTCTGTTGCGACTGCTTACGACTCAAGTGGGGTGTGTATGATTCTATTGGGCGTATGTGGTCATGACTATTTATTAACCAATCAGGCAATTGAGAAGCACTCTGGAATAAGGACTACAGTGCTTTACGAAGTTTACTTAATAGGTGCAATTTCTCAGTGCCCTCGCACAAAACTTTTTCATATAATGTGGCCGAGATGACGCATAGGTTACCCACAATCAGCCTATACCGAGGGTACGATATATTAAATTTTAAATCTTGAATGCTGTGCAGCTCTCTTATATGTTGTATACAGGGTGTTCTGAAATTCCAATTACAAATTTCAAGGAGTTGGATGTAAGTAGATAGTATTTTGATTTGGAACCCATGTGCAGAAACATACCATTTCCGTGCTACAACCATTTGAAAACATGTTGGTAACACGACCACTTTCACAAATAATAAATTAGCCGTAACCCAGCACATCACTTGTTTCATAACCCCACTCATTAACAGCCAAAGTAATAGCTCTTGTACTCGTTTGACAGGTTCCCTCCGACTTGATGCAGTACGGTCTCTTCCAATTTGGGAGTGCGGCGTCTCCCTGGAGTACCAAAGTCACGCCTACTGACTGTGAAGTTGTCCTTTCTCGAAGCCGTTGCGTAGTTGTGGAGTGAAGGTTATGCGATGGTGTGGAATGTCGTGGAGAACGCTCTTGATAAAAGCGGAGAATAGCTTTTGTATCCCACCTGGATAAGCGACGCATGGATCTGCTCCTGTGAACTGCTTCTGCAAAATAGGCCGAGAGTGAAGGACGCGAGTAGGAGCAGGAAAAGGTGAAGTATTTCGGTGCTGCCTGTAGATTTTACAAGTTTACTATAGGTTTTTTTTTTTTTCTTTATTGTAGTTCAATTCCCCATCGGGGCGGGCTGGCAGCAGCATATGCGCTGCTCTTCAGCCGAAAGACATAGAACAAAACAATAGAAGACATTTAAAAACAGCAAAGGAGAGAAGAAGGCGAACATAGATATAAAAAAGGGAGAACATCATGGAAGGCAATATACAAAAAACGGGGTGACTGTAAAATGGAGATAAAAAAAAACTGTTTAAAAGTAGCACACACAAAAAGCCACACACTGCGACGATTAAAAGAACACAAGGCACAGTATGACTGGAGCATAAAGGTGTTGACGGATGGCATAGCACACAACGTAACACTGACGGCGAACCTCAAGGCAATACACAATTAAAATCACACCTCTGGACGCACACGAAAAACAGCACGAAACACAACACTGACGTGGCACAGTGATGATGATCAATACAGAGGATCTGCCAGGTTCAAGGAGATGAGGGAGACCTGAAGAAGGGAGGGAGGGGAAGAGATGGGGGAGGGGAATGGGGGGCGCTCGGAAGAGGGCCAGGTAGGGAGGGATGTGGGAAGGAGAGAGGCAAGTATGGGGTGCAGGGTCTCAGGGGAGGGGGCGATGGAGGAAAATCCGCTCTGGGAGAAGGAGGAAAGAGGAGAAGGGGGCCCTGGGGAGGGGGGGGGGAACAAGGCCGGGTTATAGTTGGAAGGAAGGGGTGTATGTCACGGCGAAGTTCGTCATCCGGGAGGGGGTTTACTATAGGCAAACATATGAGTACATAAATGGTTATGTAACTTCGGCTGACATGAGCACGTAGGTGCGAAGCCGTACAAGTATCAAAGCTAACAGCTACTAGAAGTTACAAAGGCAAAATCTGTAGTGGCTCGCCCACTATGAAATAGAAACAATGTTACTTGGTCGTCTGCTCGTGATCAAATGGGCTGAATGTGAAACGGCGCTCGTCTAGCTCCAAAGCGTCGGCTAGAGGGCGCTCTCATCGGCGTTGTTCGTCCGCTCTCGTAGTGGCAACCTACGAGAGCGCACCTACGTTGTGGCATCGTAGCTATCGATACAATAGCTCTTCCATTACAGTCAGCTGTTCCATTCAGAAGGATCATGTCGATGTGTTCTACAAACGTGGAATCAGCCATGTTGCTCTAACACTCACAGACAGGTGAATTAGGTTCGAACCAGGTAAGAAGGGTAGGATGGACGTCAAATGACGTCAGCCGATCCGGCGTAACCACCACCAGCAAGACTACCCTGTTGCATACCTACCTAGCAAACGCGTTTTCAATTTTGCGAACATGAGTTTCTGTTCGAAATATTATGTACTCACTCCCCTCTGTACTGGGAAGTTCCGAACTCCCTGTATATGCTAACTGAAACGACAAATAAAGAGTTGTACCAAGGTCGGAGCAAAACCTGATGCTCTAGTTCATTAGGCAGATGCACTAACCACTACACCACCCTGGCGTAGAGGATTATCACAACTGCGAGGACTACCCTAGCAAGGCTAACTCTTCAATCCAAATTCCCATTGAGGAGGGCGGTGTGCTAGGGACATTTCAGACATAGGGACATTCCAGACATAAAAAAGTGTCTGGAAAACCATATACACTCCTGGAAATTGAAATAAGAACACCGTGAATTCATTGTCCCAGGAAGGGGAAACTTTATTGACACATTCCTGGGGTCAGATACATCACATGATCACACTGACAGAACCACAGGCACATAGACACAGGCAACAGAGCATGCACAATGTCGGCACTAGTACAGTGTATATCCACCTTTCGCAGCAATGCAGGCTGCTATTCTCCCATGGAGACGATCGTAGAGATGCTGGATGTAGTCCTGTGGAACGGCTTGCCATGCCATTTCCACCTGGCGCCTCAGTTGGACCAGCGTTCGTGCTGGACGTGCAGACCGCGTGAGACGACGCTTCATCCAGTCCCAAACATGCTCAATGGGGGACAGATCCGGAGATCTTGCTGGCCAGGGTAGTTGACTTACACCTTCTAGAGCACGTTGGGTGGCACGGGATACATGCGGACGTGCATTGTCCTGTTGGAACAGCAAGTTCCCTTGCCGGTCTAGGAATGGTAGAACGATGGGTTCGATGACGGTTTGGATGTACCGTGCACTATTCAGTGTCCCCTCGACGATCACCAGTGGTGTACGGCCAGTGTAGGAGATCGCTCCCCACACCATGATTCCAGGTGTTGGTCCTGTGTACCTCGGTCGTATGCAGTCCTGATTGTGGCGCTCACCTGCACGGCGCCAAACACGCATACGACCATCATTGGCACCAAGGCAGAAGCGACTCTCATCGCTGAAGACGACACGTCTCCATTCGTCCCTCCATTCACGCCTGTCGCGACACCACTGGAGGCGGGCTGCACGATGTTGGCCTAACGGCCTAACGGTGTGCGGGACCGTAGCCCAGCTTCATGGAGACGGTTGCGAATGGTCCTCGCCGATACCCCAGGAGCAACAGTGTCCCTAATTTGCTGGGAAGTGGCGGTGCGGTCCCCTACGGCACTGCGTAGGATCCCACGGTCTTGGCGTGCATCCGTGCGTCGCTTAGGTCCGTTCCCAGGTCGACGGGCACGTGCACCTTCCGCCGACCACTGGCGACAACATCGATGTACTCTGGAGACCTCACGCCCCACGTGTTGAGCAATTCGGCGGTACGTCCACCCGGCCTCCCGCATGCCCACTATACGCCCTCGCTCAAAGTCCGTCAACTGCACATACGGTTCACGTCCACGCTGTCGTGGCATGCTACCAGTGTTAAAGACTGCGATGGAGCTCCGTATGCCACGGCAAACTGGCTGACACTGACGGCGGCGGTGCACAAATGCTGCGCAGCTAGCGCCATCCGACGGCCAACACCGCGGTTCCTGGTGTGTCCGCTGTGCCGTGCGTGTGATCACTGCTTGTACAGCCCTCTCGCAGTGTCCGGAGCAAGTATGGTGGGTCTGACACACCGGTGTCAATGTGTTCTTTTTTCCATTTCCAGGAGTGTAGTTTCATTTAATTTCTTGTATGTGATGGTCACCTTTCACATGTAAGTTTATTCTTTAATACGGTGTGGAGCCTTTTCACGCCCACAAAATGGTCTTCTGCCATTTTTGTATAGGGGGTTAGTGTTCATTATGTGAGATCTTCGCAGGATGTGGGTGGTGCGATTTTTGCGTACATCTGGTTACGATCAACCATTAATATGCGCTCATCTGGAGATAGATTGGGTCGAAAATTGAACGAAGGGTAGCGGTCTGAAAGCCAGAGGATAAATAGTGCCAAGGCAAGAGCCAACGGAAAGAAAACCTCTGCGATAGTCGTGTCGAGTAGTAAGAGCAATTGCGGATTGCTTGCTATCTGCGACAGATCATGCAAGGGTTAGGTAAGTTAGTAGTGGATATCGTGCAGGCGGATACGTTTGACGGTGGGAGGCATTATCACTCGGCGGCTGCAGTTGGGTACGGGTGTTGTCTTCTAGGCCAGAATCATCGTACCTGTAACAGTTGAGTTTATCTTCGGTTAGTGGCCGATAGATCATATACCGGATACACAATGTAGGGTCGTGTAGGCGGATTGTTTGTGCATGAGTGCCCGAGTTTACCGGCTTCCCTGCTCTTGCCTGCTGGTCGGCTGTGTTGTTGCTTGTGTATTAGCTCGCCATAGGTGGTTAGGCCGCAGCTAGGAGCGTCTTTTGTCGCTTCTGATTCCACATATGGCTGTGATCATAGTTCCCAAGAGTAAGGATAAAAGGACTGTTCAATTGTCTCAAGTTTCTGTGTAGTCACGTGGCGAGTTTTTTGAATACTTCCTTGAGTGTTTCAAGGCGGTATTCTTTGTGAAGATGAACGGTGGAGTGGAGCGTTACTAAGGTAGCACTTTTTTCGACCTGCACGCAGCGCAGGCGTGTAGGAGCTGCGTACCTCATCAGAGGTGTAATCAGTGCCATGTAATTGACTTCGATACCCTCCTATTTAGTGTACTTTCCCTTTCGATCGTTGAATAGAGTTGTTTGATCCTAACTTGAGATCTATTCAAAAAATGGTTCAAATGGCTCTGAGCACTATGGGACTTAACTTCTGTGGTCATCAGTCCCCTAGAACTTAGAACTACTTAAACCTAACTAACCTAAGGACAGCACACACATCCATGCCCGAGACAGGATTCGAACCTGCGAGCGTAGCAGTCGCGCGGTTCCGGACTGAGCGCCTTAACCGCGAGACTGCGATCTGTTGGCTATGTATTATGAGGTCCTCCAAAGTAAGTTTCTCATCCAGTCAGACACCGAAATACCTAACTTTCTCTTGGAAACGTATTGGACGTGCATGTAATGTTACCTGTCTGCAGTGTTCAAGTTGACACAGTAGTTACGGTCTGCATGTGAACAGAACTGCTTCGCACTGGTCGACGTTTGCTTTAGTACGCTATCGTTCGAACCAAGGCTTGGCAGTTCTCAGTGCTGCCTGTAAGCGTGAATTTATGTTCGACGGTTTCCAATCTTGCGCAAGGCTAAGTATGTCATCCCCGTATATCGCAAATGTCGTGTTTAATGTTGCTGGAAGATCATTAATGTATAGGCTGTACATTGTTTGCCCTGAAGTGTTGAAATATCTGTTGGAGTGATATGAGTGTATGAGGCGTACGAATCCGCCGGTGATAGCAGCATCGCTTAGTTTGCGTAAGAGGCCGTCGTGCCACAGACGATCGAAGGCTTTTTCCATGTCGAGGAAAACAGTTCTGTGGTTTTGTTCGTGTTGTAGCCGTGTGTTGTAAGTTGAACTACGCGGAGGAGTTGCTGTGTTCTTGTGATTCTTAATGCCAAATTGCTCTGGCCTTAGGTTGTCGTTGACAACGAAATGCCTAATGATGTGTTTTAGTATTACCTTCTCGAAAATCTTGCTGAGCCAGCACAGCAGACTGATAGGTCGGTAATTTTGTGGGCGGGAGTGGCCTTTCCCTGGCTTCCTGAACGTCAGGACCTTGGCAGCCTCCCACAAGCCAGGGAACTGTTGGTGTTGTTATATGGCATTCATTATGCGGGCAATGTATTCTACGGCTCTATCCGTCAGCTACTGCAGGACACGGCTTCCAATGCCATGGGGACCAGGCCTTTTCCTAACACTGGAATGGCATGAACGTTTCTGCGGCTGAGTGTATGTAGTCAGTGAGTATTACGGTACGTCTTCACTGTATAGGCTCTCATGTACAACTTCTTGTATCATGGTACAGACAGGGAACTACCTAGTCAAAGTCATCAGACTGTGTGTGTTACGGGTTACATGTATTAAGCAAACATAGTGCTGTATCAAACACACAAAGAGTTACCCATGTGTAAGTCAAAGCGTAGGTAACACGAAAAGCGTGATGGTCCATCTTTGGGACGCAATATACACTCCTGGAAATATAAATAAGAACACCGTGAATTCATTGTCCCAGGAAGGGGAAACTTTATTGACACATTCCTGGGGTCAGATACATCACATGATCACACTGACAGAACCACAGGCACATAGACACAGGCAACAGAGCATGCACGATGTCGGCACTAGTACAGTGTATATCCACCTTTCGCAGCAATGCAGGCTGCTATTCTCCCATGGAGACGATCGTAGAGATGCTGGATGTAGTCCTGTGGAACGGCTTGCCATGCCATTTCCACCTGGCGCCTCAGTTGGACCAGCGTTCGTGCTGGACGTGCAGACCGCGTGAGACGACGCTTCATCCAGTCCCAAACATGCTCAATGGGGGACAGATCCGGAGATCTTGCTGGCCAGGGTAGTTGACTTCCACCTTCTAGAGCACGTTGGGTGGCACGGGATGCATGCGGACGTGCATTGTCCTGCTGGAACAGCAAGTTCCCTTGCCGGTCTAGGAATGGTAGAACGATGGGTTCGATGACGGTTTGGATGTACCGTGCACTATTCAGTGTCCCCTCGACGATCACCAATGGTGTACGGCCAGTGTAGGAGATCGCTCCCCACACCATGATGCCGGGTGTTGGCCCTGTGTGCCTCGGTCGTATGCAGTCCTGATTGTGGCGCTCACCTGCACGGCGCCAAACACGCATACGACCATCATTGGCACCAAGGCAGAAGCGACTCTCATCGCTGAAGACGACACGTCTCCATTCGTCCCTCCATTCACGCCTGTCGCGACACCACTGGAGGCAGGCTGCACGATGTTGGGGCGTGAGCGGAAGACGGCCTAACGGTGTGCGGGACCGTAGCCCAGCTTCATGGAGACGGTTGCGAATGGTCCTCGCCGATACCCCAGGAGCAACAGTGTCCCTAATTTGCTGGGAAGTGGCGGTGCGGTCCCCTACGGCACTGCGTAGGATCCCACGGTCTTGGCGTTGCATCCGTGCGTCGCTGCGGCCCGGTCCCAGGTCGACGGGCACGTGCACCTTCCGCCGACCACTGGCGACAACATCGATGTACTCTGGAGACCTCACGCCCCACGTGTTGAGCAATTCGGCGGTACGTCCACTCGGCCTCCCGCATGCCCACTATACGGCCTCGCTGAAAGTCCGTCAACTGCACATACGGTTCACGTCCACGCTGTCGCGGCATGCTACCAGTGTTAAAGACTGCGATGGAGCTCCGTATGCCACGGCAAACTGGCTGACACTGACGGCGGCGGTGCACAAATGCTGCGCAGCTAGCGCCATTCGACGGCCAACACCGCGGTTCCTGGTGTGTCCGCTGTGCCGTGCGTGTGATCATTGCTTGTACAGCCCTCTCGCAGTGTCCGGAGCAAGTATGGTGGGTCTGACACACCGGTGTCAATGTGTTCTTTTTTCCATTTCCACGAGTGTAAAAGCAATTCTGAATGACAAGGATTCGTCAAGTACTCGTTGATTTTCCTGAGGTATCTGGCACCAGACGTCCATGTGCGGGTGGTGCAGTTCCCGTAAATTAGATGTGAGTGGTTTGTGGGCGCTGACCTCGGGTATGGATGTGTGTGTTGTCCTTAGGTTAGTTAGGTTTAAGTAGTTCTAAGTTCTAGGGGACTGATGACCTCCGGTGTTAAGTCCCATAGTGCTCAGAGCCATTTGAAACTTTTTTTTTTTTTTTTTTTTTTGTTGGCGCTGAGATGGCAGCCGGTAGCATCGCAATTTGTTCCGTCCGGTACAGGCCAGACGAATTTGGGAGACCAGACATGAGTGTGAGGTCATATCAAGATCCTCTAATCAATGTTTCACAGTTCTGATTTTGTGAAGTGGACAGTTATCCTGTTGTTAATTACCATTGCCGCCCTGGAAGACATCAAACATGAAGGAATACAGGCGGTCCGCACTAACGTTCACGTACTAAACAGCTATCACGGTACGTCGACGCGCAAGTCGCCGAAGTGGCGTCAAATGGAAAGAGTGGCACGCGATAAACGCTCTACCCGACGGGAGGCCCTAGTCACACGACATCATGGTACCTATTACTATTTCAAACCAAGTGTCATCGAAGCATGCAACTGTGGCACGCTGCGTAATTCCACTAGCTGTTCAAATGAATTACGGTACATCCGGTCACGATCATCGACCTGGCATTACAATAAACGTGATCCATACAACGAGACGAATAGTTTCCATTGATCTAAGGTCCAGTGTACCATTACCTCGTTTCTCAGTAATTGTTGTGGTGTTGAATAAATTCACTTGTTCCGAATAAGTCGGTGCAGATTGGTACGTGCGGTTTGAAATACGAGCGCAGGCGTCAGTCGCAACCTACAGAGATGATAATGTAACGTAGTAGTTTATATTCTAAATATTGTTTCTGGAACGCCACGTATATTTTGAGCGCCAGTAAATGCGTCTTAAATATACGTAGCGTGACTTAATCTCAATACGCAGACAAAAGGTGTTTATTGTTAATGAAAATCTTACGCTCTCTTTCAAAGAATGAATCGCAATGTAACCTGCAACTAACCCAGCGATAATATGCTACATAATTTCTTTTCCAAGCAAATTAATCTAATGTTGCACGGAAAGAATGAATGGTATTATTTTTGAAATAACTGCAAGGAATTTCTTTAACTTCATCTCTTTATGAACTGAGTTAACTTTTAATCCTTTGAATTCACTGAAAATATGAAACTTCCTGGCAAATTAAAACTGTGTGCCGGACCGAGACTCGAACTCGGGTTCGCAGGAAAGATTCTGTAAAGTTTGGAAGGTAGGAGACGAGATACTGGCAGAAGTATAGCTGTGAGGACGAGGCGTGAGTAGTACTTGGGTAGCTCAGATGGTAGAGCACTTGCCCGTGAAAGGCAAAGGTCCCGAGTTCGAGTCTCGGTCTGGCATACAGTTTCAATCTGCCAGTAAGTTTCATATCAGTGCACAATCCACTGCAGAGTCAAAATCCCATTCTGGTCATTGAAAACATGTTAAACCAGAGGTGAAGCCTCACCTAAGCCTCGCGGTGTTAAATCTCTGAACAACTTTCGTAATCAAACTATTATCTAGCTTTAATATTGAAACTGAGTGTAAGAATTCGTGAAAGCTCTTAGAATTACTTTCCTTTGCGAGTGCAGCTCGCAGTCTCTGAAATATTTTTTAGTACACTTAATGGCGGACTCAGCACCACCGAAACAGTCGAAGCTAGGTGGGCAATCGACAGCAATATTATTACTATCTTTACATAAGTGTCACGTGGAGGGACAGGTATTTTTGAAAGGAAACATAAGATACTTTCAATTAACAATATATTGTAACTTTAAACCTCATACAGATAGCTAGATATACAAAATATCGATCCACAGGGGAGAGAGAACAAGCGAAAAACAGAGAACAAAGAGGGGTGGGCAAGACAGCTCTTGTGTTGCATGTTTTCATGGAACATACTGAAATATGGTATTCTTTATCTTTTCGATTAATGGTAAATATTTACAATATTTGTCACAAAATATTATCATACTCGACAAAATGACTTATAATGTTACAGGCATTATTTTGTCGTTTTACATTTCATTCACATCAGTTGAATAAATCGCGTCATACATAAGATAGGCCTTCAGGTGACGCCACACCTGTCTCAGTGATCCGGGTCCCACTGCAGTGATTATGATTATGATGATCTTCGGTTTGAGTGGAGCCAAACGGTGCGGTTATTGGCGTCAGTACAAACTCCCAATCTTTCCACTTTTCAGTCCCTCCATTTCCTGAATGATGATGAAAACACAGACATCCAGTCCTCGTTCGGAGAAAATCCCCGACTCTTTCGGGAATCGAACCCAGGACTCCGTGATCCATAGACAACAGTACTAACCACTATACCATGAGTTCCGGACTGCCCACTGCAATCGTAATTGAGAAAGCCATTGGGTAAACATGGCAACATATAGTGGTTATGTGCTGCGGAGCCCCATGTTCCTCAATATACGCTAAATGGTGCTTGCCTAACCACTGGTGCCGGCACCAGAATTGTCCTCTGGAGTGAGATCTGCTGCCGGCCGGAGTGGCCAAGCGGTTCTAGGCACTACAGTCCGGAACCGCGCGACCGCTACGGTCGCGGGTTCGAATCCTGCCTCGGGCATGGATGTGTGTGATGTCCTTAGGTTAGTTAGGTTTAAGTAGTTCTAAGTTCTAGGGGACTAATGACCTCAGCAATTGAGTCCCATAGTGCTCAGAGCCATTTTTTTTTTTTTTTGGATCTGCTACAGGCTCCACCTTTCCTGCTTTACAGTGCAGGCAAATTGAATGCGGCCGTTTTTCCCAAACTGTCAAGTAACTGATGTAAAAGCCCGAAATAAAAAAAAAAATCAAATGGGAATCAATTAACATCCAGTGATAAATGAAATATGAATCGGTATATTGTCACTACTTAACCATGTAGAATAGAATATCCCACACTGAACTGCATGTACGCCTAAATAATAAACCTCTATGAAAACATATTGCCCTCGGATAGGTGTGAGCACACGCCGTGGCTCGTAAAAGCCTACAGGAAAGAGCCCTTAGCAGAGTTCACGGAAGTCACCGTCGAACGCGAGCAAGGAACTATTGCAGGAAGTCATATTGGGCAGTGGTTTGAAGTAAAATCACAAAGCAGATTGCATCTCTAGAATGTGCGGAGACAACAGAGACTGTTTAGCGAGCTGTGTGGTTTGAGGACGCGTGCTATTTCTGCAGAGTCCCGGAAGAACTCCTATTGTGGACAGAATTCGCCGATATACGCAGCTCATTAAGATAGTATCTTGAAGAGTAGAACGGGAACAACAAGTATGGGACGACTTTGAAGATTGTGAGAAACCGTAAACGGTTTCTGCGGTATACGCGGAATATAGCAAGCATGGAAATGTATACAGGGGACTCTGAGGTCTCCTTGTTCGTTCCGCATTTAATTAATTATTTAGCGTCGCCACGCAACTAACACAGGAAAATTTAGTTGTACGGAAGGAAATTAATAGCTACTTTGATCCACATTAATTATATATCCTTAACTGCTCTCGTCAGCTGATCGCTTATAGCGAAATTATTAATGAAATATATTCCTTTCAGATGAAAGGTAACAAGAGATAAAGTCTCGAGACTGTGTGACTATAACTGATATATAGTTTGGTCGATATGTACTCGCATATTTTAATTCGGTGGTCACAAACATTTAAAAAATTTCAAAGTATGTATCATTTCTGTGAAACGACTCGACTTTCTTTTTTTTTTCCACTGAAGAGGCATTGTGATTATTAATTTTGTTCCCATAGTCTGCGGTAGGATGGTAATATTTAAACAGGTGCGTATATAATTCACGGTTTGATGATCTGACCTGGTAGATATAGGGCCCGAAGTGTATTATTGAGACCGTTTAAAGAGACATCTGCTTTAATTTCTGTCCTCGTTCTGTAAAGATCAACTTATGTTACTGTTCGTACGAAACCTGTTTCGCAGGCTTATACGAGTACGCAGGACTTTGGACTCCTAGGGAGAATATAGCTTTGCGATGATAACACAGACAGGCTTTTTAGCCCTACTGAATTCTGCTCTTGTGTGTATATCCTCCTGAAGTGTACGTACTGATCGTTGTTTCATGCACAAAAGATATCGAGAACACTCATCATTTCAACGCAAGTCTAAGTACTTCCCTCAAAGCCCTTAAACAAAGCCGGAAATACAACCATAAAACGTAAGGAAGCAACGCTTTTATAAATTTTTAGTATTTGGCCAGTATTGTTATGTGAGCAACATGTCATCTTCAGTAAAACAGATAAAACGTTAAACAGAAATAATCTGGGAATATCAGGATATACATTCTCAGAATAACAGAAATAAAACAAGATTTAAATATTGATTTATAAAGACAGCTAGTATAATTCGCCAATTACATAAAAATCAAGATTTTTGATGGACTGATGCAAAGTATTAGAGCTTATAAAGATGATTAGAAAACATAACTCGCCAGAATGTTATATAACACAATGCTTAAACCAGAAGAACATTAATATGTTATGTTTGCCTTCAGCAAACGACTTATAAAAGACATTAGATTATCTGATCGAGGAAAGAGGCTACTTTAAAAGGATTCTAAACGCAAAAAAATGCAGTAGTGTCCCCCAAAACAGAAAAAAACACAACAGAAGGAAACACCAGCTGAATTAACTACACTGCAAAACTTCCATTATTACAAAAGCTGACAGATAGATAAAAAAAATTTCCTAGACCACATCATGCACATGTAAAACATTAAACATGAGTTCACAGTACACATTACGCCCACAAACATTAGAACAGTTGTCCACATCCAGTGAGTTACTCCGTCACACATAAACAAGATTGATTAATATTCTTATTACAGGTGAACAGAATACCTGTGAACAAACAGAACTACATGATGAAAGGAAAATACTAAGGAGAATAATACTGGAGCACTGTTATGATACGAAGGTAACAGAGAAAGTAAATAACAAAATAAAGAGACAGCCAATTCGTAATCATGAAACACAAAGATAGACAAAACAGAAAACAACACACTCCATATCACGAAGTAGTAACTAATAAATATCACATGAGGACATGCAGCAACGAAGTTACGCACGGGGTGGGTAACATACTAAAAAGACAGAGACTCAATGCGGCATGTTGAACTAATAGAGCTATACAGAACAAACGAGCAACGTAAGTCACTAACACTGATAAATCACAGTCAGTCTGATATCTACCAATTAAATTGGTGGAACTGTTGTCAGTCTGTAAATATGGGCAAAAGATGTAGAAATTCTAGGGCTAGATGTGTGTAATATCTCATTGCACTAGAAATTAATACTCGTAGACCCTACTCAACATCCGTCCGGGTTTGGGATTTTCTCTGCCTAGGGACTCGGTGTATGTATAGTCCTCGTCATTTAATCATCATCAACACCATCATCATTCGTAACAGTGGTTACATTGGTCTGTGAAAACAATTGGACTATGAGAACATTGAGACTTTGTACGGGCGCTGATGACGGCGCAGTTGAGCGTCCCACAAACCAAACATCATCATCACCATCATCTACCCTATATTTGCTATCCACCAGATAGCACTGAATCGCGACCTAAAAAACGTAGAAATCGATTCAATAATTTTTAAAATTATCGACAGCTTACCACAAAAATTAATTGCAGAAGAGAATTGTCATATGCAAAAATCAATAGCGCATAAAGAGATAGAGAGAGAAGCGTGCTAAATAAATACCCACCAAATTTGCAATAAAGCATTATATGCCGTATAGACGAACCGAATAAAGAAACGATTGCAACCAAACGTTCGCACTCATCCACACTACAGAATACTTCCACCCCCACCCCTTCCAAAGTACTTGCGATTGTTCTCTACATTAAAGTCAGCCGTTCCCTTTCTCCCTAACTGTCCACCTCACTGTCTCTCCACTATACACACATACACATACACATACACACACACACACACACACACATACACACCAGCTACTTACAGGGTGTTTCAAAAATTACCGGTATATTTGAAACGGCAATAACAACTAAACGAGCAGCGATAGAAATACACCGTTTGTTGCAATATGCTTGGGACAACAGTACATTTTCAGGCAGACAAACTTTCGAAATTACAGTAGTTACAATTTTCAACAACAGATGGCGCTGCGGTCTGGGAAACTCTATAGTACGATATTTTCCACACATCCACCATGCGTAGCAATAATATGGCGTAGTCTCTGAATGAAATTACCTGAAACCTTTGACAACGTGTCTGGCGGAATGGCTTCACATGCAGATGAGATGTACTGCTTCAGCTGTTCAATTGTTTCTGGATTCTGGCGGTACACCTGGTCTTTCAAGTGTCCCCACAGAAAGAAGTCACTGGGGTTCATGTCTGGCGAATAGGTAGGCCAATCCACGCCGCCTCCTGTGTGTTTCGGATAGCCCAAAGCAATCACACGATCATCGAAATATTCATTCAGGAAATTAAAGACGTCGGCCATGCGATGTGGCCGGGCACCATCTTGCATAAACCACGAGGTGTTCGCAGTGTCGTCTAAGGCAGTTTGTACGGCCACAAATTCACGAAGAGTGTCCAGATAGCGTGATGCAGTAATCGTTTTGGATCTGAAAAATGGGCCAATGATTCCTTTGGAAGAAATGGCGGCCCAGACCAGTACTTTTTGAGGATGCAGGGACGGTGGGACTGCAACATGGGGCTTTTCGGTTCCCCATATGCGCCAGTTCTGTTTATTCACGAAGCCGTCCAGGTAAAAATAAGCTTCGTCAGTAAACCAAATGCTGCCCACATGCATATCGCCGTCATCAATCCTGTGCACTATATCGTTAGCGAATGTCTCTCGTGCAGCAATGGTAGCGGCGCTGAGGGGTTGCCGCGTTTGAATTTTGTATGGCTAGAGGTGTAAACTCTGGCGCATGAGACGATACGTGGACGTTGGCGTCATTTGGACCGCAGCTGCAACACGGCGAACGGAAACCCGAGGCCGCTGTTGGATCACCTGCCGCACTAGCTGCGCGTTGCCCTCTGTGGTTGCCGTACGCGGTCGCCCTACCTTTCCAGCACGTTCATCCGTCACGTTCCCAGTCCGTTGAAATTTTTCAAACAGATCCTTTATTGTATCGCTTTTCGGTCCTTTGGTTACATTAAACCTCCGTTGAAAACTTCGTCTTGTTGCAACAACACTGTGTTCTAGGCGGTGGAATTCCAACACCAGAAAAATCCTCTGTTCTAAGGAATAAACCATGTTGTCTACAGCACACGTGCACGTTGTGAACAGCACACACTTACAGCAGAAAGACGACGTACAGAATGGCGCACCCACAGACTGCGTTGTCTTCTATATCTTTCACAATACTTGCAGCGCCATCTGTTGTTGAAAAATGTAACTACTGTAATTTCGAAAGTTTGTCCGCCTGAAAATGTACTGTTGTCCCAAGCATATTGCAACAAACGGTGTATTTCTATCGCTGCTCGTTTAGTTTTTATTGCCGTTTCAAATATACCGGTCATTTTTGAAACACCCTGTATCTCAAAGGTCAATAGCATGTTAACATATTACACCACTGAGCCGTGGCGAGTTTGCTGATGACGCCTTTGGAATTCCTGGCGCCCCTAGCTCGATCTGTCGTGTGGCATCCCTCTTGTTTGAGGCCAATGAGATATTTGCGCGTTTGCGCGAGGTTGTTGGTAATGACGAGGCATTTTGTGGCGTGGCGAGTTGATTAGCGGTAACGGAGCGAGGAGGACGGTGTGAGAGGTCCCCCGGAAAGTACGGCGAGCTGTTTCACACACGTCTTGGGCAGGGAGTCCGGCGAGTGGTTCATGGGCATATTTGTGGGCCGCTTTCAGTCCGTGGCTGACTTCAAGTGCCGTCTTCCAGTGTAACCTCGCCAGCCAGCTCTGGGACGTGACATATCGATCAGAGAGTTGAAACCAGTTTCGCCGTGCTGTATTATGGGCCCCCTTTGGAACCGGCAAGCTTCAGCTTCGATTCGTGAACTTCAGTTAATTTTTGGATTTTGAGGTCTTAACAGTTACTTTGTTATTGATAGCTAAAGGTCTGTTGCGATCGTAGCGATTTCTTAGCTGATATATTTGATCACCAGTTGTTTCCTTGAATTGTGGGTGTTGTCTGCTTTTCGAGAGTCGACATTGGTCTTGGCAGTCTGTCAGCAGGAATCTTAAACTGTATGAGCCCATAGTGTTTCCTGAGCCGGAGCGATAATATGTTTCTTCTATGTTGTGGACGGACCCCCTCTGGTCGTGACGTAGTTCCTAGATGGCCGGGTTTTAGTCGACCTCCCTGCCAAAAGTCTTCGAACACCAGATAAGAAGCGGCCAGATACTGATTTCAGGAGACCTTCAGCCATTGCTGACGTCATCGCTCTGTTAATTATATTGGGTTACGGGGTGCCTGGGCCTCAATATTTGCAATTTCTGGGGCTATGTAATTGGGTTTGGCAGTCTAGTTTTCTTTCGGGCGCTATATAGCGGTATCCTGCAGTGACGGGGTATATCGTTTGGCTAGTTATTATTACTGTCACGTAATTAACCTTGCTGTGTTAACGTTTCTTGGCCAGTCTGTACCCAACGAAAAGGGCCTTGGAAGGCCTGTCCTCTCGTTGTAACATTTCTTGGCCTTCCTTTTTGGTGTAATCTTACGTTCCTTACACACAAGCCTTCTGGTGCAGCCCTTGTGAGGAGGCAGTTCGAAATCTTGGATTTTAACTGTTATTCATGAAGGCCTACCTGTTTTCTATTTGGTAGTCTTACTAAACTGAAGCTGTTCTTAAAGAAGGAATGAATTTTACTTAACTGAAGCTGTTATTATTGAAGGCCTGCCTCTTTTGCATTTGGTAATTTGTCTTAACTGAAACAGTTGTCTATTTGGTGATTTTACTTAACTGAAACTGTTATTAAAGAAGGCCTGCCTATTTTGTGAATTCATGTAACTGAAGCGGTTATCACTGGAGGCCAGTTGTGTTTTCTATTTGGTAAGCTTACATAACTGAAGCTGTTATCATTGAAGGCCTGCCTGTTCCCTTTTAATTAAATTAAGAGCTGTTTCATAATTTGCGTTAACTGATACTCTTATTAACTAAGGCCTAACTGTTTTTTCTCTAATAATAGATCTGATGTTTTACTCAATCAGTGTTGTGGTTAACTTATATTGTGATTGTCAAAGGTCGACCTGTTTCAGAGGTGTTTATGTCAAGAAGGCAGTAACAGTAAATTCACATGATGGTACATTGGCACTAGCCTTTCGCCTTACATTCCTTTATCCATAATTGTATGTTTCAACTAGTATTCACAGAGCGTGGTTGCGTACTGTAGGCAAGGGTGGGCTTAGAACTGTGTACCCTATCTCGGGTTATTTGCCATTTACTGTGATCATTTCCTTAGAGCGTAAGGATCCCTTACTGTCTGCCGAGCATTGTATTGACTCCGCTGTTCGCGGGCAGATTGCGCGCCGTGTTGGGTACCCCACTCTGCGTTCCGGCGAGCACCATTGGAGAGGTACGTGTTCCTCTTGTTAATACTCGTATTTCCGCGGCGTTCGATTAGGTGCAGCGGAACCTGTCCTTTCTGCTGAACAGCCAACCTATTGTTAGGCAAATTGGTAGCATTAACGCCCACTTAGCACATTTGGGGAATCGTTTGCAACATAAACAGCGTGAAGTTACCGGGGTGGGACAGTAGAGTGATCGAGCGAGGGATTTGTAGGTCCAAGCGGCGCCCTTAAGGTTGGAAAGTCGGGAAGTGGGAGCAAGTCCAGCAGCTAAATCCCCGAATCAGTACTTTGATCAAGCGTCCGGAGCCCAAGGTTTAGGTAGCCCTCAGACTATTTATTTTGCTAGAGTACCTAACCCAATTATGTGCCTACTCAACGGTATTTCAGAGTTTTCACTCGATACCTTAGGGCACGTCCAGCAATTCTTGTGGCTGTTGGTACGATCTGAATTTCATGCAGATGTCTTGGGGCCGATTCACCATATGATATTAACATTGCGTCACTATTTGGCGAAAAGTGCTTTCACCGCTTTTATGTATGAAGTCCTGAAGCTGGAGAGCTCAATAGGACAACTACGGGGACTGATTGTGGGTAGGAAGTTCTCACTGCAGACGTGTAACGAGGTTGAACGCAAATATTACGGGCAGGTGCAGGCATCATTTGAAGCGCTGAGCTAGTATGTTGAGTGAGTGCGCCATGCCACCTTGGCTCTTGGTATGTCGGTATCGGAACTCAATATTGTATCAAACATTTTAGATTGCATACTTCTTGAGGATAGTTCGCGCTTGGCCTTTTCTTCCCGCCCCGCTAGCTTCCGGGAATTACAAAGATTCGTTGATTCCTTTGTCATTTGCCGGTGAGGAATGGAGGCGTGAGGAGCACCTGGAAACTCCTCCACCAACCCAGAGAATTAGTAGTTCTCCTCAAGCATCCAATAAATTTCCTGGGAAAGGTTGTTTTCAGTGCAGCGCCCGTGATCACATGGTGCGCAAGTGTCCCATAGCACGATCTCCTAGACCCGGAAAACGACGCCAGGTGAAGAAGGGGGGGATTGTTTCCGTCGGAAACGTGCGCCATGGTGAGCGCGTATTCAGGCTCCTTCCGGATCTTTTACCAGTGCCCATCTAGGATAAGAACCCTTGTGCGCAACCGAAATTGGCGAGTATGTTGAAGGAGGAGGTCATCAGGCCAACTACATCTCCCTACTCATCACCGATGTTTCTCTCAGGGCTAGGACTACATGCCGGTGGGAGGTTATCTTGGAATCTATTCTTTTGCCGGATCATCGCAACTGCTTTACCTGGTTTTCGAGGACTAAGTGGTTCACGGTTCTTGATCTCTGCCAAGCTTATTATCAATCCCTGTTGGTTCATTATAGGGGATATCGGCTGGTTAAGTAATTGTCAACATCAGTGAAATTCACCAACAGCTGTGCAACTTAAGATGTTACTTTATTTTCAAGGCTAGCAGTTTCATCATCTCATTATACCACCTTCAGGCCCCTGCAAAAGAAAAGAGTCTACATGCAGTGTACAGGTATAACAGGGTGTACAAAGCAAGCTTACCGCAAGTACTGGTAATTATAACAGCGCTTAAAACTTAAAAATGAAAGCAGTGGCGTTAAATCAAATCTCTGTGTACATCCAGCACAATAGGCTAAAACATATGTAGACATTTGTTAGTCATAAAACCTTAAGGCCACAGATTCTCAAGAGAACATGGAAGAACATTAAAAAAATTAGAACTAGGCAGTATATAGTCAGGAGCGCCGTTGAAAGAAAGCTTGCCTCTTTTTTTTGTACATGTATAAAATCCTATAAAATTGTTATTGATGAGGAAACCCCTAGTATACAAGAGAACCTATCTTAATTTAAAGTAAAATATCACATAGTAATCTATGAAGAACAATAGTATGCATATTTATGATCTAGGTTCTATAACAACTGGTGATATAATTAGTTATCCCAACATCGTAAAACAACTCAACGCGAAATCCAACGGCGGTCGACATATTAAGCCGGCCGGTGTGGCCGTGCGGTTAAAGGCGCTTCAGTCTGGAACCGCGTGACCGCTACGGTCGCAGGTTCGAATCCTGCCTCGGGCATGGATGTGTGTGATGTCCTTAGGTTAGTTAGGTTTAATTAGTTCTCAGTTCTAGGCGACTGATGACCTCAGAAGTTAAGTCGCATAGTGCTCAGAGCCATTTTTTTCGACATATTAAGAGAAAAACAGCATGTAAAGAGCACGCTAAGAATAGTCACAGATACCCTGTGGTCCAATGTATACAGAAAATCGAAGTAAAAAGATATGATTTAAAAATAAGTAAAACATCAACAAGGATCTCAAATCCTACTTAGCCTAAGTGAGTCCTCAGAGTTCTCAGCCGACAATGTCATATTATTTCCCTGGGAGTATAAGGCAATACCCTACCGACCTATCTATTGATGACCCAACCATTTAAATAATAAGCCATAGCAAAGTGTGCAGCGATGGGTAACGTGGGTATGGAAAAAAGATGAAAGGTAAATGGGTGTGCGAAGACCATATCATCAAACTTGAGCGCCCACAAAGTGAGTACCCTCATCATACTCCATGAACACCTAAACTCGTCTCTAGTAAGAAGATCATAACATTCCCCCTAAGCTGTATGGAGAATTTAGGGAAACGCTGACACGCTAATAAAATATCCGGGTCCTAATCATACTCATAGGTTGCAGCTAAGACTTACCTAATTCCCACAAGTGAACTGTGTAATGTGACAATTTGGGTCTATAAACGCAACTGGCTGAAAGTTGGTAGCTGACACCAATTCCCACCATAAGGAAGCAGTAAAACACCTTATTTTCCTAAGTATAAAAGCAACATATAAGGTAACAAGAAACCGAAAACATAGTCGCTAATGAAAACATGCTGCCTACCAAGAGAGTAGGCTTCTACAAAGCGAAATACAAAGAGTTACATAAAAAACGAAATCTTCGAGCTCACATTAAGGTGACATATTGTATAACCTCAGATAAACAAACCAGTGCGTTAGAGTACGGTTGAAAAGGTACAGTCAAACTAAGATTCTTAGACAGCAAGTTTATAGGTCAAGAAAAATAAATATTGTCGGAAACAATGGTCACACACACAAGAGGAGTATAAATATTGCTGAACAAAAGTAAGACCTGCTATCTAAAGGAAAACCCCCAAAGTATCAATGTGAAATTTTAAGTCCCAGAAATGACGTATGATAAGACACTGACGTGCCAAATTCCTAATGGGTTATTCTAGCTAAATTAAAATGGTAATATAGTTATGACAGAACACGCTCCGTTGGAATACAATGAGCCGCTAACGAACTACACGTCTCTTTTGCAGAAGAGACTGTATAACGGTGAAACTCCTTTGCAGTCTAGTATCGGCAAAAAGGCATCGTCATATAAATGATGGAAGCCTAAACAATGACAGCAAGCTAGGTATTCACAGCCAAAACCATTAAAAAAAGACATTCTTTGTTTCAACGGAGCTCCCGCCTGTATTCTGTCCAGTTCTGATCTTTTTAATGTTTTTGCCCATTCTCTTGCAAACCTATGGTGTTAAATGGTTTTATGACTAACAAATTATGTACATATGTTTTAGTCTGTTGTGCTGGATGTTTACAGAGATTTGGTTTAGAGACACTGCTTTCATTTTTAATCTTCAAGCGCTACTGTGTTTACCATTCACTTTCTGTAAGCTTACTTTGTACACGCTGATATACAACTACTTGTATATTCTTTTATCATGCAGCGGTCTGAAGATGGCATCATGAAATGCTCAAATACCGAGGAGTCTAAACATATCGCCGCATTCTGTACTTAATGGACTCTTGTGGGTTCAATTGGCTACCGTTTTGCTAGTCCACTGGGGCGGCGATTTTGTCTCTTTTGTTAGATCATAACCTGTTCGATTTGAAGTTTTCTTATGTCCTTAATTACCTTGATGATGTCATTTATAGTCAGTCGTTTCAGGATTATTTTTCCCATCTTCAGGAGGTCCTGTACCAGTTTCTGGATGCGGGTTGACCGTTAAGCCTTCCAAGATTACACTCGCTAAGAAACAGGTGTACTTTGTGGACCATCTAATTTCCAGGCCGGCATTAAGATAGAACTGGAACGAACTAAGGTGCTAATGAAATTTCCGCACCCTCGAAATAGGAAGGAGATGGCCAGATTTATTGGGATGGCGAATTATTGTCACCGTTCTTTCCCTTATTTTGCCTAGATGTCCGCTCTCCTGAATAAACTACGCAGGAAGGGGCAGAAATTTGTCTGGGGTGAGTGCCAACATGCGGATTTTGAAGCTATCGAGACCGCTATCACTAACCCACCGTCAGCCATCCCGGATTTTGGCAGAAGATTTATCGAGCAAACTGATGCCTCCAGTGCCACTATTGCTGCAGTGTTGTTACAGAAGGATAAAGGTATAATACGCCCACTATCTTTCGCGTCTAGAAGGTTGTCTGGTCCTGAGAGTAAATACTCCGTTTATGAGTTTGGGGCGCTAGCTGTGCTTTTCGCCTTACAGAAGTTTCTCTTCTGTCTTGAACATAGGGAGTTTGATATCTAGACGTATAATCAGGCCGTAAGTTGGATGTTGGCTCGACCTAGGAAAACTAGTACGATTGCCAGGTGGGCGATCCGCATCTCCGCGTTTAATTGCAAGGTGCGACACATAAAAGAATCTGACAAGCTTGTCGCCGACGCCTTCGGTCACCTGTTTCAGGGGGAGGGGGCTGTCGAGAATAAGGGCGTTAGAGAGTCTCAACCGGTTGTGTGTGCCATTTAGCTGAAGTTCCCCAGTTGTTTGTGGACCTTAAAACCAAACAATACCAAGATCCGTTGTGGGATCCATTAAGAAAGCAACTTTTATCCGGCGGTGAGATTACTCCATCATAAATTACATAACATGTACACCCGTTGACGAAGCCGGGTGCTTTAAATTTGTTTCCCTCAGGAGCTGGTGCCTCCCCTTTCCCATTATTTTCAAAATTCTCTAGTGAGAGGACATCCGAACCTCCATAAATCTTTGGAAAATGATAATGCTCACCTCAAATGGCCGAAGTTTTATATGGATATCAGGTGATTAGTGCGTGAGTGTGAAGCCTGCAAGAAGGTTTAACCCCGGCAGACCTCCGAAGGTGTTGTTACAATCCGAGCGCGAGGAGAACCCTATGCACAAACTCTTTATCGATTACGTAGGGTCTCTTCCTAGTACCAAGAAAAGGAAGCAATATATTATGGTGGTTGTCGACCAGTTTTCCAGATTTATATGGTTAATCCCTAGCCCTGGGGTCACGGCGGTCATTACCATTGCGCACATCTGACCAACATCTTCTGCTGGTTTGGACCCCTTAAGGCTCTTGTTAGCGATAATGCTCTGGCGTTTCTTTCCGAACAGTTTATGGAATTTTGCTTTCGTAACGCTGTTAAGCACCTAAACACCACGCCATATTATCCCCAGACATCTTTTACCGAGAGAGTGAATCGAAACCTTAAGTCACCGTTGATCACTTACCATCATAAGTCTCCGAGTAAGTGGGATACCACCATGCTCTGGCTCAATTTTGCATTTAACACTGGGCAGCACGAAGCAACCAAAGCAGTTCCTGCCACTCTCTAGTTTGCGTATCTCATCCATTCCCTGCTGTCCAACTTGTGGGGTATCAAACGACCTTTTGCCCTCATCCGTTACTCCTGAAAATCTCCGGGAAAATTGGGAACGGACCAGGAATAACATTAGGTTATCCCACCGCCGCCAGGCTCACCGATATAATAGGAATAGAGGCCCCTTTCAGGGCGAGCTAGATGGGGTTTTCGTGAAGAAATGTGCCGGTCGGGTGAGGGATGGTGCCAAGCTCGGGAAGTTCACTCCTCCTTCCATAGGCCCATGCTCTATCACCAAAATTCTAGGTCCAGTTAACTCGCTTGTCAGACATCTGACCACTGGTAAGGTCCTCAGGGTGCTCCTTAATCGACCTAAGCCCGCTAACTACGTTCCTCAACTTCTTCTGTAGGCTGGACCGGCGTCCATTGGCTTAAAGAGGGGAACCTGAGCCATGGCGTTGTCTTTCGAATTCCTGACACCACTAACTCGTTCATTCGCGTGACGTCCCTTTGGTTTGAGACCACTAAGATGCTTGTTCGAGGTTGTTGATGGAGAGGGGTCGTGTTGTCACGTGACAAGTTGGGGAGTGGTAACGGACTGAGGAGGACAATGTGAGAGAGTGCTATGACGCGGATGTATCTTTTGGCTAGTTATTGTTGCTTTCACGTAATTAACCGTGCCTTTTTAATGTTACATTTGCTGATCTGTGCCCAACGAAAAGGGCCTTAGAAGGCCGTTTCTCTCGTGACCTTTCTCGGCCTTCCTATTGGGTGTAGTCTTGTGCTCCTTGCTTATAAGCTTCTGGTGCAGCACTTGTGAGGAGGCAATTCCTACTCTTGGTTACTTAACTGAAACAGTTATTCATGAAGGCCTGCCTGTTTTATATTTGGTAGACAAGTTCTCAGTTGCGTGTGTGCCGTTCACGCTTACGCTCGCGTCATTTCTCATATACTGCGGCTCTAAACTTTAAGCCATGAAGTTATTTTCTCTACACGAGAACATATATTCCTTTAATTATTAATAGTGCCCCCCTGGACGCGTGCAATTGCATGGCTGAACGCCACTACTGGAGCAAAAAAACTGTTACTTAGATCTCAACAGGGTTCTTAAGTAATTGAAACATGCCTGTTTACATTCTCACTCCGAGAAGTCTACCAACAGTCACGATTTGCATTGATACATCGTATGCACTCGTATAAGTACTTGGTCGTATTATTAAATCACATCATTCTCCTACTTACTAAAACTAGTTGATCACAAAAAAAGCAAAATAAATTCTTATCCCACTATATTGACAAAAAATTGAAAGCTCTCTCTTAGTCACATTTTCAATGCAATTATTTCTTGCTACTTCTACTTTGTTTCTGTGTCAGGGTCACCCTTAAGACTGAAGGTCTTATTAATTATTAAACTATAAGCTATTAATGATATTTAACACATGAATATAAAACTTCATTAATCACTAAAATATTTTACTATTTACATTACATTTGAAGTACAAACATTACTTTTCTTAATTGTTTAGCCTTCCCTGTATGTACATTTTTAAGTCATGATGTGGATATAACCCGCGTATTTTGCCTGATTCTGGGTACCCCAGAATAAGGTATCCTTCATTCGGAATCTTCATTATTCTGTAAGGTCCTGTATAGATCATCTGCCATTTTCGATTTACTTTCTTTAATGCCGAAGCTTTCGGGTAACAACACGAGATCTCCTTCTCTGTATTGTTCAACTTTATTTAATTGTCCGTCATAGCTTCGTTTCCTCAGATTGGCCTGTTGACTCAATGCCAGCAGTGCCTCTTTCATTTTATCCTCGTGACTTTCTATTCTAGGTAGACGAAGTAGGGATTCAAGCCATTCATTTTTCTCGGGACGATCAAACTTCAATTCCTCTGGTGCATAACCAGTGGCATCATGTGGCAAGTTGTTATATATTTGTTCAAAAATGTTGAGGTATTGGCTCCATTTCGTATGCTTAGTTGCAGCGTATGTCCTCATGAATCTATGAAATTCACGAAAAATTCTTTACACTGGGCTTGTGTGTGGGTTAAAGCGTGATATCAAAATGTGCTTGATCTCTCGATCACTTGAGAACTCCTTCCATTTCGTACTATTAAAATACGAAGCATTATCCGATAGGATAGCCGTAGGGTTGCCCACTTGTGGAACAAATTCCGTTACTATCCGCTTGATAATAGAGATACAGGTTGTACGTTTTAAGGTATATAGTTTCACATACCTCGTGAACAAGTCATATATCGCTAGGACATACTTCACACCTCGAGCAGTGGGTAGAGGTCCCGCGACATCGACTGATACAAGACTTAGCTCCAGATTCTCAGTCCAATTGTCGTCTTTCCCGTGCGTATAATACATGTAACGTTTTATTCATAAATTACCATTCACTAAATGCTTTTATACATACAATTAATCAGTGACAACAATGAGATTATGTCTCAGGATTCTAGTTTCAATTTCGGTCCCACGAGTAAGTGTTCAGTACAATCAGCTGTTGGTGTATATGAACCGAGCTGTTTAAATGTAAAACACAAACTCTGCAGTGATAGGGATTATCTTTCAAAATTCAGTTACACACACTGCAGAACACTTACTACCGGGGCCAATATAATGTACTTTAATAAAAATTTTAAATTTATCAATCTGCTTTGATAGCTTTTAATAAAGTGACCTCAAAACCAAAGAGAAATAAATCCAATAATACTATGAACAGTGTAATGTAATTTAATTCAGCCCGACGCGAATCAGCAATCGGCAGACTAGCTCAGTACTCATGGTGGTTACGAGACTATAAATAATTAATTGTCTCTCTCTTGACTGATCACACATATTGCTCAATATATATGTATCACAATTATAGTTAAAACTCATGTGCTTATAGCACCAGATAATATTTCTTATGACAGTTCAATTTGAAGTAATAAAATCCGTAGCTCTAGGTCGTGGTTTTGGGTCGAATACCAATGTAAGATAACAAGCATAATCTTTTCCAGATGAAGTCTTAAATTAGAACTAGAATCCTGCAACCAGGCCTTTCTGCCTGGGATGTTACGTTGCAACTTTGATAAAATCTGAAAGTGAAATATATTAATTATTCGTAGCGGCCACATAGCTCGTAGAATCTGAAGGAAAGATGAGCTGAAAGAAAATTACTAATTATTTTCTAGTATGGCGCCTAACAATGGTCAATATTCCGTTAAGGCCACGTCTGCTCAGGACGAGTAAGGTTGAAGAATATTGAATACCGTACACAAATTTTAAGTTATGAACAACTATATTTTTTTCTTCTTTTTCAACTTACATAGACGATTATACCAAGATGAACTTCAGACAATTGTTCTTTTCTCTTCAAGTCCAATAACAGAAGAAGATGACGAAAGAATAGAGAGTTCAGACACAGAATCTCGAATGTCCATGTAATTGCTATGTAATGCATTTGTTTACTCGCTGCCGTGATTCGCCAGCTGTCCATACGATAATTATCGATACAAGTGGCATTTACACATTTCAAGTTCATGACCACCTCAGGAGATACAGTACAGTAACATAACTGCAACTGTTATTAAAGAACGGCTACCTGTTTTCTATTTGGTGATTTCATGTAACTGAAGCACTTACTAAAGGAGGCCTTCCTGTTTTCTGTATAATAATTTAGTATAACTGAAGCTGTTGTAAAAAAGTTTGTATAGCTACTTCTACAATGGAAATAAAGAAGGTAAACATTAGTTTGGAGAGGGCTTTGCAGTAGCCAACGGCGTAATGGGAGATATCATGGTTTTCAAGGCTGTTAATGAAAGAATATGCTGGATAAGAATAAAAGGAAAATTCTACAACGTAACCCTGGTTTCATTCCACGCACCTATAGAAGATAAAGATGACAGTGAAAACGACAGTTTCTACGAAGACCTAGAATCAGTGTATGAAGACGCACCATCATACGACGTGAAGGTTTTCCTTGGTGATGCCAGTGCTACAGTAGGAAGAGAAGATATTTTGAGAGCTTACGCTGGCCTTCACAGTCTGCATGATTCCTCTACCAACAATGGAATGAGATTAGGCAATCTGGTAGCTTTAAAAAACTTCAGAATTATGAGTACCTACTTTCCTCGCAAAAACATCCGTAAGATAACACTGAAGTAATCTGACCAAGAGACATAGAACCAAATAGACCACATATTTGTGGATGTGAGACACAGAAGTGCTACCCAGAATGTAATATCTCAAAGAGGTGCAGAAATAGGATCAGACCATTAGTGACAACCATACAGGAGAGGATATTAAGCCGTAACAGCAGGAGACGAGAAGCAGACCAGAAAATAAATGCAGACCTACTGACAGAGGACCACATTAAAGAAAGATACGCACTAGAAACTGGAAACAGGTCTGCTTCCATAGAAGAAGACGAAGATGATATTGAAAAGTTTTGGTCGATAATCAAGACAGGTTTAAAACATGCTGCAAGTGAGGTGCTGAAACCAATGGAGAAAAGGAGGAAGAGCAGAGGGTGTTTTAATGACCACCAAGAGAAAATCAGCGAAACTGTTATGGCCGACAAACGAACAGCATGAAAGAACAAGGTTGGGATACATGGAAGCAGCTAGAGAAGCAAGATAAGTCCTTCGAACAGAAAAGCGAGAGCTCATAAACAGTAAAATGAAACTGTCAGAAGAAGACCGGACGGTAGGAAATACAAGAGACTTTTACAGGACAGTCAGGTTCTTCAAGAAAGGATAGAACCTAAGGATTGACATGATCAGAGATCAAGGACAGATAATCACAGATGAAATGAAAGCTATGGAGGAGTCGAAAAACTACCTCGAAAACCTCCTGAATGTGCGTGTAAACACCATGAGTGCTACAACAGAAAATGAATAAGAAGAATCATATAGATAAAACAGAGATACTGTACCATTGGGGGAGTATGAACAACCAACCATGGAAGAGGTAAGAGCGACCATAAAACTGCTGAAGAGGGGGAAGGCACTAGTAATAGATGGCATACCTGCACAGGTGCTGAAGAAGGGAAGAGCTGCTCTACAAGCGACACTATACCACTTAATCTGCTTCATTTGAAAGAAGGAAAGGATCCCAGAGAATGGAAGGAGTCTCTCATCTGGCCTACACTAACGAAAGGAGACCCAATGATATATAGCAACTATAGAGGAATCACACTACTATGTACAGCTTATAATATCTTGAGCATGTTGTTACTGAAGCGACTAACACCACATGTTGAGGAAGTACTGGGATTCCAACAAGCAGGTTTCAGATAGGGAAAGTCAACTGTAGACCATTTACATACAATACGACAAGTACTAGCAAAGAACTGAGAATTCCGCAAAAATGTTTACTGACTTTTTGTAGACTTCCAAAAAGCATATGATAGTGTGAACAGATAAGCAGTAAGGCAAGATCCCGAAAGGGCTCGAGTTCCCAAAAAACTCATAAAATTTACACAGATATGCAACCAGGAGCCAACATGCATGCTGAAAATAAATGGAAACATATCAAAGAAGTTCAAGGTGAGGACTGGAGTGCGACAAGGAGACTGCCTCTCGCCTCTCCTGTTTAACCGGATACTGTAGAGAGCCTTGGTAAAGGTATCAAGCCTAGAGACACGAATACAGCTGGGAAGAAGGATCAACACCCTGGCCTATGCGGATGATGTAGTTTAAATAGCAGAGAAAGAGCAATACCTGGTTCAGTGACAAGAACATTAATGGAAGAGGCAATGAGAGCAGGCCTGAAGTTGAATATCGATAAGACAAAATACCTGGTAGTCAGCAGAGAAAATGATGACAGACCCCTAAAGGTGAAGGTTCAAAATGGTTCAAATGGCTTTGAGCACTATGGGACTTTAGTCATCAGTCCCCTAGAACTTAGAACTACTTAAACCTAACTAACCTAAGGACATCATCACACACATCCATGCCCGAGGCAGGATTTGAACCTGCGACCGTAGCGGTGGCGCGGTTCCAGACTGTAGCGCCTAGAACCACTCGGCCACCCCGGCCGGCAAAGGTGAAGGACAAAGTCTTTGAAGGGGTAAAAGATTTTAAATATCTTGGGGCTATACTCAATGAAAGGAACGAGATAGACCAAGAAATTACCGCACGAATACAAGCAGGAAACAGGTTAAGGTTTACCCTGGGAAAGCTGTTAAAGTCCCGGCTTCTGTCAAAACCCTCAAAGACCAAGATCTACAAGGCAATAATACAACCTGTAGTCCTACATGGAGCAGAGAACTGGACCATCACCCAAAAGATGGAAAGAAAACTCCTGACATTTGAGAATGCCATCCTCAGACAGCTTTTTGGGCTAGTGAAGGAGGAAAAGAAGCAACTATAAATTGCAGGAGCTATACAATTCGATGAACATCGTGGCAGCGATCAAAGAAAGAAGATTGAAGTGGTATGGACACGTAACGTGTCGGGAAAGGCAGATCATCAGGCAGTTGACATGAGTACGCTGGAGGTGTCTGAAGAAGAATACATGGATCGAGGACGCTGGTGGTGACCGACTGGTGAGGCCAAAGACCGTCTGTGGTTTGTGTGTCCAATGCAGCAGTAGTAGAAGCTGTTACCATTGTAGGCCTGCCTGTTCTCTGTTTGGTAATCTTACTTAACTGAAGTTGTTATCATTGAAGGCCTACCTGTTCTCTATTTGGTAATTTTACTTAGCTGAATCTGTTATTATTGAAGGCCTGCGTGTTTTCTGTTCGCTTATTTTACTTAACTGAAGCTGTTATTACTGAAGGCCTGCCTGTTTCATTCTAAGGAAATTAAGAGCTATTTCATAATTTCGGTTAGGTGAATCATGGCCTACCTACCTGCCTATTTTTGTTGTCCTATTATTGAGATCTGACATCTTACCCAATCTTTGTTGTAATTAACTGAAATTGTGATTGTCAAAGACCTGCCTTTTCAGAGGTATTTATGGCAATAAGGTAGTAACAGGAAATGATACATGATAGTACACAGGTCCTAACCTTTCGCCCTACATCCCTTTATCCATAATTGTCGTTTTCAACCACATCCGAAATAAGCATGGAGTGATACAAATGGTCGTCATAGAGCTTCAATAATGCATTAGCTGATGGCACAAGCCTTGTGTTTCCTTGATAGAACAAATGAAATGCATGTGTATTCGTTAAAAATAATGATATCACAGAAAATATGTTTGAACACGATTAAAACGTTGGGAAAATAGAATACAGCAGAAGAAACCGCATTAAAAGCGCTTTATGATAGAGCAATATATGGTCTGAAACGGACTTAAAACAGAAAGATACGCATTTTTAATTTACGGTAACATGCTGTTTAATGCGTGGTACATATAAAATAACTCAGAGAATTTTGTAAGGTATGTGAGGAACTGTATAACTTTCATTTTCTCTAAAATTCTACGACCAATTTTCATCACGTATAAAATTTAATGGTTCAACTATGTAATACCAACTTGTAAACCAACGCAAAAATTAACTCCTGACTATAACTTCTTTGTGTACATAAACAGTCACATAATCATTCACAATATGGTATCATGTAATAACAATTTTCCACTGAAAATGACAAAGTGCTGAAAAATACCTGAGTAATTCAAAACAAACGGTTTCTTGCACAAGGAGGAATTTCTGTCAAAAGGACGACAATTAATTCTACCTGATTTTACTATTTACTTCAAGGGCTGCTGTCATTTTCAGAATTTACAGGTAGTTTACCATTATCTGGACGTTACACATGTAAAATTGAGGCGATGGTCATAGTTTTTACTTATATTTTGAGATGCAAGGTTCAAAGGGGAAAAAGTAAGGAAACCACAGGACTTTGGTTTCTGCATGGAGTTGATTACATATGATTGAAAGAGGGCAAAAATCTGCTTTGAGGACGTTGTAAAGTACAGTAAGTTGTACAGTGAAGGCCTCGGAGGCGGACAAGAAAGAGCCTTTGGCGGAAAATGCAGAGAAGACAGCTCCAGTCTGCCTATAGGAGAGCAATATATCACTAGACACAATGCAGGCTCTGTGAAAACTACAGGTATTGATGGCTCTACGCTCTCAGCAGAATACGGCAGGCAAGGTGTGAGGATCGTATAAGAGTGAGACTGCAACTTCTTCATCCCTAAAATACCTGTAGCTGGTCCCTCATATATGTCGAAATAGTAGGTAAGTCGTAGGAAACAACACGCTCTAACACAATAACGCTCTCCTTTGAGGGACCAATAGGAAACATGCAAAACAATTTTCTTTCCGTAGCTGTAGGCTTCTGGGTGTCGAAATGTCGGAATTTCATCGATCAGCGTGAACGGACATAGTAGTTTAGGAAAATTATTGAGAAATTGGAGGACGCTTCAAGAGAACTGACTGCACGTGAGAGGCTAGGACGGGGTGTCGAAGAAGGGGCGAATGTTATGAGGGGAGACAAGAGGAACTGTGGTGACATTTCGTCTGATGCTAGTGAGAGAAACATTTCGAATTCTGCTCTCAGAATTCGGTGAAAGATGTAGACAATTCACATTGCAGCTCCAACTGGAGCTTGTTGTAAAGTTTGCGTTAGGTAGCTTTTCGGGTATCACAAGCATCGTATCCGACACAATGACCACGGACAGAAGTGCTGGTGGACTACACCGTGATGCTCTTATAAAAATGGTAACATATTCAGTTGGCTTCAGGATGTACAGGTTGCAATATACAGTACTCACTAAACGTTAGAGTGCAGGCGGAGAACACAACGATGCTGTTATGACAATGGTAAGATGTGCAATTGGCTTCAGAATAGATAGGCTGCAACATAAGCAGTAAACGTTAGAGTGTTAATGGATAGGAGGAACACACCCTTCTGGCATGCATAACTTCGTGAGCTTAAATTTTCGCAGTCACTGTAGTTAGATTGTGGAAACTGATCAGTGTGGTAATATCCTACCTGGCGGTGCCTTGTCTTGAATGTCCGCCAACCTTAGTTACTTGTAACTGTTTCAATATTCCTGTGATAATTTCTCAGTGAACAGGATGTTATTAAACACTTTCGTTTTATACTTTAGTGCAACTTCTGCATTCGTTTTGTGTGAGAATTTACAATAAACAATAGAATTTACTGTAACTTTGACTTTCATTACATACGGATCTCACCTGGTCACTATTCCACCACCCTTTTGAATTCCGTAGCGCAATAATTTAGCTTTAATTAAAAATCGTTCTCTAACAAATGATAATTTACAGTCTCTACGTTGGGAATCTACTTACTGATATAGGTTAATTTCCTAAAGGTGTGGGCTGTGGGGTAATACATGGTCAGCTAATATACTGTGTGTGTAGGATTTGTATTGGTGATATTACATTTAGGTGCATGCCATGATTTTAGTTCGGAATGTAATGCGCCCGCTTCTCTTCTAAATGTGACTTTATGGTCACCTCATCTTCTTTTATGCATAAAAATATCTAAATCGCCGTGGTGAACATCTTTAACCACTCACTGCATGGGCGTCTTAACTGTCACGCACTTATTATCCTAATTTGTAAATTTAATTACATATTACGTCACAGTCGTTATACGAAAACCCATCTGCAGTCCGCATTACCTTGCACAATCCCCTCCATAGACAGACAAACTTCAGTCGAGGACAGTAGAAGCTAAAATCACAATGCGTCGTATTCGGGAGCCAATCAGCTAAACACGACTGTGCCTTGCCCGCATCCTACAGGAATTTTTTTCCTGTGCGATGAAGCTTTGACGGCAGCGCTACTTATTCAGATAAGTAGCCTCTCATTTGGTGGAGTGGAAAGAGAACACAGCTTCGGAAAACACCAGAGCAGCTCATTTGGTTTTGAAACTGCAATGTTTGGTAGCAACACTGCTAGACAATACATAACAAAGGCAATCTGGCGACTCGGCAGTATATCAGAAATGCACCTTAATGGATGGCGAACAGCTCGCCTACATTGGCAGCAGAGTACAGTTTTAGTTTGTATAGGATTTCTGAAGCCACCTTTTTCTGAAGGAAATGTTCAAGTAGTACATGCGCATCAAATGCATTCACCACTTTACAGACGCTGCGTACGTTCATGGATGTCTCGAACACATTCTCAGCTAGAAGAAAATCGTCAATTGGTAACTGACTGAAGTGTGGTGGACAAAAACTGTAGAGGAGAACCAAGGTTTGACTGACGCATCCAGCGATTCACACTCAGACACGTGCGATCGGGTTTGCACTGTCCCAATACCAGTGGCACTACAAACAACACCAGTGGCACTACAAACAACACCAGTGGCACTACAAACCAGGGCACGGCTCCTGGCGCTACGTAAAACCGTTTAGCACCAATAAGCTTCTGCCCACCCAGAATACAGGCGTCGAAACGGTTGGAGGAAAACCACTTTCGTGTTGTTCTCCCTCAACGCTCGGTCTTTATGACACAGCTGTTATTGCTTTGATGACGTCTGCGATGAACTTAGGTTTTGTGAGGATTTCCGCTTACAGCTGACAGTCGACTACGCGTGGATTTGGTTTCTGGTAGTCCTTCCTGTCTTATTTCTTTCTGTCTTTTGTTTAATAAACGAGCCATGTACTACGACAAAACAGAAAACATGTTCAAATAGATGTACGTTGCAGTAGTTACACAGAAATGAGGTTTCCCAACAATAGATAAGCGTGGAGAGATGTATCAAACCAGTCAACGAAGACTTCAAGACTGCTTGTGTCGCAGCTATAGTCATATGTTACTGGACAATTCCTTTAGTTGTCAAGGCTGTATGCCTGGTTGGTTAGGAAGGAGTTTAAGTTTGTGATCTCTGAAGATTGGTGTAGTCCCGAAACGCGTAACATGTTCTAATAGAAGAGCCAATTGAACATCTCATGACTTTATTGCGATTATACGGCATTGGTTGCCAATTATTTTCACAGATATCCAAAACCGTTTCTAATATCTAAAACGCTCATTGTTACTGATCACTAACCAGTTCAATCTTTTCTTAGTTACCGTTTTCCATCAGTAGAGCAATTCTGTCTTGCATTAACAAACCGAAGAATGTATGCTCGTTATAGGTGCACCACTGGTGGATCAAATTTTGCATTGCGTGACGTTTTCTACCGAACTTCGTTCATTTCACGGGTGGCATGATTAGCCCCAGTATCTGTTGCTTGAGACTTTCCCGACGATCCTTATGGTTCATCGCCCGACAGGTGCCGTAGCTTTGCTTACCGTAACCGACCAAAAATTTGTCGCTCCTGCACACTGAATTTGGCGCCTAAATGGCAGTGTATTTCCCACTTACACCGTTATAAATAGGAGGCTACAATCATAGCTCACTAGTGTGTTCGTGGCACCTAAAGATGTCAGTTAGTCGTGCAGAAGAAATATTGTAAGTATTTCACGACATCCGACGTTTCACCCATTGAGCCATTTCTGCAACCACTCTCAGTATGAAACTTCCTGGCAGATTAAAACTGTGTGCCCGACCGAGACTCGAACTCGGGACCTTTGCCTTTCGCGGGCAAGTGCTCTACCATCTGAGCTACCGAAGCACGACTCAGGCCCGGTACTCACAGCTTTACTTCTGCTTTAGCAGATGGTAGCTCAAATGGTAGAGCACTTGTCCGCGAAAGGCAAAGGCCCCGAGTTCGAGTCTCGGTCGGGCACACAGCTTTATTCTGCCAGGAAGTTTCATATCAGCGCACACTCCGCTGCAGAGTGAAAATCTCATTCTGCAGTCTCAGTATGTTTGGAACATACGCTATGTTCACAAAGCACTAAGGCAGCAAGCAATTGTTATTTTGCTGAATCTCATCTGATATGAGGTGATATCTATACTGTTATGGAGGCAATACTTTCCTAGTTGTTGCAGTTATTAGTTTCAAAGGTGTCGCGTATAACTGAGAAGGATGGCCAATACTATACAATGGCGGTCGGCCGTTATGAACATCGACAATACTGCAATCATTTTATCTTCCAGCAGCACCAAGAAAATGTTCAGATATGTTAGAACGCATGGAAATAATCTGATCTCCCCCAAAATGCTCCGAATTTCATGCAACAAAATATAGAACCACATATGTAGTCTCTTCGTTTTCTGTCCATAGTTAGTCTGTAGCACCTGGAAGATGGAGTCCAAATTGATGCAAATGCTTAGGAGTAACAAAATGAAAATAATTGTAGATGCTGTGTCTTGTGTTGTTTGAAATAAATAGTTTAATGGGCATGAGACGCGCGTGGTTCATATTCCCGCCATCATGTATTTTACACCCTGTTTTTAACGTACTTCCAACTCACTACGTTAATTTAAATTACTACTGTCACTGAATTGCTGCTTTGGCTGACCGTGAGCGGCGCTTGCAGCGTGTATCGTATTTCCCGTGGAGGTAAGAATAAGGGGAGATGGCGCTACGTATCCCAGCCGTACTACGTTTTGAAGCCATGGGGGCGTGGCTCGCTGCCACGACACTGACCAAAACATTGCCAGTGTGCTATAGCGCTGCGTGTATTACAGTCGCTAATTGCATCATATACGCATGTAGCGTCATCACATTGGTTGTTTCAAAGTTTTTGTTTAAAATAAAATCTCGTAAAGGCGAAATTCCGCGTTTCTTCTGATTAAAAATAGTTTTTAATGTAATATTACGAATAGCTAGCCTTCAATGCAAACGATACAATTTTGTTAATTCAGTAATAAACGTGTATCACAAACTAAATAATAGAAACTGAAAACTAAGTTAGCTATACTCTCCCTCCGAAGCCCCATAAATACATCTTGTTTGTAATACGTACTGGGACATTTCAGTTGCGTTACACTACTGGGAAACACTGTTCATTACCACCAATATTTGCTGAAATACGGTACATAGAATGGCAAATCTACACAGTGTCCTGTTTAGGCCTATACTTTAGGCCAGTATACGTAGTGTTAGCTTTTAATTTGGTACATGATGAAGACAAAGTGATTTACTCAACACTTCGATTATCGACGATACGTACGTATTATACTGAAACGTGGACTTGAAAACTACGAATTTAATTCTTTGAATTAACATACCTTTTGCAAATGTTTTGGGTGTGTAGGGAAAACTGATGGTACAGCATTTTCTCGGAGCCTTACTGTTGAAAGGGAAGTTCGGTCTATGTCCTCTTCTCGGAAATGCTGAGAACATATAGTGCTCCATTTAGACGCACGCGAATTCTTCCTCCTCAAGGCATTCTCCCACAGAGCTTTCCGACTTTCATTTTTAGGAGATCTAAAATCATACAGGAGAAAAACACGCTATAGTACAAGTACCGATGTAGCACACATTCATTCACAATGAAGTTGTAAAATCGCACTTAACGAGACAACTTACACATGAAATATTATTCCCTTCGATTTCGCATCACAATCAGAACGATTCGTACATCTGAACACCACACAAGTCCCCATAATAGCGCAAAATCCTTCCAAAAGCGAGCGACAAGCCTATGCACACAAGCTTATAGCAGCAATGTTTTGGTCTGACTGAGATGGCTACCCTCGGCTTCACATAGCTTCACAGCTGTGACGTCACGGCGTCTCCCTCTATTCTTACCTCCATGATATTTCACCTCTCGTAGTATCTTTGCTCGACTGCTATTACTTCCCGGTCGTTGTATGTCGTAAGACAGTTCGGCTGGCGAGTTCGGGCTGCCAGTCAGTTGGAACGTGTCTGGAGCGCAGTCCGGCGCTGCCAGTCGGGGAGTTGCAATGCGGCACTAGTGCAGTCGGGTTGGAGCAGCAGTGAGGTCTGCGTCGACATGGCTCAGCCGACCATTGCCGCCACGAATCACTTGAGCCGGCCCACGGTCTTGGTGGATCGTCGGTCAGTCGTCCTACCGAAAGACGTGTTTTGGCTCGCCGATCGTTTACGTTACTGTTGGGTATCGTTCTGATCTTCTTGTAAGTGTTTGTCAGGTTGTGTGTGTAGAGTTAGCGTTATTTCCACTTACGACTATTTTAGATATTGTCGTCATTCTGAGGGTAATGAGTCGGTTGGTGCGGAGCAGAAAGGATATCTTCGTGCGGTGTAGTCGGCTGGGTCCGCTGCCCGTACCTGCGCAGTGTCGGAGCGTGTTTGGAGCTGTCCGATCGCTACGAGCTCCGTGGCTCACCGAACCAGGACTTCAAAGTTGAGTGGTGTTTTAAGTACACAAGCCACGCCCTTTCATGTCGTGTGGTTCGTTTCGGTGGTTCGCTGTTGGGGAGGTTTTCCTGTGAGTGTTTGTACTGCTGAAATTTAGCCACTATGCGTTGGAATTAAGTAGATTGGTTAACTACAATTCAAGTGCACCAGCGGAATTTTCTGCTTTGTGGCCGTTAGTGTTCCGGTTACCTGCTTGGCCACTAACGTAGTTTCAGGCAGGGTTCTTTCCTCACCCCTTGTCGCTGCCCAACACGGTGTGTAGTTTTGACAACTTAATACATATACATATTTGGTTGTGGATAATTACGTACGTAACATTTTGGTGTTTGAGCTCTCCTGTACCGATTGGTGGCAAGCAAGTCCTTTTGTCGGTCGGTCCGTGGCTGTCCCTTGGTTGGGTTACCGGCGGATCAAGTGTAGTTCGGCTAACTACCGGTCTCACCTAAGTGAACGAGGGCAGACCGACTCCCTGAAGGGTTCTGAGTGCCGTTGTCTTTACTGCCTTTCTGACGGGTGTTTAATTGTCTTTTTGTAATCTATCATAGTCAATGATTTAAGAAGTTTTCGATTTTACTTTTTTAAATGTAAATCAAAGGCCTTCAGCCGCGTATAAGTAAGTTTGAATTCCGGAAAGTGGATACTTACTGAAAGGTTATTGCCGTTGTGTTGTCTTTTCTTTTAGTGCGCTTTCAGCTACTTAAAACTTTAGGCTTATGGTTGTATTTTTTTTAAATTTTGGAAAATTTATTGTGGGCCTTCAGCCGCTTAAAACCTTATTCTTAAAATTACCCGTTAAACAAAAACATTGCGACCTTCTGCCTTTGAAAGGTTATGGTAATTTATTTTAAAATGTTGAGAATTTTATTGTGGGCCTTCAGCCGTTTGTATTTCATCTTGTTTATGTTTGTCTATCCACTTTTGCCTTGAGGCTTTCAGCCTAGCTGTGATATATATATATATAAATTATTTTATTTGTAATTGTAATTGCATGTCTTCACTCACTTGAAATTTACCTTGTTGATTTTTTAAGATTTCTTGTTTGGAGGCCTTGAGTCGTGGAAGATTTGGAGTTTGAAACTTGTAGTTATAAAGGTTCGGCTGTGTGCCTCTTTGGTTGTAAATTTGTTATTAAATTACAATAAATTACAATGTTGAGGTGAAACTGACCGACACCTTACTTGGCCCTTTCCACAATCCTAATCACCTGTTTTGCCCAGCTGGTTTAGCGGGCGTCTCGAGGCAAAAAAGTTTAACACTTTACTACTAGAAGAAGGGACTAATAATATTTGTAGTAAAAATACGAGGATGATTACATCATAAAGTTAACAGCTGAAGAAGCGATTTCTTTGGGTTTGAGATACCATAAAACCAGCACAAGATAAACTTTAATGAGACACTGTTTAAAATTTGACATCTTCGTTTTATTTTATGTAGATGATGTGAGGAATGCGAAACATACCTTGAGGTGACAAAAGTCAACGAATAGTGATATCCACATACACAGCTGGCGGTAGTATCGCGTACACAAGGTGTAAAAGGGCAGCACAATGGCGTAGCTGTCAGTTGTACTCAGGTGATTCACGTAAAAATGTTTCTGAATTGATTATGGTTATACGACGTAAATTAACAGATTTTGAATGCGGAATAGTAGTTGAAGCTAGACGCTTGGGACATTCCAGTTCGTACATCGTTAGCGAATTCAGTATTCCGAAATTCACAGTCCCAAGAGTGTGTCGAGAATACAAAATTTCGGACATCACCACTCACCACAGAGAATGCAGCGGCTGATGGGCTTCACTGAACGACCAAGAGTAGCTGCGTTTGCGTAGAGTTGTTAGTGCTAGTAGAAAAGCAACACTACGTCATACAACAGCAGAAATCAATGTGGACGCACGATCAACGTATCTGTTAGGACAGTGCTGGAAAATATGGCGTTAATCAGCTATGGTAGCAGCCAACTTACGCGAATGGCTACGCTAACAGCACTACATCACCTGTAATGCCTCTCTTGGGATCGTGACCATAGCGGTCTGGTGAGCCTAGAAGACTGGAAAATTGAGGCCTGGTCCGGTCTGTCACGATTTCAGTTGGTAAGAGCTAATCATAGGTTTCGAGTGTGGTGCAGACCTCAAGAAGTCATAGACCCAAGTTGCTAACAAGGCAGTGTGCAAGCTGGTGTCGGCCGCATAATGGTGTGGGCTGTGTCTACGTGGAATGGACTGGTTCCTCTGATCCATCTGATTGGATCATTGATGGAAATGGCTACTTGAAGACCATCTGGAGTAATTCATTGATTTCATTTTCTGAAACAAAGGTGGAATTTTTATGGATGACAGTGTTCGTAATGGGTTTGAAGAACATTCTGGATAGTTTGAGCGAATGGTCTGAGCACCGAGATCACGCGACATGAATCCCATCGAACATTTATGGGACATAATCGAGAGGTCAGTTCTTGCAACACAATCCTGCAATGGCAACACTTTCGCTACTATCGACTGCTATGTGCGCAGCACGGCTCAGTGCTTCTGCAAGGAGCTCCCAACGACTTGTCGAGTTCGTGACACGTCGAGTTGCTGAATTACACAGGGTTGGTTGGTTGGTTGGGAAAGGAGACCAGACAGCGTGGTCATCGGTCTCATCGGATTGGGGAAGGATGGGGAAGGAAGTCGGCCGTGCCCTTTCAGAGGAACCATTCCGGCATTTGCCTGGAATGATTTAGGGAAATCACGGAAAACCTAAATCAGGATGGCCGGACGCGGGATTGAACCGTCGTCCTCCCGAATGCAATTACACAGGGCAAAAGGATGTCCGACAAGACATTATGAGGTACCCCATGAGTTTTGTCACCTCATTGTTTATCATTTTGGAGACACATATTGACATCAACATTTCTAAATGTTTTTTGTATTGTTTTCATTTGTTTCACGGCGCAAAAACAACTTGAGTCTTACGCGCTCATGCTAAATAGTTCAAGTGGTTCAAATGTCTCTGAGCACTATGGGACTTAACTTCTAAGGTCATCAGTCCCCTAGAACTTAGAACTACTTAAACCTAACCAACCTAAGGAGAGCACACACATCCATGCCCGAGGCAGGATTCGAACCTGCGACCGTAGCGGTCGCGAGGTTCCAGACTGTAGCGCCTAGAACCACTCGGCCACCCCGGCCGGCTGCTAAATAGTCTTTCGAGCAACGGATAAGTACTTCACTAAGTAAACACCAGAGAAATTTAAAAAAAAAAAAACCTCTCATTTTTCAACATCATTGTACGGGTGCGAGTTATGGAAGTAAAACAGACTAGGCATACAGCTACAAAGAAAAGGTAGCAGATCCAGGAAACCCTGGAACAGGGGCAATAAGAAAACTACTTAAGGCGTTGGACCGAGTGCATACTGAGAGAAAAGTAATGAATAAATTGTGCCTAAAGTATTAAAGGTCGTTAGCTAAGCGCGTGGGGAAATCTAGGTGGATCGAAATTGCGATAAACACTATGACGAGCATTTTACGTCACGATACGATGAATGGGTGAAGGCATTGTCAATCATATTTTACTTGCCATTACAGTCTGTAACGTTTCCTGGCAGTTGTTCCTAAATCAGCCAGTTCCGCTGTCTGTCATCGCTGCAAACTTACGACTTAGTTTATTAGTCTGTCTGCTAAGAAAGTATATCGCCTCTGATTTCGTGTCATACCTCCTCTCACACTCATTACTCGTTTTTATTCATTTTAGTGAAACATTTAATGAACTGTTGAGTAAAAGACAAAATGAAATGCGTTGTTGTTCTTCAGCCGTCTGTAGCTCGCCACACACTTGTTTCGTGCTTCAAAAAGTTCAAATGGCTCTGAGCACTATGGGACTTAACATCTGTGGTCATCAGTCCCCTAGAACTTAGAACTACTTAAACCGAACTAACCTAAGGACATCACACACATCCATGCCCGAGGCAGGATTCGAACCTGCGATCGTAGCGGTCACGCGGTTCCAGAATGAAGCGCCTAGAACCGCACGGCCACACCGGCCGGCTTTCGTGCTTCGTTAAGGTTTAATTGGGCAATATTGGTAAGGGGAGGGGGAGAGCAGAAGGGGTTAGAAAACGGGAGGGAGAGCCGACGTGGACACTGATTTCTTCGCTTGAAATGGGCGATTACAGGTTGAATGCCATACCCATCGGACTTGCAGTCAATCTGCAGTTTGCTTAACAGTCTCCGGCAAAACGTTTGCTCTGAGATATGAACACGAAAACTCCTTTTTATTGCTACTTCTCATGTTCTAAAACGGAGCCAGAGATACGCTCCACAGATTATGACTAGTTTGCACGAATCCTATTCCCAGAAGTAACCGGGGGAGACTTCAGTGGCCTTTTGCCAAAGGGAAGGCGAACGACCACCCACCTCTTTCAGAGAACAGCCGTTTCAGGTCTTTACTACGTTTATGGCTCCCAGGAAGGCAGAGGAACATAGTGCAGCGCGACTTCAGCTCTGCTCACGGAAATGTCGATATCCGCAGTAGCTATCATACTTACTAAAAATTGTTTAACAATATATATATATAGTTTCCTCTATACAAAACTTCGAGAGGACACTGGATCGATGACCTACGTTCCTATTGAGAAATATCGAGTCTAGCGATTCAGTAACTTAGATAATTCATTTAGTCATGAAACATTTCAAAGCTACTGTGGAAACAAGTTACCGATATCAGGTAACTTCGAAAATGTAATCAAGAATTTTAAACATTAATACTGAACAGTATGCTTTTTAATCGACATAAGCTCCAAATCAGGAAAGATACATGTAGAATAAAGCAATTAGTATAATATTTAAGTAACTTTGTTTCCTAACCAGGAAAAGAGGGAAAATGTACGTACACACATATTACACAGAACACGAATTTCGTAATAACTACATTAGCTGGAACGAAATATCGCAGTGGTTATGTACACAGCTCCCAGTCACTATGAGTAGGATACCCAAACAGGGAAATTAGATTTCCATTAGATCTTTCGTAATTTCCAAAGAACGATTGAGGTGAATTCCAGTTTGGCTGCTTTGAAAAAAACAGTTTTCTTCCTCAGTCGTCTGCGAGCTTTTTCTGCCCCTCTGGCGACAACGTTGTCATTAAACCTTTCTTCACTTTTCGATCTTTTTAATATTGCCATAATCTGGTATTTTATATTACTCTGCGTTCCAGGTATTGCCTAGGCCTTGTCATATCCACCGGACACGTTGTACCTACCAGGTCAGTTTCAGTGAATGATTTCCCTATTATTGTATTTTCTATAACTTCAAAATGATTCACATACTATGAAGCTTTCTCGGTTAGGACGGCCAGTTTCTCATTCCCAGAAGTTGTCCAAAAATGTGGGACCTTTTGAAAACAACATAAAATTATTTTATCTTCGATAACGATAGAAGCTGAAGCAGTGAATTAAAATTTGTCATGGCCATGATTTAAACCAGGGTCCTCCTTGATAGGCAGATGTGCTAACAACTACACCACCAAACCATTGTTGCTGCAACAGCTACAAATGGCAGGCGCACATGGAAGCACACGACTGGTACTTCACCCACTCGGTATCACGCAGCACTCACTCACGTTAACAGCCTCGTGGACTTGACATGTGGGTAAGGAAACACAAACTCAATAAGCATCGACGCAACTAGCGCCACTAACGGGCTCGCAAACTGTTCGAATGCGTACAAAATTACTTTTTAACTGTCGATTTTCCATGTTTTCCATGGAGGGCGTGTGTGCTGTAAACCTGATATTCACCAATTTTACCCCAGTATAACTAAAACTCAAGTGATAATCGAATAATGAACGTAGTAGGAAGTCATTGTTTCAGCTGTGGAACTGTATGTTTCCGCGAAATAATAGCTGGTGACATAATGCTCGCTTTCAGTCAGCTGCTAAAATTGCACTGACATTTATGCATGTTTTGAGCACAACAAATTTGAAAACATTTATGTCGATGAGTGTGACAACAGACTATAATTGCCAACTTTGTTTATAATTAACAAAAAAAGTTTCAGCTACACGCACGTAAGTAAATCAAGCAAATGAACTAGTAGAACTCGTTACAGTTAATAATATGAACAGAAAGAGAAAGGAAACTTAAGGTATAGTGGTGAAAAGAGATGGGCGTTATTCTACTAGATACCTATCTCGATAATTATTCGAATAAGTAGATAATTCAAACAAATTTATTTGCCAATAAGTTATCTGTAAATTAAGTAACGAATAACATATAATGCCACCGTATGTTCTCTGTTTACTTCTTGCACAGAATTAGTAACTGTTCACTTGGCTCAGTGCAGGTTCTGTTTGATGCTACAAACGCAAAGTTTAACCGACAGGAAGAAGATGCTGTGATATGCAAATGATTAGCTTTTCAAAGCATTCACAAAGGTTGGCGCCGATGGCGACACCTACAACGTGCTGACATAAGGAAAGATTCCAACAGATTTCTCATATACAAACAGCAGCTGACCGGCGTTGCCTGGTGAAACGTTGTTGTGATGCCCCGTGTAAGGAAGAGAAATGCGTACCATCACGTTTCCGTCTTTGATAAAGGTCGGATTGTAGGCTATCGCGATTGCGGTTTATCGTATCGCGACATTGCAGATCGCGTTGGTCGAGATCCAATGAATATTAGCAGAATGTTGAATCCGTGGGCTCAGGAGGGTAATACGGAACGCCGTGCTGGATCCCAACGGCCTCGTATCACTAGCAGTCGAGATGACAGGCATCTTATCCGCATGGCTGTAACGGATCGTGCAGCCACGTCACGATCCCTGAGTCAACAGATGGGGACGTTTGCAAGATAACAAACATCTGCACGAACAGTTCGACGACGTTTGCAGCAGCATGGACTATCAGCTCGGAGACCATGGCTGCGGTTACCCTTGACGCTGCATCACAGACAGGAGCGCCTTCGATGGTGTACTGGGTGCATGAATGGCAGAGCATCATTTTTCCGAATGAATCCAGATTCTGTTTACAGCATCATGATGGTCGCATCCGCGTTTGGCGACATCGCGGTGAACGCACATTGGAAGCGTGTATTCGTCATCGCCATACTGGCGTATGACCCGGCGTGATGGTATGGCGTGCCATTGGTTACACGTCTCGGTCTCCTCTTGTCCGCATTGACGGCACTTTGAACAGTGGACGTTACATTTCAGATGTGTTACGACCCGTGGCTCTACCCTTCATTCGATCCCTGCGAAACCCTACATTTCAGCAGGGTAATGCACGACCGCATGTTGCAGGTCCTGTAAGGGCCTTTCTGGATACAAAAAATGTTCGACTGTTGTCCTGGCCAGCACATTTCCAGATCTCTCACCGATTGAAAACGTCTGGTCAATGGTGCCAGACCAACTGGCTCGTCACAATACGCCAGTCACTACTGTTGATCTGTGGTATCGTGTTGAAGCTGCATGGGCAGCAGTACCTGTACACGCCATCTAAGCTCTGTTCGACTCAATACCCAGGCGTATCATGGCCGTTATTACGGCCAGAGGTGGCTGTTCTGGGTACTGATTTCTCAGGATCTATGCACCAAAATTGCGTGAAAATGTAATCACATGTCAGTTCTAGTATAATATATTTGTCCAATGAACACCCGTTTATCATCTGCCTTTCTTCTTGGTGTAGCACGTTTAATGGCCAGTAGTGTAGTTAAACTCAAAAGAGTGTTCCTGGAGCCACTCCGTAGCTATTCTGGACGTATGGGCTGTCACATTGTCCTGCTGCAATTTCCCAGATCCCTAGGAATGAGCAATGGACATGAACGAATGTAGCTGATCAGGCAGGATGCTCACGTACGTGCCACCTGTCAAGAGTCGTATCTAGACTATCACTCCAACTACACACACCTCACACCATTACAGAACCTTTATCAGCTTGAACAGTCCCTTGCTGATGTGCTGGGTCCATGGATTCATGAGGTTGTCTCCTTATCCGCATACGTCCATCCGCTCGATAGAATTTGAAACGAGGCTCGTCCAACCAAGCAACATGTTTCGGGTCATCAACAGTCCAATGTCGGTGTTACCAGGCCCAGGGTGGCGTAAGGGTTTATGTCGTGTGGTCATCAAGGGTACACGAGTTGGCCTTCGGCTCCGAAAGCCTATATCGATGATGTTTCGTTGAACTGTTCGCACGCCGACACATGTTGATCTCCCATCACTGAAATCTGCAACAATTTGCAGATGGGTTGCACCTCTGTCACGTTGAATGATACTCTTTAGTCGTCGTTGGTCCCGATCTTGCAGGATCTTTTTCCGGCCGTAGCGATGTCGGACATTCGATGTTGTACCGGATACCTGATTTGACGGTACACTCCTGAAATGGTCGTAAGGGAAAGTACCTACTGTGTCCCATAGCTCTCGTGCTATAACGCAACGTTCAAACTCAGTTAAATGTAGATAACATGACATTGCAGCTGCAGTAATCGATCTAACAACGGTGACAGACACTTGTTGTCTTATATAGGCGTTGCCGACCGGAGCATGGTATTCTACATCACTATATATTTCTGTATTGAATACCCACGCCTGTACCATTGTCTTTGGCGTTTCAGTGTATTTCACTACCATAGAACGCTGTGCTTCCAACATATATTCTCAGAAATTTCTACCTCAGATTAAGGTTTATGTTTGATACTAGTAGACTTCTCTTGCCCAGGAATGCCCATTTTGCAAGTGCTGCTTTGCTTCGTATGTCCTCCTTTCTATGTTGCTCTGTCATTCACGGGTTTTGCTGCCACGGTAGTAGAATTCTTTCACTTCGTTACTTTGGCATCCCAGATCTGATGTTTTCTCGCTGTTCTCATTTTTGCTACTTGTTATTACTTTCACCTTTCTTCGACTTATTCTCATTCAAGATTCTGCACTCGTTAGTGATTTCACTATTCATTCCATTCAACACCTTCTACATTTCTTCTTCACTTTCAGTGAGGATAGCAATGTTATCAGCGAATCTTATTATTGATATCCTTTCACCTTGAACCTCTGTCCAACTCTTGCAAGTTTGCTTTATTTCCATCATTGCTTTCTCGATTTTAGGTTGAAGAGTACAAGTGAGAGACTGCATCCCTGTCTTAAACTCTTTCAAAATCCGAGCACTTCGTTTTTGGTATTAGAGTCTTCCTTACTCTCTTGTTTGTTGTATTGAATTTATATTACCTATCTTTCCCTATAGTTTATGCCTATTTTTCTCAGAGTTTTGGACATCTTGCACCATTTTACAGTGTCGAACGCTTTTCCCAGACCAACAAATCCTATGAACGTGTTTTGGCTGTTCTTCAGTCTATTTCCGTTACTAGCCACAACGTCAGAACTGCCTCTCTGGTGTCTCTTTCCTGAAGTCAGACCGATCGTCACCTAACAGAACGCCGGTTTCTTTTCCATTCTTCTGTATATTATTCTCGTCAGTTACTGGGATGCATGAGCTGTTAAGCTGACAGCTAATTCTCCACTTGTCGGCTTTCAATATTTTCTGCTGTTATATATATTATTAGAAGATGGTAAAATTTTATGACGTGTGTAGGCACTAACCTTCTGACGGCGACAGTAATGACTGAAATTAAGCTGAATTAAGCTGTCATCCAAATGCGAGAATGTGTTTGCACACTTTTTCTTTAAATTTTTGCTGTTTAACTTTTTTAATGTAATTTTTTTTCTAGAAAATTTACAGCACTAGTACAGGTGCACAAATGACCAAGCTGTCATTCGGTCTTAAATTGTAACAAAAGCAACAATAGAAACATAGGTTAAGTACATTTCTAAAAAACCAACGAAGGAAAAGTTACATAATACAGAAAATCATATTGAAGCAGTTCATCAGACTGAGCTGCAGTTGTGTACAGTATCCGTAGAAACAGGGCTTGTATGTACTACGATTACGACTCTGCCAAACTCGGAGCGTATACCCGGTAGCAGTTACATAATATTTCGTGTACTCCGGTTTGCTTTGCGCTGTTTTCTTTTTTTAGCTATACACGGAACACAAATTACGGGTGTAGGCAGCGAAAGTGGGCACGAACTGTTCACGTGCACGTTTACTGTCCCCACAGCGGTCTAAAGGTACATTGTCCAAGACGCGACGCACACTAGAGACTGCGACGGGTCGCTACGTGACTTCAGAAGTTGCCTGCTGGCGCATGCGCAGTTCGAGTTTGGGATGCGACGCGCGATTGTTGCGGCAGCTGCCGCAGCCCTGCACCAGTGAGCAGTGTTGCGACGGAAGTCGCACGACACAAAGACGTACGGCTGCCAGAAAGATGTCGAGCCAGTCAAGGAAAACTGAAATGAGCCACTCACAGGATGTGATGCTCTTTGAGCTGGTCTCGCAACATCCTTGCCTTTACTATTTGAAGAACCCTAAATATAGAGACACTATGTTCAGAGACAGAATTTGGGAAGAAATTGGTGCACAGTTGAAACTGGCAGGTGAGTGAAATATATAATATTTTCCCATTAATGCAAATTTTTCAGGCCTGTTATGAAAATCAGTATAATCCATGCAGGTGTAGAATTAGAGTGATGAAAATGAACTTGAAGGTCAATTTTCGCATTACTCCTTTTTGTGATGATAAAAATTGAAAACGGCAAGTACATTATAAAGTGAACAATCTAAAGTACAACGAGAAAGTTACATTTTACAATACCTTCACTTTGAAAGTAAACGGTAGATTGGTGTCTTGATGATACCTTCTAGTTGTGAAAAACCACCACCAGATTGTTGTACAGCTTTCTGTAATCAATAGATGTCCGTTTTTGAGGAAGGCGTTTCTCAACAGATTGCGCAAACAGTATGCTGCAATAAGTAATTTGTCACATTCACTTCAATTCATTCGTAGAAGATGGTGCTCAAAAAACTTGTGCCAAAAGTGCACTACTGTTTTACAAGGCCCTTCTGGTCTGACACAGTTCACAATTGAAATTCGTCTTTCGTAAATCCTGGAGTCATCTTTTGAGTGCAGCTTGGCAAGATTAAATGTTCATGTCATCCATAACGATGTATGCTGTCAGAATATAAGAATATGGAAGTTCATTTGGATGGGAATAAAGAGTCAGTCGGCTATGAAAGTTGCCTTAGCTTGTTCCAAAAGTTTCTGCATGGGAGAAACTGACAAGTATAATTTGGGGAAATTTTGTGAACAAGCACGGACATTATTTCTTCCACATTTCTGCCAGTGTCTACTGTAGACGTAAAGAATGAAAATTCTAGAGATGTTTAAGGTGTAACCCTATCTTGTTGTCAAGAACTTGAAACAATGCAATGACGCTATCGTGCGCTTATTGTCAATAAACTTATCTTTAATTGGAATTTTAGGTGAAATGTGCAAAAACAGATGGAGGAATATTCGGTACTCGTATCAGAGAAACAAACGAGAAAGAAAGCTTGGAACAGGTTCAGGTGCCTCAGCAAAACCAAGAAAATGGGTTCTGCTTGATCACTTGGCTTTAAGAAACCTACACTTCGTGGCATTTTAAATGATATTGTCAAGAGAATATGGAGAAATATTAGTAACTCATACCGGAGAAATATATGACATAAAATGGTTTCATTAGGTCCAAATGTGTCAGCGAAACAAAACAAATGCATTCTCTATCGTGTGATGACCACACGATTCTCGTTGCGCGTCGACAGAACTGGCGACTAGTCGCGACGCTCCCGGAGATACATGAGCCCAAATCTCGGAAACGGAGATCGATATCATTCTGATCTCAATTTCAAAAAAAAAAAAAAAAATTCGATATGTTAGCTTCTTTTCATCGGCAATGATGTATGACCTAATGTGAATCATACGTATAGTAGCCAGCGACCACATTTTTCACTGTACACAATTCAAATTTTATACAGTAGGTTACTTGTAAATTAAGTATCGGAATAACTGTGACGAATATCGGAAAAACAGACACCTCATTATCAAGCTGTGATGTGAAACTGTAAGATACGCAAACATCAACTTTTTGTGACTTTTACTTTCCTCACAATTGATAGAGAAGTAAACACGCAAAACTGGAAGAGATACTTTTCAATTTTTTAAAGTAAATGGAGAATCTGTATCGAAAAACTAACTCTGGGAGCCGATGTAACTTTGTTGCATTAACATACAGTATTTTTTACAGCAAGAAAATCGGAATTCTTATTTTTCTTATGTATTTGAATCCGCCGCCGCCGACCGGAGCTTGGGAAACAGCGACGACTCCAGTCGTGTTGCGGCCGTGTCGCCGTCTGCCAGGGTGGGAAAAGAGGAGGGGGCAGCGTCGCAGTCGCAGCCAACTGTCGCGTCTTGCACAACGTAACTTAAGTCCTCTGCCGTTTACGCCGGCACCCGTCTGCTACATTAAATTTTACGCAGTTATACACGCTAAGACTAATATTTACAAATCGGAAAACGTTTCTACGGTTTCATTGTATTTTATAAAATACGATGTGTAAGTAACCTGCCGCATTTTACTAGCTAAGCGCCTGCTGCTTCCTTTGCGTAGAGTCTGCACATACGTTTTTGTTTGTTTTTAATTGAGTTTTTATGTTGTTCACCAACTGCAACACCTCTAAATTTTTCGCGCTAAGTAAGACCATAGAAGCGTGGTCTTTTCCGAATATCCTGCAGACGAAAAAGCGGCTCTGATTACAAATCAAATACCAACGTAACGAAATATTTTCACAAAAACTTTCACCGTCTTCTTAATGCCTGAATTGGGTGACGCCTCCTATTGCTGCCTACTGGTACTTCCACAGCCAGCGACAGTGTAATGCCGTTTTTCTTTGCCTTGGCAGTATTCTTCACCTCGCTGAGATATGTGAAAGAGAGGCGACACAACACTGTCTGTTATTGCAGTCAATATTCGTTGATAATGTTCGGTCTTTGCACTAATTTGAGTCTATATTGTGGGTTACACAAGTCTTTTAAAGTCTTTTTCGTTAATAAATTTTGATTCAAATTATCGGCTGGTAGCACTGTTTAGCTGTTGGCACCAAAGATGGTCATTAACAGTTATTAGGCGGCCGATTCGCGATGCCTTTGATTAGCGTAGCGCATGTACACCGAATAAATTCGTTCAAAAGGCACACTGTTCATTTAATACAGCACGATGTTTTCTCCTTTTAATATTAATGTGGAATAAACAATTATTATTATTATTGTTGTGGTTTAAAGATAATCCAATACATGGTTGACTTCTCGTGATACTTTGTTTAAAATCGTAGGACACTTCTGTTTACTTAATTTGATTGTTATTAACACAGTTATTTTATATGATTCACTATACGAATGGCCACACTTTAGCTCGACAATAAATGTCCAAACAGGGTTTGAAATTAACGATATCGATCTTTTATCGATTGAGATGTTCGCTGGAAGTTAGTCATACCTCAGTTCTGTCAGTTTTCGTACTTTTGGCAGTAAATTAAATGAACAGAAATTTACTTTTAAGTACTCCAATGAAGTTGAACATTTGACGCAGTGGCGCATGAACGTACGAGACGCGAATGTTTAGGACTCAAATACTGAAAGCTCGGATGCTAAACTCTCGATCACAAAGACTCCCAGATGCTAAGGATTCCCAGACGCTAAAGACGTTAGTGAAACAAAAGGGACGTTCGTTAGAAACTCTCTGAATAAAACCCCTTGCTACTTTGCATACAATTCTCAATTAAATTTGCTCTTAGTATTCATTATTTAATTTTCGCTACTTTAAAGTGGGGATTCATGATTTTATACGAAATATGGAAATTATTCATGGCCATTTCGAATAGATTTTAGTTTTAAAAAGGACCAGATACTTAACGAGGGGCTACAGTTTGCAAAACGCACTGAGAGAAGTACTTTTTTGTCTCTAAAGAAGCCAAATACCAATTTCCAGATATTTAATTTCAAAAGTGCTTCCATTATGAAATTTTTACGTAAAAACTCTAATCCCCTGCTTCACTCTCGCTCTCCCCCCCTTAGTGGTTGAAATTCCAAAAACACTGAAACGCATTTTTTTTCATTTCTGAGATGTCAAATACCTATTTTTATAGATATAGCTTTTCAAATGCTTTAGTAGTTCTTCAATAATGATTTATTTTCAAAAAATACTCATCCACTATTTAACCCAATAGTGCTTAAATTTCCAAAGCTGCTGGAACACGTATTTCTGACCGAGAAACCACATACCTATCGTCGTTGTTCCTACTTCAAAATTGCCTTAATAGAGACATTTTTTTTAAAAAAATCATGCCCAGTTTCTGCCCCTTAGTGGTGGAATTTCCAAAAATCCTTCTTAAATTTTGCGTACAGTATAAGATCGATACCCCCTCCAAGTTTTTCATCTTTCTATCCGTAGAGGTTTTGTCTCGGCGATGATTTTTTTAAATCTCATTTTGTTCGCTTTCGTTTGTTGCATCTGCTCGGGGCGAACGTCGTAAGACATCCGTTAAAAGTTCGTGGTTAATCGATTAACTCAGTTTTTTTATTAGAGAGGGCAGCTAACCCTCTGACCGAACACGCTAAGCTACCGTGCTGGCTGGCGATGATTGGTCAGTCAAGACATTTCTTTTTAAAAGAAGAGATAAGAGAATATTTATCTTTAAGGAAAAAATACGTCACAGTGATTAATGTGCAGCATGCGTCGTAGTTGAATAGAACCGACCGTTCAAATGCTGAAAAGGAAAACAGTGAAATGCTGTGCGCTGCCAGTGGGCTCTTTAGCGAAGAACGACGTGCCTCCAGTGGCATCCCACTGAATAAGAAGCAGCGCTTTTGACAGAGAAGGTGGCGTTGTGTTCAGGTAATTGGCACAGCGGCGCGGCTGCGTCCAGATTCTAGGGAAGCCTGACGTCGGCTGACAACACGTCGAGCCTTAAATAGACGGGCCACCCTAATACCGACGCCTGTTTCCGGGAACTCGGTAAACAAGTTACAGCCTCCACCGATGGAGCGGCGTAATTAAATTGCCCAGCCGGTTCCGCGCCGCAGTTTCCGCGTCTGTTTGCCTGCAATCAAGTTTTAGGGTCGCTGCAGCATCGTCGCGTTGAACGTACAGTTGCTCTGCCTATTAATGAGATGTTCTTGTTGCTCATAGATGAAACAATACTGTTAATGTGAGGAACTATTTTTCTGATTTCATGGTACATTTTCAAAGTGCATAAATCAAATTTTCAGGTCTTAGGGAAGAACCATGGAGTAAATATCTCTGGAGGGAGCATTCACATGCGCAGAACAGATTTTGTGTTGTCAACATACATTGCCGGCCTGGTCACGTGATCTCGGGACGTCTCGTGTTTATCCGTATAGCGCCCTGTATATTTAGAATGTCACTACATCCCTAGTACAGACGGATTCTTTTCGTACGTGTCGTGGATTATTTTTATATGTAGCGCAGACATTTTAACAGTATCCATTTGATACCGGGGATAAACCAGCTACGTAACTTTTAAGGGCAAGTGATGTTACATTCTGCTTCATTGCGATAGGTGTCATAGTTCAGATGCACTCGATTTTTGGTAAGTTTCGGTATGATACGGCACTTTATAGTATTACAGAGCCTGAAGTACATTTTTGCAGTGATAATCCTGCAAAACGACTTGACAGTACGTTAGTACTTTTGCAAATGTCCGAAAAACACCGAATTTGCCACACATTAGCGATTATATCCCTGCTAGTTCGTCCTTTTTTTTCTTGTATTTCTACGTATTTATTTTCTCGTTTTTGCGACCTAAAGCACAATTTTTCTTACTGGTGGCACTTTGAGGTATTTATTTAACGCATTTTAAGTACTTGCTCCCAGTTTATTAAATAAATAATAGACTGAGTAATCTCTATACATAATCGACAAGTCACTGATAAATGCATGGAGGATAGTATTTACTGAAACAACTAACCATTCCCTTTCCAGTTCCATTAGCAAATTTACGAGAAGAAGCGATTGTTTGTAAGCTTTTGTACGAGCCGTAATATCTGTTATATAGTCATAAAATGGTAGAAAAATAAGTCTACAGAATCAAGCCTTAATTATAAGGCGTCTCGAAATTTTTAAACATATACAGTGTCTCTTACTAATATGATAACTATAATTAGAGCTACATGGTACGTGCCCATGAAAAGTTACTATTCCTCCTTTCACATATTTTTCTTTGCATCCGTAGCAACAACAGTAATTCACCCTCGCTATTATACTATCAACAAACGGTGAAACACAACAAAAACTTTTGATACTATAAACTTCAAACGCTGCAGAAAGCACACACGCACAGCGAAGTACCGAAAACACGTGACAATCCTGGTTTAATGTTGACAACATGCGCAGAACGCAATGCTCACTCCAGAGATATTTACTATATGGGAAGAACACATGCTAATATAGCATGTCCAATGTAAGGACTCCTAAATGTTGCGTAGATCAGAATTTAATTAATGGATTGAAAGGGGTTGTTCCCTGCCATTTCTCTGACACCACCAAATTCGCTGGTTAGTTCAAAGAAACACTGCTATTACTTCGTGCATTACCAGAATGCAGATATGAGTTATGATGAAAAAACATCTCTACAGAGAAAATATATAAAAACCACATAACTGATACATAGAATCATTTTATAACGTTTGCAAAACAACAAACGAACTATAAATAGACGAGGTGTTACAAGAATAAGTGCGGATATTTATTTGATGACTGAGGACAGTGTGCTGAACAAAATTACATCAATATTTAAATAATTTGCAGATTAATAATTATAGCTGTTACGAGTTTGTATCTCCAACTTCATTTGGCAAGAATGCTTAATAGTGTCACCTGCGGACGAAATTCGATCAACTGAGTCACTGGACCTGAACTGTTATAAAAAATGTCTTCTATCTTAAAATGATACACTACAAGCAAAACTCAGAAATTTTAGCATCGCAACTCACCCATACCAAATGCTTGACTGTAGCAACGAGTATTCTTCAGCTACGTCTTTGATTTCGCTTTAATTATTTAATTTTTTTAATTATTTAATTAATTTTTAATTATTTAATTATTTAATTTCGCTTTAATTATTTAATTGAGTTCTTCATATAATGCTTTGAAAAATAAGTTTGTTGTTAATGGCGGAAAAATAACTTACGATAGTATTATGTGAAAGCCGTTGTATTGTATAAAGTAATATCAGATACGAAATGATTTACAGTACTAAATGTGGACTGGCAATTCATCAAACAGCAATTATAGCTCTCAAAATTATTTGAAATTACGTCAGTGCACATATAAATGAATCTTTAAAAAGAACAAGAGGATTATCACTGTCAATGTCCACCCTATTCCTTTTACTTTGTCTACAGAAAAATTGTCTCTCTCTCTCCTCTCTCTTCGTCTTTAAGGTTCTGTTTACTCTTGGACGAAAGAAACGGAAAAAAGACGCCAATAAACAATGTTTGTTGCCTCCTACAACTTCATTACTAGATTTAGTTTTGCACTGCTGACAGCTTCAACAAAGTTACAGTTCTGGCATTGTTGCTGCCCATCGCCCGTTTGTTACTGCAAGTTAATATTTAAACATGAACATCCGTAGAATGAGAAATCATGAAAGTTATTACTTTTGTGCGTCATTTGCATCGTAGTATCTGATCAGTATGTGCGGTAGAAGTTGGTAGCAATGGGAGAGACAGAAGAAAACTATTCTTTTTTCTCATGTGTGCACGCTTACACGCTTACTTCCTTTTACCTCTCTTAATGGTAATGACCAAAAACTTACTTTTTACAGAAAAGAAAGCGAAATAACGACGCCAGTGCACAATGTTATTTACAGCTTTCGTTAATACGATATCCTGATTTTCACTGCTGACGATATCATCGAAGTAGCAGTTGCCCAGTATGGTTGCCTTACTGCAAATAAACCAAATAAACATGAACGTCCCTAAAATGCAATTCCATGTGTCATATCTACCACAGAACCTGATTGGTAGGTAGCGCTGAAGTTGGCAGCACTTGAATTGTCGATGTTCATTTATTGGAGTTTTTACCGTGTGATAGAGCAGGTATCATCAGAGTTACGAATATAGAAACATCTGCCAGGTATCATCAGAGTTACGAATATAGAAACATCTACTTGTTTTACCACTCTGCACGGCTACGTACAAACATGACTTTGTCTGGGTGGAGATCTGTGGCAAAGTTCCTTTCGAATTATATAAGTTTTATTGGCCTTGTGCAATTAATATTAAAAATCGGCTCACGGATTAATATTATGATTTTGCCCTGGGCCACAGGTTAGATGTTGAAATGAGGACACGTGGACGACAAGTGGTTAGTATATACTGACAGGTGAAATCACCAGGTAGTACATTACGTTACATGTTTACGGGAGACTATTGGACACAGAGAAAAAGCAACTAACGTACTTAAGTTGGTACATATTAAGTTTTCAATGACAAACATGTCTGCACATATAATCCTAACGCCCTGTATATAAAAAGTAAAATTATGATAATAATGCATTTCTGGTTTCGACAAACTGTTAGTCGAATTACTTATTACGCATAGAACAGAACCTGCTATAATAGGCTTTCTTGGCCAGTGCCGGATTCAAAAAACGCCTTTCGAAGTATGTCACCCCATCGTCAAATTTTGATACCGACCAAAGTTATGAGCACTATGAAGTGGCTTTACCCAGAGTCATGTACTGGCCACGAGGCAAGCTTCTTTTTTCCAGTTATTTCATTCCTCCAACCTTCCCGGCGCTAATCCACCCGTCTGGTGTGAGACGTTCCCGGGGGACGGGCGGGGGGGGGGGGGGGGGTTCCAATGGGTGCCGAACCGCACAAACAATAACCCTCGGTTCGGTGTGGGGCGGCGGCGGCGGTGGGCGGTGGGGTGAGTGGACTGCTGTAGCCTGTTGTGGGGGTGTGAACCACTGAGGGCTACCGGGCTACCGCGGGGACGAAGCCTCTCCGTCCCTTCTAGGTCCCCAGTTCCATACAATATAATAAGGAAATGTGGTTTACAGACCTTTACAATTTCTTAGATTGCATGTTTATAGGTTTTTATCATAAAAAACCCTATTTTCGTAATTGTGTTAAAACGTCTTGTACTGATATTTGATGATTTAATGTGATGCTACAGGTGCCTGGTTTTGTGGCAGAGAGCAGGAAGGGGTTCCAAGTAGCACTTACTGTTTTTGAGGATGAGCTAAACACTAGGTACAGGTTTAATTTAAAGGATAGATGGTGTAGTTTTTCTGTGAAAGTTTTGTGAAAAGAAATGTGGTCATTGGGGAAAGGACTTGTAACCATGCTGCCTTGAAAGGGGGAGTGGTGAGAACATTACTGACTTGGAGATAAGAAGTGGGATTATTTTGTATATGGAAGGATGGGGAGCTATCTGGAGGGATTTCATGAGCAGATGTTGTGAGGCCATTCCATTTTGAAGAGTGTGTTATGTATGAAGCTGGTGGAATTTTCTGGTATGAATGAAGCGTACAAGAACAAAAATTGTTTACAAATTGTTGGCCCAGGGTTAAATGGTTAGACTGTTGAACTCACGATTCAATGAACTACAGAGGGCGAAGCGGGTTCAGTATGAGTAATTAGCACGGGGAAAGAAATGTACAAGTTGATTCAGATTTTCACTAAGGAAGGATGGGCAGAGCAGAGAGGAAAGTTTTGAAGTGAGTCATAGAATTTTGGTGGACTAGAGTTCAAGTAATTTTGGCACAGCGGAGGTTATATCACGGCTTTGTAAGGAGGATGTAGACCCCATGGTTCAGACTAGTAGTGCTTTTAATAGTTTAGGGCTGTAGTCAAACTTTTCCTTTATCGTGAGGAGGTTGGATTTCTAAGATAGTCTACAGTCGATGGTGAGCCCAGTCTATTTTGGCGTGCTGTCTAATTGAGTGTGGCGATCGACGTTATCTTGGAAAAAGTTCAACGTTGCTAGTCCTACAATTATTACCTAGGTATTCCAGAGAGTGAGGAGATACCGGATGTACCAGTGTACCAGTTTTGGAGATGGACTACAAGGGTTCGTTTATGTAAAGGATGGGGTTCCGTCGGCGTCTTTGATTCAGGGGGTAGGGGGGGGGGGGGCTCAAACGTAACAGGAGCTGAGTAGATCTACAGAAATGAAGACAGGACACATCTTTGGGGCACTCTTGCTGTGAAGTGGGAGAAACGGAAATTGACGTTGTGTATTGCGAGATGGGATGGGCGACTCGATAGAATGATCTACATCTACATGGATACTCTGTAAATCACATTTAAGTGCCTAACCATCGTCACATTTCTCTATTATTCCAATCTCGTATAGCAGACGGAAAGAACAAACACCTATAACTTTCCGTACGAGCTCTGGATTCCCTTATATTATAGCGGTGATCGTTTCTCCCTATGTAAGTCAGTCTCAACAAAATATTTTCGCACTCGGAGAACAAAGTTAGTGATTGGAATTTCGTGAGAAGATTCCGTCGCAGCGTAAAAAAACTTTTCTTTTAATGATGTACAGCCCAAATCCTGTATCATTTCTGTGACACTCTATCCCATATTCAGTGATAATATAAAACGTGCTCCCCTTCTTTGAACTTTTTCGATGTACTCCGTCAGTCCTACCTGGTAAGGATCCAACACCGCGCAACAGTATTCTAAAAGAGGACGGACAAGTGTAGTAGATCCGTGCCATTTCCTAAGTGCCCTCCAATAAAACGCAGTCTTTGATTAGCCTTCCCCACAACGTTTTCTATGTCTTCCATCGATTTTAAGTTGTTCGTAATTGTAATTCCTAGGTATTTAGTTGAATTTACGGCCTTTAGATTTGACTGATTTATCGTGTAACCGAAGTTTATCGAATTCCCTTCAGCACTCATGGTGATGACCTCACACTTTTCGTTATTTAGGGTCAACAGCCAATTTTGTTACTACACTTCTCAGGAGCCAGAACTGATCTTCCCGTTGTCGGTCTCCATCTTTTATTCCATTCTAAAGCAGATAATTCATGTTAACATTTGCATCTTTGTTTTATTAAACTCAGATTTCTGTAATACACTCTCGCGTCCGTCGGCCGTCGTAATTTAATATATTGTTATTGTTATTATTATTTTTTGATTGTTGCCGACTTACGTGGTGGGCCTTAATAAAAGTGATATTTCATTTAATTTTGATTTTACGATTAAATGCTTTCCTGAAGTTCTCCTTTTTAACAATATTAATCTTAAATTAGTTGTTACGTTAATGAATGTTAGACTCGCTGAATCTTAAAACATGAGCATATAAGTTGTACAATGTAATAAACTTTTCATATTAATTTCCTCGGCTAGTCAGCTCACTTTAAAGCAAAAGATCTTTAGTTATTAATTACAATTGCGGCCCACACACGCGCGAGAGTATTTTTCTTACCTCTGTTAACCATTGTATTTTAGTCGGAGTCCTGGCTCTGGCTCTCGGCTATGGTACTGAAAATAAGAATCTTAAAGCTCAGTATTTTCTGCAACGTCGGGCGGCTGTGGGGAAAAATTAATATTATGTTAATAGCGGGCGAGTTTTCCGCTTCCGCTAATTTTTTCATAAGTTAATATCCCCACGTAATGGCGTCGTTGGCTGCATCGGCCGCTGCGATTGTTGAACTGTAAATTACTTGAATGCAGGTTAATTCAAGGAAGGCGGACATGAACTCGGGATCACCTCTTACAAATTAAAAGTGCACAATAATATTCAATTAATATATTATCTGCTTAACTTATACAAATATGCTTGCATTTGCCAGCACTCGCAAGATGTCCATCTGTACATCATCAAGACAAGTGAAGAAGTGAAGTCGACTAAAAAAATTAACAAAAGAGCGTATCTTGTCGTCTCTTTAGATCATTTTGTCATAAATTATTTCTTTGCATTGCATTTCTTTGCATTTCTCGACAGAGAAATTATTGTTTTACGGCTACATGATAAAAATATATTATTCAATTTTTGGATGTCTCTTCTTTATAAATATTGTTCTTTAAGTCTTTTCGTAATATAGCACTGGGGGCGCTATATTGCCCCCCCGAAATGTTTATGTCATAAAAAATGTTCGTGTTTTTTGACATAAATATTTCCTCTTTCATATCTACAGTGTCCACACGCAGATTTTTCTTTCACAGCTTACATATGTCACATCGTATGTTGTAATTACTGAGGTGTGTTGCACACAAAGTGTAATACAGATGAAGTTATCTACATAACAATATAATATACAATTGGTTACGTATACAGTCATGTACAAAAGGACATAGAATACAATTAGTTTCATTTTGGCTGCTTCTTCTTAGGGTTGCAACTTTTGCAGTGTTCAAAGGTATACAATCACGAGTTAGACCAAAAACTTCAAGTCCCAGGGGTGTCAACTGTTCGCTCCCCATTTGGCGCGGCCTTAGGGAAATCTGGGGAAAACCTCGGTGGAGCGACAGTCTAACTGCTTTGGTCACTTTCACTTAAATGTTTCTGGGATGTCATTGGAGTACAGGATGTGCATACATTACAAATAATGTTTTGTTGCACTATGCAAAGAAATGAGGTCATTATAACAATTGATGGCGGTGTCGACGCCAGCGTGTCTCTCGCCGTCGCGGAACGTCAGAATCAGCTGATCGGCTGCACGGTTGGCGATGCGCTTCTGTCTCGCCCGGGCGTGGCGGAGTGGGATGATATTCACCCCCCGCGCTTGTTGGCAGGAGTCAGCTCTGCTACGCATCTCCGACGTAGTACAAGGAACATACACACAACCAACGTAATATTTGTTTCCCGCTGCAGATGGTTACGCTAGTGGGAAAGAAGCATTTATTAGTGCGGCAGTTGTTAAGTTTTCGCCAGTTTCCGAGTGTCAAGCTAGCACTGTCTTGCAGAATACATGACATGGATCTTCTCCCGTGAATGAAGTTTTGATGCGCCACTGTTTCCATTACACGTCAGTTTTTGTCTTGATAAAATTATTTATGTTTTCGCCGCACTCGCAGGCACTGGTGAGTGTCCCAGTACGAGCTTAGCACAAACATTCGCCGTTTCTGCGGTCGCTGTTTTGCAACAGTCCACGCATCGCATTCCAATCTCGCATTGTTGTACTCACTGAAATTACAGTCTGTCCCAAAAATATTGACCCCGAGGTTGGCTTCTACTAGTTTTTCCATTCGTCTGTAAAGAATTCGTGTTGATATTTTGCAGCTGTGACTGATAGTTCGGTAATTTTCACATCTGTCAACACCTGCTTTCTTTGGGATTGGAATTATTATATTCTTCTTGAAGTCTGAGGGTATTTCGCCTGTTTCATACATCTTGCTCACCAGATGGTAGAGTTTTGTCAGGACTGGCTCTCCCAAGACCGTCAGTAGTTCCAATGGAATGTTGTCTACTCCGGGGGCCTTGTTTCGACTCAGGTCTTTCAGTGCTCTGTCAAACTCTTCACGCAGTATCACATCTCCCATTTCATATTCATCTACATCCTCTTCCATTTCCATAATATTGTCCTCAAGTACATCGCCCTTGTATAGACCCTCTATATACTCCTTCCACCTTTCTGCTTTCCCTTCTTTGCTTAGAACTGGGTTTCCATCTGTGCTCTTGATATTCATACAAGTGATTCTCTTTTCTCCAAAGGTCTCTTTAATTTTCCTGTAGGCAATATCTATCTTACCCCTGGTGAGACAAGCCTCTACATCCTTACATTTGTCCTGAAGCCATCCCTGCTTAGCCAATTTGCACTTCCTGTCGATCTCATTTTTGAGACGTTTGTATTCCTTTTTGCCTGCTTCATTTACTGCATTTTCTGCATTTTTATATTTTCTCCTTTCATCAATTAAATTCAATATTTCTTCTGTTACCCAAGGATTTCTACTAGCCCTCGTCTTCTTACCTACTTGATCCTCTGCTGCCTTCGCTACTTCATCCCTCAAAGCTACCGATTCTTCTTCTACTGTATTTCTTTCCCCCATTCCTGTCAATTGTTCCCTTATGCTCTCCCTGAAACTCTGTACAACCTCTGGTTCTTTCAGTTTATCCAGGTCCCACCTCCTTACGTTCCCACCTTTTTGCAGTTTCTTCAGTTTTAATCTACAGGTCATAACCAATAGATTGTGGTCAGAGTCCACATCTGCTCCTGGAAATGTCTTACAATTTAAAACCTGGTTCCTAAAACTCTGTCTTACCATTATATAATCTATCTGTTACTTCACGTTAACAGTTTACATTTATAAGCTAATTCACAGTTTTTCGTGCGTAATATTGGCGTTTGGCGTCTTCACCGCTGTTGAACGTTCAATACTAGCACTTCACTGTCCGTATTACAGTTTCACCTTCACAGTTTTTCACACCGCTTAACGTAACTGTTTAGATTAATTCACAAACACTAATGTATTTCATTCAGTCTGAACTGGATTTTGGCTCGTGCTAGATTTTACCAGTCTCTCGCACTAATTATCTCTTTTCATCTTCCACTTAGAGTGGTACTTGCCTTCAGATTTTTTAACTATACAATTGTATTTCCGTCTCATCTGAGGTAAGTCCCCATGTCATGTCTGCCCACTGATTGCGTACTTGCCCTCCGGAGCCAGGCTCGACTTTACAAAACTTTGCCTCTCGCATTACTGTACACATTTTATAATCTAGGCCTAGCGTGCAAGTTCCTAGATTAGTGTTAGATTTGTGACTTTTGTTTACACGATAAATTCGTGCAAATCTCTGCCTTAGCAGATGGCAATATATTTTAACAGTGCTTAGCGGTAGTCGCATTTACTGATTTACTTTGTACCTTGTCCACAACACATGAGGTACCTTGGGTGATGTACACCCTGCACTCATGTTGTTCAGTAAATTATGATTGAGCATATTTCAAGATCGGTATAGACATAAATACATGGAATAACATATACGCTATAATATTGAATTTCATAAGTTTCATTACTACTACAGTTCAAAAATGTTCATGACACACTAATGAAAAATTCTTTCATTAGATGCTGTTGAATTTTTTTATATATCTTTAAAGCATTTTTTAAAAATGAAATTTGTAAATTATTCTTAAACCTACGTTCATTTTTTCCTTCAAAATGCAATTGCTTAAAAATACTGTTATTCCTTAACATCTACAAAATTGAATCGCACTAATCTTGTGTGCCTCATTGTCTTTAAATATTACACTAAAATCTGAACATTTACACACAGAGAAAAATACAAACTTAACCTATTATTCACATATGTAAAAGGTGCTCTACTGCGCTAACTTCTTTAAGTCTTTGTAAGTATTTTTTCTTACTTCCTTCGTAATTGCCTCCTCCTTTGACCATGGGATGGTGTAGTTTGCGTGACAGAAAGTATCGTGAGGTACCACTTCGATGTTATAGGTGTAGCCCTCGATAACACCGGGTTTTTCCGAAAACACATTCTCATAATCTGTAAGTAGCTGAGTCAATTCGTTTTGTTGTGCTTCAGTCATATGTTCTGACTCCCTGACTTTCATGGCTATCAGTTTCCTTTTTTCCTCTTTGTCTTCAGTAATAAAATATTTATAATATGCTTGTCTTGTACTTAAGTCAGAATATAAATTCATTACCTATATTCCTTCGAATCTCGACTGAAAGCTCCGGCAATATTTACCGTGCACTTCCCGTGTCCTCAACAATGGCAAAATTACCCGTCTACCCTCATTCATAAGGCTTACTTCCCCGCACAAGAGGTCGATTTTTGCGTCCCTCAGGCGTAAAAATTCCATCCCCAGGATGCAAGCAACACCTAATCCTTCAACTACTAGGAACGAGCTTTTCATTGCTTCATCTCCTACCGTAAACTCAACTTGCACCTGGTGCTTTATGATATGAGATTGTGGACCTATTGCACCTGTTACACGACAATTCTTCACTGGCAATACGGGTATTCTATTATTTTGACTCAAGTACTTGTAAAAATTTGTACTCATGACATTGGTTGACGCACCGGTATCGACTATTATCTGTATTGGTGCTCCGTACATATCTGCTTGCAATATAGCCTGCACAACACTTTTGTCGGTTCGGTTACATTTTTGCGGTATGTCTACAAGTTCCTTTTCTATTTTTGTTCCGTCATTGTATCTCAGCATACAAAGTTTATGGCTGTCATCCGTGAATGTGCCCTCACTACACCATCTTGCAGCCAACAACGGAGAGCGTATTGTGGCTGTCTTTAGTTTAACGGATGAGCATTAGTGGGTTGACAGTTGTCTGTCACTTCCACTAACCTCACATTGTGGTTCTGATTGTTGTTGTTGCTACTGTTGGGTTGGCCGCCCTGCCTCGCCGATGGCGTATTTTGATACTGTGTATGGCCCTGGTTTTGCGGTGGTCGGTTGTAACTCCCTGACATATTTTGCGACGGACCTGGGTTGGCGTTCCATTGTGGCGCTGTGTTTTGTTGCCACTGTGGTGTGGGTTCATTACAACAACGCCACTGGTTTCGGTTGTTCCGCCATTGCGGATTGCCGTTACCATTATATCCATTACTCATGCGTCCATCATGATGCCTCTTTCGATTTTGACGATTACAACCGTTGCCGTTATAACCATTGCCATTGTTTGTGCCTCGATTCTGTTGCCGGTGCTCTTGCCTATTCCCGTTACCATTTGGTACTAAGTTACTATCGTTACTGTGGCTGCTATTGTAATCGGCTTTTTGTTGATTACAGCCAGCATGGTTCCACTTGTTTTCGGTTTTCATATCTTCGATCAATAAGTCAACAGAATCCACTATTTCCACGAATTGTTCTATATCCTATTCTGGCACATTGATAAAATATCTTTTAATTTCACTGGGCAACTTCATTTTTATTAATCTGATGATGTCACGATCGGACAATGGCTCGTCCCAGTACCTGGTTTTGTTTATATACTTTTCTAAATATTTGCGTAACGTTCCTATCTTAGGATTGTACATTTCAGGACTGTATAACTCCTTGCGTAGTCTTTCTTGGACGCTATCGGACCAGAATTTTTGCAAGAATGCACCTTCAAACTGTTGCATCGTTAGACATTTTTCGGACACGTCGGAGGCCCACAGTGCCGCGTCACCTTGAATAAAGGAGACCACGAACTGTATTCTTTGTCTTTCCGTCCATGTCCTGGGAAACACATTCCTGAAGCTCTTAATAAATACAACAGGGTGGACATTTCGTTTTTCGCTGTTGAAGGGTTGGAATGTCCTGTGTTTTATTACATTGTCCTCTTTTATGCACATTTGATTGCTACATTCTGTGACATTCATTACTTGGTGATGTGCGCTGCACGGTATCGCATGTTGTTCGTGCTCATAATTCGCATTAGGTTGCGGTTGCGCACTCGCACCCTGCCTACCGTCAGCGTTATTATAGTAATCAGTACGCGGAGTCGGATTCATTATCTGTCCGCCACTATTTACATTGCTTTCCAATGCAGACAGTCTCCGCGCGACCTCCTGTTGCCAATTTGGCAACTCCGCTGTCACATGGGATTTGATCTGTGTTAATTCGGCACGTAGTGCGGCAGCGCTAGCGTCAATATTTACACTCGCGGCCGCAGTCGCTTGTTCCACAACTGTTTTTACATCGCTATCAATCTTTGCAGATATCTCGCGATCCTTTACTTCTAGCCATTCATTAAATTCTTTTTCGACTTTTTGAGCTTGCACTTCCAAATATGTATCAATATTTTTCCGTGCATCTATCTCCACATTATCCACGCGGTTGGTTAAAGTCTGGACATTATCTTCAAGCCTAGCCTGCGATATCTGTAATTTTTGCATTTCGCCGGCTAAGCTCTGCACAAGATCGGGTATTTCTTTGCACGCGTCCCGCATCTCGGCAAGTTCGCTTCGGATACTGTCTAGTTTCGCTTCATTGCGCTGCTCTTGCTCACGTAGCTTCTGAGCCAGTTTTTCGTCTCTTTCTTTTTCCCTCTGTTCTAACATTCTTTCTTTTTCCCTTTCTTTCTGTTCTCTTTGTTGCTCTTGCTCATAGAGGATCTGAGCCAGTTTTTCGTCTCTTTGTTTTTCCCTCTGTTCTAACATTCTTTCTTTTTCCCTATCTCTTTCTTCTAACCTGCGCAGAAATTCTGCAAATGGGTCTGCAATCGGTGAGCATACTGGTGCCCCGCTTAATCTAGCACTCGATTGCCCCCCGCGCCCAGGCAGTGGAGTTGTTACTCTTATTCCCATTCTGCTGTGGAGCGTCATTCACCGACCACAGATCCTCCCCCCCCCGCTCCGGAAATTATGTTATCCGAGGCGGTGGCTTGGGATTCGTTTGCGTTTTGCAAATGACCCTCACTTCCCATATTAACATAATCTTGTTCGTCTGGTACGGATGATTTAGCTTGTCCTATCTTACCCATAATAAATACACTTTAAGCCACTGGCGGATCTTTAACACTGATACACACACGAATAATTATCCCCTCCCAAAAACAAACATATAAATACACAAAACACCGAAGGTATCTCATGTGCACATGGGTTCGATATTCCGCACAGAGCTACACAGCATGCTTGCACAATAGGCCTTACCTTACTTATTTTTCTTTCTCGCAATGCTATTTCTTTTCTACACTTTTTCTTCTCCAGATCTCCTCAGGGTGTGGTTTTGTTGTTGTACATGTAAAAGAATTCATATAAGCATCAATATTTTACAACAATTAGACACATACATAATTACATTCAGTACAATAGAATCATATTGATCGGGCCCCAAAGTTGCAGCGCCAATCTCGCGTCCGTCGGCCGTCGTAATTTAATATATTGTTATTGTTATTATTATTTTTTTATTGTTGCCGACTTGCGTGGTGGGCCTTAATAAAAATGATATTTCATTTAATTTTGATTTTACGATTAAATGCTTTCCTGAAGTTCTCCTTTTTAACAATGTTGTTGTTGTTGTTGTGGTCTTCAGTCCTGAGACTGGTTTGATGCAGCTCTCCATGCTACTCTATCCTGTGCAAGCTTCTTCATCTCCCAGTACCTGCTGCAACCTACATCCTTCTGAATCTGCTTAGTGTATTCATCTCTTGGTCTCCCCGTACGATTTTTACCCTCCAAGCTGCCCTCCAATACTAAATTGGTGATCCCTTGATGCCTCAGAACATGTCCTACCAACCGATCCCTTCTTCTGGTCAAGTTGTGCCACAAACTCCTATTCTCCCCAATCCTATTCAGTACCTCCTCATTAGTTATGTGATCTACCCATCTAATCTTCAGCATTCTTCTGTAGCACCACATTTCGAAAGCTTCTATTCTCTTCTTGTCCAAACTATTTACCGTCCATGTTTCACTTCCATACATGGCTACACTCCATACAAACACTTTCAGAAACGACTTCCTGACACTTAAATCTATACTCGTTGTTAACAAATTTCTCTTCTTCAGAAACGCTTTCCTTGCCATTGCCAGTCTACATTTTATATCCTCTCTACTTCGACCATCATCAGTTATTTTGCTCCCCAAATAGCAAAACTCCTTTACTACTTTAAGTGTCTCATTTCCTAATCTAATACCCTCAACATCACCCGACTTAATTAGACTACATTCCATTATCCTCGTTTTGCTTTTGTTGATGTTCATCTTATATCCTCCCTTAAAGACACCATCCATTCCGTTCAACTCCTCTTCCAAGTCCTTTGCTGTCTCTGACAGAATTACAATGTCATCGGCAAACCTCAAAGTTTTTATTTCTTCTCCGTGGATTTTAATAACTACTCCGAATTTTTCTTTAGTTTCCTTTACTGCTTGCTCAATATACAGATTGAATAACATCGGGGAGAGGCTACAGCCCTGTCTTACTCCCATCCCAACCACTGCTTCCCTTTCATGTCCCTCGACTCCTATAACTGCCATCTGGTTTCTGTACAAATTGTAAATAGCCTTTCGCTCCCTGTATTTTACCCCTGCCACCTTTAAAATTTTAATAATATTAATCTTAAATTAGTTGTTACGTTAATGAATGTTAGACTCGCTGAATCTTAAAACATGAGCATATAATTTGTACAATGTAATAAACTTTTCATATTAATTTCCTCGGCTAGTCAGCTCACTTTAAAGCAAAAGATCTTTAGTTATTAATTACAATTGCGGCCCACACACGCGCGAGAGTATTTTTCTTACCTCTGTTAACCATTGTATTTTAGTCGGAGTCCTGGCTCTGGCTCTCGGCTATGGTACTGAAAATAAGAATCTTAAAGCTCAGTATTTTCTGTGGAGAAAAATTAATATTATGTTAATAGCGGGCGAGTTTTCCGCTTCCGCTAATTTTTTCATAAGTTAATATCCCCACGTAATGGTGTCGTTGGCTGCATCGGCCGCTTCGATTATTACTTGAATGCAGGTTAATTCAAGGAAGGCGGACATGAACTCGGGATCACCTCTTACAAATTAAAAGTGCACAATAATATTCAATTAATATATTATCTGCTTAACTCATACAAATATGCTTACATTTGCCAGCACTCGCAAGATGTCCGTCTGTACATCATCAAGACAAGTGAAGAAGTGAAGTCGACTAAAAAAATTAACAAAAGAGCGTATCTTGTCGTCTCTTTAGATCATTTTGTCATAAATTATTTCTTTGCATTGCATTTCTTTGCATTTCTCGACAGAGAAATTATTGTTTTACGGCTACATGGTAAAAATATATTATTCAATTTTTGGATGTCTCTTCTTTATAAATATTGTTCTTTAAGTCTTTTCGTAATATAGCACTGGGGACGCTATAACACGTACCAGCAACTGATGTCATCTGAGCAGGAATAGAGAACTGCACAACTCCTATTACAACTCCTATTACATGCGTCTAGGAGTTCTAAATATGCTTTAGCACAGAAAGATTTGGTAGGGAACCTGTTGCCAGGAAAGAACCGTTTGGATGCAGAATAAGTTTGAAAGTAGGATCACTTTTAAATCTCAAGCTTCACAGTACTCACGCAGCAGAGACAATGAATACTGGCCTGTGTACTTTGCAGAAGTCAATAGTATGGGCAAAGCTGCGTGAACCCGTCATGGCGTTCCTTTCCAAATTACCACGGACGTCCTTTTCAAAGCCGAGAGTGCGGCCCGTCCACGAAGTACCCGGGCCACCTATCTAGTTGCAAACGTACCAGCTTCTCGCATGCGAAGTTATAGTCAGACGAAAATGTTATTTAAAGTCGTAATTACAGCAGCGGCAGTTGATGACACTTTCTTCACACTCTGTGTACGTTCTGGGAAGTTGGAGATGTATCCAAACGGTACATTTCCGGGCATGGGTTCCTTACGAAAACGTTCTCTACTAAGTCCTCTCTAGAAGCCCTAGCATCCACTCATAGGGACAGTGGATCACCCTGTATATTCCTTATTAACTGATAAGAATATTGGTAACGATAAATTATTCGCTCTATTTTTATGTGTGTTGCGGGAAACATTCACATTAAGAGGGTTACGGCACTACACGTATGGTACGATCGCTTATCGTGGCAGTGGATCATACGTTGGAGCCAGGTGGACAGCTCACTCGACATTCGGTAGTATATTACAGTAATAGTATTTCAACGTTGCTCGTTTCAGTAACATTTCTCTAACAGCATGTCGAGGAAGAAATGGTTGTCAAAAAATGGCTCTGAGCACTATGGGACTCAACTTCTGAGGTCATCAGTCCCCTAGAACTTAGAACTACTTAAACCTAACTAACCTAAGGACATCACACACATCCATGCCCGAGGCAGGATTTGAGCCTGCGACCGTAGCGGTCGCGCTGTTCCAGACTGTAGCGCCTAGAACCGCTCGGTCACATCGGCCGGCGTCGAGGGAGAGATCTTAAAAGTTTGAAGTCCTACCTTCCCTTCTTTTTTATTCCTGTAATGAGCGACTGAATATCACTGACGGAAATAAAATCGCAACACCCAGAAGGAACAGTGCTTCATAAATGAAAGTTGGTAGCCGTGTTTCTACAACTGAAAGATGATGTCTATTCAGATTTCGCGCTGATGACACGAGAATGGCGCTGTTAGCGCCACTGTGAGGATGTAAAACAGAGTTGAATTAAATACACGCTGTTAACAGTCGTGAGAGTTAGCTACCTTCCAGACTGGACGTAGTAGAAGAGGTTAGTCAAGAGCACCTGTAAGGTGACAAAAACGTCATTATCAACACCTCACTGAGTTTGACTGACGTCGTGTGATAGGGTTACGATAGGGTGAATGTTCCTTCTGTGATATCGCAGAGTAACTTGGCGGGAATATAGCCACCGCAGTGGTGGTCACGTGAGTGTACGGTGGCATGAACACGTGGTTACGAATGGTCATGTGGAACTACCGAGAGGGAAGACCACTGTAATCGCCGTATTGCTATGGCGCATGCTACGTTATTTGCAGCAGCAATCTGAGCAGCAGTTGACACCATAATGACACAAAGAACCGTTACAAATCGGTTACTTCAAGGACAACTCGGAGCCAGACAACCTGCAGCGAGTATTCCACTGAACCAAAATGGCTCTGAGCACTACGGGACTCAACTTCTGAGGTCATCAGTCCCCTAGAACTTAGAACTAGTTAAACCTAACTAATCTCAGGACATCTCACACATCCATGCCCGAGGCAGGATTCTAACCTGCGACCGTGGCGGTCTCGCGGTTCCACACTGCAGCGCCTAGAACCGCACGGCCACTTCGGCCGGCCCCACTGAACCAGAACCGCCGCCATTTGTAACTTCAGTGGTGTCAAGCGAGAGATCATTGGAGGGCAGGGTGAAGGACTATTGCGTTTTCTGATGAAAGCTGATTCCGCATCGGTGTGAGTGATGACCGAGTTTTGGTTAGAAGCAGGCCAGCTGAGAGCTTGCGACCAACCTGTCTGTGCGATGGACACGCTGCACGTACATCTGGAGTTGCGGCCTCGAGTGAGATTTCGTATGACAGTGATAGCACTCTCGTGGTCTTCCCACACGCCCTGACTTCAAATTTATATCTCAGTCTGGTGATTTGACCTTTTGTGCTGTCATTCATGAACAGCATGAAAGGGGGTGTTTTCCAACAGGCTAACGCTCATCCATATACCGCTGTTGCAACATAATATGCTCTTCAAAGTGTTGATATCGCCTTGGCCTGCTCGATCACCGGATCCGTCTCCAATCGATCAGGTATTGGACATCATTGGACGACAACTCCTGCGTCTTCCACAAATAGCATTAGTCGTTCTTTCAATGACCGACCAAGTGCAACAGGCATGGAAACCCACCCCACAAACTGACATCGGCAACCTTAGAACACAATGCATGCACGTTTGCATGTGGCATTTGCCATTCTGGTGGTTACACCAGTTATTAATGTACCAGCATTTGGCATTTGCAATGGCCCATCTTGTGCTTACATTAACCTATGGTCTTGCAATGTTACTCACTTAAATATGTTACATAGACAAAAGTATTCCCGAAATATTATTACTCTTCATTACTTTTTGGTGTTGCGATTTTTTTCAGTCAGTGTATTTTAATTCTTAGGTAATGAACACGTATGCTGCCCTTAAACGTTATGAATAACTTGATATTTTGTAACGAAAGGCGACATTAGTTCCACCGGTGCACGAGAAGACGTTTATTCGCTCCCGCAAGTGTCCCGTCTTTCGCTGAGTATTTCCCATCGCCTTCCTATCTTGTTTATCCCGCTTCTCACCTCTTCCTTCCTCACCGGTCCTTAAAGCGCACAGACGATGTGTACTGCCTTTGTGGTATCGAATAGGCCACAGGGAAATGGCGAAGTGGTATTTGGGCAGTATTTTCGCGGAAGCCGATACTGGAGAGCGCACACGACAATGTCGTGGTCCGTGGCTGCCGCTTCGCAAGACCGTGAAACCCCCCTCGCTGCGCGTGCCTAGCCACCCCCCTGGGGCGCAGCTCATGTTTTATTCACGACGGCTGCTGTTTCTCGAACGAGAGAAATACTCTGCCACGGCCGATTGTTATAGTAACTATTGTAAGACGAAATATCGGCACGCGTAGGAAAGTTCAGCTCGTGCGGAGCATTCTTAAGCTTAAACAAAGAGAGAGCACTATGTAGTCTGGCTGAAGTGGAGGTCCCACACAGAGTAACCACCCTATATGTAGGCGGACTTCGTGCCTAAAAGATACTTACTGCGGAGACATGGAGGTCAGGGAGTAGGCCTACAGAGCTTCGCGGCTCCGTAGCTGTAGCTTCCCAGTTTAGTATAAAGGACCAAATATGCTTTCCACCTGGCGCCAGAGAGATATACGATTCGTTTTTGAAACGAGTCTGCGCAAGAGATGTAATACGTTAGTCACTTTCATATCGGTGAAAATTAGTGCTAATTTCACTGCTGTGTAAAGTGTGCGGATGAAGATAAATAAATTGAATCCAGGTTATTGCGAGCGTTCTCTGATCACGCCAGCAGCAAATTGAAAACTGGTCCCCCACAGACGGCTGTAACAAGCCCTTTTAATTGCTACTGTTAATGCTTATGACATGACAAGATTACCACTTTTGCATAGGATGCTCGCCGAGAAGCAGATATTTTTTAACGAACCTATAGTATGGACTGTCCGAATGGGCCCTGCCTCAATACTGAACAAGCCAAATGATGTTATGCGTAATAATAGACTAACAGCATAAGCAATCCAGTCATTCAATATATACTGTCCACGTTTATTTTAATTCTTTTCAGTTTAAAATAGCTAACACGAAGAAAATTGTTGAATACGCTATATCCTTTTTTTTTGTACAAAAACTCGTTTACCCTTTACCTTCGTTTATGTAGAAAGCGTATGTAAGCGCCACCCCTCTGTGTGTTTGAGGAGGGGAAGATCCAAACCACACATTCCTACATTGTTCTTGGAACGTTTATGACATTACCGTCCTTGCAAGTAATCAACGCAGAAAAAACTGAACGCGTTCGTTAGCAGTGCCATCATCCAGATATATTTCTAGGTAATTAGAGTGTTATGGGAAGATTGACTATACTCACACGTGCTACTCTGCTGGATATGGAACGCTTAGTCTGTAAAAGTACCTCCTGTAAGTATGCGCCCAAGTACGTATGGCTGTAATATCCAGATCTGGTTACTGTATACCGTTTCATGTTCAGTCTAGATGGTACTTCTCCATCTGCAGCTTTTGAAACCATTCTTACAATACAAACAAAAGAACACTTTATTGTTAATTTAGCTGCATAGTCATTATTGTAGATTGATTAGAGAATGCAGTATCCCGAATGTGTACCACTGGCGATTTATCACTTCTTATTGAGTTACCAGCTGGATTTTTATAGCATACTAGCTCTGTGTATCCTGTGTTATATATTCTCGTCTCGTTTACTTGCTTTATGTCGAGCTCTGCCTTTTGTTACAGCTATGTAACTTCGCACCACGGTACTCGGAACTGTCGAAACAGACTGTCAAAAAACATTTTCAGTACTGATACAATTGTACAGGCACTTTCCTAAAATCAATAAGTTTAAAAAAGTACTAGAATACGTCTGCAAGTAGGTCTTCCTGGTTGGCTTGCTGCACATTTAGTAACTAACCTGCTACTTCTTTCTAGCAAATGTTTTCCTTAGGCATGGATGAGTATAGTCACTGCAATGGCTCTACATATCGTACTCGATCTATCCGCTTATGTTGCAGTGTGTTTCTACAACATAACATCTCAGATGCTTCTAACCTTACCTTCCCCTGCTTTTTCCATAGTTCACTTTTCTCTCCTGTGTTACTCTGTGTTCTAAACATGTTGTTGATGATATTACTTCTTAAATCTCGTACCAATATTTGGGATCAGTAGACTTCCTTTTTTTGAAGAAATCTTCCTTCAGCTACGATAGTCATATTCGTCTTAGCCGCCTTCTGTTCTTCACAATTTTCGTTAACAACTTGTAGTCTTCCAGATTTCATTAATTGAGGACAAATGCCTGCGAAAGATTTTGGGAGTACAGTTCATAGTATTATAAATATTTGTTTAAATGATTATTCTCTCAGTTCATTTTTAACTATCCCACAGGCGTCCGATGTATGCTAATTAGTTTAGTTTACAACAAGCGTATAGAAAGAAACGGAGAAGCTCTATGTCAAAAAACAAAATCTAACTTGCACTAAAATTTTTTGAACAGGATGCCGATACTGATGTATTGATATAATGGGAATCAGTTTAACATCAAATAGTTCACATATTCTTGTATAAAAATTAAACAATCCTTACTTGGAACAGAATAATGAAAATCTTAGCATCCCATCAGTTGAAGAATGAAAAGTAGTAGAAGTTCATAAAATTTTTGCTCGTCTTGAAATATAACACTCATAAATACCAGAAACTCGTTCGTGCTGCCACGAGGTATTTATAGCACTGACCGGAATACATGCGGAAGTGTTGGTAGTGCCACACTTGAAGATGTCTATCAAGATTACTCTGAAGTCTCCACACGGTGGGACTTCCCCCCCCCCAAAAAAAAAAAAAGAGTCCGAACCTCATCATCAACTTTTCAAAGGATTTTCACAATAGTTCGCTGCCTGGTCGAAACCAGACTTCTGTATATTTATCCCTTCCGCGAATCAGAGAACCGTGTGACGTCGGTTCTGGGTGCCTTCGCTGCCGACTACCACCTGTGGTTCTTTTAAACACCTTCCATTCCCATCTCGTAAGAGCAGAGTGGGCTGCAGGATAACTTCGATCTTTTCAGCCAATCCCAATCTGATGAGAATTTTTGCAGTCCAACATTCGCCGGAAAAAAACAGGGGAAGTCCTCTGAAAACCTGATCGAACTGAAAGGGGACGGGGGGGGGGGCATTTTATTTTAATTAATTCTGGGAAAATGTTAACCATTATCTCCAGATGGACTCTCGAGCTTCCATTCCTGAGCCTTGTATATTATACATACAGGAGAAAACTGCTTACACAAGTCTTGCTGATTATCACACTAGCACAGACAACCCAAGGCTGCGTTCACACCGCCGGCCGGGCCGGGCCGGGCTGACGCGTACTGGCTCGGCTCGTGCCTAGCCAGCTCAGGCCCACGAGTAGTGCATTCACATTGCGCGCCGCGCCGAGCCGGGACGGCGAAATGGGGGAAAGTCCACTTCTCCGATTTTCATGTTTTAAAAATTCTTAGCGGTATATAAGACTTCGCCACATCGTTTTATGAACTTATTTTTTCCTTAAAAGCGTTACTTACGTCGTGAAAAAAGAAAGTCTACTTTTCGTTTCGCGTGATTTCTTAGTTTCGTAACGCTTCCCAACCGATTTTGAAGAACGTATGCGGCTAAAAAATCTGATTTTTGTACACGTGGTAGTGTAACATCTCAGCTTCGTATTGCATCATTTATCTTTCCACATTTCTTAACAGTCATTGTGAAATGATGCTATCTCTCAACGTTGTGCACTTGATTTACAAATCTTGTAGTGAAAAAGTTGTGAGGCGGGTAGCTTACTGTTAGATCCGTTTTAGACCATACATTGTTGGGAACGAAATGTAGCTAAAAGTACCAAAAAGTTTTTGAAATGGTAATGGTACTGATATCTGTCTCTGGTAACAAGTAGTGCGAGCTATTCAGTGGCGTCAGTGCCGCGTCCGCAAGCCACGGAGTTCGCGCGGTTACAGCTTGGTTTAGTGTAGTCACATAATGCAGGAAAGAAAAAAAACTAATTACTAGTGGTGAGCGCAGATCTAGTGTCAGTCCCTCATATTATTTTAATGGTCTCATTGTCTACATAAATCCAAATGTATAAGAATTTTTCCCTCGGCTACTGGACAATCATCTGCTATGCTTTCATAATTGGCCACACGTTGCACCACAAAGACAAACAATTATTTGTCATCAACATCCTACAATTAGTATGATGTACATTTCGTATTTCGAACTAAAAGATAAGAGTATATTAATCTAAGATGAGATCTTGCTCCTGATGCATTGTAATAAAAGGTTGCAACATTCTACATGATTTCTTTCTAGTTGCATATAATAAACAGCAGATGTTAAAAAATATAAATACATTTACAGATGTTTCTATGTCTAAGTTTGACTAAGGCAGAAAAAGTTCATTTTTTTGTATTATCGCTTTTGCAGTTCACGTAAGTGTAGTACCGCAAACTGTAAATAATTACATTCTTTAGATTGACCCTATCTCCACTTAGAGAGGTCTGTGAATAGCTCTTACAAGTAGTCTATTTTAGGAAATGAATGCAATGACACCATGGCTGAGTGGGACAGCGTTTCAATCAATGCTTTGCTGGATCATTTGACGACAAAATTATTAAGTTATCGTTTTCTGTAAGGTGCTGCCATTTCGATTTTTCTACTGTAACTGAAAGAAAATGCGCGGATTCAGCATAGCCTCAAGCACAGCAGGACAGGTAAATGAATTATTGTCGATTGATGTGTTGGACTCTCGTCTAGTGTAAAGGATGGGATGTGTGTGTCACTGTTTGCTTCTGTGTATTTTTTCCCCTTGGTGGTCTTGTCCCCAGCGGCAAAGGGATCTTAATTCATTAGCAGTTGAAGGTCGAATATAACACAGGTGCAGTGAAATGGTTAATAAAAAAGAAAAAGAAAAGAAAAGGTTGAAAATGTGGGAAGAAAAGGGTGAATAAAAAGGGGGTTTTAAAATCGTTAATGACCGTGAAAAAGGGAAAGAATGAAATGCAAATCGGACTTCGTATTACAGAAAAGTTATCGGACTTCGTGATTCGGAAAATCTATTGTTGGGGTGGTCCTTGTGGCGTTTCTGAGCAAAAGTCAAACCAATTTCCACTACAAAAATTATTTGAAAAAGAACGGAGAATAACAAAATGTGATTAACAGGGGAAATAGCGTTGATAAGAGTTCATCTACATCTACATCTACATCTATACTCCGCGAGCCACCTTACGGTGTGTGGCGGAGGGTACTTATTGTACCACTATCTGATCCCCCCTTCCCTGTTCCATTCACGAATTGTGCGTGGGAAGAACGACTGCTTGTAAGTCTCCGTATTTGCTCTAATTTCTCGGATCTTTTCGTTGTGATCATTACGCGAGATATATGTGGGCGGTAGTAATATGTTGCCCATCTCTTCCCGGAATGTGCTCTCTCGTAATTTCGATAATAAACCTCTCCGTATTGCGTAACGCCTTTCTTGAAGTGTCCGCCACTGGAGCTTGTTCAGCATCTCCGTAACGCTCTCGCGCTGACTAAATGTCCCCATGACGAATCGCGCTGCTTTTCGCTGGATCATGTCTATCTCTTCTATTAATCCAACCTGGTAAGGGTCCCATACTGATGAGCAATACTCAAGAATCGGACGAACAAGCGTTTTGTAAGCTACTTCTTTCGTCGATGAGTCACATTTTCTTAGAATTCTTCCTATGAATCTCAACCTGGCGCCTGCTTTTCCCACTATTTGTTTTATGTGATCATTCCACTTCAGATCGCTCCGGATAGTAACTCCTAAGTATTTTACGGTCGTTACCGCTTCCAATGATTTACCACCTATGGCATAATCGTACTGGAATGGATTTCTGCCCCTATGTATGCGCATTATATTACATTTATCTACGTTTAGGGAAAGCTGCCAGCTGTCGCACCATGCATTAATCCTCTGCAGGTCCTCCTGGAGTACGTACGAGTCTTCTGATGTTGCTACTTTCTTGTAGACAACCGTGTCATCTGCAAATAGCCTCACGGAGCTACCGATGTTGTCAACTAAGTCATTTATGTATATTGTAAACAATGAAGGTCCTATCACGCTTCCCTGCGGTACTCCCGAAATTACCTCTACATCTGCAGATTTTGAACCGTTAAGAATGACATGTTGTGTTCTTTCTTCTAGGAAATCCTGAATCCAATCACAAACCTGGTCCGATATTCTGTAAGCTCGTATTTTTTTCACTAAACGTAAGTGCGGAACCGTATCAAATGCCTTCCTGAAGTCCAGGAATACGGCATCAATCTGCTCGCCAGTGTCTACGGCACTGTGAATTTCTTGGACAAATAGGGCGAGCTGAGTTTCACATGATCTCTGTTTGCGGAATCCATGTTGGTTATGATGAAGGAGATTTGTATTATCTAAGAACGTCATAATACGAGAACACAAAACATGTTCCATTATTCTACAAGAGATTGACGTAAGCGAAATAGGCCTATAATTATTCGCATCTGATTTATGACCCTTCTTGAAAATGGGAACGACCTGCGCTTTCTTCCAGTCGCTAGGTACTTTACGTTCTTCCAGCGATCTACGATAAATTGCTGATAGAAAGGGGGCAAGTTCTTTAGCATAATCACTGTAGAATCTTAAGGGTATCTCGTCTGGTCCGGATGCTTTTCCGCTACTAAGTGATAGCAGTTGTTTTTCAATTCCGATATCGTTTATTTCAATATTTTCCATTTTGGCGTCCGTGCGACGGCTGAAGTCAGGGACCGTGTTACGATTTTCCGCAGTGAAACAGTTTCGGAACACTGAATTCAGTATTTCTGCCTTTCTTCGGTCGTCCTCTGTTTCGGTGCCATCGTGGTCAACGAGTGACTGAATAGGGGATTTAGATCCGCTTACCGATTTTACATATGACCAAAACTTTTTAGGGTTCTTGTTTAGATTGTTTGCCAATGTTTTATGTTCGAATTCGTTGAATGCTTCTCTCATTGCTCTCTTTACGCTCTTTTTCGCTTCGTTCAGCTTTTCCTTATCAGCTATGATTCGACTACTCTTAAACCTATGATGAAGCTTTCTTTGTTTCCGTAGTACCTTTCGTACATGATTGTTATACCACGGTGGATCTTTCCCCTCGCTTTGGACCTTAGTCGGTACGAACTTATCTAAGGCGTACAGGACGATGTTTCTGAATTTTTTCCATTTTTGTTCCACATCCTCTTCCTCAGAAATGAACGTTTGATGGTGGTCACTCAGATATTCTGCGATTTGTGCCCTATCACTCTTGTTAAGCAAATATATTTTCCTTCCTTTCTTGGCATTTCTTATTACACTTGTAGTCATTGATGCAACCACTGACTTATGATCACTGATACCCTCTTCTACATTCACGGAGTCGAAAAGTTCCGGTCTATTTGTTGCTATGAGGTCTAAAACGTTAGCTTCACGAGTTGGTTCTCTAACTATCTGCTCGAAGTAATTCTCGGACAAGGCAGTCAGGATAATGTCACAAGAGTCTCTGTCCCTGGCTCCAGTTCTGATTGTGTGACTATCCCATTCTATACCTGGTAGATTGAAGTCTCCCCCTATTACAATAGTATGATCACGAAACTTCTTCACGACGTTCTGCAGGTTCTCTCTGAGGCGCTCAACTACTACGGTTGCTGATGCAGGTGGTCTATAGAAGCATCCGACTATCATATCTGACCCACCTTTGATACTTAACTTAACCCAGATTATTTCACATTCGCATTCGCTAATAACTTCACTGGATATTATTGAATTCTTTACTGCTATAAATACTCCTCCACCATTGGCGTTTATCCTATCCTTGCGGTATATATTCCATTCTGTGTCTAGGATTTCGTTACTGTTCACTTCCGGTTTTAACCAACTTTCCGTTCCTAATACTATATGCGCACTATTTCCTTCAATAAGAGATACTAATTCAGGAACCTTGCCCTGGATACTCCTGCAGTTTACCAATATTACGTTAACTTTTCCTGTTTTTGGTCTCTGAGGACGGACGTTCTTTATCAACGATGATAATGTCCTCTCTGGTAAGTCGTCAGGTATTTTATCGTTTCGCCCAAGGGGGGGTCCCTCTAACCTAAAAAACCCCCGTGTGTACGCCACACGTACTCTGCTACCCTAGTAGCTGCTTCCGGTGTGTAGTGCACGCCTGACCTGTCTAGGGGGGCCCTACAGTTCTCCACCCAATAACGGAGGTCGATGAATTTGCAACCATTATAGTCGCAGAGTCGTCTGAGCCTCTGGTTTAGACCCTCCACACGGCTCCAAACCAGAGGACCGCGATCGACTCTGGGCACTATGCTGCAGATATTAAGCTCAGCTTGCACTCCGCGTGCGATGCTGGTTGTCTTCACCAAATCAGCCAGCCGCCGGAAGGAACCAAGGATGGCCTCAGAACCCAAGCGGCAGGCGTCATTCGTTCCGACATGTGCTACTATCTGCAGCCGGTCACACCCAGTGCGTTCAATAGCTGCCGGAAGGGCCTCCTCCACATTACGGACGAGACCCCCCGGCAAGCACACCGAGTGCACACTGGCATTCTTCCCCGACCTACCCGCTATTTTCCTGAGGGGCTCCATAACCCGCCTAACGTTGGAGCTCCCTATAACTAATAGGCCCGCCCTCTGTGACTGTCGGGACCTTGCCGGAGAATCGGCCACTGGCCCAACAGGCGAGGCATCCTGTGGTGGCTCGGAAACGATGTCATCACCACTAGGAAGCACCCCGTACCTGTTGGAAAGGGGTAAGGCAGCTGCCACGCGGCCAGATCCCACCTTCGCCTTTCGGCCAGGCACGCGCGAGCCCACCACTGTCCGCCATTCACCCTGGAGTGATGGCTGACCGGTAAGATGCTCACTGCCGGAAGACGCAGCGACATCAGGGGTTCCATGTGATTCCAAGACCACCGAAGTAGGCATAGGTCTCACCACAGTTGCCCCAACGCCACTACGAGCCGACGCCTGCGCCTCGAGCTCGATGAGCCTAACAGACAAAGCCTCCACCTGCCCCCGAAGAGTGGCCAATTCTCCTTGCGTCCGCTCACAACAACCACAGTCCCTACACATGACTATGTTTACCCTACTTTATACGGTGACAAATTCCTTTACCATGTTAACATGTCTTCTCGAGTGCGGCGTCCAGGTCTTCAAAAATCTCCTACATAATTTCTGGGTGAAAAGTAGTAGCTGCTCCGAAATTTTGGCAATAAATTTCATTGTCCCAGAATTACTAGTGTACACAAATCAAAACCGTCTTGATATTGAATGCAATGTATTTTATGTTGCTGCTTCCATCCTCTGAATTTCATACAAATTTCCACAATACGTCTGCACATCAATAAGTTGTTTTTCGTCTTAATCAGACCAAGACTAGCTAATAAGTAAGTTAAGCTTCCGCTCTATAGAGACAAAAGACGGATAGAAAACAAATAGAATTAAATTTTAGTACTTTCATTTTCTTATATATTTCCGCTGCCGTCGAGCGCTCATACCGCTGCGACGGTATAATTTATATCTGAGGGAACGAGTGTAGCACGGCGAAATTCAAAGTCCCGCTACATCAGCCAGAAGTTTCACCACTATCCAATTAGAACCGTCTTATGTAACAATGATTTCATTGATATCTTAGTCATGTTTTCACATTATGGTGACTCGTCGAATTTTGAGCACATTGTAATAGGGTGGACATTCACTCTCCCTAAGAATATCGACTGGCATTTAGTAAAGGTTTTTAATTACAATAATAAAGAACGTTCCCGAAAAACTTTTATTTATATTGCAGATTGAGTAATAACATGTATCACTATCAAAGAACATATCAGGCAACAATTACAAAACGGAATACAGTTTCACATCAATATAATATAAAAAGCAAAGTTGTCTGTAATGGAGAAGTAAGTTGAATTAGCGCAGTCATTGTTTTGAAGAATCTGGCACTGCACTCACTGCCTCCAATTCATTATAAACAAGCTCTTGTATTTTAAGTTTCACAAACATTTGCCGCTGAACTGGAAGGGAGTTTATTGCACTCCTGAGACTCATCAGGAAGTGGTATGCATCATCGTTTTGGGTCATGTCTTGATGTGCCTTCAACGATGAATCGCAGAAATACTCCTTCAGAATTTTCCAAATTTTTTCTTCTTTTTTCTTCATGATGCAGCGCTTGGCAGTGGTGGTGGTTCATCATGTGGAGCCACTGATGACCTCACAGAATTCTTTTCATTACCTTGTAAGATAGACAGACTGATAGGCGAAGAGTTTCGAGATAATGCCCTTTGACTCAGTGTTTCTATTTCCACTGATAAGGAACTGTGCATATCTCTTGGAACTTAGGAAAATCATATGACAGAACAAAGCCCGAGTGGAATTGCATTTTAATATACTATTCCCTCGATCACATGACCTTATTTTTCCAAGTTATACAAGTTATTCTCTGTAACTGTCTTTCAGGTCTTTGCATTTCGATTTCATTATTTTCACTGAAAGAATATAGAAGGGTGCAAGAAATTGTCTCTTTAATTATTTATTGTTTTATAACTGTGAAATGACATGGACTAAGTAAAAATCTACTCTACAAACAAAACTTTAAAAACTTCGCCCAACATCACACTTGAGTAACACGTTTTACATTGTTTTTTTTTTTTTCAGGTATCTGTCCACTGGCATCTCCTTTCATGCACTAGCACCGTCATTCCGATTAGGAGTGTCCACCGTATCAGTGGTGGTGCAAGACGTTTGTATGGCCATATGGGAGTCACTTGCTCCCATTCATTTACCAACGCCAACTGTTTCTCGATTTAAAGAAATTGCCAGTGAAATGCATACGAGATGGGGATTTCCAAGCTGCGTTGGATGTATAGACGGGAAGCACATACGTGTCCAATGTCCTAAACTTTCTGGCAGCATGTTTTACAATTAGAAACAGTATTATTCGATTGTACTCCAAGCAGTTGCTGTTGCAAACTACAAATTTATAGCTGTAGATGTTGGTGCCTACGGTAAACAGTCTGATGAAGGCGTGTTTAAAGAAAGTATGTTATATAAGGAACTTACAAATGGGGAGCTGTTATTACCGCCACCAACAAGACTTGAAGGAATGTGTCAAGAACTACTGTACGTCATTTTGGGAGATGAAGCTTACCCCTTATTAGAGAATTTGATGTTACCTTTTCGTCGCAGAAATTTGGACAACGAGAAGATTCTATACAATGATATGTATTCCAGAGCAAGAAAAGTTGTTGAATGTGCATTTAGTATAATGACCAATAAATGGAGACTGCTGAGGAAGGAAACTGAAACATCCATTGACGTAGCTGATCACATAGTCAAGTGCATTTGTCTACTTCATAATATTGTCATTGACCGAGAAGGATGCAATGTTGAAGCTGAAAAGTTTTGTAACAATCCTGATATGCAGAAAGCTGGTGCCACATTCAACAGAAATTCCACATTACGTTCGAAAACTGTCAGGAACACTTTTGTTGAATATTTCGTTAAAAATGCAACTCAAAATAATTAAAAACCTTTCAATAATAAATTTTGGAATTGAAAGCACTTAGCTATTTACTGTATTTTTGTGTATCTCATTTCATTGTAAATAAAACAAATAAAATTATAAAGGAAAATAATTTATATTCGTGTGAACTATCTGAAACACACTCCTTGGTTACATCGTTCCATGATCTGGAAACTGCATCATTACTGTCATACTAGCCGAATTTCTCATACCAAATTGATGGACACAAGTTAATGTCATGTGCATGTTATTCTGCATTCATTAAAGTAAGAACATCGCAAAAAGATGTCACAGACAACAGCTTATAGTAGCGTGCCACAGCATGACTTTACAATGCATTGTCATCTGGTAGGGACACATTTCCGTCCCTCAGTGACACTCATATCTGTCTCCGTTTACGAGTAAATGCGAACTATTCAGTGGCGGCAATGCCGCGATCGCTGGCAAGCCATTGTTGTAAATGCATGTTAATACGGTAGATTAAATAAATGAAATAAAAGTAATTTCGCATGTATCATTATAATAAACGTAATTTTTCCTCACTGATTGTGAAATGTGAGGTAACATCTTAAAATAAAAGACGTGTGCAGCCACACTTGTGACGAAAGCAGAAGGGAGACGTGTGATGCGTGTACTGCAGAAGCTGTAGTGCTGCTCCACAGTCTTGCGCCTGCGGTCGGCTCGCGCCGGCAATATTAAACACTCGGGATGTCGCCGGCTCGGCTCCGGGAGGCTCACGCCGTGTCGGCGCGGCCCGGCCGCCAGTGTGAACACCGCAATTAAAAACCATGAGTTTGATATCAAAGCGGGCGGCGGCCCGGCCAGGCTCGGCTCGGCCCGGCCGGCTGTGTGAACGCAGCCAGCAAAACGTACATTCCTACCCGTAAATCTGTAATTTCTCTAACTCACAAAATTCTGTGTTTACGATATACATTAGATTATTCAAGAATACCTTCTGCTGACGTAATAGACTTGAAGTATCTCAACCTGGAAACTGGCTTACACAGATCCCTTAATAACTGACGCTACAAAATCAACACTGATATTATTATAAACGTAAACAAACACGAATAACTGAAAAAGTAATTCTCCGATCATAAAAGACACTAATCCTATGAATACAATGTCTAAACTGACTCTCAGACTAATTTCGGTGTACGTAGGTTTCAGTGCAGCGACTATCCAAATTGCAATCAAATATTGGGAAAACACTAATAACTCCTGAACTACTGCTCACGAGAGCTTGAAAATCCGGCTTCTGGGTTGTACTGAAAATTATAGGTCTCATAGAACGCAATTTCAGTAACCGGAAAAAATTCTGACATTGGTCTCGCTTGCAGATCGGTTGCGGGAGGTGGACGCCGGGTACTAATGGCCGAACAGACCTCGTTTCTACGCATTTTGACTCTGATATATGTTCGTCATACATTTATTACTGTTGCGATTTTTCCTTTCACTTCCGTCATTAAATATTTGGCTGACTCTTCTATCGCTTGTAGCAAGTTCCAGATGTTCCGCAGTTTCTTAATATCCATACGCTATATTGTCTAAATGAAGAAGGAAGACCAATGCTTAACGTCCCGTTGACTATATATGACACGAAATACGGGATGACATTGGGAATTCGGCTGAGTCCTTTTCAAAATAACGAACGCGATATTCGTTTCGAAACGGTCGAGAAATAGTCTCAAAGCGGTTCTGTCAGCCTCCTGCCAGATATGTGCGTGTGAAATGCTGAGTAGTCACGTAGCTGAAAGTATAGACAACCCTTGCAATGGCTAAATCTGGGTGGTAGAACAGGGATTGGAGTTCCGCCCCTTGCAAAAATGAGTCCAGAGTCTTAACCAGTTCGACACATTTTTCAATATAATGATATTTATATTATGTAACATATTCCCGGAACAAGCCTGTGTTCTGATAAGATGGCAGCCGTGTCTGCCCAGAGCCAGTGCCTGGGGGAGGGACTTGTTATCCAGCCTAGAAATTCTGACACCCCCTCCCCCAGTCTCATTAAGCCGTTTAAAAATTATTAGAAATGTAAGTTGTTCCAAGCCACGCTACAACTGCGTTTATGTTGGAATCAGAAAATGTTCAGCTACGTTAAGCATGAACCTGAGAATGGATGGGACAGATATCTATTTTCTGTAATTATAATGAAAATCTTGTTAGCTCGTTTATTGACAGTCACTGCGGATTTTTCTGATTCATGTTCGTACAACAGTAGTCTTAGAAGTTGACTCCTTTCTGCAGTGGCTACAGAGACGTCTCCAGGTTTTCTATTTTCATACATTAACTACATAAAAAGTCGTTACAGGATTGTATATTCCATTCAAAACAAATTTATTCAATATCTGGTAATTTCATAGCGCACTTTCAACACATCGCAGTCCTTCCAACTCACTACAATCGATACAACCAAAGATTTAAATTTTATTCATATTTCATGCAGAAAAGCAATTGTCTCATCTTTCAGAATAATTATAGAAACAATGAGTATGACGATAATTCGACATTAAAATATTCGTGACTTCAAATAAAAGTAGTCAAATGAAAACCGAACACCTGCCAAAACGAGAGCATGCAGTGGTTCCATACAAAACTAATAACCACACGCCTTAAGACATTTATCCCACTGGGAGATGAGATGACCTGTTGCTGTTTCGTAGAACGGAGTCGGCTGCTAACTAACGTCAACCGCACACACTCTTGCACATGCTCGTCCAACTGAAGCCGACGTCCACGTGTGTCTTTCTTCAGGCCGCCAGAAATGTGAAAATCTCACGGTGAAAGATCCGGGCCTTACGAAGGATGTTGCATTCCCTCCCAGCTTAATCGAAGAAGCACAGCCCTCGTCCGATTGGCAATGTGTGGGCGAGCGATATCGTGCAGCATGCTGACTGCGTACAACAGCGATCCTCGGTGTTTTGACTTTATGGCGTGTCGCATTCTGTGCTGTTTTCACAGAGCTGCACACTGATTGTGCTCGAGCATAGGTACAAATGGTTCAAATGGCTCTGAGCACTATGGGACTTAACATCTGAGTTCATCAGTCCCCTAGAACTTAGAACTACTTAAACCTAACAAACCTAAGGACATCACACACATCCATGCCCGAGGCAGGATTCGAACCTGCGACCGTAGCGGTCGCGCGGTTCCGGACTGGAGCGCCTAGAACCGCTCGGCCACACCGGCCGGCGATGAGCATAGGGCCCCTACAGTAGAAGGTCACCATGACTTTACCGGAACTTGTGTGAACAGCTATGAATTTCTTTTGCGGGGGAGATGTGCAATGTTTCCACTGTTGGCTTTGGCGTTTGACCTCGGGCTGTCGGAATGCTGTCGGATGGAATCATCCCGCTGGACAATAACGCCCGCCCCCATATGGCCAATTTGATGAAGGCTGCGACCGAGCCATTTGCTTGGGAAACACTGCAACACCCTTCCTAAAGCCCGGATTTTTCAGCGTATGATTTTATCATCTCTGACGTGCTGAAGAAATACATACCTCGACGTCGGTTCTAGTCGGACGAGGTATTGCAAGAGTGGGTGCGGTTGTGGATCCACCAGTGGCTGATAGCTTTCTACGAAACAGGAATTGATGGTTCAAATGGCTATGAGCACTATGGGACTCAACTGCTGAGGTCATTAGTCCCCTAGAACTTAGAACTAGTTAAACCTAACTAACCTAAGGACATCACAAACATCCATGCCCGAGGCAGGAATCGAACCTGCGACCGTAGCGGTCTTGCGGTTCCAGACTGCAGCGCCTTTAACCGCACGGCCACTTCGGCCGGCAGGAATTGATTGCTTCGCCTCTAGTGAGATAAATGTCTTAAAGAGTGTGGTATTACTTATGAATGGGTTTCATTGGCCCGTTGTGGTGGGTGATCGGTTTTAATTTGACAACCCCTCATATGAATATGACCAATATACAAATAAAAAAGTAATCTTACGTCAGCTCCATGCTTTATTTCAGTTTATAAAACTTATGAAAATAGTGTAGCGACCAGTTCCACTAAAACCTTAAAGGCTGATACTGATCCTTCTAAATGTGGCCAGGGTCTGATTTAGTGGGTTCTTATTTCCCTTGATGGCCTGTGTTCTCCGGTAAGCACTGCAGAAAAACATCTGAAGGTTCTGCCATAAAGCAGCGCCGTACAGAAATTCTATTAGCGGGAGCAAGAAATAGTCAGTTAACATGTCTACGTTCTGCTCTAGGTTTCTAGAAGTCTGAAAGGCCTAAAAGTTAAATGATTTCGTAGATAATTATGGAGCTCGCGATATCGAGTAGTAGGAGAGCAGCTTTCATAGGTGGATATACTGTTTTCGTTTTGCATTTCAAAAGTCGATAGAAGGTGGTCCTTCGAGGTCAAGCAAATTACACTCCTGGAAATGGAAAAAAGAACACATTGACACCGGTGTGTCAGACCCACCATACTAGCTCCGGACACTGCGAGAGGGCTGTACAAGCAATGATCACACGCACGGCACAGCGGACACACCAGGAACCGCGGTGTTGGCCGTCGAATGGCGCTAGCTGCGCAGCATTTGTGCACCGCCGCCGTCAGTGTCAGCCAGTTTGCCGTGGCATACGGAGCTCCATCGCAGTCTTTAACACTGGTAGCATGCCGCGACAGCGTGGACGTGAACCGTATGTGCAGTTGACGGACTTTGAGCGAGGGCGTATGGTGGCATGCGGGAGGCCAGGTGGACGTACCGCCCAATTGCTCAACACGTGGGGCGTGAGGTCTCCACAGTACATCGATGTTGTCGCCAGTGGTCGGCGGAAGGTGCACGTGCCCGTCGACCTGGGACCGGACCGCAGCGACGCACGGATGCACGCCAAGACCGTAGGATCCTACGCAGTGCCGTAGGGGACCGCACCGCCACTTCCCAGCAAATTAGGGACACTGTTGCTCCTGGGGTATCGGCGAGGACCATTCGCAACCGTCTCCATGAAGCTGGGCTACGGTCCCGCACACCGTTAGGCCGTCTTCCGCTCACGCCCCAACATCGTGCAGCCCGCCTCCAGTGGTGTCGCGACAGGCGTGAATGGAGGGACGAATGGAGACGTGTCGTCTTCAGCGATGAGAGTCGCTTCTGCCTTGGTGCCAATGATGGTCGTATGCGTGTTTGGCGCCGTGCAGGTGAGCGCCACAATCAGGACTGCATACGACCGAGGCACACAGGGCCAACACCCGGCATCATGGTGTGGGGAGCGATCTCCTACACTGGCCGTACACCACTGGTGATCGTCGAGGGGACACTGAATAGTGCACTGTACATCCAAACCGTCATCGAACCCATCGTTCTACCATTCCTAGACCGGCAAGGGAACTTGCTGTTCCAACAGGACAATGCACGTCCGCATGTATCCCGTGCCACCCAACGTGCTCTAGAAGGTGTAAGTCAACTACCCTGGCCAGCAAGATCTCCGGATCTGTCCCCCATTGAGCATGTTTGGGACTGGATGAAGCGTCGTCCCACGCGGTCTGCACGTCCAGCACGAGCGCTGGTCCAACTGAGGCGCCAGGTGGAAATGGCATGGCAAGCCGTTCCACAGGACTACATGCAGCATCTCTACGATGGTCTCCATGGGAGAATAGCAGCCTGCATTGCTGCGAAAGGTGGATATACACTGTACTAGTGCCGACATTGTGCATGCTCTGTTGCCTGTGTCTATGTGCCTGTGGTTCTGTCAGTGTGATCATGTGATGTATCTGACCCCAGGAATGTGTCAATAAAGTTTCCCCTTCCTGGGACAATGAATTCACGGTGTTCTTATTTCAATTTCCAGGAGTGTACTTATTGCAACACGAAAGACTGATATCTGGCGTTCCCCAAGGTTGTGTTACAAGCCCTTTGCTGTTCCTAATCTACATAAAGGAATTTGGCGACTATCAGAGTAACCGTCTTAGGTTGTTTCCAGATGACGCTGTCGTTTATCTACCAGTAAAGTCATCAGAACGTTCAAAATAAATTGCAAAATGATTTAGAAAAGACGTACGTGTGGTGCGAAAATTGGCTGTTGACCCTAAATAACGAGAAGTGTGAGGTCATCCACATGAGTGCTAAACGTAATCAGTTAAATTTCGGTTACACGATACATCAGTCCAATCTAACGGCCGTAAATTCAACAAAATACCTAGTAATTACAATTACGAACACCTTACATTGGTAGGAACACATAGAAAATGTTGTGCGGAATGCTAACCAAAGACTGCGTTTTATTGCCAGCACACTTAAAAAAGGTAACAGATTTACTAAAGAGACTGCCTACATTACGCTTGTCCGTCCTCTTTTACAATATTGCTGCACGGTGTTGGAACCTTACCAGCTAGGAAGACGGAGTACGTCGAGAAAATTCAAAGAAGGGTAGCACATTTTGTATTATCGCGAAATAGAGAAGAGAGTGTCACAGAAATGATACAGGATTAATGGTTGAAATCATTAAAACCAATGTGTTTTTCGCCACGGCGGAATCTTCTCACCACATTTCCATCACCAACTTTATCCACAGAGTGAGAAAATATTTTGTTGACGCCGACATACATAGGGAGAAACGATCACCATAATAAAATAGGGGAAATCAGAGCTCGCACCGAAAGATATAGGCGTTCACTGTTTCGCACGCTGTACGAGATTGGAATAATAGAGACTTATTGTGAAGGTGGTTCGATGAACCCTCTGCCAGATACTTAAATGTAATTTGCAGAGTATCGATGTAGATGCGGATGTAGACAGAGTCGACGTGAGCTCTCTCGCGCGGGCCTGAAATTCTGCGCTGGTGCTTTCCTGTTTTTGTCGATTGTTGCAAGTTACTGAGGGAGGACTTGTTCAGTGAAAAGAGAAATCCATGAGCTAACTGGAAATGGTTCTGAATAAAACTGATTGTCCTAGCTAGGGTTAATTTTTGCTAATAAATTGCATTTGTTCCAGTTGAAATTTGTGATTTGTTTGTTAGTGTCCTACATTTTTACAAAAGTATTATCCAGATTGCACTTTTATTTGTGGAGAAGATAGTATAGATTGGCTGGAGAGACTGCAGTGACTGTTTGCGGTGCTCGTTTTCTAATTCAGTGGTCGGACCTGTGTGTCTTTTGAAGGTAGTAGGATTGCTACTGTGCACTGATTAGAAGTACACAAAAAGGGACGGTTTCAACACAGTCTGAGGGTCAAAGAGACTCAGGTGGTCCTTATTTAGCACGAATACAAATGTATTGCAGTTCTGAGAATAAATCAGGGGACGCCAATAAACGTTTCCGATTAAAACCGCAGAGCAGTGCGCCACGTACGCTTTCTATCGGCAATCGTACGTGGATTAAGGCTGCGACCGTCGATGTGACTCCGCGTAACTCTATTGATGCTCAGAGGTAGAGACGAAAGGATCGTTTCCACGTAAAAATTTCCTGCAAAACACTGAACTGACCTCCCCTTGGCCAGGTTCAGCATAACGCTCACTTTGAATGGAAAGACTAATGGCGTAGTCCTGGAGCTAATAGAATATAGTTTCCTCATAGCGCTACACACAAACGCAGAGTGAAACGTGACTGTTTAACGGTAGCACATGAGCTCACCATTTCCAATACTATATGAATCCGTGGTGTCTGTTCTTTCGGATATGGTGGTGGATTTATTGCCCTTCGTCGCCACTCATACCGCATAAGTCTCTGTATTTCCATCTTTTCAAAGATTTTGCGAGACTCAGCTGTCCGCTACAGGACGTCAAATCAAACACCTTTGAGCAGTCCAATTTCCCACATTTATTTTATTTGGCTACCAGTTTCGGCGATTTACTACGCCATCTTCAGGCCCCTGACCGACGAGTAGGAAGATTCCACCTCGGTCCTCGTCAGTTGGCAGTTGATGTTTGAAGTGATCGTTATAGCAAGCAGAAATCTACGGATACCAGTATTTGAATGCTGGCTCCTATTTCGACCAGAACCGAAGTGGAATCTTCCTGCATGTGGGTTAGGGGCATGAAGATGGCGTAGTAAATCGCCGAAACTGGTAGCCAAATACAATGTGTAAGTAGGCTGTTTAGGTTTTTTTATTGGTAACGCCACCTCTGTATGAAAATCACTGGCTGTGCTGTGTGCAGTCTGTGGCTAGTTTGCATTGTTGTCTGCCATTGTAGTGTTGGGCAGCGGCAGCTGGATGTGAACAGCGCGTAGCGTTGCGCAGTTGGAGGTGAGCCGCCAGCAGTGGTGGATGTGGGGAGAGAGATGGCGGAGGTTTGTAATTTGTCATGAACTGCTATATTTATATATGATGATATGAAGGTAAATACATTGTTCGTTCTCTATTAATATCTTTTATTTGCTAACTATCCCTATCAGTAGTTAGTGCCTTCCATAGTTTGAATCTTTTATTTAGCTGGCAGTAGTGGCGCTCGCTGTATTGCAGTAGCTTGAGCAGCGAAGATTTTTGTGAGGCAAGTGATTTGTGAAAGGTATAGTTTAATGTTAGTCAGGGCCATTCTTTAGTAGGGAATTTTGAAAGTCAGATTGCGTTGCGCTAAAAACATTGTGTGTCAGTTTAAGCACAGTCGTGTATAATTGTTCAAAGGGGACGTTTCAAATGAATTTGGAAAATTAGACGGCTGGAAGGTCTTTGATTTGACATCCGATAGCGCGTAAAATCCTGATACAGCTAACATCAACATTTCTACCTCCTTTTCCTTCGTCCCCTCTCTGCCTTCAGTTTACATAATATGTAACACAGCTGAGGATTCCGCGTGGTGTCTGATCTTTCAGACGTGTCCGAAAGAACCCGCACCACGCATTCATATAAATGATTTGCCTCAATGGACAATGAATCCACCACTTCCAGTGCGGATGCACAGTTACGTTCGATCTCCTGTGGGAGTATCAAAGAAGCGAGTATTAAAGTCATGGACGGGGGCTGCAGATAGGTGGCGCTAGGTGAGAACGCAGGTAACGCAGGAGACGTGACCAGATAGACAGTACAATTGCGATAAACACTGGTCCGGTTGGCGCAGTGGTTAATGCAACTGCACGCTAAGTGGAAGATTCCGGCTTCAAATCCAGGTCTTCCACACATTTTCACTTGTCGTTGATTTTTGCATAAAGTCCTAATGCAGCCAACATCATAATTTCCATCTATTTCCTTTCCTTTCTCCCCCCTCCACCTCCAATTTACATAATTCATGTATTGTTGCTCGATGACAGTACCGCAACTGCCTGCCAAAGTCTAAATGTGTACGAAGCTACCACTAGTATAATGGAAGTTACATCCTGATCTCTTAACTAATATTCTACCATCCTATTCCTTCTTCTTGTCAGTGTTTTCCATATATTCTTTTCCTTGCTGATTCAACAGAGAACCTCCTCATTCCTTACCTTATCAGTCCACCTAATTTTCAACATTCTTCTGTAGCATCACATTTCAAATGCCACGTTACCTGCCATTGAACGCTGTGCTGCGAACGTATATTCTCAGAAATGTCTTCCACAAAATAAGACCTACGTTTGGTAGTAATAGACTTCTCTTGGTCAGGAATGCCCTTTTTTCCATTGCGCATCTGCATCTTATATCCTTCTTGCTCTGTCCGCCATGGGTTATTTTGCTGCCTATGAGCCGGCCGAGGTGGCCGAGCGGTTCTAGGCGTTACAGTCTGGAATCGCGCGACCGCTACGGTCGCAGGTTCGAATCCTGCCTCGGGCATGGATGTGTGTGATGTCCTTAGGTTAGTTAGGTTTAAGTAGTTCTAAGTTCTAGGGGACTGATGACCTTAGAAGTTAAGTCCCATAGTGCTCAGAGCCTTTTTTTTTTTTTTTTTGCTGCCTATGTAGCAGAATTCCTTAACTTCATCTAATTCGCGATCACCAGTCCTGATGTCCAGTTTCTAACAGTTCTCATTTCGGCTACTTCTCATTACTTTCGTCTTTATTGGATTTATCTCATTCCATATTCTGCACTCATTAGATTGTTCATTCCATTCACCAAAACCTTTCATTCTCCTTCACTGAAGACGGCAATGCCATCAGCGAATCTTTTTCATTGATATCCTTTCACCTTCCATTCTAATTCCACTACCGAACCTTTCTTTTAATTCCGTCATTGCTTCTTGCAACCCAGAGTTTCTTCGCAGTTACCTTGTTTGTACGAACGGTATTCTCTCCAACTTCTATGACTGCGATTTTAAGAGATGCCCATTTGTCTTCGAATTAGCTGCATGCTGAGCTGTTTCTTATTGCCTTATCTATATCCTCAGAGAACTTTAAGCGTACCTCTTCATTCCTTAGTACTTCGGTATCCCACTTCATTGCGCAGTGATTCTTCCTCACAAGTATCTTAAACTTCAGCCTGCTCTTCATTACTCCAAACTGTGATCTGAGTATACATCTGCTCTTGCGCACGCCTTACAATCCAGTACCTGATCTCTACATGATCATGATGCAGTCTAACTGAAAACTTCCAGTATATTACGCCTTTTTCCAAGTGAACCTCGTGTTTTCCTGATTCTTGATTACGCTATTTGAAGCTACTAGCTGAAATTTATTATAGAACACAACTAAAATTTTTCCTCTCCCATTCCTGCTACAAACGCCACTTTAAGCCAAAATTATTTTTCAGTTTGTTCCACTTTGATCTACACTGACCAGTAACATTAATGTGATCGACTGTCAAAAGCTTGAATAATCAGCAGACGTGCAGGAAGAATATCAGTGAGGTTCGGGAAAGCACTGCCAGGGATGTGGAGCTAAGCCACCTACCGGGTCGTGGACAATTGCGCTTTGTTTCTCCGTTGATGAAGTCCCAATCAAGATGCTGCAGTAGATTCTCACCGGGGTTATATCTGGGGACTTTGGTGGGCAGCGATTTACGGTAAACTCAAACTCGTGCTCGCTGAATCACGCATGCACTCTTGAGTGCTGTGTCACATTTCGCTTTGTCCTGCTGGAAGACGCCATCTTACCGAACAAAAATTAACAGCATGTAGGGGTGCACATTAAAGACACAGGACATGTGGCCTGTAATTCGAAAACTGTCATGATGGTCTCTCTATTGACAAAATATTCCGAAATAGCCCCCACACCGATTTCAGGGAGAGGACTGCAAAAAGGAGGTGACCATGACAAAATCACTGAATAACCAACGAAAGGATAACGTTCTAAGACTAGGGGTATGTCGGAACGGAAGCTAGAAAATCTGAAAATCGAAATTCTAAGGTTCAATCTAGATGCAGTGTTGTTAGTGAGGTGAAATGGAAAGAAGACAAGAATTTCCGGTTACATGAATATAGCGTAAGATCAACAGTTGCAGAAAATGGTATGAGCAGGATTCGTTATGAATAGGACAAGAGCGCAGATAGCGTGTTACTGTGAACATTTCAGGGATAGGGTTACCCTCATCAGAATCGACAGCAAACCATCACCGACAACGATTGGTCAGATATCCATGCCGACGTCGCAAGTGGAAGAAGAAGATTTAGAAACAGTATATGAGGACACTAAACGGTGTTTTATTACGTAATGGGAAATGAAACACTATTAGTAACAGCGGATTGGAGAGAAACTGTAGGGGAAGAGGTAGAAGAAAGGGTTACTGGACAATATAGTTTTAGGTCATGGAATGAGAGAGCAGAAAGACTAATGGAGTTTTGCAATTTTTTTTTTTTTTTTTTTTTTTTCATCAGTCTACTGACTGGTTTGATGCGGCCCGCCACCAATTCCTTTCCTGTGCTAACCTCTTCATCTCAGAGTAGCACTTGCAACCTACGTCCTCAATTATTTGCTTGACGTATTCCAATCTCTGTCTTCTTCTACAGTTTTTGCCCTCTACAGCTCCCACTAGTACCATGGAAGTCATTCCCTCATGTCTTAGCAGATGTCCTATCATCCTGTCCCTTCTCCTTATCAGTGTTTTCCACATATTCCTTTCCTCTCCGATTCTACGTAGAACCTCCTCATTCCTTACCTTATCAGTCCACCTAATTTTCAACATTCGCCTATAGCACCACATCTCAAATGCTTCGATTCTCTTCTGTTCCGGTTTCCCCACAGTCCATGTTTCACTACCATACAATGCTGTACTCCAGACGTACATCCTCAGAAATTTCTTCCTCAAATTAAGGCCGGTATTTGATATTAGTAGACTTCTCTTGGCCAGAAATGCCTTTTTTGCCATAGCGAGTCTGCTTTTGATGTCCTCCTTGCTCCGTCCGTCATTGGTTATTTTACTGCCTACGTAGCAGAATTCCTTAACTTCATTGACTTCGTGACCGTCAATCCTGATGTTAAGTTTCTCGCTGTTCTCATTTCTACTACTTCTCATTACCTTCGTCTTTCTCCGATTTACTCTCAAACCATACTGTGTACTCATTAGACTGTTCATTCCGTTCAGCTGATCATTTAATTTTTCTTCACTTTCACTCAGGATAGCAATGTCATCAGCGAATCGTATCATTGATATCCTTTCACCTTGTATTTTAATTCCACTCCTCAACCTTTCTTTTATTTCCATCATTGCTTCCTCGATGTACAGATTGAAGAGTAGAGGCGAAAGGCTACAGCCTTGTCTTACACCCTTCTTAATACGAGCACTTCGTTCTTGATCGTCCCCTCTTATTATTCCGTCTTGGTTGTTGTACATATTGTATATGACCCGTCTCTCCCTATAGCCTACCCCTACTTTTTTCAGAATCTCGAACAGCTTGCACCATTTTATATTGTCGAACGCTTTTTCCAGGTCGACAAATCCTATGAAAGTGTCTTGATTTTTCTTTAGCCTTGCTTCCATTATTAGCCGTAACGTCAGAATTACCTCTCTCGTCCCTTTACTTTTCCTAAAGCCAAACTGATCGTCACCTAGCGCATTCTCAATTTTCTTTTCCATTCTTCTGTATATTATTCTTGTAAGCAGCTTCGATACATGAGCTGTTAAGCTGATTGTGAGATAATTCTCGCACTTGTCAGCTCTTGCCGTCTTCGGAATTGTGTGGATGATGCTTTTCCGAAAGTCAGATGGTATGTCGCCAGACTCATATATTCTACACACCAACGTGAATAGTCGTTTTGTTGCCAGTTCCCCCAATGATTTTAGAAATTCTGATGGAGTGTTATCCATCCCTTCTACCTTATTTGACCGTAAGTCCTCCAAAGCTGATTCCGATTCTAATACTGGATCCCCTATCTCTTCTAAATCGACTCTTGTTTCTTCTTCTATCACATCAGACAAATCTTCACCCTCATAGAGGCTTTCAATGTATTCTTTCCACCTATCTGCTCTCTCCTCTGCATTTAACAATGGAATTCCCGTTGCACTCTTAATGTTACCACCGTTGCTTTTAATGTCACCAAACGTTGTTTTGACTTTCCTCTATGCTGAGTCTGTCCTTCCGATAGTCATATCTTTTTCGATGTCTTCACATTTTTCCTGCAGCCATTTCGTCTTAGATTCCCTGCACTTCCTATTTATTTCATTCCTCAGCGACTTTTATTTCTGTATTCCTGATTTTCCCGGAACATGTTTGTACTTCCTCCTTTCATCAATCAACTGAAGTATTTCTTCTGTTACCCATGGTTTCTTCGCAGCTACCTTCTTTGTACCTATGTTTTCCTTCCCAACTTCTGTGATGGCCCTTTTTAGAGACGTCCATTCCTCTTCAACTGTACTGCCTACTGCGCTATTCCTTATTGCTGTATCTATATCATTAGAGAACTTCAAACGTATCTCGTCATTCCTTAGTACTTCCGTATCCCACTTCTTTGCGTATTGATTCTTCCTGACTAATGTCTTGAACTTCAGCCTACTCTTCATCACTACTATATTGTGATCTGAGTCTATATCTGCTCCTGGGTACGCCTTACAATCCAGTATCTGATTTCGGAATCTCTGTCTGACCATGATGTAATCTAATTGAAATCTTCCCGTATCTCCCGGCCTTTTCCAAGTATACCTCCTCTTGTGATTCTTGAACAGGGTATTCGCTATTAATAGCTGAAACGTGTTACAGAACTCAATTAGTCTTTCTCCTCTTTCATTCCTTGTCCCAAGCCCATATTCTCCTGTAACCTTTTCTTCTACTCCTTCCCCTACAACTGCATTCCAGTCGCCCCTGACTATTAGATTTTCGTCCCCCTTTACATACTGCATTACCCTTTCAATATCTTTATACACTTTCTCTATCCGTTCATCTTCAGCTTACGACGTCGGCATGTATACCTGAACTATCGTTGTCGGTGTTGGTCTGCTGTCGATTCTGATTAGAACAACCCGGTCACTGAACTGTTCACAGTAACACACCCTCTGCCCTACCTTCCTATTCATAACGAATCCTACACCTGTTATACCATTTTCTGCTGCTGTTGATATTACCCGATACTCATCTGACCAGAAATCCTTGTCTTCCTTCCACTTCACTTCACTGACCCCTACTATATCTAGATTGAGCCTTTGCATTTCCCTTTTCAGATTTTCTAGTTTCCCTACCACGTTCAAGCTTCTGACATTCCACGCCCCGACTCGTAGAACGTTATCCTTTCGTTGATTATTCAATCTTTTTCTCATGGTAACCTCCCCCTTGGCAGTCCCCTCCCGGAGATCCGAATGGGGGACTATTCCGGAATCTTTTGCCAATAGAGAGATCATCATGACACTTCTTCAATTACAGGCCACATGTCCTGTGGATACACGTTACGTGTCTTTAATGCAGTGGTTTCCATTGCCTTCTGCATCCGCATGTCGTTGATCATTGCTGATTCTTCTGCCTTTAGGGGCAATTTCCCACCCCTAGGACAAGAGAGTGCCCTGAACCTCTATCCGCTCCTCCGCCCTCTTTGACAAGGCCGTTTCCCATCACCCAGGTTCCCAGAACTGCTGAAGAGAGACGTTGACTGTGGATATTGTATCACAGACACAGTCCCTTTGACTGTTCGGAGATGTCAGTAAACCCGCCCAAAGATGTAAACAACCACGCTTGAGCTGCGCCTATTAGACGGAGGGCGTCCTACAACTAATTAGTTCCAGTCATTCCACCAGGAAGGAGGTACACGGTTCGTGTTGTCTGTAGTGAAACCATACACAGACGGTTAATACCACCGTTCGATCTCGCCCGCATTGTTACTTTGTGCCTAGAAGGGGTCTCAACAACCGAAGCCTCCAGGCGTTTCTGAGTGAACCAAAGCGATGTTTTTTGGACATGGAGGTGATACAGAGAGACAGGAACTGTCGACAACATGCCTCGCTCAGGTCGGCCAACGCACTGTATGACGGCTACCTACGGATTATGGCTCGGAGGAACCCTGACAGCAACGCCAACATGTTGAATAACACTTTTCGTGCAGCCACAGGACGTCGTGTTACTACTCAGACTGTGCGCAATAGGCTGCATGATGGTCAACTTCACTCCCGACGTCCATGGCGAGGTCCATCTTCGCAACCACGACACCATGCAGCGGCGGGACAGGTGGGCCCAACAACATGCCGAATGGACCGCTCAGGACTGGCATCATGTTCTCTTCACCGATGAGTGTCGCATGCGCCTTCACCCAGACAATCGTCGGAGACATGTTTGGAGGCAACCCGGTCAGGCTAAACGCCTTAGACACAGTGTCCAGCGAGTGCAGCAAGGTGGAGGTTCACTGATGTTTTGGGGTGGCATTATGTGAGTGTGTGAGGGGGGGGGGCGATGTACACCTCTGGTGAAAGGCGCTGAAATGGCTGTACGATACGTGAATGCCATCCTCCGACCGACAGTGCAACCATATTGGCAGCATATTGGTGAGGCGTCTCGATGGATGACGTAATCCACCAACCACTCCGTTGAGGAGTGGGACAATCTGGACCAACAGTGCCTTGATGAACTTGTAGATAGTATGCCAAGAAGAATGCAGGCATGCATCAATGCAGGAGGACGTGCTACTGGGTATCAGAGGTACCGGTGTGTGCAGCAGTCTGGACCACCACCTCTGAAGGTCTCGTGTTTAGTGTTACGACATGCAATGTGTGTTTTTCATGAGCGATAAAAAAGGGTGGAAATGAGGTTTATAATAATCTCCCTTTCAATTTTCTGTACAGGTTCCGGAACTCGCGGAACCGAGTAGATGCAAAACTTTTTTTGATATGTGTATTTCAGATAATAATAGCGAATACTTGTAAAAGGGCGAGAGACACGGAAGGTTCCCGTTAGATTACATCATTGTCAGGCAATGATTCGATAATAAGAAACTGGATTTTAAGGTGTACCCAGGAGTAGACTCAGATCAGAATTTAATAATTATGAAGAGTGGGCTGAAGTTTAAGAGACTAGTAAGCTGGAAACAATTCACAAAAAATGTGATTCGGAAGTGCTAAGGAATGAAGAGTTATGTTTGAAGTTTTCTAAGTTCTGCGATAATAAATAGCTCACGAGGCAGCTCAATATAAGGGGAATGGACATATCTAAAACTACCAATCATAGACGTAAGAAATAAAAATATGGGTAAAAGAAACGATGGCCGACAGAAGAGACACTTCGGATGGCCGATGAAAAAGGGAAGTACAGAAATGTTCAGGGAAACTCAGGAACACAGAAATACATGTTACTTTGGAAAGAAACAAACAGGAAGCACAGAAAAGCTAAAGCAAAATGGGTGCAAGAAGAATGTGAAGAAATCGGAAAAGAAAAGACTATCGGAAGGACTTACTCAACATAGAGAAAAGTCAAAGCACATGCTGATGAAATTAAAAGGAAGGGTGGTAACTTCAAGAGTGAAATGGAAATTCCTCTCTTAAATGCAGAGGAGGGAGCGGATAGGTGCCAAAGACAGTTGAAGGCCTCTATGAGTGGTAGTATCAGAGCTAGAATTTAAAACATCTTTGGAAGACTTAAGATCAAATAAGGCAGAAGTGATTGATAACATTCCATCAGAGTTTGTAAAATCATTGGGAAAGTGGTAACAATATGACTATTTACGTTGGTGTTTAGAATGTATGAGACACATAGTATCTGACTTCCAGAAAAATATCATCGACACAATTCCGAAGACTGCAAGAACTGACAATGCGAGAAGTATCGCGCAATTACCTTAACAGCTCATGCATCCAAGTAGCGGTAAAAATAATACAAGGAGGAATGTTAGATGACGATCACTTTCGATTTAGTAAGGCTAATGGCACCAGAGAGATAGATCTGACGCGCTTGATAATAGAAGCAAGAGTGAGGTAAAATCTAGATAGATTTGTTGGACTTGTCGACCTGGAAAAAGCGTTCCAAATTCTGAGAAAAATAGGGGTAAGCTATAGGGAGAGACGGGTATTATACAGAGCCAAGAGAAAATAATAAGAGTGGAAGAACAAGAACGAAGTGTTCGGATTCAAAAGGGTGTAAGACAGGAATGTAGTCTTTCTCCTACTGCTCAGTCTACACCTCGGGAGTCAGTGAGGGAAATAAATGAAAGACTCAAGAATTAAACTAAAATTTGGGGTGAAAGGATATCAATGATATTAGTTGATGACATTGCTGCCCTCAGCGAAAGGGAAAAAGAATTACAGGATCTGTTGAATGGAATGAACAACATAATGAGTACAGAATGTGGACTGGGAAAAATCAAAGAAGGACGAAAGTAATGAGAAGTAGCAGAAATGAGAGCAGCCAGAAATTTAACATCAGGGCTGATCGTCACAAGTAGGTGAATTTAAGGAATTCTGTTACCCAGTAGAATAACCCATGACGGACGGAGCAAGGAAAGCATAAAAGCAGACTAGCACTGGCAAAAGGGGCATACTTGGCCAAGAGGAGTCTACTAGTATCAAACATAGACCTTAATTTGAGGAAGAAATCTTTTCTGAGAGTGTACATTTGGAGCACAGCGTCGCATGGCAGTGAAACATGGACTGTGGGAAAACTGGTACTGAAGAAAAGCCGAACATTTGAGATGTGTGCTACAGAAGAATGTTAAACATTAAGTGGATTGACAAGGCAGGGCATGAGGAGGTTTCCCGCAGAATCGGCGAGGAATTGAACATTTGGAAAACACTGACAGGAAGAAGGAAGGATGATAAGACTTTGTTAATATACAACGGAATAAGTTTCATGGTGCTAAGAAGAGCTGTAAATTGTTGAAGCTGTGGAGGAAGACAGACTGGAATACATCCAACAAATATTTGAAGACGAAGATTGCAGATATTACCCTCAGATGAAGGGATTGTTACAGGGGAGTAATTCCTGGCAGGCCGCATCAAACCAGTCAGATGATAGAGAAAAGCGTTCGGATGTGGTACCAAGGATTGATACATACTTGCATTGGTCCATTGTGCCTTCCGGATTAAGGACGTCATCCAAGAAAACATTCCACAGATTTTAATGCTCCCTCGTGCATCGTGGACCTCTCCGACGATTGTTGCAGGCTTGTGGCTTTCTGTCAGATGGAGCATACAATGTGATTCATTTGCGAAAACTACCTGTCTTCACTCAGTAAACGACCAGTTTGAGTACCGGCGTGAATATTCCAGCTTTCGTTGCCGACGATCAACAGTGACCATTGGTGCATGAACCAGGTTACTATTGCGGACACATAATGTACTGTGGTTAGCCCCCTGGTTCTTCTGGGTGGCCAGCTGCTCAACTGTTGCTTATCTACTGGCTCATACACACCTCCGCAGCCATCATTCACCACTGTCATCTATGGCCCGTGGTGCACCATAATTCGGCGCCGGTTTTCGATAGCACCGTTTTTCCACGCACGGTATAATTTAAGCACAACGGCAAACGAAGAGTTCATAAATGATTCCATCCTTAGTTCGAAAGCTAATGATTACGCACTTTTGGACGTCACATAAATGGTTCCAATTCCGCATTACAGTAAAGACTGCATCTTTTTCTCGTCCGCCTAGCACGCAGAATATACCCACCAGTGCTAGTGTTGGCACCAACCGCCTGCAAGTGATTGTTACATATTGATGTCGAGCGTAGGCAGAGCTGACATTAGTCTACATGTTTTTGTTGTGGCTTACTGGACATCTTATAGCTAGGCACCGTCATAATTACTGTAACTGCTACTCTACAGTCGCGTCTCTTAAAAGAAATTTGGCAGTTAAGTACTGCACGAAAGGGGGGCATGCGACATCTGCCCAGACCAAATACCAACTAATCCTCTTTATGCCAACGGCCTTGTTAAAGAGCGCGAAGGTGCGAACAGAGGTTCGGGACACTATCTTGCTGTAGGGTTAGAAAACTGCCCCTAAAATTCGGAAGAAATAGCTGTGAACAACTCCATGAGGATGCAGAGGACAATAGAAGTCACTGCCTTAAGGATACATATTGTGCATCCATAGTACATGTGGACGCATGACAAAAAGATTGAATAACCAACGAAAGGATATCGTTCTACGAGTCAGTGATGGAATATCAGAAGTTCAAACGCGGTAGGAAAGCTAGTAAATCTAAAAAGGAAAATGTTGGCACTCAATCTAGCTATGGTGGTGGTCAGTGAAGTGAAATGGAAAAAAGATAAGGGTTACTGGTCAGACAAGTATAGGGTAATGTCAACAGCATCAGAAGCTGGTGTAACGGGAGTAGGATTCATTATGAATACGAAGAAAGGGCAGAGAGTTAGTTATTGTGAAAAGGTCAGTGAAAAGGGTGTCCTCATCAAAATCCATAGCAATCGAACACCGACACCGATAGTTCGGGTATACATGACGAACGTCGCTAGCACAAGCTGACGACACATAGAAAGTATGTGAAGATAATGAACGGGTAATTCGGTACGTAAAGGGAGACGAAAATCATGGTGAATTGGAATGCGGCTGTAGGGGAAGGAGTAGAAGAAAGGATAACTGGAGAATAAGGATGAGAGAGGAGAAAGACTAATGGAGTTCTACAATAAATTTCAACTAGTACTAAAGAATACTCTCTCCAAGAATCCTAAGAGCTAGATGTAAACCTGGAGAAGGGTGGGAGGTACGAGAAGGTTCCAGTTGGGTTACATCAGGCCCAGCCAGCGATTCCGATATCAGATATAGACTCATATCACAATTTAGTAATGAAGAAAGTGTAGGCTTAAGTTCGAGAGGTCACTCAAAATGAATCAATGCGCAAAGAAGTAGTGGGATACGGAGGTATTAAGGAATGATAAGATACGCTTGAACTTCTCTGAGGCTTCAGACACTGCGATAGTGAATGGCTCAATAGGCAGTTCAGTTGAAGAGCAACAGACTTCTCTAAACAGCGCAATCACCGAAGTTGTAAAGGAAAACACTGGTACAAGGAAGCTAACTGCGAAGAAACCCTGGTTAACAGAAGAAATATTTCAGCTGATTGACTAAAGACAGAAGTCCAAAGAAATTAGAAAAAATCACGAAAACAGAAACACGGTTAGCTTAATAATGAAATAAATAGGACATGCGGGGCTGGTTGAAAAAGTGAAGAAATAGAAAAAGAAATGATTGTCAAAAGGACTGCCTCAGCATAAAGTCAAAGCAAACTTTGGTGAAATTAAAAGCAACTACGATAAGTGTCCAATAGGAATTTCACGGTTAAATGCAGAAGAGAGAGCGCATAGGTGCAAAGAGTAAATGTAAGACCTCTACCAGCGAGAGGGATTGTCTGTTGACGTGACACAAGAAGGAACAGGAGTCGATAGGGCAGAGATAGGAGATCGAGTATTAAAAACTGAGTTTAAATTATCTTTGTATGGCTTAATATTGAATGCGGTTTAACGGCCCATGCATCGAAGCTGCGACGAGAATAATATACAGACAATGGAAAAGGAAGTTGAGGATGTGTTACGTGACGATCTGTTAGGCTTTACGAAATATAAAGCCACCAGAGAGGCAGTTCTGACATTGTGATTGGTAATGGAAGGAGGACGAAGAAAATTAAAGACACGGTCACGTGGTCCGTTTACCTAGGAAAAGCGTTCTACAATGTAAAAAGATATTCGAAATTCGGAGACCTATAGGGATAAGCTATACAATATGTACAAGAACCAAGAGGAAACAATAAGACTGGGAGACCGTGAACAAAGTGGTCGGATTAAAAAGTGTGTGAGACACACTTCGCCCTTACTGTTCACTCTATACATCGAGGTAGCAATGACGGATATAAAACAAATATTCAAGGGTTTAATTGAAATTCCAAGTGAAAGTATATCAATTATACGATTTGTTGAAGGCATGAAGACATCACAATCCTCAGTGAAAGTGAAGATAAAGTACAGGATCTATTGAGAGGAATGAACTGTCTAATGAGTACAGAATATTAACTGAGAGCAAATCGAAGAAAGAAGAATGTTATGAGAGGTAGCAGGAGTGAGAAAAGCAAGAAACATAACATAAGAATTGGATATCGTGAAGAAGACGAATTTACCAACCTGAGGATGTGTGGTACAGTTAACTGATTCCCCCTTCCCTGTTCCACCCACGAATGGCGCGTGTGGAGGACGGTTGTCAGTAAGTCTGCATTAGCTCCAAGTTATCGAACTCACTTGGCGAGAAATGTGTGGACGACTATTCCCACCACATGTTCAGTTTTCAATAGCGAACCTCTCCGTGATGCACAGCGCCTCTCTTGTAGCTTCTACCACTGAAGTTAGTTGAAAATTTCTGTAAAGTTCTCGCATAGTCTAACTAAACGATCCGCTAACGAAACGCACCGGTCTTCCTAGGAACTTCTCTATCTCTTCTACCAGTCGTACCTGGCAACGGACCCAGAGTTATAAACAGTACTCATGAATCGGTTGAACAAGTAATTTGTACGCCATTTCTTTAGTGGATTAATTACGTCCCCTTATTCATGTGAATCTATCTGGCATCTGTTTTTCCTACTATATGTTTCATATTGTCATTCCACTGAAGACCGCTCCAGACAGATACTCCTAGATATTTTACGTTAGATACCTTTTACAGCAATGTGTCATCAATTCCGTTGATGTACGGTAGTGGATTTCATTTCCAATGGCGCGCAATACGAAACATTTATTTACGAACCGGGTCAACCGCCATTCGCTGCACCATACATCAGTTCAATGGGTGTCCTCCCGCATACACACTGACTGAAAAAACATCGCAGCACCACAAAGTAATTAATTTCTAGTAATGAAATTTCGGGAATATACTTGTCTAGGAAATGTATTTAAGTGATCAATATTGTAAGATCACTGGTAAGGGTGAGATAAGCAATTGCAAATGTGAAATGTTGGTATATTAATAACTAGTGTACACGCCAGAATGTTGAATGCAAGCGTGCAAACGTGCTTGCATTGTGTCAGTTTGTGGGATTGAGTTCCATGCCTGTTGCACTTTTGTCGGTCAATACAGGAACGGTTAATGCTGTTTGTGGAAGACGTTGGAGTTCTCGTCCGATGATGTACTATATGCATTTGATTGATAACAGACCTGGTGATCGAGCAGGCCAAGGCAATATGTTTACACTCTGGGAAGCATGTAGGGTTAAAACAACGGTATGTGAACGAGCATTATCCTGTTGGAAAATATTCCTTAAATAGTGTTCATGAACGGCAATGCAACAGGTAACATTACTAGACTGAAGTATAAATTGGCAGTCAGTGTGCGTGGGGTAACCACGATAGCGTTCTTGCTGTCACACAAAATCGCACCCCAGGCAAGAGTTCCAGGTGTAGGTGCCATGTGTCTAGCTCACAGACATGATGCTATCAGGTCCTCAACTGGCTTCCTTCTAACCAACACCAACTTGCACCGAGGCAGAACCGACTTTCATCAGAGAACACAACAATCCTCCACCCCGCCCTCCAGTGACCTCTCGCATGACACCTCTGAAGTCGCAATGGCCATGGTTTGGGGTCACCCTAATGCAAGCTACAAGGGATCTGGCTGGAGCTCTCCACGAAGTAATCGACTGGTAACAGTTCATTGTGTCAGTGGTGTGCCAGCAGTGCTCAAATTACTGCTGCAGATGCACTACGATGAGCCAGAGCCATACGCTGAACACGACCTCATTCAAACTCAGCGAACTGTTGATAGTGGTGTCTTTGTCGCTTTGATGGCGTTCTTGGCTAACATCAACTCAACACGTCCGATCTCAAAGGCAACTAACGCTGACGACCGCTACAACACACATTTAAAGCAAATCCTGTTTCCATCATGCTACTAGCACCACTCTTACGTGACTGAAGTGAAATTTGAATATTCACCATGGTACGGATGTAAAAATTCGCCAGCCAATTTTCGGTTATGTCGTAAAACTCCTTCTTGGTGTTACGAATTTTTTCCAGGCAGTGTATTTACTGTCTTCTGACTTTGGTACCTTCTTACAGACAACCGCTCATCTGCGGACAGTCCTAAAGAGCTTCTGACGCCTTTTGCTAGATCATTTATACACGTTGTAAACAGTACCGGCCCTACCACACTTCGGTTAACCCCGAAATTACATTTACATCTGTCGGTTTTTTCTTCAGTTAAGAACGAATTCAGTCGCAAATATGGTCCGATACGCGTTAACAAACAATTTCCACTAAATGGCAGTACGGGACGGTGTTAAGTGGCTTCTTAAAGTCGAAAACACAGCGTACACGTGAGCACCAATATCTGCTGTGCTGTCATGGAGGAACAGAGTGAGCTGAGATTCGCAAGATGTTTGTGGAACCGTTATTTGTTTCTGTAGATGAAATATTCGCTCTCCAAAACCGTCCTAATATACACTCCTGGAAATTGAAATAAGAACACCGTGAATTCATTGTCCCAGGAAGGGGAAACTTTATTGACACATTCCTGGGGTCAGATACATCACATGACCACACTGACAGACCCACAGGCACATAGACACAGGCAACAGAGCATGCACAATGTCGGCACTAGTACAGTGTATATCCACCTTTCGCAGCAATGCAGGCTGCTATTCTCCCATGGAGACGATCGTAGAGATGCTGGATGTAGTCCTGTGGAACGGCTTGCCATGCCATTTCCACCTGGCGCCTCAGTTGGACCAGCGTTCGTGCTGGACGTGCAGACCGCGTGAGACGACGCTTCATCCAGTCCCAAACATGCTCAATGGGGAACAGATCCGGAGATCTTGCTGGCCAGGGTAGTTGACTTACACCTTCTAGAGCACGTTGGGTGGCACGGGATACATGCGGACGTGCATTGTCCTGTTGGAACAGCAAGTTCCCTTGCCGGTCTAGGAATGGTAGAACGATGGGTTCGATGACGGTTTGGATGTACCGTGCACTATTCAGTGTCCCCTCGACGATCACCAGTGGTGTACGGCCAGTGTAGGAGATCGCTCCCCACACCATGATGCCGGGTGTTGGCCCTGTGTGCCTCGGTCGTATGCCGTCCTGATTGTGGCGCTCACCTGCACGGCGCCAAACACGCATACGACCATCATTGGCACCAAGGCAGAAGCGACTCTCATCGCTGAAGACGACACGTCCCCATTCGTCCCTCCATTCGCGCCTGTCGCGACACCACTGGAGGCGGGCTGCACGATGTTGGGGCGTGAGCGGAAGACGGCCTAACGGTGTGCGGGACCGTAGCCCAGCTTCATGGAGACGGTTGCGAATGGTCCTCGCCGATACCCCAGGAGCAACAGTGTCCCTAATTTGCTGGGAAGTGGCGGTGCGGTCCCCTACGGCACTGCGTAGGATCCTACGGTCTTGGCGTGCATCCGTGCGTCGCTGCGGTCCGGTCCCAGGTCGACGGGCACGTGCATCTTCCGCCGACCACTGGCGACAACATCGATGTACTGTGGAGACCTCACGCCCCACGTGTTGAGCAATTCGGCGGTACGTCCACCCGGCCTCCCGCATGCCCACTGTACGCCCTCGCTCAAAGTCCGTCAACTGCACATACGGTTCACGTCCACGCTGTCGCGGCATGCTACCAGTGTTAAAGACTGCGATGGAGCTCCGTATGCCACGGCAAACTGGCTGACACTGACGGCGGCGGTGCACAAATGCTGCGCAGCTAGCGCCATTCGACAGCCAACACCGCGGTTCCTGGTGTGTCCGCTGTGCCGTGCGTGTGATCATTGCTTGTACAGCCCTCTCGCAGTGTCCGGAGCAAGTATGGTGGGTCTGACACACCGGTGTCAATGTGTTCTTTTTTCCATTTCCAGGAGTGTATTAGCATAAAACATTTTCTCTAATTCTACAACAGTCTGACGTCAACGAACGGACAGAGAGAGAAGGTGGAGGTGGAAATGGACAAAGTGGGGGGGAGAAAACGTTGGATAGAGGCGGGAGGACGAGGGGGACAGAGCAAGGGCGAGGAGGAGATGGACAGAGAGAGGGGAAGCGAAGACATAGACAGAGAAAGTGAAGAGGAGGAGATAGGCAGCATGAGGGAGTAGATGCAATGTGACAGGGAAGGAACAGAGAGAGGGAGCAAGAAATGAAAGAGGGGCAGGAGGAGATAAGAGAGGAGCAGAAGGAAATGAGTGAGTGGCAGGAGGGGATGAGAAATTGGCAGGAGGAGACGGGGGCAGGAGTGAAAGAGAGAGAATAGGAGGGGATGAGGAAGAGGCATGAGATGACAGAGAGGCAGGAGAGAGAGGTAAGGAGGGGATGAGAGGGGGGACAGGCCAGAGCGTGGAGACAGCTGAACAGAGAGGTGGAGGAGGAAATAAACACAGATAGGGGAGTCTTGTTTCAATGGTCAATCTTTTTTAATTGTCGCCTCAGAGTAGCACTAGTACACAATGTCGACACTTTTTCAATCTCTGTGTTCCCCTACAGTTTTTACCCTCTACAGCTCACTAAAGTATTATGGAAATTATTTCTTCACCTTTTAAAACACTCCTGTCATCTTACCCCTTTTTAAGCTAATTATTTTCCATATGTCCCTTTCCTCGCCAATTCTGCGGAGAAGATCCTACTCCATCTCTTATCAATTGAATTTTCAACTTTCTTCTACACCATCACACCTCAAACTTACGATTCTCTTTTACTCGAAGTTTCCTACAGGTCATGATCCTTTTCCGAGCAATGTTTGGCTACGATTACACATTCTCGGAAATGTCTTCCTTAAAAAATTATCTTTTAGCCTTCAGTGCCGAGTCTGCCAGTGTTAAGCTGCTTTTTATGTCCTCATTCCTTTGTCCATCTCATGTTATTTTGCTTCGAAAGCAGCAGATTCTATTGACCTCACCTATGTCGAAGTTCCTCTTTCCGTAAGTATATATTCTGCTACTTTCGTATTTCTTCGCTTTACTGTCTGCCCATAGACTTCTCATAAGGCTGTTTCTTCTATTTAACAGGTCCTGAAAATCTTTCTCGCTAATGACAGCAGTGTATTCAACAAATCGCACCACTTACTCTGATTTCGACTGAATTGGTTCAAATGGCTCTGAGCACTATGGGACTCAACTGCTGAGGTCATTAGTCCCCTAGAACTTAGAACTAGTTAAACCTAACTAACCTAAGGACATCACAAACATCCATGCCCGAGGCAGGAGTCGAACCTGCGACCGTAGCGGTCTTGCGGTTCCAGACTGCAGCGCCTTTAACCGCACAGCCACTTCGGCCGCCGACTGAATTTTAATCCCATTTTTGAACGTTTCCCAAATTTCGGTCATTCATTCATTGATGTATGGATTGAACAGTGAATGGAAAAGCTGTATGCCTATCCCATACCCCTTGTTATCCGCGCAATTCATTCTTTGGCTTCCATCTGTCTTTCTCCCAATTTGAATAATCGTCTGCTTGGCACTTCCACAAATGCTTATAAAATTAATGAACGAATGTTATCTGTACCTTTAACCTTACTTAACTGCAAGTCTTCTGAAGCTCTGTTAAACTCTTCACTTCTTCCTGTATCTCTATGTCTTCCATATAAACCTCAATTTTTTTTCTGTCACACCAGACTATTCCTGCCCTTCGCAGAGGCTTTCAGTATCTTCTTCCCATCTGTATGGGTTATTCAAAGATTAAAATTTCTGCACCGAAGTACCAGGAATAACAATGTCTCGTTAAAGTCCTAGTTAAATGTGTCTTTTTAGTCTAGTATGTAGGAAATGATGTAGTGCAATGAATCTCGCACTTGCAGGTTTCAGTAGGTCTAAAATTTTCACTACAATTGAAAAATATAAGTTTTCTCGTGGTGATTTTTCAATATTATGATAAGTAATAAATGATCGTTACTGAACTGACAATTCCAATAAAAAAACAGGTAACGTGCGTGCTTCGAAATCGAGACGCCACAGGATCGTATCTTGGCCGGACCACGAGTTTTTCAATCTTCATATTAACCTAACCTACACCTCTCAACAATGTTAGGTATTACCAGAAACAAGAAGTGGGTCCACCCTCTTGAGCTGTAGATCCCCTTCCCTTGGTTGGAATACTGGGACAGGTTACTGATACGCAAGTCGCCACAGTAGCGTGGACCCCTCGATTTCGAGGCACGTGCGTAACCGCTTTTTTTATTGGTATGTTCAGATCAGTAATACACTTACTAGTCATCATTATATTAAAAAATAATCAGCGAGGAAACTTCTTAATATTTTTTGCATGCTTAGTAAAGATTTTAGTCCTACTGACACCTCTCAGTGCGAGATTCAAGGTATAACATCATTTTCTACACGCCGCATTGAAGATACACAGTATCATTTAACTAGGACTTTTACAAGTGATTGCACTAGGCCGCTGAGCCGCTCGAAATTATCATTATTATTTATATACACATTTAAGCCTATACAGAACCGTCATAGCGTGAGACTTCTCGTCCTTGTGCAGGTTTTTTCTTTTCTGTCCTGAAGCAGTCTATCCGACGCATCATTTTAAAATTCTTCGCATCTTTTCTGCAGCCACTTCGCACTGCCTTCCTTGAAATTCTTATTTAATTCACTTGTACTTTAATAATTTTGCTTAATTCCTGTCTTTCTCCGCAACATTTTTGTACTTTTTTCTTTCGTCGATCAATCGAAGTATTTCTTCTGTTACTCAAAGTTTCATCGCAGTTTCTTTCCTTGGACCTACATTTGTCAGTCTTGCCTCTTTTCGGAAAAGTACATTCCTCTTCCTCTGAAATTTTGTTTACAGAATAATACTCAAATGATGTTGCCGTTTTACAACATTGACGCTTGAAAACATCATCTCCCAGGTGACAGCCGTTTCCAACGATGCTCTTCTCAAGCAACATTGGTCTGTCAATTTGAGCGACTCCCACGCAAATTGCTTCCTTTAGTTCTTCAAGTGTACATGGCTCGTGTTCGAACAAACGTGGCTTGGGACTCCACAAAAACTAGTCGCACATGGAAAGGGCTGGGCAACAAGGACAACAACAATGTCACCACACTGGGAAATAACGCGATCACAGAAATCAGTCCGAATAGCTTCCATTGACTTCATTGCTGGGTGGGCTGTGGCCCCGTCCGTCTGAAGCCAAACTCGCTAGATAGGAATATCATCATAGTTCAGCCATGAAAATTACACTGAACAACAAATCTGAAGTGAAAGTGTGCAAATTCCATGATTTTTAGTTATGTTTATCTCAGTATAAAATGACACAAAATTATCATCTTCATTAATATTTAGCTCTAGTTTTTTGAAGACGTAATATATATTTTTGTATAAATAACTCACAAACTAAATATGCATTCGTGTTCCAAGATTCAACATAATAAAATTTTAAGTGAATAATTACTTGAATTATGTGTTCTGCATTGATAGATTAGATTAGATTAGATTAGATTAGATTAGATTAATACTAGTTCCATGGATCATGAATACGATATTTCGTAATGATGTGGAATGAGTCGAATTTTCCAATGCATGACATAATTAGGTTAATTTAACAACATACTTAAGTTAATATAACAACTTTATTTTTTTGTGTTTTTTTGTTTTCCTTTATTTTTTATTTTTATTTTTTTATTTTATTTTTTATTTTTTTAATATTTTTCTTTTTTTTCTTTTTTTCCTTAATTTATATCTAAAAATTCCTCTATGGAGTAGAAGGAGTTGTCATTCAGAAATTCTTTTAATTTCTTCTTAAATACTTGTTGGTTATCTGTCAGACTTTTGATACTATTTGGTAAGTGACCAAAGACTTTAGTGCCAGTATAATTCACCCCTTTCTGTGCCAAAGTTAGATTTAATCTTGAATAGTGAAGATCGTCCTTTCTCCTAGTATTGTAGTTATGCACACTGCTATTACTTTTGGATTGGGTTTGGTTGTTAATAACAAATTTCATAAGAGAGTATATATACTGAGAAGCTACTGTGAATATCCCTAGATCCTTAAATAAATGTCTGCAGGAAGATCTTGGGTGGACTCCAGCTATTATTCTGATTACACGCTTTTGTGCAATAAATACTTTATTCCTCAGTGATGAATTACCCCAAAATATTATGCCATATGAAAGCAATGAGTGAAAATAGGCGTAGTAAGCTAATTTACTAAGATGTTTATCACCAAAATTGGCAATGACCCTTATTGCATAAGTAGCTGAACTCAAACGTTTCAGCAGATCATCAATGTGTTTCTTCCAATTTAATCTCTCATCAATGAACATACCTAAAAATTTGGAATATTCTACCTTAGCTATATGCTTCTGATTAAGGTCTATATTTGTTAATGGCGTCATACCATTCACTGTACGGAACTGTATGTACTGTGTCTTATCAAAATTCAGAGAGAGTCCGTTTACAAGGAACCACTTAGTAATTTTCTGAAAGACAGTATTGACAATTTCATCAGGTAATTCTTGTTTCTCAGGTGTGATTACTATACTTGTATCATCAGCGAAGAGAACTAACTTTGCCTCTTCATGAATATAGAATGGCAAGTCATTAATATATAATATATAAATTTCATTGCCGTTCTGGAAGTACAAAAGTAAAATATTAAGACAAAATGGAGATCATATTACATGAACGAAAATACTTTGTAAGTCTACTTTGTACCAGCACTATATAAAGCACAAAAGACAATCTATAAATTACTGGTCACAAATTTATCTAAAGGATTACAAATGTTAAATGTCCGTACATATAGTATATACAATTACATATTTTGTTCAGAGACAAATTCAGAAGATGACTGTTTTCGCTTCGCATGACATTTATACACATACTCGGGAACATCCCCTATGACAGTCCAGCATCAATCTGCTAAAATAGTAGGGCTCCACTTTCCGGCATACCCTTCTCAATTGTGACAATATCTTCATGAAATCGCTCCCCACCACAATCTTAAGGGAAGAAGTCAAATGACTGTGTAAGAAATGCATTTTCAATTACATGTTGCTACCAATTTTTCATAAGATGACGACATGTTATCTACAATCTCCTTGTAATTTATTGCTCGTTTGTTCCCTAAGACCTGTAAACAGACTGTTTTAAAACATTCCCATGCATGAATCCCATCACCTTGTATGATTCCATCAAAAGTATGGACTCCAAAAAGCTATCGAATATGTGGGCCTACAAAAATGCCCTCTTAAACTTTGGCATCACTTAAGTAAGGGAATTTTTGCCTTAAGTACTTAAATGTGTCACCATCTCTGTTCTTTCCCTTAACAATGTTTTTCAGAAGACCCAACTTGATGTGCAAGAGCGGAAGCAGAATCTTTTTAGTGTCTACTAGAGGTTGACTTTTGATGTTCTTTATACCTGGTTGAAGAGATTTTCTGGTTGGCCATTCATGTTTGCTGTAATGACATGCACGACCTCGGCTTTCCCATTCACAGAGAAAGCAGCAATTTTAGTATATCCTAACTGCATACCTCATAGCAGGGCAACCGCTTTCAAGTCACCAAAAATCTGCCATTGAGAGTCATTATACTTGATGGCCTCTAGTAAAATTACAAAAAAAAGTACAAGTAAGACCAGGGGGCAATAACGTAATCCATTGTTACTATTTATTATGACTTTGACAAACCATTATAGTATTTGATTTTAAATTTAACATAAAAATCCGTATATAATTATCTCACCATAATAAAACAGTGTAAAATGAAAACCAGAGCAAATTTTGAATTGTCTTTGTGATATTCGTGATCAGCTCATTAGAACTGACAGGAATTGGCTGTTTTCATTGGATTTACATTTTCATTGTTGCACAGTGTTTTCTGTCTACAGTGTTCTGAGGTTACAGTTACAGTGTTCCAGTTGTCGTCTTGGAAAAAGTATGGATCAATAACTCCGGTCTCGCAAATTGACATATGGCCGGTAGAGCAGTGTGCTGACAACATGTCCCTACATATCCACCTCCAGTGATGTCAGTGGTCTGAGGATGACACGACGGCCGGTCGGTACCGTTGGGCCTACATGGCCTGTTCGGGCGGAGTTCAGTTTTTTTTTGGACCAATATCGTCTTTACTGGTTACAACACACCAAACGGTCTTCTTGGGACTACGTAATGGTCTCTCATGAATTACTTTTGGATTTTCACTGGCCTAGTAACGATATTTCTGCTGATTTACAACGACGTTCAACTGACAATGAGTTTCATCACTCATAAACAAAATGTTGTTGTTGTTTTGCGGTCTTCAGTCCTGAGACTGGTTTGATGCGGCTCTCTATGCTAATCCATCCCGTGCAATCTTCTTCATCTCCCAGTACCTACTGCAACCTACATCCTCCTGAATCTGCTTAGTGTTTTCATCTCTTGGTCTCCCTCTACGATTTTTACCCTCCACACTGCCCTCCAATGCTAAATTTGTGATCCCTTGATGCCTCATGACATGTCCTACCAACCGATCCCTTCTTCTAGTCAAGTTGTGCCACAAACTTCTCTTCTCCCCAATCCTATTCAATACCTCCTCATTAGTTATGTGATCTACCAACCTAATCTTCAACATTCTTCTGTAGCACCACATTTCGAAAGCTTCTATTCTCTTCTTGGGCAAACTATTTATTGTCCATGTTTCGCTTCCATACATGGCTACATGGTGAGACAGAGATTTAGGAACCAGGTTTTAAATTGTAAGACATTTCCAGGGGCAGATGTGGACTCTGACCACAATCTATTGGTTATGACCTGTAGATTAAAACTGAAGAGACTGGAAAAAGGTGCGAATTTAAGGAGATGGGACCTGGATAAACTGAAAGAACCAGAGGTTGTACAGAGTTTCAGGGAGAGCATAAGGGAACAATTGACAGGAATGGGGGAAAGAAATACAGTAGAAGAAGAATCGGTAGCTTTGAGGGATGAAGTAGCGAAGGCAGCAGAGGATCAAGTAGGTAAAAAGACGAGGGCTAGTAGAAATCCTTGGGTAACAGAAGAAATATTGAATTTAATTGATGAAAGGAGAAAATATAAAAATGCAGAAAATCCAGTAAATGAAGCAGGCAAAAAGGAATACAAACGTCTCAAAAATGAGATCGACAGGAAGTGCAAAATGGCTAAGCAGGGATGGCTAGAGGACAAATGTAAGGATGTAGTGGCCTATCTCACTAGGGGTAAGATAGATACGGCCTATAGGAAAATTAAAGAGACCTTTGGAGATAAGAGAACGACTTGTATGAATATCAAGAGCTCAGATGGAAACCCAGTTCTAAGCAAAGAAGGGAAAGCAGAAAGGTGGAAGGAGTATATAGAGGGTCTATACAAGGCGATGTACTTGAGGACAATATTAAGGAAATGGAAGAGGATGTAGATGAAGATGAAATGGGAGATATGATACTGCGTGAAGAGTTTGACAGAGCACTGAAAGACCTGAGTCGAAACAAGGCCCCCGGAGTAGACAACATTCCATTGGAACTACTGACGGCCTTGGGAGAGCCAGTCCTGACAAAACTCTACCATCTGGTGAGCAAGATGTATGAAACAGGCGAAATACCCTCAGACTTCAAGAAGAATATAATAATTCCAATCCCAAAGAAAGCAGGTGTTGACAGATGTGAAAATTACCGAACTATCAGTTTAATAAGTCACAACTGCAAAATACTAACACGAATTCTTTACAGACGGATGGAAAAACTAGTAGAAGCCAACCTCGGGGAAGATCAGTTTGGATTCCGTAGAAACACTGGAACACGTGAGGCAATACTGACCTTACGACTTATCTTAGAAGAAAGATTAAGGAAAGCCAAACCTCCGAATTTTTCTTTTGTTTCCTTTACTGCTTGCTCAATATACAGATTTAATAACATCGGGGAGAGGCTACCACCATGTATCACTCCCTTCCCAACCACTGCTTCCCTTTCATGCCCCTCGACTCCTATAACTGCCATCTGGTTTCTGTACAAATTGTAAATAGCCTTTCGCTCCCTGTATTTTACCCCTGCCACCTTTAGAATTTGAAAGAGAGTATTCCAGTCAACATTGTCAAAAGCTTTCTCTAAGTCAAAAAAATGGTTCAAATGGCTCTGAGCACTATGGGACTTAACATCTGAGGTCATCAGTCCCCTAGAACTTAGAACTACTTAAACCTAACTAACCTAAGGACAACACACACATCCATGCCCGAGGCAGGATTCGAACCTGCGAACGTTGCCCCCGTGCGGTTCCCGACTGAAGCGCCTAGTACCGCTCGTCTTTTCTCTAAGTCTACAAACGCTAGAAACGTAGGTTTGCCTTTCCTTAATTTTTCTTCTAACATAAGTCGTAAGGTCAGTATTGCCTCACGTGTTCCAACATTTCTACGGAATCCAAACTGATCTTCCCCGAGGACGGCTTCTACCAGTTTTTCCATAAAATAATCGTATCATTTTGCTGAAGTATGGCCTCCATCTCTAGAGAAAAATTTGGCCTTTGTACATAACCTCTAGGGTAAAGTTGTTGCACCGTGGCCGTTTTATAGGGATGAAATTGCAGACCAATATGCAAAATACACCTTACTCAACGATTACTGAGTCGCAGTCCACCAGAATGTCTCCTAGCAGATTGATCAGGACTACGGCGCATGGCTTGCCGAACTTTTCCAACATTTCCTGCAGCGCGTACTGAGCGAGGAGCCCGTGGTGGTTTTTTGTTCATCACTATTCCTCGTAAACGAAATGACTCCGCCCAACGTAAAATGGTGTTATGAATGGGAAGTCCATCATGTCTTGCAAGATTGAAATGGCAATGAAACTCACGCCGAACAGCCACAACAGATTCATTAGTACACACGAAACTATCGTAAGCAAACACACAATGTTGCAGAGTCCACGGCTCTATGACCTCCGCTAAACAGAATGGCTGGGGCTATCAAATACGTTATCACGCCAGTCCCTTCACTGCTACTACTTGGGCCTGAATAGCATTTGCTCTAAAAACATCCATCTTTTCTGCCTTAACCAGTATAACAGCTCTAATTATGAGCAGCCTCAGCTATTTCAACAATAAGACTGTCAATTTCCGTTTCAAAATTGCCTCCACACTAGATAGCTATTGCATGATTTATTTTAGCTGTGTGTCTAGGGCCTAGGCTGTATAATGTCATGAGAAAGGGACAGGAAAGTTTCAGTAACTCCAGACAAGTGCACGGGAGGGAGAGAGGGCTTTCGTTTCCGTTTCTAAGACAAGTGCCGCCAAGAGTCGGTGTGGCGCGTGCAGAACAAGTAGCCCACCGTCTGTTTTGCGTAGACCAGTCGCCAGAACACCACAGGTCGCAAACTTTTTCTCTGAATACAGTGGACCTTTTTTTTTTTTTTCCCATTTAACTTACAGAAGAACCCACCGTCTAGTAGCTATGGTGGGTTGTATGTCTTCTACAATATGTAGCGTTAGTAGCACTCATGGTCTCTTAGCCGGTGTGAGAACTTCTAGATGGTCGTAAAAGTTCTCACACCGTTGCCCGTCCCTAGCCACGTGGAGGCGGACCAGATTTCTTCCTCGGTGTGCCACTAACCTTCTTCTGTTTGTTATTCCCCTTTTTTTAATTTATATTTTTAATGCAGAAAAAACTCTAAAACAATTTTGAAAATTTAAGATTTAGAAATACATAAAATCAAAGAAGAATGAAATTAACATGATATATATAAACTTAATATCTATTTCTTTGGCAGATGGCCAAGGCAATGTAACTAAGAACTGCAAGCTCTGGTTGCACAGAAAGCCACACCCGTATGAGGGCTCGGCAAATCCTCGAGCCTGTCATAGTGGATGTGGCTCCTGTACATTCGAACCTCTACATTCATTACTCTATGCAAACAAGAACCATACTACCACGTTCATGGTAAATGTGCACTAATATATAATCTTAGGAGTACCTTACATTTGTTACCAATCATCACATTAACATTAGTTACGAAAACAAGAACAATTTCAGACAATACATAATATTTATACCATTCTATTTCAACAATACACATCTATCTGTATACATTAACACCCAAGTGCGAGGGCTCGGAATTGACTTCGAGCCAGTCACTCTTGGGATGCCAGGACCTTCATTCCATGTCCTCATTCACAACTTCATCTGGGTCAGATTGTGTATTTGAGTCTGTGTCAGTGTCACTCCATTGATGCTGCCTAACCTGTGCACCCTGTCTGACCCGTGCATAAGGACGATCCTCCCTAAACTGTTCATGGAGTACATTTGAAATTTCATTGCTTAAATTGTTCAGTCTCACCCACTCTTCCTGCTGTCTTATTAGACAGTGGACAGCACAGTATGAGAGTCTTCGACTACGCGTTGAAATGCCTGTATAATGAGTCCTGACGAGAACTTCGCCCCATGCAGAATAATGCCCATTTTTATAAGCCCAAGATATTCAGTCAAAGCACCACTCAACAGAATTTTATTTACTGCGGCCTGCAGCGTTCCTAGAAAGCAGGAGAGTGGGGCACCACTGGCCGATAAATATCTCCGCATTTTCCGTGGGAAGAGAAATAGCAGAGTTCGTTTCAGAATTTATCTCCCTATGTGCAGGGGAGGTTCCGTCAGTCTTCTCGGTGGATGGCCTCTCGTGTTGTAGATAATGCAGGAAAGTGCACAACTGACTGCCCCCTGAGAAAAATACCACAGAGTTGATATACCAGGGCGGTTTCTGTTACGGAACAGGTCAAATAAAAGCATATTTGATAAGTGGAAAATTTGCCCTAAGCTCTTGGGAACTGTGTTCGTGGAAACTTCGGAAAGCTGATAAAACTATTCCTAGGATGGGAGTTTGGCGGTTTTGTTATGAACATTTTCGTTGGCCAAAATTAATGGAGCCTTGCCGCTGGCGGCTGACAGTTTATGTAGACTTCGTGGAGTGCAGAGAGGAAACAAATCTGCAAAGTCACTCTGGTTTAACAGCTCTGGAGAGTTTTCGGGACGGCTTTGCAAGAAAACATGGGTTCTACCCCCACTCCCCACCTCCCCCCCCCCCCACAACCCCCCACCCCGAACGCTGTTCTACAGTTCCTTTTCTGAACCTGGTTTGGAGGCGGGGCTACTTCTGAAGGAGGAGACAGTATCTAACGGCCAATCTGTCGGCAGCTATCCATAATCCATCCTGAAGTTTAAGTCGGGTCAGAATCTGCAACAAAGGAGACCGAGAATGAATGTTATTAATAGATCAACATACGCCTGGCTTGAACAAAGATTCCGCGCACTCGATGCTTTTGATTAGGCAGTCAACGGCTCATTTATGACCCAGTTAGTTGTGATACTTGCACGCGACGTTCTATCCCTTCTGCTAAAGTTACAAGAATGTGGAGGCACCAAGATTTTACCTATGATTTGTAAGACAACAACTATACCTTTCTTCCTTTATCGCCGTGGCCTTTGCTAAGTGAATCAATCATTAGTTTGGATTGCTCATTATCCGAAAGGTTAGTGGTTTCTCATATTGCTGTCACCCTCGATATCATTTTCTCTGAAAATTCGTGTTTGTATTTGATAGAGAGATTTGTTATCAATAGTAGTCAATTTCGACCGATGTTTTCTTCAGTGGACTGGGATTTTTAATGCCTTTTGAAACGATCAACATTGATTCCTTTTAGAGGGTCACACACTTCATCTCGTTATTCCGTTGGGCGATAGTTTTCATTCCTGCTTCTAAGTCCATGTTTAGCTATCTGCCTCTCGGGAGGTCCAACCTATACAGATCATTGTGACTGCAATTAGGTATGTCCAGCAGCTCGGTAGGCGTCTTTCAAAATGTTTCCTATGTATCGAAACAGGAGCCTCCCTACTATTACTTCTGTCAAAAGTGGGTGTGTTCGTATAAAAGTTAAGGAACGAAAGTGATCGATCTTTCGAATTCAAGCAGCTTTTGACCAATAAAAATGGTTCTGAGCACTATAGGACTTAACATCTGAGGTCATCAGTCTTCTAGAACACAGAACTACTTAAACCTAACTAACCTAAGGATATCACACACATCCATGCCCGAGGCAGGATTTGGACCTACGACAGTAGCGGCCGCGCGGTCCCAGACTGAAGCGCCTAGAACCACTCGGCCACAACGGCCGGCTGACCAATAAATATTAGGGAAGAAACCTGACACATTTCCAGTTAAATGAGTATAACATTACTATTAGGTAATTTTGTAATACTACAAACATTTAAAAAATTCACTAAATACTACACACTCTTGGGCAGAAACAGTTATTTATATTCACCAAAACTGGTAAGGAAGGTCATATAACAGCTCTGTAATAGTGTACTGTGACGAGTTCCAAGCTATAAACTAACGCCAATAAATGCGAATCAATCAGCATTAAGCCGGCCTCGGTGGCCGATCGTTTCTAGGCGCTTCAGTCCGGAACCGCGCGACTGCTACCGTCGCAGGTTCGAATCCTGCCTCGGGCATGGATGTGTGTGATGTCGTTAGGTTAGTTAGGTTTAAGTAGTTCTAGGTTCTAGGGAACTGATGACCTCAGATGCTAAGTCCCTTAGTGCTCAGAGCCATTTAAACCATCTGTCAGCATTAAAGTTTACACGTGGTGTAAATTCTTCCCCAATGAAAATCCACCAACTCATTTTTCGTTAATCGTAGCCAATTCCCTTAATCGCAGGAAATGTCAAACAGGTACATTTTACCAGTATACCGGATAACACATCACGCAATTCAAAATTTAGTATGGATAAACATGCAGAAGAGAGAAGTAACACTCACAAACATTGCATACACATTTATTTATAGTAAATGATGAAGAAAACAAGAACATCACAGCCGGAAAAGTATAGAACACACAAAGTTTCGCAGGAATTAAAGTAATGCCCAAACAGAAACTATTCGTAAATACACTGGTGTACAAGATTAAGGGCGAAAGTAACTTTGGCATTATGTTTCACTGCCAGATAACACAGCTCGATGAAACGTGGACTATACGCAGAAAGAAATGCTACAGTGTAAAATAGAAGATAACAGAATGAGATAAGCAATGAGATAAACAGAAATTCTGCCTTTATTCAAGGGCAGTAATTACACTGAAGTCACCGCGATTTATGGTGCAGCCTTGGACATTACAAAAGGCGAGACATGATTCTATTAGTATGTGCAATCATTATGGACGGCAGTACATGCTCTGCAACGTGCTCCCAAGCTGATCATTATAATGATAAGGATTTCTTGTGACACGGAATTCCATTCCTCCACCAGTGTGATTGACAAATGTTAGATGGTCGTTGGTACGTATGGATGTGCTGTAAAACGTCCATCCTACGTATCCCACACGTGCTCGCCGAATACTATCTCGTTCCATCTGCTCCTCCACCTGTGCTGTGCGGTCACGTATTATCATCCATAAAAATTAAGTCAAGGCTGAATACATTCCTGCAAATACCAACATGGAGAAGAAGTACGGTATCACAATAACATTGACTGGTGACTGTACAGTGTTAATGTCGGTGCACCACTCAACGTTATGCCTCCCCCATCTTAGCACTGGCCTACCAAAGAGAGCATGCTCGATATCGTTTCTTGGTGCGTTACGTGTTCCCACCTCTTGCCATATGAGTATGCATCCCGAATAACTTCTCAAAATGAATCTTCTCTCATCCCAGAACAGCCCGCGAGCTTAATCCATTGATATCAAGTTCCAAAGCTGATTATATTATCTCAAACAATGTCGCTGATGAGTAGGTGTCAGTGGAACACAACGTAGAGGTTGCCAGACAAAGAGACCACTCCCACGCAGCCGCCGTGCCACCGTGGACCGTGAGATTACATTCCTGGTAGTGTTGTTAAACGCGACTGTAATTGTACCCTCTGTTTGATTTGGGCCTCTGCCTGCTTGTTACACTACGCAGCGTTGACATGCTGCTGTAGTTGACCATGGGCGACCACCTCCTCTCCCTAAGGCAGTTGCGTCTGTGGCTAGTAACAGTCCACACGCACGTCGAACACTAACTGGGCTACATTCGCCACACTTCATCGTTCTTCCAGTTTCCCGATGACTCTTTCCCATATGAAGATAGCCAAATCTTGTATCTGTGCAAAACCCCACAGTGCACTGTAGTTGCTGACTGACACACATCGTTCCTTCAACTGACGCTTGTTGGGGGACCAGCCCCACCCATTTGGTGCTACAGTCACGCTGACATCACACCATGTGACGTCCAGGTTTCTGCGGACGACTGGAAGACCTCTGGCAAAACGCACGCTCCCTTTCATGCATTTCTACAATGTTATTAATGAGTTACGTTATTTTGTCTACCTCAACCACAAGTTCTACAGAGGAGTGTATATATTATTTAGCCACGAAGAAACATTTAATCATAGAAATTGGTTTCAGTTTAACCTTTTAAATTACTGAAAGTATGATCAAAAGAGCCTGGGATTGCAGTTATGAGAGACAGGTAATAACACTGAGTTGTCATAAAAGTAACTTCAGCAGAAAAATCACAGGTTTATTACATAAAACATTTTGAAACACATATACGAAAGGAGAGGTTCCTTAAAAATCATTATGTTCCATAGAGAAACACGTATATATGGAAATGACGTCTTATTATCTCACAATGATGGCCTGTAAGTAGGTTTTTTTGCGCTGGTACTAGTACTACCATTATTTCTCTGACGCCACAACTGCACTCCCATATTCTCTGGTTATGCCCCGATCCAAGATTGCAGCAGCAACCCTCTTGAAAAATCTAATATGTCATCAGTGGTGTGGAAATTAAAAAATCCAAGATCGCGGACCTAGCCCAGTTCTGCTAAGCTAAAACGGCATCAAACACTTAAATAGAAAAACCAAGACTGCGCTGTTTCCCAGATCGAAATACCCAAGACGGTAGATCCAACTGGAAAATTTTTAAAAAATGTAAGACTATCTTAAAACGGCATCAAACACTTAAATAAAAAAACCAAGACTGCGCTGTTTCCCAGATCGAAATATCCAAGACGGTAGATCCAACTGGAAAATTTAAAAAAAAATGTAAGACTATCTTAACTGCCCTATGGAAAAATGATGGATAGTTCTCGTGTTACGTTTAAATTCACAATAAAAAAATCTTCAATGGACATAGTAAGTTAATAACGTGGCAGCTATGGAACAACCATACAGTGGCTCCTGTCAGTATAATTCTAAGGCTGTAAGAGTCTGAGACTCCAATCCCATATCCACCGCACGTGAAAGTTGCATGGACACAGTGTGTGCACCCTCTGCGTTTGAGAGTGGGACACAGAAGTACGAAGAGACAAGGAGAATTGTGAACATGAAAAACGTTGTAGAAACGAGTGACAGGAAGAATGACATGTTACGAGAGTAGTAGTGGATACCCTAGCTGTGCTTTGCATTTCGAGACGTAAAGTACGCAGAAAGTTGCAGGCCTAATTGCAGCACTTCAGGCAGGCGTGAGCCGAGGGCGATAGGTGAGAGGCTGCAGCGTCACAGGTTAGTGGGTTACTGCAGGGCTACTGGGATCTCAGCCCACCATGGCCGGATTCCTCAAGCCGCTCACCTAGGCACCGTACGATCCCCACCACAGCCACATGGGAAATATTTGTATACGTGCAAATAAGACACATCATTTCCACCATGCAGGAAGTTTAAATCTTTCGGTATCATGCCTCATGATATACATAAGCATGTAATGGAACGGATAAACTTTAGCACCAGCAGCTGCGAACACGGAAGCTGTAGCTCCGTCAGTGCCGGTAGTATTTTGAAACAAGGATGGGCAATTAACTACATGAAATCACGTAGATTGTTTGAGCTGCCAAGGAGTGATGGTACAGATCTAATACTGAGTCGTAGGTTTCCATGCTATGAGGACAATAAAATGAATATAGCTGACCCTGGTAACTGCGCCTAAGTTATGAGGCAGAAAATGCTGTCTAGTGACAGGACTGGACCTTGGGTGATTTAAATCATCATTCACCATTAAAAGGAACTAAACCATTATTACACACTCAGAATTTAAAAGGACCGACAATAACCATTTCAGACTCATTGCTGTGATCAGACATTGAAGTCAGCTGATAGGTATTCCTGCTTAAGGGAAGTCTCTGTAACAAAGGAACCACTTTTGACAAAGCTTAGGTATCCGAGTAATGAGTGAATTACTATATTTCATCAAAATATACAAGGTATTAGAGATAAAGTTAGTGAATTGCTTATGGATGTTGACTCTGAAATTATTGGTGTATCTGAACACTTCTTAAATAAAGAGATAATTCAGAGGCTTCCTTTACCAGGATACAGGTTGGCTGGCAGCTTTTCGAGGAGCTCTTTGCGGTGTGGGGGAGTAGCCAAGTATGTGAAAACGGAATCCCATTTGAGTCAATTGATGTTTCAAAGTACTGCACTGAAAAGGTGTTTGAATGTTGTGCGGGTGTGGTTAAATTTAATGGAGCTAAACTTCTAACTGTTGTTATTTATAGATCCCCAGACTCTGATTTCACAACATTTTTGCTAAAGCTAGAGGAGGTTCTTGATTCACTTTATAGGAAATACAAAAAGCTAGTTATATGTGGTGACTTCAATATAAATTGTATAAGTTATTGTGCAAGGAAGAGGATGCTGGTAGACCACCTTAATTCATATAATCTTATGCAAACCGTATTCTTTCCAACGAGAGTGCAAGGGAACGGTAAAACAACCATAGACAACATTTTTGTTCATTCCTCATTACTAGAAGGGCATTCTGTTAGCAAAAAGGTGAATGGCCTTTCAGATCATGATGCACAAATTTTAACTCTAAAAGATTTTTGTGCTGCAACACGTGTTAAATATAGTCATCAGCTGTTTAGGAAAGCTGATCCAGTTGCTGTAGAGACCTTTGTAAACCTTATCAAGGAACAAGAGTGGCAAGATGTTTATAGCGCTGATACAGTAGACGATAAATATAATGCTTTTCTCAAGACTTTCTCGTGCTCTTTGAAAGTTGCTTTCCGTTAGAACGTTCAAAACAGGGTACTAGCACAAACAGGCAGCCTGGGTGGCTGACTAGAGGGATAAGAATATCTTGTAGAACAAAGTGGCAATTATATCAGTACGTTAGAAACAGTCAGAATCTAAATGCAGCAGCCCATTACAAACAGTATTGTAAGGTGCTTAAAAATGTTATTAGGAAGGCAAAAAGTATGTGGTATGCAGATAGAATAGCTAAGTCTCAGGATAAAATTAAAACCATATGGCCAGTCGTAAAGGAAGTGGCTGGTCTGCAGAGACAGGTCGAGGATATAGACTCAGTGTATAGTGGGAATGTCCGTGTTACTGATAAGTCGCATATATGTACAGTATTTAATAATCACTTTCTGAATATAGCAGGTGAACTAAATAGAAACCTAGTCCCAACGGGGAATCATATAGCGCTCTTAGGAAAAAGTGTTCAAAGACTGTTACCTGAAATGCTCCTCCATCATACTGACAAGAGGGAGATTGAGTTAATAATTAAATCACTAATGACCGAGAACTCTCATGGATATGACGGGGTATCTAGCAGAATACTGAAGTATTGTTCTATGTATGTTAGCCCGGTACTTAGCCATATCTGTAATTTTTCCTTTAGGAGTGGTCGGTTTCCAGACCGATTAAAGTACTCGGTAGTGAAGCCACTTTATAAAAAGGGAGACAGGGATAATATTGACAATTATAGACCTATTTCTATGCCATTGGTGTTTGCTAAGGTTATCGAGAAGTTTGTATATACAAGGTTACTGGAGCATTTAAATTCACATAATTTGCTGTCAAATGTTCAGTTTGGTTTTAGAAATGGTTTAACAACTGAAAATGCTATATTCTCTTTTCTCTGTGAGGTTTTGTACGGATTAAATAAAAGGTTGCGAACGCTAGGAGTTTTCTTTGATTTAACGAAGGCTTTTGACTGTGTTGACAACAAAATACTACTGCAGAAGTTGGACCATTATGGAGTAAGGGAAGTAGCTTACAATTGGTTCGCCTCTTACATTAAGAACAGAAAGCAGAAGGTAATTCTCCGTAATATTGAGAGTGGTAGTGATGTTCAGTCCCAATGGGGCACTGTTAAGTGGGGCGTTCCCCAAGGGTCGGTGCTGCGGCCACTGCTGTTTCTTATTTATATAAATGATATGCCTTCTAGTATTACAGGTGATTCAAAAAATACTTCTGTTTGCTAATGACACCTGCTTGGTAGTGAAGGATCTTGTGTGTAATATTGAAACAGTAACAAATAATGTAGTTCATGAAATAAGTTCGTGGCTTGTGGAAAATAATTTGATGTTAAATCACAGTAAGACTCAGATTTTACAGTTTCTAACTCACAATTCAACAATAACCGATATTTTGATCAGACAGAATGGGCATATTATAAGCGAGACGGAACAGTTCAAGTTCCTAGGCGATCGGATAGATAGTAAGCTGTTGTGGAAAGCCCATGTCCAGGATCTTGTTCAGAAACTAAATGCTGCTTTATTTACCATTAGAGCAGTATCTGAAATAAGTGACACTTCAACATGAAAAGTTTTTTTTTATATTTCATTTTATCTGTTTCTAATATCGTGTTATAATTTCATGTATTGACTTGTTCCATGACCATGGAGACTTCTCCGTAATTTGGTCCCACGGAACAATAAATAAATAAATAAATAAAAAGAGAGAGTGTGATGATTTCCTCCGTGTAGAACTGCGATGTCTCACGGAGTTTGACGGTTTTCGACGGATCGTACTCGTTAGTAACACGTGTACTCAGCACCGTCTTCGATGGAAATACTACCACACACTAGTATCGTCGTACAGTTGCCCATCTGAGCGCCCTGTTATATACGTCGCATAACTATAGAAGTCGGGAAGGGATACGAAACGAACCTCTTGCAATAAAGAAAAGTCAATATCCGTCACACGAAGAATCTCTCGCAACAGGTGGATTGTCACATTTGTGTAGTGGCAGGCATATTGAGGTTAATGATAGCGATACGATAAGCCTGTTGTCGAACCTTAGGTGTCAAGTTACTCATTAGGTCGGAAATGTCTGTTTGTCAAGGTGCATTGTCAGCTGTGACATCACCCAACACCTATGCTGAAAACGTTATTAAACTGCCGACACCACAGGCGCGGTATCTGTCAATGTAACTTGCGGACGTCGTCGTCTTCACCTCCGTGGCTGAACACAGAACAAGACCATCCTCCATTAACTCTTCAGGGCATGGGTTGCGTGACCGCAGTCCGCCGTGTGTTGGGCAGCGCCTGTCTCGTATAGCGATCTCTGGCTGCTTAGCTGTGTGTACGTCCGAAACTTCCAAAGACCCATTCTATGTTCTTACGCTGCAGCCGGCGGCCGTTGTTTCTGCGGGAGCGTCGTGTTGGCGGGTGGAATCCTAGTCCTCTGGCAGCTCGTCCTCAACCTTCTCTGAATTTGATTACGGTGCTTTGGGGATCGTTACTTTCTGTAGTGTCCAGAGTTAGCTGTGGCTAGTGACTCACGACGCTCTGGCACAAAGGCCGCAGTTGACACGACCAATGAGTCTACACCATCGTCATGGACATCCGCGTCTGTCGATAGGGGCGGTGCTGTCGGAGTGGAGTCCGCGAGACGTAGAACGGGAGTTTCATGTTCCCGCCACACTGGAGGATGCTGCTTTGGGTCATCAGGGAGATCGAATACTGTGGGAAACGACAGAAGTCATGAGGGCGTAACGTAAGTCACTGGGAGCATAGCCGGCTTTGGTGGCGGCTACGTGTCCCCAGACGGTAGTGGTGTGATCCGGGGTTGGATCCATTCATGCTTCTCCTTTCCACACCCGGAACAGGTCCTTGATTGTCCATCGTAAGTGACAACGGCACAGCAGCTTCCGATACAGAGATATGAGGGGACATGTTTCTTACGTTAATTCGGGCTTGTCGGACTCCGTTCAAGAAAAGATTTGCTCGAAATTGCGTCCATCTTTCTGCGACATGGCTACTTACCGTGCTGATTGTGCGAAGAGCCGACTCGATTCCTTCTGCTGGGAGGTAAAATGGAAGTGCTGGCCGTGTGCTGCCCCGGACCAGCATGATCGACGTCCACATTACGCACAATGCCAGTGTGGCAGGACCGGAGACTCTGTTTTGTTTCCTGAAGGCTCCGTCCACATGTTGAATCTTAATTATCTTTACTATATAGACTGCGCTGCTCACAATGGACGAATGTGCAATGATGGTGTCGTTGCCGAGACTTTCAGCTCTTCCCGTAAAAACCGTTCGACTTCCGAGTGCTTTTGGTCACGCAAATTCGTTTTGGAACCTAAATTAGAGCGTCGATTTGGTTTGCTTAAGTAGGCGCGCACGAAACGGCCTCACAAACTCGAGCACTCACTCCGCGCTGACACAAACGGCACGTTCGCCCTGCTGCCTTGACGAAGGCAAAATGGTTCCAACGGCTCCAAGCACTATGGAACTTAACATCTGAGGTCATCAGTCCCCTAGGCTTAGAACTACTTAAACCTAACTAACGTAAGGACAACACACACATCCATGCCCGAGGCAGGATTCGAACCTGCGAACGTAGCAGCAGCGCGGTTCTAGACTGAAGCGCCTAGAACCGATCGGCCACAGCGCCCGGCTGACGAAGGGAAACTAGCTAGAACGCTAACCACATGACTGCCGCCATATTGTGCTTCAGGTCACAACGCACCAGTACATCAATGACGCGTAAAACTTCTACTGCCATTTTGCACGTTACGTTGTCCAAATGGTCTACTGAAAGTGTACGAAATTTGGAAGTAAGCGTATGATCCGAACGTAGTGGCCTCTCCTTTGAAGACATTACTACAGTCGAGTCAAGGAAATCCTGGACATCTGGTCAGCTTTCAACTGCGAAGTGCAAGCGGCTGTTGGCGAAAACAATAGCAGTTAATTTTCTTTTCCCCCGTCTCCCTCCATCTCGGTCTGCCTCCCCTCTCACTATCATCCTCTCCGTTTCTACGTCCACTTCCTCCCATCTCGCTGTCCATTTCCCCTGTCTCTGACAATGAGCCCTATTTATTGTTACTGGAAATTCTGATTTTGTAGTAGTATTCCAATCAGGAACCGTTAATATACAAATGCAACTTCCTTTTTTTTTACTGATGTCTTATTATTGTATATTTTTAAAATATGGAGCCGATATCACAGCAACGCTTAAAATTTGAGGGAAATTGGTTGAGTACTTTTCAAATACTTGGTATCAATATTTCCTCTTTATATATCATATATACATACTTATTAAAAATATATAGCCGACGTCCGTCGAAATGTTCATCAGAGTATTGTGTACAAATTTAAACAGATAAGTTAAGCCGGCCGTTGTGGCCGAGCGGTTCTAGGCGCTTCAGTCCGGAACCGCGCTGCTGCTACGATCGCAAGTTCGAATCCTACCTCATGCATGGATGTGTGTGGTGTCCTTAGATTAGTTAGGTTTAAGAAGTTCTAAGTCTAGGGAACTGATGACGTCCGATGCTACTTCCCATAGTGCTCAGAGCCATTTGAACCATCTGACATAGGTTAAGAATGTTTCGAGATTTTTGGTAATAGCTATTCCCTTTTATATACTACACATTTATTTATATGTTACTTATATTAAAAAAAGGTAACTTATGCCAAGAACGACACAGGCACACACCCATGCCCGAGGGAGGACTCGAACCTTCTGTGAAAGGGGCCACGCAATCCCTGTCATGGCACCACAAACCGCGCGGACAAGTCCGCGCGGCGAGAAATTTAAGATTTTGAACAAATGAACATTTACACTTTTATATAGATTTTCGCTGTCATTATTATATGTGTATTTATACACCGTTTGGCCCTCCAGTAGGTATATAAAAACATGCGCATATTCGAATGCAACCTTCTGGCAAGAGTTCAAAGCTATCAGTGGAGAACATTTGGAGACATACGATTTTGAAAAACGAACATTTACATTTTTATTCTTATAGAGTGTTTCATGTGATAACAATAAATGTTCTTTGCAATGTACACTATGTTTATTATTAAAAAATACCATTTCTCGTGAGAATGAGAAGTTTCAATATTAGAGAGAACTGAATTTTGATGTCTTACTAAGCCTGAAAACACTATCTGGTGAAACATATCCGGCCACCCGTATGTAATATGGAGTTGACAACTAGATGTCACAAGAAGTGGACCTTCCAGTATAGAAGGAGACTGGGAGTATTGCTTTGTCGTGGAGAAGTAGTAACGGCAGAATGGGCCGGTTAGGAGGGCTCAGTGACCTCGAAGGGGGACTAGTTTCAGGATGCCGTCTGGGTAACAAACCCATCAGCGACGTTCCAACACTTGCAAAGTTTTGCAGTGAACACGTAGTGCGTAGTGGGGGAACACTCTGTTGTAGAAATAAATCAAAAGCAATGATTGCTTAAATACTGTTTAATGGACAACCAGTTTAAACACACTTTAGTGCCATTATCGGATCTGAATGTAGGTCAAAATTTATAAACCATTTGGATATAACGATACATGATGCAGACCAGATGGTATAAAACCATTGTCATTGCCCTGATGCAGTGTGATGCCGACCGTTGTCAGTCGAGCAGATGTCATGTACAAAATAGTTTTATCGTGTGGCTTCGGTTTTAAATATCTTTTGGAAAAGAACGACCATGAGAGTAGTTGTTTTTCATTTTTTGTGACAATGATGTTATATCAGCTGGTCTGCCTCAAGGTATCGTCGTGTCCAAATGGTTTATAAATGTTAATCTACATTCGCATCCGATGATGGCACCTTCAGTGTGTTGTAACCGGTTATCCAGTAAACAGTATTTAAGCGATCTTGGCTTTTGAATTATTTCTACTTGTATAGTTGTCCAGACCTTATGTAATAATGAAACGGTAGCTCGGAGTAACAGCTAGAGCTAAACTAAGACCAGGCGAAACGTTATTATAATGTTCGAACATCATAATTTTCGAATGACATTGTGAAATACCAGTCCATGAAGAGAAGCACATCTTTACTTTCATATCACTCCGCAATGTGCATCTAAGGCAGTCAAACCTGTGTTTCCATTGTTCCGATTTCGCAGTTTTCAAATTATTATTTTCTGATATAATGGTTTATAACACGAACCTGTTTTATCTATATGGTCACTGAGCTCGCAGTCCGCGATGTGTACAAAAACATTTCTCTCAGCAAACACGTTACACTACTGTCCGTAATTTTCAAGTAACTTTACTACAGAACAGGAAGCACTTTAATGTAAATTTAAATTTCAACTTCATTGTGAGCGGTATGCTTCGAAAATATCAGCTTTATACACCAAAAACGCAGCCTAAAGGTGCTACTATAAACACACCATTCCTCCACTTACGCAAGAGAATATTCAGTCCCTCCACTTTTCTCCAGATTTCATTTTACCGATTCACACGGCGACAAACAGTCTTACAGATGCATGCCGGAAAGGAACACTTGGAGAATCAATGTTTATCGATCTCTCGGCGTCTGTTGTTGTTATCCGCAGCATTACAGATTGCTCGAGTACAAGCCACTTAGCAACGAAAATATACAGCCCAAGATAATATCACTTCAAGTCATTTTTGTAGCCAGGTCTACTTTTCTTAATGACTGTGTTACAGATAGATTGACAGGAAGCCTCATAGCGTCGGAACTATAGGGTGTCGACAAAAATATGCAAATACCAAAAACACAGCACATTACCATGCCCAACAATATGTAGAAAAACCGTAGGCATTCAATACAGCTTACAGTCATCTCGGCCGGCCGGTGTGGCCGTGCGGTTCTAGGCGCTTCAGTCTGGAACCGCGTGACCGCTACGGTCGCAGGTTCGAATCCTGCCTCTGGCATGGATGTGTGTGATGTCCTTAGTTAGTTAGGTTTAAGTAGTTCTAAGTTCTAGGGGACTGATGACCTCAGATGTTAAGTCCCATAGTGCTCAGAGCCATTTGAACCATTTGAACAGTCATCTCGGAATGGATAAATAGAAGTCCTGTATGATTTTCAGGGGACCCTTACACCATTCTTCCCGCAACATATTGGTAATATCAGGAGGCACTGAAGGAAGTGGATCGCGATAAACACACCTTTCTTTCTCTCCAGTATTACTGTGTCTGTTGGCTGTGGTGGCTAGGGAAGATGCAACAGTTCGTCCTCGTGCTCATAAAACTAGTCGTCGACGATGTTGGGTGTATGAACAGGTGCCCTGGCGTCTTGGAACACAGAATCACCACTGGGGAACAAACACTGTAACACAAGGTAGACCCGATGAGTACAATGGTCACATAAAACTTGACAGTAATGAGACCCTGCAGAATAACTAGTGAAGCACATTGTATGGCTGCCCACATCAATTCATACCCCCAGATACGTTTCACTCTCGGGACATAAACTCGGCCAGAAGTTAGAAACGGAGTGAAAAAAGGCTGATGCGACCAAATGACTTACCTGTGTTGCTCCCGAGTCCAGGCGTTACAGTCTCGGCACGACTTCTTCCTGAGAGCGCAAATCACGTTAACTAGCTTGTCCCGTGTGCAGACGGCGATCTGTCTCGTGAAATCATATGCCCCTTCCATGTCCACATCAACCATGTATTGTACTGTATGTCACCGGGGGCATAGAAACGACGGAAGGGCTCCGTCCCCACCACAGCCGCAGTGGTCCACAATCCCACAACGACTACCCCGCCGCCCCACACCGAACCCAGGATTATTGTGCGGTTCGGTCCCCGTCTCACACCAGACGAGTGTAACTCCTATCTTTGCGTGGTAGAGTAATGGTGATGTACGAGTACGTGGAGAACTTGTTTGCGCAGCAATCGCCGACATAGTGTAGCTGAGGCGGAATAAGGAGAATCAGTCCCCATTCGCCGAGGCAGATGGAAAACCGCTTGAAAACCATCCACACACTGGCCGGCTCACCGGACCTCGACACAAGTCCGCCGGGAGGATTCGTGCCGGGGACCAAGCGCTCTTTCCCGCCCGAAACACTTCAACCTTAGCTGCATCGTCCAGCGTGTGGATGACAATAGCAGAAACAGGGGCTCAAATAAGATGCTGTAGACGAGTGGCGGTCACACGTATCTGTGCAAAGTGACAGATTTGCCAACTGAAGTAGAATTCCCGGATACCCGAATGTCCTCGAGGGGACCACCTGCCTGGCCCTGGTGAGCTCCCGAGAGCGTTGAGATAACACTCAAACAACGTAAGTGTAAAATCTCGTAAAATTACATTACAGGCATTCCCGAAGAAACATTGCATCATTCTTCTTAACAACACAGGGACTGCAATATAGTATGCAGCTCCCGTATTTTCGTTAGAAAATAAATGTCGAATTCGTAAAAGTTTGAACGACACTTTTCGTATAGTTGCACTTGTCAGCGAGTAACTAAACAAATTTTATCAGGAACCTCCTTTATAAAGTTTCCGGTTCCTGAATTCAGACATTATTTTCCCACTTTTTGTATCGTGGATAGTATCTCATGACCTCACTTACATCGTTCAGTAACGAGCTAAGCGAAATGACTGTTGCCGTTCGTCGAACGTGTACAAATTACAATTTTATGGGGACGTCACATGCCTTTGTATTCTACTTCGATGGTACCTACTGCGAATCGGCATTAAATTACAGCTTGGTCTGTTCATGAGTTGCTGACTGTTAAGGCAGATAAAAGTTCATGAAATATTTTCGGAAAAGAACTGCAGCATAGACATGAATAATAGGTAGAATTAAATAAAAAACCATGTACAATAAGAATCCTAGTGCAGAACTACAGATAATTACGTATTTCTAGACAAAGGTAAAGAATATCTTCTGTTTCATGTGGTTTTATATTTGTTTAAAAAATGGTGAAGTAGATAAAATTAACACAGGAAATACCAGTACCACCTGGAAATTATAGTGAGACATGAAGTGATTGATGTACCAAAACACAACCTCAGTGACCGGCTCTGTGGCGTTTCGATAATGATCGATTGCAGTTTCGATCGCTGAACATAGTCAAAATTTGGAATCCAGAAACAAACGTCATGTATAAGCTGTTGTTCACTGGTTTTGAATGATTGTTGTTGTTGTGGTCTTCAGTCCGAATACTGGTGTGACGTTAATTCCCCACGTTAGTTTATGCAAGTTTCTTCATTCTTGCATAACTACTTCAATTTACATCTATTTGATCCTGTTACTGTATTCATCTCCTTGTTTTAGTCTACGCTTTTAGCGCTCGTCCTACTTCTATCAGTCGACCCCTTCTTTTAGTCAGTTTGTATCATAAATATCGTTTCGCACAGTTGGATCAAGTACTTCATCAGATACTCGATTTACCATCTAATCTTCAGCATTCTTTTCTGCAACATATTTCAAACGCTCAAACTCTCTTCTTGTCTAAACCCCATAGTCGAAGTTTCACTTCGTAGCAGGCTACACTTCAGGCAAGTAAAGGATTTCCATATCTAAACTTTTTCATCTCCGCATCCGCCGCACGGTGCGTGGCGGAGGCTACCCTGCACCACAACTAGACGTTTCCTTTCCTGTTCCACTTGCAGATAGAGTGAGCTAAAAACGGCTATCTATATACCAAATTTCTCCTATCTTACCATCGTGGTCCCTAACTGAAATTTACATTGGTGACAGTAGGATCGTTCTGCAGTCAGCTTAAACTGCCGGTTCTCTAGACTTTCTCAGCAGTATTTTTTGAAATGACAATCTTCTGCCCTCCAGGGATTCTCACTAGAGCTCCCGCAGCATGTGCTTTACACTTGCACGCTGATCGACCTATCGGTAACCAATCTAACTGCTCGCCTCTGAATTGTTTAGATGACTTCCTTCAGTCCCATCTGGTGCTGATCCCAAGCACTCGAGCAGTTCTCAAGAACTGATCGCACTATCATCCTATATGCGGTCTCTTTTACAGCTGAGTCACACTTTCCTAAAATTCTTCCGAGAAACTGAAGTCGACCACGCGGCTTTCCTGCATCAGTCCTCACTTGCTCGATCCACTTCATATCGCTTCGCAACGTTACACCCGGTTGTTTAAACGACGTGACTGTCTTAAGCAGGACACAACTAATGCTGTATCCCAACACTACGGGTAGGGTTTCCTACTCGTCCTCACTAACTTACCCTTTTCTACATTAAGAGCCAGCTGCCAGTCGTCACACCAACTAGGAATTTTCTCTGGGTCAACTTCTATCGATTTACAGCTACTTGTCTTCGACACATTCCTGGACACCTCATCATCGTCAGCGTATCACCACAGGTTACAGCCCACTGTCAGCCAGACCATTTATATATACAGAAAATAGCAACTGTCCTATCACACTTCCCTGGGGCACTCCTGATGTACGCCAGTCTTCGCGAAACACTTGCCTTCAAGGACAACATACTGGGTTCTATTAATTAAGAAGTCTTCGAGCCAATCACATATCTGGGAGACTATTCCGTATGCACCTATCTTTGTTAACAGCCGTGTTGAAAGCTTTTCGGAAATCTAGAAATATGGAATCTGCCTATTGCCCTTCATCCGTAGTTCGCGATATATGTGAGAAAAGAACATGCTGGGTTTCGCACGAGCGATATTTTCCACAGCCGTGTTGATTCGTGGACATGAGATTTTCGGTCTCTAGAAAATTTATAATATTCGAACTCAGAATACGCTCTAGAATGCTGCAACAAATCGATGTTACGGATATTGATCTGTTATTTTGTGAGCCCGTTCTTTTACCATTCTTATACACAGGAGTCACCTGTGATTTTTTCCAGTCTCTTGACATTTGCGCTGGCCCAGAGATTCGCGATTAATGCAAATGAAGTAAAAGGGCCAATGACGTAAAACCAAACTGGGACTCCATGCGGACCTGGCGGCTTATTTGTTTTCAACTCTTTCAATTGTTTCTCGCCCCCTGGGATGTTTATTACTATGTCATCCATGCGGGTCTATGTGCGATAGTCAAACGACGGTACGTTTGTACGATTCTCCCGCGTGAACGATTTCTTAAAACGTGCTATCTTCTACTGCCAAACCAGACTGGCCAAAGAGTGACTCGATGGAAGCATTAGTCCCACTCAGAGATTTTAAATAGAACCAGAATTTTTTTTGGGTCCTCCATCAGATCTTTACCCAACATATGATGGTGGCAGCTTTTGTATATTTGGCGGATAGATCTTCTCATAGACGCGCGATTCTCTGCTAATCTTTGCCTGTCATTTGCGCGTCCTCTTCTGAACCGAGATTGCAGAGCACAAGAACTAGCATACCCCTGCCCACGTGTTCCTGCCCAGACCCTGCTGAAGGAACGGCTACCTGTTCACTCACAGGGTGAAGAGATGAGACCATATGGCCATTCTCCACATTGGCCCTCCGTCACAAGCGAAAAGAACGCGTTATCACCCGCCACTCAACCCTGCGGGTCCACCACGTCGGATACACTGGACGAAACAAGCGACACCTAAGGCGTCCCATGCGACGATCCAGAATCTCCACCGCCGCTACACCTCGAAGCGGTAGCTTGAAGGCGATTGATCGCAGCCGAAACCGCATTCAACTCTTCGCGAACTGTGGTCAGCTGCTCTTGAGTCCGCACAGAGCAGGCACACATCCTACCCATTCTAGAAAGACTAACTGGAGAGTAAACTGTAAAAACTGGCAGAAACTTAAACAAGCAACTTAGTACCCTCATGATGTGTAACCAAGGGACGCTGAAACCTCAATGACCTATGTAGTTGGCTGTTCAGAAGAAATGACAACTGATCTACAGACAGCCTGAATTTAGACTCCCAGCTAACAGAATAAGCGAGAACAAACTTCCTAAATACGAAAACACACAAGCAGTTAAACAAATTCGTACTATTAAGAAAACACAGGAAAAGTTAAATACGTAGCTTGAGGACCTGGAGATGTGTTACAGGCGATAGCTGGCACTGAACTGTGTGTGTGAATTTGTCAATTCCTAAGGCACCATACTGCTGAGGTAATCGGTGCCTAGACGTACACACTACTTTAACTAAATTATGCTAAAATCAAAACACACACACACACACACACACACACACACACACACACACACACACACATGCCCGAGGGAGGATTCGAACTTCCGGCAGTAGGGGCCGCGCAATACGTGACTGGCGCCTCTAACCGTGCGGACACTCCACGCGGCGACTCGGAACTGAGCCGCTCAATATGCTGATTACAACGGTCACTAGTCTCAAAACAAACAGCTGAGTAAGTACCGCACTGCTGACTGATTGAACATTACACTCTGAGGATCTGAAGCTGGAGGCATACTGAATATCTGCTATTAGCAAGGGTCGTGGAATTAAGTAACGAAAGCGACTTCTGCGGCGGAAAACTGTACTGGGGAGTAAACTCACTCAAGACAAAAGATCGAGAAACACGAAAATTCTTGCAACAAAAATATATAGCACTACTAAAAAAGCTAAATAATTAGCTACTGTTTACTTTTGCTCAGAGTGAGTTAGAACAGCACTAAACTACACGATGTAAACAAACTGCGTGCAATCGATAGGCTGCTGCCGCTTATCTCGGTTCTGCTCCACTCTGTGGCTGGTGGTCTACTGAATATTTACTATTTGCAGAGGTCGTGGAATTCAAGTAAATAAAGTGACACTAGCGACTTCTGTGGAGGAGATCTACACTAGAAAGTAAACTCACTCAAGACAAAAGATCGAAAAATACGCAATACTAAAACAGCTAAATAATCAGCTACTGTTCATCTTTGCTCAGAGCAAGTTAAATAGCACTAAACTAACCTCTGTAAACAAACTGTGTACAACCGAAGAGCTGCTGCTGCTGCTGCTGATCTCCGCTCTGCTCTGAGTCTCGAGGTAGAAAAGGAACCACTGCTCAGAATGACATCAAATTTGAACAGCATATTACTGACACATGGGAAAACATCATGTAACAAAAAAGTTTAACGAAACTTTTACCAATAGATGGCGTTGAAAGTGTCTTAACGTAAACGTGGTCCTCTACAAGAGACAGATGAATCGCTATAGTTCGGCTATGACCTGAGCTGCACATTACAGCATCCGCGCTGTTCAGTGTGCATGACTTCACAAGTTCGGCAGTCAAGAGTAAATTGATAGTTAGGTAAGCCCATTCACCACGATATGGCCATAACACATCGGATGGAAAAAATCAGTTTTTAATTTTTCTGAGAACAAGAACCAAACAAAGAGTTAAATGACATCGGCTTTTGGTGGTCATCAGGCTGGCGCAAGACATGTTCTATATGCTGTTCACCGTTTTCTGCCACAACCTGAAACAGAGAAACAGAATGTTCCACAACGGACAGGAATGTCTTGGGTCACGTCCAGAATTGCAGTGCGTACCTTCATGTCTGCTAAGTTCGTAACTGGAGCGCTGAATACAACATCTTTCACGTAACTCCACAGCCAGAAGTGACAGGGATTGAGATCAGGTGATCTGGACCTCCAGGCTGCAGGGAAATGATGCCTGATAATTCTAGCATTTCGGAAATGCTTCTGCAGCAGCCGCCTCACTGGCTGTGCAATGTGCAGAGGAGCGCCATCTTGCATAAAAATGTTAAAAACCTTTAAAAAGTCAAAGTATTTTTTATTCAAGACAACCGATTTCAACAGTCTCAGCTACCATCTCCAGGTCTCAAACATTTTTTTATACTAAATCACGTTCATTTTACGCTGAACCTCATGCACAAGATGTCAAGTCGATAAAAATCTAGTGCATGAGGTTCAGCGTTAAATGAACATGTTTTACTGCAAAAAATATTAAGATCTGAAGATCACAGCTCAGACCGTTGAAACTGATTGTCTTGAATAAAAAATATTTTTTTGTGATCTTGACTTTCAAATGGATTTTAACAATTAAAACAGACTGCCCTCGAATACTCTCATAATGAGAAAATTCAGCGCATAAAAATGATCCTACCCACACATTGTGTTGCAACGACGTTGGTACGCGGAAGACCAGTATAGGCTTCACCAGGTAACAGGACCCGCAGGGCTCCTCTCCTCGCGAAAATACGGCCCAACGATAAACAAAATGTTCAAATATGTGTGCCTACTCTGACACACTACTTAAACTAACTTATGCTAAGTGTGGTGTCACCGCCAGACACCACACTTGCTAGGTGGTAGCCTTTAAATCGGCCGCGGTCCGGTAGTATACGTCGGACCCGCGTGTCGCCACTGTCAGTGATTGCAGACCGAGCACCGCCACACGGCAGGTCTAGAGAGACTTCCTAGCACTCGCCCCAGTTGTACAGCCGACTTTGCTAGCGATGGTTCACTGACAAATTACGCTCTCATTTGCCGAGACGATAGTTAGCATAGCCTTCAGCTACGTCATTTGCTACGACCTAGCAAGGCGCCATTATCATTTGCTATTTATCTTGTGATGCATGTACCGTCAGACCGATGTTCACCAATTATGGATTAAAGTTAAGTATTCCAGAAGCTACGTACTTTTTCTACTAGACTCAACTCCTTTAACTGTTCCAGACCTCACGCCAGCCTGCGTGAGCTTAAACGCGTGCCTTTTGGCTACCTCCTAGTGGCTTGGCTGTCTTGCCAAGTCACAACACGCACACACACACCAGTGCCCGAGGAAAGACTCGAACTTCCGGCGGGAGGGGCTACGCAGTCTGTGACATGGCGCCTCAACCCACGCGGCCACTCCGTGCGGACAAAGATAAACGATGCGATCAACCCGCATCACACAGCCACCTCTGCAGAATGAAGTCATACCGTTCTATGCGCATGTGGATTTTCCGTTGCCAAAACTGCAATTCTGCGTGTAGAAATGTCGTTGGAGATAGTAACGGGCTTCGTCTGTTCACAGAATGTCCCATGGCCATTCACTGTCTTCTTCCATGCGAGCAAGAAATTACAGAGCGACCGTTTGGCTTACTGGCAGGTGACCGGGAGGCAGCTCGTGAAATTACGTGAATCTATACTGATAGCAATGCAGGATGTATAGTAGGATTTTATCCACCTCGCTCGCAGGCACATCCACTGTTTCGTCGATTTCCTGTGCAGTACATGTTTGCACACCACCACTCGACCCCTCCTGCAATGTTGTGGCCACATCTTCGACAGACGTCGGTTCACCAGATATCCTCCCTCTGCCACATTCCACTTGAAAAGAATCTGTCTTTTCGATTTTTGTAATTTTTTTCTCTAGACCCTCAGCAGACATCGGCCAAATGTGTTTTTCATACTCTTCAGTTTTCGATAGTTCGGCAGGGCTACTAGCGCACTGTCGCCATTCTTGTAAAAGAGCTTTATCAACAGCGTGTCATCCTTCACAGAGACAGCCGTGTTGGGAGTCTCCCATGCAAACTGATAAACGACCATCTAGCGCTTGTTTGTTGGACTACATATTTTGTCCCTTACAGTGACATATGTTGGTAAAATTTTCGTTAAATTTGTTTTTGTGCCATGCCGTTTCCTTCTGCGTCAACACATGCTGTCCGAATTTGACATCATTCTGAACAGTGGTTCATTTCATAAAGCGTTTTGAAACTGGAATTTCAATTATGGACACCCCGCATTTTCCGAAACGATTTCCTAACCCTGACATGTTAGCAAATTTCTCTTTTTCAGAAATGATTTTCTTGCTCTCCACTTCGCCTGTCGTTGTTTGCTTTGTTGACCAAACAGTAAAAGCAGATCGACTAAATTTTGTATCATTTCCCCTCTAATCAGCTCTTCCCAACGTCGCATGATTTAATTTGAATACAATGGATTAATGTTGTTATACTTTTGGTGATGTTCATTTCATAAACTTTTTAGAAATATTCTTTCCATTCCGTTCAGCTTCTTTTCCATGTTCTTTGCTGTCTCTTACACAAGCATTACGTCGTTGGCTAATGTCAAAAGTTTTATTTCTTCTCCCTAAATCTTACATATGTTTCCTAATTTCTCCTTGTTTTTCTTTACAGCAAGCTTAATGTACAGACTGAATAACGCCAGGAATAGGCTACAAATCTGCCTCTGTCCCCTCTCGGTCACTTTTTCCGCTTTCATGTGGTTCGATTTTTATGCCTGCAATCTTCTTTCTATACAAGTCGTAAATAATCTTTCACGTTCTGTATTTTATCATTAGACTGCTTAGAAAACTATATTGCGGACAATACCGTTGAAACCTTTTTCTAAATCCCTTTCTCGAGCCTCTCTCCTATGTCATAGAGACAGTATTGCCTCACGTAGTCCTACATTCTTCTGGAACCAAAATTTATCACCTTCAGATCAGTTCCTAGCAGTTTTTCCACTGTTCTGTGAACATTTCGTGTCAGTATTGTGCAACCATAACTTATTAAACTGCTAACTCTATATTAATCACAGTCCGCAGCTCGTGGTCGTGTGGTAGCGTTTTTGCTTCCCGCGCCCGGGTTCCTGGGTTCGCTTCCCGGCGGGGTCAGGGATTTTCTCTGCCTCGTGATGACTGGGTGTTGTGTGATGTCCTTAGGTTAGTTAGGTTTAAGTAGATCTAAGTTCTAGGGGACTGATGACCATAGATGTTAAGTCCCATAGTGCTCTGAGCCATTTGAACCATTTTTTTGTAATAATCACACCTATCAGAACCTGCCCTCTTTGGAATTGCAATTATTACCTTCTTGTTGAAGTTGGAGGATATATCGCCTTTAGCATGATGTTGCAGATGGATTAATTCGTCATGGCTGGCTCTCCCAAGGATCTCTGTAGCACAGAGGGAATGTCGTGTACTGCAGGGGCCTTATCAAGTTTTAAATGATTTCTCAAATGCTGTTAACAATATCAAAATTCAAATCGCCAGATACTTGGTAAAAGGATGTCTCTATTGAAAGGTAGCATGTTCATGTAAAGTAGGATAAATATAAACTAGTGACCAATGTGATAATGATTACTGTCATTAACGGTATCCGTGACACTCGACGCTGAAAAAGCCGGCGGGCATAACGCAGTGGGCAGTCTACCAGGCTGGCCAGTCTACAAGGGCAGTAGACTCGTATGAGGATTACCAAGTGTAGAAGCATGAAACCGGAATAACTCTGTAGATGGTGCTAGCCGTCAGTTTAGGGCCCGTGAGACCGCGTCTGCAGCGCAATCTGATTCCTTTAACGGCTGACGCCATATGTCAACACACAGTAACCCAGGTTCCATACATCGGTATATACACACATCAAAAACCGTTTTGCATCACCTCGGTTCCGAGAGTTCCGGAACCCCTAAACAAAATTGGAATAGAGATGAACATAACATCATTTCCGTCCTTTTTATTGCTCATGAAAACCACATATTGCATGTTGTAGCACCACACAGAGAGACCTTCAGAGGTAGTGGTCCAGACTGCTGTACATACCGGTATCTCTAAAACCCAGTAGCACGTCCTCTCGCATTGATGCAAGCCTGTATTCGTCGTGGCATACTATCTATTTCATCAAGGCACTGTTGGTCCAGATTGTTCCACTCGTCAACGGCGATCTGGCGTAAATCCCAAAAACCCTCAGAGTAGTTGATGAGTCACGTCGTTCATAAAATACATTTTCAATTTATTCCAGGTGTGTTCGATAGGGTTCATGTCTGGAGTACAAGCGGCCACTCTAGTCGAGCGATGTCGTTATCCTGAAGGAAGTCATTCACAAGATGTGCACGATGAAGGCGCGAATTGTCGTCCATAATGACGAATGCCTCACTAATATGCTGTCGATATGGTTGCACTATCGCTCGGTGGATGGTATTTACGTATCGCACAGCAGCGTGCGTCGGCCCCACATAATGCCACCCCAAAACAGAGGGAATCTCCACCTTGCTGCACTCGCTGGACAGTCAGTCTAAGGCGTTCAGCCTGACTGAGTTGCCTCCAAAAACGCCTGCGACGATTGTCTGGTTGAAGGCATATGCGACACTCATCGGCGAAGAGAACGTGATGCCAATCCTAAGCGGTTCAATCGGCTTGTTGTTGACCCATCTGTACGCGCTGCCTGGTGTAGTGGTTGCAAAGATGGATCTCGCAATGGACGTTGGGAGTGAAGTTGGACATCATGCAACCTATTGCACACAGTTTGAGTCGTAACATGACGTCCTGTGGCTGCATGAAAAGCATTATTCAACATGGTTGCATTGCTGTCAGGGTTCCTCCGAGCCACAGTCCGAAGGGAGCAGTCATCCACTGCAGTAGTAGCCCTTGAGCGGCCTGAACGAGGCATGCCACCGACAGTTCCTGTCTCTCTTATTTCCTCCATGTCCAAACAACATCGCTGTGGTTCACTCCGAGACGTCTGCATACTTCCCTTGTTGAGAGTCCTTCCTGGCACAAAGTAACAATGCGGGCGCGATCGAACCGCGGTATTGACCGTCTAGGCATGGTTGAATTACAGACAACACGAGCCGTGTACCTCCTTCCTGATGGAGTGACTGGAACTGATCGGCTGTCGGACCCTGTCAGTCTAATAGGCCCTGCTCATGCATGGTTGTTTACATCTTTGGGCGGGTTTAGTGAAATCTCTGAACAGTCAAAGGGACTGCGTCTGTGATACAATATCCACAGTCAACGTTGATCTTCATGAGTTCTGGGAACCGGAGTGATTAAAAACTTTTTTTTGATGTGTGTGTATCAAACCGATAAAGAGGTCAAGTTTTGTGCCTAGGAACTAGGATTTGTGGACAGCGTTGGTTTTCTGTTATTATTTGAAGAAAACTGCTGCAGAATTACAACGAATGCTTGTCAAAAGTTTTCGGCGAACATGTTCTTGGGAAAAACAGTGTTCGAGAGGATCTAAAAATTCGAAAGTGGTGATTTTGACGTGAGGAACGACGAGCGCGGGAAACCTCCGACAAAGTTCGAAGACAACGAATTGCAGGCCTTATTGGATGAAGATGATGCTCAAACCCAACAGGATCTCACGCAACAACTGAATGTGACGCAGAATGCCGTTTCTCTTCGGTTGAAAGCTATGGTAAAGGTGCAGAAAGTGGGAAAATGGTTTCCGCATGAACTGAATGAAAGACAGCTAGCAAATAGAAAGACCACTTGTGAAATGCTGCTCGCCAGGTACAAAAGAAATCGTTTCTCCATCGAATAGTGGCAGATGATGAAGAATGAATATATTTTGAGAATCCTAAGCGTCGTAAATCATGGGTGAATCCAGGGAAACCATCGACATCCACTCCGAGACCAAGTCGCTTTGGAAACAAGACAATGTTCTGTGTTCGTTGGGATCAGAAGGGTGTCATATATTGTGGGCTGCTAAAACCTGGTGAAACGGTTAACGCTGATCGCTACCAACAGCAAATCGTCGATTTAAATCGAGCGTTACATGAAAAACGGCCGGGATAAGGAAAAAGGTAACACAAAGTCATAGTGCTCCATGATAAAGCCCCACCACACATATCAAAACGGGTCAGGGAAACGATCGAGGTGTATTCAGTTGGGTAATAGTAGGGCACGCGGTTTATTCACCAGAAATGTCCCCGCCCGATTATCATCTGTTTGCATCACTGGGACACGCTTTCGCTGATCAACGCTTCTATCGGTATGACTTTTTTTTGCGTGGAATTCATAGCCTGCCGGGAGGTGGGAGAAATGTATAAATAACAATGGAGATGTTTTTGAATAGAATATTGCCTGTCAAGTTTCCAACAACAGATTGTAATTATTGCAACCAAATTCCGTTGCAAGCAGCGGCCACACACTTTACGCCTGAAGAATTTTCTTACTGTCTGGGACTGATTTAGAATTCGTGTTGGACTTAGTTAATTTTTTCTCGCAGTGTGTACTTGGTTTAACTAGAGAGTCTTAACAAATTACCTGGATCGGTTGGCTTCCCAAAATTTTTCAGATAGTGTTACACACCGTTTATTATTCATAATCTGACAATATTGACTGAAGGTATCAGGATAACAAGAGGGGTTTGAAGAATGCAGGAAGAGCATTGTCGTTGCAGTTGATTTGATTGTTAGTTTGTTGATAAATGAAGGACCATTTACCAGAGGTTGTCGCTTGAATTTCCTGTCCACCTAGATTTCCTGCTGCTTAGCTGTTCCTACTTACTCAGGCTGTCCCAGGAGGATTGGTCAGTATTCAACAATATGACAGTAAATTTCATTTGAAGAAAAAAACTCCATATGGACGTATGCCCCTTTCCAAATAGTTTCCAAGATAAAACACATTTAATTTACACTTGTTTTTGGGCTAGTGGCGCACACATATTGGTGTTATCCACAAAACTCTTTAACGTTGTTTCTAGCTCAACCTACCACCTTTTTTTCAGCCTCTTTCCTTTGAATGTCTTTCTGCTGTTGAACCAGAACGCGCAATTGTTCATGATGCGTTATGGATGAAGTAGTGCGAAGACTGAAAGTGTATCAGAGAAAAGCAACGACCGACTGTGTTTATACATACACTCCCTAAAAATGCCACACATTTACACTAATGAAGAATATGCAGTTATGGCGTGTGTTTATGGCTTTTGCAATGGCAATGATCCTGCTACTACCAAAGAATAATGTCGGTGCTTTAAAATACTTTTGATACATGATCACTGATCGCTTAGAAGAACTTGCAGCACATTGCGTGAAACAGGTATTCTTCCAACTTACAATTTTTCTTCTGAACGCATAGTTCAACAAATTGTGCAGGAAGAGCACCATACTGTGGGAGTGGTGCATGCAGGACACGACGACTTCCTACACGTATCAATGTTCCACCATTACGAGTATCGCAAGCATTACATTCGGAACTTTTATCTACTTCACATACAGCGTGTCCACAATTTGCACACTGGTGAGAACATCACACGCTTTGAATTCTGTCACTGGTTAAATGATATTCGTCGTTTGCTTCCATCAATATTATTCACTGATGAAATCACGTTTACACGGAATGGAATCAACAACACACGTAATAATCGTCGATGATCGCAGGAAATCCATTAACTACGGCGAAAACCATTTTCCAAGTTCGTTTGCGGTCAGTGTTTGGCGCGATGTGATAGCTGACGTGTTGACACGCCCAGTCATTTTAGAAGAGCTTACGTTGGGTCAGAATTACTTGCATTTTTTGTGAAACTTACGTTTGTTGAACACCTTGAGGATGTTCCTTTGACCAGTGGAGTGCAATGTACTTCCAGCAGATTGAAGCTCAAATGGTTCAAATGGCTCTGAGCACTATACGACTTAACTTCTGAGGTCATCAGTCTCCTAGAACGTACAACTAATTAAACCTAACTAACCTAAGGACATCACACACATCCATGCCCGAGGTAGGATTCGAACCTGCGACCGTAGCGGTCGCTCGGTTCCAGACTATAGCGCCTAGAACCGCACGGCCACTCCGGCCAGCTGCTTGGAGCTCATACATATTTTACCAGACGTGTGAAGGAATACCACAACCGCAATTACCCTACTCGCCGGACTAGTTGTGGTAATATAATTAACTAGCCACCAATATTACCAGATCTTATGCCATTAGATTTTTGTTTAAGGGGTGGGAAGGGGTGGATGTACAAAACAAAGTTGAAAACGTGGGATGAACACCTTGGTGTCATCATGGACGCTGCTGAGGCACTGACAAGCAACACAACATGTTCTCCCATGAGTACACAGATGAGCTAAAGTTGACGGTGAAATATTCGAACATTTATTGTGAACTGTACAAGAGCTTTAATGTACGGTAACGCTTGCAGGTTAATGTGTTAAAAACACCTATTTTTTCAGCTGGTACTTGTAAAACGCATGTTGTAATGTTTACTAATTCTCGCACATGTGTGCCTGAGCAATCCTGACAATGTATTGAACAATACATAAAATAAATAACAACAGATATTAAATGTGTTGTATCTCGGTAACCATTAAGAATAGAGTATATGTGCATATGAAGTTTTCTGCTTCAAATAATAATTCCTGTGATATCCCTGAATACTGACCATTCTTCCAGGGACACAGTGTACATTGAGGACATTTAAAGTTTGTAGAAGTCAATGGGAGCACCTCCTTTTTGGATCCAAAGTGTGAAAAATAGTGAGACATCCATTTGTGACGTTTCAATTACGACGCTACCTAACAGTTTTGTGCTGAGTAGTGGCTCTCTAACCAGCATTCCATAAAAGCAAAACAGCTGCGTATTTATCTGACGTTCCATGGCTCTGTTTAAAAGGAATAGCTCGATGTAGTCACAGTATTGAGCAGCACACGTCTGTTTTCATGTCCAGCAGCTAACTCACTGCAAATAACAATCTGTAGCTTCATCCTGCAGAAAAATAGTCTACGCATTGACTAGAATTGATAATTAATAAATACAAAGGGACATTAAATAAAAGATAAACGAATAATTCAATAAAAAGGGCTCTGTCCTAACGTCTGTAGTTGATGTATATCCATGAGAAATGACGCGCGGTCTGAGGCGACTTTCTACGGTCCGTGTGACCCTCCCCCCCCCCCCCTCCCCTCCCCGTCGGAGGTTCGAGTCCTCCCTCGGGCATGGGTATGTGTGACGTCCTTAACGTAAGTTAGTTTAAGTTAGATTAAGTAGTGTGTACGATTAGGGACCGATGATCTCAGCAGTTTGGTCCCATAGGACCTTACCATAAATTTCCTAATTGTCCAAGAGAATTAAATGAATAACGTTTATTTATGAAAGTGTAACTCAACGACATGGAAAGTGGTCCTACAATATCTAGTTACAATATAAACAGAAAATAACCTTACCAAACGCAGTAAGGTTACGTGAGAGCGTTATGAGAATGGCAGCAGAATACCCAAGCTAAACAGTCATCGAAGATATGCAAAAGCTAAGTCCATTCGTGATCACAATACATGAAATGTTTACCAGCTCGAAATAATTCAGAATTGAGCCTGACGATTTACAAACCAACACACAATATGAAGAACGGGAACCGGTACTCTGTCTATTCTCCATTTCATAATGCAATCGGAAAAAGTTAGAGTATCACAGAGGCTGTCTATCGCCCAGTTTATCACAGACACGATGGAGTACCACACGTTACCACAGGCAGGTGTGTCTTCTTCCAGACTGAGCATCCCAGTCCAGAATCACTCTCTTGAGCCCTTCATTCGAAAGCTCGCAGCCTCTACTTGACTCCCTTAGTGCTCCGCTACTATCTGCTTTATTCTTTTCCTTTTGCGGCAGGCCGTCTCTCACCAAAAACAAAACATTCGTAAGTTCTACAGCGATGATTTGACTCAACTAGACCACTACGCAGATTAAAGTAATATAAAAACTAAACTAAACTCCTCCCGCACAGGCCATGAAGGCCCAAAGGTACCGACCGGCCGCCGTGTCAACCTTGGCCCAAAGGCGTCACTGGATGCGGATATAGAGGGGCATGTGGTCAGCACACCGCGCTCCCGGCCGTATCTCAGTTTCCGAGACCGGAGCCGCTACTTCTCAATCAAGTAGCTCCTCGGTTTGCCTCACAAGGGCTGAAGGCACCACGCTTGCCAACAGCGCTCGGGAGGTCGCATGGTCACCCATCCAAGTGCTAGCCCAGCCCGACAGCGCTTACCTTCTGTGATCTGCGGCAAGGACGTTGGCTAAAGAAATATTTTTCAACAATATTTAAATAAAAAAGTATTACAAACATTCAGCCACACTCAGATCACTTACAATAATTATAAATAAAGGCTTATTCATAAATAAACAAAACAGTTTTCTTGCGCCAATGCGCTCACATTAAATAAATACAGACTGTCGCTGTGTATTGTTTAAAAATTATCCATGATTAATTGACAGAAGCGTTCTTTTGAAACTTTTTCACACATGCAACGGACCACTTCTTAAACTAACATGATTTTGTATTAGCAACTGTAAATAGTTAAAAAATATATTGTAGAAATAGTAAAAGTGTGACATGATATCACGTATTCATGCTGCATTCATTTGCTGCGCTATTTTAGTCCATATAATGTTCCGATAAACATTTGCATAATGGAAAAGATCTAAAAAACGTAATAAACTAACAAATAAAGTAGATACACATATGTAGCTTTCAGGATTGACAGCTATAGAGCAATGCTATCATCTCAGATATCGTTTGTTGAAATGACATGAAGCGCTTAAAAGGTGTTAATTCAAAGGTTCATTGAGAAAATATTTATTCGCCGTGAAATATCAAGTTCTGTAGTTTTAAATATACTGAAATTGTTGTTATGCCACTGGATTCATCTCATTTTTCTGAGGTCGGAGATGTATTCAGATTTGCTTCATTATTTCAGTGTGAAATATTATACAGTTTCAAAAATCTGTAATAAGGCATCTTTATGCTTGTCTGAAAGACAGACATTGCTAGTGCATTCATTTAGGCAACCAGCTGCTGCCTAAATTCCCAGCTTTGGGCTTTACCAATTCCCGTAAAGCCTTTGTAAAAGCTCTTGGGCTTGCCAGCAACCATCGCTGCGGCTGGACCGGCTGTGACACTTTGGCGGCTCTGAGGATGTCCACCGGCGCCCAGCCTCACAAGCAAATTCATCTCACGTCGTACCATTTTCAGGCGGCCGAATAACTCGATGACATACGAGTAAAGTTACACAGTCCATGGGGGCAAAAGAGTGCTTTAATTACACCTCACAGTCATTATGACCCTCACCATCATCTGATTTTTAGTTGAATCATACTAGAAAATCGATCATCTATCAGATTTTCACCATGAGGAAAATATGGGAAAACCGACGGTTTCTGGTGACGTTCGTGGACTTCTCAAAGGCTTATGACAGTATGCACAGATTAAGTATGTACAACATCCTTAGAGAGCTTGGTATACCAATGACGTTAATAAATATGGTCAAAGTGTGCACAGCGGAGACAACAGCCAAAGTCAAATACCAATGGGAGCTGTCCAAGGAATTACATATCAGAACGGATGTGAGACAAGACGTTATTTCAGCACTGTCATTTAATCTGGTCCTACAGAAAGTAAACCGAGAAATACCAGGACAGATTTATTGGGATATGCAGACGACATTGCAGTTCTAACAGAATCAAAGGAATTGATGGCGGAAACTGTAGAATGATATCCCATTACAGGTAGGGATATGGAAAAGGTAGAGATAAGAAAATTTCCTAAGGTGGGAAATTGTAAATACCTTGGTATATAGTTCAATAGGCAAAATAAGTTAAATCACGAAATAAACCAACGTATTGGGAATTGGTCTAAAACTTATTTCCGTCTAAAGCAGATAAAGTCATCCAAAAATCTGTCAATTAAGTCCAAACTTAAAGCATACAGTGCCGTGATAATGCTAGTATTGTTGTATGTGGCAGAAACCCTGAGCACAACAAAGAAGGGTGAAGAGAACTTGTTGGTCTTCGAAAGAAAAATTATTAGAACAATCTTTGGGCCCGTCCAGGAAGGGAGCTCGTGGAGACGTAGCAAAACCCAAGATTGTATGAGCTGTTGAGGCAAGCGAGCACTGCGAGGTCGGCGCATGCTCTACAGGGTCCCCGATCGCCGATTTGATGATGATGGTGATGATGATGTTGAGAAAATCCGTAGTAAGTTACGAGCGCCAAATACTGGATCGCTTTGTGTTATCGTGTGATCAATATAATAATTAATTGATATCAATCAGTTTGCAATATTCACCACGGATCATTCCCGGGTATTGTATTTCTGCACGCAGCATCGCATACTGCTATTTTATTTTGTTTGAAGCGTTTTCCAAGTGTCATCCAGTGTGTTTTTAATTCCATACTACAATGTATGGGAAGTTGTGGAGTAAATTATCATGTTTTCGAATCATTTCGTCTATTTATTCTTGCTATTCAACACCAATATTGTTGATGACAACTACTACGTTTATGCCACACCTGCTATCATCTAGTTCACTCTTTAGCTCTCACAGACTATTCACGAAGAGTAAAATTTTAGTGCTAATGTTACTTGTAAAGAAGTTGGTGGTGGGATTTCTTGTCGGTAATGGAGGTTCCCAATAGCGATAACGTTTGTTGTTCTAGTTTTCGTTAACAAGAGTTCAGGGTCATCTACCGATTGTATAATCATAGAGACACTGTGTCAACTTTATTTAAACGATATGACACCCGTAGCAGTATCATGTGTGTGTATGTGTGTGTGTGTGTGTGTGTGTGTGTGTGGCAGTAGATCAGAAACGAACTCCTCACCGCTATCAGCGATATACGATCTTCATCCCATCGGCCCGTTTCCACTCGACTGCTCAGAAGTTCAGCAACAACTTTGTCACAACGTTACTTCAACGTGACTTGAATATCTCAAAGAGAATAAGGTGGTGGCAATCTCTGCAGGAGACGGACTCTTGGAGAGTCTCACACAGTCTCCTATGAGGTTCATTTCCGGTGAAAGTGCGGAGCATAACATTCAGGCGACGGCGCAGTTTCAGCCAAAAGGAAGGTTCTGCAGACTAGTTCCAGAAATGGACGTCCAAGCACAGGCGATACGTCTTCTACGATTTCATGCAGTTTTGATGAAGTTGTCAGCGTTGGAATTCCATACGTAATCTAGTACCTAAATGCCATTACCTACAGCACACTAGATTTATGCAATTGCCGCTCTCTGTAGACGTTAGTCGATGGAAGTGCACTTTCCTAAATAAATACTTTGGCGTTGAGACACAAATATCTAATAAACTAGCACAAATTAATACCGAAATTTATTACTACAGCGATAGCTATGTCACGTGAGCAGAAATAACTGGTAACAGGGATAAAAAGATTAAAGCTGAGCAAGCTCTAGCTAAGTATCGGACAGCACTGCGTCGAACAGTCAGTTCAGAACCGGAGTACTGTCTTCCGAGTTAAAAAAATACAAAAAAGTCAGTGGAATAAAATATTCTGTCGACGTGTCCATTGACCACTCTCACACCACAATGAAAAACCTGTGTACAGAGTCAATTATTATTTTGTATTCCTCAGCGTCTGCAGCGTAGTAAATATATTGTAAAGACATTTTATGTACATTATACCAGGATGCTGCTATTTTTTTAAACTTTATTCGAGTGTTGTACAGATAGGCGATAAGCTTACTTCGGCTTCTTTGTCATTTTAAAGCGATCTGCAATTATCTAGCGCTATTAATATTTACAACTTTTACGTTAGAAATCTAATTGGTTTTGTAACAGTGTTGAGAGTACTTGCTTCCATATCTCATCGTCGACGCTGTAGCTGTCAAATATTTATGCGTGTTGTATTTGCAATGCAGCCGGCCGGAGTGGCCGAGCGCTTAAAGGCGCTACAGTCTGGAACCGCACGACCGCTACGGTCGCAGGTTCGAATCCTGCCTCGGGCATGGATGTGTGTGATGTCCTTAGGTTAGTTAGGTTTAAGTAGTTCTAAGATCTAGGGGACTTATGACCACAGCAGTTGAGTCGCATAAGTGCTCAGAGCCATTTGAACTATATATATATATATATATATATATATATATATATATTCTCAACACTATAAGTTGCAGCTGAATAATTTTTGTTGAAATTTTCGTTTTCTATAAATTGGACAGCTTTGCTTGACGGAAGCCATCGTTATTGTCTGGTTAAATGTTTGTCTTTCTTCATCTACCGGCTTGTGTAGCGGTTAGAGATTCTTTTTATAGGTTTCTGTTGATTATCTTTGCTTATCATGTTACCTGCTATCGCTTTCTAAAATTTCGACGAAATAATGAATACTATTTTTATGCTTAAGTTCAATCTGTTCGTTTAGGATTCCGCCTAGATATTTTCGTGTGTATATTTCTGTTTCTTCTAAAAGTGTAATAGCTGGGCATTTAGGAGGTATATCTAGGATTTTCATTGCCATCGAACTGGTTTATGTTATTTTCTTTTGTTTTGAAATGGCGGAAAAATGTGTGTGTGTGTGGGGGGGGGGGGGGCGGGGGGGGGGTTGTGTCCCTCTTTCTGATGTGCTCTCGATATCTGAAAAAAAATCGGTACTCTTTAGCCTTTACAGAATTTTTCACTGTCATTAAAACTGAATTTATATAGTGTAAACCGGGGTACATCTATGACTGTGATTTTGTTCTAAAGGAACGGATTTCTGTTTTTATTTTATGTGTGGTACGGTATGCCAATCTCACTGTAGTATTTTAAATAATGCATTTCGTCTGTCTGATATATTTTCCACGTACGTTTGTGGTATATATGTGATTGTCCGTTCTGTTGGTTTTTCTTGTGTTAGTCCGATGTCGGTATGAATTTAGGTATGTTTGGGACTTTTATATTTTCTCATATTTGGCTGACTATACTGAGAGTAGAACTGTTTTATTGTGTCATGTATTCAATAGTCTCAAGTTCTTTCTGCATAGCTGGATGTAGTAATGATAGGTTACGTAATCGGTTAATAAATGTGTGCAAATGAGCATATTTACGCTATTTTTTTTAACTTTATTCGAGAGTTGTACAAGTAGAGGATAAGCTTATTTCAGCTGATGTGATTCTTGAGTTTCTCCCGGCGTATTTGATAATCAAAATATCCACGGGTGTACAGCCGGTCTACAGTGTCCAACGGGCACAATATTTCGGCGATCATACATGTCACCATCATCAGGTGAACTGACGGACTTACCTCCTGTGAACGTGCCGGTACGGAGATCCGTACGCTATGGCTGCTCAGGGGAACTGGGTTCGGTCGCGGCGGCGGCGGCAGATTTAAATACCCTCCGCCCGCGGTGCACTCCCTCCGCCGTCCGCGCCCCGTGCCACGGTCACGCGGTGGAAAAGATTGCGACGGCGTCTGAGATGACGTTGGTGTGATGCTCTGTCCGCCGTGGTCGTCACAACTACACGTTTGCTCGATTTACTCTTGATTAACCCAATCGCTGGTTCCCAAGCCTTGCTAAGATTATAGCCACAGTCACGGTTTATGAGGTCGTCATTGGTGCGAATTTCGATGGCCTCTCTAACAACGCTGTCCCAGTATCTCGACGTCTGTACCAGAATCCTCGTGCGTTCATACCCCATAGCGTGATTTTCCGACAAACAATGTTCAGCGACCGCCGACTTGCTCGGATACATCAGACAAGTATGCCTCTGGTGTTCACGGCATCGATCCTCGACGGTACGCATCGTCTGACCAATATACGACTTGCCACATTGACACGGAATCAGGTACACGCCGGCCTTCCTCGAACCGAGGTCATCTTTGGCGCTCCCCACCAGTGCACGAGTTTTATTCGGAGGACAAAACACAGTTTCGACCCGGTGTTTCTTCAAAATGCGGGCGATTTTCCCCGAGAGTGCGCCTGTATATGGAATAAACGCAGTGCCTACCTCCTCCCTCGTGATTTCATCCATCTCCACAGGTGTGCTGTAGTGGTTGGGCAGAGAGCACGTTGAATCTGACACTCTGAGTACCCACTGTTTCGAAATACAGTTCTCAGATGTTCCAATTCCTGGGGTGCGTCAGAGATAGTACGCGCCTATGTACTAGAGTTTTAAGTACCCCATTCCTCTGTGAAGGGTGATGGCAACTGTCTGCGTGCAAATACAGATCAGTGTGCGATGTCTTCCGATACACCCCATGACCTAGGGTGCCGTCAGTCCTTCTCTTGACCAAGACGTCAAGGAAAGGTAATTTACCCTCAGTTTCAGTCTCCATAGTAAATTTGATGTTGGGGTGTATGGAGTTTAGATGTGTAAGGAAGACAAGGAGTTTATCCATACTATGTGGCCAGATGACGAACGTGTAGTCCACGCAATGGAAAAAGCAAGTAGGTTTCCAATCGGATGACGACAGGGCTTCCTCCTCGAAGTTCTCCATGTACAAATTCGCTACCACCGGTGAGAGTGGGCTACCCATGGCGACTCCCTCCGTTTGTTCGTAGTATTCTCCACTAAAAAGAAAATACGTCAAAACTCACCATGATATCTGACTCATCCAACCTGAAGCGTTTTTATTTCGGCTGTTTTGTCATTTTCAAACGATCTGTAGTTATCTAGCGCTATTAGTATATACTATTTTGATGTTATATATCTAACTGGTTTCGTAACAGAGTGTCGAGTACTTGCTTACATATCACATCGTTGACGTTGTCACTGTCAAATTTTTCAGCGCGTTGTATTTGCAGTGCAGATTGAGTTCTTTTTGTTTACATATATTTTTTCTCAATAGTAGATGTTCTCAAATAATTTTTCTTGAAATTTTCCTTTTCTATAAATCTGACAGCTTTACTTGACGGTAGCCACCGATGTTTTCTGGTTATATATTTATCTTATTCATCCATGGACTTGTTTCGACGAAATTTTCAATAAAATTTTTTTGCTTTAATTCAATCTCTTCGTTTAGGATTTGTCATTACTTGTATGGAGAAAGTATGAATAGGATTTTAGAGGATTTTCATTGCACGCTCGAACTGGTTTAAGTTATGATTTTCTGTTTTCAAATGGCAGAATAATATGAAGTGATTTATGTCGCTCTTTTCTTTCATGTTCTCGATATCTGAAAAAAAAATCCATTCTGTTTGGCCTATAGAGAATTTTTCGCACTCATTGCAATTCGTTTTTTAAATACCTGGCTACGTGCATGTTGCTAACTTTATTTCACTCGAATGGATTTGTGTTGTGCATGGTACGATAAGCGAATCTCACTGAAGTACCTTTTAATAATGACTTTGATTTATCTGATATCTTTCCTACGTATGTTTGTGGTATGTACGTGATTATCCCTTTTGTTGGTGTTTCTCCTACTAGTTTTATTTCAGCATAAATTTGGGTATGTGTGGGATTTTCATATTTCTCATATTTGACTGATTGTACTGATATTATAATTGTTTTATTGTCCCATGTATTTGACGGTTTCAAGTTCTTACTGTGCAACTAGTTGTAGTAATGGTAGTAGGTTATGTAATCAGTTAACAATTATGTGAAAATAAGAATATTTGTGTGTTGTTAGGTGACAAGAATCAGTGTTAGTGCTGTTATCTGAGGTCGTCGTATGAGTGTCCCTAGTAGCAACAAAGCCACTGAGCTGGCAAAAAAGATTGGCAGAGGTGATCGTTTCCTAACCTTTTAGTGCTATGGGTGATTACAGTGCATTGTGGTGCATGTAGGCTGTGGAAGGCAAAGTTAGAGCCAAATGTTGATGCGATAATTGGAACTGAATTTTGTTGAGATGTCAGAGGTGTCCGATTCTCTTGGTTCGGGATGTGTTGTTAGTGGCTTACAGCTAGCCTAGAGGTAAATGGGTTGTTTTCTAGTCTGTCAGTGGTGGATTAGGTGGTTTGAAGTTCCGCGAGCGAGGTTCCTTCTTGAGTGCGTTTTGGTGGAATTTTGGGCCCCAACATTTACGGCGGACATCATTTGCTCGTTAGTTTGAATTAGCCCACACACAACTAAATATATCTTACCATTAGCCGATGTTTAGTGCACAATATAGTGAAGCAGAACCATTAGCGAACCGCAGGTATCTGAACTGACACTTTTAGTGTAAAGTAAGGAGTGGCGCATTTTGAAGTAGGGAATAGCAGCAGTTTGCAAAACGAAAGCGACTGCGGAGGCAGAGCTTAACTTTGACTGTTAATTGTCAAAGAGTTGGTGGCATTTAGGATTTCTGTTTTCTTTTTAATTGTGTTATTACCGATTTTTGGGGCATTAGTTTGTTGTTGACACTCGAGTACTAAGTTTGACAGTAATTATGTATTAGTGTTGACATTCAAAGATCATGTTACCTTTGCTACACTTTACGACCAACTGACAAGCTACCTTGAAGCTCTGGTTACGACGGATTTTTTAAACAGGAAATGATTTAGAACGTAAAGATATTCATAGATATCTGTTGTGTTTAACTATTCCTCAGAAATGAAAGAAAGAGAGAGAGATTTATGATAACTCATAACTGCTGCCAAATTAATTTCTCTGCAACAGCATTCAAAGATATTGCTATCTGACGCGAGGTAATTTATTGCATTGAACAAATAACAGCGATGTGCTGGATGGCATGTGTTCTCGGGTGTTAGCGCAGCAGGTAGTCCAATAGAATCCATTGTGACGATAGTACAGTGACGTACTCCGTCTTTGCTACCCACAGGTAGAGAGTACTCAAACATGCCACCACAGTACAAATGTTAACGATGAGATATGGAAGTAAGCACTCGACACACTGTTACAAAATTAGTCAGATGTATAAGTAAAAATCGTATATACTACTAGCGCTACGTAACAGCACATGGCTTGAAAATGGCAAATCAGCTTATCCCATAACTGTATGACTCTCGAATAATGCCTCAAAAATTGTGGAGCCCTGGTATAATATACACAAAATGTCTTTACAAGATATCTACTACACTGCAGGCCCTGAGGAATGCAAAATGATGACATTATTGTCGTGCAATAACATGGGTAATTTTCTGTGATATGTATGCCTACTTCGAAAGCGCTAAATTCAACAAAATGTGCCTAAGAAATAAAGTTATCCCAGCACATGTTTTCATCAAAGAAACAAAACCGAATTCTAGATTTAAATCATGAACTATTGAGCATGATTATGGATAGAACACGACTTTGAGGACAAATTAGCATTTAAAAATGTTTTAATAACTTATGTTTGTATCTCACTTGCGACTTACAAGAAGCCCGTTGAGTGCGACGTTTCAAGTTCAATCTTCATTGAGTCTCCTTTTAAAGTGCTGTGTTACCAATTATGATAGGAAAAATATTAGCTGCTAATGATTCACCATGTGCATCAGGAGCGCGACAGAAGATGAGTGTCTGGGAGGTGGAGAGATCAACCTTCTACGTGATGTGTTTATTATACTTGACAAAATGGACGTCGTCGACATTCAAGAAACGTTCAAAACAAACCATAAACTCGCGTCATGAAAACCGAATAAAAAATGGTGTGATGCAAGATCATAAAGGTTCGCACCACCAAGATCGAAGGCCAGTTCCTTGTGCGTAACAATCCATGCAGCACGTTCCGATAGGTATCGTCTCTTAAAGAATGCATACAGAATCATATTGATGTAACGGTATGATGAGAACCCATAGAATGTAATGGCATGTAACCGAACGCAACACACTGTCGCGGAGCTTATTGTTAAACTGGCTTTCCCTTAATGTGTAGCAGCATATAGTGCGATAATATGTTTTGTAGGGACAGAAAAATAAATATCCATTGGCAACCTACGTCCTCAATTATTTGCTTGACGTATTCCAATCTCTGTCTTCCTCTACAGTTTTTGCCCTCTACAGCTCCCTCTAGTACCATGGAAGTCATTCCCTCATGTCTTAGAAGATGTCCTATCATCCTGTCCCTTCTCCTTATCAGTGTTTTCCACATATTCCTCTCCTCTCCGATTCTGCGTAGAACCTCCTCATTCCTTACCTTATCAGTCCACCTAATTTTCAACATTCGTCTATAGCACCACATCTCAAATGCTTCGATTCTCTTCTGTTCCGGTTTTCCCACAGTCCATGTTTCACTACCATACAATGCTGTACTCCAGACGTACATCCTCAGAAATTTCTTCCTCAAATTAAGGCCGGTATTTGATATTAGTAGACTTCTCTTGGCCAGAAATGCCTTTTTTGCCATAGCGAGTCTGTTTTTGATGTCCTCCTTGCTCCGTCCGCCATTGGTTATTTTACTGCCTAGGTAGCAGAATTCCTTAACTTCGTTGACTTCGTGACCATCAATCCTGATGTTAAGTTTCTCGCTGTTCTCATTTCTACTACTTCTCATTACCTTCGTCTTTCTCCGATTTACTCTCAAACCATACTGTGTACTCATTAGACTGATCATTCCGTTCAGCAGATCATTTAATTCTTCTTCACTTTCGCTCAGGATAGCAATGTCATCAGCGAATCGTATAATTGATATCCTTTCACCTTGTATTTTAATTCCACTCCTGAACCTTTCTTTTATTTCCATCATTGCTTCCTCGATGTACAGATTGAAGAGTAGGGGCGAAAGGCTACAGCCTTGTCTTACACCCTTCTTAATACGTGCAGTTCGTTCTTGATCGTCCAGTCTTATTATTCCCTCTTGGTTGTTGTACATATTGTATATGACCCGTCTCTCCCTATAGCTCACCCCTACTTTTTTTCAGAATCTCGAACAGCTTCCACCATTTTATATTGTCGAACGCTTTTTCCAGGTCGACAAATCCCATTAAAAAGTCTTGATTTTTCTTTAGCCTTGCTTCCATTATTAGCCGTAACGTCAGAATTGCCTCTCTCGTCCCTTTACTTTTCCTAAAGCCAAACTAATCGTCACGTAGCGCATTCTCAATTTTCTTTTCCATTCTTCTGTATATTATTCTTGTAAGCAGCTTCGATGCATGAGCTGTTAAGCTGATTGTGCGATAATTATCGCACTTGTCAGCTCTTTCCGTCTTCGGAATTGTGTGGATGATGCTTTTCCGAAAGTCAGATGGTATGTCGCCAGACTCATATATTCTACACACCAACGTGAATAGTCGTTTTGTTGCCACTTCCCCCAATGATTTTAGAAATTCTGATGGAATGTTATCTATCCCTTCTGCCTTATTTGACCGTAAGTCCTCCAAAGCTCTTTTAAATTCCGATTCTAATACTGGATGCCCTGTCTCTTCTAAATCGACTCCTGTTTCTTCTTCTATCATATCAGGCAAATCTTCACCCTCATAGAGCCTTTCAGTGTATTCTTTCCACCTATATGCTCTCTCCTCTGCATTTAACAGTGGAATTCCCGTTGCACTCTTAATGTTACCACCGTTGCTTTTAATGTCACCAAAGGTTGTTTTAACTTTCCTGTATGCTGAGTCTGTCCTTCCGACAATCATATCTTTTTCGATGTCTTCACATTTTTCCTGCAGCCATTTCGTCTTAGCTTCCCTGCACTTCCTATTTATTTCATTCCTCAGCGACTTGTATTTCTGTATTCCTGATTTTCCCGGAACATGTTTGTACTTCCTCCTTTCATCAATCAACTGAAGTATATCTTCTGTTACCCATGGTTTCTTGGCAGCTACCTTCTTTGTACCTATGTTTTCCTTCCCAACTTCTGTGATGGCCCTTTTTAGAGACGTCCATTCCTCTTCAACTGTACTGCCTACTGCGCTATTCCTTATTGCTGTATCTATGGCGTTAGAGAACTTCAAACGTATCTCGTCATTCCTTAGTACTTCCGTATCCCACTTCTTTGCGTATTTATTCTTCCTGACTAATGTCTTGAACTTCAGCCTACTCTTCATCACTACTATATTGTGATCGGAGTCTATATCTGCTTCTGGGTACGCATTACAATCCAGTATCTGATTTCGGAATCTCTATCTGACCATGATGTAATCTAATTGAAATTTTCCCGCATCTCCCGGCCTTTTCCAAGTATACCTCCTCCTCTTGTGATTCTTGCACAGGGTATTCGCTATTACTAGCTGAAACTTGTTACAGAACTCAATTAGTCTTTCTCCTCTTTCATTCCTTGTCCCAAGCCCATATTCTCCTGTAACCTTTTCTTCTACTCCTTCCCCTACAACTGCATTCCAGTCGCCCATGACTATTAGATTTTCGTCCCCCTTTACATACAGCATTACCATTTCAATATCCTCATACACTTTCTCTATCTGTTCATCTTCAGCTTGCGACGTCGGCATGTATACCTGAACTATAGTTGTCGGTGTTGGTCTGCTGTCGATTCTGATTAGAATAACCCGGTCAGCCGGCCGCGGTGGTCTTGCGGTTCTAGGTGCGCAGTCCGGAACCGCGCGACTGCTACGGTCGCAGGTTCGAATCCTGCCTCGGGCATGGATGTGTGTGATGTCCTTAGGTTAGTTAGGTTGAAGAAGTTCTAAGTTCTAGGGGACTGATGACCACAGCAGTTGAGTCCCATAGTGCTCAGAGCCATTTTAACCCGGTCACTGAACTGTTCACAGTAACACACCCTCTGCCCTTCCTTCCTATTCATAACGAATCCTACACCTGTTAAACCATTTTCTGCTGCTGTTGATATTACCCGATACTCATCTGACCAGAAATCCTCGCCTTCCTTCCACTTCACTTCACTGACCCCAACTATATCTAGATTGAGCCTTTGCATTTCCCGTTTCAGATTTTCTAGTTTCCCTACCACGTTCAAGCTTCTGACATTCCACGCCCCGGCTTGTAGAACGTTATCCTTTCTAGCTGGTACGAACTGAAATTCACATACTTTTCACGGGGGATATTCTCGACAGGAGTAGGATTGCTATACGCAGACCAGGACTCAAGCAGAAGTAAGTTATTTTAATCAGGCATTGCTAAAAGGAGTGCTCATCCGGGTAGTTCTCATTCGCGCATTTTCCCACTTTTCCTTGCTGTGACATAAATATTCCCTACTGCCCTTGCAAGAACACAAACACGAGAAAGAATCGTAGAGAGCAGAGCACCTCCAATTTCTCACAGCAGAATACATAAATTTTCCTCCAGATTGACAGGCGGCATAGTTGTGTACGAATGCATTAATGCACTGATGTTAGTAATCTTGATACAACTCTTTTTGTTCTTTTAGCGCGGACTTCAATGTGAGATGCTTATAACAACATAACTTTGTCTCGAAACATGGCAGAAAATCCAAAGAGACTCTGGTCGTATGTGAAGTACGTTAGCGGCAAGAAACAATCAATGCCTTCTCTACACGATACAATGGAGATAGTAAAGAAGATAGTGCTGCCAAAGCAGAGTTACTGAACACAGTCTTCCGAAATTCCTTCACAAAAGAAGAAATTCGAATCGAGAACAGCTGAAAACATGAGTAACGCAGAAGTAAATGTCCTCGAAGTAGTGAAACAACCTAAATCACTTAATAAAAGCAAGTCTTCTGGTCCAGACTCTATACCAATTAGGTTCCTTTCGGAGTAGGCTGATGCATTAGCTCCATACTTAACAATGTACAACCGTTCGCTCGATGAAAGATCCGTACCCAAAGACTGGAAAGTTTCACAGGTCACACCAATGTTCAAGAAAGGTAGTAGGAGTAATCCATTAAATTACAGGCCCATATCGTTAACGTCGAGATGCAGCAGGATTTCAGAACATATATTGTGTTCGAACATTATGAATTACCTCGAAGAGCCGGTCTATTGACACACAGACAACATGGGTTTAGAAAACATCGTTCCTGTGAAACACAACTAGTTTTTTATTCACATGAAGCGTAGAGTGCTATTGACAAGGGATTTCAGATAGATTCCGTATTTCTCGATTTCCGGAAGGCTTTTGACACTGTACCACACAAGCGGCTCGTAGTGAAATGAGAATCTCAGTTATGTGACTGGATTTGTGATTTCCTGTCAGAGAGGTCACAGTTCGTAGTAAAAGAAGGAAAGTCATCGAGTAAAACAGAAGTGATTTCTGGTGTTCCCCAAGGTAGTGTTATAGGCCCTTTGCTGTTCCTTATCTATATAAACGATTTTGGAGACAATCTGAGTAGCCGTTTTCGGTTGTTTTCAGATGACGCTGTCGTTTATCGACTAATAAAGTCATCGGAAGATCAAAACTAACTGCAAAACGATTTAGAAAAGGTATCTGAATGGTGCGAAAAGTGGCAGTTGACCTAAATAACGAAAAGTGTGAGGACATCCACAAGAGTGCTAAAAGGAACTCGTTGAACTTCGATTACACGACAAATCAATCTAATCAAAAAGCCGTAAATTCAACTAAATACCTAGGTATTACAATTACCAACAGCTTCAATTGGAAGGAACACATAGAAAATGTTGCGGAGAGGGCTAACCAAAGACTACATTTTATTGGCAGGACACTTAGAAAATGTAACAGGCCTACTAAGGAGACTGCCTACACTACGCTTGTCCGTTCTCTTTTAGAATACTGCTGCGCCGTGGGGATCCTTACCAAATGGGACTGGCGGAGTACATCGAAAAAGTTCAAAGAAAGGCAGCACGTTTTTTATTATCGTGAAATATGGGAGAGAGTGTCTCAGAAATGATACAGGATTTCGGCTGGAAATCATTAAAAGAAAGGTGTTTTTCGTTGCGACGGAATCTTGTCACGAAATTCCAATCACCAGCTTTCTCCTCCGAATGCGAAAATATTTTGTTGACACCGACCTACATAGGGAGGAACAATCACCAAGCTAAAATATGGGAAATCTGAGCCCGTACAGAAAGATATAGGTGTTAATTCTTTCCGCGCGCTATACGTGATTGGAATATTGAGAATTGTGAAGGTGGTTCGATGAACCCTCTGCCAGGCACTTAAATGTGATTTGCAGAGTATCCATGTAGATGTAGAAGTAGGCAGTTCAACAACACTCCTGATGCTGTGCTGCCATTGGATACCCCCAGTGCTAGCCACTGTAGCCATTAGCAGCAAATATTGCGGTTACATGAGAGGCTATATGTAGGGCATCTAATGCCGTAGGCGTCGCTGTCCTTTTACGATCTCGCACTCACGCCGTTCCTTGTTAGCAATCATATCAGTTCTCTATTTTTGACTAGTTCGTCAAATTTATATATAAATACGTGTGTTATACCATCAAACAAATAGTTACAGCATCTCCTATATACACAATATCTCAAAAATTGATCAGAAAAACCTTAAACAGCAATTTTTCAATTTCATTTAACAACCGTAAACATAACTGGCATTAGTTTCACTCCAGAAGAAAGAAAACTTCTAGGTGAAGGCAAACAGCGTAAAAGACAACGAAAAATCACGATGAAAGCAGTAAAAAAATCTCATATCTACGATTAAAATTGCCATTGATATGGAAACTTTAAAACTACACCAATCACTCAGAAAACAATAGCTCTTACCAAAATAAACCATCAAATAAAATTAGAACAAGCTATATTAAATAACATAAGAGAGAAATTTGTCTCACCAAATGCAACAGCATTGAAGGCAGACAGAGAAAGTAGTCTAGCCCCAATGTACAACAACGACTACACAAATAAAGTGTATGATTTCCTCAAAGAAAAATCACCAAAATTGACCATAACACTACCAAAAAATATGTAGCATTAACCAAAGAAATAGTAAAAAGCAGTAACACAGTTTCCTGCGACATTGAAAAAGAAAGTAGTTAGTAATGAGGCCACAAACACCAAAGTTTCACAGACAACCATGATATTCAGGAAACCAAAACCCCAATTTACAAGGTAGTGAACTGTACAAATAACCCAACCTACCTAATTAGCAGAAAACAGAATCATCTTCTTACGTAAAATTACACATACCTCGGCATTTAACAATAACGAATTCAGGACAATTACCAAACACTATTAAAAACATCCACATTCCAGAAAACAGAATTTCATATCCTTCGATATCACAAATTCATATACCAACATTCCCATATAAGGAAAAACTTATTACGGCGTAGGAAACAACCCATTACAGGAATATAATTAATCTACTACTAAAATTAATATTATACCAAAATTACTTTGAGTTCAGTAATGAAATGTATTACAAAGAATGAGAGCAGTAATGGGATATAACGTAGCTGGAAAAATTGCTGATACACTTCCTAACATTCTAGAACAAAAATACTTCAGCCTTGTAACACACACTACAAAAATTTAATTACCATTTTCAATATGTAGATGACTCTGCTACTAACAATTAATGATGACACGCAACAGATACATGCAACACTAAACGAACTTCATCCTAACGTGAAATTCACAATAGAATATGAACACTACAAATCGATCGATTTCCTTAACTGAACAAAAAGAAACAGTAATAATACACATCAGTTTGAAATTTACACGTTCTTGTCACTCGAAAACACACAAACATTTATTTTCACACATTGATTAACCGATTACATAACCTACCATTACAACAACCAGCTGTATAGGAGGAACTTGACCCTGAAATAAAGGGCACAACAAAACAATTTTAATCCCAGTACATTCAGCCAAATATCAAAAAAATAAAAAAACCAAACATACCGAATTTCACACTGACATCAAACAAACATAAGATACTCCAACAAAAAAGAAAATTACATGCACACCGCAATCATACATATGAAATACAACAGACATACTAAATTCAATATTAAAAAATACTACAGCGAGATTTGCATACCGTACAATACATAAGAAAAAAACACAAATCCATTCCAGTAAAACAAAATAATCGACATACATGTACCCAGTTATATATAAAATGAGTTGCAAAGACTGTGAAAAATTCTCTGTAGGCCAAGCAGAACAGTTTTTTTCAGATATCGAAAATATGTAAGAAAGAGCGACACATATCCCTCCATGTTTTTCTGCCATTTGAAAACAGGAAACCACAACCCAAACCAGTTCGGCCGCACAATGAAAATCCTACACATATTGCCTAAAAGGCCAAGTAATTATCCTTATAGAAGGAAGAAACAAGCACAGAACCGCACACACACACACACACACACACACACACACACACACACACACATACATCCACATGGTTACACACATACATACACATGGAGTAGCATCATGACAGTGTCCTTTTACTGATACCTTCAAATTGGGGAATGACCAGAAATCGGCTGGGGCCAAATCCGGCGAACATGGCGGGCAGTGGCGGATTTAAAGATTTTGCGCCCCTAGGCACACCATATTATATGCCCCCCCCCCCCCCCAACCAAAAAGGCATGTTTTAAATAATAACTATTAAGCGATCACTTCACCTTCCGAGTCGCGCTCAATTAAAATGTAATATCGTTCCTGAACTGTATTTGGTGTACGGCAGGGTTAAACTTAAAACTGGATTGTGTTAACACTTTCTTCTGTCGAAAGACGACAGAAACGAACACAAGGAAAATAACTTTTCTTTTATGGCCTAAAAATTCAGCAGAGCTTGCAGGAGACAACGGATTTTTGTTATACATTCACTTTCAACATGTTATTTTACACGAAACCGTTGAAAATGGAAATAAAGAGGTTCTGTTACGATCTAAAAATTGAATCGAACGTGTCATACATTAGAAATACGTACTTTTACAGAGATGCGTTCAAAATTAAAAATAACTGTCATTTTAACATCTAATAACTTGAATGTGCAGCAAATAAGAAAAAGACGTTCGGTATTAACACTTGAATCTATAGGAAAGAGTTGTTGTTGTTGTTGTTGTTGTGGTCTTCAGTCCTGAGACTGGTTTAATGCAGCTCTCCATGCTACTCCATCCTGTGCAAGCTTCTTCATTTCCCAGTAACTACTGCAACCTACATCCTTCTGAATCTGCTTAGTGTATGCATCTCTTGGTCTCCCTTTACGATTTTTACCCTCCACGTTGCCCTCCAATGCTAAATTTGTGTTCCCTTGATGCCTCAGAACATGTCCTACCAACCGATCCCTTCTTCTGGTCAAGTTGTGCCACAAACTCCTCTTCTCCCCAATCCTATTCAATACCTCCTCATTAGTTACGTGATCTACCCACCTTACCTTCAGCATTCTTCTGTAGCACCACATTTCGAAAGCTTCTATTCTCTTCTTGTCCAAACTATTTATCATCCATGTTTCACCTCCATACATGGCTACACTCCATACAAATACTTTCAGAAACGACTTCCTGACACTCAAATCTATACTCGATGTTAATAAATTTCTCATCTTCAGAAACGCTTTCCTTGCCATTGCCTGTCTACATTTTATATCCTGTCTACTTCGACCGTCATCAGTTATTTTGCTCCCCAAATAGCAAAACTCCTCTACTACTTTAAGTGTCTCATTTCCTAATCTAATTCCCTCAGCATCACTCGATTTAAGAAATGAAAATGAAATAGAGATTTCGGTGCACGTAAACGAAGTTTCGTCCAACGTTCTACTATCAGCAATTGTTAAAGAAACAGGTAATACATAGTTTGCAAATCCAATGGATGTGCTCAAAGTTATAGTAAAACTCACACAATAATCTTAAATTTTTAGAAGGAATATAAATAAATAAATAACCTCACCAGTCAGCAAAGTTTGCGTCTCGCTTTGACGGCAGAAACCTCGTTGATCATATATTCGTAGTTCAGACGGTTACCAGGTAGGAGGTCGGCTTCGATGTGAAGAACGAATAAGGCGTTCAATCTCTCCTCAGACAACGTAGAACGTAGGTACCATTTCAGACTTTTAAGAGCCGCAAACGAGCGTTCTGCTGAATAATTTGTAAGTGCCATATTTAGAAATATTATAACAGCAATGTCAACATTCTGAAACACGGGCTGTAACCTCTCTTTCGGTGAAAATTTACTCATTTCGACTGGTATATCACTAATCTCAGAAGATTTCAAAATTTCCACGAAATGTACACATTCACGAGGGAAGAAAGGCTCTAAATCTGTGTCATATGACGCTTGGAGTTTTACTGAACGCTCAGCGGTATCGTCAAGTGAACAGTTCATAAGGTTACAGAAAACTGTGAAGGAGTCCAACAGTGTTCTATAGATTTCCTTCCTCCTCACTAACTAGGGGTACAAGTTGAGTACTGGGAGAAATGTTTAGACTCTAAATTTTTCCCTTCCAGTCAGAAAAACTTCTTCTGAGTCCGCTTCTTCGTTATCATGGTGTTTGCGTTTTCGTGGTCTTTCATAGGTGGACTCATAGTCTACATCAGTCACAATCTCCATGGATTTATTTTCATAATAGTCGAACATGCCACGAATAGATGCATCAAATCCTGCACTATTTTAGTACCAATACTTACACTCTTTAATTTCAAATTTACACTGTTAAATCGCAGGAGTATGTGCTTTCAAAGAGTCGCTGAGTAGATTCAATAAAGCCGAAACCTCATTCCACACAAGTAGTTTTTCAAACGTATTATTGGCAATATTTGTGAGGACATTGATAACACCCTCTAAGTTTTCATATAGACTTACACACGCTTCCTCTCTTGCTGATCAACGTGTTTTTGATAAACTTTTTACCGTTTCGCTTCCTGGTTTCATGAAAGAAGTTTACCCGAGCGCTGTGTAGAATCAGAGAAAAAATTATAAAAGTTTTGCACTACATTGAAAAATGAACATGCTTCCCGACAATAACATGTAGCACGAGTGCCGACTAAATTCAAATAATTTGCTCCACAAGGTACATAATGCGCTTTCGGATTTCGTGGTTTAATGCGTGCCTGCAAACCAGTGTAGGTTAACATACTGGTTGCGTTGTCAAATGTCTGGCCTCTACAGTCAGTAACATCAACGGAATTTGTAGACAATACTTTTAGTACGGCCTCAGCTAAGTTTTTGGACTTGTGTTCTGGGTTTGTTAAAAATAGAAGGAAACTTTCAATAGGTTCACCGATCTCGTTTACATATCTTAATTTGAATGCTACTAGATCAATATGTGAAATCTCCACAGTAGATTCTACTGTTACAGACAAATATTTGGCCTGTTTTATTTCACTCATTTCGTTCAGAAAGAAGCTCTATCATTTCATTACAGATCGTTGAAGAAAGATAACTTGTAAGTCCCTGTCCTGGATTTCCATATCGTTCAATGTGCTCTACGAGAAAAGGCTCAAAATCAGCTATAACTTCAAGATGCATCATAAATTGACCATTATGTAATGAATGGAATCTTTCAACGTGTCCACGTAGGGGAAGTCCACGACTTGTTAGCTTCTTCACTGTTGCAAACACCCTTTTCAACACACTGCGTCAGTACATTTTTTGTGTCTCAACATATGACTCGAAATGGTTATCTATTGTTCCAAGTGACTTTTTTCTTCTTAAGGGTGATAACTCAGAATTTTTGTGTTCAAGTGAATTCTCGTGATGTGATGAAATATTAGAAATATTTTTTAAATTTGTGATATTACTGGTACTAATCGCGGCCTTACCTCCGACCAACTTACACAGTGCCCAAAAAACAGCACCCGTGCTACAGGAGAATACTAGAAAATCATGCAAAGCTGATTCACCATTTATAGATTTACGGTAAAATACATTTTGGTTCAAATATCTGGTTTTATCGCCTATTGATCATCTTGAATTAGAAGAATCACCGTTACAATTTTGATTAATGCCACGTTGTAAGAGAATGTCGCTTGTGATTCTTGAGTTTCTCCCGGCGTATTTGATAGTCAAAATATCCACGGGTGTGCTGCCGGTCTGTAGTGTCCGTTGGACACTATAGACCGGCAGCACACCCGTGGATATTTTGAGAATGTCGCTTGTTAACTCATTGACACACCATTCTGCAGGATCATCACTAACGAGGTTATTTCTTTTTGGAATGTCTCACACGACACTTAGATTTTCGTGAAACTCGAAATCAGAAACAATCTGCTTTTCTTCATTTTTAACTTTTGTTTCGTCTGTATTTACTTCTTTTACAACATTTGCAGTGTCAGAAATATCATCCGTACTACTTGGACTCGAAGTCGAACCAGCAACATTTTTTGCGAAAAATTTATCTACTCTGCCAAACGTTTCTAGAACGTTGGGTACTCGTTCTCGCCTTTCCTTCGATAATTTTCGAAATGCCGCCCCACTTAATCTTGCAAGTTTGCTTTTTTCACTGTTATTCATGTTACGGCACTTGCAAATTTGTCAACCAACAGTCAAAACAAAAGAAGAATATTTGTAAAAGAAAAGAAAGAAAGACTGTATCCAGTTCTAACTATACTACTCCGCACATGAACACAAAGCTTTTTACTTTAAACACGGCACAAGAGCACAAAACACGGAGCGATGAACTTACCAACTCGGATTACTCGACGTAAGTGTGCTATGAAAAAAAGACAGTGCAGGATAATTTAATTTCACGGTCGCCTGTTTCTCCGTTGTCAGTGAACAGTAGAAGCACACCTACCGGCTGGAATTCGTCTTGTAAAGAAAGCGGGACGGTCCCTTTTTTTGTCTTGTTTTCTCGCGTCGCCGAAATTTTAGCTAGGACGCAAATATGTTCTGAATATTTTTGACACTGTCTTTCTAATTTTAAAATCAAATAATTTTTGCAATTTCTTGCAGTGAGGTGCGCTGGATCGACTCTTTTCCCACTTATTCTTATAACATTTTAGCGGCTTCTGTGGGCAGAGAAGACAGACTACAAAGTTTAAGTAGTTTTGTTGGCAGTTGATGTGGTGTGTTATCATTTGTGTGAACAAGGAAATACACCTTTCGTTCCCACATAAAATAAAAATAACCTTTCCTCGAAGAAAAAAAATCTTACTTACGAAGTTTAATATAAAATTTGCAATGCCACGTACTATTCGATTGCACAGAGTTGGAACTTTGATATTGTGCAGACTGCAACACAATAAATGAGACAAACTGAAGTTGGTTTCTTCTTCCTTTTTCTCCAAAAAAAAGCAACTAAGTAAATAAATAAACAAAATTTTTAAATTCTTATGAAGTGTATTACATACATTATTAGATATTCTGCTTATGTTCTTTTCGTATAAATATGTGTTTAAAAATGTAAATCATTCCCACTATTGACATGTTTTCTTAAACGGGTGTCATTAAATCAAAACTCAGATTTTGAAGACCACAGAGCTTTCACATTAATTACAGTAATGCAGGGTTGACGTCATACTTCCACGTAATTTCTACAAGGAATTTAAGTAGGGTCGGTTTTTACATACTGCGGCCCACACATGTGAAAGTATTAAAGAAACTGCTAATTAGTTTATCACAGATTTTTAGGGGTCCGGGTATTTCCACGGGGAAAATATGGTAGGGTTAAGTAGAAGCCGACAACATTCTCGCAATAATAACGTTTCAAACATTATATTGTAGATTGCTCTCTTGACAGCTTACTTCAAACTATTTCGAACAATCATGAAGATGATACCAGACAGAAACCCAGTGTTAAATTTCCGTGGGGGGTCCAGGATGTGATCCCTTAGCTGTCCAAACACTTCCGCAATGTTGTCACTTTGTGGGCTGCGGCGATGACGTGAAAGAGCGACCTGGAACCTGCCTCTCCGTATTTGGGTCGAATTCGATGAACTCTCTCCCACAAACACCACCTAACATAAAATGTGATGTTGCCTCACGGCTCCGCCACCATTTTCCGACGAGTTTCGAACACGTACACTCGTGGCCAGGGCGGCTGCTGCAGCAATGCTAGAGCTTTGACCTTCTAAACAGCTGTTGCTGAAATTTCAAGGATAGTAACGCAACAACTCGCCACGAGATACCATTTCAGTGCGCAATTTCACACGAGCAGTCCAAATGAAACTGGAACACGCGATGTATTCACCACAGCGTGAAGGACCGTTCTCTTGGTTTATTGAGAGAATTTGAAATACACAAAGCCAAAAACCAGGAGCGAGCACAATTACTACGTAGATAACGCGATTTTGTACTCAATGCTTACTTTGCTCCAATCGATGCTCTTTTACATTAATTACTGAACCCCTCTCAAGCGTATATCGTGCCCTGTCGTTATATAGAATAGAGTGCATCTTATTTGCTCTATTTTCTTACTAAAACTGTGTTACTGTCATGTTTAATGGACCCCTCCCTCTTTATGTAATATATTTCATTAAGAAGGTAATCTTGTTAAGTGATTGATACCAAATTTTAACATGTATTTCTAGGAACGGCGTGTCGCAGGGTAGAAGAGGCCTTCTGGCGCTTTGAGATCTTCACGTCTATGCTGCGGTTATGCCAACAGAAAACATTGGTAAATCATGAGGGTAATTCCAAAAGTAACGTCTATTTTTTTTGTAAGTACATAGACCAGTTTATTTCTACAATGGTTTACATCAGTTTACAGCTTGAACATTTAGCTATTTTTCGACATAATCACCATTTCTGTAGATGCATGTTTGTAGACGCTGTGGCAGTTATTGTATGCCCATGTCATGCCAGCGCGCCGTCATGCTGTTCAGAAGGTTATGAACCTCACCTTTCACCTCGTCGTCGGAGCTAAATCGCTTTCTGGCCAAATGTTAATAGTCATTGGGCACCAAGTCAGGACTATAGGAGATCTTACTTTTGGAATTACCCTAGTACTTTAGTTTTTTGTTTTCATCCATTTCACTTCATTCCCTAAGCAGTTATTTCATCAGTTTCATATGATTTCATTAGCTTCGTAAGCTTCTTCTTGTGTACATTATCATTTTTATCGAAAATGACAAGAGCGTCTTAGAATCACGTATTGTTACTTTTCTGTTTCCCTTTTAACAAGTCGAAATTTAACGTTGTTCGAGCTTTTAATTGACTATATATCTTAATCGTAATAGCTTATACACTTTGTAAACCCACAACAGATTTTACCTATTGTATTTTTCATTTTATTGCACTGTGTACAATATAACTGACGAGTATGTGTAGACTCAAAGTAGCGACGTCTAACGAACTTGCGACACAAATATATGTTCTGACCTCTGTACCGCAGTTTGTTATGAATGGTAGCCCTTCCGGCACTGTGGGCTGTTTTGCATCAAATTTTAAATACGTGCGATGATGTTAACCTGATTTTGTGTGTATTTTGTATCGATGCTATTATGGCTTTATGATATTAGGACATGTTGTAAAACAGGTATGCCTCGACATATGTTAAGTGTATCTTTCCACATCTATGTAAGTAATACTTTTCAGTATGGCACATTTTATTATTTTAAGATGCAAAATCCCTACGAGTTGTATTCCATTTCATTAGGTTTTGCTGTAGATTTGAAGATGGTCTTTGCTGACCGAAATCGGCACTCTAAGGACTGAAGTTTTGCGAACATTGATAGAAATACAATACATTTATTGTATAAACCCAGCCTTGGCAAATGTCACACTCAGATTTATTGGAATAAATATTTTTGTTCGATGATCTGGAAACTAGTGTCAGTTTCACGGAAGAGGGAGAGAGGAGAGAGGGGGGGGCAGAGAGAGAGAGAGAGAGAGAGAGAGAGAGAGAGAAGGGAGGGAGGGAGAGAAGAACTGCGCTAGCTATCACGGCTTTCATTATTCAGTAATGTCGGAGAGTCACAGTAATATGAAGCAGACAGCTACGACGAGACACGATACAACACAGCATAGCAGCGAAAGTTAAAGGAAAAATTCGTAGAGGCGACTTTTCAATACGATTAAGAAATATTTTACTTCTTCCTGTATACTTCTCACTTAAGGTCCTTGCGGAACAATTGGACAAATTCGGTTCACACACTATAATGTGACGGTCTTCGTTTGGGAATGGAATAGGAACGAGAGAAATTTGTTGCACGTACCTTCCGCCACTAACTGTAAGTGGACTGCGAAGTATATCAGTAGAGATCAACTACGTAGGTAACAACCCCTGGAAAAGAATACTACCCTGTTGTACGTTATGTAAAACAATTTGGCCGACGTCAGAGGACGAGCGCAGAGAGTTGGAGAGAGGAATTCAAATTAACATAGCTGGACAGCCATTATTCTCTTGGCTGTAAGAAAAATAGTTTCGCAGCTCCATTTGCCTGCGTCCTCATATTATTTTATCCGGTGTTTGCTCATACTGAACGCCGAGCATCCACAGATGCTACGAGTATGATGTGCAAGGTCTTATGGTAGTAATACTGGATTTCTATTCGGGAGAGCGGCGTTTCAGATCCTAATTCCACCATCCAGTTTTAGAGTGTCCGTCGTTGCCACACATCACTTAAAAATGCCGAATATTTCCTGAGAAAACGATAATTTTAGTCATCATTTAACAGAATTATTCACTAAACGCACCGTACTAATTATTTTCATAGTGAATAATATCTTGGCGTGACCGTTTACAAGGTCCTGGCTGCATATTTTCTTAGGTAGAGAGCAGTGTGGGTGTAATGCAGAGAGACTGTGTCGGTGCACTACGTTTTACTTCAGCAGATATAGACACTGGACTCGCATTCGGGAGGACGACGGTTCAATCCCCCGTCCGACCATCCTGATTTAGGTTTTCCGTGATTTCCCTAAAATCACTCCAGGCAAATGCCGGGATGGTTCCTCTGAAAGGGCACGGCCGCCTTCCTTCCCCATCCTTCCCTAATCCGATGAGACCGATGACCACGCTGTCTGGTCTCCTTCCTCAAACCAACCAACCAACCAACTTCAGCAGATGCATGGGCGAAACGTAGTTACTGAGGTCCTATTACCATTGTTACCTATCGGCTGCCAGGCACTGAATGTTCCCTTCCCCTTCAGATGACCATCAGTAACTCTAAGTAATTAGTAATGGTATTTTCATCCGTACGCGAAAACCCTTGTCTGTACTGGCGTAACATGCTGTGTACGCAGACGAGCTAAATAAATGTATTCTGACCGTGATAATAATTGTAATTATCAAACAGTGAAATCTCGTTACACTGTTGTGTGGTAGGCTGGCACATTTCTACGTCTGAGAGAGGACACGTCTTCAAATATAGCGCCATTCACGTAAGGGTGGCGCTAGAAGCGCCACTACAAGGATGCAAATCAAGTTTGCTTTAAATACTGTGACAGTCGTAAGCTTTGGTTTAGATCTGAGAATGGACGTAGTGAGCTGATGTTAGTCAGGAATGCCTTTAAACCGACTAAGACTCCATTACTAACATCTCACTGAATTTGAACGAGGTAGTGTAATAGGACTACGAGAAGCTGGATTTTTCTTCTGCGGTATTGCAGAAAGACTTGACAGGAATGAAGCCACTGTGCATGAGTGGTGACAGCATTAGTCACTGGAAGGTAAGGTCGTAAGCACGACGGGCTCTGGACAGCCACGTGACGCTACCGAGATGGAAGACGGTCGTATTCTGGGAGTGGCTGTGGTGCAGAAGCAATTTGAGCAGCATCTGGCTTCACAGTGACAGACACAGCTACCTGTTGCAAATCGGTTACTTCAAGGACATCTCGGAACCAGACGCCCTGTAGCGACCATTTCACTCAGCCGAAACCATCGTCGTTTGGGACTGTACTGGCGTCAAGCGAGAACTCGTGGGAGGATGGAGTGAAGGTCTGTTGTGTTTTCTGATTATAGCTGGTTCTGTCTCGGTGCCAGTATGGCGGGGTGTTGGTAACAAGGAGGCCAGGTGAGCACCTGCAACTAACTTGTCTGCAGAATAGACACATTGGAACTTCACCTGGCTTTACGGTCAGAGGTGCGATTCGCGAGATAGCATGAGAACCCTGACTGCAAGTCTGTCCCTCAACCGCGTGATTCGACCTGTTGGGCTGCCTTTCATGAACAGAATTCCAGGGGATGTTTCCTAACAGGTTAACGCTTGCCCTCATACTGCTGTTTTAAACCAACACGCATTGCGCAGTGTCGACATGTTCCTTGGCATGCTCGATCAGGAGATCAATCTGGTACATAATTGGAAGGCATCTACAGCGTCACCCAGACACAGCATTAATAACCGTCCCTGTATTGACCGGCCGGCCGCGGTGGTCGTGCGGTTCTAGGCGCTCCAGTCCGGAGCCGCGCTGCTGCTACGGTCGCAGGTTCGAATCCTGCCTCGGGCATGGATGTGTGTGATGTCCTTAGGTTAGTTAGGTTTAATTAGTTCTAAGTTCTAGGGGACTGGTGACCACACCAGTTGAGTCCCATACTGCTCAGATCCATTTGAACCATTTGAACCCTGTATTGACCGACCAGGCATGGAACTCAGTCCCACAAACTGACATCCGGTTGCTGTACAACGCAATGCATGCCCATTTGGATGCTTGCATTCAACATTCTGGCGGTCATTCAGGTTATCAAAGTGGAAAGAACATCATTATATTACGTTCCAAATTTCCAACGATCCGTCCTGAAGACGGAGCGTGCTGTGCTTTTGAGACTAGTAGTCTGCCCTTGGTCTGGAATACATGTTTTGCCATTGCTAGTCTTAATTTTATGTTCTCCTTGCTCAAGCCATTATGTGTTATTTTGTTTCCTAGAGAGCAGAATTCTTTAACTTCGTGTTCCCCAATTCCGATGTTAAATTTTTCCTAGTTTTAGTTTCTGCTATTCATTACTTTCGTCCTTCGACGATTTACTCTCAATCCATATTTTGTTGTAGTGAGACTGTTCATCCCTTCAATACATCCTGTAATTATTTTTCACTTTTACTGGGGATATCAATATAATGAGCGAATGATATCATTGATATCTTTTCAACTGTAGTGACGGAAGATTACACCCCTGTCTTACAACGTTGTAAAATCCGAGTGCTTCGTTCTTCGTCTTCGATCTTCTTGCTCCCGTCTTTCCCTGCAGCTCACCCTATTATAATCAGAACTTCGAACATTTTACTTTGTCGAACGCTTTTCCTCTACTGACGGATCCTTTGAACGTCTACTGATTTATCTTCAGTCTTGCTTCCATTATCAGTCGTAATGTCCGAATTGCCTCTCAGGTGCCTTCACCTTTCCTAAAGCTAACCTGATTGTCATTTAACATATCCTCAATTTCTGTTCTATTTCTCTTTATATTATTCTTGTCAGTCCATCCAACAATCATTTCTTTTTCGATTTATCACATTTTTCATGCAGCCATTTCACTTTAGCCTTCGAGCACTTCCTATTTATTTCATTTCTCAGTGACTTGTATTTCTGTATTTCAGAATTTCGCTGAACATCTTTGTACTTTCTTCTTCCGTCGATCAGCTGAAGTATTTCTTCTTTTGCACATGGTTTCTTCGCCGTTAAGTTCCTTCCACCTATGTTTTTCTTTCCAACATCTGTGGTCGCCCTCTTCAGAGATGCCCATTTCTCTTGAACTGAACTACCTATTTCCAATGTATCGCAGTGTCTGTAGTTTCAAAGAACTTCAAGTGTGTCTCTTCATTCCTTACCGCTTCCGTATCCCTCTTCTTTGCACATCGATTCTTCGCGATTAGTGTTTTAAACTTCAGCCTACTTTTCATCATTACTGAATTGTGATCTGATCTGAGTCTACGTCTGACTCTGGCTATGCCTTACAATCCAACGTCTGATTTCGGAAACTCTGCTTAGCCATGATGCAATCTAACTGGAATCTTCTCGTATCTCCGGGCCTTTTCCAAGAATGCGTCCTCCACTTGTGACTCTCAAAAGGGTTATTCGCTATTGCTAGCTGTAATTTGTTGCAGAATTTGGTTAGTCTTTCTCCTCCTTCACTCCTAGTATCATGCCCGTTTTCTCCCGTAACGGCCGGCCGTTGTGGCCGAGCGGTTCTAGGCGCTTCAGTCTGGAACCGCTCGGCCGCTACGGTTAAGTAGTTCCAAGTTATAGGGGACTGATGACCTCAGATGTTAAGTCGCATTGTGCTCAGAGCCATTTGAACCATTTTTTTCTTCCGTAATCCTTCGGCACCGTTGAACGCACCCACATTTCAAGCCCCCATGCCTATTAGACTTTCATGTCTAACGAATAACCCTTCACGTACTTCATCTCTTCACCTTCTGCTTGCTATCATTGAACTGTTCACAGTACCTCACTCTCTGCCCTACCTTCTTATTCGTTAAGCAATCCTACTCCCGCTATACCGTTTTCAGCTGCTGTTGATAATACCACATAATCATCTGATCAGAAATACACTCCTGGAAATGGAAAAAAGAACACATTGACACCGGTGTGTCAGACCCACCATACTTGCTCCGGACACTGCGAGAGGGCTGTACAAGCAATGATCACACGCACGGCACAGCGGACACACCAGGAACCGCGGTGTTGGCCGTCGAATGGCGCTAGCTGCGCAGCATTTGTGCACCGCCGCCGTCAGTGTCAGCCAGTTTGCCGTGGCATACGGAGCTCCATCGCAGTCTTTAACACTGGTAGCATGCCGCGACAGCGTGGACGTGAACCGTATCTGCAGTTGACGGACTTTGAGCGAGGGTGTATAGTGGGCATGCGGGAGACCGGGTGGACGTACCGCCGAATTGCTCAACACGTGGGGCGTGAGGTCTCCACAGTACATCGATGTTGTCGCCAGTGGTCGGCGGAAGGTGCACGTGCCCGTCGACCTGGGACCGGACCGCAGCGACGCACGGATGCACGCCAAGACCGTAGGATCCTACGCAGTGCCGTAGGGGACCGCACCGCCACTTCCCAGCAAATTAGGGACACTGTTCCTCCTGGGGTATCGGCGAGGACCATTCGCAACCGTCTCCATGAAGCTGGGCTACGGTCCCGCACACCGTTAGGCCGTCTTCCGCTCACGCCCCAACATCGTGCAGCCCGCCTCCAGTGGTGTCGCGACAGGCGTGAATGGAGGGACGAATGGAGACGTGTCGTCTTCAGCGATGAGAGTCGCTTCTGCCTTGGTGCCAATGATGGTCGTATGCGTGTTTGGCGCCGTGCAGGTGAGCGCCACAATCAGGACTGCATACGACCGAGGCACACAGGGCCAACACCCGGCATCATGGTGTGGGGAGCGATCTCCTGCACTGGCCGTACACCACTGGTGATCGTCGAGGGGACACTGAATAGTGCACGGTACATCCAAACCGTCATTGAACCCATCGTTCTACCATTCCTAGACCGGCAAGGGAACTTGCTGTTCCAACAGCACAATGCACGTCCGCATGTATCCCGTGCCACCCAACGTGCTGTAGAAGGTGTAAGTCAACTACCCTGGCCAGCAAGATCTCCGGATCTGTCCCCCATTGAGCATGTTTGGGACTGGATGAAGCGTCGTCTCACGCGGTCTGCACGTCCAGCACGAACGCTGGTCCAACTGAGGCGCCAGGTGGAAATGGCATGGCAAGCCGTTCCACAGGACTACATCCAGCATCTCTACGATCGTCTCCATGGGAGAATAGCAGCCTGCATTGCTGCGAAAGGTGGATATACACTGTACTAGTGCCGACATTGTGCATGCTCTGTTGCCTGTGTCTATGTGCCTGTGGTTCTGTCAGTGTGGTCATGTGATGTATCTGACCCCAGGAATGTGTCAATAAAGTTTCCCCTTCCTGGGACAATGAATTCACGATGTTCTTATTTCAGTTTCCAGGAGTGTACATATCTTCTTTCCATTTCACTTCACTAGCCTCAGTATATCTAGATTGAGCCTCAGCACTTCCCTTTTCAGAATTTCTAGCTTCCCCACCGCGTTCAAACTTCAGACCTTTCTCGCCCTAATTTGTAGAACGTTGCCCTTTAGTTGGTTATTCAATCTTTTTCTGTTGGTTACCTCCACTTTGATAGTCTGATACCAGAGATCCGAATGGGCGAGAAGTCAGTGTTACTTTCAAAGCGGAGAGATCATCACGACTGTCTCACAGTTACAGGCCACATGTCGTCTGGATACACATGAAGTACCCTTAATGCAGTTGTTTCCATTGCCTTCTGCAGAGAGGCATATAGACTTGTCATTTCTGAAAATAATTTATTATATTTGTCGGTATAAAAAATTGTTGATCTCTAATGTATAGATATGAAGTGAAAATTAATTGTATTTCCCGTGAGCTGATCAGTGACCTGGTCTAGTAGCTTTGGCGCTGGGTACGTCCGACGGCCCTGAAATTTCATCGCCATCTCCATCATCCTCTTCCTCCTCCTCCTCATCTTCATCACAACATTGCGGTAAACAAAAGGGATTGTGCACTCTGTAGCCAACTATCTTACCGCAAACCACCTAATGCCATTCTGATGACAATGGTAATGTGAAATAGCCTTGTAGAATGTTTAGACCACAAGTGGCCCCTCGGGACCATCCGACCGTCGTGTCATACCCAGCTGAGGGTGCAGACAGGAGGAGCACACCGCTCTGCCAGCCGTGACGATGGTTTTCTTTGACCGGAGCCGGTACTGTTCGATCGAGTAGCTCCTCATTTGGCTTCACGAGGCTGAGAGCACCCCGAAAAATGGTAACAGCTCATGGCAGCCCGGAAGTTCACCCATCCAAGTGCCGGCCAAGCCCAACAGTGTTTAACTTCGGTGATCTGACAGGAACCGGTGTATACACTGCGGCAGGCCCGTTGTACTAGTATGAAACGTAGGTCCTAATTTGAGGAAGACATTTCTGAGAACACACCTCTGAAGCAGAATTGTATTGCAAAATACAGACTGTGGGAAAACCGAAAAAGATGTAAATAGAAGCATCTGAGATGCTGTGCTAGAGAAGAATGTCCACAATCAGATGAACTGATGAGGTAAGCAATGAGGAGATTTTCCGCAGCAGGAGGAAAGAAATATATAGAAGCTGACAAGAAGAAGGGGCGGGATGATCTGCTATTTATAATGTTACTTTCAATCCGTCTTGATTGCAAACTTTTTTATTATTCATATGACCGGTTTCGGTTCGTTCAGAACCATCTTCAGATCTGATATTTAAGTTACCGGAGCAACCCGTCCAATTCAGCAACTTTCACATGCTACGTAGCATGTGAAAGTTGCTGAATTGGACGGGTTGCTCCTGTAACTTAAATATCAGATCTGAAGATGGTTCTGAACGAACCGAAACCGGTCATATGAATAATAAAAAAGTTTGCAATCAAGACGGATTGAAAGTAACATTATAAAATCACTGATTGCTGTTATCCCATAAGACATTATGTCTGTTTTTGCAAAGATCTGCTATTTGCTGAGACATTGGGGAATTACTTTCATGGTGCTACAGGGAGCTGTATAGGGGAAAAAATCGTAGAGGAAGACAGAGACTGGAATACATAAAGCAATAAGTGAGGATTTAGGTTGCAAATATTCAACGTAGGTTGCAAATATTCAACTCTGAGATGAAAAGGTTGGCGTAGGGGAGGAATTCGTGGCGGCCCGCATCAAACCAGTCAGATGACTGATGACTAAAATATATGATTATTACAAATTCTCTCTCTTTGTCTGACGAACATTAGTTACAAGAAGTCAATGACTAAAGAAATGATTAAAACTATATTGTCCTTAAGAAGTGGACATTGTTTTCTCTTTGACAGTGTTATTAAAAGAGTTCAAAAAAATGGCTCTGAGCACTATGGGACTTAACATCGGAGGTCATCAGTCCCCTAGAACTTAGAACTACTTAAACCTAACTAACTAACCAGGACATCACACACATCCATGCCCGAGGCAGGATTCGAACCTGCGACCGTAGCGGCCGCGCGGTTTCAGACTGTAGTGTCTAGAACCGCTTGGCCACTCCGGCCGGCTTATTAAAAAGAGTAAAAATTCCTATACTGACACTGTAGAAGCACTATTGTGCTGTGTTTGTACTCAGCCCAAACATTAAGGGACGTTTCTGAGAGAAATATAAGTTTTGAGTATGTAAAAATTGAGATGTGCAAATCGACTCTAATTAGACGCATTTTGTACTCCTTCCAATCTGTTCAAAAAGGTAGAAAAAGAGACCTCTGACATGATATTAACTCTTTTCCATAGCACAGTTGGTTGTTGGCATATATATATATATATATATATATATATATATATATACACTCCTGGAAATGGAAAAAAGAACACATTGACACCGGTGTGTCAGACCCACCATACTTGCTCCGGACACTGAGAGAGGGCTGTACAAGCAATGATCACACGCACGGCACAGCGGACACACCAGGAACCGCGGTGTTGGCCGTCGAATGGCGCTAGCTGCGCAGCATTTGTGCACCGCCGCCGTCAGTGTCAGCCAGTTTGCCGTGGCATACGGAGCTCCATCGCAGTCTTTAACACTGGTAGCATGCCGCGACAGCGTGGATGTGAACCGTATGTGCAGTTGACGGACTTTGAGCGAGGGCGTATAGTGGGCATGCGGGAGGCCGGGTGGACGTACCGCCGAATTGCTCAACACGTGGGGCGTGAGGTCTCCACAGTACATCGATGTTGTCGCCAGTGGTTGGCGGAAGGTGCACGTGCCCGTCGACCAGGGACCGGACCGCAGCGACGCACGGATGCACGCCAAGACCGTAGGATCCTACGCAGTGCCATAGGGGACCACACCGCCACTTCCCAGCAAATTAGGGACACTGTTGCTCCTGGGGTATCGGCGAGGACCATTCGCAACCGTCTCCATGAAGCTGGGCTACGGTCCCGCACACCGTTAGGCCGTCTTCCGCTCACGCCCCAACATCGTGCAGCCCGCCTCCAGTGGTGTCGCGACAGGCGTGAATGGAGGGACGAATGGAGACGTGTCGTCTTCAGCGATGAGAGTCGCTTCTGCCTTGGTGCCAATGATGGTCGTATGCGTGTTTGGCGCCGTGCAGGTGAGCGCCACAATCAGGACTGCATACGACCGAGGCACACAGGGCCAACACCCGGCATCATGGTGTGGGGAGCGATCTCCTACACTGGCCGTACACCACTGGTGATCGTCGAGGGGACACTGAATAGTGCACGGTACATCCAAACCGTCATCGAACCCATCGTTCTACCATTCCTAGACCGGCAAGGGAACTTGCTGTTCCAACAGGACAATGCACGTCCGCATGTATCCCGTGCCACCCAACGTGCTCCAGAAGGTGTAAGTCAACTACCCTGGCCAGCAAGATCTCCGGATCTGTCCCCCATTGAGCATGTTTGGGACTGGATGAAGCGTCGTCTCACGCGGTCTGCACGTCCAGCACGAACGCTGGTCCAACTGAGGCGCCAGGTGGAAATGGCATGGCAAGCCGTTCCACAGGACTACATCCAGCATCTCTACGATCGTCTCCATGGGAGAATAGCAGCCTTCATTGCTGCAAAAGGTGGATATACACTGTACTAGTGCCGACGTTGTGCATGCTCTGTTGCCTGTGTCTATGTGCCTGTGGTTCTGTCAGTGTGATCATGTGATGTATCTGGCCCCAGGAATGTGTCAATAAAGTTTCCCCTTCCTGGGACAATGAATTCACGGTGTTCTTATTTCAATTTCCAGGAGTGTATATATAAAACCTGTTAAGAGTATTCTATGACCTTGCTAATGTTTTGAATCAGATAATTCTAAATTTAAAACTGACGTATCATGCATTAGCGCCATCTCTCGTGTCAATCGCGTATAATCCTCGTAACAAGAAGTAAGTCACACTGGCTGTAGCACAACAGAAACTGAGAAAAGCGGAATATAAATGGGCAAGTCACACAATAATCCTCACTGGGTCCGTGATATTTATAATATACAGAAATTTTTTTAGCACAAAGCACCGTTTGAGTCCATCCTATCCAGAGATATATAAATGATCTTTCAGTGACATTAAGCGACTGTGCTGTATGTCTGTCACACTACCGTATTAATCAAAGTCTTAAAATTAAAGTGGATGTTGTCGTATTGGGGATCTACAAATGAAAACATAAGCTGCAGACATGGAGATTTGGAAGGGGGGAGGGGGGTTAAAGAAATCGAAACAATGACAAATAAATTTATAAAATTCTTATGGTAGTCTTTTTGCTTAGATGCAATACCTGTTAGTGAGCAGCACGTTACAATAGCAATAATAATTCTTAGGATTTAAACAGTTGCCGGCCGCGGTGGTCTCGCGGTTCTAGGCGCGCAGTCCGGAACCGTGCGACTGCTACGGTCGCAGGTTCGAATCCTGCCTCGGGCATGGATGTGTGTGATGTCCTTAGGTTAGTTAGGTTTAAGTAGTTCTAAGTTCTAGGGGACTGATGACCACAGCAGTTGAGTCCCATAGTGCTCAGAGCCATTTGAGCCATTTAAACAGTTTGGTATTATTTGTGTATCTTAACAATTAATAATAAAAAAAGGATTATTAATTGAAATAGGAATTATTGTCAGTGTAGCATACCTGTGTTTACAAGAGAGCAGGTTGTATATACACCGCAACTACAAGAGCCACAATAATTATAATAAATATATAATGAGTAACGTAGCTGAAAGTTATTGTGAACGGTTGCCTCAGTGGACTAGAGTCTGACCGGCCGTAAGCGCGTGCGAATTCCTCTGACTGTTCATCCCAGTTCAACTCCACACTGCGCGTATCGAAGGCTTTCTCCACTAAAGACTTCAGCGCTGGTAAATCTGACGCTGGTAAGCTATTGCTGGCCAAAATCATTCTGGTAACGGCGTCAGGATGTGGCCAACGGATATCCTCACCACTGTACAGATGGCGCACTATGTGTGATAGTGCCGCTGTCAGAATGTTTGCTTCTTCCAAACGTGTCAGTCTGTAGTGGTCCTCGCGACCTTCGCAAACGTCCTTTGATTCTGGTAGCATCTCTAACCCTGTCGAGCCGTCGTGCGTAGTGAAAGTGGTGCACAGTGTCTGAGTGTTGGAATCTCTGGTTTCTTTTAACTGGAGAGTACCCTGTCCATCGTCGGCAGGTGACGACTGCAGAGAAGCCAACTTTTGTCGATACTCTTGCGCTCGTAGCGCGTTCCTGCGCTGTCGCGCTGGCCATTTCCAGAGAGGATTCTGCTTTGCACGTAATTCCGCTGTAGTCGTGTTGGTGTGTGATGCCGCCATATCGCCATGGTCTGGTATACTTCCATATTTCTTCGAATGTTTGTGGTCGTCTGCTTCCGCTGTCACTTCTCTTATGTCCCTCACGTGCGACTGGTCCATAGTACGGCGATTCTTCAAACGCCTGGAACAATGAATTGCACACTGAGCTGCTTCATTTACTGAGTGCAACATACACCACTTCAATGAATCTGATACGTAACTTGATAATGCTGTTTTCTATTATCAGCTCATCCACTAACACCAAGCTCCTGGCAGTGGAGTTTCAATTTGACAGTTGAAGCCTACGCACTAGCTTACTTGTCGCGTAACTTTTAAACTACACAGAGCGCGTTTGAAAACGGTCTTATTAACAGAATATCTTAGTACGACCAAAACCTAGACATATATGGACATTGGAAATGAACAGTTTCTCACCAGAAGCTAAAAATGTACCGTAGAAAAGGTATCACCCAAAGCGAAACCAGATCGACGACGTGCTGCCAGAAGGAAGACCCAAAACAAAAAAGGGGTAACAGCTTTTGATGTTGCCGAGCAGCAGTAGTACAATAATTTTAAATGAACACATCGCCATTTGACTGTATTGTTGTTTATTCAGTTACGACTTGGGTTTCGACTTTTATGCCATTTTCAGTTGTTTGAGTTTGACATTAGGCCTTTTATGCCATTTTAAAGTGACTGAGTCTATGACTGACATAAACTCAATCACCTGAAAATGGTATAAAAGGCCGAAACTTGGGTTGTAATTAAATAAACAACAATACAGTCAAATGGTAGTGAGTTCATTTTAAGAAAGGGGGGTAACAAATGTAGTGTAATGGACAGTACGCTGTAAATATCGCACTAAAATTATGTCATTTCTCTTCGAAAGAGAGCCGGAATTCGCACTAAAATTACGCCATACGTGCTGGTTTGCAAATGAAATGGACAAAAACATGTTCTTTAGCACTCTCTGCGATAACTAGAAACCAGTGCTGGATGTTGAAATGATGGTCAGTCGGCCACTATCAACTAGGAGAAGAGACGAAGCTGTGCTTTCGACTGCGCTTTGCTATGATGTGGCGTCATCCTTGCCGACACTAAGGGTGCTATGTTGCTCACAGCACCAGGTCAGTTCAAAAATGGTTAAAATGGTTCTGAGCACTATGGGACTCAACTGCTGAGCTCATTAGTCCCCTAGAACGTAGAACTAGGTAAACCTAACTAACCTAAGGACATCACAAACATCCATGCCCGAGGCAGGATTCGAACCTGCGACCGTAGCGGTCTTGCGGTTCCAGACTGCAGCGCCTTTAACCGCACGGCCACTTCGGCCGGCACCAGGTCAGCATTTTTCTTTGAAAGTGCATTAAATTAGTGTGAGAGCAACATGACGAATCCTGTAGGTCACCTAAAGAAGTAATTTTACAGTAGAGCTTCGAAGGGGAAAGTTAAAAAGTTACGTAACCCAACTCCAAATTTAAATCTAACAAGGGGAGCTCGTGGGACGAGGCTCGCCGATTTAGCTCAAATTGGAAATTTGTGGTAAGGTCTTATGTGACCAAACTGCTGAGATCATCGGTTCATAAGCATAGACACTACTTAATGCCACTTAAACTAACTGACGCTTAGGACAACACACACATCCATGCACTGAGGAGGCCTCGAACCTCCGACGGGGCAGCCGCGCGGACCGTGACAAGGCTCCCCAGACCGCTCGGCTACACCGCGCGGGATTTGGCTCAGCTGTGGCAGAGGGAGCATGTAGATGCCTCTTTTATGTTTCTCGAATATTTCTCCTGATTGAAGCGTGGGGAAAGGTAAAGTGGTCCCCAACGATTCACATTAAGAGGATGAGGGATGTTTGAGAAATAACTGACGTTTCAGTGATGTGTCACAGCGATCAAGCAAACCGAATGTTAATTTGGCCGGTGTTCGATTCGCGCTGCTACAATATTTATTTTACTTTATTTTATTTTATTCTTCATTTTGTTAAACTATTGAAGGTACTGAAACAGCTTAATTTGTATACGTAAAATTAATACGTTCAATTCAGTTACGATTACCACCCTTGTCAAGTCAAAAGGCTAGAGGTATTGGTAAAAAAATAAAGTATTTAAAGAAATTTAGTGTGAATGTGTACGGAGAGAGTTGTATCTGCGGATGTGATATTTGAAATGCACTTCTTTGCTTTCCGTGATTGTGGGAACACTGAAGGAGCGCCCATCATGAAGGCATAGTGTAACACAGTCTGTTTATCTTTGTAATTTTGTAACTCTCTGGTAAAGTTTTGCACGAGCCACCGCTGGTAATGGACAAATCCACTTATAACGATAATGACAAAGTAAAGTAAATAAAGTGCGTCACATGGAAATCAATGTCAGTCCCTTGATAACGTTATCGACAATGTTACATAAAATAAGTTTTCTTCTTCTTACACGTCTTTCCAAACATTAGTTAGGCCATAGGCAGATACTCCTCCCCTTCTTTACTCTACTGAGAGATTGGAACAAACAGCGATTCCTTCAACCCCCTCAAACACCGTTTTAAATGAGAATTTTACTTCCTCGTTTGCCTCTTACGAAAAATATTTAATGGCAATGCATAGAATGATGTGTGCCTGAATGTAAACATATTTCCAGGCTCATATGATGTGCAGTGACTGCGACGCTTCCTATGTAATAAGCAACGAGAACGCTCGAAGTGTGGAGGGCAGCCGCGCGGGGTAGCCGTGCGGTCTACGGCGTTTTGCCACGGTTCACGCGGCTCCCCACGTCGGATGTTCGAGTCCTCCATCGGGCATGGGTGTGTGTGTTGTCCTCAGCGTAAGTTAGTTTAAGTTGGATTAAGTTGTGTGTCAGCCTAAGAACCGATGACCTCAGCAGTTTGGTCACACATAGCAGGCGCTGTCAACTGTTGGCTACCTCTTCAGAACACAGGCACGGCATTGCCCAGTGTTCACTGCGAGAGTAGGCCTATGTTTATGCACCGGTGCCAAGTTATATTGCGTTAGAGTTAAGGTTTAACAAGTTGCGAGCAGGTTGTGCCAAATTATAATCTCTGAAAACAACTGTAAGGTAATGCTGTTCCGAATGAAAATGCTGGAATCGAGTGAAATAAGGATTCTGAGATTAAAAGGGATACAAGAAATCTGAGCGAGGTTGAAGAAATGGAAGGCCTTCTACATAAATTGTACTGAACTGCTAGCGATCCACTGATGACACTAAAATTAATTAATAAATTAATATTACTAAAAAGTAATTAATGACGCAGAGATGCAAATAAGCGCCAAAAACTCTGGTTTTATACTGCAACTAACGGCTAATGTTTCTTCGAGCCCCGAAAAGAATCGTTACTACTACCACCACTACTACTACTTACACGTATTTTATAGGAAAAATTGAAGTTGTAACGAAACGAACTTTATGTCAGCATTTCACAAAAGATGGGTGTCAAAGGGATTACAATAGGGCAAAACAATACATATTTCTATTGTAGGGATTAAATGACGAAACGTGGGAACACTTGTCATGTGACACAATGGATATATCTTATTTTTAATTCAAGTCAAAGGCAGGTTGAGTTCTCTCTACGTCCGTAATGACATGCATGGCGCAATCCAAATAATTGTTAACACAAAAACAACATGAACAAGGAGGCTTTGGACAGCAGATCAGTGACGCGTCGTTATTGTATGAGTGGATGGAGAAGTGTGTAGTGGTTCTAAATCTGGACTGATGGCGATGACAGTGAAATCACTTTGGTGTCTGCATGGAAGGTGGACATGTCAAGTGCAAGGGTAGTGTGACGATGATACATCTGAGGGAGACACATGAGAAAATCGGACAATTATTTCCTTTAGTAGCATGTTGCTACATAATAGCACACAATTCCCTAAAATAAAACATACAAAACTAAATACACACTAAAGCAACAGTATCTCTCCGATATCATAGGAGGAGAGAGTAATAAATATCTAAAAATCCAGACACTACACCATGTATATGCGACTGATGACTACAGAGAAGTAATCAAGTGCCTTGGACGCTCTACACCAAATTCTGATCTTCATTTTATGAAAGGCTTGGACCAATAAAAAACTTTTTTTTTTTGGGTCGCCGCCCATGTTATCTACATCGCAGCAATTGAAAAACGATAGTTTATGGATGAGTCCATAAATGACGACTTTTCAAATGATTGCCCACTAAATATTAATTGCCCTCTCTTAGAAATGTAGCACTGCGTAATATGTATAGTATGTTTACCACATAAAATTCCTGCTCACTTCAAAACAGTATTCTATACACAGATGCTACTTGATCACAACCAGCTGGACAGTTTTGAACAACTACAACTAGATATCTTCACAGTTATTCTTACCTCAAATAACGAACAGAGAGATCAAAATGTGCAGGGCCATAAGCCTCTGATCAACTCTATGGTCTTTCTCCCCCCATCCAGCAACTTACGGCTGTTGTCTTAGTTCGTTTCCCTGAACTCAATATGCCACGTACACCACAAAATGCTATATCCTCTTTGTAAGGACTATGAAAATGTATTGGACCCTGTTATATGCTTCATGTTATGGAAGGTCTGGAGGACGTTAAAGAATTAGAAGCTCTCACACGTTTTTACTCGATCACGCACCATGCAGTCCGTCAGGACTGCATGCATCGTTGAACTAAACAACGTAGATTGATGTGAATGAAAGACGCTGAGGATAGAATCAGGAAAATTGACTGAACAGCTACTGTAATAGCCGTCATCCTACGTGTAGTTATATTATACCATTCAGAATTTTCTGAAGAATACGATTTATGTCAAGTCGAAGCCAACAGTGATTCATTCTTTTCAGAATAACTTAATTATCTGGCAGAACCATATTTATTTCGGACGAAATAACCGATTTCGGCAGAGAGTGGCCATATTCAGATCAAAAAATACAGGCCATCATCCAGTTCCACCCCTGTGGAATGAATGTCAACGTGGTTTTCACAGTGGAGGCGCCGAACGTCGGCAGATCATGAAAAACATTGCATGATTCAGTCCCAACACTGTGGAATGGGTAACACTGTGATTTCCACAACGATGGGGCTGGACCACGGCAGGTCATAAAATAATGGCTGCGGTTTAGTCCCACCACTGTGGAACAAGTGACAACGTGGGTTCAACAGCAATGGGACTGAAACTCGGAAGATCATAAAAGACAGACCTTGGTTAACTCCCACGATTTGGAACAAGTGACAATGTCACTTCTACAATGAGCCTCGACAAATCATAAAATGCAGGGGTGTGGTTCATTTCCACCTCTAAGAATCGAGTGGAATGTGGTTTCCTCAGTAGTGAGACTGAACCTTGGCAGATCATAGAAATCAGGCCATTTTTCCGTCCCACCATTGAGGAATAAGTGACAACGTGGATTCCATAATTGTGGGGCTCAACCTCAGCTTCTTTTTTAACAGTCTCCAAGGTTCAGTCCTACCACTGTGAAAACCACATACCACTTGCTCCCCTGTGGTCGGACTGTGCCATGGCCTGTGTTTTGTGATCTGTCGATCTTCAGTTCCACCCCTGCAGAATCCACATTGTCACATTTTCCATTGTGGTGGAACTGAACAACTGCCAGTGTTTTACCATGTTCCATGGTTCAGTGCCACTACTGAGGAAACCTCATTCTCTGTCTTTCAACAGTGATGGGTCTGAACTTCTACACATACGAACCACCGACCATGGTTCAGTCCCACCACGCTGGAATGAGTGACACTGGGGTTTCCACAGCGATGGGACTGAACGATGGCGGATTATAAAGCTGAGGCCTTGGTTCAGTCCCGCCACAGAGACCACACTAAACAACGCAATATTTTTATCATACAAGGATCGGCAACGATTGCCGAAATTAGTTACTTCATTAGAAATAAATATGACTGTGCCAGTTAAATGAACTATTCTTTTCAAATATGCTGTGCCAATATATAATGTTACAAAACGTGGGGTTATAAGAATTTTGAGAGATGCTTACGTGCCGGCCGGAGTGGCCGAGTGGTTCTAGGCGCTACAGTCTGAAACCGCGCGACCGTTGCGGTCGCAGGTTCGAATCCTGCCTCGGGCATGGATGTGTGTGATGTCCTTAGGTTAGTTAGGTTTAAGTAGTTCTTGGGGACTGCTGACCTCAGAAGTTAAGTCCCATAGTGCTCAGAGCCATTTGAACCATTTGTTTGATGCTTACGTAAAGAATTTCACATTACCACGCCGTTTGTTATGTTATTGCCCTTCATTTACTCGCCACACTGCTCTACAGATTGATAAATTACTCTCATAACGTTCGTCTCTTAATATCCGTTTTCCTCAGAAACGAGAGGATGTATCAAGTTGAAATTTATTTATGTCACTTAACTAAGGCCCCTTTGTGGTGTAAAAGAAAATAAAGTTTCTAAGATAATGCAATCAAAAAACACAGCCATTCACGTCACTTATTGTGATACTCGTAACCTTATAAGGTATTTCGCAATAACCTTGATTGATAAAATTTGGCCACAGGCAAGGTTTCACTGTGCAAGAAACATAAAAAATTATAAAATCTTTTTTTAAATTATATCACACACAAAAAATTCATTTATTATCTCACTTCAAACTTGAATTATAACACTGTCAAACGCCTCCGAATTCCTAGAACCGATATCTCGCCAGTAACAATGTCTATAACAAGAAAAACGCTGGAGGTTCGAGATACCTGGTATGGATCAACTTCCCATGTGTGTAATTAAATTTGTAAAAACGCATATCCCACTTGCAGCTCAGCATCGTTTAATTTAAAGAAATGTATTACTACTAGCGGACAAAAGCACCTTAGAAACATTACAACAGTTATTTAAATAGCAGCAGACTATCTATACATATAATCGTAGGTGCTCATCTATGTGTGCTACTGGACTTCCATGGGATGTTTACTCATTCACGACTGCACTCGGCGAATCTCGTGGAACCCTTAGGGCACGCCCATCCGCTATCAGATCGCAGCCTATAGCGCGGTACTACGCAGTGTATTTCGCGGGTTGTAATCTGAAAAGCAATCAATAACACATTTTTAAACTGAGCAATCAGCGTCTCCAGATTCCCCGCCACCGGTGAGACCACTCCGCTTGTTGCAAAATACTGGCTTAGTATAATATTGATGCACTTTATGTCGCCCCTCAACAGGCGTCATTTTCTAAAACACAGCCGCGCAGTTTAAGGCGGCATGTCACGGACTGCGCAGCCCCTCCCGCCGCCGGTTCGTGTCCTCCCTCGGGCATGGGTGTGTGTGTTTGTTCTTAGGATAATTTAGGTTAAGTAGTGTGTAAGTCTAGGGACCGATGACCTCATCAGTTTGGTCCCTTAGGAATTCACACACATTTGAAATTTTTTTTCTAAAACTCATTACTTCAAATCGCTCAACCCGATATTAATTCGTAATTTAGGATTTGCTGTTTCCTTCCACAGTCTCTTCGCACAGTTTCTCTGTTCATTCAAAAACTTCCTCTACACGAGGTTTTGGAAGAGTACGCCTGTTCTGTAAAGGCTACTTCAAGGAAAAAAAAACAGCTCATCGTAGCAGGAATTTGCCGGCCTAGGTATGCAGCTTTCTCTGGCCGGACAGACGCCCTCCGGCATTACGGCCGGCTTTGTCTGCTGATAAAACACCCCGAGCCTGCAGGTTTCATGCAAACAGTGGCCTTCTCATTACCTTACAAACATTAATTAAAATGTCTGGATTCCTTTCATTCTTAACACTTGTCACATATGAAATTCAAATGGGCATGCTGGCTCACTAAAGGAAGCAGTTTTTCACTTGGTAGGAGTTTTATTGCTGCACAGATGTACGGAGTTTGGTGTGGGCAGCGGTTGACAAAACCATTGCCTGCGTTATGCTCTTCCCACACACGCATGCGCAGCTCTCGCTCTAGTGTGTGCTGACCTTTTTTCACATAATGATACGAGGATTTCAAAATGGTGTAATCATTTTCTACGTCTACAACTAAATCTATAGAGCTACTCCGCAAATCACACTTAAGTGCCTGGCAGACGGTTCAACGAATACCTTCACAATAATTCTCTATTATTCCACTCTAGAACAGCCCCCGGAAAAAACCGACTCCTATATCTTTCCCTGCGAGCTTTGATTTCCGTTAATATGATGATCGTTTCTCCTTATGTAATTCGGCGTCAACAAAATAATTTCCCATTCGGAGGAGAAAGAGCGTGATTGATATTTAGTGAGAAGATACGCCGCAACGAGAAACGCCTTCGTGTTAATGATGTCTCTCTGGGATGTGGAAAGAGTCAAAGTTGTTTTTCTTTTTTTTTTAACTCAGATATATGCATATTGTACAGAGTTATGAGCTATAATCCCTGTGAAGATATTCATCGATTGAGTAGAAGGAGTTGGCCAACAGGAACTTCTTTAATTCACTCTGAAACCGATCTTTATCACTTACAAGACCTTTCATATGTTCTGGTAAGTTACTGAATATATGAGTACTCATGTATTTGACTCCTTTTTGTACTAACGGTAAGCTTTATAGTCCTTATACAGATTGTTTTTGGTTCTGGTATTATAATCATGTTTTGCACTATTTTGTGTACAAAGAGACATGTTGGAAATGACAAAGCACATCAATGAGTATATGTACTGAGAAGTAGTAGTTAGAATACCAAGTTTTTTAAAGAGGTCTCTGCATGATGATCTCAGATATAATTCTAATGACTCTGTTTTGAATTTTGAAAATGTTCTCTTTATGAGAGGAGTTTCCCCTGCAGATAAGACAAAATTCGCATTTTGTGACACTGCATCATTAATATAGAATAAGAACAACAAGGGACCTAAAATAGAACCATGGGGCACCCCTAGTCTGATGGTTTCATATTTTGAATGACTATCGTTATGAGGTGAGCCTGATACACACACACACTGTTTTCTATTAAAAACATAGGATGAGAACCATGAGTCTGCTACTCCTGTTGTCCCATAATATTTTAACTTTTGTATAAGGATATCATGCTTAACAAAATCAAAAGCTTTAGCCAGATCACAGAATATTCCAGGTGTTAATAACTTTTGGTTTATTGATTCTAATATATCATCTGTAAAAGTGAATGTAGCTTGATCAGTTGACGATCTTTTCCGAAATCCAAACTGATTGTGAATGAGAATATTTTTCTGTACCAAGTGTTTACAAAGTCTACTGTACGTAACTCTTTCAAACACTTTTGAAAATATTGCCATAAATGAAATGGGATGGAATTTTTCCACAGACAATTTGTCTCCTTTTTTTGTGTAATGGTTTGACAATAGCATATTTAAGCCTATCTGGAAAAGTGCCAGTGTGGAGAGATTCATCACATAATTAATTCAGTTTGTTACAAAGTTCTGAGGAGCAACATTTGATTATGGTAGCGCTGATTTCATCACAACCACTGTAACATGTTTTTAAAAGAGTTAATAATATTAGAAATCTCTTTCGGTGAGGTAGGATATAGTTGAATTTAGTCAATCTTCTGCTTGTCTGCTACTGAAAGCAAAAAGTTGTAAGTGTCTGCAATTTTGGAGATATCTCTAATCAACTCATTATTGAAATTTAACATAATTTCCTGATTTGCCTGATTAGTTTTTCCTGTTTCACTTTTTCTTTGTTCCATATGGTTTTTATCTTTTTATCAGAGGCATTTATTTGTTCTTGAAAATAAATACATTTTGAGGTTCTGATTACTTTGTTTAATATTTTACAATATAATTTTTCTTGTGATTTAACTCTGTAGTCATCGTTTTCCTTTGACATTAAATACAGTCATCTTTTTGTTTTGCAAGATACTTTTATTCCATTTGCAATCCAAGGTTTTGAAACATTTAATCTTTTTTCTTTGCTTACTTTCTTACAGCAGCAGTTTTCACTGTGACCTATGACCATATCAGGGAAACATTTATATTTTTCATTTATGCCAGGTGAATTGTATACCTCTATCCAGTCTGTATTCCTAAAACTGTTTTTATACTTTCAATTCCTGTTTCATTTATTATTAATATAGTTCCCCACTTCCTGTTATTAGTTGAATCAGACCCCACCGTAATCACCTGGGCTTCATGATCTTAAGGCCATTAAATACTTGATTTATATTATGATTTGCTGGTGTGGTAGTATCTATGAAAATGGTATCAATAGCAGTGCTGCTGGTACCCATAACCCCGGTTGGAAACTGTACTAAGGGAATGAGATTATAAGAAATGGTAAGAGACTCTAGTATGGATCTTGAGTGACTACCCTCCATAAAATTTAAATTAAGATCTCCACTTAGTATGAGTTCTTTATTTTTAGAAGTTAAGAAATTTAATACTGCATCAAGCTGTTTAGTGAACAGCTGGAAATTACCAGTTGGAGCCCTGTATGTTATGATTATAATTGTTTTTCTTTTGTGTGTTTCTACTTGTGTGGCACATGCTTCAAAATGCTGATCACTACAGTATTTAAGAATGTCAATGTTTTTAAAATTGTGACCCTCTCTAATGTAAGTGGCAACTCCTTTCTCCATCTCTTTTCTACAATACTTTGAAGCATATTAAGAATTTCAGTTCCACTACCTAAATGATGTTCAGACATACAAATAATATCAACAGGATTTGTAGACTGTAGTTCATCTAAATATATCTGAAATTCATTAACTTTGTTTTTTAAACCTCTGATACTTTGATGTAGCAAATTCACAGTTACATTTTTTCTGTCTTCACAAGTATTATGTTTAACATTTTCTGGTACATCTTGTTTCAATATTGAATGTGTAGATGATGAGCTTAAACTAAAAAAGAACTACTTCCATGAGTTGCGGTGTCCGTCCTTAAAGAATTTGCTATCAACCTAGCCAGTACATCCTTCCCTGTTCTACTAAGATGCAGGCCATGAGAAGTGAAGCCACACCTACCAATAGTGTCAACAGCAACCAAACCAATCCCTGACCAAGCACCAGCCTGAAGCAGTCGATCCAACTCCATATTGACCCCCATCACAGAGCTGTACACCTGGGGTCGATAGTACCGCTTGAAAACAGGCACAAACTCAACATTAGTATGGTCCGTTGCTGATGCTATTCTTAATAGGTCACTCTCAACACCGTCCTATAGATACTGTTCCCTGCCCCACCCAATAATACAACATGATGCTGCTTGGTGAAACGCTTTCACAAAGATCATATGCCCACTATCACTTGCCAGAGAGATGCACTAGGCTTAAAAATTTTGTGACCTGGTAGCTATCACCTAATTTTCCGTCTTCCATGACTGCTACCTAACAGCAGAATTTTCTTCCTACTTCCTACTTCCTACTTTTTCTGAAGCTACAGGCTTCCTAAATGAATTCTGCGGTGCATCAGCTACACCTACATCTACATGAGGCTCTTCATTACTTAACTGTGGCAGCAGGGCAAATCTATTTTCTGTACCAACAATGAAACTGTCAGATACTGTCCTCTTTCTGTGGCCCCTGTTCCCTGCTTCCACCTCCCATTTCTCTTCACCCTTCTCCCCCCTTAACCTAATTAGTTCCTCCATAGCTTTATCTAATTCAGCCTGAAGGACTCTAATCTTCCCCTCCTGTTCTGCTATTTTCATATCCCGTGAACACACTCTACAGTATCTAGGAAGAGTCTCATTTTGTTCCCCAATTTCCACGCCACTACATTTCCCCCAGTGAAATGATCTGTCACAACAGCTGCATAGCACCCCAGAACTAACTTTCCTACGGCATCTAAAACACTGCAACCCATGATTGTATACAATGTTGGCCAACTTTTTAAGCTTTCGCTAAATAATGATAATTTACTATTTACTATGCTCTACAATGCTCTAATATAAACATAATATTAATGTACTTACTTAATTACACTATGAATGACGTAACTTTCGCGCCCAAAATTTAGGTTTAATAACAGCTACTAAGCGGTAACGGTTTTACGCTATTTTCTTTAAAATGCGGCGCAAAACTTAAAATCTTCACTTCCACGAACAGAAATTACACAACCGAACGCAATTAAACCTAATAATATCTAAACAATGCACTTAGTACTTACTAAAACTTCGAAAATAGGCGCACACGAAATAGCAACACAACCAGTCGGTCCAAAGATACATAATTTCTCGATGATACAAAACGCGCTGCCTTCTTTGAACTTCCTCGATGTACTCCATTAATCCTACCTGCTATGGCTTCCACACTTCGCAGGGTGTTCTGCCAATAAAACGCAGTCCTTAGTTAGATTTTTCCACAAAAATTTTCATCTGATCGTCTCAACTTAAGTTGTTCGTAAAGGTAATTCCTAGGTAATTAGTTGGATTGACAGCCTTCAGATCTGCGTGATTCATCGTGTAATCGAAATTTAACGCATTGGATCTAGTACTCATTGAATGATCTCACAATTTTCGGTAGTGAGGGTCAATTGCCACTTTATGAACTATGTAGACTTCTTTTACATATCATTTTCCAATTGGTTTTGATCTTCTGATACTTTAGAAGACGATAAATGACAGCGTCATTTGCAAACAATCTATGATGGCTGCTGAGATTGTCTCCCAAATCATTTAGATTAGAAACAGCATAGGACTAGTAACACTCTCTTGCGGGACGCCAGGTATCACTTCTCTTTTACCGGATGGCTTCCCGTCAATTACAACGATATGTGAGCTTTCTTGCAGGAAATCATGAATGAATTCGCACGACTGAGACTATACTCCATGTGCACGCAATTAGATTACAAGTCTATTGTAAGAGACGGCATCAAAAGCCCTTTGGAAAGCTGTAAATATGGAATCTGTTCGAGATTCCCTATAGATAGCAGTCAATATTTCGTAAAAATAAAGAGCTAGATGTATTTCGCAAGGACGATACTTTCTGAACCTTTGGTGATTGTGTCAATAGTTCGTTTCCCTCGAGGTAATTCATAATGTTCGAAAACAGTATATGTTCCAAAATCCTATAACAAATCGACGTAAGCGATATGGTCCGGTCATGCATTGGATTACATCTACTTCCTTTCTTGATCACGGCTTTGACCTGTGCAACTCCTCAGTCCACGTACGGGTCTTTGGTCGAACAAGCTGATTAATAATTACAGAGCTATTATATCAGCACACGCTGAACGGAATCTAATTGGAATATTACTGGAACCGGAGGACTTGTCATTATTGATTTTTAAGTTATGTTACTCACGTTGGCAGCAGTTCTCGATTCTAATTGTGGAATATTTACATCTTCTTCTTTGGTGAATGAATTTCGGAAGACTGCATTTAGTAAATTCGCTTCAGTGGCTCTCTCATTGTTAGCATTTGCATTAATATCGGGTAGTGAAGGCTTGATTGTGTCCTACCGCTGATATACTTCACATTCGACCAGAATCTCTTAGGATTGTCAGCAAGAATTAGACACAGAATTTCATTGCGGAAACAACTAAAGGATCTCAAACTGAAGTGCGCATTAAATTTTGAGCTTGTATATAACTTGTGGTGACAGTACAGCAGTATGTGGGGGTTATGAGTCGGGCCTGGATAGCTCAGTCGGTAATAGCATTTGCCCGTAAAAGACCACGTTCCAGAGTCCTGCTCCAGCACACATCTGAAACTCCAGATTTGCATGAACCAATATTTGTTGTACCTGAGAGGCAGTTGTTATTTACTGGTTTTCATTGTCACAAAAGAAATTTTTCGTGATGCAAAAGGGAGACAGCCAGAGTAATTTATTCAAGGGCCGACTTTGGAGTACGCCCGTTCTCAAACCAACCAATGCCAAGTAAAATTTCCATCCAAACTAGCAGTAAATAAAGTGCGTACATGTGTACATGGTGTCAACTAATGTTCGTTCTACTTCTACATCTGCATGGTTACTCTGCAATTCACACTTAAACGCCTGTTAGAGGGTTCATCGAACCATTTTCATACTACTTCTCTACCACTCCACTCTCGAATGGTGCGTGGGAAAAAGGAAAACCTAAATCTTTCCGTTCGAGCTCCGATTTCTCTTATTGTATTATAATGATCATTTGTCCCTACGTAGGTGGTTGTCAAAAAAATATTTACGCATTCGGAAGAGAAAGTTGGTGGTTGATATTTCGTAAATAGATCTCACCGCAAAGAAAACTGCCTTTATTTCAGTGACTGCCACCCCAACTCGCGTATCATATCAGTGACACTTTCACCCCTATTGCGCGATAACACGAAACGAGCTGCCCTTCTCTGCACTTTTTCGATGTCCTCTGTCAAACCTACCTGGTAAGGATCCCATACCGCGCAGCAATATTCCAGCAGAGAACGGAAAAGTGTAATGTAGGCTGTCTCTTTAGTGGGTTTGTCGCATCTTCTAAGAGTTCTGACAACAAAGCGCAGTCTTTGTTTCGCCTTCCCCACAGTATTAGTTATGTGATCTTTCCAATTTAAGTTGCTCGTAGTCGTAATTCCTACGTATTTATTTGAATTTACAGCCCTTAGATTTGTGCGATTTATCATACACCCAAAATTTATCCGATTTCTTTTAGTACCCATGTGAATGACCTCGCACTTTTCGCAACATACAGAAATTCTCTCTAGATCATTTTGTAATTGGAACTGATCGTCTGATGATTTTACTAGACGGTAAATTACAGCGTCATCTGCAAATAATCTAAGGGGGCTGCTCAGATTATCACCTAGATCACTTATATAAATGAGGAACAGCAGAGGGCCTATGACACTACCTTGCATCACTTCTATTCTACTCGATGATTTACCGCCTATCACCACGAACTGTGACGTCTCTGAGAGTAAATCACGATTCCAGTCACACAACTGAGACGATACTCCATAAGCACACAATGTGATTAATAGTCACTTGTGAGGAACGGTATCTAAACACTTCTGGAAATCCCGGAATATGGAATCGATCTGAGATCCCTTGTCGACAGCACTCATTACTTCATGGGAATAAAGAGCTAGCTGTGTTGCGCAAGAACGATATTTCCTGAATCAGTGTTGGTTATGTATCAATAAGTCATTTTCTTGAAGGTGACTCATAATGTTCGAGTACAGTGTATGCACCAAAATCCTTCTGCAAATTGAGGTCACTGATATGGGTCTGTAATTCAGGGGTTACTCCTATTTCCCTCCCTGAATGTTGGTGTGATCTGTGGTACTTTCCACTCTGTTCTTACAGACATTTCGTCAAGTGAGCGGTTGTATATGATTGCTAAGAAAGGCGCTATTGTGTCTGCATACTCTGAGAGGACTCTGATTGGTATACCACCTGGGCCGGAAAACTTGCCTTTCTTAAGTGATTTGAGTTGTTTCGCAACACCTAAGATATCTACATTTATGTCACTCATGCTAACAGCTGTTCTGGTTTCGAATTATGGAATATTTACTTCGTCTTCTTCCGTGAAGGAATTACGGAAAACTGTATTTAGTAACTCCGCTTTAATGGCACCGTCATCGGTAACATTTCCATCGCTATCGTGCAGTGACGGTATTGACCTTTTTTGCCACTGTTGTACTTTACATACGACCAAAATCTCTTTGCGATTTCTATCATATTTTGAGACAATATTTCATTGTGGAAACTATTAAAAGCATCTCGCATTGATGTCCGCACTAAATTTCGAGCTTCCGTTAAACTTAGCCAGTCTTGGGGATTTTTCGTTCTTCTGAATTTGGCATGCTTTTTTCGTTGCTTCTGCAACAGTGTTCTGACGTGTTTTGTGTACCATGGTGGATCAGTCCCGTCTCTTATAAACTTATCGGGTATGAATCTGTCTATTGCTGCCGATAATGTATCTTTGAATTTGAGCCTGATCTGGTCTACACGATCACAAGAGGACCATATACATATGTATCAATTTTATTTATTGCTATTTTGGACGGACGTTTTACTTAGCAAATGTTGGTTGTTTTGAAAAGAGCATAGCTCAAAATCGATCATAGACCAAATAAACTTTAATTGTAGTTGTAAGTCTGGCTGTTTCTTTTTGCATCATGGTTTAAAATGAGTTGTTGTCCGACATTAACTTGCACGCTGGAGCTATGCATGGAATTTCTTGAGCTGTCACTTGCAATGTTATAGATTATTCGAATTTCAAATGGAACTGAAAATAATATACATATGAAATAGGTAATTTTTTCGTTGTTCGTGAAATATTGTTGAATCGCAATACTTCATAAAGGAGTTATTGAAAGTAATATTAAAATGTTTTATTAGAAATTTCATTGACACTGAGGAAACTCTTACTACGAGAGCCACCTAGATAGTAAAAAACGTTTCGCCATACCAAGATATTCTTTAACAATAATACGGAAACTGAACATACACATTTTACTACATATTTTGCCTACTTTTCCACATAATCGCCTTTGATATTAAAGCTTCTATCGTACCTTAACAACTGATTGTCTACATCCTCCTCATACAATGTCGCAGCCTGCCTGTTGAACGAGGTCGCGGCAGCATCCTCTAAATTTTTATCATTTGTGAAGCATTAACCAGCAAGGTGCTCCTTCAGTTTCGGAAAAAGGAGAAAATCCGACTGTACCCGGTCGGAACTGTATGTAGGATGCTCGAGGATGTCACACCAGAATTTCTCACAAAGGCTTATGGGTGATGAGCAGTATGTAGACGTGCATTGTCGTGCAGTATAACAATTCCATTATAGAGTTTGCCTCTTCGGGTGTTCTGGATAGGCAGACGAAGACGTTCAAGCGTAACATTCAGGGGTAGAAATGTCTGAATCACTATTGATTGCTATATTGCGGTGTCCCTTCACTGTCCCACAATACAGAAGCCATCAGTTTTTTGGCTGATGCAGTTCGTTTGAACGAGGCTTATGTAGTGACTGAGAATGACGCCACTCCATAGACTGTCGTTTCATTGTAGAAGGCCTTGCCATCATTATCTCTGTGCTCCACGAACGCTAATGCAGCACCCATTCCGCAGCTTTCTGGTCATCCATGAGCGTGTGTGGCACCCATCGCACAGCAAAGATTTTGTGATACCCTAAGTGGTGTGTGACAGTATCGTGCACATCTGGGAGATTCGTTTCCTGGCATTGTTCATATACGCTAATCGTAAATTGTCGAATCTAAGTAGTGATGCGATGCACCTTTTGTTAGAATGCATCTGTGATGGAAGGTCGTCGTGATCTGTCTTTGTCATTTACGTTTGTCCTCCCATTGTTAAACATTACGCGGACACTGGCTACATTCATACATTTTCGCCATAAATGGTAAAAAGTCTGAAGTGAATGTCACGTGGTCTAACATTTTTTGCTTGCAGGAAAAGAATAACACCTCACATCTCACACTCGGCAGGATTCGCAACAGGCATGTCTACCTCTGCAGTTATTACATGACAAGGACCGACATGCAACCGCATGCGACAACTGTCCGTATCACACTGACACCAGAGACCAATGAGCGTATGCCACAAGAGAGGTGCATGGACTGTATGCGTAAACGTTCTTTAGTTTCCGGATGACCCTTGCAGACACAGAACTTAAATTACAATGCAGACGCCGCCATTCTAAATCACTTATATGTGTTTCAGCACACCTGTGTCATTCACAACAGCGGACAAACTAGTTCTACGTTATATACAGGGTGTTACAAAAAGGTACGGCCAAACTTTCAGGAAACATTCCTCACACACAAATAAAGAAAAGATGTTATGTGGACATGTGTCCGGAAACCCTTAATTTCCATATTAGCGCTCATTTTAGTTTTGTCAGTATGTATTGTACTTCCTCGATTCACCACCAGTTGGCCTAATTGAAGGAAGATAATATTGACTTCGGTGCTTGTGTTGACACGCGACTCATTGCTCTACAGTCCAAGCATCAAGCACATCAGTACGTAGCATCAACAAGTTAGTGTTCATCACGAACGTGGTTTTGCAGTCAGTGCAATGTTTACAAATGCGGTGTTGGCAGATGCCCATTTGATGTATGGATTAGCACGGGGCAATAGCCGTGGCGCGGTACGTTTGTATCGAGACAGATTTCCAGAACGAAGGTCTCCCGACAGGAAGACGTTCGAAGCAATTGATCGGCGTCTTAGGGAGCACGGAACATTCCAGCCTATGACTTGCGACCGGGGAAGACCTAGAATGACGAGGACACCTGCAATGGACGAGGAAATTCTTCGTGCTGTTGACGATAACCCTAATGCCAGCGTCAGAGAAGTTTCTGCTGTACAAGGTAACGTTGACCACGTCACTGTATGGAGAGTGCTACGGGAGAACCAGATGTTTCCGTACCAAGTACAGCGTGTGCAGGCACTATCAGCAGCTGATTGGCCTCCACGGGTACACTTCTGCGAATGGTTCATCCAACAATGTGTCAATCCTCATTTCGGTGCAATTGTTCTCTTTACGGATGAGTCTTCATTCCAACGTGATCAAATTCTAAATTTTCACAAACAACATGTGTGGGCTGACGAGAATCCGCACGCAATTGTGCAATCACGTCATCAACACAGATTTTCTGTGAACGTTTGGGCAGGCATTGTTGGAGATGTCTTGATTGGGCCCCATGTTCGTCCACCTACGCTCAATGGAGCACGTTATCATGATTTCATACGGGATACTCTACCTGTGCTGCTAGAACATGTCCCTCCACAAGTAAGACACAACATGTGGTTCATGCACGATGGAGCTCCAGCACATTTCAGTCGAAGTGTTCGTACGCTTCTCAACAACAGATTCGGTGACCGATTATTGGTAGAGGCGGACCAATTCCATGGCCTCCACGCTCTCCTGACCTCAACCCTCTTGACTTTCATTTATGGGGGCATTTGAAAGCTCTTGTCTACGCAACCCCGGTAAAAAATGTAGAGACTCTTCGTGCTCGTATTGTGGACGTTTGTGATGCAATACGCCATTCTGCATCAGCGCATCAGTGATTCCATGCGACGGAGGGTGGATGCATGTATCCTCGCTAACGGAGGACATTTTGAACATTTCCTGTAACAAAGTGTTTGAAGTCACGCTGGTACGTTCTGTTGCTGCGTGTTTTCATTCCATGATTAATGTGATTTGAAGAGAAGTAATAAAATGAGCTCTAACATGGCAAGTAAGCGTTTCCGGACACAGGTCCACGTAAAGTTTGGCCGTACCTTTTTGTAACACCCTGTATATTTGCTTCTTCTTACAATGCTGAATGAATTAATGGTAAAGCTGTCGATAGTAAATTAACCTGTGAATAACTCCGCTCGCTCTACAATTGAAGAAAACCAAACGAATATACACGCAGAACAGAAGACCCAATATTTTTCGCTTTCAGAATAGAGGCAAATCAAGAACCATATGCAAATCTCACAATGACGCTTTCGCTCCTTAACGGAATGTGCACCTGTTTCAAACTTTCTGCCACCTAAAAATGTATCGGACCGAGAATCAAATTCGGAACCTTCGCCTTTCCGTGCAAATGCCATAGTGCCTGAACTACCTGGGCATGACTCGCGACTTGCTCCCACAACTTCCTTCATATCAATCTGTATCCGCCTCCTGTCTTCCAAACTTCCCAGTTCGAGTATCAGTCCGGACCCCACAGACAGTTTACAAAATGGAAAACTCTATAGCCGTGATCACTGAATAAGCACATTAAATTGCGCAGCTTAAACGGCCATCTAAGTCGCGCTAGTAATAACGGAATGACTACTCCTGCCGGCCGGAGTGGCCGAGCGGTTCTAGGCGCTACAGTCTGGAACCGCGCGACCGCTAGGGTCGCAGGTTCGAATCCTGCCTCGGGCATGGATGTGTGTGATGTACTTAGGTTAGTTTGGTTTTAGTTGTTCTAAGTTCTAGGGGACAGATGACCTCAGAAGTTAAGTCTCATAGTGCTCAGAGCCATTTGAACCTCCTTTTTTTTCTTTTGACTACTCCTACATCTGCCGTGTGACTATACAGTTTGACTGACGAAACGATTAGAAATGTCTATGCCTTACATTTATTGTTGGTTAGTTGATTTGGGAGGAGAGGGCCAAACAGCGAGGTCATCGGTCCCACCGTGCTAGGGAATGATGGGGAAGGGAGTCAGCCGTGCCCTTTCAGAGGAACTATCCCGGCATTTGCCTGAAGCGATTAAGGTAATTGACGGAAAACATAAATCAGGGTGGCCGGACGGGGGTTTGAACCGTCCTCCTTCCGAATGCGAGTCTCATGTGCTAATCACTACGCCACCTCACTCTGTCCCTGGAACTTACTGATAGTACTGTTGCATACCGCAATGGCTGCACCATTAGCTACACACACAATCATGAAAATGAAACGGCAGTTTATTTACAAGCTTTGTGATTTTGTTTCGTGGGCATTAAGCCATAGTCCAAGGCGTGTTCCCCTGTGCTGGAGACATCAACAAAGACCATAAGGACTCAGCATATTCAAACATACGGATGTCTAGTCAGAAGAACTGTTTATAATTGCTGAATATTCAAAGCCTGTGGTGGGTGATTTCTTCAGCTTAGGAAGAAGAACTGTTCAGAGAACATTGCTTGAAGTACGGCCAAATGCTTCATAATTAGAAGACACCAAGAATGCAACTACAGGTGCTGAAAGACCGCAGTTTACTTACGGTCTTATATCAACTGCATTGTACCGAGCAATAGCTCAGATCGGCGGTGTAGTGACCTTGCTGCAGCCGTTTCAGAGGCATAGCATTTTATCTCCACGGACAACAGTACCTTTCTGGAACGACTTGCTCTATCGGACGAATTTCTCGCACATATCCAGAACCAGGACAGGAAAGTATAAATCCTGTAGACCAGAGACTGCCAAGAATTACAAGCAGTGCTCCTGCACGGGTGCATAACTGTCTCCCAGGTATGCACACTTCCCACGCCATCACTCCACTATGAGTGTGAGGCAGAGAAACAGCGGGAAGCTGCGAAGGCGGCGCCACATTTACAAGGGGAGGTCGCCAATTGTGAAATTCAGATTCGATTCATACTGCGCATAATAAAAGCTCATGGCCAGAGGTGTAATGTGGCAAAGCACCAAGATGCATTTCTCAGCCGTTGTCGAGAAAATCGACAGTTAAAATAAACCGTTGCGGTGAAATGCCCTCTACGGTTAATAGTTTTATACAGCGTCGTGGCGCAGCGGTAAGCGCTCGGATTTGTAATTGGAAGGTCGCCGGATCGAATCTCGCGCCATGCAACATTTTTTTTTTATTATTAGGTTTTTGTAATTCAAATATATATTAATGAATTGCTTATGCATTTTGGTGAAGGCGGATCGCTCTCCAATTGTACTGCCTCCATTTTTCCGTTTGTTTAACAGGGTGTACCAAAGTTCTCACGTCCGCACTGATTTTCGACGCTGTTATAAGTTGCGCTAGGGACCGCATCTACCTTCTTTCGAAGTTAGCAGGCAACTACGCTTTTATGCGGCGGCTCGTTTCGGCCCATTCAACATCTGTCCTTCAAGTGTAACGAGCGAGTAACGGAGCTTATATTTCATACCTGCCACAGCAAATTTGTGTTCGTGGGGTCTCTATTCTAATTCGAACGTTTGACTTACGCTATACGTATTCGTTTCGGAATATCGTTTCTACGTCTTCCGTTAACTATACGTGGTTAACATTATGAAGACAATTAATAACACTTGTGAAATACAACTTTGTTTGCGGAAAACATAATGATGTTCGAAGTCGCCAGTTTTTCCACGACAAACGACTTTCAACAACTTATTATATGCATAATTGTTGCAACTGATTGCCGGGAATTATATATATATATATATATATATATATATATATATATATATATATATGTGTGTGTGTGTGTGTGTGTGTGTGTGTGTGTGTGTAGACACATTTGAATAACAAAAAACAAATACTAAAAAAAAAAAATTGCATGGCGCGAGATTCGATCCGGCGACCTTCGGATCACGAACCCGAGCGCTTACCGCTGCGCCACGACGCTGTCGATAATTATTAATCGATGAGAGTATTTCACCGCAACGGTTTATTTTAACTGTCGATTTTCTCGACAACGGCTGAGAAGTGCATCTTGGTGCTTTGCCACATTACACCTCTGGCCATGAGCTTTTATTATGCGCAGTATGAATTGAATCTGAATTTCACAACTGGCGGCCTCCCCTTGTTAGATGGCAAAACAGTCGCACTGCACAACAACCTGCTTCAATATGTCATATTTCTCAACAACATAAATCACAAACGAAATGAAGTTTCAACATTATTTAATTATTTTTGGCTTGCTGAAGACAACTTTGATCTGGAACTAACTGTGGGCATTTAGACAGATGCTCACACATTCATAGCGTTTTGTATTCAGGTTGCCATGTAATGACGACTTATTCAGTTTCATATTCGAAAAGAGCCTTTGACACACATACACTGAAGTCCCAGAAAAACTGGTATAGGAATGCGTATTCAGATACAGAGATATGCAAAATGGCAGAATACGACGCTGCAGTCAGCAACGCCTATATAAGACGGACGTTAAGTGTCTGGCGCAGCTGTTAGATTGGTTACTGCTGCTACAATGGCAGGTTATCAAGAATTTAAGTGAGTTTGAACGTGGTGTAATAGACGGCGCATGAGCCACGGGACACAGCATCTCCGATAGCGTTGACGAGGCGATTTTCCCGTGCGATCATTTCATGAGCGTACGTTGTATATTGGGAGTCTGGTAAAACATCAAATCTCCGACATCGCTGCGGCCGGAAAAAGACCCTGCAAGAACGGGACCAACGACAACTGACGAGAATCGTTCAACGTGTCAGAAGTACAACTTTCAGCATACTGCTGCAGATTTCAATGCTGGGCCGTCATTAAGTGTCAGCGGCGAACCATACAATGAGACATAATCGATACGGGCTTTCGAAGCCGAAGGCCCACTCGTGTACCTTTGATGACTGCACAACACAAAGCTTTAAGCCTCGCGCAGGGCCCGCCAACATCCTCGTTGGACTGTTGATGAATGGAAACATGTTGCCTGCTCGGACGAGTCTCGTTTCACATTGGTTCGAGCGGATGGAAGTTGTAGCGTCACCTGCAAGCCTATCTAATGTATGACGCGATTTATTCAATTGATATGAACGAAATGTAAAAAAGAGGAAATAATGCCTGTAATATTATAAGTCAATTTGTCGAGTCTGATAACATTCTGTGGCAAGTATTGTAAATATTTTCCATTAATCGAAAGATAAAGAATGCTAAATTTCAATTCGTTCCATGAAAGCACGGAACTTCGAGTGTAATATACAGGGTGTCCCAATTATCTTGACCACGCTAAATAACTGTTTGTCCAGATGAAAATTACAAAATGTTTCAAGAAAATTTTCGTTAGCCTTCAGGGGGACATCAATCAGCATGATTGCCTTCGTTGTAGCTTTGTAGTTTACAAAGATACGAACAGCGGTATGACTTTTTTAAATGGCACCCTATACTTTTTATTCGGTAATTCATTTCCTCTCCTCGAGACCTATTCAGAAATGTATCACAGTGTACCATTCACTGAAACACAACGTTATTAATTCCGTAACACAACATTGACTTTGAGCCCGGGATCACAAACTCGTCCACTTGCTGAAAAAAAACCGAGTAAAAACATAACACAAAATTGACTTTGGCTCTCCTGTATCACAGGAGTGGAACATTCAAAGGTGCTCAAAGTGGTGGCCCTAGACACCGATACACTGGTGCACTCATTGAATGAAAGAATTACTTATTGCTTCCAGTGTTGCCTGCTGAAGAGAATTATACGCAAGCACATTACGTTCCTGCATGTCCTCTGGGAGTTGTTGGGATATCACGATAGACAACGTCTTTAATGCATTCCCAAAGAAAAAATTCCGGACTATTTAAATCAGGAGACCTAGCAGACCAAGTAACTGTTCCTCCTTGACCAATTCATCTTGCAGGATACCTTCGGTTCAGAACACGACGTGCACGCAAGGCATTATGTGCTGGACTTACATCTTGTTGATACCACGTAAGCATTCTAGTTCTAAGCGCCACATCATCCAGAAGAGGAAGAAGAATTTTTCTGAGGAAGTTGGCATAACGCTGTGCCGCTTAAACTACCACTGATGAAATAAGGTCCAATAATTGCAGTACCAAGCATCCCACACCAGACGATAACTCTCCACTGACGCTGATGTTCCACCTGTCTAAGCCATCGTGGGTTGTCGCTGGACCAATAATGCATCTTCATTGCATTTATCTGTCGTCTGTTTGAGAAGGAACATTCATCGGTAAATATAACATTGGAGAAGAAGTTGGCGAGGATTTACTGCTGATGGGTACACGATTCTGGAAAACATTCCCATGCAATTTTTGATGTAGGTGTACATGGCAGAGATGGAACCTTTGACTCATAAGAATACGATGTACACTGGTTTTAGGAATGCCAATCTCGTGTTCAAGCTGTCGTGTGCTCACATGTGGATTCATAGCAACGGAAGCGAGAATAGTAACTTCGGCAGCTTCGTCTGTGCGAGTGATACGACGATTGCGTTGTCGTGGAGTTGAAACTTCCCGCATCCTGAAGCGTCGCAACAAGATGAGAAAACATCCGTCGGGAAGGTAGGTCCTTGTCAGGAGATCGCTCTCTGTACAGTTCCGCTGCCTGCGTAGCATTTCGCCTACCTTCAACAACAACAATAAAATAAACGTAATGCCGATGCATTTTGTAGGAAGGGCAGCCTTTACAGTGTGGCTACTCTACACAATAGTATTTAAAAGGGCTAGACACCTGTATTACATGTATCCGTACATAAGAAAACAGTATTGCAGTTAATGTTCTGCCCTCTTACATTCCCCATAGATGAGCAGCATTTCTACCTTCTCTTCGTTGGTGTACATTCTACTCACTCAACTCTTCAACTGACGATGGTTGATGGAATGACGGGTGTGCTTTCTGCTTATGTTTACATTTGCCCTCTGTCAACGTCAGCACGCGGACGTGTTCAATTACCCCGAGTATCTGCACTAAGCGCTGGAAGAGTCAACGTCAGTGTTGTGTTATGTAATTAATAACGTTGTGTTTCAGTAAATAGTACACTGTGATACATTTTTGGATAGGTCTTTAGGAGATGAAATGAAGTACCGAATATAAAATACATTTAAAAAAGTCATACCGCTGTTCATATCTTTGTAAAAGACAAAGCTACCAGGAATGTAATCATGCTGATTGATGTCCCCCTGACGACTAAATAACATTTGCTTGAGACATTTTGTAACTTCCATCGTCTAAACAGTTATTTATGCTGGTCAAGATAAATGGTACACCCTGTATACACACAAGAGCCATGTTGCTCGTCCCTGTTCGTTTTCTACTTTTTGCATGTTTGGTCTTTCTCTCTCCTGTGGATCTATGTACGTGTAACTAGCTGTCAGTATGAGCTTTTAAGGTTACAATACATTGTTAATTGAAAGTATCTTACGTTTCTTATCAAAAATACCTCTCCTTCCATGTGAAAATTATTTATAGAGAATAATTATATCGCTGTCGATTGCCATCTCGCTTCGACTGTTACGGTGGCGGTGAGTCTGACATTACGTATACTAATGAATGTTTCAGTGCTTGCGAGCTCCACTCGCAAAGGAAAATAGTTGTAAGTGCTTTTATGAATTTTTAGTCAGTTTTCAATATTAAAGTTGACTATACTTTTCACTAAGAAATTTATTCAGAGTTTTAACACTGCAAGGCTTAGGCGAGGCTTCACCTCTGGTTTAAAATATTTTCAGTTAATTCAAACGATTAAAAATTAACTCAATTCTTAAAGAGGTAAAGTTAAAGAAATTATTGGCAATTATTTCAAAAAATACGCAGATGTTTGGAGCATTCCTTCTTTCCATGTAACATTAAATTAATTTCCTGGGAAAAGGAATCATTTCACGCTCTATATTGTCAATGGGTTAGTTGCAGGTTACGTTACGTTGTCATTCATGGATAGTGAGCGTAACATTTCCATTAATAATAAATAACTTTTGGCCTGAGTATTGAGATTACGTCACGCTACCTATATTTATTCGAGCTCAAAATATACGTGGCGCTCCCAAAAATAATATTCAGAATTCAAACTACTACGTTACATTATCGTCGCTGTACGTTAAGACTGACGGCCGTGCACGTATTTCAAACAGCACGTATCAATCTGCCCTGACTTACACGAAATAACTGAAATAATTCAACACAACAACTACGAAGAAAGAAGGTAATGGTACAACGTGTACGGGTATGAGGACTACCATGGACCCTGCATGTCAACAGGGGACTGTTCGAGCTGGTGGAGGCTCTGCAATGTTGTGGGTTGTGTGCAGTTGAAGTGATATGGGACTCCTGATATGTATGTCTAGATACGACTCTGAAAGGTGACACGTGCGTAAGCATCCTGTTTGATCACCTGCATCCATTCGTATCCATTGTGCATTCGGACGAACTTGGGCAATTCTAGCAGAGCAATGCACACACGTCCAGAATTGCTACAGAGTGACTCCAGGAACACTCCTCTGAGTTTAAACACTTCCGTTGGCCACAAAACTCCTCAGGCATGAAAATTATTGAGCATGTATGGGATGCCTTGCAACGTGCTGTTGAGAAGACATCTCCACCCAGTCGTACTCCTACGGACTTAGGTACAGCCCTACAGGATTCATGGTGTCAGTTCCCTCCAGCACTACATCAGATTTTAGTCGAGGTCATGCGGCACTTCTGCGTGCTCGCGGGGGCCCTACACGATACTAGGCAGTTGTACCAGTTTCTTTGTATCTTCCGTATATGACCTGTCTGAAATACTTTATCATGTTTGCAATCTCATTATCGGAATGCCGAAACTCATCCAGAGAAAACAACCGAGACCTCCTGGACTGTTACATCGAAAAAAAATATATATTTTAAAATGGAGCTAGGGCTTCACTGCAGATCAAACAGTTCTGTCTGCACGTGCACTGGGGCACTTTCAGCTGAAAGCCCAAATGGTCTCGAAAACAGATACAAGGCTGGCAGTATCCTCAAGACGTTTGTCAAAAATGGTTCAAATGGCTCTGAGCACTATGGGACTTAACATCTATGGTCATCAGTCCCCTAGAACTTAGAACTACTTAAACCTAACTAACCTAAGGACAGCACACAACACCCAGCCATCACGAGGCAGAGAAAATCCCTGACCCCGCCGGGAATCGAACCCGGGAACCCGGGCGTGGGAAGCGAGAACGCTACCGCAGACGTTTGTCACAACATCTTTGTAATTCTTTCAAGGTCAAAATGAATTGCTCAAAACTCAAGCTTTCTTTAACGCCAGTGAGTTTAAGGAAATGAACGTTGAACATTGTAGGAATTGGCCCCATTCAATATGCGACATTCTTTCAAAATGCGACTTCCTTCTTTAACACATCCACATCAAATCAGAAATAAGTTGTTCCTCACCATACAATGTCTTACCGTGGACAGCGTGCACTCACGAGCAATTAGAATTAGTTTTCTGCGATCTATTCCAGATAATCTAATTTTCATTCCTGCTTTCCTTTTCCATACATATATTCACGAACAATGGGTTTTAAATCAAACAAGGCATGCCCCTTCACTTAAACAACGTATTTTGCAGTAATATAGAAATTTGCACTGTATCTGGCAGCTATGCTTTACGAGACAACCGTAAACAATGCACCGAATAGAACTAAAGTACAGGTTTGATGGGGGACTATTCAACCAGTCCAGACTCCATTCAAAAAAGTTCACCAGTACCACTCGTGTGACAGGGCTGCAGTATGCTGATGACAATGCTTCTCCAGCTCATTCACCTGCAGAGTTGCAGCTGTCAGTTGATTCCTTCAGCAGGGCGTACGAACGATTTGGTCTCTCCATCAATATTCCAAAGACAAAGGTGATGTCACACCCAACTCCTGGCTCCGTTCCTGACTTCAGCGTATCCATTTATGATACACCTTTGGAACAAGTGGACCATTTCCTCCACCTGGGAAGCATACTGTCATCTAACTGTTCATCTGGAAAAGATGTGGAGAATAGATTACGTGCTGCCCATGTAGCAGCCGACGACGACAACGACGACGACGAGAAAGTCCTCGTACTCCTAGTTCAGTTCCACCGAAAACTGTTGCAACTGACAGTTTACATCCTGCGACTTCAGACAATTTAGCACAAAGTGCTTCTTGACACACAGAGCACTGAATCCCATTGTCGATCGATGTCATTTCTAGTTCTTTCATCACCAATTAAATAATTAAATTCGTTCTGCATGGTGTTGTAATGTCGTTCCATACAAAATCTGTGGGCTCATCGAGTATTCGAGTGCAAAACAGATGTTGAGAATTCTCATGTTACTCGTGTGTCGACTCAAGTTTAAGGCTTGTGGCGACAGAATACCAGATTGACTCTTTCTGTTCAAACAGCCACAAGATTTGTCAACTTCCTTTATATCATGAACAAATGGCGACGGGTTAACAGTTCAGAGGTAAATATGACCTTAGTAGTTTAGTCCCTTAAACAACAAACCAACCAACCAAACAGTTCTGACACCAAGATTGTGCCGAACTGAAGAATGCCGTGCCGACCGAAAAATGCCGCATTGCATGTTCTGAAAGAAATGCCATGCTGCACCGAATACTTCCGAGAAGGACCGAGCAAAGCCGAGGCAAAACGAACATCGGCCCGCACGTCGTGCACGCATGCAGTTTTGCGCACCGTGGCCGATTCTGCCGTGGGGGAGGTCCATTAATGCAATATGTTGGGAGACACCTTGATTCTTCCAGATCACAGCACAACTGTTCAAGAATGGAATCCACTTAAACTACATTGAGAGATCACGTCATTTTGCAAGCAAGCATGGATGCCTGTTAGAGGCTGACATAGCCTCTATTAAATGATTTCCTTTTGGGAAATATATACGGTATTCCCATTTTTTTCTCTCTCTGTTTTGTAATAGTTTTCTAACTACGATTTTCTGCTTTAAAGCTATGGACACTGTCTCAAACCACATGCTGTAACTTAATTCCTAATCTCAAAGCATTTCGATTGATCGATAAGATTCAAAACTTTTCTGCTGTCTCATCTGCCTATAATATTCTCTTTGGAGATAACGCGTCCCAACTCTACAAAATCGTATCCAGGACATTATTCCAGAGAATGAATGCAATACAAATGCTCCTCCAACTTTTTGAATGATATCGTACTAAACAGAACTAAAATTAGAAATATGACAACCTTCACTGTACTTGCATCTTTTATTCTAGCTAACACCCTAAATAAACATTATCTGATGGATTTTTCAACGTAACAAACCGTCAAACTAAGGGCTGCAAAGATCACAAAATTTTTAACTGAGATCTTGCACATGTAAGAAGTGTAATGCACTCATACTATCAGTCCAGCTTACTGTAAAACATAAATTTAAGCCCATATATCACTTTAATTTGATCAGGAAGGGGCTATGAATGTTCTCTAATACTATCCATAATAACAGATTTAAGAACACTTATTGACGAGATGCACTTATTTGTTCGGATGTGACTGTATAATTATAAAGACACTTATTCATTAATGGGTGGTTTATCTTGTCCCTAATAAATCCAATATACCCATAGATAAAGTTAATTTTTTGTAACCTATCTTTCTTTTCTAGCAGATAGAAGTGAGTAAAACATTTAAATTTTTATAAAAATATGAAATGTATGAATATAGCTTTGCCTCGGGAAAGAGCTATCACAAATAAGATAGCAATGCGGTTACGCACGTCGAAATACATTCAGATTTTCTACGGTCGTGAATCACCGTAATTTAAATTCTTAAGCCATTGCACATCATCATCTGGTGATGCATCAGGCAGTGGTGGCTATTGAGCAACACTTGACCGTGAAAATACTATACTGACATCTGTGTAAAAAGTGACAATGAATATTAACTCAGGCGACATAAAAATATATGTACAGGTCCGACGTGTGGAGGATAAAATACTTAAACGACACGACGCTTTTCCAGACAATTTCCTAACACATCTATCTGCAAAGTACAAGGTGATCAAATAGAATCAATCTGGTAGTAGCTAGAGGTGTCTACAATAACTGCAGACACCGCTATTCATGGCTAAAATGATGAGTATTCGTTAAAACAGATATTACACGAGAATGACAACACACACCGCCTAATCCATCGAGAGATAGAACAAAAGTGAGTAACCAGAAGAGGAAGTCGCAGCTTCCTAATACATTATGTGTTTCTCGAAAATGAATGCAAAGCAGATTAGATTAGATTAGTACTTGTTCCATAGATCATGAATACAACACTTCGTAATGATGTGGAATGTGTCAGGTTAATAAAAGGTGTCTATACATTAGACAAAATATTACATAACACTCAATTTTTTTTGTGCGGGTTGGGAAATTACCCACTTACTATATCCAAAAATTCATCTAATGAGTAGAAGGAGTTGCCATTAAGAAATTCTTTTAATTTCCTTTTAAATGCTATATGGCTTTCTGTCAAACTTTTGATGCTATTAGTTAAGTGACCAAAGACTTTTGTGGCAACATAATTTACCCTCTTCTGAGCCAAAGTTAGATTTAACCTTGAGTAGTGAAGATCATCCTTTCTCCTAGAGTTGTAGCCACGTACACTGCTATTACTTTTGAATTCGTTTGGATTGTTAATAACAAATTTCATAAGTGAATATATATATTGTGAGGCTACAGTGAAGATATCTAGCTCTTTAAATAAGTGTCTGAGGCTGATCTTGGATGAGCTCCAGCAATTATTCTGATTACACGCTTTTGCGCAATGAACACTCTTTTACTCAATGACGAGTTGCCCCAGAATATGATGCCATACGAAAGCAGAGAATGAAAATAGGCGTGGTAAGCTAATTTACTCAGATGTATATCGCCAAAATTTGCAATGACCCTAATAGCATAAGTAGCTGAACTCAAACGTTTCAGCAGATCCTCAGTGTGTTTTTTCCAGTTCAACCCCTCATCAATGCATACACCTAGAAATTTTAAATATTCTACCTTAGTTACCGATTTCTGATCGAAGTCTATAATTATTAATGAGGTCATTCCATTTACTGGGTGGAACTGTATATACTGTGTTTTGTCAAAGTTTAATAAGAGCCCATTTGCAGAGAACCACTTAATGATTTTCTGAAAAACATCATTTACAATTTCAGCAGTTAATTCTTGTCTGTTGGGTGTGATAGCTCTACTTGTATCATCACAAGAAAGTACCAGCTTTGCATCTTCGTGAATATAGAATGGCAAGTCATTAATATATATTAAGAACAGCAGAGGACCCAAGACAGAACCTTGCAGCACCCCGTTCTTGATTTTTCCCCAGTTTGAGAAATCACCGTTTTTTTGCATATTATGTGAACTGTTTATTTCAACTGCCCGCACTCTTCCAGTTAGGTAAGATTTAAACCATTTGAGCACTGCCCCATTCATACAACAGTACTTGAGCTTATCTAGAAGTATTCCACGATTTACACAATCAAAAGCCTTTGATAGATCACAAAAAATCCTAACAGGTGACTTCCGGTTACTCAGAGCATTTAATATGTCATTAGTGAAAGTATATATAGCATTTTCCGTTGAAAAACCCTTCTGGAAACCAAACTGACATTTTGTTAAAACTTTATTTTTGTAAAGGTGAGGTGTGAAGCTACTCTAGAATACACTACTTTTTCAAGAATTTTGGATAAGGCAGTCAGAAGAGAGATTGGGCGGTAGTTGTTGACATCAGACGTATCCCCCTTATTATGCAGTTGTTTAACAATGGCATACTTCAGTCTATCTGCGAAAATACCCTGCTTCATAGAGCCATTACATATGTGGCTAAGAATACCACTTATTTCTTGGCAACAAGCTTTTATTATCCTGCTGGAAATGCCATCAATTCCATGTGAGCTTTTATTCTTGAGATAGTTTATTATCTTCCTAATTTCAGAAGGAGAGGTGGGTGGAATTTCAATTGTATCAAATGGTGTGAGTAAGGCCTCTTCCATTAACTGCATTGCTTCTTCTAATGAACATTTAGATCCTATTTTCTTGACAACATTTAAAAAATGATTATTCTAAATGTTTTCGAATTCCAGCTTGTTGTTTATCAAGTTTCCATTCGCTTTGATGGTGATGCTGTCAACCTGTACTCTTGGTTGTCCTGTCTCCCTTTTAATAATATTCGAAATTGTTTTGATTTTGTTATCAGAGGTATTAATCTCAGACATGATGCACATGCTTCTGGACTTTTTACTGTAGCACAGTAGTTTTTATAATATTTGGCTGTTTCTGGGTCATTACTCCTTCTTGCTGTTAGATGCAGTTCGCTTTTGTGGTTACAAGATATTTTTATTCCTTTAGTAAGCCAAGGTTTTTTGGATGGTTTCTTATAATTAGATTTAACTACTTTCTTGGGGAAACAGTTTTCAAATTCTCTTACAAGTGTATCATGAAATAAGTTATATATTAAATTAGCATCAGGTTCCTTGAACACCTCATCCCAATCCAACTGCTGAAGGTTTTCTCTGATATTTCTAATTGTTGAGACATTAATTGGACACACAACTTTGGAGGGTAGTTTTGAACTACTGAATGGAGCTATGTCATGTACTGTAACTAGCTGATCAGAAAGCCCATTCTCAACAGGACAAGGATTTATGTTTTCAAAACTATCTTGGTCTATGAAAGTGTTATCTATCAATGTGCTGCTATCCTTTACTACACGAGTAGGAAAATTAATGACAGATGTCAAATTGAAAGAACCGAGCAAGACTTCCAGGTCATTCATCCTATTAAACTCTTTCAGGGAATCAACATTGAAGTCCCTACAAATGATAATTTGCTTTCCCCTATCTGACAAAGGGCTCTGAGCACTATGGGACTCAACTGCTGAGGTCATTAGTCCCCTAGAACTTAGAACTAGTTAAACCTAACTAACCTAAGGACATCACAAACATCCATGCCCGAGGCAGGATTCGAACCTGCGACCGTAGCGGTCTTGCAGTTCCAGACTGCAGCGCCTTTAACCGCACGGCCACTTCGGCCGGCCCTATCTGACAGATAGCACAACAAGGCACCCAAGTTTTCCAGGAGTAAATGAAAGTTTCCTGAAGGGAACCTATATACTGTTACAATTATAAAAGAGCCCTCCTTCGGTTTGACAGGCACATGCTTCTATATGTTGCCCTGGACAAAACTTTTTTGTATCTAAGCTTTCTACACAGTGATAACTTTTGACATATATGGCAACTCCTCCTCCCACCTTATTCTCTCTACTCATACGTGCAGCTAGTTTATAACCACTGATATTTACCTTTTCCATATCAGACACAACGTGATGCTCAGACAGGCATAGTATATCTATTACATTACCAGATTCAATGTCATCTAAACAAACCAGGAGCTCATCTACTTTATTCTTCAATCCCGGAATATTTTGGTGAAAAATGGTAACATTATTTTTTACTTTTCTATTATGAGAATCTACTTTTTTCTTTAATCCAACAATATTTTGGTTAAATATGGTAACATTACTATTCACTTTCCTGTTGTGATAATTTTGTGAGTTTTGGACCTCTTTAGCACCTGCCTGCCTGAACTTCTCATTGGATACTGATATTAGTCTAAAAAAGAGGTACATCCATGAGTACTAGTGCCCCCCCCCCCTTAGGGTTTCGCTAACAACCCTGCCAGTTTACCCTTCCCTTTCCTATTGAGATGTAGTCCATGCCCCCCTATCAATAGCCACGACAGGAACCAATCCAATGTCTGACAGAGTGGCTGCCCTACGCACCTGATCCAACTCCATATTTACCCTCCTGACAGAACGTTTCAACTGGGGCTGATCATGTCACATGAAAGCAGGCACTAGCGCACCATTGGTATGGGTCGCTGCCGAGGCTATTTTCACCAGGTCACACTCAATGATGTAGCCCTGATCCCTATAAATACTGTTTCCCACTCTACCCACTATCATCACATGATCCTGCTTTGTGAATCCCTTGTGCAAGGAACCTATATCCTCTACCACCTGGCTAAGACTAGCACTTGGCTTGAAAAAGTTTGTGACCTGGTACGTGTCACCTAATTTTTCCTGCAAAATCTGGCCCACACCACTTCCATGGCTGCCACCTAGCAGCGGAACTTTCCTCTCACTTTCTACTTTTTTTGAAACAGTTGGTTTCCTACTGAGATTCTGCTGCATCTTAACTACATCTACTTCTACTGGAGCCCCTTCCTTACTTAACTGCGGTAGCAAGGCAAATCTATTGGTTGTGCCAATTCGGAAATTATCAGACACTGTCCTCTTTCTGTGGCCCCTGTTCCCAGCTACCACTTCCCACCGCTGTTTGCCCTCCTCCCCCCTTAACCTCTTCAGTTCCTCCCTCGCTCTGTCCAAATCAGCCTGAAGGGCTCTAATTTTCTCCTCCTGTTCAGCTATAATCCTATCTCTTGAGCAAACCCTGCAAGAGAATGGAAGAGTCTCGTTTGCTTCCCCAATTCCCACTCCGCAACAATTTCCCCAATGAAACCACCTGTAATAACAGCTGCCCAAAACCCTTGAACTATCTTTCCTACTGCAGCTCACACACATAGTATCCATGGTAGTTTGGAAATTAGTTAACAGATTTACTAAGTGATAACGATAATGTATTAAATACAGATGCAAAAGGACACTAAATATGTTTTGGAAACTAATATGTAAGTAAACTATTATCAAATGCACTTAAATTTGTGGTATAACGCTAAATATGCACCATCAAAAATCAGGCCTAATCAGCCGAATGTAACCAAAACGAACTTTTTGCGATAAGTAGAAGAATACATAAATAAAAGAAAAACCTTTAATGGCAGGCTTGAAGAGCACACTAATGAATGTATTTAATTAGTTAATCTATACCAAATGCACTTAAGATTGCGGTATAAGGCTAAGTATGGACATTCGGAAAGTAAGGCAAAGCCGCGAAATATAAACAAAACGAACTTTTCGCGATTACTGGAACAATACGCAAATAAAGAAAAACCTTTAATCGTAAGCTTGAAAGGCACCCTAATGAACGTATATAATCAGTTAAACTACAGCAAATGCACTTCCAGTTGCGGCATTAAAGCTAAATATGCACACTTGAAAAATTAGGCCTAAGTAGCAGTAAGTAAACAAACGAACTTTTCGCGATTACTAGAACACTACGCAAATAAGAGAAAAACTTTTAATGGTGAGCTTGAAGAGTACACTAAAGAATATACTTAGTTAGTTAAAAGCGTTCAACTATAACTGATCTATCACGAGAGCTCTGTCTCCATACGTGCGGCCTTGTGCAGGGCTACCTACCTTCCAGCAGAGTTTACTTATTACGCCTAACACATACTGCCTGTGAGTTAGGACTAACATCTGTACAATCATCACTGATGTAACATGTATATTTTCTGATGTAAGAGTTTCTTACACGTTGATGCTTCCTTCGTAACAGTAATAAATGAAATAAAATGTCTAGTTGTATGAAACGCTTCATTTTCTCATGAGGTCTGGCATGATGATTCGTATTTAGTAGTCTTAAGTTAATCAAATACGAGGGTAAGTCAATTATTGTCCGCAATTTACTTACTTTTTTTTATCTTGGTAGTACTGACGTTTTACGTTGATGACGCATTCTTTGTTTATTTGTTGTTATATCTTTGCAATTTTCATGCTGCCAGGTTAGTTTCGTTATCGCTGCAGTGCTGTTAATCATGGCTGCTCCGCTGTCTATTTGCACCAAAGAAGAGAAACGTTCAGTGATCCGTTTCTTATGGCCGGAAGGCGTATCAGGAGCCGAAATTCATCGAAGCCTTTCAGTACAGTACGGGAACAGTGTTTTGCCACAACTGAGTGTCTGTGAATGGATTGAAAAATTCCGAAATGGTCGTACAACTCGCACGCTGAAGGGATCCGGACGACCGTTTACCGCCACAAATGAAGAAACCATTGAGCGTTCAAGTGAAATGATTCTCTTAGAGAGACAATTAACTATTGATGAAGTGCCACGTTTAATAAAGTTTGTGCAAGATGGGTCCCAAAAGAACTCACACAGTTGCATAAACAAACTCGCTTGGACATCTGCGATAAACATTTGGATCACTATGGCAACGAAGAGGACTTCTTAGTCAGGACCATTACTGGTGAAGAAACATGGATCCGTCATTACGAGCCGGAGAGTAAACGGCAGAGTATGGAACGGAAACATCCCAATCCGCAGTGCAACAAAAAGTTCAAGACCCAACCTCCCGCAGGAAAACTGATGCTTACGGTTTTTTGGGACGCACAAGGTCCAGTACGGGAACTTTATGGCGAAAGGGGCACAACAATAAACAGTGTATGTTACAGCGAGATGCTTACTGCCAGGCTAAAGGGTAATTTCCAAGAATGATTGCCCATCGAAGTTGCTGGGTCCAAACGATACATATAGAACGTGCGATCGTAAATCGATCATGCGGCTCCGGTGACGGGCGTTGTGATAAATTATTTGTGATCGTCATTTTTATCTGTTTTCCATCGCTCCCTTAGTTGCTCTAAATTACATACCACCGCGAATTATTTGTGAGTTGCTACGGAAACCCAGACGACTTATGTCATTAGTGAGTGGGATGTCTGGTGTTCTTGACGTTTCTTCAGCGGATTCTCTCACATGGGAGAGTCTAATACCATGTTTACCCAGCGTAGAAAATTTTTCGACTCTCTGTCGCAAATATGGAGTACTACCGGACGATGAAAGAAGGGACTATGTAGATTGTGGTGGTGCGAAGTGTGTAAGACTTCGTAAGAACAGTTTCGATGCTGAAATACCGTTGCACTTTCATTTCGGACAGTGCGGAAAACGAACGAGTATAGGGAAGAATACATGGTTCGACTCTTCCAAATTGTCCACCGTAATGGACTTTCACATGACGGCAACACCGACGACGATTAAGGTAAGCCACCTCCTTTGCAGTGACAAGTATATTTGTAACGCTCTTCTATTGTCGTTACTGTGGTGACCAACGTAAACACACTCCGTTTTTTTAATTGGATTCTAGCATACAACTTTTTAGTCATCACAAATGAATGTACTGACACACATAACAAGGTATCATTTTTTCTTCGTCATACATGCTGGTTAGGACATATATTCATATGTTTTCAGATCAGTAAACATACTCATAACGCCCGCCACCAGAGTCGCATGATCGATTTACGATCTCACATTCGATATGTATCGTTAGGATCCCGCGACTTCGATAGGCGATCATTCTTCAGGCAGCAAGTGGTGTAGAAAGTACTGGTGGCAGCAGTTTCATAACATGTACAGGGTGAATCACCTAAAATTTGCACCGCAAATTTCGTGGAAGTGGGAAGTGCTGTTGATGTGTGGTTTTCACAGAATGGGTCGATTGTCAGGGGCTCGTACTGATAACCAATAAAAAGATTGTAATAATCCCTATAAAGTGAATTTATAGAGCAAACATACTCTTTTATAAATGTAACGATGCCTACTAATATTAACAAACTAAAAGGAGGCAATTTTGAATGTCATTGGCATTTGTCGCAGGGTTCTAGCGAGAGTCGTTTAGGGATATCGTATTTTGAAAAGTTCCCACACCGACACCTGTTTGTATCATTCAACCTCCGTAGTTGGTAGATACAACGTTATCTTTGCTTGCAGCATGCTTGTGTGTTCCTTGCATGCATTGCCACTTGCTAGCCAGTTGGTGTGTGACAGTCCAAGCACTAGGTGGTGAGTAGACGATGATTTACCAAGCACATTTACCAATGATGCCCCCAAAAATATGTTTCACCAAATGCATAAGTTATTAACAGTGGCTCTAGCTATTGTGTTGCCTTCTCAGTTACACTTCATTCTTTTATGTCCGTGTGATCAACTCTACCGAAAATAATGACGTCATTCGAAGTCTCCGGTGCCCTACGTCATGACGAATGCCTAAATCCAGTCCTGATGGAAAGGTGTCCTCAAACGCTAAACTATCAACAGTGGCTCTAGCTGTTGTGTTTTAAATTACACTTGATTCTTTTAAGTCTGTGTGATCAAGTCTTACGGTTTTCAAGTTGTTGGCGAAGTAAGCCTATTTACTTGGCCAACAACAAAGGAGAAAGCATAACAACTTCTGAACTGTACGTTACACAAAAAAATCGTGATACAGATTCATTTCCGTTCGAAAATGCATAACAAACAGAAAAAATAAATTACGTTTAGCATGTCTGCAGATGACAAGTTGTATATTGCCTATCAGAATAGCTACCAAAATAAATGGACAATAACATCATGTAAGTTATGTTAAATAACGCTGACATACACTTTTCGCCACTTTAGCTACAAATGGAACTCTGGCATAATGTTTTAAACGACACAACTGTTAATTTGTAACAACAATCTTACAGTTAAAAATAAATGTAATAAATTTAAATCTAATAAAAATTAAACTCACTGACGAAAGCACAAAAGTGCTGAAACATGTATGGGTGAAACAACAAAAAAGGTGTCTTGCTTCAGGCGGAACATCTCATCCCATTTTCGTAGCAAACACGGACACAACAAGAAGAACTGCACCACAAGATGATTATTTCTTATTTATGTCTTTCTCTTCCTCAAAAGTTCCTCCGCGCGTCGGAAATGGAACATTTGTTCTATTATTGTGTTACTGATGATTATTCATCCTTATGAAATATTTTCCTAGGAAGGTCATCGTTTTTGCTTTAGTTGTTGACATCTTCAGGTTATAATTTATTCTTATGTTGCTTAATCTTTGCACCGATATTTGTAGCTTTTCTCCTCTGTCCTGTATGATAACCTGTTCGTCAGCAAAAAGCATTGTACACTATGTGACAAAAAGTATACGGACACTCCCAAAAACATACGTTTTTCATATTAAGTGCATTGTGCTGCCGCATACTGCCAGGCACTTCATTTCAGCGACCTCAGTAGTTATTAGACATCATGAGAGCAGAATGGCGCGCTCCGTGGAACTCACGGACTCCGAACGTGGTCAGGTGATTGGATGTCACTTGTGTTACACGTCTGTATGCGAGATTTCCACGCTCCTAAACATCCCTAGGTCTACGGTTTCCGATGTGATAGTGAAGTGAAAACGTGAAAGAACACGTACAGCACAAAAGCGTACAGGCCGACCTCGCCTGTTGACTGACAGAGATCGCCGACCAGTTGAAGAGGGTCGTAATGTGTAATACGCAGGCATGTATCCAGACTATTACACAGGAATTCGAAACTGCATCAGGATCCACTGCAAGTACTTGTGTTGAATGAAAAGTAATGCCTCCACCTTCATTAATATTGTTTGGATGGTAATATTTTAATAAATCAAACGCAGAAATAATCCTTAGAATGTGATCTTTAATTACCAATATCCACTTTTCCTCAAAATCACCAGCCAATTGGATACGTTCCTGCCCACGATGCACCAGTTTTCTGAAGCCGTCACGGAAGAAGTCGACACTCTTATTTCCGCAACCGCAGTCTCACAATTCTCTCGGCGTCTTCATCAGAAGCATAATGATGTCCCCACAGATCGTCTTTCATTATCGGGAACAGATGGAAGTCATACGGTGCTAGCTCTGGGCTGTATGGAGGATGCCGTATGGTGGTGAGATTCAGCCTCTGAAGTTCTGCTATGGCGGCACAAGTACTCGTCGTGCACAGATCTTCCGAAATCCAAGCAAAGCAATAATGTGACCCACACGTTCTTGTGAGATGCCGATTGTGCTTGCAGTTTCTCTCTGAGTGACACGACGATCGTCCTGAATCAATCTGTCAACATTTTGCTTGTGAAACTCGGTGTTTTCTGTCATTGTTCGTCCAACTCTTTGTCACGCAATTCAGATGCTCCTGCCGCAACATCTTTTAATTTACTCGCCGACCGAGGCACAGTACTCACATCAACACTATCATCATAAACTGCTTTCGTCCTCTGATGAATCTCCTTTCGGGTGACACCTTCTGTTGTCTCGAATTCAATTACTGCACGTTGCTTAAATCGCACTGACTGAACGTCAGGGTTCCATACTTTTCATGTACGAACACAACCGTTAAATACTAAGGCTTCCTGCCAACTCGAGCTGTAGAGAAGAGGATACGGAACATGCCAGTACCGGCCGCATAGCAATAATGCCAACTGTTGAAGAGTTACGAAGGTGGAGGCATTATTTTTCAGTCAACCCTCGTCCTATGGCAGGCGGGAGGTGAGAAAAATTAGATTTCATGGTCGAGCGGCTGCTCATTAGCCACACATCACGCCGCTAAATGGCAAACGACGCCTCGCTTGGTGTCAAGAGCGTAAACATTGGACGATTGAACAATATAAAAACGTTGTGTGGAGTGACGAATCACGGTACACATCTCGGCGATCTGATGGCATGGTGTTGGTATGGCGAATGCCCGGTGAACGTCCTCTGCCAGTGTGTGTACTGCCACCAGTAAAGTTCGGAGGCGGTGGTGTTACGGTGTGTTCGTGTTTTTCATCGAGGGGGCTTGTACCCCTTATTGTTTTGCGTGGCATTATCGCAGCACAAACCTACATTGATGTTTTAAGCAACTTCGTGCTTCCCATTGTTGAAGAGCAGTTCGAGGATGCCGACTGCATCTTTCAACACGATCGTGCACCTGTTCATAATGCACGGCCTGTGGCAAAGTTGTTACACGATAATAACATCCCTGTAATGGACTGGCCCGAACAGAGTCCTGACCTGAATCCTATAGAACACCTTTGGGATGTTTTAGAACGTCGACTTCGTGCCAGGCCTCACTGACCGACATCGATACCTCTCCTCAGTACAGCACTCCGTGAAGAATGGGCTGCCATACCCCAAGAAACCTTCCAGCACCTGATAGAACGTATGCCTGCGAGAGTTCAAATCGTTCAAATGGCTCTGCGCACTAAGGAACTTAACTGCTGAGGTCATCAGTCCCCTAGAACTTAAAACTACTTAAACCTAACTAACCTAAGGGCATCACACACATCCATGGCCGAGGCAGGATTCGAACCTGCGACCATAGCGGTCGCGCGGCTCCAGACTGTAGCGCCTAGAAACGCTCGGGCATTCCGGCCGGCCCTGCGAGAGAGGAAGCTGTCATCAAGGCTAAGAGTGGGCCAACACCATATTGAATTCCAGCATTACCGATGGAGGGCGCCACGAACTTTGAAGTGTTTTCAGCCAGGCGTCCCGATATTTTTGATCACATAGTGTATTTGAAAATACATCTGCGCCAATTCTTTTACCTTGAGGTAATCTGCCCTTCCTCCATTCCCTGTGCAGGTGGTCGATGTAACTTTGGACAGTGAAGGTGACACTACAGCCTTGCCTTACTCCCTGGTTTCTCTCCATACCTGGCCCCAGTTCTGTACCAGTATCTATTCACATTTTTGTGTTTTATGTAATATTTGGTATACTTTTGTCAGGTGCTGCGAGAACCTCTTTTTTCAGTTATTGAAAGTAATCAGTAGCAGTACTGGAGACTACAGTATATCGTGAAACAAAATGCAATATTGTGATAACAGTGTGTAGCATACAGTTGTGTCAGTAACATCTCACGATGAAACTGATTATAATATGAATGTGGACTCCGCCAAAACCATCCATATTCTACATGGACTATCAGTCTTCCGAGGTGGACGTGTGGATTTTGCATTGACTGATGTCTCTGTCGACGCTGGTCAAACTTGGCTGACTGTCACTATTGCTCGTATCGACTCTGCACTTCGCACTTTGGCAACGAGTTTGGAGAATTCCCCCCCCCCTCCCCCCCTGATGTAATCGCTTACCGCACACAGTGCCAGAAGAGGCATGTCCTTATCTGGTCTCATCCTAAGGTCTCTTATATTATTGACTTGTTTTCAACTGTAGCTGGATAATCACAAGTTTGGTTCGTGCATCACACAAGCAGTTTCGATAAGCTATATCTTGTAATAATTAGAGCACTGTCCGCCCCTGGTAGCTGAATAGTCAGCGCGACGAAATGTCATACCTGACGGCCCGGGTTCGATTCCCGGCTGGATCGGAGATTTTCTCCGCTCAGGGACTCGATGTTGTGTTGTCCTGATCATCCTTATTTCATCCCCATCGACACGCAACTCGCCGACGTGGCGACAACAAGAAAGACTTGCACCAGGTGGACGGTCTACCCGAAGAGAGGCCCTAACCATACGACATTTCCATTAGAGCACGGTCCACAGTCAGTCCCTTGTTTACTTTTCGAACTTTCTGTGCATTACACAGATTCTTTTGCTATATTAATATTTTCACTCAATAATTATTTACAGAAGAAAAAGTTGAAGAAATCAATCGACTCACTATCTGGCTCGTCACTGAAAATTTTTTTCTACTCACGTTTGGTAAGTTTACAGACACTCCCAGCTCGTCCATTAAATCCATCTTTGTTGTTCGTGGAAGGGTGTATCTTACGACCTTCCTCTAATTTTTAATGGGTATCCAGTGCTTTTTATGTGTTTTTCTACGGCTGATTTTGTGAAGTGGTTGTGTCTGAGAACAGCTGACATGTTCAGTATATGTAACATGAAAGTTCCTATTAGGCTGTCGTATGCAGTAGCTTGTATAAGTTTTGTATGTGTCTTTGTATATTCCTGAATCTGAGAATTTATCTGCCTTCTTTAAGAACCGAGCTACTTTCTGTTATTGTTCGTTGCTAACAGAGAAAGCTACTTTCACGTCATGTGATCTAAATGTATTTGCTATTTTTTTGGAAAACGTGACCTGCAAAAGGTATGCTGGCCACTTTTTATTGCGTTATTTATTTCCTCCATTGAGCCGGGTATTCTTTCTTTTTTGCTGTTTCTTTCTGTATTTTGTCTATCGCCGAGCTGTGGAAGTCATTAGCTAATGTATTTTGCTTCACGATGCCCAGTTCTTTCTCGTTGTTCTCTTTGCTCAGATGCTTGTTTGCTCTGTGTACCATCGATTCGTATTCAGCCTTCAGGTGTTCGCCTGGTTGGCATGATGTGACTTGATATGTCCTGCTGGAAGTTTTATAGAGTGATTTGAAATTTTTCTTGTTGCCGTTATATTCTACGCTTAATCTAGGAAATTAATGCTACAATTTTTCTGGTATGAAGCTGTAAATTTTGTTTTCTTGTGTACATTATTAAACATACATATTATGTTAGTGGTGTCATTAGTGTCATTTTTCATTAAAATTAAGGTATTATTAACATACCTTCTGTAGTGTACTATGTTTTCTAAGCAGGGTTCTGGCTGCTGAATATTTTCGATTTTTTATGCTTACTGAAATTATGATAATGAAATTAATGATGCTATGACTTAACTGTGATGTTCATGGGTCATGAAACTCATCGTGTTCATGATGACGGTGGAATGGTGAGTAAAATTATGGCACCCTGCGGAACTGTAGGTAGGGGTTAAGTCATTGATGGACAAAAAGGGGAAAGGAGAAAAGCGGAAGGATATTGTGTGTGGAACATTGTGACTAGGGCGGAAAGAATGGTGTATCTTGGGATGGATGTCGTGGTTGAGTAGTGAGAGTAGTTAAAGTTCCTGACAAGTAAAGTGAATTGAAGGCTAGATATGGATGAAGTGGAACAGCGGGGTAAATTCATTGGTGATTAGAAAATAGAATATCGGGTACCAGCACTGGGTTTTGCTGCATGTGTATTGAATCTGAAGGTGCTCCAAGAACAAAACGTGCGAATTAGTACAGGACGGGAGTTGCGGAGAGTAGGAGGACGTCGAAGCGAGGCAGAGTGCATGTCTTTGAACGATATCAAGGGCGTCGCAGAATTTAGGGGAGGCAGAAATTCTGGTACTTCTCACATATTTTTGTATGGGCAGGATGATGGACTTAAAGGTGAGGGCAATGGCAGAAGGATTCAAATCCCGAGTGCGGCCTCTCATCAGTAATCGGTTTTGGACGTCAGTGTTCGATGACAAGAAGAGGAGCATTCCATGTTAGTTTTCTGTCAAGAGTTAGTCCTAAATTTTATTGTTTTAGTCGGAGACATGGGTAGTTTGTAAATGGGCGTGTGGATATCTAGACGACGATGAAGGCTATGTCTGTGCTATTTTTGTATATGAAGTGCCTCCGGGCTGTGCCCGTCTGACTTCAGAAAGCGATAGTTGATTTCGTGAAGATGAGGAATTGGGGTTGCGTGCGTGTTTTCAGTGTGTAAGCTTGTCCTTAGTGTTTTGTGTATGTGTTATTGGGCCTTAAAGTGGCGCATAAGGGTTAATTTTGGGCCTTCATGAGTAGCTTGTGGTAGTTCTTGTTCTAAATCTTGAATAAGAATGTGGGGCAAGATTTGTGTTCTTTGGTAAAATTTTGTAGATTTATCCTGATTAAGTAGTAGATGGTGGGTTGACCTAAAAGGTCTGTCATATGAGTTTGGGACATATCTGCCAAGAAAAGAGCTCAGGTTTGGTTTGTTGCAGTACTGAGATGTCTGTTACGCGTCGATCAATCCCGAGGCCTAGATATGTGACAGAGTTTCTCCAAATCAATTCCCTGCCATCAGTGACGATTGACAGTCAGGAAGCTTGATTATGGGAGTTTGTGGGGTTGATATTCACCTTCCATAAATCACACCACAGTGTAATCTAGTACGGGTGGTGCTGAAATTTGCCATGTATTTAGAGGACGCTGCGATTATTTTTGTAAATGGTAGTGTCATCGGCTTAGGGAGCAATCTCTCCGCCGATATGCTTATGAATGTCACTCGTGTACAGGGTACAGAGGACGAGACCTAAAACCGAACCTTGCGCGACACCTCGCGCAATCTGCCGTTGTCTGGCTGGACTTCGCTCCTCTCCTATCGAATAACTGTCGTCCTGTAAGGAAGGTGTCAATGATCCACATTATGTGGTCTGGGTACACTATATGGTCTAGCTTGTAAATTAAGCCAGCTTGCGAGACGCTGTCAAATGCCTTCTCAATGTCCTATTGCTTCTCTCCTTGCCCTGGCCAGACAAATGTGTTCTACTAAGCTGAGGGATTGCTGGGTGGTGGAATGCGCAGCGCAGAAAAGGCGTGGGTTTTTTGTTAGGTGAGGATAGGGTGATGTGGGTTGTTTTCTCTGGTGAGAACTTTCCGCTGTCGAGTTATTTTCCAGATTTTACGTCTGCATAAGTCGGTTTCGGCGGATCTTAGCTTTTGCTGCCAGCAGCGGCTCCTGAGCGCTTGTAATCGTTGTTTCACCTAGTCCTCTAGGCTTCATAACAGGTGGCGGTTGGCTGGGTCGCGACAGCGTTGCCACAACCTACGCCTCCTGCATTTAGCGACTGTCTGGTCCCAGATATCATGGGGCTGAAACCTTCAGTCAGGATCAGTGGTAATCCTGACACTAATTCAACGAGCACAGGTGTGGAGGATACCAGTGAATTGTTCAATGGATTCGTCTAATTCCTCTTCCGTCTGTAGCGGCGGTATTTACACCATGTCTTCTCTTAATAGACACGTCATATCTATCCCAGTTTATTATCGCTTGTGTGCTTGCCATCCCCCGCTCCATCGTCTTCGATACAGGCGAGATCTAGCACGACGTAACCGTGGTCGGAGTGCCTACCGAGTAGTGCGCTGGGGCCGACGCATCGAGATTCACGTTTTTGGCAACAAAAATTCTTATTTTGTCTCAATTTTTTTTTCGTGTCTCCAGGAATGTGCGTGGGATCGTCAGGGACGAAGACAATAAGGGTGGCACGCGCCTCTCAACGAATCCTTGAAAAACCTGTCACTTGCGTTCTCCACTTGCCAGTCCCAGTGTTTCCAATTTAGGTTCCTTCCCAACATACATGAGTGGCAGTCCTTAGCAGAGCCTGAAGGTGTTGAACAGAGATACGTGAAGCGAAGGGGAGATATGTGAAGCAGCAGCCTTCACACTCATGTGTCTGCGGAAGATCCAAGGAGCGGAAGCACCCTCTGCCCTTGATCAATTCCGTTGTTCCGCAGCCTGGGAGGTCCACGCGGTCGTATCGGTGGATGGCTTGGTTTCTGGCGGCGAATCGGTCTTCAGGCTTCAATGGCATGCTGGTATAGAAAGTCTTCCAAAATAGTGTTTCTGGTTTTAACGCCATTGGCGAACCATCTTGTGTCTGTTGGACCTACGGAGATCCATCAAAAGATGATGGTAATGTCAATGATCCTTCTGCAATAATAATGACTTTAGTCAGGGCATCGGGCGCAGAACGAAACATTGCCAAGGTGTCCTTGAATGTGGAGATGCGCGCACAAAGACTTATACCGGCAGACAGCTGCCACAGCTCTCTTAACTCGTCGGGTAAAGTACCCAGTTGAGCAGTGGCGGAAGACTGCAGTCGTGGTAGCAGTCTCCGCGTCCTCGTGTCGGCAAGAGCTGTTGTGACGGGGCGCGCGGCGGCCAGACGGCAATGGTGGGACTAGTGCAGGGAACGAAGTAGGTGCCGGCACCAGCGTTTCCCTTTGGTGAAAAAATTCCTTTTTAACGCAAATTACTAGGGTCAGAGAGGAAAAAAAGGGAAACAGCTGATTGGGGGGGGGGGGGGGGGGGGAGGATATATCCCTCTGTGCTGAACGCCGTGCCACAGCATACAGTCTAATACAGTTTTTATTTATTTCTTAATCTACAAATTATCGATCTGTTTAACTGAAAAGAAATGTAAGAGTGGTAGTTAAATCACTTGTCAATACTATATGTATTGTAGTCAACAATGCAGTTCCCAGTTATGTAATAGAATGGAAGAGCGGTCTGAATAGTTGATAGTGAGTCCATCAACATAGTTCCGGTCGGTACTAGTCGCTGTCCATAACAATAGTTCCTTATTCCACTGCTGCCAATCTTTGCGACACCAAGTATTTCGTTTTCGGTCTAACTATAGCATGAAAAATAAGTTTTAGGTTTTGTACCAGATTCTTCTCTGGCACCGACACTTTGCCTTGAAAGACAGGGTGCTTCTTCCTTCCTCCTCACAAAACCACTCGAGGTGACCTATTATTGTGGATGTAGTCGTATCGTCCTGTTCGAATTTTATTCCTCCGTCTTCAAAGACTGCCACCTATAGTTTTCCCTCGCTCAATATACCATATCGTGCCCTGTCGAGTTGGAACACTGGGGGGTTAACTGTCATCTGGTCGCGATTGTTGACAGAATTTGGGGCCTATTAGCAGTGGCCAACACACACACACACACACACACACACACACACACACACACACACACGCACACAAACGCGCGCGCGCGCTCGCGCGTACGCGTGCTGAGAATATTCCGGGGGACTTCTTTCCCCTCAAGCTACAAGGGCCAATATTAATATTTAACGGTATGTATTTTAAATAGAGAATTTAATAAACAGGAGACTGCAGCGTACAGTGACACACACACTCGAACCCCCACTGCTCCTCTGCAAGAATGAGTACTGCTGTAAATTAGTAACAAAGTTTCTGTAGAGGTGGCATCAGTGGCCGTGTAATTGTCGTATATGATTGCTTCTTTTGTGAATTAGACGGATGCTGTGAACTTGTAATTCTGCTTCTGGATTTTACTTCTTTACAAGGTAGACCCATGCACACGTAAAATTTTGTTATTATATCTGAATCCTTAGCTACTGGTTAAAATTAGAACGGATCTGCCAAGTTCCGCTACACGGACTGCGGCAATTGTATTTTCGCGATAGATAAAAATCAATTTTTAGAAATATTTACAAATTAAAAGCCTGATAGTTATGTGTAATTTAGCAAACATGAAGTGCGACCCTCCCCCTCCCCCAAAAAATTTAGCGCACGTGACGCCCGTCTATGCAGCATTAGTTACGTTGATCGACAAGAACCAGATAAATTGCCTGCTAAAAACTTTGAAATGGTTTTGTTTTTTATCCCTCAAATTTTTCCGAGGCTAGCGTTTAATGTAAACGCTAATCTGTCAGCTAAGTAGACCATTAAGCTCTGCGTCTCTTCAGAACCAACGCTTTTCGTTACTCATCAAGTGATCATATTGAAAAACTGTTTCAGAGAACCTCGGTGTCTACAGTTTTCGGCAACTCTTCGCAATCGATTGCTATAATAGTATATTTCGTACTAGACAGGTAGTTCCCTATTAAATTTAGTGCCATTTGGCACGATTTGTAACATTTCGATTATCTTCTGTTGTCAATTGCTGTCACCCTGTACAACCTAATGGAAATGGCTCCTCAGTAATCATTTTCCCGTTACTCATTGCATTGTATTCAACAGTGTCAATTTCATTTCACGATCTGTTTAACCAATTAATGCCGATTTTGTAAAAAACGTTTCTATAATGTGCTTCCACGAGCCCTTGTGACATCCGTGTCTACTACATCTGCTTATCTCTACGACGCGGGCACACTCCTGGTGTGGCAGCAAGCAGGTAAACGCTTCTCCGGACGTCTTAAGCGCCAACACTTGTTGTCTAATACCAACTATACAGTCTAGTTGGCGTTACTGGCATGTTTCAAAATGGCAGGAGAGACGTGGTAATAGAATTAAGAGGCAGGACTGCGCTGGACTTCCTCAGAGGCGCTGCTCCGCTCAGTCTTGCCGACTCGAAACGTAAGGAGCAGAAAAGTTCTTGGACCACGACCTCACATCGCGGAAAGTATATCAACAGCCATGTCAACCGATCGTGAAAGCCTTCATTCTACAATCAGAAGACTCTACGGGGAGGATTTCTCAAAATCAGGTAGACGCCTGGAATTTTTACGTAAGAAGAGAGCACATTTAGTTTGTACTTTAACTTTTTTGTTACGTTGTAGAGACTCGTCTTCTATACCGAACTTCTTAAAGCTGAAGAGGATGTTCCTGACAGCTCGTGTACACCGGATTTATGATTATACAGAAAGAGCATTACTTCGAGAAAGGATACATTACACAAGACGAGAAATGGATTCTGTTGACTGTGAGTTACTGAAGCTTCATTTATTCTTAGCTTGTAAGATACAGATAGACCTGTGGAATAAAATTGATTATCTTACGTTTACAACTATGGAAGCTACGGTAGAAATGACAACTAGTACACATAAGAAAAATTTCGGAAAGTTACAAGCTAATGTAACAACTACAAGTAATACGATGATGACTGATACTGTTATAAACAAGTCAAAGAAAGTGTTATCTCAAGACGAGATTTCCGTCCTTGCAAAAGAAGGAAATTACGCTATAACACCTGTAAAAGTACCACTTGAAGATATTATCGCGAATATAGAAGCAGGTATACGAAATATCCCTAAGGCAACCGCGAATGCAATTAGATTTGAAACCACTAGAGTTTTAAGCCACAGCAGATCTCTAGAAAGTAATTTAACAAAAGGTGAGAGGAAGGCTCTTAAGGATTTGAATGCAGATGAAGAAATAGTGGTTCTTCCCGCAGATAAAGGGAACGCTACTGTTGTTATGAATACAGAAGATTACCGAAGGAAAATTTTGAACCTTTTAACGTCAGGACAGTATAAAAAACTTGCGAGGGATCCTACAGCCAGTGTACTTAGGAAAACAAATAATTTGATTAAGTCATCTATCTCTATCCGAAAAGAAGATAAAAGAACTTTATTGAAAAGTGAAGCTATGTGTCCTCGATTGTATGGTGTACCTAAAATTCATAAAATAGATTTTCCTGTAAGACCCATAGTCAGTGCCATCAATTCTCCCACTTATGAAATAGCAAGATATTTAACAACTTGTTTACAACCACTGATTGGAAAAACTGACTCATATATAAAAGACTCGCGTCATTTTATTGAAAAACTAGAGGGACTAACTCTGGCCCCTGAAGATATTCTTGTAAGTTTTGACATTGTATCCTTATTCACAATGATTCCTGTTAACGAAGTTATGATTTTCATAGCGGATATTTTTCCAGAAGATTTGACCGTTCTTTTCAGACATTGTCTTACATCAAGTCAGTTCCAGTGGGATAATGAATTTTATGAACAACTTGATGGAGTAGCAATGGGTAATCCATTAGGTCCTGCGATTGCCAATCTTTATATGGAGAAATTTGAACAATCAGCCCTAGACAAAGCTAATAACAAACCATCTCGTTGGTATCGGTACGTAGATGACACATTTGTGGTTTGGTCCCATGGCATAAAGGCCTTGGACGATTTCTTTGATTATCTAAATAAAATTCACCCAAGAATACAGTTTACCATGGAAATAGAAAAGGAAAACAGAATATCTTTTTTGGATGTCTTAGTTATGAGAGGGCCCGATAGAAGCTTGGAATATAAAGTTTTTCGGAAGGCAACACATACGGACAGATATTTACATAAAAATTCTAATCATCATCCTCAACAAAAAAGAGGTGTCATAAAAAGTCTTGTCGATCGAGCGGAACGGATATGTACACCAGAACATTTGGATGCTGAAGTGAAACATCTGAAGCAGGCTTTTGAAAAAAACGGCTACTCAAGAAAAGAGATAATTGAATTTTGCGTCCAAGGAACAGAAACCCAAAAGATAAGAATGAACCACAACGACAGAAAAATACAATAGTTCTCCCTTTTATTAAAAAAGTAACAGATCGGATCGGTAAGATTTTACGAAAACATGACATAAAACCGATCTTTAAACCAACAAAGAAAATAAGTCAAGTACTACGATCTGTGAAGGATAAACGCCCTCCCCTGTCGACATGTGGTGTGTATAAAATTCCATGTACCTGTGGTAAGGTTTACATTGGTACTACCAAAAGAAGCGTAAACACGCGACTGAAAGAGCATAAAAGTCTTTGTCGACTTGGAAAAATAGAAAAGTCAGCTGTAGCGGAACATGCTCTTCAACCAGGCAACCACCAAGTGAAGTTTTCGGATACCGAAGTCTTATCTACAACGTTAAATTACTATCCACGGCTTTATAGAGAAGCTATCGAAATTTATAAACATCACGATAATTTTAATAGGAAAGAGGAGGCTAGCGATATATGGACAGTGGCTCTACAAAATTGTTAACAATTTTTATCTTTGACAAGGTGGTAACCGATAGTCAACCTTATCTTTGCTATGGATTATCACTGCTCATCACGTGTCACCTGAACCACGTCCCCCTTTCTCACAATATACAGGGTGATTCAAAAAGAATACCACAACTTTAGGAATTTAAAACTCTGCAACGACAAAAGGCAGAGCTAAGCACTATCTGTCGGCGAATTAAGGGAGCTATAAAGTTTCATTTAGTTGTACATTTGTTCGCTTGTGGCGCTGCTGACTAGGCCAATAAAGTTTTTGGTCCCCTCTTTCTTCGAAGGTGCTACTGTAACTGGACTACAGTATCTGGAGATGTTAGAGAATTGGCTGTTCCCTCAGCTCGAACAAGAAGCACAACAATTCATATTTCAGCAGGATGGAGCGCCACCACATTGGCACTTATCTGTCCGTAACTACCTGAACGTCAACTACCCGAGGCGATGGATCGGCCGCCAGGCAGCCCGTGACAGAGCACTTCATCACTGGCCTCCAAGAAGCCCTGATCTTACCCCCTGCGATTTTTTCTTATGGGGGTATGTTAAGGATATGGTGTTTCGGCCACCTCTCCCAGCCACCATTGATGATTTGAAACGAAAAATAACAGCTGCTATCCAAACTGTTACGCCTGATATGCTACAGAGAGTGTGGAACGAGTTGGAGTATCGGGTTGATATTGCTCGAGTGTCTGGAGGGGGCCATATTGAACATCTCTGAACTTGTTTTTGAGTGAAAAAAAACCTTTTTAAATACTCTTTGTAATGATGTATAACAGAACGTTATTTTATGTTTCTTTCATTAAATACACATTTTTAAAGTTGTGGTATTCTTTTTGAATCACCCTGTATAAGTCGCTCTCAGACACCCGACCAGTCAGTCGGTAAGACTCAGCGGAGCAGCGCCTCTGAGGAAGTCCAGCGCAGTCCTGGACGAAACGTAAGGAGCATAAAAGTTCTTGGACCACGACCTCACATCCCGGAAAGTATATCAACAGCTAAAGAGGTGATGTTATAAACAAATCAAATTGATATATATATATATAATACAATACGCATATGGCTGTCATGAATAAACAATAACAATTTGGGAAGTAAATGATCAGATAAGGCAAAAAAAAATACACTAAGTCTAACATAAATGATACAGGGTTGCCACAAGTTTCCCCAAGTAAAATTCTCTGATGATTCCCTGATTTCCAGACATGTTTTAGCATTTTTCCCTGACAAATTTTGAGATATCTAGGCTAACTAAGGACATAAGTCGATAAAAAATGTAAGGAATTCTGTATTTCTCCCCCATGTGAGCAAAAAACTTAAGTACTAACATCAACACCTTCTGTAATAAATTACTATTAGATGGAGAAAGCAAGCCCAATGTTATATATGTTTCATTAAGACCACTGTTGTTCTTTTAAGAAAACGAAACACATTTGGTGACAAAACTACGCATTTCCTTGGCGTCGCAAGACAGATTTAAAATACCTTCACTGATTTCAGAAATAACCTCAGGAAACAGTAGGCCTCCTGAAAGAAGTGTATAAGGCAAGGTAGAGTCGTGTAAATTAACTCCATAGGTGACCGCTAACAAAATGTTGATTCTATGTTTGTTATTGTCAGTTATCACCCACTCTGTTATGTCTCAATATTTTACAGATACTATTTGATTTTTCTTTAGCACTGATTGCAAGTTGAGTGGTAGGAAGGGAAGAAGCAGTAGGGATGAAAGAGTACGGAAGCGGCGCACGTACTCAGCTGCACACAGACAGTGATAGTGCATGTCATCTCAGTAAAGAAACCGTTTCATCTACTGAGACAAAAACAAGATTTTTCCAGGTTTTTTTTAAATTCCCTGATATTTCCCCGATTTCCCTAACATGTTTTAAATTCCGTGATATTACCTGATTTCCAGAACTCGTGGCAACCCTGTTATAAAAACTGAACTGTTATTATTCTTACTGGAAGGAAAAAATTAGGGAAATCTGGGTTCCGGTCGAGGAAAAAAAGGGAAATGCTGTAAAACTTTGTTGGGAAAATTTAAAAAAAAATGTAGTGGAAAGACCCTGTTATAAAAACTGAACTGTATTTATTCTTACTGGAAGGAAAAAATGAGGGAAATCTGGGTTCCGGTCGAGGAAAAACAGGGAAATGCTGTAAAACTTTGTTGGGAAAAATAAAAAAAAAATGTAGTGGAAAGACTGCATGTGCGCATTCGGTCAGCGACTACTGACGACGACAGAGCTTTTACCCATGACTGTGGCCGAGGGAACAGGCCTCGCGGTCGCTGGCGGAGCTGCGGTATAGGAGATCCCAGGGGACGACTCGCCATAAGCTTTGACTTTGAGCGGCAGCGGGTGAAGTTCGCCGGATGGTTATCTCCGCAGAGTGGGCACTTTGCTGGCGTGTCACGCTTTTTAGTGCACTTGCTAGTGAGGTGGGGGACCGACGCTTTCGACGCACCTGCGTGGATGGCTGCAGTAGTCTATGCTATGAAAGAAGTGGTGGCACTGTACAGAGCCGTCAGGCTGCTGATATTTATCAATAGTTAAGTCGCAATGCAGCATCTGCTTTATTGCCTACAGTTCCCTATTCTTCTGTTCTGATCGTAGTATAGCCTTGGAAGACGCGTGCTTTTTGCGTCCCTCTAGGTTCCACTGGGTCAGAGCCGCGTTTCTTTTATACCCTCAATTACTCTTAATTTGCGTGAGATCAAGTCTGCCTTAATTTCTGCCTCACCTCTATGGCGAGGGTGCCCTTTGATTACAGCCTTGGAGTTGTCTACCTCTCTTGTGAGATGGGTGTCGTAGGAGATGTTGCTCTGTTTGAGGTAATCTCTTGGTGTTCTGTAAGCGAATTGTATACAGGCTTAAAATTTAACTGATGTGACACTGCATGAGGTGTTAAGGTCACCTTCCGCCTCATCCAGTTCTCCGATGGAGCAAATTTCCGAAGAAAGCCGGCTAGGAGCTGGAGTCTTTTGGTCGCTGGCATCACGTCTGTGTCTTGTTGTTTTCGTGTCTTTGGTTTTGTTACGTTTGTGGTCGGATGACTGCGGGAGCCCAGAGGCTGGGCGCCGCAACAGACTGGGGCTTTGGGTTTACCCAAAGTGTATACAGAAGCTATTTCTGAAGTCAGACGGGCACTGCCAAGGGGCGTTGGTTGTTCGTTCGTTGGCACTGTTAGGTTTCCCAGAACAGCTCCAGCCCCACCACAGACTACACACGGGTACCCAGGTGACACCACAGGCCATGGAGTAGGAAATTCCCTACTCTCGGAGATGCAGGAAGGATGCCCTACCGAAGTTTCTGATCGAAAGAAGCTGGCAGCAGATCAGACGACTACGATCGCAGCGGACACCGCGCTGTCAGTAGACCGGCAGCAGCTGCAGCTGCGTCACAAAGGGACCACGTCGAAATTTTCACACAACAACCATACCGCGCCCACGCAAAGCTTACGCATCCAATACACGACAATACTGTGTATTGTGTCGTAGGCTCGAGGTCCAGCCGACCAGAGACTGGCAGTACAGTCCCCTCCCGCCACGAGTCCTCCCCCTCGAATGCCGCGTTGTGGACGACGGAAACACAGAATAGAGAGAGCAAAGATGATATCTTGGCTTTCTGTGCACTCACTTGAAAATTCCATACATTGTACGACACAAGCAGGAGATCCAGGTGGCCATGAAGGGAGGTATGGGTGCGCTCAAGGCTGTGATGGTTACTTTCGTTTGCCGTGCAATTGCAGGAAGCAGTTATGTTACGGTCTTTGGGAATGTCTGCGGTGTACAGGATGTAAAGGAGGAGGGATAGGCCTAGCCTTGAGACACACCGTCAGTCATGAGAAAGATGCAAGAGCGAGTGTAACTGATTGTAACATACGTAGGATGACGGTGGAGGAAGGATGCTACAGCGCAGATGTAGTTGTAGTACAAAAATGTTCAAATGTGTGTGAAATCTTATGGGACTTAACTGATAAGGTCATCAGTCCCTAAGCTTACACACTATTTAACGTAAATTATCCGAAGGACAATCACACACACACACCCATGCTCGAGGGAGGACTCGAACCTCCGCCGGGACCAGCCGCACAGTCCAAGATTACAGCGCCTAAGACCGCTCGGCTAATCCCGCGCGGCTATCTGGTAGTATATAGGTCTGTAGATTGAAGAGGAATCCTAAATGCCAGAATGGCAGATAGTGTTTCTGGACATCAAGGAGACGAATGTAATGGATTTTGGATTATTTAGGTGATGGGAGATAAGGTGGATTGGGTAAGGAAGTTCGCCACAGATGGAATAGTTGGGACGAAAGCCTCGTTGGATGTTACATAAGTGTTACAAAGTGATAATGGATTCTTTGGGCGAAGTTGGTTTCAGGGACTTTGCTGTGAACTGACCTGTGGCGTGTAGGTTCATTTGCTTAGGACTGTGAGGGCGCATTTTTACAAGTGTTAGGAAGAATAAGAGTTTAGACGTTTTCCGCAGCTGTAAGTAATGACCTGTGTAGAGAACGTTATTGTCAAGAATGGCAAGGGTCCGTGACAGACGCTGGGGCATTTTCTACAGAGGCGGTAGGTATTATTATTATGACCGACGGACAGTGTTTTGTGAATTAGCGACGGTATTTACGTCTTCAGCTGTTACTGCCATGTTTAATGCTGTTCGTAAAGTACTGTGTGAATGCTGTAAGTTTGGTGGATTAGTTGGGATATCTACGTCTGTACGTTCATAGACATAGGGCTTCTTCGAATTATCAAAGTTAGGATCGTTGAGTCATGCATCCTTTGTTCATCAATGTGTATATAATACAATGCAGGTCAGGAGTGATTCACACTTAGGCCTAGCACGCAGTCACTTACAGTGAACTACCCTACCAACAGGTAGCTAGTGAGCACTAAAGTAGAAACACCGATAATCGGTCCACTCTATCCGCCTCTGAACAGTTTGAGATATCAAATAATCTGAGCCACAGGCACGTGACTCCGCTTTGGGCAACAACAACGCTGATACGTTAGCGTCTGTTCGTGATATGTAAGATACTGTATGGCTGTCTGATGTACCAAAGATGTTACGCTCTGTGATAATGTATCGGCACGAAAAAGATGTCCTACATCTATCGCCAATTTGCAGGACTGTAGAGGTATATACAGTGGAGAGTAACAGTGTTAACTCTGATGTACTGCTTACATCATCGTCGTCACTTTTAGCCTTATGAACAACTACTCTCCACCAAAATGTATCTAAAAATTTTGTTTTATAAAGAGACTACAACACATGACACAGCTACCCGAAAACACACTACCACAAAGTCTACTGTAAACTACGGAAATGTCTAACTGCTTTAAATCCAGAATGTTCTTACGTTAAACACATTGTGTAACGCTGTATATTCAATGGCATAACATATTCAATAAGGTAATTCATGCTTACAGGCATTTGGGCACTCCGGCTGTAAGCTTTCAGGAGAGAAAGATTACATCTAGACGATGGAGAATCATATAGCAACGATTGCCTACCGCGGTAATAACGACACAAAATACGCGAAAGGAAGGACACGAACAGGACGAGAAAACGTATTTATTATGCTTAGTGCAACCAACATGCTGGTGTGGCGTTGGCTGCTGTACGCAACATGTGATACTACGTATACTAGGTACACTACAACGTCAGATAATTAAACACGTGCGCGGTCGTAGCGGCCGCGCCCATTGTGAAGCTTCATTTCGTCCTTCAACACCTGTCACGGTACGCGAGCGCGGAGCTCGCTAATATGCATCTGGTACATTAGGCAGCTGATAGCAGTGGGCGAGGCGCACAGTGCTTGTACGCCCAACATTAGTGCATGAGACAAACTCCCTGACATACCTTCTTAACAGAGCTGTACAGGAGGTTGCCCGAAAGGTGATCCTGCAGCAACTCTGTGAGTAAACAGTAACAACGGTAGCCAACGAGGGGACAGTGCTGGGGCTGGTACAGAACTATCCCGCTGCCAGTACGCGGGCTATTGCCAATCTTGTCGGGATTGCCCACAGCAATATCTGGAAGATCATATATGAGAACAACATTCACCTATATCACGCATAGCACATGCAGTTACTGGATGAAGACTGTTTTGCTGCAGGAGTGGCCTTTTCCCGGCGATAGCGCTATTTACAGATATGCACAACAGAGATCCATCTCCCAGCCAGCATTTTTTTTTATCGACACTGAGGCGTGCTTTACGCAACCGGGAATGTTAAACTCACATAAAAGTATTGTGCGTTCAGAGGAGAGCCCACAAGCAACAAGAACCTGTGCAGTTTTCAGTTGATGTATGAGCCGGTATCGTAGGGAACCACTTCCGACAGGTCAGTCGTTGCCCCAACATTTGTCAGATGCCACCATCTCACCTTTCTTCAGCAGGTATTGCACTGCACAGTGGGACCCCCTTACATTACAGCTTTGAGGTGCGTTACCACCTGAATACTACATATCATCAACATTGGATCGGCCGAGGTGGTTCGGTGCATTGGCTAGTGATATCGCCAGACTTCACTATCCTTGAGTATTTCCTCTGGGATCTGTGAAGATACTGATGTGTGAAATCCCAGTTTAACAGTGCCGAGTAACTTGCTGCACACATCGTGGCAGCTACTGGAGAAGTCCAACACGCGCCCTGTATTTTCCAGAACATCAGACCTTCCCTGAGCTAGAGATGTGAGGGCCGTAATCTCGAACAACTCCTTTTATGATTCTTCAACTTCTCCCTACGTATTTCTTGCTCGAACAGTCCACGGGTGTACTACCGGTCCATAATGTCAAACGGGCACAATATATCGGCGATTAGACATGTCGCCATCGTCAGCTCACTTGACGATGCTGACATGTCTGATCACCGAAATATTGAGCCCGTTGGACACTATGGTCCGGCAGTACACCCGCGGACTGTTCGAACCCCTTTTATGTCTGTCGTAGTCTACTTTCGTTCTCATTTCTTGGTTTCTGACGCACTAAGCATAATAAACATGTTTTGTCACCCCGTTCTTGTCCTTTCTTTCTTGTGTTTTGTTTCATGACTGTCAAGAGAGGGTCCGCAGCTCGTGGTCGTGCGGTAGCGTTCTCAATTCCCGCTTCCGGGTTCCCGGGTTCGATTCCCGGCGGGGTCAGGGATTTTCTCTGCCTCGTGATGACTGGGTGTTGTGTGATGTCCTTAGGTTGGTTAAGTTTAAGTAGTTCTAAGTTGTAGGGGACTGATGACCATAGATGCTAAGTCCCATAGTGCTCAGAGCCATTTGAACCATTTTTTTGTCAAGAGAGGAAAACGATACCGACCATGTGATTTTCCATTGTCTAGGCATACCCTTCTTCTCCTGAAAGCTTGTACTCATTGTACTGAAACACCCTGCATATGTAAATAACGGTGCCGATCCATATATTTAGCAGGTGGCCTTGCTGCAGTGGTAACGCTGGTTCCCATCAGAACACCGAAACTAAGCACTGTCGGGATTGGCTGGCTCGTGGATGGGTGACAGTCTGCTCCGCTGAGCGCTGTTGGCAAGCTGTGTGCACTCGGCCATCGTGAGGAAAGTTAAGGAATTTAGTTATCATTATACATAAGGTAAAACAATTCACAGAGGTCCAGTGTGAGTTGTAATTATCGTACGGCAGCGAAAATTCGCAGTGTGTTAATAATGCACAACCGATTTACGCTGTAAAAAAGTAATTCTAATTTTAGCCACCAGGTGCAAAAATTGACACTGTCAACTCAAGGAAGACGTATAGAAACTTTTCCATATATAATGGATTAGGAACATGGTGCGAGCAGAAAAGGTGAAACAAGTGAGATAGGCTAATGTTGATTTTATTATTAACTGGCAATTACAAAACTTGTTCTGTATCAGCGCGAACAGCAAGCTACAGCACGAACATCGTAGCTTATTTTGCTGTTCAGGCAGTATGCATGTCTTATACTAATGCCTCAAGCGACTCAGGGGGAGGTTTCTTCCACTCGACTGAAATAGTGGGCACAAAAAGAGAAATATGTTTCATCAATCCCCAGAAATGTTTATTTCTCTCCTTTCTTGGTGATGTTCGAACCCTAACAATGTTAGAGAGGAATGTAAAGTCATTCTGCAAAGGGCAACAATGAATTTACACTGAGAAATTCTGAGAATGTTTTGAGTAAATATGTCACATCAAAATTCATGCAAAGAATACGGTTGAGTGCGTTTTGTAACTTTCTCTTTTATAAGTAATTACTAATTTATCGCATAAGGTGGTACCCTTTCCGAAAAAAATTGAGTGTAGATCGGAGGGTTAATCTATGGGTTCACACAAGCTTTCTCTAATAATCGCCAGTGGAAACAGTCTTAGTAGCTGATGCTGAGTACCTAGGAATACTACAATGTTACTGCTCTGCAGATTTGATGCCTCGGTAGCGACTTCCGGATAAGCTGTATCTTACCTTAGATTCCATAATGGGTAAGATGGTAGTTCTTGATAATGCTGAGATTGGAACAAGGAACGGTGCAGCTGATCTTTTGAGAGGTGTGGCCACTGAAGGCGCCCATCTGAGTCAAAGCCGGCAGCCATCTTGATCTTCGATTGGTTTCTAGCCTGCAAAAATCATCTGCCTTTAGCTTCATAAAATCTAAAGATGGGAAACAAAATACGAAAATCCTTAGGAACGGATAGAGATTCTCAGCGCTACAGCAGAATCGATGGAGTACCGTCAACTACTATTTTTCGCTTAAATATGGCAAGACAGAAGTAGCACCAAAGACCTAGGCTGCTGCAGAAAACGACACGAGTTCCTGGGCGATCGGAATGCTCCGCATAGCAGTGCTTACCACTTGTTCCACTCACTCATTAAAATTCGTATTATGACTTTGCATTCCATCTTCCCTAAACGATCCTATCTTAATACGTTCTTGCAGAGGATACTGCCTCTCTGAGTACTCCTCAAGTAGGAAAGCCTACATGATGTAGTTGTGGATCATCCAGTTTCCCCTTCTAGGGCAAGAATGTCATCACAAATGTATTTAATTGTGCTGTCAGAATATTTGTACCAACTTGTGCTAACATTTCACAGCGCAATACAAATTATAAAATTTGCAAATCACCCTCATTGCAACCACGGATCTGCGGGTGTTAAAGGTCTAGATGTCAACTGATTGCAGTTTGAGATAATGTTACCATGATGTAACACTTTGTAACTCTGGCCACAAACAGCTGTCTTCCCTCCGCATAGCAAATTCAGTTGTTCAATAATTTTGGTTCAAAGAGTGTGCGAAATATAGCATTCAATAAGTGATAATAGCAGACTCTGTAACTTGTTGCACAGATTTCGACTTAGGCATGTAAATAATTATTTAAAGAAAATGGTACGTTCACACAAAGTTACTGTGTTCTTTCTGATCTCTCCAATATTTTTCCTTACTTATGGCCCATTTACTCGTTCTCGTTGGTTTTTATCTGTCAATAAAGCGAAACAGCAGCGTGCATTCTTTCCTTAAAATACTGAGGTTTTGAGACAAGAATAATTTTAAGTGTGGAACTCTTCGATGAGTCTGGAACTCTTTCGTTACCTGTTCCGATAGGAAGTCTACAATCGTAGAGTACAAACTATAAACCAGTCTACAAGTTGCTACGAAAATCCAAAGAGGTAAAAATAAATTAGAAATTAATAACCAATTATACTCATCAAAATCGACAGTAACCGCACATTTGTACCTCCTGACTTCACTGAGTACACGAAACCTTTGATGGAGACCCTCCACTGAGCTCCAAACCAAAGGACCCGTATCAACTCTTGGAACAATGGCGCAAATTCCGAACTCGGCGCCCCGCGCGTGAGGTCAGCAGTCTTCACCACCTACGGTAGCGGCCAGCGGCCTTGTTTGTCTAACTTAAGCTATACATTTTCATTCCTCTATAAAAAAAAAAAAAAAAAAAAAAAAAAAGTGGTTCAAATGGCTCTGAGCACTATGGGAGCATCAGTCCCCTAGAACCTTAGAACTACTTAAACCTAACTAACCTCAGGACATCACACACATCCATGCCCGAGGCAGATTAGAACCTGCGACCGCAGCAGTCACCCAGTTCCGGACTGAAGTGCCTAGAACCACATGGCCACAGCGGCCGCCTCCCAGTTCCTTGCTCTTCCTGACGATTTTCCATAAGTTCAACCTTCTCTTTATTATAAACAAATTGTGAGCTGAGTATGTGTCCGTATGCCACACGCTCTACTGTAACACCCAATTTCCAAATTTCTGCGTCGATATGATGCAACGGGTATCCCCCCTTTTCCCACGATACTTCTCGTGATTGTTGAATAATGTGTTTCGAATTTAACACTGTACTTGATATGTACTGCAAAACACAGTGAGTCTTTTTCCCCTCCTATTTGTACTACTGTCATTTATTCCTTCGCCTATTGTAGCGCTCCTCACGACTATTAAATTTTCAATTCCATTTCATTATACAATTATCCGTTCAATTCTCTCTCTTACATCTCTCTTTATCTTCTGCATGTGAAGTGAGGTGCAGCTGAAACCAAGGTAACTGTTGCATGTTTCTACCAGTCACCCGAGTCTATTTTGTCAGTTGTACAGTCACTCAAAGAAACTCAATGACGACAAGCGAGGGTTAGCACAGATTCCTGCGTCTGTCAAAAGATATAAGCGCGAAGCATACAACAGCTACCACCGTGACACCTTAGCGAAAGATCTGGCAGAGAACCCGACAAAATTCTGGTCGTATCTAAAATCGCGAGGCGGGTCTAAAGTTTCCATTTAGCCCCTTGTCGATCAGTCTGGTGTGGCATCTGAAAATGGGAAAATGAAATTACACGTCCAAGAAATCGTTAACACAGGGGAATTGTACAAACATAACGTCATTTGACCACCGGAGAGACTCCTGTATGGACGACAAAGAAATAAGCATACCTGGCATAGAGAAATAGCTGAGGGATTTGAAAGATGGAATCACCAGGTCCGGATCGAATAATAGTTCGATTTTACAAAGAGTGCTCTACAGTATTGACTCCTTACCTAGCTTGCATTTATCATGACTCTCTCGCTCAGTGCAAAGTCCCAAGCGGCTGGAAAAAAGCGCAGGTAACTCCACTATATACGAAGCGTAAAAGAACGAACCCGCGAAATTACAGATCAATATCCCTAACTTCTGTTTGCTGCAGAACCCCTGAACATATTCTCAATTCGAATAATATATTAAACTTTCTTGAGGCTGAGAAGCTTATGTCCACGAATCAGCATGGTTTTAGCACCGTACGTGCGGAACTCGGTTTGCCTTTTTCTCACATGATTTACGGTGGACTATGGATGGAGCGCAACAGGCTGATTCTATATTTCCATATTTCCCGAAAGCATTTGACACGGTGCCCCACTACAGGCTGTTAACGAAGGTACGACCATATGGAATAAGTTCACAGACTTCTTAAGTAATGAAGCTAAGTATATTGTCTTCGTCGGTGAGTGTTCATTATAGACAAGGGTATCGTCATGAATGCGCCAGGGAAGTGTAATAGCACCGTTGTCGCTCTCTATGTAGGCCTACATAAATGTTTGGCGGATGGGGTGGGCAGCAGTCTGAGGTTGTTTGATGCTGTGATGTATGGTAAAGTGTCGAAGTCGAGTGACTGTAGGAAGATACACTCCTGGAAATGGAAAAAAGAACACATCGACACCGGTGTGTCAGACCCACCATACTTGCTCCGGACACTGCGAGAGGGCTGTACAAGCAATGATCACACGCACGGCACAGCGGACACACCATGAACCGCGGTGTTGGCCGTCGAATGGCGCTAGCTGCGCAGCATTTGTGCACCGCCGCCGTCAGTGTCAGCCAGTTTGCCGTGGCATACGGAGCTCCATCGCAGTCTTTAACACTGGTAGCATGCCGCGACAGCGTGGACGTGAACCGTATGTGCAGTTGACGGACTTTGAGCGAGGGCGTATAGTGGGCATGCGGGAGGCCGGGTGGACGTACCGCCGAATTGCTCAACACGTGGGGCGTGAGGTCTCCACAGTACATCGATGTTGTCGCCAGTGGTCGGCGGAAGGTGCACGTGCCCGTCGACCTGGAACCGGACCGCAGCGACGCACGAATGCACTCCAAGACCGTAGGATCCTACGCAGTGCCGAAGGGGACCGCACCGCCACTTCCCAGCAAATTAGGGACACTGTTGCTCCTGGGGTATCGGCGAGGACCATTCGCAACCGTCTCCATGAAGCTGGACTACAGTTCCGCACACCGTTAGGCCGTCTTCCGCTCACGCCCCAACATCGTGCAGCCCGCCTCCAGTGGTGTCGCGACAGGCGTGAATGGAGGGACGAATGGAGACGTGTCGTCTTCAGCGATGACAGTCGCTTCTGCCTTGGTGCCAATGATGGTCGTATGCGTGTTTGGCGCCGTGCAGGTGAGCGCCACAATCAGGACTGCATACGACCGAGGCACACAGGGCCAACACCCGGCATCATGGTGTGGGGAGCGATCTCCTACACTGGCCGTACACCACTGGTGATCGTCGAGGGGACACTGAATAGTGCACGGTACATCCAAACCGTCATCGAACCCATCGTTCTACCATTCCTAGACCGGAAAGGGAACTTGCTGTTCCAACAGGACAATGCACGTCCGCATGTATCCCGTGCCACCCAACGTGCTCTAGAAGGTGTAAGTCAACTACCCTGGCCAGCAAGATCTCCGGATCTGTCCCCCATTGAGCATGTTTGGGACTGGATGAAGCGTCGTCTCACGCGGTCTGCACGTCCAGCACGAACGCTGGTCCAACTGAGGCGCCAGGTGGAAATGGCATGGCAAGCCGTTCCACAGGACTACATCCAGCATCTCTACGATCGTCTCCATGGGAGAATAGCAGCCTGCATTGCTGCGAAAGGTGGATATACACTGTACTAGTGCCGACATTGTGCATGCTCTGTTGCCTGTGTCTATGTGCCTGTGGTTCTGTCAGTGTGATCATGTGATGTATCTGACCCCAGGAATGTGTCAATAAAGTTTCCCCTTCCTGGGACAATGAATTCACGGTGTTCTTATTTCAATTTCCAGGAGTGTACATAGTAATGGTGCATGATACCCTCAATCATGCACTTTACGGTGGCTTGCGCAGTATCTAGATGCTGCTACACGGGCGGCCACATGAAACTCTCAACAGAGTGCCACAGTTCCAGTCTGCGGCGGTGCCACAGTTAGACTATCTGCGTCCTCAAGGAAATCGGAGGGAGTCAGCAACGGGCCATACAAGCAGCACGGTCGACTCCATCCCTGGGGGAGGGTCACACTCCAGGGAGGGGTCACATTCCGGCTACTGCATCCAGGACATCCAGCCACTAGCATCCGCCTTCGTCGACACGGGGAGCGTGTCAACGTGGCTCGAGTGTCACTGTGTCACCGGAGGCCGGCGCGGCCTTCATCGAAGAGCTGGCTGCTGAGGTAGCGTGCCTTGCCGTGGTTATCGCAACTGGGCCACGGGCAACGGGACTGCGTCTTTGGCAAATCAGACCGACCAAACCGCCGAGTGAGCAGATTTCGACTTGAGCGGATTGACGGATACCTGTACGGCCTGAGGCAAAAGAAAATCAAATGTTTACACATTGTCGCCGTGTGTCTCTGCAGCCGTGAGCTACCCTCTGTCCAGTCCCACAGCCTCCACTCCAGCATCCCCGTACCTTGGAAGACTTCAGCTGGGAAATGTATAGACAGTAAAAAAAATGTAGAGAATAGTTAAATACATCCACTTATTACAGACTTCATTATTGTTAACATCTCGAGCGCGCCAAAATTAGGGGATTGTTCCATCGTCTCATCACTTCAAAGAGTTCAACAGACCATCAAACTAGGCTCCAATCATCTGACACTTTCAAATCACCAAACTAAGACACAAAAGGACGCATCACAAGGAAGTTCTCCTGAAGGTACAGAAATCAACAGATGTGATGTATAAGAACGTAGGCTTCCGCGGCCAGTGCCACAGTGATTAAAACTCTCCTGGGTATTGTGCCACATCATTGCTAAAAAAAATTAACAACAATAATAAACTAAAACTGACTTTTTGGCCCAAGTGCAAAGGCCTCCCTCAGGCCACGACTGGCTTTGCATGGGGATATGTGTTTCTATTTATTACAGACTATCAATGTCTGACGTCACTGTTGTAAAACTTTTAATTGGACCACTAATATGACTGGCTAGTTATGACGTAAGTGAAGATGGAAGGTAAGAGGCTATTCGTGGATGTCCATGTCGTCAACGATTGGTAGCTGTCCGCCAATCAGCGTTCGGCTTCTGGTCGGCAAGTTTTCCTCCTGGTGTGCGCGGAAGTGGACTGACAGTTGCTCTACAGCTGTTTGTGCAGATACGTCCGTGTCCAAAGTAGCTTCTGCCGTGCGACCGCTCGCGGCCCGTTGCACTGGGATGGCCGGCAGCCAGGACGCCGGGAGTTTGTAGCCATCTTCTCTGTTGATGTAGTGAGGCTGCTTAGTAATTTCGATCGCCTCCCGTATTTTGCCTTCTCGCATCCATGATTCTTTCGCCAGTACTCTGGCTTCCTGGAACCTGATAGATTGTCCACAGTCACGGTGGTGTTCCGCTATGTACAATTACAAAAACACAAGTCATCACAAATTCAGAAAAAATGGATGATTTATTCAAGAGAGAGAGCTTCACAAATTGAGCAAGTCAGTAAAGCGTTAGCCGACCTCAAGCCCGTATGCAAGTAGTTATATGCCTTGGCATGGTGTGGCAGCGTTGCTGAATGTTCTCCTAACGGATGTCGTACCAAATTCTGCCCAATTGGCGCATCAGATAGTCAAAATCCAGACCTGGTTAGAGGACTCTGCCCATAATGATGCAAACCTTCTCAATTGGAGAGATACCTGGCGATCTTGCTGGGCATGGTAGGATTTGGCAACCACGATGAGGAGCAGAAGAAGCTCTCGCCGTGAGCAGGAGGGCATCACCTTGCCCATGATGGCCTGCCACGAAGGGCAACGAAAAGGGGCTTAGAATATAGCCGACGTACCGTCTGCTGTAAGAGTGCTGCGGATGAAAAGCAAGCTAGCCCTGCTATGAAATGAAATGGGACCCAGACCATCAATCTCTGTTGTTAGATCGTATGGCGGGCGATATTCAGGTTGGAATTCAGAATTGTGTTCAATGACGAACTGAGCCGCGATGATCGGCGAAGATGTGTCTGGAGACGTGACGGACAGCGGCAGAATACCAACTTGACTGTCGTCCGTCATATGGCCCGACAACCAACAGTACTGATTTGGAGTGCCATTTCAGTTCATAGCAGGATCCGTTTGGTTCCCATGCGCGGCACTCTTACAGCACATGGTACGTCAACGATATTCTAAGCCCTGTTCAGTTGCCCCACATGGCAAGCTATCATGGGCTTACATTTCAGCAATACAATCTCCTCCGGCAAGACCTTCTACTGCTTGTCAAGTGCTTACCAAACTTGACCTGAGCCAGCAAGGTCACCAAATCTTCCCCCAACTGAGAAGGATTTCAGTATCGTGGGCAGGGCCCTGCGACCAGCTCGGGATTTTGACGACGTAACGTCCGAACTGGGCAGAATTTGGCACGATATCCCTTAGGACGACATCCAACAGCTCTGCCAATCAATGCCAAGCGAATAACTGCTTGTATACGATCTAGAGGTAGAACAACGCTTTACTGACTTGCTCAGTTTGAGAAGCTCTTCCTATTGAGTTAATTAATTTCTGAAGCCCTTTCTCTTGAATAAATCATGCAGTTTTTCTGAAACTGTATTCATTCGTTTGCCTGTACATGTACAGGGTGTTTCAAAAATGACAGGTATATTTGAAACGGCAATAAAAACTAAACGAGCAGCGATAGAAATACACCGTTTGTTGCAATATGCTTGGGACAACAGTACATTTTCAGGCAGACAAACTTTCGAAATTACAGTAGTTATAATTTTCAACAACAGATGGCGCTGCGGTCTGGGAAACTCTATAGTACGATATTTTCCACATATCCACCATGCGTAGCAATAATATGGCGTAGTCTCTGAATGAAATTACCCGAAACCTTTGACAACGTGTCTGGCGGAATGGCTTCACATGCAGATGAGATGTACTGCTTCAGCTGTTCAATTCTTTCTGGATTCTGGCGGTACACCTGGTCTTTCAAGTGTCCCCACAGAAAGAAGTCACAGGGGTTCATGTCTGGCGAATAGGGAGGCCAATCCACGCCGCCTCCTGTATGTTTCGGATAGCCCAAATCAATCACACGATCGTCGAAATATTCATTCAGGAAATTAAAGACGTCGGCCGTGCGATGTGGCCGGGCACCATCTTGCATAAACCACGAGGTGTTCGCAGTGTCGTCTAAGGCAGTTTGTACCGCCACAAATTCACGAAGAATGTCCAGATAGCGTGATGCAGTAATCGTTTCGGATCTGAAAAATGGGCCAATCATTCCTTTGGAAGAAATGGCGGCCCAGACCAGTACTTTTTGAGGACGATGGGACTGCAACATGGGGCTTTTCGGTTCCCCATATGCGCCAGTTCTGTTTATTGACGAAGCCGTCCAGGTAAAAATAAGCTTTGTCAGTGAACCAAATGCTGCCTACATGCATATCGCCGTCACCAATCCTGTGCACTATATCGTCAGCGAATGTGTCTCGTGCAGCAATGGTAGCGGCGCTGAGGGGTTGCCGCGTTTGAATTTTGTATGGATAGAGGTGTAAACTCTGGCGCATGAGACGATACGTGGACGTTGGCGTCATTTGGACCGCAGCTGCAACACGGCGAACGGAAACCGGAGGCCGCTGTCGGATCACCTACTGCACTAGCTGCGCGTCGCCCTCTGCGGTTGCCGTATGCACTCGCCCTACCTTTCCAGCACGTTCATCCGTCACGTTCCAAGTCCGTTGAAATTTTTCAAACAGATCCTTTATTGTATCGCTTTTCGGTCCTTTGGTTACATTAAACCTCCGTTGAAAACTTCGTCTTGTTGCAACAACACTGTGTTCTAGGCGGTGGAATTCCAACACCAGAAAAATCCTCTGTTCTAAGGAATAAACCATGTTGTCTACAGCACACTTGCGCGTTGTGAACAGCACACGCTTACAGCAGAAAGACGACGTACAGAATGGCGCACCCACAGACTGCGTTATCTTCTATATCTTTCACATCACTTGCAGCGCCATCTGTTGTTGAAAATTGTAACTACTGTAATTTCGAAAGTTTGTCCGCCTGAAAATGTACTGTTGTCCAAAGCATATTGCAACAAACGGTGTATTTCTATCGCTGCTCGTTTAGTTTTTATTGCTGTTTCAAATATACCGGTCATTTTTGAAACACCCTGTACATCCCATCTACTGATTCTCGTCCCATTGTGATAATTTCTTCATAGTACGTCTTTCTATGACACCCAAACCTCCGGATTTCAGACACTCATATCGCTACCAAACGTTGTATGTCGACAAAATATCAACCAAAACACCGATTTAGTTCGTGATGTGTGTTGTCGTCGAGTATAACATGTGTAAACAGTAACTGAAAGTAACATCAGAACTATGGAGCATATGAAGAGCGTGCTGTGAGCTGTTGATTCGAAGATCTCGCAGAGCTGTGCTGGTAGGCGGCAGGGTAGCTGAGCGTGTTCGGTCAGAAGGTTAGCTGTCTTCTATCATCAAGTATAGTGAGTAGCTGGATCAACAATGAACAGCAACGAGTGTCATGGGGCGTTCGCCGGTAAAAAAAATTCAACGAATTAAACCAACACAGTGACTTCAACACAAAAAAGTTGGTAGAGCACCAGATACCGAAGATTCCGTGCTCAAACCCCACTGATGACAATTTTTTTTAACTGTTTACGCGTGAAACTGTTACATGGGAGAACATTTTCCTGGCATGTAAAAGGACTTTACAAAGTCTTCAGCAGCAATAGAGTACATTTGTATAGACATGTCCGACAGAACACCATACCTATTTATACAAATGTACGCTATAGGGTTGCTACTTTCAATTAACGAAGGGAAAACAGACGGCCAAGGGAACATTACTACAAACGTCGAAAACTCATTTTACACGGCAGAAAAATGTACTTTCGTATAACAGCTTCACGCGTAAACAGTTTAAAAAAATTTAATCAGTAGTGTTCGAACGTGGGGCCCTTGATACGGTGATCGTACGTCCTATCAACTCACCTAAGCACCATCTCAAAATTACCAGCCACTCATGAGTTTTCCCTATGCTCCATACTTCTGGTGTTATTTTTAATTACCGTTTACGCATATTCTGTGGGATAACATCATACAGCACAAACTAAATAGGTGTTTTGGTTGGTACTCTATCGACATTCACCGTTTGGTACCGTCTGAGTGTCTGACATCTGGAGGTTTGGGTGTGAGTGAATTTCAACTGATTCAGCGCTATTCCTCGGCAATATAAACGCACCCTTTAACAGTAATTATTACTGGTTTTGAACTATTTATGGAATAACACTGAATTGCTACATTAAAGTCCCTCGCCGCGTTTTTCTCTTAGTGTGTGCAGGCTAATCTTAGGAACTACTACGAGGGTCAGTCAAAAAGTAATGCCTCCTATTTTTTTTTCTACGTTTAATTGTCAGGAAATTTTAATGCAATTACATAGGTTGAAAACCACAACATTGAGGATCATTTTGTCATTTTTCAATGTAATCTCCGCCCATCTCTACAGTTTTGGTCCATCTTTGAACAAGGGCATGTATCCCAGCACGGTAAAAATCACAGCTCTGCTTCCTAAGCCATTGACGCACGGATGTTTTGACGGCCTCCTCATCCTCAAAATGAATCCCACGATGAGCTTCTTTTAGTGGCCCGAACAGATGGAAGTCTGATGGTGCCAGGTCAGGGCTGTATGGGGGATGAGGCAAAACTTCCCATCCAATTTTGACAATCTCGTCAGAGGTGTGACGACTGGTGTGTGGTCTTGCATTGTCATGCAAAAGAAGAACATCTGCCATTGATTTTGTTGGGCGAACTCGCTGAAGACGTGCTTTAAGTTTGTTGAGGGTTGTGACGTATTGAACAGAATTTATTGTGCATCCCTGCTCCAAAAAATCAACACGAATCACACCCTCTGTATCCCAGAAAACTGTTGCCATAACTTTCCCTGCCGATCGCACAGTTTTGAATTTTTTCTTCCTCGGCGAGCTTGTGTGACGCCACTCCATTGACTGCCTCTTTGATTCGGGTTCAAAAAAATGCACCCATGTTTCGTCCCCGGTCACAATTTTTTTCAGAAACTCATCTCCCTCCAAACGGAAGCGCTGCAAGTGTTGGGAGGCTATTGTTTTCCTTGCCTCTTTATTCTGATCGGTTAACATTCTTGGAACCCACCGTGCACAAACTTTTGAGTACCCCAATTGTTTAATAATCGTGATCACACTGCCTTTACTAAGAGAAATAATGCGACACACTTCATCTGCAGTCACCCGACGGTCACCACGAATGATGTCATCAACTTGCTGAATGTTGTGTGGAGTCACTGCACTCACCGGCCTGCCGCTCCGCTTTTCGTCAGTCAACGGTGTTTGCCCTTCAGCTTCCTTACAACGACGAACCCATCGTCGAACAGTGCTGACATCCACTGTCACAACACCATACACCTTCTTCAGTCTTTCATGAATGCGTATGGGCGTTTCACCTTCTGCATTCAAGAATTCTATCACACAACGCTGTCTCAAACGAACATCGATGTCGGCCATCTTACAAACTTCTGCTGTGCTGCCACCTGTTGACACAGAAAGTTACTACTGCAGTGGATTGCAGAAGAAGGTTTGAGGAATGGCGCCAAATTCAAATTTTTCACTTAACTTAATTTCTTTAAATAGAAAAAAAATGGGAGGCATTACTTTTTGACCGACCCTCGTATAAGGATTTTGATACAGTTTTTCTAATAGATTGATTCACGAGGTAGTGTATAATTTATTACCACTACACCGAACAAGTCCTCCAGCTATCTAGGCGTACTGTCGCAAAGCGATATGAAATGGAACTAATATGTGAGGACTGTAGCAGGGAAGGCGAGTGGTCGACTTCGATTTATTGGGAGAATTGTAGGAAAGTGATGTTCATCTGTAAAGAAGACTGAATATAGGACACTAATGCGACCCGCTGTTGAGTACTGTTTTGGTGTTTGGGATCCACACCAGGTAGGATTAAAAGAAAGCATCGAAGCAATTCAGAGGCAGGCTGCTACATTTATTACCGGTTGGTTCGAACAACATGCAAATATTACAATGATGCTTCGTTCACTCAAATGGGAGTTCCTGGAGGGAAGGAGACGTTCTTTTCGAGGAGAACTATTGAGAAAATTTAGAAAACTAGCATTTGAGGATAACTGCAAAACGAATCCACTGCCGCCAAAGTGCATTTCGCGCGAGGAGCATGAAAATTAGAAAGTTTAGGGCTCGTACAGAAGCCTACTGTTTATTCGTTTATCCCTCGCACTCGTGCATGGAACACAGAAGGAAATGACCGGTACTGGTATAGGTTACCCTATAGCATGCACTACTGTGGCTTGCGGAGTGTGGATGTGGATGTAGATAGGGACTGTGTTCAGATAGCTCCAGGCAGTGTTGGCTTTTCACACAACTGGCCAAAGTGCGTCACTATGGTGGGCCAGATGTGAGGATCCATGGGAAGCCCAGCACATCTCGTATGTCCCCCGACTGATCCACTATTGTGACAGCCCCCTCGTATTTCCCACACTGAAGTTGACCCCTCGCCTGTGGTCGAACAGGAGGCTGCACCAAGGTGGGGTAGGAGACGAAAGAATCTCTGGTAGGCCAATCGGTTCATATGATGAAGAGGTTTGGGATGCTATCTGTGGCTCACGCAGTCGTTCGTCCTGTCCCAAAGGAAACCTCTCGTCCGACAAGGTCAGTACATTCTTAAAATGTGGGATTACTGCTAATTGGGAGCTCAGAAGTTAAGGGCATAATGAGGACCCTTTGGGATATGGCTGTCAAGAAGAGGAAAAAATTCAGTGTAGATTCTGTGTGCACATTGGGAGGAGTCTTTCCAGATATGGAATGACTGCTTCCAGATGCAATGAAGAGCACAGGGCGCAGCCAGCTGCAGGTGGCTGCTCATGTCATTAATACAGATGTGTGTCGGTTTTGGACAGAAGATTCTCTCCAGTTTTAGGTGGCGTGCTGAAATGATAAAGACTGCTAGTCTTTGTTGTGAGATGAAGGCGGAGCTCAACATCTGCAGTATCACTGACAGAACTGACTGTGGACCTTTTGTGCAGAGCCGAGTACAGTGTCTGAATGAGAGGCTCAAACGGTTCAGCAAAGTCTTTTTCTACCGAAGGGTGACGAATTTCCGGGTTCCGCTTAATATATCAGGAGTCCACCACACACAGGAAACAGCTACACAGGTATCTGGGCTGTATGGAGGGGACTGGGCGGTCTTTTAGCTTAGGGAACGTGCGGAAAGGGCTTCAGTTTCAAAGGGTGCAGGACAAACATAGGAAGAAAGACCAAACAATAAACGGTTCTGTAATTGTAAATTGTCGCAGCTTTGACGGAAAAGAACAATAGCTCCAAGCGCTAATAGAGAACACTGAAACCTAATTCGTTATAGGTAGGGAAAACTGGTATAAGCCCGCAATAAGCCCTACCGAAATTTTTACAAGTACTTAGTCGTGTACAGACAGGATGGATTAAATGTAGTTGATAGTGGAGTGTTTATTTCTGTCAGAAGTATTTTACCTTGTAACGAAACTGAACTATGTAGATAGTTCTTGTGAGATGGTATGCGTAGTTCCTGTGAGTTAGTATGGGCAGAGTGTATACTAACAACCGGAATAAATTAATAATTGGTTCCATCTACCGATCACCGGCTCCCCTCCAACTTAAATCATATGGTTGCTGAACAGTTCAAAGAAAACTTGCGTTTCATTTCAAAAACGTACCCCGCTCATACAATTATAGTTGGTGGTGACTTCCATTTGCCCTCGATATGTTGGCGAAAATGCATGTTTGCAGTCGGCGGTAGGCATAACGCCTCACTCAAAATCATTACAAATGCTTTCTCAGAAAATTTTTTTGAACATTTAGTTCATTAGGCAATTTGAAGTGTACATGGACCTGTTTGCAGCAAGTAATACTGAGCAAATAGGGAGCACATGATGGATACAGGGATTAGTTACATAGGGTTGTTTCAGCGAGACTAAATACTGTAATATCAAAAGCCACCAAAAATAAACACAAAATACATTTATTTAAAGAAGCAGATAAAAATCCGCTCGACGCCCTCCTAAAAGAGAGTCTCCATTCCTTCCTGTCTGATTATGTAGGTGTAGACGAGAAGTGGTTTAAAATTCAAGTAAATAGTATCGCCAGCAGTTGAGAGATATATACACTATTGGCTATTATAATTGCTACACCACGAAGATAGTGTGCTACAGACGCGAAATTTAACTGACAGGAAGAAGATGCTGTGATGTGCAAATGATTAGCTTCTCAGAGCATTCACACAAGGTTGGCGCCGGTGGCGACACCTACAACGTGCTGACATGAGGAAAGTTTCCAACCAATTTCTCATACACAAACAACAGTTGACCGGCGTTGCCTGGTGAAACGTTGTGGTGATGCCTCGTGTTAGGAGGAGAAATGCGTACCATCACGTTTCCGACTTTGATAAAGGTCGGATTGTAGCTTATCGTGATTGCGGTTTATCGTATCGCGACATTGCTGCTCGCCTTGGTCGAGATCCAATGACTGTTAGCAGAATATGGAATCGGTTTGTTCAGAAGGGTCAGACGGCACGCCGTGCTGCTATCACTAGCAGTCGAGATGACAGGCATCTTGTTCGCATGGCTGTAACGGATCGTGCAGCCACGTCTCGATCCCTGAGTCAACAGATGGGAACGTTTGCAAGACAACAACCATCTGCACGAACAGTTCGACGACGTTTGCAGCAGCATTGACTATCAGTTCGGAGACCATGACTGTGGTTACCCTTGACGCTGCATCACAGAAAGGAGCGCCTGCGATAGCGTACTCAACGACGAACCAGATGCACGAATGGCAAAACGTCATTTTTTCGGATGAATCCAGGTTCTGTTTACAGCACCATGATGGTCGCATCCGTGTTTGGCGTCATCGCGGTGAACGCACATTGGAAGCGTGTATTCGTCATCGCTATACTGGCATATCACACGGCGTTATGGTATGGGTTGCCATTGGTTACACGTCTCGGTCAGCTCTTGTTCGCATTGACGGCACTTTGAAAAGTGGACGTTACATATCAGATGCGTTACGACCCGTGGCTCTACCCTTCATTCGATTCCTGTGTAACCTTACATTCCAGCACGATAATGCACGACCGCATGTTGCAGGTCCTGAATGGGCCTTTCTGGATACAGAAAATGTTCGACTGCTGCCCTGGCCGGCACATTCTCCAGATCTCTCACCAACTGAAAACGTCTGGTCAATGTTGGGTGAGATCGTGTTGAAGCTGCATGGGCAGCTGTGCCTGTACACGTCATCCAAGCTCTGTTTGACTCAATGCCCAGGCATATAAAGGCCGTTATTACCGTCAGAGGTGGTTGTTCTGGGTCCTGATTTCTCAGGATCTGTGCACCCAAATTCCATAAAAATGTAATCACATCTCAGTTCTAGTATTTGTCCAATGAATACCTGTTTATCATCTGCATTTCTTCTTGGTGTAGCAATTTTAATGGCCAGTAGTGTAGCAAATAAACTAATGACAGGTGATGCTGAAACGAGAAGGTTAAGGGTTTTGAAATAACATATTACTCGTTTTCGTATACCGAGGATGTGCTTTTTCAGAAGCAACTGACTTTACTATTCCTCAGTTTCTCACTTGACAAACTGCTGTTTCAAAATTTCGGAATGGCAACCATAGAGATGTGTAGCATTTACTCAAGTTTCACCACACATGACGCTTCTGTGAAAGTTAGAATATGGTTAACAAGCCAGGCGAAAATAAATCGTAGCATTTTCAGAGGAATTCTCTTTAGATACAAACAAAAGCAGAAGTGACAGTACTTCTTTTCGAATGATCACTTTGCTAGTGTGGGTTTGGAGTGGCCTCATTTAATATTTACAAAAAATGTGAGCGTAGGCTTCTGTTTAGAACGGCACTTTCCCTTCCGGCGCTGGGCATTTCCCCTACGGCGCTCTGAGCGCCCCCAGCACTGCCGCTCTCCCCACAATTCCCCAGCCAACTGCGTATCTAGCAGCTACAGCATTTTGCGCGCACTGTAGAACAGACACCAGATAACAGCAGAGTTTTCCGGCCTGCTACGACGTCTAGGCTGGTTTCAGCACATTTTGGCAGGGCATACAATGAAACCGTAGCGGTGTTATTGAGGAGCCACATCGCCGCGACGAAGCTGTGCATGTGCAGCGGGTCCTGCCTGCGTTTTCTCTGGGTTCTGCCAGATGGTATTTCCTGACCCCAACAGTAGCTAATGGCTGGTACTTTTCTCAAGTGAACTTGGTGAGAGCGTAATGTTGCATGTGCAAAGTATTTCTGATACAACATTGTCTCACCTTATAAGCCCTTTCTGTTTGGATTGTCTGATGTGACCACGTGCTGCAGCTGGCTGTTTTGTTCTTAATTTAATTTAAACTGAACTCGATGTGCTAAAATACAGAGGTAGGCTGTCTGTCGTCATGGTGTTACTTCGTTTAATTAAGGGCCGCTCCTGTTTGGCATCTTTTTTGCTTGGCTATATTATGAATGCATTATTTATTCACGCAGTTGCACCATTGAACTGCTTTTATGAACTCATGTCATTACTGCCTGCCTATTGTTTGTGTGACTGGTAGCCGCGTGGCTGCACCCGCTAACGCTTCTGTTCGTTCCTGCCATGGGTTTTCTTAGGTATCCAAAGCCTGATAAATATGTTGGCTTGTTATGTATGTCTGTAATTAAATTTCATCCATTCTGTTGCCGCTTGCTGATGGACACTGTAGCTTCTTGGATTTCGGTCGCCAATAGTCGATTTTGTGAGGTGCCATCACTATATCTCGCCTGGAGACCATAGTGATTGGGCTACCTTACCAGTATGGCTGCAGCCTAAATTTGTATATCTTTTGATATTTTATATTTTGGTGTCTTTTAATACTTGTTATTGAAGCCTGAAAAGGGAAATTAATATGTCTTAACCACACTGCACGTGGTTAATTTATCCTCACACTGAATGTTTGAATAATTTGGCTATTCACTGCCCTGGCCTGGAAAATCGTAAGAACTGGAATCTTGTGTTTTAGTGAATTTAGAGTTAGATTCATTTAGACACGATAGTAGTTTCCCTTTGAGACTGGCTGCTTCTATTGTTAACGTTTGTTAATCGTTGTATTATTTTTGTGTTTCTAATTTAGGTAAATCTGTAGAAGCTGAATTTAATCGGCTCGCAGGGGTAAAACTGTTTTATATTGATCCTGTATAACTAGGTCATAGGCGTGGGGAAATTAGCAACTACTTGGCTTCACTGTTTAGGTGTATTTAATTATTATATTGTTTTGTCATATATTTTATTTTAAACATTTAGAGGACTTTCATGAACTCTTAATTATGTGTACAGGGAGAGTATTCATTATTTAACTCCCTGTGGTTAAGTGCAGTCTCAGCATGACTATGGTTTGCCTGTAAATTTTCTTTGCAATTTGAATGTAATACTTAGGATGAGATGCATTGTTACGGTAATTTTGACAGAAAGTGGCTGCCTGGGTACCTGCATTTACTTTTCATGAGGCGTGATTCTCACTAATTCCTGTATGAAATTTATTACTTATTGTAATCATTACAAACAGTTAAACTGAGTGATTGTTAATCAAGGTAGGAACTTAAATAAACTACTATGAATGCTGCGGCCATGTATGCTTTTGGTTTCCTCTTTCCACTCCACAGTCACTTGTGCTGCACTTTGTGTCGTTTCAGCAGTTATAAACCACAAGACTTCCACATTCAGACTGTCACAGATGGATGTCTCCATATCAGAACCGAGTATAGAGGTCGAGCTGGAGTCAAAGTTTACAGCCGCTACTGCCAACAGCTTCCACTTTTACGATGTTGAAACAATGTAAGAATGAGTCATAATATAATCGCTGAGTCGAGGTGAACGCACGGCAAGTTATGTTCCGTCAGGGTTAACTGCATAGTTTTAACATTCGCATCCCGCTAGTAACTTCCATCACGTACTTTGACAATTGTGCTTGTACTTGTATTTCCATGTACTTTCTTTAATCATTAACGATCGTTGCAGTCATTGGCGGCATCCGCAGTTTAGTTTCATGATCTACCTGTGTCAAGGGTATTTTTATTGCTTTTACACGCCTGTATCAAGGTTACACTTCATGATTACAATCCCTTATCCATTTATTAAATGTTCACACACATCTGTTAGTGGATAATTCATATGTTCATCCTTTGCAGTAATAAACCAAACTGTTAATACAGTGACTAATTGTTTCTGTTGTAGATAGATGAGCCTCTTCATTAATATATCCACGTGGGGCGTGGTACCGTATTTTCGTGCTTTTTTTGGGCCAGCAACGTTAGTTTTTCTTCAATAAGACGTTTCCATTGCCTGAAGTTGTTTTCTTTCTTATATCCGCATGATCGTACAGGGAGTTTTCCTTCTTTGTAGGTCACCAGGGATCGGATTTTCATCATCTTAGGGGTATCCTAAACAGCTCAGCCAGCACATCCTTTTAGCCCAGCGGTCGGTAACTGGCAGACCACTGTGCTGGTCTGGACGGCGGAGGGTCAAAAACTGGTCTGCCACCAGTACTGTGAAGTGTGAATTACGTATTCAGATTATGTAAATAGTGTTTTTTCTGTAGATAACAGTTCGTTTGAGCAACCTTTATGTCTTTTCTAGTAGTGTACAATTAACTGTTAAATAATTAGAATTCGTAAAGGTTGATTACATTTAGATTAGATGCACAGTTACTATACTGAGTGCGCAGCGCAGGACAGTGCGCTGGAGAGCGGGTGCGAGCAAGCTAGCTGGTCGTCGCAGCATGTTATGTCGATCCACGTAAAAGCTCTGTACACACGAATGCAGCACAAGGATTTTATATAATGAACAAGGGAATTTTATAACTCGGTTTCAGACTAACAAATCGAAAAAAATAAGTATCTATTTTAATTCATATGTTGTGAGTGAAACTTATAACAAAAAATAGTGAAAAATATAAGTTTTTCTGGATTTTTTTAACATAAAAATGCCTATTTATTGTATTTCACATTAGCTTGAGAGTGAAAATTAAAATAAAAAATTAGTAAGAAGTTGAGCTATTTCCTGGTTTTTTAAATTCAATTGTGCCTCTTTAGTGTATTTCATATTATTTTGTGAGTGAAGGTTAAAATAAAAAAACAGTAAAGAATATGAGGTTTTTAACTGTCAAAAATATCTGGACCTCATTAAAATTACTTGCCGACCACTGCTTTAGAGAGTCCAATCCAGGCTACCTTCATAACTAGGGTGATTAAAAGAAGGACACTGTTTCCCCCATGCTGTTATTTTAACTGAGTACTTTATGAAGCTCATTTTGCTGAACTGATTTGTGTCTACAACGCGATTTTGTTAACGTCTCTGTGGCAACGCCTTTATTCAGTGCCCTAAAGATGGCTACTGTTACCACCTACAGCCGTTTGTGATTCGCAATTGAAAGCTGTCAAAAATGCTGCCAGGCGTCAGGGATCTCCGCAGGTTGAGTTGACTCTAGGACTGCATTAGCAGTAAAGGATATATGTATTAAAACAACACACGTGATGTGGCATTTTTCAGACATCTCGGGGATTGTGAGTGTACATGACCTCAACTGCGGGTGGTACCATGATATACACTCCTGGAAATGGAAAAAAGAACACATTGACACCGGTGTGTCAGACCCACCATACTTGCTCCGGACACTGCGAGAGGGCTGTACAAGCAATGATCACACGCACGGCACAGCGGACACACCAGGAACCGCGGTGTTGGCCGTCGAATGGCGCTAGCTGCGCAGCATTTGTGCACCGCCGCCGTCAGTGTCAGCCAGTTTGCCGTGGCATACGGAGCTCCATCGCAGTCTTTAACACTGGTAGCATGCCGCGACAGCGTGGACGTGAACCGTATGTGCAGTTGACGGACTTTGGGCGAGGGCGTATAGTGGGCATGCGGGAGGCCGGGTGGACGTACCGCCGAATTGCTCAACACGTGGGGCGTGAGGTCTCCACAGTACATCGATGTTGTTGCCAGTGGTCGGCGGAAGGTGCACGTGCCCGTCGACCTGGGACCGGACCGCAGCGACGCACGGATGCACGCCAAGACCGTAGGATCCTACGCAGTGCCGTAGGGGACCGCACCGCCACTTCCCAGCAAATTAGGGACACTGTTGCTCCTGGGGTATCGGCGAGGACCATTCGCAACCGTCTCCATGAAGCTGGGCTACGGTCCCGCACACCGTTATGCCGTCTTTCGCTCACGCACCAACATCGTGCAGCCCGCCTCCAGTGGTGTCGCGACAGGCGTGAATGGAAGGACGAATGGAGACGTGTCGTCTTCAGCGATGAGAGTCGCTTCTGCCTTGTGGCCAATGATGGTCGTATGCGTGTTTGGCGCCGTCCAGGTGAGCGCCACAATCAGGACTGCATACGACCGAGGCACACAGGGCCAACACCCGGCATCATGGTGTGGGGAGCGATCTCCTACACTGGCCGTACACCACTGGTGATCGTCGAGGGGACACTGAATAGTGCACGGTACATCCAAACCGTCATCGAACCCATCGTTCTACCATTCCTAGACCGGCAAGGGAACTTGCTGTTCCAACAGGACAATGCACATCCGCATGTATCCCGTGCCACCCAACGTGCTCTAGAAGGTGTAAGTCAACTACCCTGGCCAGCAAGATCTCCGGATCTGTCCCCCATTGAGCATGTTTGGGACTGGATGAAGTGTCGTCTCACGCGGTCTGCACGTCCAGCACGAACGCTCGTCCAACTGAGGCGCCAGGTGGAAATGGCATGGCAAGCCGTTCCACAGGACTACATCCAGCATCTCTACGATCGTCTCCATGGGAGAATAGCAGCCTGCATTGCTGCGAAAGGTGGATATACACTGTACTAGTGCCGACATTGTGCATGCTCTGTTGCCTGTGTCTATGTGCCTGTGGTTCTGTCAGTGTGATCATGTGATGTATCTGACCCCAGGAATGTGTCAATAAAGTTTCCCCTTCCTGGGACAATGAATTCACGGTGTTCTTATTTCAATTTCCAGGAGTGTACATTTATTTATTTATTTACTTATTTACTGTGATTCATCCGTACAGGAGTCGCCTTCGGTGACTCACATCGCCAACAGTCCAGCAGAAAGCCAGCCGGACTCCATACGGCGAGTGCCCGAGAAGAGGACACTGCAGCCATTGTGCAAGCATACAGCGGGGAGCTCGGCAAACGCCCTCACCTCACTCGAGAAGGAACACGTTGCGAAGAGCCAGGCAGACAATGAGAAGCATGACAAAAACTGATGGACTCCTGTAGCCATTAGGATGGAACGTCCAGAATGCATGTGCGAATGCATGTGAATTTTTGTGGCCTGGCAGCAGTCGTTTTATCTGCCTTACAAAACAGTAATTTGCCGACAATTACAGCACCCGACAGGCACACGGAGGAGCATATACAGGGTGTTTCAAAAATGACCGGTATATTTGAAACGGCAATAAAAACTAAACGAGCAGCGATAGAAATACACCGTTTGTTGCAATATGCTTGGGACAACAGTACATTTTTCAGGCGGACAAACTTTCGAAATTACAATAGTTACAATTTTCAACAACAGATGGCGCTGCAAGTGATGTGAAAGATATAGAAGACAACGCAGTCTGTGGGTGCGCCATTCTGTACGTCGTCTTTCTGCTGTAAGCGTGTGCTGTTCACAACGTGCAAGTGTGCTGTAGACAACATGGTTTATTCCTTAGAACAGAGGATTTTTCTGGTGTTGGAATTCCACCGCCTAGAACACAGTGTTGTTGCAACAAGACGAAGTTTTCAACGGAGGTTTAATGTAACCAAAGGACCGAAAAGCGATACAATAAAGGATCTGTTTGAAAAATTTCAACGGACTGGGAACGTGACGGATGAACGTGCTGGAAAGGTAGGGCGACCGCGTACGGCAACCACAGAGGGCAACGCGCAGCTAGTGCAGCAGGTGATCCGACAGCGGCCTCGGGTTTCTGTTCGCCGTGTTGCAGCTGCGGTCCAAATGACGCCAACGTCCACGTATCGTCTCATGCGCCAGAGTTTACACCTCTATCCATACAAAATTCAAACGCGGCAACCCCTCAGCGCCGCTACCATTGCTGCACGAGAGACATTCGCTAACGATATAGTGCACAGGATTGATGACGGCGATATGCATGTGGGCAGCATTTGGTTTACTGACGAAGCTTATTTTTACCTGGACGGCTTCATCAATAAACAGAACTGGCGCATATGGGGAACCGAAAAGCCCCATGTTGCAGTCCCATCGTCCCTGCATCCTCAAAAAGTACTGGTCTGGGCCGCCATTCCTTCCAAAGGAATCATTGGCCCATTTTTCAGATCCGAAACGATTACTGCATCACGCTATCTGGACATTCTTCGTGAATTTGTGGCGGTACAAACTGCCTTAGACGTCACTGCGAACACCTAGTGGTTTATGCAAGATGGTGCCCGGCCACATCGCATGGCCGACGTCTTTAATTTCCTGAATGAATATTTCGATGATCGTGTGATTGCTTTGGGCTATCCGAAACATACAGGAGGCGGCGTGGATTGGCCTCCCTATTCGCCAGACATGAACCCCTGTGACTTCATTCTGTGGGGACACTTGAAAGACCAGGTGTACCGCCAGAATCCGGAAACAATTGAACAGCTGAAGCAGTACATCTCATCTGCATGTGAAGCCATTCCGCCAGACACGTTGTCAAAGGTTTCGGGTAATTTCATTCAGAGACTACGCCATATTATTGCTACGCATGGTGGATATGTGGAAAATATGGTACTATGGAGTTTCCCAGACCGCAGCGCCATCTGTTGTTGAAAATTATAACTACTGAAATTTCGAAAGTTTGTCTGCCTGAAAATGTACTGTTGTCCCAAGCATATTGCAACAAACGGTGTATTTCTATTGCTGCTCGTTTAGTTTTTATTGCCGTTTCAAATATACCCGTCATTTTTGAAACACCCTGTAGGTAAGCGTGTGAAAGACGTCGCTGTCGTAAGAAGAAGTTTTTTTCTCTACGTGCCTTATAAATCACGAATGTTCCTGCGTAACGAAAAGCGCTGGCGCGAAGAACGCAGGAGCAGAGAAGGCTGCGAGACGACGGCGGCCAACAGCCCGATCACTAGGACCCCACCACGACAGAGCGGCCTCTACAAGAAGAGAATGTAAGCACGGCTCATGCCAGCCTCGGCCACACAGTAAAAGACGGGCACTAGCAGAGAGGCCTAGATGAGCAGTTGCAACTTCACTCGGGCTTATACACGACTTTTTATCGTGACTCGTCTGCAAAAGGGGTTCGGTTGTGCGCAGTTGCATTCGCGCCCTATATTGAGTCAATAGCCAGCCTAAGTACAGCAGCGAATAAGTTCAAGTATTTGCCTAAATCACGATCGTTCACAAATGATTCACACCGACAACAGTTTAGAATGAAAACTGTTTTTATTTTACTAAATCACATCCACAAAACAAACTGATGGCCACGTGATACTATGTCGGCGGCTCTTAGCCGCACCGACGGACCACGATCAAAAGACCCCGACCTTTGTCCCCTATCCTCTGCCTTGTGTCCTGTCGCGTGACACTACATTAGTCAAATATATTATTTCTAAACATGGCCATCATGCATTTACAATGTTACAATATTAAAATACGTAAAATTAAATACCTTATATTATTTTGTAGACAATCATCAGATTATTTACATATTTAAGGGCACTCCACTTTCTGGCAGTTCCACCCTCTTCCTTTGTTTAATCACGTCTTTGCCTAAAGGTATGCCATACGAAATACAGATTTTGCTCTACATAGATCGAAAACTGAACAGTACCTTCACAATGAAAGACAATAACTTATTATGTAGGGATTCTCAAAAATCCTTACAACTTAATTTTTATATAAAACATGTTCTTTAATGTCCAAAATATTATCCCTGCTACTATGCTTTAAATTTGAGTTTTGAACTATTTTGAAGAGCCCTTATGTTTATGGAGTACTCCTATTTCAGTGATCAGATACCCAGCAAATCCAAAGATTAGCAAGTCTAGCACACCTTACATTATTAACATATGTACCAAGTTATGCACTGAGACATAGGCAATTATGTAACTAAGTAATTCAATGTGAAACTGTTATATGCTGCCTCCTCTCTTTATCAAGAAGGAGACTCCATAAATATATTGACTTGTGCTTGCTACACCCCAACTGTTCTTCCACAGTAAACATTACCACATCCAGCAAATTAGTTATATTATTACAGTATCCCTTGTAACCTCACACAGTGATATTAAAGATAGCAGTGACTTATGAGCGAGTGTGGATTCTTACATGGACAATGTACAACCTCTGACAATAAAGTTCGGTGAACAGTAATGTAACATTAACGTAGATGAACTATGAATTACAGTTGCCTTAGTGTCCTTCAAAATAATCACCGCCCATAACTACGCACCGCTGAGCTTTGAGCTACATGCCCTGGAAACTTTGCAAGAAGTCTTCCTTTGGAATCGTGTTCAAAACTCGCGTCACGTTTCGTTTACGTTTCATTGTATGCAAGGAATATAGTCAAATCTCTTTCATTTCGAAGCGAGTTTGAGTCAATGGAATAGATTAAAGTCTGGCGACTATGGGGGATGTCCAGTTGCACCACCCCCTTTTTTGCGAGGAACTGTTTGACGATATTGGCTGTGTGTGAGCGAGCGTTGACGTGAACAAAATAACCAGGAACCATAATGTACATACTGGGTCAAATCTCTTTCATTTCGAAGCGAGTTTGAGTCAATGGATTAGAAAAAAGTCTGGCGACTATGGGGGATGTCCAGTTGCACCACCCCCTTTTTTGCGAGGAACTGTTTGACGATATTGGCTGTGTGTGGGCGAGCGTTGACCGTGAACAAAAAATCCAGGAACCATATTGTACATACTGGGGTCGTACCAAGCGTAGACATTGCATGAAACAGGTAAAAATTTCAACGTGTCGTGCAGCGTTCAACGTCATTCCCACAGGCAGAAATTCCTGTGGATAATGCCTTGATTATCGAGAAAGGTGATGAGCATCGTTTTGATGCGTGAGTTTTCGGCTCTGATCTTTTTCCAACGAGGTGACGAAGGAGAACTCCATTCCATGCTTTAGGTTTCGTTTCAGGGTCTTACCGGAGACACCAGGTGTCTCTACCTCAGTGACAATACGGTTCAAGAAATTGGGTGTCACATCCACCGTTTCGCCAAAATCCTGTGAAGCCTCTAAACGTGCCTGCTTCTGACGGTCAGTCAAGTGATTTTGCACAAGACGACAACACTTTTCCTCCTCCCTAACTCCTGGTTAAGGATTTGTCGCACGGATTCACGGTTCATGTGAAGTTCATCTGCCATCATGCACACAGTTAATCGACGGTCGTTCGGTCTTAATGTCCTCACTTTCTCGATGTTTTCGTCGCTGACGGTTGTGGCCAGTCGTCCGCTACGGGGGTTCTCAGGAAAACGTTCCCGGCCTCCTCGGAAACGGGCGAACCACTCGTACACACACTTCGTGGACAGTGCTTGATCATCATAAACACGTACCAGCAATGTGTGCGTTTCTTGCGGTGTCTTGCCAAGCTCAACACAAAACTTTAAATTAATCCTTTACTCGTTCATTGTCCTGTTCTCAGTTCAGAACCAACGCACTAAACAAGCACTTCATCCAACAATTCTAACACGTAGCACTCACGATGCTCTACTGAACTATGGTGTGGGCAGGTTGTTAACAACGACCGCTACGCAGGTGTAACGTTGAGAATCGTCAGTGTTGTCCGTTCGACCATTCTGACTTCATTCACCGAACTCTGTTGTCAGAGGTTGTATATAGTGAAGGACACTGATTGTCTACATGTCGCCCAACGCTTGCGACAATTCGTTGTGAATCCAAAGTTAACTATTGGCAATCTTCTTTATTGTAAAAAAATTGTTGATGTGATTTGCTTGAGTTGTTGAATAGGTATCTGAGAACACAGCATCCTTTAGGCACCCTATAAGAGACGAGTGGACAGGACCCCACAGCGGACGCCAGCAGACGCTGAGACGAAGCCCAAACAATGAGTCTGTCCAGGCCTCATACAGAAGAGCAGTTACAAAGTAGTGTTGTGTAGCTGTTCTCACAACAGTTCGAATTGCAGAAAAACATGGTAAGTATGTGAAATCGTGAGACATGCGCGAATTTCCTAGGCACACACCAGCACACGCCAGCTACGGATTGTCTACCTTACATGGAGAGGCGTGGCCATGAAACGGCGATCTGCCATTGCGCTGCATTGCAAACTGAATCCGCCAATCGACACGAGAGGAGAAAATTTTGGGGGACAGTTGATCTGGGTTCAAATGGCTCTGAGCACTATGGGACATAATATCTGAGGTCATCAATCCCCTAGAACTTAGAACTACTTAAACCTAACTAACCTAAGGACATCACACACATCCATGCCCGGGGCAAGATTCGAACCTGCGGTCGCGCGGTTCCAGACTGAAACGCCTAGAACCGCTCGGCCACATCGTCCGGTCAGTTGATCTGGAAAATGGATGAGAGGAATAGTGGGCGGTGACACTGCGCGGAAGCGAGAGGACAAGAGATCCCTTCCATCCATTCCCAACATCCACCTTCCAATGCCGCAAAGCCGCAGGTGCCGGGGACAAGCAGGACACTCACGCCAGAAAGGTCTGAGGCGAAGCGCCTTACTAACGCAGTGCCTGCCACCGACTGCACTACACGACGAATGTTTGCCTGCCACCGACTGCACTACACGACGAGTGATGACAAATAATGGTGAGACAATTCATCCCACCCCCCTTCCAGTTAATAACTGAGTCGTGCCGATGCCCTGACAAATCGGTCCTGAGATCTGTAATTTGGAATTGATCCCTATACATCAAGGGAGGCTGTTCCATAGGTAAAAGGTGGCTGGGAGCATTGTATTGTCAGTGAAGAAGAAATAACTCAAGATGGGATCTGGTAGTGGCTTCAAACGTAGACTAGTCGTTGGATATCACTGGTGAGAGTTCCACCAGGGATATTTTAAGCTTTCTAAAGCTGCCAAAGTCGACTGCTGGTCATGTGACCGTGAAGTGAAAATGGGAAGAAATACCAGTAGCGAAACCAAAAGTGGGCAGCCCCGATGCAATGAAGGGCAGGGATCGTTGAACAGTGCACTAGTTTATTGGAAACAGTTGCATGAAAGCAGAGAGTGGTACCAGCAGTTCAGGACGTAGGAAATTAATAAGAATGGGTAGAGTGGTCGTACACCTTTCCGTAAGTCACAAGTTCCCATAGTCAGCGAGGTGACGTAAAGCGACGCCATTGGACGGTGGATTACTGGAAACAACTGAGTTGGAGTGACGAATCACGCTCTACCCTGTGGCAATCAGACGGTAGGGTTTTGGTTTGGCGAATACCTCGCGAACGTTATCTGCCATCATCTACTGTGTGAACAAATAAGTACTGTGGAGATGGTGTTATGGTATGGAGGTGTTTTTCGTGGTTAGGGTGTGGTCTCCTATTTGTGTTTAAGTAAACGCTAAATGATAGCGCTGTAACCATCATTATTTAATGGTGGTCGACTACAAACGGCAAATGAATCATACAACAATGCCCAAGAGGTGTACGTTTGACATTAAACAAACTTCTCAGTGTGCATGGGTGTACAGGTTATGACGTTCGCCTGCTTTATTACTTTGTTGACGATCCTCGGTGTCGACGTATTGCGTTGTAATACTGGCAGAAAAAAGTAGGGGGTGGAAGTGCAGTACTGACTTCTGTAAATGATATAGTTGACTGGTCCACAGTTGCGTTTCACCGTTTTTTACTTTCACTATTCACAACCCCCAAATATTACACATTTATATGGCCAGTGCAATATTGTTTGACTTTTGATAATCCTCATTAATAGGTTGCAGGCAAACATGCGCTTACTGCTACAATAGTTTTCTGTTGAACATCTACGAGCAGTAAAAAACTAGCCCCACATTTCACTGTTACTGAAGAATAAAAAGGTACGTATGGAGCAGACACTGTCATTGTTTTGAGACACAGCCTAATTGTGTTACACTTATTTCACTGTTAAGTTGATGCATTTTTGTTGATCTAACCAATACAGATTCCTCATCTGAAACTCGTCCGTGGAATGACTACCTCGGGACCAGAAATCGGGCCCTTATATAACCTCACAATAATAGGAACTGAAACTATACAATTACAATTATAACTTAACTCATTAAATTAACTACATACATCGAAAAAATGATTCTTTTTAACAGTTTCTTCTACTACAAAGGTTAAGCTATATACTTTGTTTAAATCATGAAAGTAAAAAATATAGTTACGCAAACAATACTTCTGACGAAACCAGAAATTACTTTGGAATCACTTACGAGCTGACTTTGCTAACATTCCTTCGAACAGAGCCAAATTTACCCTTTAAGAATATTATTATTTGTTCCTCCAAATGTTTATAATTGGTGCAGAATTTATAATAGAATTTAAGTTACGAAACAATAACTGATTTCACCCTATAACAAAAGATACTTACTAGTAATAGTCGAAATAAATTAGGAAATCAATTACATACATAAAACTAAGCACAACATTAGACCTGGTGTTATATTCTTTAAAACTGAGGGCCAAACTTTCTCTTTTATGAGAATGCAGATTATACTTACGTATGTTAATGGTAATTTGTCATACTTACGTATGTTAATGGTAATTTGTCAGGCAACTGATATGTTGACAAACATATTTTTTAAACCACGAGTCTTCAAAACTAAGAAATGTTATTACTTTGTTCCAAAGTCTACATCGTGATACCGTCATCACTTCTATTTGAGTCTATTTCCGAACAATCTGATTGTAAATTTACGACGATAAGTCCAAGATTTATATCCATCATCACTACCTGTCAAGTTCTGCTTTCTGAAGCTTTCCAGCATGCCGCGCAGACTGCGCCCAAGCTACAGCAGGGATGTTGTCTGTTGCCTCATGCACAAGCGATTCAGTGTATGTTACCTTGAATGTTTTGTTTCTTTCTCCCACATAGCCTTAAAGCCTTTTGCCCAAATTAATTTCCATGGGGCTGCACTGACAGTGACACGTGGGTAAACGTGAAACTGTGTGAACCCCATTCACGTGCAAGGAATTCAAGTTTGTACGTTCTGTCACGGGACTTGTATAAATTAACGAGCTGCAGGAGTTCGGCACGAGTCTGGATTACACTGTGCTTAATATTTTTAACTTGAAGCCGTGGAAAAGTATTCGCTTTTCTCGTGTTTGTACTTGGTGTTACTCTGTAACAGTTGAATTATAACTGGCAATGACCGACTCCGAAGCAAGGTGTGACAATAGTTGTGAATCACCTCACGAAACTGACAGCATTCATTTCCGAATGGTAGTCACTGCTGTTTTCCTTACATGTCTATACAAGTTTATTTGCAGAAATAAAACTAGAAGAAGAGTCAGCATGCAGAATAATTATCCGAGAACCTACTCCTATGAGAAACGTAAAACCTATGTTTCATCAAGGTATTTCACTGTTCAACCATCTCCTCATCTTTTATAGTTAATCTTTATATGGGATGTAGTTTGTGCTGCACCTATGCCATCTCTTTGAACTAAACGCTCTCTTTTTAAAATTTTAAACATTGTTTCTTTTAATCATTGTTATAGGCTGAAGTTCAGCTACCATGCGTTAACTTAATTACAGAATGTACGTATAGCCATCTCGGCTGCATAAAGTTATTGTCAAACTGACCATGGTTTCGACAGCTCTAACGCAATCTTCATCAGAATAAAAATTATATAGGATTACCTATGAAATATAATGACACAGGCTCAACCATACAACATACGTAATAGGATTACTTCCATTAAATGTACAAACAATGTATTTACATGTAATCACACCAGAGGTGAAAACATCTGAGCAAAGATGATCTTGTCAAATTGAAATTATCACAGGAATAAAAATTAAACTGTAAAAATATAAAATCTTTGTCAGGCAATGTCATACCACATCGGATGGGAAAAAGCGGTTTTTAATTGTTCTGAAGCCAAAAACCGCATAAAAAAGCATCACTCACATCGGGTTTTAACTGTCCTGAGGCAAAAAAACCACATAAAAAGCATCTATCAAAATCAAATCGGATTATTAATTTCCGTGTGACTGGCGCAAAATATGTTCAATATGCTGTCCACCGTTTTCTGCGACAAGTTGAAGTCGAGAAAAAGCATGCTCCACAACTGATTGAAGTGTTTCTGAGGTCACATTAGAATGTGTTGCGTAATGCGTGCCTTCAATCCAACTAAGTCTGCAATCGGAACACTCAACATCTTTCAAATAGCCCCACAGCCAAGAGTCACACAGATTAAGATCAGGTGATCGGGACGGCGAGGCTGTAGGGAAATGGCAGCTGATAAGTCTAGCATTTCCGAAATGGGGCTTCAGCAGCTGCTTAACTGGATTTGCAACGTGCGGAGGTGCGCCATCTTGCATAAAAATGAACCCATCCACGCTGCTGGAGAGCTGGAATGACGTGGCTGCGCAGAAGACACCCACAGCGCTTACCAGTGACGGTACAGGTAACAGGACCGGAAGCACCTGTCTCTTCGAAAAAGTTGGCCCTATGATAAATGATGCCGTAAACCCACACCCAACAGTGACCTTTTCGGGATGAAGTGGTACTGGTTGATTCGCGTGTGGATTTTCCATTGCTCATATTCGGCAATTCTGTGTATTGACACATCCTGTCAGATGGAAGTGAGCTTCGTCTGTCCACAAACTCTTCCAAGGCCAATCATTGTCCACTTCCATGCGAGCAAGAAATTCTAAAGCAAAGGTCTCTCTTGCTGGCAGATCAACACGAAGTAACTCATGAACATGGGTAATTTTGAATGGGTAGCAAAGAAGGATGTTCAGTAGTATTTTACGCACGGTGCTCACGGGTGTGTCCAATGTTCGGGCAATTCTCCATGCACTGCACGTTTGCACACCACTACTCGTCTCCTCCTGCATTGCTGTGGCCACTGTTTTCACTGACGTCGAATCAATTCGTTATCTTCCTCTACAAGGTTGCACATCAAAAGAACCCACAATTTCGAATTTCCAAATAATTTTCACCAGACCCACGGCAGTCATCGGATTAACGACTTTTTTCAAACCCTTCAGTGTCTGGAACTTCTACAGAGCGGCGTGTGCACAGTAATCATTCTTGTAATACAGCTTTACAATCAGAGCGCGATCATGCATTAAGACAGTCATGGCGAACGTTACAGAAGCGAAAGGAGGAAAAGCCGTGTACCTGGTGTGTTTGTACCAACTTCAATGGGTCGTGCGCATGACAGACGTTTTCATTTACGTATTCTGACACACACGCAGCACCCTCTACTGATCAGTTTTCACACTATTTTTTTTTTCTTCTGTCATACGTTTTCCCCCTTCTCCGATAGTATTCCGTTTCAATTTGACGTCATTCTGACCAGTGGTGTTATTTCTGTAGCGTTTTGAAAGATTAACTCCAATTATATATCACTTTGTACGTGAACACATTTTACATCATTGTGAACCGTGTACAGTAAAGGAACAGTTCGGAGACAATAACTATATCACAAGACAATGTACCCTGCAATAAAGCAGCATCCTTGGGGGAATGCTCTGTGCGAAATACGAGGGTTGTTTTTTAATTAAGGGCCGTTTTTATTTTTTAAAAAAAGAAACAAATACTTTTAAAAAAAACTTTTATTTTCTGATTCTACACACTTTTACCTATTTTTCTACGTAGTTGCCTTGTTTATTTAAGCACTTGTCATACCGTACAACTAAGTTTTTAATTCCCTCTTCAAAGAATTCGGCCGCCTGCTCCGACAGCCAAGAGTTCACGGCCGCTTTCACTTCGTCGTCGTCATTGAAGCGCTGCCCGCCAAGATGGTGTTTCAGGTACCGGAAAAGGTGAAAATCGCTAGGAGCAAGGTCGGGGCTGTATGGTGCATGGTCCAAAACTTCCCAGCCAAAAGAATCAATCAAATCCCGAGTCTTTTTGAGAGGTGTGAGCCCTAGCGTTATCGTGTAGGAGCAAAACTCTTTTTGTCAGCATGCCGCGCCTTTTGTTTTGAATTTCTCTGCGGACCTTCTTTAGAGTTGCACAGTAGGCATCTGAGTTGATTGTCGTTCCTCGTCCACTAGCAAAACACCGCCCCGGTCCCAGAACACAGTTGCCATAATCTTGCGCTTTGACAGCGTCTGTTTGGCTTTGACCTTGACGGGTGAGGTTGTGTGTCGCCATTCCATCGATTGTCGCTTGCTTTCGGGAGTGATATGGGATACCCATGTTTCATCTCCAGTGACAATTTGACTCAACATGTCATCCCCTTCTTCCTCGTAACGAATCAAAAAGTCCAATGAAGTGGCAAATCTCTTCCCTTTGTGGTCCATTGTGAGGAGTCTGGGTACCCTCCGAGAACACAGTTTCTTAAAGTTTAGGCTTTCTGACACAATTTTGTACAAAACCGATCTTGAAACTTGTGGAAATTCCAAAGAAAGAGTGGAAATTGTGAATCTTCTGTCCTCACGAATCTTTGTTTCGATTGCAGCCACCAAATCATCAGTGAACACAGAGGGCCGGCCTGAGCGTTCTTCGTCATGGACGTTTTGACGGCCATTTTTAAACTCTCTAACCCATTGACACACTTTACCTTCACTCATTGCATTCAAGCCATAAACTTCAGTTAACTGACGATGAATTTCTGCAGCTGATAGGCTTCTCGCGGTCAAAAAACGTATCACAGACCGTATCTCACACGCGGCGGGCGATTCAATAATCGTAAACGTTATAAAGTAGCACAGCGATGCGTACACGTCAGCTGCAGAGCTGCAACTTGCATCAGTGTGAACGGGAAGGATGCCGGCAAGTGGCGCGGTGGCTTGTTGGGGCGTCCGCGCGAACTACGGGACTATACGCGCGAACGGCCCTTACTTAAAAACAACCCTTGTATCATTCCTGAAGCGGAGTGGCTAGCCCAGGGTCCTTTCCTGGACCTAAAGGACCACCGTTGGTGTGAGTCATGTAGTCTACTTCGGCCCAGAACCCAACATCCATTATCACTATTTTCTCTTCTTTCGGCTCCTGAGAGAATGGGCTTGTATTTGCTCCTATTCCTCCACAGACTTTCAGACACCTCACGGAAAGTGTCACGAGCACACTTCTAGAAATCAAAAAGGTGAGGAGTGCACACAACGCACATTAATATCCATCAACACGTGTCCGGATACTTTTGATCAGATAGTATAAGAGTGTGAGTGTGAGTGAGTGAGTGAGTGTGTGTGTGTGTGTGTGTGTGCGTGTGTGTGTAAAGGCCCAATAATTCGTTTTCACTTACACGATCAGGTTCTCATGAATCAAACAGCAATGCTTTCCCCAACTTTATAAATAAGAGAGACACAGGAATCAACACAGTTTTTTTAAAGGTAACTATGATTTTCTGCGGCCAGAATAGCAGATAGAGAAGACACAGATGCTTCTGTACAATTGTTGTTGCTGTTGCGGTCTTCAGTCCTGAGACTGGTTTGATGCAGCTCTCCATGCTACTCTATCCTGTGCAAGCTTCTTCATCTCCCAGTACCTACTGCAACCTACATCCTTCAGAATCTGCTTAGTGTATTCATCTCTTGGTCTCCCTCTACGATTTTTACCCTCTACGCTGCCCTCCAATACTAAATTGTTGATCCCTTGATGCCTCAGAACATGTCCTACCAACCGATCCCTTCTTCTGGTTAAGTTGTGCCACAAACTTCACTTCTCCCCAATCCTGTTCAATACTTCCTCATTAGTTATGTGATTTACCCATCTAATCTTCAGCATTCTTCTGTAGCACCACATTTCAAAAGCTTCTATTCTCTTCTTGTCCAAACTATTTATCGTCCATGTTTCACTTCCATACATGAAATGACTTGCTGACACTTAAATCTATACTCGATGTAAACAAATTTCTCTTCTTTAGAAACGCTTTCCTTGCCATTGCCAGTCTACATTTTATATCCTCTCTACTTCGACCATCATCAGTTATTTTGCTCCCCAAATAGCAAAACTCCTTTACTACTTTAAGTGTCTCATTTCCTAATCTAATTCCCTCAGCATCACCCGACTTAATTCGACTACATTCCATTATCCTCGTTTTTCTTTTGTTGATTTTCATCTTATATCCTCATTTCAAGACACTATCCGTTCCGTTCAACTGCTCTTCCAAGCCCTTTGCTGTCTCTGACAGAATTACAATGTCATCGGCGAACCTCAAAGTTTTTATTTCTTCTCCACCGATTTTAATACCCACTCCGAATTTTTCTTTTGTTTCCTTTACTGCTTGCTCAATATACAGGTTGAATAACATCGGGGAGAGGCTACAACCCTGTCTTACTCCCTTCCCAACCACTGCTTCCCTTTCACGTCCCTCAATTAAAACACTAATAATCATCATGTCCCTCAACTCTTATAACTGCCATCTGGTTTCCGTACAAATTGTAAATAGCCTTTCGCTCCCCGTATTTTACCCCTGCCACCTTTAGAATTTGAATGATAATATTCCAGTCAACATTGTCAGAAGCTTTCTCTAAGTCTACAAATGCTAGAAACGTAGGTTTGCCTTTCCTTAATCTTTCTTCTAAGATAAGTCGTAAGGTCAGTATTGCCTCACGTGTTCCAGTATTTCTACGGAATCCAAACTGATCTTCCCCGAGGTCGGCTTCTATTAGTTTTGTTTTTCCATTCGTCTGTAAAGAATTCGTGTTAGTATTTTGCAGCTGTGGCTTATTAAACTGATTGTTCGGTAATTTTCACATCTGTCAACACCTGCTTTCTCTGGGATTGGAATTATTATATTCTTCTTGAAGTCTGAGGGTATTTCGCCTGTTTCATACATCTTGCTCACCAGATGGTACAGTTTTGTCAGGACTGGCTCTCCCAAGGCCGTCAGTAGGTCCAATGGAATGTTGTTTACTCCGGGGGCCTTGTTTCGACTCAGGTCTTTCAGTGCTCTGTCAAACTCTTCACGTAGTATCGTATCTCCCAATTTATCTTCATCTACATCCTCTTCCATTTCCAGAATATTGTCCTCAAATACATCGCCCTTGTATAGACCCTCTATATACTCCTTCCACCTTTCTGCTTTCCCTTCTTTGCTTAGAACTGGGTTTCCATCTGAGCTCTTGATGTTCATACATGTGGTTCTCTTATCTCCAAAGGTCTCTTTAATTTTCCTGTAGGCAGTATCTATCTTACCCCTCGTGAGAGAAGCCTCTACATTCTTACATTTGTCCTCTAGCCATCCCTGCTTAGCCATTTTGCACTTCCTGTCGATCTCATTTTTGAGACGTTTGTATTCCTTTTTGCCTGCTTCATTTACTGCATTTTTATAGTTTCTCCTTTCATCAATTAAATTCAATATTTCTTCTGTTACCCAAGGATTTCTACTAGCCCTCGTCTTTTTACCTACTTGATCCTCTGCTGCCTTCACTACTTCATCCCTCAAAGCTACCCATTCTTCTTCTGCTGTATTTCTTTCCCCCATTCCTGTAAATTGTTCCCTTATGCTCTCCCTGAAACTGTGTACAACCTCTGGTTCTTTCAGTTTATCCAGGTCCCATCTCCTTAAATTCCCACCTTTTTGCAGTTTTTTCAGTTTTAATCTACAGGTCATAACCAAGAGATTGTTGTCAGGGTCCACATCTGCCCCTGGAAATGTCTTACAATTTAAAACCTGGTTCCTAGATCTCTTGTCTTACCATCATATAATCTATCTGATACCTTTTAGTATCTCCGGGGTTCTTCCACGTATACAACCTTCTTTCATGATTCTTAAACCAAGTGTTAGCTATGATTAAGTTGTGCTCTGTGCAAAATTCTAGCAGGCAGCTTCCTCTTTCATTTCTTAGCCCCAATCCATATTCACCTACTACGTTTCCTTCTCTCCCTTTTCCTGTACAATTAACAAGAAATTATTAGTAAAAATACATAGAATACAGGGACCCTTGTACTGTTAAAATGAGCCTTGTGTTCCCTACCACCTGGAAACTTACGCGAATCTCCAAGAAAAATTCGGCAACTGAGGCCATACGCTAGTGATGTTTACGTTAATCTCCAACGGTATCTGAGTCACCGAGACAAAAGATGCGTCGTTAGTTGTGAGTTCCCTTTCCATAAATTAAGTGAAGTGCAGTAGAAGCTCTGTCAAAGAAGATTAGGTTTAATATTCATTTATAGAATGTAGCTTGTAAAACATACAGATCCGTTTGTGAAGCATACTGTATTTTAAGAACTATAAGACGCACTTTTTTCTTCGAAAAAGACAGCAAAAATTCAGGCGCGTCTCATACTCGAAGTTAATATAAAAGTGTCCAGTGTTTGCTTTGAAACTCCCGCCAGCCTGAAAATGGCCATATATTCGTTGCCGCGCGAAACCTATCTCTATTTGGAAATACTGGACTCAACTGGCGGCCGCAGTGCACCGATGCGACGAACATGAGAATCGGAGATTCTCAAGCATGCTTACATTCTCACCATTCCGCCCAGCCACGATCACAAACCCAGATCACTGTCTAGTCTACGATGTGTCATTGGAATCTACGATGCCTGTGAACTTGAATTGAAAACGATTTGCGTTATTGGTAACAGTGGAATATTTTTCTTAGTAGCTATTTTTGTAATGGAGTAACTAAAATACGAGGGTTGAAACCTAAATAGTGGCAACTGTTTATTCACAACCGATACAAAAGGGATACATGTTTGCACCTGTTACCGTCCTTGAAAGTAGTCACCAGCGTTGAGTAGAACCCGTTGCCAGCGATGTGGAAGGCGTAGTATACCGTTAGCAGAGCCTGGTCTGTTGATGGGACATATTCGCCAATTTCTGTGCTATGGTAGGAGTATTTTTCATTCCGGTAATATAAAACTGTGCTAATCAATATAACGTTGTTGTTGTTGTTGTTGTGGTCTTCAGTCCTGAGACTGGTTTGATGCAGCTCTCCATGCTACTCTATCCTGTGCAAGCTTCTTCATCTCCCAGTACCTACTGCAACCTACGTCCTTCTGAATCTGCTTAGTGTATTGATCTCTTGATCTCCCTCTACGATTTTTACCCTCCACGCTGCCCTCCAATGCTAAATTTGTGATCCCTTGATGCCTCAAAACATGTCCTACCAACCGATCCCTTCTTCTAGTCAAGTTGTGCCACAAACTTCTCTTCTCCCCAATCCTATTCAATACTTCCTCATTAGTTACGTGATCTACCCACCTTGTCTTCAGCAATCTTCTGTAGCACCACATTTCGAAAGCTTCTATTCTCTTCTTGTCCAAACTGGTTATCGTCCATATTTCACTTCCATACATGGCTACACTCCATACAAATACTTTCAGAAACGACTTCCTGCACTTAAATCTATACTCGATGTTAACAAATTTCTCTTCTTCAGAAACGATTTCCTTGCCATTGCCAGTCTACATTTTATATCCTCTCTACTTCGACCATCATCAGTTATTATACTCCCTAAATAGCAAAACTCCTTTACTACTTTAAGTGTCTCATTTCCTAATCTAATCCCCTCAGCATCACCCGATTTAATTTGACTACATTCCATTATCCTCGATTTGCTTTTGTTGATGTTCATCTTATATCCTCCTTTCAAGACACTGTCCATTCCGTTCAACTGCTCTTCCAAGTCCTTTGCTGTCTCTGACAGAATTACAATGTCATCGGCGAACCTCAAAGTTTTTACTTCTTCTCCATGAATTTTAATACCTACTCCGAATTTTTCTTTTGTTTCCTTTACTGCTTGCTCAATATACAGATTGAATAACATCGGGGAGATGCTACAACCCTGTCTTACTCCTTTCCCAACCACTGCTTCCCTTTCATGCCCCTCGACTCTTATAACTGCCATCTGGTTTCTGTACAAATTGTAAATAGCCTTTCGCTCCTTATATTTTACCCCTGCCACCTTCAGAATTTGAGAGAGAGTATTCCAGTTAACGTTGTCAAAAGCTTTCTCTAAGTCTACAAATGCTAGAAACGTAGGTTTGCCTTTTCTTAATCTTTCTTCTAAGATAAGTCGTAAGGTTAGTATTGCCTCACGTGTTCCAACATTTCTACGGAATCCAAATTGATCTCCAATGGCTGGTTCAAATGGCTCTGAGCACTATGCGACTCAACTGCTGAGGTCATCAGTCGCCTAGAACTTAGAACTAATTAAACCTAACTAACCTAAGGACATCACACACATCCATGCCCGAGGCAGGATTCGAACCTGTGACCGTAGCGGTCACGCGGTTCCAGACTGAAGCGCCTTTAACCGCACGGCCACACGGGCCGGCTAATTGATCTTCCCCGAGGTCCGCTTCTACCAGTTTTTCCATTCGTCTGTAAAGAATTCGCGTTAGTATTTTGCAGCTGTGACTTATTAAACTGATAGTTCGGTAATTTTCACATCTGTCAACACCTGCTTTCTTTGGGATGGGAATTATTATATTCTTCTTGAAGTCTGTGGGTATTTCGCCTGTCTCATACATCTTGCTCACCAGATGGTAGAGTTTTGTCATAACGTAAGGGAATGTAATAACGAAGTATTTCATAAGATGAAACTTGACATGTCCTCTGGTAAACACGATCAAATGTTAAGTAACGAGGCAAATAAAATACAAATACCAACCGCAGTGTGCGTTTATAGCAACTTACCATACATTGAGTAGCCAGACTACAACTTCGCATGTGCCTCTTTATCTGTGAGATGACTGTATTTGTTTCGGGTCACAGCTACTACTGCCTCGCAGTAAAAGAGGACACAATCTTGGGCAGATGGTCTCTGTGACCCCTTGTGCTTTGTTACGTTCACACGACCGCGCCGCCACAGTCCCTACGATGTCGTTAGCATGCGCGAGTCCATCAGCGGCCCAACGAGGCAACATCTTCCCTTGGGAATACAAATGTTCGCTGAGAGCGGCGGACCCGGAAGTGACGTGTCGCATCTCCGCCTTCCGCACGGATTGTTGCAGTCCTGCGTCACGCCCCCCCCCCCCCCCTCACCCGTCTTTCACAGCCCGGAAAAACACCGTTGGTTTCCAGGCTGGGGTCGGCCTTATAGGCAGATTTCTGCTATCTCATCCACCGAAAATAACCACATTCCAACTGTACACAAAATATCTTCATTTCCTCCCGGAGCTTTTATTTACCCCTCTCCTTTTTCTCTCCAGTTACGTGATGATAACTAGTAGAAATGCTAGATGTCGTTAGTGTGCTGTCGATCTGATGATTTTCCGATTACCCTTTCAGTCTACCATAGGCGACATCAGACGAGAAAGGCTGACGTCCTTTCGCGTCCTTCCCTAATCCGATGAGACTGATGGACAGAAACTTAAAAAAAAAAAAAATTAAAACAGTGATAATGGAGTGTAGGCGAGTTAAGTCAGGTAATACTGAAGGTATTCAACACTAAACGTAGAAGATGAGTTTCGTTATTTGGATAGCAAAATAACTATGGGCGAAATAGTGGATATAAAATTCCGAATAATAACAAGAAAAGCGTTTCCAAAAAATATAAATATTTCAGCAACATATAGAGGGTGAACCAGAATTCTACCGACAAATTTTTAGAGGTTGTTAAGGCGTAAGGAAACAACGGTCTCCGGCAGCTCGTTGCAGAGAAATAACGTATTAGATTCGTACACAAGTTCCTAGCACTTTTACCGAGCGAGGTGGTGCAGTGGTTAGACACTGGACTCGCATTCGGGAGACGACGGTTCAATCCCGCGTCCGGCCATCCTGATTTAGGTTTTCCGTAATTTTCCTAAATCGCTCCAGACAAATGCCGGGATGGTTCCTTTCAAAGGGCACTGCTGACTTCCTTCCCCGTCCTTCCCTAATCCGATGAGACCGATGACCTCGCTGTCTGGTTCCTTCCCCAAAACAACCCCAACCCTCCTAGCACTTTTGTTTAGGACGTTAATATTCCGGCTGCTATTTTTTCATTTAGAGATCGTCATTTTTTTATTTGTAATTCATTGCTGCTATTTGAGTTTACATATTGTCACCTTGTACTATGGAAATAGTTGGTGGAGATGCGGATGCTAATAAATTGAGTGTCATGCGGAGAACTCGGAACATTTCCAACATGTCCTTTTTTTTTTTTAGTTCAACAGATGGGTGAAAGCAGGGGAGGCAGCCAAAAACATTTGCGCCTTACTTGGGAATAACGCCACTGTACAGAGCACGGAAAGAAAATGGTTTTCTCGTTTTAAGGAGGGTCGTTTTTACATTCAGGAAGACCTTCGGGGTGTGATGAAAATCGTTTGAACGCGTTAATCCACAATGATCCACGTCAGTGTATTCGAGAAATGGCTAATCTAACCATTCTACCATCATGCAATGGGGAAGGCTCAATAATCAGGTGTGTGGTTACCGCAAGCTCTCAGCCAAAATCGCATAAATTAGCAGGTGGTATATGTGTATCTCTGCTTGCTCGTCATAAACTGGCTCATGAACAACATAGACCAATCCTATATTGTATCGTTAGTGGTGACGATTAATGGTGCCTTTGTGATAACAAAGGGGAAAGAAAGGAATGGCTGAGCACAAACAAAGCAGCAACTCCCAGTAAAAAGAGCTGCGTGCATCACAAAAGGTAATGTTATGCATCTGCTGGAACAGCGACGGTGTGGTGCACTACGAATTGCTTCCCCAAGGTGCAACCATCACCGTTGATATTTACTGTCAACAGCAGTCCGAAAACAACGACCAAGAACACTGCGTGAAGAGATGCTACTCCACGATAACGCCTGCCCGCATTCTGTTGGACTGACGGAAAACGCGTCCTCATCCATCTCATTCACATGATCTTGGCCCTTCAGATTTCTCCTGGGGAGATGGGTCCAGCTTTCAGTTCGTAAGAGCTGATGGCAGGCTTAGAGTGTGGTGCAGAACCCATGAAGCCGTGGACAAAGCTGTCAATATGCCACTGCGAAAGCTGGTGGTGGCTCCATAATTGTCTGCGCTGTGTTTGCGTGGTATGGACTGGCTCCTCTGGTGAAACTCGACCAAGACGATCTGCAGCCAGTAATGGACTTCATGTTCCCTAACAACAATGGAATTTTTATGGCTGACAGTGCACAATGTCACCGGGCCACAATGGTAGATAATAATAACGTTGTGTGGCTAGGGCCTCCCGTCGGGTTGACCGTTCGCCTGGTGCAGGTCTTTCGAGTTGACGCCATTTCGGCAACCTGCGCGTCGATGGGGATGAAATGATGATGATTAGGACAAAACAACACCCAGTCCCTGAGCGGAGAAAATCTCCGACCCGGCCGGGAATCGAACCTGGGCCCTTAGGATTGACATTCTCTCACACTGACCACTTTTTTTTTTTTTTTTTTTTTTTTTTTGCATCATTTTGTTCGGTATTGTTCGTTGCGTTTGGTCTATGGGGACGTCACAAGACTTCCGTTCAAGTTGATGGTTGATTCCTTTACTCAGTTTTTTTTATTACAGAGGGCGAACACGCTGAGCTACCGTGCCGGCTGCCCCTCAGCTACCGGGGGCGGACACAATGGTAGGTGATTGGTTTGAAGAACATTGAGGACATAGAAAATTTAAGGGACATACTAAGGAGGTCAGTCCGTGCACAAAATCCTGCACTGGCAACACTTTGGTAGTTATGAACAGCTGTAGAGGCAGCATGGGTCAGCATTTCTGTAGGGCACTTCCAACGACTTGTACTTGCACGTCGAGAATCTGCACTACGCCGGGAAAAAGGGATCTGCACGACTTTATCAGATATCACATGACTTTAGTCACCTCAGTGTAAATGAGAATGGTTTGACACGGATTTGAACCGTCGTCTTTCACTAGACGGGAATTTGAAATTCTTGTCTGTGCTTCCAAATGCATGTAACCTTTGTATTGGACTGATTTTGACTTTCTTTGTACGTCCGCGTGTTCCCTAGTTCGTGTTCTGGCATATGATAACAACAGCGGTTTAGACTAGACAACCATGTAATGCATGTAACCTTTTTATTAGACTGATTCTGACTTTCTCTGCACGTCCGCGTGTTCTCTAGTTTGTGATCTGGCATATAATGATAACTGATGTTTAGACTAGACAACTCTGTTATTCAGTTATGAGTATTACTTGGTAATTACACAATTACAAAACAGTAGTGATGTATATGTAGAGCACTCAGTCATATACGTAACCCGCTACTCGAGAATCGGGGTAGCTGTGTGCCACTATTTTGTTAGTATTCTGGATGCAAAACGCTTCCGCTCTATTCATTTCGTAATCGCTAAGGCCATTTGACTACCTCGTTACTATTGCAGCGGGGTCTTTTGCGACTCCTGTGAAGAACTGATTACATTTCCGGAGGTTGTAGATTAAGGCATCTGGCGCTGAACAAGGAAACGCTCTCTCCTCGGCGAAATTCTGTAAGCCGCCGCCCGACCATCGATGAGTCACTGGTGAAGCCGAAACGCAGTCTATTGTCGACCAGTCTTACGCAGAATATAATCCTGTCATCAGAAACTCTTAGCGGGCATGCCCCTTATGGCGCGTGAACAGACCATATAGCTACCCATTATATCTTAAAATAGTACCAATAAAACGGATTAACCTTGATGACAATAAAGACACCAGCACGTACGTCTAATGAAATGCAAATAAAAATCACCAGTTGTGTTTCACGTACGTTTATTACCTCACAACCGCGTTCGTCCTTAATTGAACAAATTTTAGACAACAGTTTTCGTTAACTACTGCTCAAAAATGTACGGAAACTGTCAAGACTTAAAAATGTGTTGTCGGCTTACGTCACATTTTTGAGTCATGACATAAGCACAGTGGCCGTCAAGCTGCGGCCCGAATCGAGTATTCGTGCGGCCCGCGGTTCTAGGCCGTACTTTATAATAATAAAGATTCTAGGAACAGCCGAATCTAAAAACGTCATCTAACGTTAAGAGTTTCTTAAGACAGCGATTTTACTGCTCAGCAACAAACAAAAATATTTACGGATAACCGAGCGAGGTGGCGCAGTGGTTAGACACTGGACTCGCATTCGGGAGGACGACGGTTCAATCCCGCGTCCGGCCATCCTGATTTAGGTTTTCCGTGATTTCCCTAAATCAGTCCAGGCAAATGCCGGGATGGTTCCTCTGAAAGGGCACGGCCGACTTCCTTCCCCATCCTTCCCTAATCCGATGAGACCGATGACCACGCAGTCTGGTCTCCTTCCCCAAACCAACCAACCAACCTATTTACGGATAGTAAAATTTAAGACGTCCTTAAATTTTAATTGACGTTGGTGAATCCGGCCATGAGCTAAGTAAAGCTGACCGCTTACCTCAGCGACATAAGACTAAATAGAGCGGCCAATATGGGGGTTAAAGGATATGAGTGGGAGAATGTTTACTTGTTTGTCTTCCAACTCATGGGCGTCATCTGCTACGGTCTAAATTTCATACGACATTGTTATTAATCAGTTAACAATCCGCTTCCACCACTTCATATGGCAATTTACTGCGTCACACATTTGGGGTCGGTGAGGAATGACAGAAATCAGAAACACAGAAAAGTCCACACGAACGGTTCCGAATTGTGCCGACTTTTAACGATCAGCACTTGCGGATCGCGCCTTGATTGCAGAAAGTCTATTGGATGCTTATCATTATACTAATTATTGTACGTTACCAATTAATACTGAGATCGCTACATATTGGGATCGCTACACGTGCAGCCCGAGATGCGGTCCTGCAGAGTCAGTGAAAGTTAGCTACGAAAACTGTTCACCTCACTTGAGTACGATCATTTACAACGAAACCGTTTGTTGCGTAACAAACAGCCCTGAATTACTACTTTGGTGTTTTTTTTATTAATATCTACATTATTTAGCTCAGGAGTACGAAATGGTCAAGACTTTAGTTGTAGAATTTTGGAACACGTATTATGTTCGAGTATAATGACTTTTCTGGAGACTAGAAATCTACTCTGTAGGAATCAGCATGGGTTTCGAAAAAGACGGTCGTGTGAAACCCAGCTCGCGCTATTCGTCCACGAGACTCAGAGAGCCATAGAAACGGGTTCACAGGTAGATGCCGTGTTTCTTGACTTCCGCAAGGAGTTCGATACAGTTCCCCACAGTCGTTTAATGAACAAAGTAAGAGCATATGGACTATCAGACCAATTGTGTGATTGGATTGAAGAGTTCCTAGATAACAGAACGCAGCATGTCATTCTCAATGGAGAGAAGTCTTCCGAAGTAAGAGTGATTTCAGGTGTGCCGCAGGGGAGTGTCGTAGGACCGTTGCTATTCACAGTATACATAAATGACCTTGCTTTTTGCAGATGATGCTGTGGTGTATCGAGAGGTTGTAACAACGGAAAATTGTGCTGAAATGCAGGAGGATCTGCAGCGAATTGACGCATGGTGCGGGGAATGGCAATTGAATCTCAATGTAGACAAGTGTAATGTACTGCGAATACATAGTTTGATAGATCCCTTATCATTTAGCTACAAAATAGCAGGTCAGCAACTGGAAGCAGTTAATTCCATAAATTATCTGGGAGTATGCATTAGGAGTGATTTAAAATGGAATGATCATATAAAGTTGATCGTCGGTAAAGCAGATGCCAGACCGAGATTCATTGGAAGAATCCTAAGGAAATGCAATCCGAAAACAAAGGAAGTAGGTTACAGTACGTTTGTTCGCCCGCTGCTTGAATACTGCTCAACAGTGTGGGATCCGTACCAGATAGGGTTGATAGAAGAGAGAGAGAAGATCCAACGGAGAGCAGCGCGCTTCGTTACAGGATCATTTAGTAATCGCGAAAGCGTTACGGAGGTGATAGATAAACTCCAGTGGAAGACTCTGCAGGAGAGACGCTCAGTAGCTCGGTACGGGCTTTTGTTAAAGTTTCGAGAACATAACTTCACCGAAGAGTCAAGCAGTATATTGCTCCCTCCTACGTATATCTCGCGAAGAGACCATGAGGATAAAATCAGAGAGATTAGAGCCCACACAGAAGCATACCGGCAATCCTTCTCTCCACGAACAATACGAGACTGGAATAGAAGCGAGAACAGATAGAGGTACTCAGGGTACCCTCCGCCACACACCGTCAGGTGGCTTGCGGAGTACGGATGTAGATGCAGATGTAAACTTTATCTGCAATCCATATTATATTTTTATTTCGTCACAAGGTACCAAATTCACAAAAGTGTAGCAAAAATAACAAAATAGAAACCTGTAGTGGTGAATGGGCCCCGGGAACACAGTAGTGTATACATATTTAGTAATACAGGGTGATTCAAAAAGAATACCACAACTTTAGGAATTTAAAACTCTGCAACACAAAAGGCAAAGCTAACACTATCTGTCGGCGAATTAAGGGAGCTATAAAGTTTCATTTAGTTGTACATTTGTTCGCTTGAGGCGCTGTTGACTAGGCGTCAGCGTCAGTTGATGCTAAGATGGCGACCGCTCAACAGAAAGCTTTTTGTGTTATTGAGTACGGCAGAAGTGAATCGACGACAGTTGTTCAGCGTGCATTTCGAACGAAGTATGGTGTTAAACCTCCTGATAGGTGGTGTATTGAACGTTGATATAAACAGTTTACAGAGAATGGGTGTTTGTGCAAAGGGAAAAGTTCTGGACGGCCGAGAACGAGTGATGAAAATGTAGCACGCATCCAGCAAGCATTTGTTCACAGCCCAGGAAAATCGACTCGCAGAGCTAGCAGAGAGCTGCAAATTCCACAATCAACTGTATGGAGAGTCCTACGAAAAAGTTTAGTTATGAAACCTTATCCTCTGACATTGGTTCAAGCACTGTCTGCAGCTGATAAGATTAAAAGAATCGATTTCTGTGATTTTATCCTTGCTCATGTGGAAACAGATGAATCTTTCGTTTCAAAGATTGTGTTTAGTGATGAAGCAACTTTCCACACTAACGGCAAAGTCAACCGTCACAGTGTCTGTATATGGGGCACTGAGAATCCGCGGGAAACAACTCAGTATGAACGTGACTCGCCTAAGGCGAACGTTTTCTGTGCCATTTCAGCCAATAAAGTTTTTGGTCCCTATTTCTTTGAAGGTGCTACTGTAACTGGACTACAGTATCTGGAGATGTTAGAGAATTGGCTGTTCCCTCAGCTCGAACAAGAAGCACAACAATTCATATTTCAGCAGGATGGAGCGCCACCACATTGGCACTTACCTGTCCGTAACTACCTGAACGTCAACTACCCGAGGTGATGGATCGGCCGCCAGGCAGCCCGTGACAGAGCACTTCATCACTGGCCTCCAAGAAGCCCTGATCTTACCCCCTGCGATTTTTTCTTATGGGAGTATGTTAAGGATATGGTGTTTCGGCCACCTCTCCCAGCCACCATTGATGATTTGAAACGAGAAATAACAGCAGCTATCCAAACTGTTACGCCTGATATGCTACAGAGAGTGTGGAACGAGTTGGAGTATCGGGTTGATATTGCTCGAGTGTCTGGAGGGGGCCATATTGAACATCTCTGAACTTGTTTTTGAGCGAAAAAAAAAACCTTTTTAAATACTCTTTGTAATGATGTATAACAGAAGGTTATATTATGTTTCTTTCATTAAATACACATTTTTAAAGTTGTGGTATTCTTTTTGAATCACCCTGTACAACAGATAGGTCACAAAATTGAACAGGTCATTTATTTGCAAGCATAGAATGGGATACTGCACGAATTTTACACAAATGTATCCTGAATGCAAGTTATCGCTTATCACCGTCATCCTTCTCACAGGGTTTATACTGAGACATTCTTTTGGTGGGCTAAAGAGCTCCAGTATTGTTCTCAGTGCACTACTGTCAGGCGACAAACTTTCTACGGCCGTCACCTGTCTCTGACCTCTTCCGCCGCAAACCTGTTTGACACGAAAACAGGTGAATGGACACGAAAGCGCGCAAAGAGGACTGCTAATGGAGTTCAAGCTGTGCAGTAGTGTGGAAAACAAAATGAAAGAAATTTCTAGCAGCTTGAGATGCACTCGACACGAGTTCACAACAACCATACTCAAAGTGTCCTCTCGACCACATCAAGATGAACTACCGTATTCCCCAAAGCACGACTGGGCAAACGGCGGCCCCGACCCGCATTTGGTTTCAATACGGTCCGCGGAAGAATTTCGCAAAGTTATTGTTAATTGACTGGGACTCCTTATGTTATTGCTGTATTTTATTTTTCTGTTATTTCTCGTACTGACGTTAGTAGGTTAGTCTTGTCCGTTGTCGACAGCATTAGAAATGTGCCACTGTTGAAACTGAGGGCAATTTATAAAGAATTAGCTGCAACCAGTTACTCTCATGGGCATTTATTTTCTATCTTCACTGTTCAGGATGCCTGGCATTCCGTTTTCAGGTAGTTGTATGTTTACATTGCTATAGGTGTCGTGAACTTTTTCTTTACTAACGGCGTCGAGAGAATTTTGCCACCGATGGTTTTAAGACATCTACTGCGAAACGTCGTAAGCAAACTTTTGTGTAAAATGAATGTACTTTCAAAAACGTGTGTTTTTACGCAAAATTTGGTGCCGTGGCGTATCAGGAAAGGTGCTGTCGTTCATAACGATACCCCATAGGCATTAAAGTTATGGATGCTATAGTTTTGAATTCATACGCTAGGACTTCTGCTGTTGCATCATGTGCCAGGAGGGCCGAGAGCTGAAGTCACATCAGAAACCGTTCATCAAAACAAGACCCAGCAGTTAGTAAAATTAATACATTATTAACTGTAACTAATACTAAATCGACAGATGTAAAGGTAATATCCGGAGTACCACAGGGACGTGTGATAGGACCGTTGCTGTTCACACACACACACACACACACACACACACACACACACACACACACACACACATATATATATATATATATATATATATATATATATATATATATAATCTAGCAGAATGCGTCGGAAGCTCCTTAAGGCTATTCACAGATGAACAGTTGTTTATACCAAAGTAGCAACACCAGAAGATAGTACGAATTTGCTGAACGATCTGCAGAGATTTGATGAATGGTACAGACTCTGGCAGTTGACCCTCAACGTAAACAAATGTAACATATAGCGCTTGTATAAGAGAAAAATCCACTACTGTACAGCTACGCTACTATTGATGACAAACTGCTGGAGACAGCGTCTGTCGTAAAATATCTAGGCGTAACTACCCAGAGCGACCGTAAGTGCAATGACCATACAGAACAGATAGTGGGAAAATCATACACAAGACTCAGATTCATCGGAAGAATCTTAAGGAAATGTAACTCATCCACGAAAGAAATGGCTTATAAGGCGCTTGTTCACCTGATTCTTGAGTATTGTTCAACTATCTGAGATCCGTTTCAGGCAGGATTCAGGAGAAGATCCAAGGGAGAGCGGCGCGTTTCGTCACTGGATCGTTTAGCTGGTGAGAGAGCGTTAAGGAGATGCTAAACAAACTCCATTGGCAGACGTTACAAGAGAGACGATGTGCATCACGGAGAGATTTACTATTGAAATTTCGGATCTGCAGTTGTCGGGAGGGGTCAGACAACATATTACGTCCCCCCACAAACATCCTGCGTATTGACCACGAGGAGCAAATTCGAGAAATTAGAGCCAATACAGAGGGTCACCGACACTCATTCTTCCCACGCACTATTCGCGAGTGGAACAGGTTGGAGAGATCAGATGATGGTACCGAGAGCAACCCTCCGCCACACACCATTAGGTGGCTTGCGGAGTACGATGTACATGTAGATGTACAACTGTGCGTTACACACCGGTACGTTCAACATGGCACATAGCCGCATCACAAATGTAACATTTTCCTATTTTAGAATCAAAAACAATCTGCAGGTCTGAGAACGACCAATGTTAACAGACAAGACAATCTGCTGCATATTTGGAAAATAATTACGACCTTATAAATGAATAAAAATAGTACAAATATTAATGGTGTTGTTCTCCCAATCCAGTGGTTGGCAAAGTAATTAGTCAAAAGAGCTAACATGAACAGTACAACGATTGAAAATTCTTTTGAGAGCCGAACGTCTTAAACAATGTAGGCAGGTACACTGTTGTAAACATAAATTACCGTACTGCTACGCTGGTATTTGCTAAAAGAGTTCTCGGTCTGACTGAGGTACGTTCGCTGAGGTTGAGTCTTCTGACTCTTCCATCCACACTTGTCTTGCATACTTGTTTCGTCTATCACGTTTCGTTCATCCGCTCTATCAGCATGTCCAAACGATCTTACCAATCTTTCTCAACACTTGACACTCCAAAACATTCCTTAAAATTAATTTAATAAATTTTACTTAAAGTTTCACCTGATTATATGAGTCAGGGATACCATTTCAGGCGTTAAAATCAACATATCTTCTTCCTCCATGGCTTTCAAAGCAAAAACGTTCTATGAACTAACTTCACATTTGTTTTTCTCCAGTTTTCTGTATCAGCGCAAAGACGTTCAAATTTCAAACTCAACAGTTTCTTCGTTTTCTAATATCCAACAACTGCAATTAAAAGTTGCCAATGCCGACATTAAAGTGAGAAAAATTTAATTCTGTTAGTGTTAACACTGCCGTCCGGCGACACCACAATGGTGTCGTGAGCATAGTATCGCGCAGTGGCCGGCGACAGCACTTTAGTATCTCTTGCGTTCTGTTGGTGTTTTGTTTAGGTAACAATAAGTTACACATGTCAACGAGTTTTTTTGTTTTTGTAAGTACTTTGCCCTTTCGCCACGGCAGACGAAAGAGACGATAAAATTATTTACGATGAATGCGCGGCGGTCTTGCCTGACACTCTGGACGACTTGGCCGATATCAAACAAATGAAAGTGACGCAGAAATCTTCGGACGATTGTGAAATACGTCCAAGGAGAATTCGGCGAACGCTACGGTTGCCAACTGATTCGGATGAATCAGACGAAGAAGACAGTGCACAGTGGTCAGACGTAGATTTACCAAGGACCAATAATAAATTTAAGGGATCTCCAGGTCGGGTCCAAACATATTTCCCAAAGATACACAGAGCGTCGAGGATATCGTACAATTATATATTTGGAACGAGCTATCTGACTATATTAGCAACGAAAACATGTACTACAGTCAAAATTGCAATAGAAGGAAGCTGGATAAAAAAACGCCTAATTTCCCGACGTTACGGGACCCGAGCCTAGAAAATGGTTGGAGCTTGCTATCCTTATGGGAACTGTAAAAAAAAGCAAGGATCGATGGTTATTGGTCAACGAATCCGTTTATAGACACACCGATACTTTGCGAAACGATGTCCCGCAACCGATTCACACAACTATTATCATTTTTACGTTTTTCCGACAGCAACAATAAACCGGATAATGCCGACCGGCTTTTCAAAGTGCAATTCGTAATTTATTATTTTTCCAAAAAGTTTAAAGATACTTTTAATCTAAGTCAAAACATCTCAGTTGATGAAGGAATGATACCGCGGCGTGGACGGTCAAATTTTGAAGTTTACAAACCATCGAAAATTACGAAATATGGCATACTCAATCGTATGCCGTGTGATTCGTGTACGGGATACATTTCCTCATTCAAGATATAATCCGGCGCTAGCAAAAACAGCAATGAACTATTGACACTTTCTTATGGAGAATGGCGTCACCTCTGCATGGCTAATTATGATAACCGTGTAGAACTTGCTGAGAAGTTACTTGAAAAGAAAATTCGAGTTTGTGGAACGATATGGCAAAATAGAGGATTTCCGGCAAAATTTGAGAGCACAAAAGTCAACGTGTTTGAAGTTTGCCTTCAATGGAAAGGTGACGTACTCGCACAGGTGTGGAGAGCTTCGAAAACTAAAACGATACGAATGATCTCTAGCATACATAGTGCCACTTTGGCTGACACTCGAAGAAAATGTAGAAAAACCAATTACACAGTATAAGATGAACATTGCTGACGCTGTAGCGAGTATGAACGCAGATCTTTACTCTGCTTCTCGATGGGCACAGAACCTAGGTCTGAAATTAAACCCCAAGAAATCCCAGGTCATACTTATATCTCATCCAAAGTTAATCAGCCGGTACTTTCGCGAAACAGTCCCTCAAATACTCCTCAATGGTACCCAACTACCATACCAAAAAACAGTAAAAGACCTTGGAATAATCTTGGATGAACACCTAAATTGGGAAGAACAAACAGTCACAGCTTGCCGGAAATCGCTCTCCTCCCTACATGCAATTCAAAAATTTAGAAAAATATTTCCAACCCATATTAGACAAAAATTAGTCCAAACACAGTCTTGCCTTATCTTCACTACTGTGATGTAGTTCAACACGGCACAAATAGTGAAAATTCGAGATGCCTCGAGCTAGTGATGAATGCTTGCGTTAGATACGTGTGCAATATACGGTTGTATGATCATATCAGTCCTTCATACTCCCAGCTAGGTCGGATACGCCCACATAAGGCACGCGATCTCCACACGATGTGCTTACTTCATCGATTTCTTAGCCACTGGTGCCCCCAATATTTATCTTCTCACATGAAACACCTATCATCATTCCACAACCGCAATACCAGATCGGATACGTCTAGCATCTTGGCTGTACCTTTACATAAAACAAAATCTTTCTCCGTGTCATTCTCCATCTCAGCCATACGACTATGGAACGCGCTCCCCTGTGATCTGCGTCTTATCCAGAACCACTCAACATTCAAGAGGGAACTCAAAACTTACATATTAGGGACGGTATAGTCACCATTGTCGTGCCATCTCACCTTTTTCTTTCTCCTCTCCGTCATAGCTTCGAGTTTTACCATTCTATTTCTCTTCCTCTAACCTTCTACCTCTTCTATATCTCTTTCACCCCATTCTATCGTCTTATGTGTCTGCTCGATGAGAATAACTCACAAGCTGCAACAACATAACGAGAAAATTCCCAACTAGCAATAGGACTGCATTCATAAAAGAAAAATATGTTAACTTTCATATACATAGTCATTACTATTACTATTATTATTATTATTATTCTTGACTGTTACAATTACTTTTTTGATTGTTATAATTATCATTGTACTACTGTTATAATCTCTATTTTTTTCTTTAACATTAATACTGTATAACGCGTTATATAACCTTAATGTTCTGTAGAAATCTGAATATGCCTGGTTAGGTGTAAGAGAGGCCCTGAAGGCCCTAATCTTGCTAGGTAAAATAAATGCATAAATAAATAAAATACATAAAATAAAATACATGAGAGGAGTGTATCTGTCAGACAAATATTTTGAGTTATTACCCTATATACAGAAAATCTATAAAATGGTCAAAAAAGGTTTGCATTTACCTCTTTAATTGCGCATTATTTAATGCATTCCGTACAGGTCAATATTTCAATACAGAACACATGAATCTCCGATTTCACGGTTGTTAATCTGATTCGTGGATAAAAGACCGTGTACGAGCTTCTCAGAAAAACTTGCGAGGTTGCCACTACATCGCGTACGTCTCATCATGATCTGGTTGACAGACTTTCTGGTCATATAAAGCAACACCAACTAATACCTATTTCCGAAACGAATAAACGAAAACGAAGAAACTGCCATGTATGTTCAAAAACAAAAACAAAGAACAACAAACTCAATGTGTTACTCTTTTGAAGTTGCATTACACCTTGGAGACTGATTTCTGTATATCATACGAAAGAGAAATACTTTGGAGACTGGTTTCTGTATATCATACGAAAGAGAAATACTAAGTACCAAAGACAATTCAAGTAAACAAATATATGAATCAAACAAAGTTTGTATTTATTTACGTTTGTATATCTTCGAAATTTCGCGAAAGTAGGGGAACAGGGTTAAGAACTTATGAGAAATAACGATGAGATTAGTAAAACGTAACAATTTATATCTTCCGGCGATGTCAAGAACAGCCGGCGACAAGCCAAGTAATCCGAATTAGCACTGCCGGCGCCAAGCAAATAAATTTGCACGAGACGTTTGGACGGCAAATAATAAGTGGGACAGACAGACAAACGAAAAGCAATGTGTTAAGAGGTTCTTCAACAAATGGTAACGTCGCTTGGCTGTTTCTGAATTTCTAAAACATGTCGAGAAAATCATTCCTCATTTTAAAAAGATTTGTGAAATATCAAATGTGAATGTCAGAGTTACGTTCATAATGATATTTCAAGACGCTTGGAAAAGAGAATCAATGTTTTCTTTCAACATTTTAAACAAATAGAGATAACAAGTTTTCGAATTAAGAAAATTGTCTCCTTTCCCGTACAATTTAATTAATTTGATTTAGATGAAACTTAACGTCTGCCATGAAATAAAGTTTTTCTATCGACTGTTCGTTTGTTATTTCTGGATGGTGAAGACACGTTTCAAGAAGAAATACTTCAATCTGTAGTAATGAGGAAGCGAAACGTCTCAAAACGCTTCGCTTGACAACTACGTACCTTGTTATGTAGCGGATGACCTGCATAGTCTCTCGCCATTTCAAGTATTTTATTTTTAATTGTAGGTAAGTAAGAGCTGTAGCTACAATGAAGCTAATAATCTTAATCTTCAGTTCATAACTGCGTAAATTTCTCCTGGAGATGTCTGGTCACGAAAGAATTGTTGCTGAATGATGTAAGCAACTATCTCCTGATTAATTTTGCTTTCAAAATTGTAACAAACCCGTTTCTTACGTCAGTCTCACTTTTCGCCCTCTCTGTTAAAACCGACAATGAGACAATTTTATAGACTGGATAAGAGTGTCTTTTGTGCACTCAGTTACAGCATTTCCTACTTCCTCTCCACCTATTATTTGACCTTTGAATGACAATAATTCTGAAAGTTCTTTAAAGCTTACAGATGAAATAAATCGCACAAAAAGTGTAACCTGCGCTCTATCATTTGTGTCAAAAGACTGGTTAGTTGCTCCTGATGAAATTAAAACCAATTTAAGATCTTCACCTTGGTGACCATCTATATTCGAAAACTTTTCTCTGCTCTACCTTTCACTGTTTTAGCAGATAATGGTAACTCTTTAAATTTTTTTAGAGTTTCTCCTTTGTTCTTAAGATCTCGATATAACTCTTTGGTTGCATTAATAGGCCGGCCGAAGTGGCCGTGCGGTTAAAGACGCTGCAGTCTGGAACCGCAAGACCGCTACGGTCGCAGGTTCGAATCCTGCCTCGGGCATGGATGTTTGTGATGTCCTTAGGTTAGTTAGGTTTAACTAGTTCTAAGTTCTAGGGGGCTAATGACCTCAGCAGTTGAGTCCCATAGTGCTCAGAGCCATTTTTTTGCATTAATAAGTAAACTTCTTATGTATTCGCCGTCTGTATATTGTTTTCCTGTCTTAACGATCGCTCAACTAACCATAAAACTTAAAATATTAAAATTGCTGGAAGATTGCATCCAGCAATTAAATAAAGAACTTGATTTTTCTCGACTTTCCTGCTTGTTTCCTTGAATCAACGGCAGCATACCCAATTCCCCGTTCGGTTGTAAAGCGACGCCTCAAAACTGATTTTGTGTTACGAGCCACTTTTTTTGGACAATGCCATTTAAGTTTTGAATAAACGCGGAAGTCTCGGTTCATTTGAGTTGCATCTTCCGTTCTTCGTTGCTTCTTCTCTTTAGCCGTGTTTAACATGGCACCTAAAAATCTCTCATTTCATAATAATAACCACTTTCATAAAATAATTAAAAATGTATTACAAAATACCTATAGGATTTGCAGCTGGTTGGAACAATACATGTAACTTAATGTTTCGGGTAGGTACTTTGGCCTCCCGCGCGCGATTTGCCGACGCGGCTATACTCTGTTCATCATAAGAACAGGACAGTGCCCGTTCACTGCACGGACATGATCCACCACAGCAACGGCTGAGATCGGGAAAGAGCTTCCTGAGAACATCCGAGAAGCTCGCCATTTCACCAGATAAGGCAAGGCTGGAGTTATGGAAGAAGTCGACGCCTCACCTGCAGACGCCAGAAGCTGAAGGACTACCACCTGGACACAACGAGAGCTGGCTGGTGTGGAAATCTTTAAACAGATTACGATCAGGAGTTGGACGATCCGGAGACAACCTGAAGAGATGGGGCTTCATATCAGAAGATACGTGCTGTGATTGTGGACAAGAGCAAACCACAAGCCACATGCTCCAGTGCCTTTTGTGACCTGCATCCTGCACGAAGATTGATCTCCTGCAAGCCACTCCACGCGCTTTGGAGGTTGGAAAGTACTGGGCACATGTAATATAAATACAATATATATATATATATATATATATATATATATATATATATATATATATATATATCAGTATGTCTACGTAGACAAGAAAAAAAAAATTCCCGGATTTTTCCCGGCTTTCCCGGTTAAAAACACAATTTCTCCCGGATGAAATTACGTATAAAGCGGGTGAAAATACATCCGTGTTAAGTAACAGTATACTTTCCCTCGGAGCTGTAAAACCTATCAGTCCTTTGAATCGTAAAGGTCTTACACCGACGGAGGACGTCCCAGCACTTTAGGAAACGAAATCCAGGAAAAACAATGCGTTTGGAAAGTTGTTTGATGCGAGACAATATGCACAGAGTTTATTTTCGTCTTGCTAAAGTATATACACAAATTACAGCACGGTAGCTTCCGAAACTCTAAAATAGAGATTGCGTTGAGCGATGCACTTTTGTCAGCCAGTCATAGCTTATGCCACGTGAACTCGCTAGTGAATGACGGCAGTTATTCAGAGCACGAGGCCTACGAGAAAGACAGGCCGCGGCGTGTACGTTACGAAGGTAGGCCGAGTTCGCTCAATTCAGCAAAGTGCGTTTCTACACCGGTTAACTCGTAAGTCGATGTGTATGTACGAACGAGAATTGCATCGTCTATTGGCATCCACTGTTATTAGTCCTACAATAATAGGAAGTCCGTAGGCCTACTAATAGGTTGTAATTTGGCAATTAAAATCATGCCAAAATGATTATCAGTTGCTTAGAAAAGTCGAAGTGTTCTGGCATGAAGGGACTTGTGTCATTGCTCAGTAACACATTATGCACATTTTTTTTGAAGGTCAATTAAACTTTTTGCCATCAATTGCATAATTGTTTATCTATTAAAGAACAACATTAAATATGAAAACTAACTTGAAGCTCGGTCTTTTTTTAGCGTGTGTTACACGTTAAGTCATATCAAATACAAATGTGCCGGTAAAATTTTAAATAGTGGCATAAATGACATATCTTTTGGGCCCGACATTTTTCAAATGACTGATCCTCAAGGAGTTACGTTTTGAATGAGAATTATAACGCCCTGTGATTTAAGAGATGCACTGCACATTCTCACACGTAACATAAATCAACTTGCGTGGAAATTTACTTTGAAAGTTACGCATCTCAAGCCACTATTCGTAATATTTTCTGGTGATCTGTAAGAAATGTAAACAATTGTGACGTCACACACATCGAATGCATGTTAGTTGTTATACTGCATAATCTTCAACCTAAATTCTTTGACACTATTTACCCATTTTCTAGGCAACTAAAGTTTTATTTTGGTGTTATTCTCTGATTTATGTTTCATTGCTGCATTATTATTCAGCGGTAGTGGACTAAAGTTCTTTGTCAGCGTATCAGATCTTACACGTCAAACCTACAAAACTTTAACTGAAATCTAAAACAACGACAAATCCCGGAATTCTAAAAAATTCCCGGGTTTTTCCCGGAATTTCCGGATGTCCCGGGCCGTATACACCCTGATATATATATATATATATATATATATATATATATATATATATATATATATATATATATATATATATATATGTATGGCTACTGTAAAATTTGTATGTTTCTGACTCGAGAATAAATCATAAGAATAAAGCTGATGTAAACATTATGCCATATATTATTCCGCGTTTGTTTGAATCCCATTAGATTTCGCTTCACGTGGAGAAGAAGCCTAGCTGCGACCAGTACAGTCAAGTAAGATCATGAGGATACATCTTATGCTGTGTTACACGCACACAGACTAGGCGATAATGTGCGGGACAACAGCTTTACTGACGCATTAATCTTAAGACAGCACTGGCCCACATGCGGTCCAACTAGTCTACAATGATGTGAGCAGCTGCAGTTCAGACGTAAGAAATAATAATCGGCAAAACTTTAACACTACTGCGCGCTTCTTAAGTGGAGATATGGAAAGCATCAAATGTTCCCATTCTCACCTATGTATTACTCTAATTACAAAAAAGAGTGTCGGAAATTCCTAACTTAGCCGGCCGGAGTGGCCGTGCGGTTCTAGGCGATACAGTTTGGAACCGAGCGATCGCTACGGTCGCAGGTTCGAATCCTGCCTCGGGCATGGATGTGTGTGATGTCCTTAGGTTAGTTAGGTTTAAGCAGTTCTAAGTTCTAGGCGACTGATGACCTCAGAAGTTAAGTCGCCTAGTGCTCAGAGCCATTTTTTGAGCCAAATTCCTAACTTAAACAAAGGGTAATTTTTCTGGGCCAGCTATGTGTGACGCAAAAGCATTCTGCACCGATTTCACCGTACTGTTGAATACTGAAACCACTGAAGGTATTACTCCCAGACAATCGTCTGGTAATATCTTAGCTCCTCCCTTATCTGAATCCGAATGATTAAATTTCAGTACGAACTGTCATCTGCTACTTTGATAACGAGTCGATCAACAACAGAACCCACTATGCCACCAAAGCGCCGCATTTTCTCCTCCCTTTTTTTTATTTATTTTTTTTTTTAATTACGTGCCGTTCTATAACCAGCCAACGTTCGGCAGTGACGTGTTAAAAAGCTGCGTGCGTCAGTTCCAGCATGTCTGGCAACTTAACAGTCTTGTTACTTCTCGGACCAAATCCATTAACTTGGTTCCAGATCAGTTCTGTTGGATTCATATTGTACCGTGGCCAATGTAAAACTGGAGCATTTGTATGGTGTGCTCGATGCTGCAAAAATGATTGTTTGTCATGTTTCTACGACACATATCTTCGTCTGTGGTATAAGACAATGGGCCTAATCCAAATAAAGATCATTTAGTTATTCATTTCTGCCTTAAAATTAAATTGATATGTTTTCTTAATTTAGCAACCTTTATTAACAATCATTCATAAAAAATCGATAATTGAGAATTTATACTTCATCAAAAAAGATGATGAATTTTACAATTACAAAACGCAGGTGATTCAAATTGAACGAGAAAAATAATTGATTCGGGCGAGACTTGAACCATTTACTGCAACGAATTAGCAAGCTACTATACTACCTATTCCGCTACACATGTCTGTGCACTTGTATCATCACTGTATGTAACACAGTCCTCAGGAAAACTTCACAGCCGATTATCTCTGTAAATTTATGACAAACATTAAGAACAACCTATTTCTCTGCCCCTTTTCACCGCGTTCCACACGACGGTTTCACTACAGAACCGGAAGCAGCCTCCGCCATTTTCATACTGCGTATTAATAGTGCGACAATCAGAGCACAACAGTGCGACGGCTGTGACTACACACGCTTCTTGAAATAAAGACTACATAACTAAAGCGTGATTAAGAAAAAAACTTAATGGCTGCTAATACATTGAATATCTCAAAGTTTCGTTTAAAGTAACTTAATAATAATATATCTAATACATAAGTAGGACCTACTTCCAAGAGCGCAACAACACCAGTATATGTGTGCTACGGCTTCTGACCTTCCATCGCGTTTCCGTTTGTTTACATCAAGTTTATTCTTGTGATGAATGGAGTATAATGCCGTAGTAACCCACTTACTGGTTTCCTGCATTGAGTGTCCGCCAACCTTAGTTACCTGTGTAGTCCGCACAGAATGCCGTGGCCAGTAGATGCACGTGGCCGGTAGATGCGCAGAGGGCAGTGCATGCGTGGGGAGAGCGGCAGTGGTCAGGGTTACGCAGACATTGTAGGGGAAATGCCGAGTGCTCGAGGGAAAATGCCTTTCTAAACTGAAGCCTGTGCTATAATTTTTTGTTAATATTAACTGGGTCCCCTCAACACCCACACTTGCTTGGTGACCATTCAGAAAGAACTGCTGTCACCTCTGCTTTGCTTAGTTATGTAAAAACAACAGAGTATAGCACCAACCACTGCACAGTGAGACCACCCACAGACGGACGCATACAACCCATGGATGAGGCACCGAAGTTTCAGTCACGATGTACTTGCGCTCCCGCACATGGTAGTCACACTCAAGAGGCGTGTCGCTCCCTAGACGCCGTCTACCGATCATTGCCACACTCAAACATGTAAATCACAAAAAGTACAGTAAATTAGCAATTTAACTGGAAGGTCTTAGAATTATATGTGAAGATTTTTTAACGACAGCTGAATATTTTTTCCTGACATATTACCTAATAATAAGCTTGTTTTTAAATAAAGAGTCGGCTGTCCTTTCGGACTGGGGCCGTCCATTTTGATGAAAATGTCGCTGCCGCTGAAAATGACTAATAAACTTGTCCCGGTAGGACGGATCCGTGGATTCTGGGACAGCACACGCACAATGCAATAGCAAAATATGTTACTCAACTTGGGTAAGCCTGGTTAAAGCAGTTGTCGAATGGGTGTTTAGCCTATCTGTCCTACAGTTCCATCAACACAAACTAAATAATGTTCTCTGAACTAATGTTCTGTCTTCACGTACTACACGAAGAACTGTTCCCAAACAAGAGTGCTCAGTTACATATGAAGGCAGGCGGTCTCCGTCTATACACGATAATTCTATTCACTGTTCTTTTTCTACTCAAGACTAACCACTGTTTATCTACCGGCCATTGTTTCTATTAGACTTGGAGACATGACGAACGCTCTACAGGAACTCCCTAGAAACACTCGGATTCACTTACAACTTGAAACTGACAATTTCTGTAGTGCACTGTTATTTAAGGGCTCGTCTCTTTTCCAAGTGGCGCTGCCGCTCCACGGGGTGTGACTCTCGCGGGCCGCTGTCGCTGTCGCTGTCGCAAACTCTTCTCCCTTCGCCACAACTGAACATTGTTACTTTGTTCCCACCATGTGAACAGCAATCTCTAAATAACAACTAAATTAAAAGAGAAAATACAAGCTGAAACGTGACATAATTCCATTTCTTGAGAATAAAATATATGCGGTTACTGTAGTTTTAAAGCAGAAATACTGTACTATATTCGTACGAAATGACTGAATGGGTTACCCTTTCTGTGTAACACCAGTCGAATAACAACCATCGTCATTGCAGCGCCCTCTACAGTGTATTGAAAAGTTGTTCTTTAGCTATGGTATACTATCTACAATTGGCTGTGCACTGTTGTATCAGGTACTTTCACTCATGTTGTCCACTAACATTCCCTCCTTTCAGCCTGCGTTGATATAGGTGTCACTGCTCTTAACACAGAATATTTTAAGATAGACACTTCTGTTTTGAACGGTGACATAGAATCTTATAAGATAGACACTTCGGTTTGGGACGGTGCATTGATGCTCTCACACTTATTGAAGAAATATTTATAAATGTGTCACGGTGCATTTGAAAAGAAGTTATTAACCTATAAAGGCTTCAGAGTAGTTGGAGATTTCGGAACAAAGTTTTCAACATGCGCTGGAATACGAAGTACTTTTGTGTAGAAAATAGGAAATGTGAACTAAATTGTCGATGCTTCTGAAACAGAAAGTTTACCAGATTTGACTTATGGCTTTGACGTAGGGACTTCTAATGACAAAAGTCAAAAACATAGGGCTCTTAACGAGTAAGGGAGAGATTAGGGCGAGCAGCAGTGGACGTGCAACCGTAGTGTGACAGCGCTGTTGAGTCACAAATTGCAAAGGATCAGTATCTTTAAATGAAGTGTTCAAGACATTCACCAGAACGTTTAGAAGAAGACAAAATGTTGTACAAATTATGGCCCGCAAGGTTTGACTCCTGAGCAAAGACAATGACATTTGGATCCATGCCGAGACTTGACTGAAATACAAAACAAGTATTTTTCTGGAAAAAAATCATCAAAGGTGACGAAATTTCGTGTTACCAATAAGAATCTACTTCAAAACGCCAAGGTGCAGAAATCCATGTGACGGGTCAACGCTTTCTAGACGTAACTGACATTCCAGCCAATGTCGCGCACGAGTTGAACAACATTCCAAAGGACTCAATCAACAGTTTAGTACGTCTTTATGAGCTTTCTTAGGATTGTACTCAAGTTGGGGGGGTACAATGTGGAACAGGTAAGATATTAAAATAAACATATGAACGATTCCCTATGTTTCTGATAATTCAGTCTCGAAACTTTTAGGACTGCGGGGCTAGGTGTGCTAGGCTCATGGATCGTCCACAGGACAGTGTAGTTCTCTGCGGAGTTCAAGAGATAAGAAAAGACCGAGGTGACGACCTCATAGAAGGCATAAAGATAATATTGAGAAACACGAGCATTACGGATGGATATAGATGATGGTCTGGTGAATGTCTTTATCTAGCAGCGGGTGTAGAAACATGATGATGCTGACTAAGGTGTGATCCGATTTCGTAATTGCGGTGATACGGTGCTTGTCATGGGTTTCTGTCAAACTTCTCGCGAACAAAGCGGCAAAAGTGTTGAAATAGGAAGGCACAGTGACGCTACGGTTTGTAATATTCTGATGCGACAACAATCACACAGACATTTCAAAATACAATTACTTATTTCGAATACCCAGTGGTCGTCATTTGACTGCCTCCAGAAAAAAAATTGGGCGCATCAGTAGGACTCGCACACTGAGTGTTGCATACGAACTTAATTGTGTAATATATTTGACTACATCCATTGCCGGAATCTAGGACTTCGATGATTTTTGCCTGTTACAGACATTGGTACTGGTAAGATATTGGCACCAGGGATTCCAATATTTTCGAGAAAGTCTTACTTACAAGTCTGAAGTCGGATAACAAACGACAAAACAAATGTATAAAGTATATACCGCAGCAATCAGTCGTCCTGTTTTTTGCACTTTTTATTTGGCAAATCCAGATTTCGGCTACTGCCTAGCCATTATCAATGCATTATTTTCTAGTCTCGATGTATATCAGTTCCCTGGTGTTCGGGCGTCAGTCACAGTTCTTTGAATACTAGCCGAAATCTGGATTTGCCAAGTAAAATCTGCCGAAAAAAAGGGACAACTGATTCCTGCGTTCTATAATTTATAAATCATATCACAGTCTCTGAGTGCACTCACTTTCCTAATGGAAGGTAACCTGACAAAAGACATATTTTGTTTCTGCGATGCAATTATAATTTAACAATTTTCTATTTTTTTTCCTTTACTTGTACTACGAAACCTTTCTTTTTACCAAATGTCATGAGCATACGTCGTCAAGGTCAAGTATCTGTGGTTTTAATGACTGAGTTTGGGAGTGTCAAAATATGTGACATAAACGTCCGTTTCTTTTGATTGCTTTGGCTTACAAGAAAACGTTTATTACACGACAAGGGGCCAAAGAACTTATTATTAGATGTAAATGTCAACCTGATATGTCTGGGAAAAAGGAGTCTTCACAAAGGTGGATGGAAATAATCCGATAACAAATAAAAAAAAATTGTTTTCGTGTGACATAATTACAAATTAGCAATTTTCCGACTTTTTATTTGGTTTTAGTGTGAAAGTTAGCTTCTTGACAAATTTCATGATCATAGGTGAACGAGATGTACACTCAAGGTTTTAATGAGTCTGTTTGCATCAAAATATGTGACGTAAATGGCCTTATCTTTTGATCGCATTGATGTACTACTGTGCTTCACGTTCTTATATCGCCAAGGGGGCGTAGACTTTACGCGACATAAATTTCAACTCAATATGTCTGCCCGTTCCTGAGAAAGGTTTTGAGCATTCAGACAGACAGACAACAAAGTGATCGTGTTTTTACCGACTGAGGAAAGGAAGCCTAAAAATAAGGAATAGGAAGAATGACTATGATGTCTATAAAAAGTTTATATAATGATGATTGTAGAGTGAAAAGTACATGTTGTGCTAGTTGTGATGTAATATTTCCCTTACATTGTCAACGTAAGTATGTATATCAGCACGCAGAAGCCAGTTTTATAGTTACATGCACTAGAGTAATGTGATAGCATTCTGTAAACAAAGTCTTTTAACCAAAAATTTCGTTATTACTAAAGAGGGGGTGTACTTTACTGGATGCCTACCACCCCTGTGCAACAAATATTTTACATGCACGTCACCATGAGCCTTTGAAACCCCTCTTTAAAAAGAACTGTAATTAAAAAAAGTTTTTTAATAAAAGAAAGTTTACTGAATTTCACAATACTTCGATGAAGGTAACAATGTAGCCTGCCGAAGTGGCTTTTCTATCGTGAATGTAGACGTTAATGAATAGCCAAATGAAGGATCTCACCCCACCTATAAAGGTTTGACTTGTGAGTACTGATATCCAAACTTGAGTTGACAACCTAACGGAATTTTACGTCACCAACTGTTGAAAATGCATTTAACTGTATCATTACATAGGTAGTTATTTGACACATTTTGATGATCTTATGAGGGAACTTCAAAAAATAAGTTACACATTATCGTGGCCAGTCAAGTAACTTCTGTCGAATGCTGCACTACACGTCCAATACATGCATACAGGGTTTCTCACGAAAGACGGCCGGGGGGGGGGGGGGGGGGGGGGGGTGTCCACGAGTCGAGCGGCAAGGTCACCGACCGCAGCCAGCGCATCCGCCGGCCGCCTCCGCCCGACTCTCGGACCCGCTCTCGCGCTTTCCCTGAGTGAAGCAATTTTGGAAATTTGTGGTAAGTTCCTATGGGACCAAACTGCTAAGGTCACCGGTCCCTAGGCTTACACAGTAATTAATCTAACTTAAACTAACTTACACTAACGACAAGACACACACACCCATGCCCCAGGGAGGGCTCGAACTTCCGACGGGGGCAGCCGCGCAAACACGAGCAAGGCGCCCGAGACCGCACGGCTACTCCGCGCGGCCCTGAGTTAAGAAAAAACATCGTTGCCATCTGATTAACTTAAGCTTGCTTTTATTTACATTAGGTGCGCAAAATGATGTACCTCTGTGGTAAGAGCAACCTGACGTCTTCTGAACACATTAGCAAACACTAGACGAATTTCGGCTGCTGAAATCTCGGAACTGACAATCCGAACACTGTTTCCAACTCTTCGAACGTGTGGGGATGGTGTTGTGCACACCTTGACTTTTAACATTCCATAAAGTTAAAAATCACACTATTTAGAGGAGACCAGTCAACTATCCTACAGTCAAAAAACACTTTGTATTGCTGTCATAGAAGCATTTGCGATGTGTGGTCTTGTACTGTCCCGCGTGAAATAACCGTACATCTTTTCGTTAGGCGTTAGTTCTCGAAAAAAAAAAAATTCTCCAAAAAAAAAAAGATGCAATATATTGTTTACATACCTGTCAGGAAGTATTGCTTCGTGAAAAAGGACGGGTACACTAATTCGTCTTGCGCTAATTGAACACCACATTCCTGTTTGCTTATCATTCAGAGGTTGTTGATGTAATTCATGAGGGTTTTCAGAGCTCCACCGTCGATTGTTCTGAGAATTTACCTACCCTGGCAAATGCAGCCATACTTCGACACAAGAAAAAAATCATCTCAGAATCGACTTATCCATCGTAAGAGCCAATTGCAGTAACGACGTTGACCAACAGTATCTGAGTACCTCAGTTCGTACAATACCGTTATTTTGTATGGTTTCAATTTCAATTCGTGCACAACTCTGTGAGCAAATGCTCTTGACACACCAGCTTGAAGTGCCAAACGGCGCATAGATATTCTCGGACTTCTTTCCAACACTTCACCTACTTCGTCTAATTTATTGTCGGTTAAAACACTAGTTTCTATAGGCCTTCATTCGTGTAATAGATACAGCCCCTTAAAATTTCTTCACCAACCTGCGTATCGTCGAATCACTGGGAACACAGACATTGGGAAATTGAATTCAACTGACATTCCACACACTTTTTTTTGCATAGTTGAACGCAATAAACACTCGTAGACCCTTTGTGTATACCATTTTTTTTTGTCATCAGTCTACTGACTGGTTTGATGCGGTCCGCCACGAATTCCTTTCCTGTGCCAACCTCTTCATCTCAGAGTAGCACTTGCAACCTACGTCCTCAATTATTTGCTTGACGTATTCCAATCTCTGTCTTCCTCTACAGTTTTTGCACTCTACAGCTCCCTCTAGTACCATGGAAGTCACTCCCTCATGTCTTAGCAGATGTCCTATCATCCTGTCCCTTCTCCTTATCAGTGTTTTCCACATATTCCTTTCCTCCGATTCTGCGTAGAACCTCCTCATTCCTTACATTATCAGTCCACCTAATTTTCAACATTCGTCTATAGCACCACATCTCAAATTCTTCGATTCTCTTCTGTTCCGGTTTTCCCACAGTCCATGTTTCACTACCATACAATGCTCTACTCCAGACGTACATCCTCAGAAATTTCTTCCCCAAATTAAGGCCGGTATTTGATATTAGTAGACTTCTCTTGGCCAGAAATGCCTTTTTTGCCATAGCGAGTCTGCTTTTGATGTCCTCCTTGCTCCGTCCGTCATTGGTTATTTTACTGCCTAGGTAGCAGAATTCCTTAACTTCATTGACTTCGTGACCATCAATCCTGATGTTAAGTTTCTCGCTGTTCTCATTTCTACTACTTCTCATTACCTTCGTCTTTCTCCGATTTACTCTCAAACCATACTGTGTACTCATTAGACTGTTCATTCCGTTCAGCAGATCATTTAATTCTTCTTCACTTTCACTCAGGACAGCAATGTCATCAGCGAATCGTATCATTGATATCCTTTCACCTTGTATTTTAGTTCCACTCCTGAACCTTTCTTTTATTTCCATCATTGCTTCCTCGATGTACAGATTGAAGAGTAGGGGCGAAAGGCTACAGCCTTGTCTTACACCCTTCTTAATACGAGCACTTCGTTCTTCATCGTCCACTCTTATTATTCCTTCTTGGTTGTTGTACATATTGTATATGACCCGTCTCTCCCTATAGCTTAGCCCTACTTTTTTCACAATCTCGAACAGCTTGCACCATTTTATATTGTCGAACGCTTTTTCCAGGTCGACAAATCCTATGAAAGTGTCTTGATTTTTCTTTAGCCTTGCTTCCATTATTAGCCGTAACGTCAGGATTGCCTCTCTCGTCCCTTTACTTTTCCTAAAGCCCAACTGATCGTCACCTAGCGCATCCTCAATTTTCTTTTCCATTCTTCTGTATATTATTCTTGTAAGCAGATTCGATGCATGAGCTGTTAAGCTGATTGTGCGATAATTCTCGCACTTGTCAGCTCTTGCCGTCTTCGGAACTGTGTATACCATACCGAATAGAAACTCGACAGGAAACTCAAAACAAAACACCCGAACAGACAGTCGCACAGTACAGAAGACACGCAAAGCGACATACGGGCAGGTAAAGCCGCATACTCGGCTCTGTTGCAATAATGGCGTCTAGCAACAATATTGGAAGCGATTAAATTTGATAAAAATCTCAGAAAAAGCACTAGCATACCTGCTACACCGTGTAGGGGGCACGCGCAGAGTACTGGTGTCTTAAGAACTACGTTGTACCGATGGCTCAGTTCCTCGACGGTATAAACTCGATCCTTTGTCACGGAGACGATCGAGAACCGCTACGAATATCCTCATAGTTGGAAATACTCGCCCCCCCGCTCAGATGTTCTTTCAGCCCGCCAATTGCCTGGACAATGCCGTCTGCGGTTAGTGTCGATGCTTGCTTTTCCTTTCCGACCAGCATCACCCACATTTGTGCGACGCGAGTCGGATTGTTACCACCATTTCGATACGGCTTTACGCGACATTGCATTTAATTCATACCCCGCTAGATTTTTGCGGTGCATCTGTGTGCAATTCAGACCCCCCCCCCCCCCTCCCACAAGAATCGTGCTGTTCGGTGTGCTTCACTTTTGGAGCACTTTTCCTGGCGCGGTGCCATTTCACTCCTACACTCTGATGCACTTGTTGCCCGTACCGCAGCAGGCCTATGTCTGCAGCAACATGGATATTCTTGAACATGGACACTCTTCTGACAATGCGTCATTCATGTTGCACAAGGGATTTTGCGTGGGACGACATACGGAACTTACTACTTGCTACATCCTGTTTTTTATCTAGACAATTTGATGATGATCACATGCTAAAGGCTTATTAACTATTACGAATTGTCCATTATATTACGGATGTTACCACTTTAATTACGGATGTATGGGCAATCGCTAAAATATTGTGGAAATAGACATTTTACAACCACACTTTTTAAAAAATCGAAGAAGGTGCTGTTTAATTTCGCTGATCGTACACTACTAAAATGTTTTATAGATTGTAATGATTTCCTTCCTAAACACGCAGTGAACCTGTCTTCGAATGCCGCGCGGGGTAGCCGCGCGTTCTGAGGCCTTTTGTCCCGGTCCGCGATGCTCCCTCCGTGGGAGGTTCCAGTCCTCCCTCGGGCATGAGTGTGTGAGTTGTGCTTAGCGTAAGTTAGTTTAACCCCTAACTACTATGGTCATCCACAGGAACACAATTACTATGGAGGGGTTTCACAGACCGCATTTTTCTATTTTATACATCAAACCAGAATTTTGCGGAATATATATAGTTTCTTGACATCCAGTCATTCATTACACTTCTTAGAGGTTGATTTTGTAGAAATTTGATTTTTTTAAACACTGCGGTATTTTAAGCACTTCGAAAATTAAAACAAAGCGAAATCTGGAGTATATTCTTATTTTATGAATTACGAAAATAACAGCAAATAGTTAGCTCTCTACTCACACATAGAGTTTCCTCAGAGGCATTATACTACAAACTGCTAATATAACTAGGTGGAAAAATCCGACATGACTTACGATAAATTGTGTGCGAAGTCAGCTTTCAGTTTACGACTCACTTTGCAATGTAGAGCGAATATTTCCGTCCATAAGTCTATGAATGGAGAAACTTTGCCACCATTTTACTTCTAAAATTACAAGTAAAAACTAAATACTTGTTCTCATGTGCCACTGAATCATACTTTAGTCAATTTCCATCTGCAAACACTTCACGCAGACCTTCCTGCTACACTCCAAACAAATCGGAACACCACGCTGTTGGCATGGGTACCTTGTTTTCCTCTTCAGACGAGGAGGGCAAAAGGTGCACGTTTTTCGATTTTCGAATTCTTCTTTCGGTGCCTGAGACTCATCTTGCAAGTGAAGACATCTGTCTCACATAACACACGTTGCACAGAAGGCCCAGCTGTCCCCGCCATGGAGAAACAGTAGCATGCAATAAAAACGCGGCACGCAAACACTATGGTACGTCTGTGAGACCTCTCAAGGCTAATAATTACGACAGTAACAATGCAAGAATGCTGGCACGTGTAGCTTGACAGCCAAGAGGGAGGTACATGGAAGAGTCCATTTGGCTTTGCAGGGGTGTGAGAAATATCTCGACACAAAAATTAGTAGCGGCCTGAGAGACGGTAGATAGTGGTTAAAGGGTTAAGATAGATTATCTAGTGCGTACGCTTAGGGCCCGATGACCTCAGTAGTTTGGTCCCATAAGACGTTACCACAAATTTCAAAAAAATAAATAAATAAATAATTAAATAAAAAATAAATAAAAAAATTCTTCGAATGATTTCGTCATTACGGTTTACTAAATGCGCGTTTACACTGAGTTCGAAACGTGATCAGCAACAATGTTCGCGACCAGTACTGGACTACTGATGTTTGCATCATGTTGTCAACATCTTGGCGACACAAAACCATTGTTTTCCACTGTTGTCGGTACAGATCACAGTAACATTGTTCCTGGTCGGCTACCACTAAATGGTGGCACGCGGTAGTAGTGTTTGTCTTTGCTCCGACTATGGAAAGAAGTTGTCTTTACGTGCGTTCCTTAACGAAATGAAGTGGACAAGAAACAACATTTACAAATTTGTCACTCTCTATGAAGCAGAGGAGTGCCTCTGGAATGTTCTGTGTCATAGTTATCAAACTATACAACAGAAGCATGACTCGGAAAGAAGTGCTGCGTTGTTTCACACAGCACAGACATAGATAAAGCAATTCAGTCTATCGTTTCCCAACACCGTAGCAACAACAAAGGGATTCGGTATCCGACTTCGTCAGCGAGTTACGTGGTTTGTCGCTATTGGAAATGGCAGTGGAAAAATAAAGATACGTGACGCTTTCTATGAGGCAGAAATGAATGCATGTATGCGGCAGCAGTCAATATTAAAGGTGGATGTGGCAAGGGATCACCAAGTCACTTTCTCTGGAAGTGCGGGTGACACTGAGACTGAAGAAGTTTTCTTTATTGAAAATGATAATTTGGGTTAATTTTACTATGAAAATAAAAATAAACAGCGTGTAAAGGAGTAAATTTTTAAAATTTTCCGGAGTGAGCAACCTCCCAACTTGCCATGTGATTACTGACAGCCTCTTCTGAAGACCGGCAGCTACGCTGGCTTGCTGAAACTGGTAACTGCATTTTGAAATTAGACATTTATTCTCCGATGGTCTGATATTTCTTCCATAGCTTAGTTTCACTTAGTCTGACACGTTATCGTCAGAGATCAGCCGCTAAACCGTTACCTCCGTCATTTCTTCCTTATAATTTATTTAGTGATTTATGATTTTAATGTCGTTAAATGTTGCAATTGTTTTGTACTAATCTAACTGCTCTTTCTGCACACATACGAAAGTTCTTTGTTTTAAAATCCATCGTTCGATACTTAAATTTCATCCCTTGTTTCCATCTCTGTAAACATGTGGCGCGTACTATAAGCTGATATATTAGAAAATAACTGCCTGATGCAGGTAACAGGATACTACGATAACACCACATACTTAACAACTGAATATTTTCTATAGCTTTTTCTTGTTGCTAATAGTAGGAAAATTTTAGGTTGACAAACCAGAATAACTCGAAAAATAAGCTTCACACCAAAAAATGTGTAGGATCCAAAGTTGATTATTTTCGAGGGGGACATCCGTTGGTGCTAAAATTAGCCCGCAGGAGGTAACTTTAAAATTTCAAATGGGAATCCCCACTTTTTATTGCTGAATCCGATTCTACATAAAAAACTACGTACATTTTGACTCAAACACATTAATTCTGATGTTTCACATTTCATAAAAATCTAAAGTAGAACGTTTCTTTCGAAATTATGTTCACTCTTTCAGACCTGATAATATTTTTATTCTGGTACGTTTTCAAACCAAATCCCAAAGAGAGGACAATTTTTCTCAGAGTTTCTTTGTTAGCACTGAAGTTCAGTTCCGTGCGCTAAGGCTGTGAACGTTTCGTCAACTTGGCATTTCTTTGTATCATTCGTAATCTCGCAGAAACGGTTGCCTAATAACACGATTTTTCATACTGCTGACAGGGCATTCATTTTGTACACCTCGATTCTTCATCTTTGGGGCAAATACTTGAATAGCATTCCGCTCATCGAAGTGTCCCTCCGGCAGTAATCTGAACGCCATCGACTCACTGGATTTGCTTGCAAGTTTCTCTCAGCAGTGCTGCTTCTGCTTCCTCCGTATCGCTTTGAAATGACGCCCATACAAACCGTTGTACCTAGCCGCGAAGCCATTTCTCGCTATCTCCTGCCGTACTTGGAATGCGAGGTTAAGAACGCCGACTGTGTTGAACAGTAATGTGGTTTTATCGAAGTTACGTCACGAAGTTGCTTCCCAGTAACGCGGGACCTACTACGGTTCGCTTCGTCTTGAATTACTTTCTTCGTGGTCGTCAATCGTGCAGCAACTTTAGACATGGTAAACAAAATATGACGCACAGTGAATTCTCGTAGCACAAACGGTTGCAGGCGAGAACAGTAGCCGTGTATGCAGCTGCGACGACCCTGAGACTTTGTCATCTAGGTTGCCGTGTGTTCGTCTTTTTACCGAGCTTTTTGGTATTTCAGCCACGTGTGGTGTTCGGTAGAAAGTATGAATGGTTCGGTGGATTCAGACTTCCATTTGTATCACTAAACTGCTTAAAGAACGCTTTGCTTTTATTAATCGAGAATATTATGCAGTGCTTCGCCATATAACAGCTGGGTGCGTAACCTTACTACCAAATGTGGAAAAGTTTCTGCTTGATTGGAAAGCAACAAAACTGTATTTCCGCTAAGAAGGTGAAATGAATGCAATAAGTTTATTTGGTATTTAGTCGATAATGAAGAAAGTAGTTTGCCGTAGTGCCACATTTATATTGTACACCATTCACTAATCTATGTTTTAGAAATCCGAATACATAAACCCTGTAGAATATGTAATAGCATGGTCACACTGCCAACGACCATGTCGCGGTGATAACACTAGTTCCCGTCAGATCACCGAAGTTAAGAGCTGTTGGCCTCGGTTAGCACTTGCATAAATCACCGTCCGAGTCTGCCGAGCGCTGTTGGTAAGCGGGAAGCATTCAGCCGTTGTGAGGCAAACTGAGGAGATACTTGATTGAGAAGTAGCGGCTCTGGTCACGAAAACTGACAACGGCCGGGAGAGCTATGTACTGACCACAGGCCCCTCCAATCCGCATCCAATGACACCTATCGTCAGAGGATGACACTGCGGTCGGTCGATACCGTTGGGCATTCCGAGGCCTGTTCGGATGGAGTTAAAGGTGGTCATACTAAGAAAAGATATTGAATCACGTGAGAAGGTTGTTTCTTCGGAGCAAATCATAACCAATAAATGTTAAATGTAAATTAGTTTGAGCGAAATAAACTCAAGACTCTCGTATCATACCAAAGCGCCGAAGATTATCTTAAAAAGTGCTAAGAACAGAAAAACTCTCATCTTAAGACGTTCAGTTACGTGAATAGAAAAACTACTGCATATGAAAAATACACTATTGGCCAGTAAAATTGCTACACCAAGAAGAAACGCAGATGATAAACGAGTTTTCATTAGACAAATATTTTATACTAGAACTGACGTGTGATTACAATTTCACGCAATTTCGGTGCATAGATCCTTAGAATCAGTACCCAGAACATCCACCTCTGGCCCTAATAACGGCCTTGATATGCCTGGGCATTGAGTCAAACAGAGCTTGGATGGCGTGTACAGGTACAGCTGCCCATGCAGCTTCAACACGATACCACAGTTCATCAAGAGTAGTGGCTGGCGTATTATGAGTAGCCAGTTGCTCGGCCACCATTGACCAGACGTTTTCAGTTGGTGAGAGATCTGGAGAATGTGCTGGCCAGGGCAGCAGTCGAACATTTTAGGTATCCAGGAAGGCCCGTACAGGACCTGCAACATGCGGTCGTGCATTATCCTGCTGAAATGTTGGGTTTCGCAGGGATCGAATGAATGATAGAGCCACGGGTCGTAACACATCTGAATGTAACGTCTACTGTTCAAAGTGCCGTCAATGCGAACAAGAGGAGACCGAGACGTGTAACCAATGGCACCCCATAACATCACGACGGGTGATACGCCAGTATGGCGATGACGAATACACGCTTCCAATGCGCGTTCACCGCGATGTCGCGAAACACAGATGCGACCATCATGATGCTGTAAACAGAACCTGGATTCATTCGAAAAAACATCGTTTTGCCATTCGTGCACCCAGGTTCGTCGTTGAGTACACCATCCCAGGCGCTCCTGTCTGTGATGCAGCGTCAAGGGTAACCGTAGCCATGGTGTCCGAGCTGATAGTCCATGCTGCTGCAAACGTCGTCGAACTGTTCGTGCAGATGTTTGTTATCTTGCAAACGTCCCCATCTGTTGACTCAGGGATCGAGACGTGGCTGCACGATCCGTTACAGCCATGCGGATAAGATGCCTGTCATCTCGACTGATAGTGATACGAGGGCGGTGGGATCCAGCACGGCGTTCCGTATTACCCTCCTGAACCCACTGATTCCATATTCTGCTAACAGTCACTGGATCTCGACCAACGCGAGCAGCATTGTCGCGATACGATGAACCGCCATCGCGATAGGCTACAATCCGACATTTATCGAAGTCGGAAACGTGATGGTACACATTTCTCCTCCTTACACGAGGCATCACAACAACGTTTCACCAGGCAACGCCGGTCAACTCCTGTTTGTGTATGAGGAATCGGTTGGAAACTTTCCTCATGTCAGCACGTTGTAGGTGTCGCCACCGGCGCCAACCATGTGTGAATGCTCTGATAAGCTAATGAAATGCATATCACAGCATCTTCTTCCTGTCGGTTAAATTTCGCGTCTGTAGCACGTCATATTCGTGGTGTAGCAATTTTAATGGCCAGTAGCGTATGTACAAGTGCCAAAGGTGGTGGGTATTGAAGAAGATAATGATAATTTCTACAAAGAGATCCATATACTAAGTAAAACTTCGTTACAATTACAAATTCTCACTTCAATGTCCGAAAAAACCTTTTTCTTCGAATACTTTTATATACGGAGAAGAAACGCCTAACATAAAGAAATTATGAAAATGATCCATGTAGCAGTACCTACGTAGAAAGAATCTTAACACACATGAATCACTTATCGAACAAATTGAGTTTCGTTATGGCAAAAGCAGAATTATGTATTCTCTGTAGTTTGAACAAAAGACTGAAGGCAAGAAAAATTTGTTGGGAGCTGTGACTAGCAGTAAGAAATATAATTTTTAATGTTTACTAAGTATTTTATTGTGTTCACCTTCAGCTCAAGAAATCCTTTCGCCAGGCAATGTTCGGTAATTTTTTCAGTTTTATCTGGCAACCACAGTTTCAACAGAGACGTATAGCATATCTCGTTACGTGACTAGATGAGGCACACTCGCCAAACACACTGCCACAGTCAGAGATCATCTTTCCCCCAGTTTAACATAATAAGGAGTAATATACCATGTACATTATAGTAGACTCACCGAAAGTATTAATTTCGAAATACTGAATTCAGGCACGATATAAATGAAAGAACTGTCCGATTACGTTGAAAAGAGAAAATAATATTTACGTTGTCGGTTAAGGGAGGATGAGACTGAGCGAGATAGCTGCCCCTGTGGAGAACGATAACGCTGGTGACAAGTTGCTGAAGAAATACTTGTTCGGTGCGAAATTGTTACAGCGAAACAAAAGCTGGGCGTACGCTGTACTGGCTCTTTAGAGCACAAAAGCCAGCGTCGCGAACGGTTCGTTTCCTGGTGCAGCTGACGGCATATTGTGTAGCGTGTTCAGACGCAGCAAGCAGGCGCCGCTTACATTCGGTGTTCTACCAGCAAAATTCACGTACGCACGCTACAGCTGTTAACTACAGGATATACGTACGCTTCTGTGCTTGAGATATAACATTCCAGGCACGTAGAGCGTCGAATTGATTATTTGATGGAGAACATTATTAGGAATCCTGCTTTACATTACTAATACTGCAAGTTATTATTCTGCATGATTTAAAACAATGTATTGCTTTTCAGGGTTCTCGTTTCGTGGTAGTTTCTCGAGCTGGTTCAGAGTTTAACGAAATGTTTGCCGAAAATCCAATCCAACGTGTGAAACGCTTCAGTGTGTAGTATCTAAATGGACATGACGCACCATGTTTGAATCCTGTTACGTATAAAGTTTTTCCATAACAGCACGCAAAAACGTTAACAGGGTATAGAGAATGCTCCACTGAACAATTTGAGGAAGGGAGCCTGGGGTCGGAGAAGTCAGCTTAAGGAGATATGGAAATACTTAGTCCAGCACTACTGTTTTCCAGATTACAGCTAACATTTGTACAAATTTACACACACCGTCCCGTTTATTTACATGTACTTTCTTTATATCGTCAAGGAAAGAAGGACGACGAGACTACTAGGGAGTCATGTTCAGGTTTTGTTTACTTTACTTGTCCACAAGGTGACTGTTGTGTTGTATTTACGTTGTCCCATGACAGAACGTGCTATGTATCAACGACAGATCCATTCATTACTCAGTGATATTCACAGACGTACAGCACAGTACGATGGAGCAATACCGGTACAGTTTCTCAGAACTCACTGATGAGCACTTCGTGTATGGGGAATTACTTTGCAGTGTTTTCGCTACTGAAAGGTATACAGGGAACAATTTCCATACAGGCATCCTCCGTCACGAGGAGTGTTTAGTTCTCTTCATCGACGAATGAGGGATACAGGTTCATTGGAAGGAAGAAACGAGGCACCTGGCAACATGAGGTCCACTCGCACAACCCGTTTTTTAAGATGTTCGCCGATGTCATGCCTACACTAAGGTTGATGGCCGTCAGTTTCAGCACATTTTGTACGATACAGTGCCAATAGTACGTTAATTGTATCAATTATGGTACTTCCAGTTAACTGTAACGAATGTAAATGAAAAGGTACACAGTAATGCGATTTAATTCCTGTTATCTCCTTAAACTGGCTTCCCCGACCCCAGGTTTCCTACCTCAAATTGTTTAGTGGAACATCCTCTCTAAGTCCTGTTAAACTTTTGCACGCTCTTACGGAAACACACCGAGCGAGGTGGCGCAGTGGTTAGACACTGGACTCGCATTCGGGAGGGCGACGGTTCAATCCCGCGTCCGGCCATCCTGATTTGGGTTTTCCGTGATTTCCCTAAATCGCTCCAGGCAAATGCCGGGATGGTTCCTTTGAAAGGGCACGGCCGACTTCCTTCCCCGTCCTTCCCTAATCCCATGAGACCGATGGCCTCGCTGTCTGGTCTCCTTCCTCCAAAGTACCCAACCCAACGGAAACAGACTTTATACTGTCCTGTGAAAATCTGTGACGAACCCCCAGTTAAAGCAATTAAATACCACCTGTGCATGATTTTTGCTGGTCAAATATTTAGGAATTCCGAAGGGAAGATGTAGAAATAATTACGTTACTTTCACAACTTATTGTACTGCGTAATTGAATAGCTTCTAGAAAATAAACAAATTTTTCAGCCTTCAGTTGCAAGATAATTTTTACTCGTTTACCTAGGTTTCGATTCCAGTAATGGAATCTTCTTCAGAACCTATAAATTAAACCACATACAGACATATATTACTCACTGAAATGCATCATCAGTCTAATGATTGATGCATTTCAGTGAGTAATGTATGTCCGTATGTGGTTTAATTTATAGGTTCTGAAGAAGATTCCATTACTGGAATCGAAACCTAGGTAAACGAGTAAAAATTACCTTGCAACTGAAGGCTGAAAAAATTGTTTATTTTCTATACATATACGGTTGCTGACGCGCTGCATTAAGTTAAAGATTTGTGAATAGCTTCTACTATCCTGCTAGGGTACAGATTATGTGATGGTTTTTCAAGCTGGTTTAACTCTCAAGCGAAAATTTTGCCGATATTTGTATTAAATATATTGTCGTATATTGTCTAAATTCACGAAGCATCATACTTAAATGCGTTATTAACGCTCCCGTAAAAACCTACAGCCATCGTCAAGTTACAACAATTATTGTTTATGTTAATCACGTTCTTAGGAATTCCTATGGGAAAGAAATACGTTGCACAGGGCAGTTATGCAATCTTCGCAGTGCTTGTCGTGAACGCAGAACAGCCGACATAAATAGAAAAGCCATTCAAGGCAGGTGATGTGTTCCGCTGCAACGACCCCAAGCTCATGTACAGATATAAATGTGCTGTGCAGTGTATTCGAACAATAGGGTCCAGAACATGTGGCAGTTCAAACGAAAATTTTTTTGAACAGAGCCGCTGTAGCAGCGACTCAAGTTATCTCAAAAGTAATCACAACCTCGACCTACGCAGAAATATTCTTATGAACGGAGGATTTCAATTAAATAATTACAAATTATTTCGAAAGTTTTTTCCGTTTCACCTTTTTTCTCACGTATGAGTTGTTACTTGAAATTACCGTACCACTGGCTACAGGAAGGAAGGCAGACTGAGTTTAACATAGCGCCGACAGCGCTGACAGAGACGGAGCAGAGGCTCAGATTGGGAGGAAACCGGCCGTGCTCTTATGAAACTGCAGGTATTTGCCTGGTGTGAATTAATAGAATTACGGAAAAAACTAATATGGATGTGGGGTCGGGGATTTGAACCGTATTTCTCCCGAATGCGAGTCCGATATACGAACCACTGCTCCACATCGTTCGGTGGACGTCAAGCGGCTGATGCACTGCAAATCCACATACACCAATAAAAAGCTCCCTGCCCGGCACTGTCCTTCTTCCTAACATCCACATTATCTTAGGTATATTAATACTACCACTTCCGCGCGCCGGAAACGCACAAGGTCAGTAGAAAAAATGTTGGCAGTAATCTGCACTGATTTTGGCTGGCTATGACGTCACGGAGGAAATGGTTCAGTTTCGTGGACACCTCTATAAAGCGTGGTCTGGCGTTTACACGCTGTGTTTGTGCAACGATTCAGTTTCTACTGAAATGATTAAATATAAATTGTTACTCGGTTACAGCTAAAACTTTATACCCCTACAGTTTGTAACAAGTCCAGCTTTTACAAAGACACTTATAACTTAAAAAAATCAAGCAACTATCACATCAAAACATATACCAAAAAAAATATGCATTCATTCAATTAGTGTTCCGCTCAAACTTTCATAAACAATAAAACATCCAACTGCAGGTACAGCATATCTTAGCTTTCGCTGAAAAACAGTAACTGCTTCTTACCTCCTGCTGCAAATGGTATGCTATCACTCGTACAACTAGAAGGCAAATTACTCGATGGAAATGCATCAGTCTTAAGCATTCATTTCCGGCGTAAATAAAACAGTTTCGAACGCAACTCTTACAGGTTTCTTAGACTCATGTAATAACGCCATGGAAACAACAAAGAACCCGATCATGAATAAGGAATACAACAGATAGTATTAAAGGAAGAATTTAGGAATGTAGCATAGCCTGAAAGAACACTTATAATACGATCTGAGCTGTACATGAACTGCAATAAATCGTTCTGTTTAAAGAATGTCCGAAGACTGACTGGTTCAATAGCGAACCGTGGTTTCATATCGCACAAAAATTCTGTTATATCGAAGTGAGTCAACTAAGTTAAACCTTTTCATGATAATAATAGCAATAATAATAATACTGTCATTATTAAATACCTCTCCCTCTCAACTTCATTAAAGAACGAAACACGCAATATTTCTTTAGGATAAACCAGCTTGGCAAAAAAAGAGTTCTACGACCACGAAATTTAAAATGATACGTCTGCCAATGTTCGCACGTCAACTTCGTTAAAGAAAACTATGCAGGTTCTATGTGACAAATGCACCTATTATTTCAGTGAGATGAGCGCAATCCAGGCTGAACATGTCGCGACCAAGCCGACTACTAATTCCGAATGCAAATTTTTTTTTCCATCGGATGAGCTGTTACAAAGTAACATTATGATTAAAATGAATGACACCACAATAAAATGGTTTCTTTCTCGTTTCAAGTTATTACTCAATAAATAATACTTGGGCCACATATTTACAGGCACAACCAAGACCAGAGAACAACAGAAAGTGAAAAAGACTAGCCAAAAATATTCTCTTATTCATGTTAACAATCATTATTAATCAGCGTTATTATAAGCCCAAATTGTATGATACGTAAGTTTTTTTTCTTGTCGTAGCAGATAAATCGTCACTATCATTCCAAATTAAGCTATGCTAAGAAATTAAAAAAAAATATCGTTCAGTCCTTGCGAGCCCTCATCATATCATTCACGTATTGGGCGACATATTTCCACTGTGCAGAGGCATTTAAGCAGACTCTTTTCCCACGCTCCACAGCAGAATGGCATGGTAAGAAATCCTAAAATGTAGTACAATACGAAGAGTCCTCAACCGTGCCACTCAACGTTGTTTGCAGTGTGTGGATGTATATAGAGATTCAGGCGATATAGCTGTATGTACGCTGTAGTTAGAAACTGTGTTCTTGGTGACGACTATAAGTCGAAACATACGTTTTCTATTCATAGTAACTGTACCACCCGACGTCACCTCCTCTGTTTTTCTTTAATTATTTATTTATTACTTCTGTAGATTTCAGTTATGTCAATTTCAGTTTTAAGTACGAGACATTTACTAACACAAATGTTAGTCCTTAAACTTACACAGTAAGACATATTTGAACGCTCAGAAAGTGGGCTTTAGAAAAAATGAAACCACGTACTCCATTTCCCATGAACCAGTCGTGACATCACAATCAAGCAGTTCGCAATAAATTTGCTGTGGATATCTTAGCGGACAGGCACGTTAATACTATAGCGAGTCATTACAATTTATGTTAATACTGGGACTAACTTGGTAGTAAACGTAGGCGGCAACTAGAAAATAAAATATCAAATAACTAATAGTTTGTTCGATGATGTAATATTTATCACCTACGTGGCCGAATATAGGTACAGATACATCCATCACATACAGATACATACATCACACATTTCTGCGAACAGGTATATGTACTTGTATTAAAAAGACAGCTATTTTAAATTAAAATTTACCTGTCTAGAAATTGCCATTCGAAATGTTCACAACTCAGCACCAGGCGCCACAATCTAGCAGCAGCGAGAACGCTCCTCCAACACTGCGTGTATGCAGTAGCAGTAGCATTGTTGATCTCGATAACGATTATTGTCGATAAACTGTAACAGGCTGCGAAACGATACGATGAGAAATATAGACTCCTAGCTTATGTGCGATTACAATATGTAAATTGACCCCGTATCAATTAGCTAACTAAAAATGTGTATCTCCATGAAAGTACGACATAAGAAGGGCAACGGAAGAAACGCAAGATAACTAAAGGAATGCTTCACATCCCTATGAAAGAAGGAAAAATATAGGTAGTGAGAAGCACCGATCTCTTTTAGTAAAATTAAGCAACACTGCAATTACGGTGGCAGAAATGTTAAACAAATCGGAAAGTTAGCTATATACCGGAGAACCCGACACAGAAAAATTGTACTACTTAAAAAGTGGCTATTAAAGGTGTTAAGTGTCAGAAGCTCGAGAACAGTTGATTACTAGGTCAATCCAAAGTCACAAAACTTTTTGTTTGTGCAATGTGAGCTGAGGGCACAGAAAAGACCGTCAGAGAGACGGAAGATTTATTACTAGCATTCAGTAGGAACCCAGGAGAACGATAACAACGAAAGCGATTGGCGTCGAACTGGAACTGATGCAATGCATATGACTGCAAAGCACTGAAGGACTGAAGTTCAAACGAGAAACTGTAATAGCCTAATTGTCGCTATTAGACTGTTTTGTCTGTTATCCAAAATTTACGAGTCACGAGCGTGACAACCGTCATGTCACCTGTGCTCTACAAGAAGACTATAATCTAGCCAATCATCATTCAAAGAAATATGTCGCTTATTTATTTGTTTCGTGAATCACAATCGTTTTTAATGATATGAGATACCGCATTATTTTTTAGAATTAAGGGAAAAACAGTGAAAAGAAATAAGACGAGTAAATTGTGGCGTATACAGAAAATCAACATTTAATAAAAATTTGGAGAACACCACGAATTTACACAATGGTTATAGCAGAGAGGCAAAACGTCCCTCTACTCGTATGTTGGAAAGACTATCAAGAGCACAAGTAGGTAACATAAATATGCGACTGAATATAATGGTAATAGACATTGGGGGGTACGGCCATTCTGACGAAGAATTGTAAAAACTGACAAATGGAACGACTCCTAGAAATTTAGATGACGAGAATCAAGGACAGCAGAATCGGGAAATGTAACTGTCTACAAATTGTTATCGGGGCAACACTTTCGCACACACAAACCTAAGGGGACGTTCATTAATTACGTGAGAGGTTTTGTTTAAAATTTATCGGGCGACGTAGTGCAGTAGTCAGCACAGAGGTGTCGCATTCTGGAGGACGGCTGTTCAAGCCTGCGTCCGGCCATCCAGATTTAGTTTTTCCGCGATTTTCCTAAATCACTTAAGGAAATTGCCGGGGTGTTTCCTGTGAAAGGGTACGGCCGATTTTCTTCTCCATCCTTCATTAAACCGAGCGAGTGTTTTGCCTCTTATGAATCCGTTGTCGACGGGAGTTTAACGCTCGTCTCCTCCTTCTTATTCTTTAAAATTAGGACTCTGCCTCCCCCCTTGGTGAGATGTGGGATCTCTCCACCCCAGTCCCCCGCACATGAGTTTACTCCGTATTCGGGAAAAAATATTCAAAAACGAAAATCTTTTATTTGCTTTAAAAATTTATTAAAACATTTAAGTAAACACATGTTTTATTTTTAAAATGAATAAAATAGTGTTTTTAACACGGGATTACAAATGCTTTATTTGAAACATGCCAACCCGGAGTAGTAGTCGGACCGACTGACAGACAGACAGGACAAAAAGACACACGAAAATAGAACTGTATTAACCGTTTTGACAAATCCCCAGAAGTTGTCCTTTTATTGATTTACCGTTTCGACGTAATTAATTTTTTTCTATTTAACACGTTATAATACGGAAACTAACTATCGTACGAGGACCAAATTTGGTAGAATTAACGTCAAGGGCATGGGGAAGAGAAATAATGCAGAATGTATTCAACTGAAACACTTTTAATGTGCTGGTACGGTGCATCATACCATTACGTACCGGTACAATTACAGCTACAAAAGGGGCTCAATATAGAGCCCCTACGTGTCCAGAGGGCCCCTACGTGTCCAGAAGTGTCTGCATTTTGCAAGGCAGAAGGACACATGGCCTTAGGCGTGCAGGCTATTCTCTCGATATTCTGCGCATCAGATTAGCACATGTGTGAATGTTCCGTGGTAAACCCTGTCCTTCAGGTAGATCTACAACCGAAATCACAGGGAGTGAGATCAGTTGATCGTGTCGGCCGAGCATTTGGAAACGATCGCCTGATAATTCGATCGTTTCCAAATGTGTTTCGGAGAAGCAAGTTAACTTCATGAGCGATGTGCGGTGGGACCGCATCTTGCATTAAGACCGTTGAGTTCGATTCGTCTCTCTCCTGAAAGGCGGGTATGACATGCTGTCAAAGCTTATCACAGTAATGGTGGCCAGTCACGCTGCACTTCTTTGGTCCTTGAACGCAAACCTGTTCAAAAAAGAGTGGGCCAATGATGAACGTAGCCATGAAGCCACACAATATGGTGACACGTTCACCATACAGAGGAACTTCATGCACAGTGATTGGTGGTGAATATCCCCACACTCGGCAATTCTTTGTGTTCACATCAGCCGTCAGAAAAATTAGGTCTTTCCATAGGATGGTCCAGAGTCAGCCCTCGTCAACTTCAATCCTTGGGAGAAAGTAGAGAGCGCGTCCTGTGGTGCAAGTTGTTGTACGATATGGATCTTGTGCGGATACCACTTGAGAATGGTTCGAATCACCTTTCGTGCAGTGGACGACGGGATGTTCAAATGTCGTGACACAGCACGCGCACAGCCAGACGATCGGGAATTGCGCGCAGCGTTATCTGCCATAGCAACAGCGATTTCGTCAACGACCGGTCGTTGGCCTCTTCCCGGAGCGACGCCCAGTTCTCCAGTTGATTAGAACTTATTCATCATACTCCGCACAGCAGGTGGCGAAAGAGGACCCTTCCGTAATCCTTTCAGTCGGCGATATTCCAGAAGTGCAGCTGGAGCATTGCTGTTGTTTTGGTGATAGAGCTTCACCAATAATGCCCTGGCTCTTTTGTCCGAGCTCAGCCGGCCGAAGTGGCCGTGCGGTTAAAGGCGCTGCAGTCTGGAACCGCAAGACCGCTACGGTCGCAGGTTCGAATCCTGCCTCGGGCATGGATGTTTGTGATGTCCTTAGGTTAGTTAGGTTTAACTAGTTCTAAGTTCTAGGGGACTAATGACCTCAGCAGTTGAGTCCCATAGTGCTCAGAGCCATTTGAACCATTTGTCCGAGCTCATGTTGACACGTCAACAAGTGCACTGCGACCGGTCAGGTACGTGAGACTATGAATCACGATGACTGATCACGGCATCTGTGGGTCATAGTTGGAACTTGACGATAGCGCTGTGGCTTTACCGCTACCAAGTTTGGTACCGTACTCGTACGGTAATTAGTTTCCGTGTTATAACGTGTTAAATACGGAAAGTTTAATTATAACCACCCGGTATTGCATTCATTAATTGTCACTAAACCTTTACTTAATTTACAGACGAAAGATAACGTTTAAACTTCCTGGCAGATTAAAACTGTGTGCCCGACCGAGACTCGAACTCGCGACCTTTGCAAAGGTTCCGAGTTCGAGTCTCGGTCGGGCACACAGTTTTAATCTGCCAGGAAGTTTCATATCAGCGCACACTCCGCTGCAGAGTGAAAATCTCATTCTGAAAGATAACGTTGTTTGCACTTTGTTCTGAACCGTGTGAATACGTGGCTTTCCAATCTCTTGATTCATATGATCACCAAGAGAATTATCGTCGGTGAACTTCAGATTAGCTTCCTTCCACTAACGATTAACTTCTTGTTTAGGCTTGCGTTTCGACTTGTCGGCCGGCCGCTTATAATACGCATCGTTTAAGATACATATTCGTGTTGAAGGCAATAACAGTGGCATTACATGTGTTGCAGAATATCACGAACGACTCACTAACTCACACTCTGTGATTTCGACCAGCGCGGCAGAAAACTCCCTGAATGACATATGACTCTTCTGCGGCACTCGTTTCACGCTGGGGTGTCCCGGTCATGCACACGTATGGACCACTCGTTTCAGAGTGGCCATAAATATTGGTGTGCACTTAAATATTGTCTGTGCACGACATTAATTATATAAAATCAAATGTTATCCGTTATAATAATGTGTATTCTCTGAATTCAAATAATGACGCGAGATTTTCATTACCTCACCCGCCTCCCCCCTAAAAATGACTTCGGATGAAATTTTACCAGACCCCCTGCAGCCCCCTCCACCTACACCCAACCCGATTTCCCTAAGGTACATCTGAAAACGGACAAGCTCAGGAGTAGTGTTAATGTCCTTCGTGGCGCCTCTCTATCGTCAGTTGTACATTAGCAACGCGTCGACTCAAAATACTAGTAGGACTGGTATGGGTAGTCAGTGGAAGAGGAATAAACCAGATAACGTTTTTGTACCGTGAAAAGCCACTCTTTCCAGAGCGGTCCAAGGCTGTTCATATGTTTACAGGTCATAAATTACTATCAACTCCAGCCCATACACTGACCGCTCAAACCGGAGTAAACACGAGCGAAAGATCAGTTCTCTCTGGAGTAAATGATAGGCGAGTGCAAGCGAGCAGCAGCCTTCAGCATTCTGTTCGGTTGGCAGTCGCTGGTACGGTTCATCCAAGGCAGCTTCGGCCGGCCGGTGTGGCCGTGCGGTTCTAGGCGCTTCAGTCTGGAACCGCGTGACCGCTATGGTCGCGGGTTCGAATCCTGCCTCGGGCATGGATGTGTATGATGTCCTTAGGTTAGTTACGTTTAAGTAGTTCTAAGTTCTAGGGGACTGATGACCTCAGCAGTTAAGTCGCATAGTGCTCATAGCCATTTGAACCATTTGAACTGATGACCACAGATGTTAAGTCCCATAGTGCTCAGAGCCATTTGAACCATTTTAAGGCACCTTCCTTCCTCTCCGTTCAGACGCTAGCAGCACTTAGCGTCGTCGTCTGCTGTTAAGAGTTATTCTGGTTAAAATGAGTTGCTTGATCTGAAGAGAATGCGATTTGATGATAAAACAATAGCGATACAGAAAGTGCTTGAGGGATCCAAGAAATTCGGAACACAAAAGATGGTGGAAAAAGAAATGTAATTGCTGGAGAATTGCCGCACCAGTCGAAGGTCTGACTGTGGACACGACAAAGATGCTAAATTTATTAGGTGCGTCCACCAGGCAGGAACGGAGTTAACACAAACTTTGCTCTTAACTTTTAATAAAAAGCAACCGGGCAATACATTTCCTAGAAAGTAGACACTAAGAACATTATGCATCTGTTCAGCTGATTAAAATTTTAAGCATACGACAGATCTGATCATCCTCGTTCCTTACGTTTGTGGTAGTTCCAATTACGTCAGTGATGTATTACTTACTTTAGAGGTTAGTGACGTAGTAACTGAATAAATGGGAATCGTTATTCCGCAGTAAGGTTATCTGCTGCCTTACGAATCAGGGCTCTACCGCATATTTTATTAAGTAGCCTATGTAATAAGGCGGTATTGAATAGAATTGGGGAGAAGAGAAATTTGTGGCACAACTTGACTAGAAGAAGGGATCGGTTGGTAGGACATATTCTGAGGCATCAAGAGATCACCAATTTGGTATTGGAGGACAGCGTGGAGGGTAAAAATCGTAGAGGGAGACCAAAAGATGAATACAGTAAACAGATTCAGAAGAATGTAGGTTACAACAGGTACTGGGAGATGAAGAAGCTTGCACAGGATAGAGTAGCATGGAGAACTACATCAAACCATTCTCTGGAGTGAAGACCACAACAACAACATGTTATATTCCTTACCGGTATAAACTACTTGATCGAAATTATCGGGACACCAATTTGTGGAGTGCATCCACAAATCGATTTTATGACTCCCAGGTCTCCACTAGGAACTCTCAGTTAGGAGTCTAACTGGCTGCCCAATCTTCCTCAAGAGCCGAAACCATAGAAGGTAGCGGTAGTGAGTTTTACGCTGGGGCCTGGAACGAAGTCGACTTTCTAGCACATCCCGAAGGTGTTCCGTTGGGCCCAGGTCCGGACTCGGCAAGCAAGCCTATTTGAATAATATTATCGACCACAAACCATTGCCTCACTAATGGTGTATTATGACAGGGTATATTGTCATGCCAATACAGAGAAGGTCTCCGAACTGTTCCTTGCTTTCCGCAGTACACAACGCTGTAAAATGTGATCGTATTCTTTCGCATTTAGCGTTTTCTTAAACGCGGTAAGGGACCACACCCTAACCTCAAAAGACACTCTAAACCGTAACATCATCTTCTCAGTGCTTCACCGCTGGCAATACACATGAAGGAAGGCAACGTTCTTTACGGATTCGGCAAATCCAAAGGCATGCATTCGATTGCAATGTTGTGTAGCGTGATTCTTCTGCTCATATCATTCGTTTTCAGTAATCCACTGCCCAATAGCGTCTCTCTCTGGACTTCCTCAAGCACCGCTTTATCAGTGAATACGGTTTATGATGAGCTGTTCGACCATTGTACACAGTTCTTTTTAACTTCATACGCTCTTGTCATTCATGTCCTAGTAGCGCTTTCCCTTCCTCTGATTTCATGAGATTTTCACAGCCACCTTCAGTAATGCTCGACTCTCCCTGTCCTTCATTACTCGAAGTCTCTCTGGCCTCGGTTTAGCTAGGGTTGTTCTTTTACGTTTCCAGTTCATCTTTACGTTAAGCCGTCGGCACACGGACCGTGCTGCCGAACGTTAACGTGGAGCGTGCCGAGTTCAACGTGCTGCTGAAGGCTCAGGAACGATGCGACTTGTGCATACGGTACGTGGGCCCCAACGTGGTATACGCGATCGCGACGCACTCCAGCGGCAGTTGACGGATGTTTCTAGTTCGTAAATCGCACTGTTTACTCAACGGGCACGCGTAAAATTCCCACACTAGCTCTATTAAATCGCGCGTTTCCTCCGTCGTCCACGAAAAGGAAAGTACCATGTCCAATCAATAAGGACACTGGCTTATAAAAGTTCCATTACAAACAGTGCGTTACAAACGATTAAATTTCGGGCATGTAGCCGCGCAAATAAAATTTCTTCCACTGATATTTCGGCCGCGTATGGTCCGGGCATCCTCAAAGTGAGCTTGTGACTCACTCTGAGGATGGCCGGACGATATGCGGCCGAAATATCAGTGGAGGAAATTTTATTTGCGCGGCTGCATGCCCGAAATTTAATCGATTATTCATTACGCCGCGAGAAGTTGAAAACGCACAGTGCGTTACAAATTTGGAATACTTCTGCGCATAAGATAAACATTATTTCATCATTTCCACATTTTAGTAAAACCCCAAGGTCAGTCTTACTTGATCATTGTTCCTACCCAGTAGCAGAATCTTTGCAACATGTGAATTACGATAGCGTAAAAGAAAAAGGAGCAAAATATCTTTATACAAGTAGCGCAAGCTGTCATGTAGATTAAGCCAATCGAACAAAGTCACCCCTCAAAAAACGGTGAACTTATATTTACATAACATCAGATTTTATAGTATATACTTATATTAAATTAATAATAAAGTATCAGAACCTAATAAAAACGCAAATGTTACGAAAAAAAATTTGGTAGTGTCAAGATACGAACCACTGCCACATAAAACAACTCTTTACAGGATAGTGACGCTACTCATTACACTAAACCAACAGCGCACCAGTAGTACGTTATCATATTATGTTACACGTTGCTGAAAACGCTAATCATAGATATGTTACTAATTGAAATCTAATTATAACAAATTGTACCAAGAACAATACGTTTTGGTTGGATGTTCAATGTGTCGCTGCCTTCAAATAGCCTACTCTCATAAGACGCAAGTTACAATAATTCTTTTGCCACGAATGTGATGTGTCATATTATTTTATTGGAATGAATCACACTGTTAACAACGGTTTTTCCAGTGATTCTCAATTTGCTAGTGCTCAGAAACGGCATATATACATATAGGCTTGAAATGAATGCCAATATGGCGCCTCACAACTGGACTGCAGGGAGACGGCGTGCGTGTGACGTAGGTGGCGTTGTGACATCTCATTGGTCAACGATCAGACGCACGCTCAGAATATCTGACATGCCAGATATTGCTCTGCACGTTCGGAAAGACTCCCGAGCGTGCTATTCCACGCTATGACGCCAGAAACTCGGCACGCTCAACGCTCAACGTTCGGATGCACGGTCCGTGTGCCGACGGCTTTAGACGCAGCTGAGATAGGGAGCTTTAGAAGCTTAGAAATGTCCATGATGGATTTGTTACTCAGCTGACATGAAATGACTACTACACGTTCGAAATCACTGAAGTCCTCTGACCGATTCATTCTCCTGTCAACACAATTCTCTCCGTCCATTTTTATACTGATATGTCCGCCTCTAGCGAAATCTAGCGGTCTCTTTCGCACTGCATAGGGCTTTAGGGATACTCTAGACCAGATAGTGCACGTACTCAAATTAGATCCTTGACATGCTCCGCCTATGTCACTGCAGGCATCAGGAACCGTCTGAAACAAAGCAGGTGTTCAAATGTGAATGCATCACTTACGCAGGTGTTTCCAGTTCCTTATCACATGCCACCCTTATATCAGGGTAAGTTGCACGTTGGTACCTAGCATTCTACTTTCAGATTTTGTACTCAGTTGTAATTAGAAGCCATTGAAATGCGTATGCGGTGTATGCGCAAAGCTTTGGAATATTGCAGTTCAGTATTAACTGCGCCACTGCCAAGCGTTTCACGCTCACCCACCTACTTTCTTGTTTCCCCATACCATTTTGCGTTATTCGCCAAAATCATAGCGCCAGTCACGCAAAACGCTCCTATTTGAATACCACAGTTTGGGATCATGGCCATGCTATGTCAAGCGAAATCTTGTGGCAGTTATTTGGCCCAAAAAAATAATAACGCAGAGTTCTCGTGGTTGACACGGTATGATCGTTCCCTCGTGTTATCCTTTTTTTCTCTCCGTTGCACACCTTTGTTCACAGGTACAAGCGAATAGTAGGCAACACTGGCAAAATGTCTGCGAACGGTCTTTCACTCTGGTTTCGCTTCTATTCTTTCCGTTCAAAACGTAGAATGGTAGTTCCTCGCTAATTGCCGCATGTTACTGACTCCAGTATTCCCGAATAATTTGCCCGTTAAGCTGCGATTAGGTTGTGAAGTGAGAGGTTACCGTATATGCCTATCCAAAAGGCCATTATGTTTAATAATAGTAAAAAGAAGCTTATGTTGACCGTTGGTTTCGACTGGTGATAGAATATGGTTCCCAAGATCTAGGTCAATTAGGATGGCACAAGTCTCTTTGTGGGTTAGGGAAGTATATCTGCATGTCACTGTTACTGAAGAGTTCAGTAAGTGGGTCAGAGACGGCAGTGGTCAGATGTTGCGTGCCAAGTCTGTATAGAAAGATATGTTCAACTAAGAGGAGACCACTATTTTGATCCCCTCACGCTGTTGTTCGTACACTAACCGCGTGTCTCTTAAAGAAGAAAGAAATATTATTCACAATCCAGAAGAGAATAATGCGAGGTAAATGCGAGAACCATTGCACAGTCAGCCTAACACCTCATGCATCTAAGTTGCTAACAAGAATAATGTGCAGAAGAACCGAAAAGAAAATTGTATTCTTTTAAATGGAGATAACTTTTGCATCAGGTACGGCAGGGACGACCACGGCGTGCTAGACTTCACGCGAGCAGTGGATGCGGGCCGTGTGCGATCCAAAATCCGGCCTGTCATTCGGCTTTGATCGGTCCTTCTCGGACGTAGACGGAACAGCGCGACATTTCCGTTAACATTTGTGTGTGCCACTTTTCGGTCGGCTCAACTCTCTGAGTTCGGCAGAATCGTGCTATCAGCGCTGCTTAACCTTCGCTGTTTGTTCGTGGTATGAAGGACGTTCGCAGGTCCAGTGGCTGCTTGCACGAAAAGAGGCAGTCCAGCTATCGTCGCAATCATTTAAAATGAACTGAAATGACGGAAGAGAGGGATGAGAATTCACAAATCTCATAAGCGATAGGTACTGCGTATTTCCTACGAAATGACATTACAGTATCGTGCAGAACGAATTTAAAGATTTAATTGACAATGAAAGAGCAAAAAATTATAACAATCGACAGACGGAATTCATTGTTGTGTACATTTAAAAGCATTTTGTTTTAAATTTGTAGACCTAGAGCACGGGAAGAAACTGGTAGCGTGAATAGTAAAATTTCTGAAGTTGTTGTTGTTGTGGTCTTCAGTCCTGAGACTGGTTTGATGCAGCTCTCCATGCTACTCTATCCTGTGCAAGCTTCTTCATCTCCCAGTACCTACTGCAACCTACATCCTTCTGAATCTGCTTAGTGTATTCATCTCTTGGTCTCCCTCTACGATTTTTACCCTCCACGCTGCCCTCCAATACTAAATTGGTGATCCCTTGATGCCTCAGAACATGTCCTACCAACCGATCCCTTCTTCTGGTCAAGTTGTGCCACAAACTTCTCTTCTCCCCAATCCTATTCAATACTTCCTCATTAGTTATGTGATCTACCCATCTAATCTTCAGCATTCTTCTGTAGCACCACATTTCGAAAGCTTCTATTCTCTTCTTGTCCAAACTATTTATCGTCCATGTTTCACTTCCATACATGGCTACACTCCATACGAATACTTTCAGAAATGACTTCCTGACACTTAAATCAATACTGGATGTTAACAAATTTCTCTTCTTCAGAAACGCTTTCCTTGCCATTGCCAGCCTACATTTTATATCCTCTCTACTTCGACCATCATCAGTTATTTTGCTCCCCAAATAGCAAAACTCCTTTACTACTTTAAGTGCCTCATTTCCTAATCTAATTCCCTCAGCATCACCCGACTTAATTAGACTACATTCCATTATCCTTGTTTTGCTTTTGTTGATGTTCATCTTATATCCTCCTTTCAAGACACTGTCCATTCCATTCAACTGCTCTTCCAAGTCCTTTGCTGTCTCTGACAGAATTACAACGTCATCGGCGAACCTCAAAGTTTTTATTTCTTCTCCATGAATTTTAATACCTACTCCGAATTTTTCTTTTGTTTCCTCTACTGCTTGCTCAATACACAGATTGAACAACATCGGGGAGAGGCTACAACCCTGTCTTACTCCCTTCCCAACCACAGCTTCCCTTTCATGTTCCTCGACTCTTATAACTGCCATCTGGTTTCTGTACAAATTGTAAATAGCCTTTCGCTCCCTGTATTTTACCCCTGCCACCTTTAGAATTTGAAAGAGAGTATTCCAGTCAACATTGTCAAAAGCTTTCTCTAAGTCTACAAATGCTAGAAACGTAGGTTTGCCTTTCCTTAATCTTTCTTCTAAGATAAGTCGTAAGGTCAGTATTGCCTCACGTGTTCCAGTGTTTCTACGGAATCCAAACTGATCTTCCCCGAGGTTGGCTTCTACTAGTTTTTCCATTCGTCTGTAAAGAATTCGTGTTAGTATTTTGCTGCTGTGACTTATTAAGCTGATAGTTCGGTAATTTTCACATCTGTCAACACCTGCTTTCTTTGGGATTGGAATTATTATATTCTTCTTGAAGTCTGAGGGTATTTCGCCTGTTTCATACATCTTGCTCACCAGATGGTAGAGTTTTGTCAGGACTGGCTCTCCCACGGTCGTCAGTAGTTCCAATGGAATATTGTCTACTCCGGGGGCCTTGTTTCGACTCAGGTCTTTCAGTGCTCTGTCAAACTCTTCACGCAGTATCATATCTCCCATTTCATCTTCATCTACATCCTCTTCCATTTCCATAATATTGTCCTCAAGTACATCGCCCTTGTATAGACCCTCTATATACTCCTTCCACCTTTCTACTTTCCCTTCTTTGCTTAGAACTGGGTTTCCATCTGAGCTCTTGATATTCATACAAGTGGTTCTCTTTTCTCCAAAGGTCTCTTTAATTTTCCTGTAGGCGGTATCTATCTTACCCCTAGTGAGATAGGCCTCTACATCCTTACATTTGTCCTCTAGCCATCCCTGCTGAGCCATTTTGCACTTCCTGTCGATCTCATTTTTGAGACGTTTGTATTCCTTTTTGCCTGTTTCACTTACTGCATTTTTATATTTTCTCCTTTCATCAATTAAATTCAATATTTCTTCTGTTACCCATGGATTTCTACTAGCCCTCGTCTTTTTACCTACTATATCCTCTGCTGCCTTCGCTACTTCATCCCTCAAAGCTACCCATTCTTCTTCTACTGTATTTCTTTCCCCCATTCCTGTCAATTGCTCCCTTATGCTCTCCCTGAATCTCTGTACAACCTCTGGTTTTTTTAGTTTATCCAGGTCCCATCTCCTTAAATTCCCACCTTTTTGCAGTTTCTTCAGTTTTAATCTACAGGTCATAACCAATAGATTGTGGTCAGAGTCCACATCTGCCCCTGGAAATGTCTTACAATTTAAAACCTGGTTCCTAAATCTCTGTCTTACCATTATCTAATCTATCTGATACCTTTTAGTATCTCCAGGGTTCTTCCATGTATACAACCTTCTTTCATGATTCTTAAACCAAGTGTTAGTTATGATTATGTTGTGCTCTGTGCAAAATTCTACAAGGCGGCTTCCTCTTTCATTTCTGTCCCCCAATCCATATTCACCTACTATGTTTCCTTCTCTCCCTTTTCCTACACTCGAATTCCAATCACCCATGACTATTAAATTTTCGTCTCCCTTCACAATCTGAATAATTTCTTTTATTTCATCATACATTTCTTCAATTTCTTCATCATCTGCAGAGCTAGTTGGCATATAAACTTGTACTACTGTAGTAGGTGTGGGCTTCGTATCTATCTTGGCCACAATAATGCGTTCACTATGCTGTTTGTAGTAGCTTACCCGCATTCCTATTTTCCTATTCATTATTAAGCCTACTCCTGCATTACCCCTATTTGATTTTGTGTTTATAACCCTATAGTCACCTGACCAGAAGTCTTGTTCCTCCTGCCACCGAACTTCACTAATTCCCACTATATCTAACTTCAACCTATCCATTTCCCTTTTTAAATTTTCTAACCTACCTGCCCGATTAAGGGATCTGACATTCCACGCTCCGATCCGTAGAACGCCAGTTTTCTTTCTCCTGATAACGACATCCTCTTGAGTAGTCCCCGCCCGGAGATCCGAATGGGGGACTATTTTACCTCCGGAATATTTTACCCAAGAGGACGCCATCATCATTTAATCATACAGTAAAGCTGCATGCCCTCGGGAAAAATTACGGCTGTAGTTTCCCCTTGCTTTCAGCCGTTCGCAGTACCAGCACAGCAAGGCCGTTTTGGTTATTGTTACAAGGCCAGATCAGTCAATCATCCAGACTGTTGCCCTTGCAACTACTGAAAAGGCTGCTGCCCCTCTTCAGGAACCACACGTTTGTCTGGCCTCTCAACAGATACCCCTCCGTTGTGGTTGCACCTACGGTACGGCTATCTGTATCGCTGAGGCACGCAAGCCTCCCCACCAACGGCAAGGTCCATGGTTCATGGGGGGGATTTCTGAAGTAGTACACATTATTCCATTGTCACTTCCAACAGTTTTCATTCAAAATGAACAAAGAGCGTGGAGACTTCATATACGTCTGTAAAGTACGTCCGTTAAGTCAAGGGTCATGCCTGGAATGATTTTTCGGTTTAAAACTCGCTAGCACTGAATTTATGGAGAAAAAAAGGAGTACAGTAACGAAAATTAGAATATCTGGAATGGACTGCAGACTTCGCCTTTTAACTGGGCTTGACTGCACACTGCCTACAGTCAAAATATTCCAAGGTAGATTCTTTCTGATCTGATGGGGATGCGTTTAAACCAAAAGCGCATTGTAGGATGCATATTCTGATAAAGACGGTCCAGTTCCCTAAGCTCACTGGCGAAGGTTAGAAGAATTCACTGTGGTCTTGAAAGAATTACAAAGATTTTGAGGACACTGTTACTCTTACATCTGTTTCCGAACTGTTTCTCACACCGTTCACCGTTTCAGCTGGAAGCGCCCCTGACCATGTGCAAATGTAACCGACTGACTAGCAAGGTAATACAACTTTCAATGACAAATCTTTTTACGCTAGAACTGTGGGGAACGTCGGTTGATTGGTTGGCTGGTTGATTTGTTGGGAAGGGACCAAACAGTGAGGTCATCGGTCCCATCGGAATAGGCAAGGAAGTCGGCCGTACCCTTTCAATTGGCATTATCCCTGTAATTGCCTGAGGCTGAAGCGGTTTAGGGAAGTCACGGGCAACCTAAATCAGGATGGCAAGACGCGCGTTTGAACCGTCGTCCTCCCGAATGCGAGTCTAGTGAGCTAACCACTGCGCCACCTCACTCGATCTCTAGAACGTCTAATCGCTTGCCTCGGGAAGAGTTTCTATCAAGGGAACCTCCCCATCGCACCCCCCTCAGATTTAGTTATAAGTTGGCACAGTGGATAGGCCTTGAAAAACTGAACACAGATCAGTCGAGAAAACAGGAAGAAGTTGTGTGGAACTATGAAAAAAATAAGCAAAATATACAAACTGAGTAGTCTATGCGAAGATAGGCAACATCAAGGACAATGGGACTTTAGGAGCGCCGTGGTCCCGTGGTTAGCGAGAGCAGCTACGGAACGAGAGGTCCTCGGTTCAAGTCTTCCCTTGAGTGAAACGTTTAATTTTTTATTTTCAGTTTTTGTGACAAACCCTTATGTTTTCATCACTTTTTTGGGAGTGATTACCACATCCACATGAAAACCTAAATCGGGCAAGGTAGAAGAATGTTTTTACCCATTCGCCAAGTGTACAAGATAGGTGGGTCGACAATATATTCCTGTCATGTGACGCACATGCCGTCACCAGTGTCGTATAGAATATATCAGACGTGTTTTCCTGTGGAGGAATCGGTTGGTCTATGACCTTGCGATCAAATGTTTTCGGTTTCCATCGGAGAGGCACGTCCTTTCGTTTACTAATGGCACGGTTTTGCGGTGCGGTCGCAATACACATACACTAAACTTATTACAGTGAATAGAGACGTCAATGAACGAACGGACAGATCATAACTTTGCGAAAATAAAGAAAGTAAAATTTCCAGTCGCGGGAAGACTTGAACCAAGGACCTCTCGTTCCTCAGTTACTCACGCAAACCACGGGACCACGGTGCTTCTGACCTCACGTACTCCATGATGTGGCATATCTTGCTCATGGACTACTCAGTTTGTATATTTTACTAATTTTTTTCATAGTTCCACATAACTTCTTCCTGTTTTCTCGATTGATTTGTGCTCAGTTTTTCAAGGCCTATCCACTGTGCCAACTTACAACTAAATCTGAGGGGGGTGCGATGGGGAGGTTCCCTTGTAAGTCTCCATAATGAGGTTCAAAAATTCCTACAATATTTCAGTCGATATATTCGTGCGAAAGACCTTTTTTCGATTATGAAACTAAATAAGTCACCATTTTGTGGCAACCTGAGTGTGAAATTCTGTGAAATTTTCTGCGTTTGTACCAGATTAAAATTATATTATAGCTTCAGCGTGACAAAAATAATTGAATAATACTGAAACTTTGTTTTGTTTGTGAAGTATGTTTTTCAGAAATGTGTAATATAAAATGTACTAGTATGCAGTGCGACTGCACTGCCATTTAAATGCGGGGCGTTCTCAGTTTTCCCCTCTTCCTCTTCTCGCGCTCAGCCAGCGTGGCGCGGCGGTGGGGGAAATTTGAAGCGAGGGTGAGCGTTTTGGCAATCATGCCCGGGCGTGGCCGAAATTTTGTCCGCCCCTGAGTTACGGTAAGGACCCATAGATGCAGTTCTGACATTGTACATAATAACAGAAGCAAGAATTACGAAAACTGAAGGTTTTTCAGTAGGATTTAAAGGCATTTTTACAAAATGAAGAAAGCTTGTACACTGGTACAACTACACATACTGGCAAAATACAGACTCTCCTAACAGTCACTAGTTTTAGTAGTTCTTGTAACTAAAACAGATATCATAAAACTACCCAAACCGAACATTGCACCTGTAACGGTACCACCGACTACCCTAAAAAGGCAATCGATGCTAACAGTATACCTCTGTGAGGAATTTTTGAGAGCTGTTACCGTGAAATAACCTAATGGAGACAGAACAACCAATCTGGGATTTGTTTCCGAAACACTACAGTGAAGTATAACCAAACAGTAAACGGCGGAGACTGTGACTTTCAGAGTGAAGAGCTTAAGGGAACGGTTCTCAACAGCTTATGTCTAGTGTTGGGAGGAGGCAGACATGCTTATGACAACGTGTGTAATTGCCGTATGATTTTGAGAGGTGAACGGCCGCTACTGTATTTTAATTTCTCAAGGGACTTTACATTTAGAGAGGTCTGAATGTGCTCCAGAGTTGACAAATTTTTTCAGCTTGCAGCAGGAACTCAGAATAAACAGAGCATGAGTTACTTTGCAATGGCATGTGAATCATCATGTTCAACTAGGACGTGCTTTGAGTTGATGACTCTTTCGTGTGGTGTGATTGCGAAATGGACTTAATTTGCGCGTATCTCTGATGACTATTTAGATGGAGTTTTGCTACCATCCTCGCAACGCTCTCAGCGTAACTTTACTGCAACTGGTAAGGGTATTTTCTGTTTGTATTTCTATCGGACATCGTAGGATCACTTCCCGTTTATTTGAGATGTCCTTTCTTGAATAAACATTATTCAACATAGTTCCCTGTGGCCTACATAAATTACCGCCGTTAGAATGGAATCCTTGTTATTAAATTATTCATTAAACTTCTATTTAGTATTTCTGTACATTTTATTAACTCGCAATTCTAGGCAATGCTTATAACATTTGACTGCAGGATAACGGCTTCAGGTTATTATGCGCAGCTAATTAGCTGCGGGACGAGAAGGAAGACGTTCACGTGTCGACCCTATGCCTACATCGAGCCATTCTTTTTAAACAGTGCCGAGAAAAAGGCCCACAATAAATATCAGGCAAAGGCGCAGTTGGTTGGCTCGTATGGTATGCTGATCAGAATAGCAGCCGAAAGGTACCGACGCAATTAGGGTTTTCTCGTACTGAGTAAGAGTCTAATCCCTTTACAATTGTAATTATAATACGTTACAATACTCGGCGATCCTGGTCTGAAATCTATTGCAGGATAGGCAGTTTGTATGGGGGCTCCGAGCATAAAACATTGCAGCAATTTCATGCGTGAGAAGTGGTAGGAAAGGCGAGATGTGAAGATGTTCGCCGTGCAACTGCAAGAAAGAAGATAGTTACGCAGAGGCGTGCTGAGCTCGATTTTGCAGCGGACGGCAACAATGGAGATTTCGACAGCGGCATAGCCTTTGCGACCATGGCAGCGATTTCGGGTTCATCAGTGTCGACACTTCGGGCACCAGCAGTACAGCAGAAGCAGGCAACATGACCCATAAGTACTGCCGCTGATAGCCTTGATATGTATGAACCACCAGGGTTACCGCCAGTAATGGAGCTTCCAGTGGTTCAGCAATCATCCAGTGCATGTCGTTCAGATAATGTGAATGGGCCAGTTAGTCCAACATGGTGATGTTGATAGGGATGATATTAGTGGGGCAGATAGTCTGCATTGATTGGAAAGAGATGTAATTACAAGTGATTCAATGACTTGGAGAAGGGATATTCTGACAAACTTGAATTTTAAAACGGAGGTATTGCGTACAGAGACAGGTCCAATAAAAACTTAGAAAGGTTCAATAGAGATAAGCCTTGCAGAAAGTGTAAGAGCTGTGACGAAGGAAATTAAATCCGGTATAGAAGGGATAACAGAATCCAAATTAGAAGCTATAACGACATATGTAAGCAAAATTTCTAAGACGTCGGCCTGGTTATCACCAGAGTCGACACAGCGCGAAACGATATCTGGGACAAATTGGGAAAGATACCCACACATTACGAGCTGGTTGGCGAGGTAAGGAATTGTGTGCTGAGGCAAAATGCTCTTGAGGAAGTGACCAATAAGTCTGTTAAATATTTCAGGTAGAGTAGAAAAATGTGAAAAGGAGGTGCTTGAAAATAGGGAGCATTTTGAATGAAGATTAAATAAGGAAGCTGTGCAGTATGAACAGCAGTTTAAAGACACGAGGGTAGAGTTAAATGCTGTACTTTAGTAGCTAACCAGGCTATTACTGTGCTAGGTATTCCATCCGTTAATTCAGGGACGATAAAGAGCTTTACAAATTATGTAAAATACCATCCAGTTGATTTTCTGGCTGCGTCTAAAGACAACTTTGTGGGAGAAATGTCGGAAGAGGCAAAAATTAAGTTCGCTAAAAAACATATTGAGGGCAATGCACAGTCATGAGGAAATTTAATGTGTGCTCATTGGAGAACTGTTTGCGGAATAAATTCTGGACTAAAGTGAAACAAACGTGAATTCTGAATGAGTTCCTAAACGGGCCAGTTTAAAACACGGAAGTGGGTCTATGCTGGATTTGGCGTACGTGAACCAATAAGCTGACGCATATAAATCGACCACCGGGAGTGTTGACTGAAATAATACGAAGCTCAAGATACGCTTACCGGAACATTTACAATGGGATCTTGTTCAGAGTCGGACAAATTCCATTGATGAGCTTTTCTGAGAAGCTTGAACAGGCGTTGAAAGTTAAGTCACATAATGGACACGGTAGGCAGGGAAATGAGATCCAGAACAGTAATAATAATAATCGCCAAAGTAGTTATCACCGTAATAATGAATTACACAGGGGAAATGGGGAAGGGAACTTTCATAACAACAACCAAAATATGCAATGAAAATTGATGGGCAGACATCTCACGAAAGGTAGTGCCAGAATACGAGGTCGGGAAATTAGAGCGGCATCTCAGGTCCGTAGCTGGCGAAATAAACCGGCGTTGAAAAGGACACGTTATTTTAACAATCCTGTTGGTGTCGAAAATTCGGTAAAGATGTTGGAGGTGGAGGTTACAAGAAATTAAAATGAAAGGTTGAATAATTTTAAACAGTGCAACCATAAAGAGGATGCACGGAATATAGTAAAATATGTAAATGAGGTTGATGATTATAAAGGGCTTTATTTTGTGAAAGGGAGGTGAATGATGGAATGAATTTATGAAAAATTATGTGATTAGAAGAGAGGCTGAGGCGAATATGAGTTTTATGGAGGCGGAATGTATGACGAAGTCTAATGAGGCACTAGTCTGAGCAACAGTTATAGTAATGCAGGTAAAGGTAATGTAGATAATTTTATATTGGAGGAAATAGATGAATCTATATAAGAAGGCAGCATAGCAATAGTCCCGTCAGCTGGTGATGAATTTCATTTTGTTTCTGCGGATGTGGGTGATTTATTGTTAGAGGGAAGAAATTGTGATATTTTAGATGCTGAAGTTGCGAACGCTGAAACTACTGATTTAGATATCTAGTTTGTACATTTATTTCTGTTGATGGAGATGAACCAGTGGCTCTTGATGAAAGCATGAATTATTTGGGGACGTTCGAGAATGAATGTGAAAGCATGCTACACGGCGTGTTAACGCATAAGGTGTCGGAGGCGTCTGATAAGAAGGAAGTGTGAAGGAGGAAGCGTTAGATCCGAATTTAGCGAAATTCAGGTGTACTATGAATGCGATGCAATATTGGCAATTTATATGGCGTATCGGCGAAGGATTACCGAGTTATTGGTGGTGATTTCTATAACATATCGACGGCTGTAATGGATATTTTAAGCAGTGAATCTTACGAGTTATCGGTGGATGTTAATGGAGTTAATTGTGATAAACTTAGCAGTCTAGGTGTAAACAAGTGAAGGTTTGTTTAAGAGAGACTAAATTTTAAGTTGTGTTATTAATTGTGAAAGCGTTGCACCTACTGATATCGTTACTTCACAGGAAGGGATCAGTACATTTAATGCTTTCGAGGATGATGAGATAAGGGGTTTTAAGGGTGGTTTAAATCCCACATATGCGGTGGAACTAGATGAGGAGAATCTAGGACGGGTTAATGACACTTAGAGTTGTTCTGAAATTATGATTTGCACCGTAAATATGGAGGAAAAAGAAAGAGACGTTGAAAATGTTCTTTTGGGGGAAAAGTGTGTAGACAGGAGTGAGAGTAAAGATGAGGAGCTTATAAGTGAATTGATCGATGTTAATGAAAGAGATTGTGCATACCTCTGAACTAAAAATAGTCTTCCAGAGGTAATCACAAATTTCGTCTGTAAATCGGAGTTCATTGGTGAAAGACGGCTCGAATTTGAACAGGTAAAACAACAGGAAAAAAAAAGTAACATTCAGACCGTAACTCACGTTGTTGTTGTTGTGGTCTTCAGTCCTGAGACTGGCTTGATGCAGCTCTCCATGCTGCTCTACCATGCCCAAAGTTCTTCATCTCCCAATACCTACTGCAACCTACATCCTTCTGAATCTGTTTAGTGTATTTATCTCTTTGTCTCCATCTACGATTTTTACCCTCAACGCGGCCTTCCAATACTAAGTTGGTGATGCCTCAGAATATGTCCTACCAGCCGATCGCTTCTTCTACTCAAGTTGTGCAACAAATTTCTCTTCCCTCCAATTCTATTCAGTACCTCCTCATTGATTATGTGATCTACCCAACTAATCTTTACCATTCTTCTGTAGTACCACATTGCGAAAGCTTCTATTCTCTTCTTGTCTAAACTATTGTCCACGTTGTGGTCCATAACTCACAGTGGCGAGAAAAATGTAAGGGGCAAAGGTAACAGACTAGTACCTTATGAATGAAGAACTTGGTGTGAAAATTCTGTGTATAAATAAAGGTATCTTCTTGTGTAGTTATAAGAACTTTGGGGGATATTCCTGTTTGGGTACAGAATAAACTTGGTGAATTTAAGCTGTATATAAAATACAAGGAAGTGTCGACATTGGCCCTTATAACTCTTGGTGTGTGGAAGTCGGCCGAAAGTAATTAAAATCATTATTTATAAGAAAGGGGAATATGAATTGTTTCTACTTAAATGTTCTGGTTAATTTGAAGGGGTTATTGATGTGTCACTTGGGATGGGCTTCTCATGTAGTATATGTGGTTTATCTGTAACTACTTTTTATACAAAATTAGGTGCTTGGAGGTCGTCAGACCTCATTAAAATTTTTATTGCTCTGTGGCAGTAGTATATGGCGTTACGTGCAAAGTATAGGCTAACATTTCGGGGGTATATTAAGTAGATTACTTATATAAGTAATGTTATATTGGAAGGGTTTGAATTGATTTGTTGTTGTTGTGGTCTTCAATCCAAGTACTGGTTTGACCCAGCTCTTCATGCTACTCTGTCGTCTGTAAGCCACTTCATCTTCGAGTAACTATTGCAACCTACATCCTTCCGAATCTGCTTACTGCATTCACCTCCCAGTCTCTACGATTTTTACCCTCCACGCGTCCCTCCAGTACTAAATTGGTGATCCTTTGATGTCTCAGAATGTCTTACCAACCAATCCCTTCTTTTAGTCAGGTTGTGATACAAGGTTTTCTTCCCCATTCTATTCAATATCTCCTCATTAGTTACGTAATCTACCCATCGATTCTTCTACATACTTCTGGAGCACCTCATTGAAAAACTTCTATTCACTTCTTGTCTGAACTATTTATTGTCCATGTTTCACTCCCACACATGGCTGCTCTACAGACAAATACTTTCAGAAAAGACCTCCTATTCTCGATGATAACGAATTTTCCTTACCATCGCCAGTCTAAATTTTACATCGGCTCTTCTACGACTAGCATCAGTTATTTTTCTCACCAACTACAAGTTTCTCATTTCCTAATCTAATCCCTGCAGCATCACCTGATTAAAGTCGACTATATACCATTATCGTCATTCTGCTTTTGTTGATGTTCTTCTTATATCTTCCTTTCAAGACATTGTCTATTTAGTTCAGCTGCTCTTCCTACTCCTTTGCTGTCTCAGACAGAATTACAATGTCATCGGGAAACTTCAAAGATTTTATTTCTTCTCCCTGGACTTTGATTCCTACTCCAAATTATTCTTTCGTTTCCTTTACTGCTTCTTCGGTATACAGATTGAATAATGTCGGGAACAGGCTACAACCCTGTCTCACTTCCTGTCAACCACTGATTCCCTTTCATGCCACTCGACTCTTATAACTGCCACCTGGTTTTTGTACAAACTGTAAACTGTCTTTAATTACACAGGCCTACAGATGCTATAAACATAAGTTTGCCTTTCCTTAAACTGATCTTCCCCGAGGTCAGTTTCTACCAGCTTTTTCATCCTTCTTTAAAAAATTCATATTATCATTTTGCAACCGTGACTTATTAAACTGATAGTTCGGTAATTTTCGCATCAGCAAGCTCCTGCTTTCTTTAGGACTGGAATTATTATATTCTTCTTGATGTCTGAGGGTATTTCGCCTGTCTCATACATCTTGCTCAGCTGATGGAGTTTTGTGATGGCTCGCTCTCCCAAGGCTGTCAGTAGTTCTATCGGAATGTTGTCTACTCCCGGTGCCCTGTTTCGACTTTGGTCTTTCAGCACTCTGTCAAATTCTTCACGCATTATCATATCTCCCATCTCATCTTCTTCTACGTGCTCTTCCACTTCCACAACATTGCCCTGAAGTACATCTCCCTTGTATAGAGCGTATTTATACTGCTTTCACCTTCCTGGTCTCCATTCTTTGCTTAGTACTCATTTTTCATCTGAGCTCTTCATATTCATATATGTGGTTCCCTTTTCTCCAAAGTCCCTTTAATTTTCCTGTTGGCGGCATCTGTCTTTCCCCTAGTGGTACATACTCTTAAATCCTCACATTTGTCCCCTAGCCATATCTGCTCAGCCATTTTGCGCTTCCTGTCAGTCACATTTTTAGACGTTTGTATTTCCTTTCACCTGCTTCTTTACTATATTTTTATATTTTTTTCCTTTCATCTATTCAATATCTCTTGTGTTACCCAAGGATTTCTATAGCCCTCATCTTTTTACCTACTTGATCCTCTGCTGGCTTCACTGTTTCATCTATCAAAGCTACCCATTGTGCTTCTACTGTATTCCTTTCCTCTGTTCTTGTGATTGGTTAGTACAATGGGCTCGTAGTTGGGAGGACTACGATTCAAATCCGTATCCGGCCCTCCTGATGTAGGTTTTCCGTGTTTTCCCTAAATTTCTCTAATGACCTCGTCGTCGACGGGACGTTAAACACTAACCTCCTCCTCCTCCTCTGTTCTTGTCAATCGTTTGCTAATAGTTCCTCTGAAACTCGCTACAACCTCTAGTCCTTTCAGTTCACAGATATCCAATTTCCTTAAATTTCTACCTTTTTGCAGTTTCTTCAGTTTTAATCTACTGTTCGTTACCAATAAATTGTGATCAGTGTCCACATCTGCCCCTGGAAAGGTTTACAATTTAAAATTTGGTACCGAAATCTGTCACATCATTATATAATCAGTCTGAAATTTCCAGTGTCTCTATGACTCTCCCACGAATACAACCTTCTGTCATGATTCTTAAACTATGTGTTAGCTATTATTAAACTATGCTCTGTGCAATATTCTAACAGGCGGCTACCTCTTTCATTCCTTTCCTCCAGTCCATATTCACCTACTACTTTTCGTTAACTATCTGATTACTTACTTTTATCTTAACATAGATTTCTTCAGTCTCTTCATCTGCAGAGCTATTGGCATATAAACGTATATTAGCGCGGTGAGTGTGAGCTTCGTGTCTATCTTTGCTGCAATAATGCTTTCATTACGCTGTTCCTAGTAGCTTATCCGATTGCTATTTTTTATTCACATTAAACCTGCTCCTGCATTACCCCTATTTGATTTTGTATTTATAACCCACTATGCAGGTGACCAGAAGTCCTGTTCCTCCTGCCACCGAACTTCACTAACCCTTAGTATCCATTTCCGTTTTTCAATTTTCTAATCTACATGCTCAATTAAGTGATCTAATATTCCATGCTACAATCCGCATAGCGCCAATTTTGTTTCTCCTGATAACGCCGTCAACCTGAATAACCCCCTTGGAGATCCGAATGGGATACTATTTTATCGCCAGAATTTTTTATCCAATAGGATACCACCATCATTTTAACATACAGTAGGGCTCGATACCCTCGGGAAAAATTACGGCTGTAATTTTGCCTTGCTTCCAGCCGTTTGCAGTACCGCCTCAGGAAGGCCGTTTGGTTAATGTTACAAGGCCAGATCAGACAATCATCCACATTTTTGCTGCTGCAACTATTGAAAAGGCTGCTGCCTCTCTTCAGTAACCATACGTTTGTCTGGCCTCTCAACTGATACCTCTACTTTGCGGTTGGACCTACGGTAAGGCTATCTGTACCGGTGAGGCACGCAAGCCTTTCCACCAAGGGCGAGATAAGCGGTTCAAAACAAAACAGTGATTTACAATTTTTTCTGTTCCGCATGGGCTGCGCAGATTTATGTGTGTCGAATTATGAGGACAACTTCCTAACATGTTTAACAGATGGGTTGAACGTGGCTGTTACCAGCAACCGTAATTAAATACAGGGTTATTACAAATGATTGAAGCGATTTCACAGCTCTACAATAACTTTATTATTTGAGATATTTTGACAATGCTTTGCTCACACATACAAAAACTCAAAAAGTTTTTTTTAGGCATTCACAAATGTTCGATATGTGCCCCTTTAGCGCAGTATGTCCCCATCAATGAGTTCGAAAGCATCGTTGATGCGAGCTCGCAGTTCTGGCACGTTTCTTGGTAGAGGAGGTTTAAACACTGAATCTTTCACATAACCCCACAGAAAGAAAGCGCATGGGGTTAAGTTGGGAGAGCGTGAAGGCCATGACATGAATTGCTGATCATGATCTCCTCCACAACCGATCCATCGGTTCTCCAATCTCCTGTTTAAGAAATGCCAAACATCATGATGGAAGTGCGGTGGAGCACCATCCTGTTGAAAGATGAAGTCGGCGCTGTCGGTCTCCAGTAGTGGCATGAGCCAATTTTCCAACTTGTCCAGATACACGTGTCCTGTAACGTTTCTTTCGCAGAAGAAAAAGGGGCCGTAAACTTTAAACCGTGAGATTGCACAAAACACGTCAACTTTTGGTGAATTGCGAATTTGCTGCACGAATGCGTGAGGATTCTCTACCGCCCAGTTTCGCACATTGTGTCTGTTCACTTCACCATTAAGAAAAAATGTTGCTTCATCACTGAAAACAAGTTTCGCACTTAACGCATCCTCTTCCATGAGCTGTTGCAACCGCGCCGAAAATTCAAAGCGTTTGACGTTGTCATCAGGTGTCAGGGCTTGTAGCAATTGTAAACGGTAAGGCTTCTGCTTTAGCCTTTTCCGTAAGATTTTTCAAACCGTCGGCTATGGTACATTTAGCTCCCTGCTTGCTTTATTCGTCGACTTCCGCGGGCTACGCGTGAAACTTGCCCGCACGCATTCAACCGTTTCTTCGCTCACTGCTGGCCGACCCGTTGATTTCCCCTTACAGAGGCATCCAGAAGCTGTAAACTGCGCATACCATCGCCGAATGGAGTTAGCAGTTGGTGGATCTTTGTTGAACTTCGTCCTGAAGTGTCGTTTCACTGTTATGACTGACTGATGTGAGTGCATTTCAAGCACGACATACGCTTTCTCGGCTCCTGTCGCCATTTTGTCTCACTGCCCTCTCGAGCGCTCTGGCGGCAGAAACCTGAAACTTTATGAGTTTTTCTACGTATCTGTAGTGTGTCGTGACCATATGTCAATGAATGGAGCTACAGTGAATTTATGAAATCGCTTCAATCATTTGTAATAGCCCTGTACAATGCCACAAATTTCCAGCCAATCGGTTGCAAATAGAATTCAAAATTCTTTCATTAGTTTTAAACGCCAACTAGGGGCACCTTCTTCAGAAGAAACTGTTACCCTACCTGACAATATCACAAGAAGGTACATTAATAGCAGGTAGGGATTAGAACAAACACTTAAGTTTAACAAATTAAATTGCATAAAAATACCCACATGTGGTTAAAAGGAAATTTGAGCGACATCGCTCCAATCAAAACATTAAAACCACAATTAAAGCAGTTTCCACCTGAATACATAACAGGTATGGTCAAAATTTTGACACTATATATAAATATGCCGCTAAGGGCACTACAGTGGTGCAGTACACAAGTGAGTAACCTCAACGTAGCAAAACTTTTACTGAAACGATTCAAAAAAGAAAAAGTTATTCAATGTGAACTCACAGCCTCCAAGATTGCGTTCTCAGTTTAAGGTGCATAAGACTGGTCATCCAATTTGTCCCATTTCTAATAGCATGAATAGTGCCTACCACACCTTAGCAAAGTTTCTGCACGATATATTGAAAGAAACCTTTTGTTTTTCGAAATAGTTTTTCAGTTTTGAATAGCCTGAACTTAGTCTATAAAATCAAAAATTTGGAATGTGATCAAGATACCAAGATTGTTTCGTTTGATATTAAGAATTTATATACGAATGTACCTGCACTCACGACCTTTGATATTGCGAAAAAAAATTACGATTTTTAAAGAAGACACTACTGACGAGCAAATTACCGATGTCATGAATTTACTACATATCGCGTTGAAATAGAATTATTTCGAATTTAATGGACAGTTATATGGACAACATGACGGACTCGCTATGGGCAATCTGTTAGCAAGTGTCTTAGCCTATATCTTAACAAATTCCTTAGAAGAAAACTTGTTTAAACATGTTTCAGCTTCAACATTAGGTATTTTATTTTATTGTCAATACGTTTATGACTTTTTGATTATTTACAAAGGCCCTGAATCTGGTATTGACCATCTGCTTAAAATCTTCAATGAACTGCTCGAAAAAATTACGTTCACATGTGAGGGCGAAAATGGACATCGTCAGATAAACCACTTGGATTTAACTTTAACGATAACTGTCGATAGAATATCCTTTAACATTTTTCGCAAATAAACATACATGGGCGAGATTGTACCAGCCTCTTCAAAGCATCCTGAATCCCATAAAAAAGCCTTTTTTCACTCAGCCATCCATTGAGCTGTTTCCACACCACTGTCCGCCGAAAATTTTGCAGCTGAGATAAACCTGTTGAAAACTATTGCAGTTAATAACGAATATAAGCCGACGATAGTAGATAAAATCTTCACAAATAATACCAAAGCCAGAATTCCTACTATCAGCCCTCCTTTTAATAATGAAGTTGACAGAGGGAAAACATATTTTTCCATTCCGTATGTAGGGACAGTATCGTATTGGATTCAGCTATTACTCAGGGACAAATATAACTTCAACGTAGCCTTTTCGACTAACAACAGCTTGCATAGCAACCTTATACATAGCTTAAAATCAGAACGGTCTCCCGTCCAGAACTCTGGAATCTATAAAATCAGTTGTGACACATGTAAAGGTCGTTACGTAGGCCGAATAGGTCGTGCTTTTTCTGCTAGATACAAGGAGCCTCTTTTAGGGAAAAATGGTTCTAACATTCATAGCTCAGCCTTTGCCGACCACCTGTTGAGCACAGACCACAAACCTAGGGAAATTCATGACATCGGAATTTTGCACTGTGAAAGAAAAGGTTTTAGACTAAACATTTTGGAAGAGTTACAGATCTTCAAACATCTTTCTCTGAATGATGGCCTCATATTAAATGAGCAACTGCAGTCGCGTAATAAAAATTTTTTCAATGCCTTGAAGCCGTTAGTTAAAGATGTCTGATAGCTAATGTTGGCTATCCGCTTCCCTGTTGGCCCTTAAATACCGTTTTCCTCTCCCTTGCTTTTATGATTTACATCCTGTTAATTTGTCAATCACTATTATATTAATTTCATGTAAATGTCGTTAAACTTTTGTAAATTCAGCTACTAGTTGGCGCGAGCTGTATCATGTTCCCGTCGTCATTTGCTACGGCCCGCTCGCGCGTTCGATGTTACTCACTCGTGTCCTACACCACTGTAGGGCCCTTAGTGACATATTTATATATCGTGTTGAAATTTTGACTATACCTGTTACGTATTCAGGTGGAAAATGTTTTAATTGTGGTTTTAATGTTTTGACTAGAGCGATGTCGGTCAAATTTCCTTTTAACCACATGTGAGTATTTTTATGCAATTTAATTTGTAAAAGTTAAGTGTTTGTTCTAATGCTTACCTGATATTAATGTACCTTCCTGTGACATTGTTAGGTAAGGCAACAGTTTCTTCCGAAGAAGGCGCCCCTAGTTGGCGTTTAAAACTAGTGAAAGAATTTTAAATTCTATTTGCAACCGGTTGGCTGGAAATTCGTGACATTGATGTTTAACAGAATAAATCCAGGGATAAGTATTTTCTCCTGCAAATAGGTAAATAGTATATCCACGAATATACAGTACAATGCAGTTATTTGCTGAGTTAAAACTAAAGTTAAATGGGTGATTTCTGCAAAAGTCAGTATTAGTTTTAAATTTGATTATTTTACTCGATAAAACTGTAGAGAAATGGTAAAATATTAGTTGATTTCTGATGTCGAAGCAGGCACGTTTTTTAGTGGGAACATGGACAGTGTTTGAGATGTCGAGCTGAATCAAATATGTTTTTGCTTACGCTGTATATCAGTTTTTTGCGTCCGCCCCGGTAGCTGAGTGGTCAGCGTGACAGACTGTCAATCCTAAGGGCCCGGGTTCGATTCCCGGCTGGGTCGGAGATTTTCTCCGCTCAGGGACTGGGTGTTGTGTTGTCCTAATCACCATCATTTCATCCCCATCGACGCGCAGGTCGCCGAAGTCGCCGAAGTGGCGTCAAATCGAAAGACCTGCACCAGGCGAACGGTCTACCCGACGGGAGGCCCTAGCCACACGACATTTCCATTTCATTTCCATCATTTTTTTGCTTCCTAACCTGTTTGTGAATGCACAGATTCCACTAGGGAGGGCGTTCAGTACCTGATCTTTGGAGATATGGGAAGACACATGATTATTGGTAACTAACCCACAGTCTTATCTGTACAGCAACCGTCCCTCAGCACTGACTGTGACTGCTGACTGATGCATGTTTCGGCGCAGTACGTGGCCAAGGTGGTCATGAATTTTTGCAGAAGCGGCTAGACTGCGAACGACCTGAATATCGACGTCAGAAAAAGCAATCGCGTGCTGTGTCTGTTAGTGAAGTGCTGTTATGCCGTGGTCAAAGCAGAAGGTGCTATCAAATAAGACAAAGAACACTTACAAGTTTTTGAAAAGAAAGAGTGACTCGAGAATTTATTTAAATTTAAGTGCTTATTTATGTAATTAATTAATATGCCGTAATTTTTACAATTACTGCTACATTTAGTAAATGTATGCTGATAAGATGTTATGACATATCCTAGCAGGTACATGCTGTTTCATACACCACCACAAAGATACTCACTCTACCGTTATGACAAGCACATAGGGTATTCATTTTATTATTATGTTATGTATTCATGTATTTAGTATGTTACATAATTGTGTCAGATTTGATGAGACTTAATGCGCCAAATTAGCGAGCTAATATGGCGCATTAAGTGGAGTGGTTACTAGGTCTGACAGTTTCTGGTCAGCCACATGCAGAGACGAGCAGCGTCGCCAGAACCAGGTACATACCAACGCTGGAATTTGGATGGCTGACACTTGTATGGCCTTTGTGCAACAGGAAATGCCGGAGTGTCAGACAAACTTAAAGATGACGAAGTTACAGCACTCATAATTTCGAAAATAGGTCACAATTACATATGAAGGCCAATCTGAATACACCTGCGGTCTCAGAAAAATGAGGCACATCCAATGACACAACAGATTTTCGATATCTTTAAAACTGCTAAAGTTAATATTTAACTGTGAATAAGCATTTCCACAAGGAACCTCTTAATCAACAACTTAAATCGCTTCATGCAGATTCAACAAATGGTATCACCGATTGAGATTTTCACTCTGCAACGGAGTATGCGCTGGTATGAAACTTCATGGCAGATTAAAGCTGTGTGCCGCACCCAGAATCGAACTCGGGACCTTTGCCTTTCGCGGTCAAGTGCTCTACCATCTTAGCTCACGCCCCGTCCTCGTAGCATTACTTCCGCCAGTACCTCGTCTCCTACTTTCCAAACTTCACAGAAGCTCAAGTTCTGTAAGGTTGGTAGGAGAGCTTCTGTGAAGGTCGCCAGTTCGAGTCTCGGTCCGGCACACAGTTTTGATCTGCCAGGAAGTTTCATATCAGCGCACACTCCGCTGCAGAGTGAAAATCTCATTCTGGAAACATCCCCCCAGGCTGTAGCTAGGCCATGTCATTACAACTTCAAGGTTCTTTACTTCTAATGGTGATACCGTTGGCTGGTTTAGGACGGTAACAGCTTTGTTCTTCGTAGAAAGATAAGGGTCTATCATTACTTACGGCTGAAAACCTAATAATGTACGGTGTACTACACGCCCTTTAGCTGTGGTAGAGTCGGCAGGCAGTTTACCTTTATTTTTCTGGGTAACATCGACATATCAGATCTTTTGACAGCAAATAAGGAGCTAAATCGAAAGATGCAAAAGAACAATAACACTGATATTACTTCAAGTTTTTCCAAGTTCAGTCACCAGGGTTTCCACAACATTTACTCCTAGTTGGACGGCTTAGATTTTATCCTCCTTCCGAAAATTCTCTTTCTTCTTCGAGCAGTAACTTCTTCCACTGTCACAAATTGCCCAGACCTTTATTCCGTATCCACTACTTTTGTATAATCAGCGAATTGTGTGAATGTGACCAACTGTTCATCAACGGTCATGCAGCATCCTGGAATACAGACATCCCTTAGAGTACTTTCCTACACCTTCGAAACTTGTCAGATTTTTTCCAGTTTGTCACTTCACCTATGTTCACATCGGGCTGCTGCGTGACCAAATCGCAACACCCGCAGAATAGTATGAAAGCGGTTATAAGACATAATTTCATTGAAGAGTGTCCTGCCATTCTCAGCATTCCGGAACTGACTGACACCTTCATATGTTGTATTGCGAATACCAGTCAAGAACAGAGGACCAAGAAACTGTGTGACTTCATGTAAATTTATATCTGCCAATCCTCGTAAAGGATTCAGCCTGCCTGCCTTGTTGGTTTACATACACACTTTCTCAATGAGGGGTACATGAAAGAACAACATAATCAAATACCTTAACAACATAATAAAATATCTTGCAGGTGCCCGGTCTTCTTTCAACACATTCTTTTGCTCTGCGTACCAGAAATTCCAACCTGAGGGGCTGCAGTCCAAATTTCATTCCCATTACGAGGAAACAATGAGTCACCCTCAACATAATTTCCACTTAATTGTTCCTCGCCTTCTTTGTAAATGGCTTCTTCATGATCATTAACTTCTTCTTGTTGTACGGAGTTTTAGCGACGACTGTCTTGTTACCACAATCAATGGAAAATCAGTAGACTGATCCAACAATCAATAGCCCTTTTCTCCGTAAGATTTTCAGTTTGTAGACAGACAACAGTTATGAAGTAATGTACTGAAAAAATCTCATCACAAGGAGGGCAGCTGAACACTGAATGAATAGTTACGATGATAGGGGGTTGTAGATAATTTCATGGGCATTTCTCTAGTACTTGGCTGTCTTGAACGCATATGCATCTTTCTGCTGTTTGAAATTATAAGGGCGCAGTGTCATCAGAGATACTGTGGCGCCTGGAGACTCCCTCGGACCATCTCTGCTTTGCAAGATTCACGGGAGACAATGCGCATTGTTCATCGTGAAACCAGGAGAGACAGTGGTCGGCTGTGGTGGGTCATGAGCATGGGCAGAGGCCGAGTGGTACGGTTGCAGTTACATTCTGAGGAAGTGTAACATATCGGTTACTGATTAATTGTTTGAGATGAGGAACGACATTGTAGCATTTTGAGAACAATATTTTGTTATGATTATCTTGCCGAGTAATAGAAGAGCATTTAATCTAAGGTAACTGATTTTAGATTTTGTACTTCATTGCGGCAGTTTGTAGTTACGCATTTTTTGTTCAGACATCCAGAGACATAGGAAAAGATAGTCAGCCATGCATAATTTTCAATTTGAATTTTGGGGTGGGTATGACTGTTGAATAATGATAATGAGGTCCCATACTCCGAGGAGCGTAGGAGACGATGCGGGAGATCCGCACCGCTGTACTAGGCAAGGTCCTAGCGGAGGTGGTTTGCCATTGCCTTCCTCCGGGATGAATGACGATGATGAAGACGATACAACAACACCCAGTCATCTCGAGGCAGGACAAATCCCTGACCCAGCCGGGAATCGAACCCGGAAGCCCGTGCGCGGGAAGCGAGAACGCTACCGCAAGACCACGAGCTGCGGACATAACTGTTGAATATTTAATGTCATTTTTACCAATGGCAGTTTTTAAAAGATCTCATTTGATGTTAAACATTACTTACGTTTTGCCACTCAAGCCGGCCTGAGTGGCCGAGCGGTTCTAGGCGCTACAGTCTGGAGCCGAGCGACCTCTACGGTCGCAGGTTAGAATCCTGCCTCGGGCATGGATGTGTGTGATGTCCTTAGGTTAGTCAGGTTTAAGTAGTTCTAAGTTCTAGGCGACTGATGACCTCAGAAGTTAAGTCGCATAGAGCTCAGAGCCATTTCAACCATTTTTTTCCACTGAACTGTAATTTTTTGTGTATTAATGTTTGTAAAGCAAAAAAACGTATAATTTTTCAATACAGAACTTTTCTAATTAGGAAACTAATTTCGTTTGATGTAATAGTTTACCTCAAGTCATTGTCTGCATGCAAAGTCCATGCTAAAATATGGATTATCATTTTTACTAAGTCAGATTTGTTAGGAACCAAGTATGCTTTACCTTTTTTGAAAGAGAACGCATTGCACAAGGCGTTTCTCAGCGGTTACTTGTGGGTCGGCAAATACGAAGCGCTTGCAAGACAACAGCAGTGTCACGATGTTTCCATTGTGCAACAGGTAAGCCAAAATTAAGTAATAAAAGGGGAACAGTGAGTTTTTCTAGGGCCAGTTTTTCTGTTTAAATGTTTGATTCGCAATGTTCAGTTCAGACAGTATTCTTGCCATTACGAACGTGTTAAGAGACTGGGAACCAGATAGGTCCGTAAGCTACTTCCTCTGTCAGATTTTGCAACACATTCTTGCAGTCGAATTGTTTGTACAAAATTTTTGAATTCCTATGTTGTAATTGTGTGGGACCTTTCATAGTTTACGCTGTCAAGATAACTTTCATGATGAGTCAAGAATAAGACGTAACAGACTCTGCGCAGACAGACGTGATTATTTAAAATTTGGTTCTAACCACTCGGTCTTTCGTGGCCCGTATGGGAGGAAACATGTACCGACCCCTTAACACAGTCATGGATAAACTTCTATAATTGTTTTCCGAAATTATAACTAACAAGATAAATTAGAAAAAGTACTCAAATTTCATTGGATTAAAATGTGTAGTTACGAAGAAAGAAGTCAAAAAATATCACGGATGGGCCTCTGAGACACGATGGCAGTTAAAGGGCTATATTTTACTGAATAAAAGGTAGGACGTGTTAGTTCTACATAAGAAAAGACAAAATGGACAGTTACGAAACAGGGCGGAGGAAAGGATCTTCATCTAGTTTTTGATAGAAAAGATTAAGATGTTTTTGGGACAACTCCTTAAAGTACAGACTCAATCTTTTGTGCAATTTTCACAAAAATTCTCATATATTATCTGAAATTGTTAACTATTTTATATGGTGTTCTATAAGAAATTCAGTTTCACTCGTGTTAAGCCCTTCAGTTACTCATTACTCAAGGAAAATAGTTCAGGATATCTTAGAGTAAAAAGAGTCCGACGTAGTAGAAAGAGAAACAATACATGTGATGCTACAGAGGTAAATTGTTGCCAAGGGAATTCATTAACGATTGTGTTTAGCACTCAGCTATAAATCCGCTGATGAAGCCCTGTGATCTCACTTCGTACCCTAATGCCCTTCACCTTTATAAGCAGCACTACTTCAGCCTAAGATAAACAGTGACGCCGCTCTTTTGAACGGCTTTAGCATGTAAATTCAGCGCGCTTTCGCTGCTAAGCGCCGTTATGCATAATCCAATAACGCCGCGCTTCAGTTAAAATTTTGTTGACGCTCTCAAGGACTTTACCATCGCCGTAACGCTCGTTTAACAGCGAAGTTCAGCGCTGCGTCCACTCATCCGCTCCTTTCTCTGCGACGAGGATAAGAGGCGAGGTTAGGAAGGTGGATCATGTGTGTGTATCGCTTGGCTCATTTAACCGTAATCTTTAAGCTGCCCTACAGCCATTCCGTATATCTTTTCACATGCATCATCTACACGTATCTTACAAAGAAGCGACACCTATGAATTCCACTGTCTTGGGCAAGGTTGGTATCGACTTCGCGATCGGAACGATTCAGTGACTGAGCTAGGTTTCAGTAATAGATTCACTCTAATAAGAAATGATTTTTTTTTATTCGTGTCAGAAGCACCATGGATACAGGAATATAAAAAAATGAAATAGCACACAGAAAAAAAATTAATTACAGGCATATGAAAAAATATATAAAATATATATACAAATATGTGTGCACAGAAACAAAATGTTATAGGCATTTGGCCCATAAGCGGGCTACGTCGACAGCATTTGGGGTTGTCAGCATCAGATCCTCTAAAGTGCAGTGTGAAGGACATTCAGGGCAGTTATGCATGTGCTGGGTCGTCTGCACCTCTCCACAGTCGCACAGATTAGATGTAGCAGAATATCCCCACTTCAGAAGGTTATCTCTTGACCGTGCAGTGTTGGTGCGTAGCCTGTTCAGTGATCTCCAGACCACCCAGTCCTCATCGTAACCTGGTGCCAATTCTTCCTTTGGTTCCATCCAGTGCCCTTCTCCCGACCGCTTCCATCTCTCCACCCTAGATCCAGGTTGGTCGCTAAAATCTTCGGTTGCTCTGAGAAAACTGCGTCTAGATTTCAAGCGTTTGGCGGCTGGCTCAGTTTTGTGGAGGGGATGGCTCTCTGCCATCTCAGCCCTCGCTCTTTCACTATAGGCTGCCGCTTCTCTTCGCACTGCAGGAGGTGCAATCCCAGCAAGATGGTAGAGCTTGTCGGTTGGCGTCGGTTTCAGACATCCAGTGACGAGCCTGCAGGTCTCGTTCAGAGCAATGTCGACCTGTTTAGCGTGGGTAGAGTTGTACCAGACACTGCTTGCATATTCGTCTGCTGGGAAGCAAACTGCTAGTGCTGTGGTCCTCACTACCTCTGGCTTTGCGCCCCAGGAGGAGTTCGTTATTTTCCGAAGAATATTATTTCTGCCGCTCACCTTCATTTTGGTGTTAATACAGTGCTGTTTATACGTCAGAGCCCTGTCTAGGGTTACTCCTAGGTATTTGGGGTTAACGCAGTGTTCGAGGAGTGTGTCCTTCCAGAAGACACGCAGCTTACGGGATGCCTGCTTGTTACGGAGATGGAAGGCGCAAACTTGTGTTTTGCTAGGGTTCGGCTTGAGTTGATTGTCGGCGTAGTACTGACAGAGCATGTCTAGCGCATCAGTGAGCTTTTTCTCAACATCCTCAAAGGAGTCACCCTGTACGGCCATAGCACGGTCATCGGCGTAGATATAGTTTTCCGTACCAGGTGGCAGTGGTTGATCGTTGGTGTATATGTTAAAAAGTAAGGGTGCCAGTACGCTGCCCTGAGGGAGACCATTTTTCTGGGCCCGCCACCTGCTATGCATCCCTTGGAATTCCACAGAGAACCTACGGTTCTCTAACAGACTTCTAACTGTGGATGTGAATTTAAAGTCCCTGGTAATGGCATACAGCTTCTTCATTAGCAGGCGTAAGTTGACGGTGTCATATGCGGCTGTCAAGTCTATAAAGACGACACCGGTTATTTTTCGGTTCTCATAGCCGTCTTCAATCAGCTGCGTGAGGTTTATTACCTGAGATGTAGTGCTTTTCCCTGGGCGGAAACCTGCTTGTTGGGGGATTAGGTAGTGTTCTATGGCACTGGAGAGGCGATCCTGGAGTATTCTTTCAAAGATTTTAAAGATATGGCAGAGAAGTGATACGGGTCGGAAATTTCTGGGGTCATCAGCATTTTTGCCTGGTTTTAAAATGGCAATAACTTTAGCCTTCCTCCAGATTGTGGGAATCTGACCTGTTTCCATGCAATTGTTAGACAGTTTCAGTAGCCATTGTTTAGCGTTGGGACCAAAGTGTTTAATCTGTTCAACAAAAATCCCGTCCAGGCCCGGGGCCTTCCTTAGCTTGCATTTCGCTATGGCTTTGTCCAGATCTGCCATTGTGAGAGGGGTGGCCAGAGTTGAATTTTCTTGGTGTTCAATCCTGCCTATTTTGGTCTCCGACTTCCTAATTTTGGTGTCGGGTTTCCCATTCTTGAGAAGCTGGTGGGCTATTTGGTCGGCTGTGACGGGAGCATGTCCTGGAGAGAAAGTCGAGTCATTGTTGAGACGTTTAAGGGGTGTCCAGGCTTTCTCACTGCTCCTTTTCATGTCCAATTCCTCTAAGAAATGATTCACATTAATTATTAACTACTCAGTGTATGCTATTTATTGACACAGCAGTAAATTCTGATAAACATTACGCTGTTTTCACTTTGAGTTTGGTATTCACAGTAACCAGGTTTTCTCGAAACAGTCGGATCTTTATTACGAGCCTGACCTAAAAGGAAAAAAAATGTCGGTATTTTTTTTTTAATTATCACACCTACCTCAAGAATTTACACGACTAGGTCCAAAGATCAGTTATGTATCCTACAATCATTCGTTTGTTGTTCTGAGACATTAAAGTATCAAACGACACGCATAACACACTACAAGCGAGTCTACATTGAAAAAAGCGCTGCGTTTTAAATTATTTTTCCTCGATATTCCTTAATAGAACGTTACCATCTTTTGTGCACTCCTGTGCTTACGTGTCTTCTACGCGATTTTCGCCTGCGTACGAGACATAAAAATCCCAGCAGTGAGCGTTAGATTGTTTTGAACCATGAGTAAAAGATATAATATTATTAAATTTGATTTTCCAGTTTTTCTTCTTTTTCGGCGCTGACCTTTAATTATCTGTGCTGTCTGACGAGGAATTCATTCGCAAAAACAGTTCAAGAACTATAAAATGGACAGTAATTAGAACAATTTGTTTTGATTAACTTCCGACTCGCTGCTGAATCCGAGTAAATTCAGTGTAAGGTCTATTAAATAAGAGTTTTTCCGAATGAGTTTCTTCGGACTAAAAGCTGAATTTTTAATTTCAGTTTATTTTGCAGGACTTCCTCTTAATTTAAACAGTCGTATAACGAAGAAAATACATTATAGTCAATAGTGTTAAGGTGACATGTCGTCCCCGCCCCCCCCCCCCCCCCCCCCCTCAGCCCCCCACAACTACCACCACCCGCAGTGGCGAGCTGACTTCTACATCTACATCTTACTCTACAAACCACCACGACGTGCATGGTAGGGGGTACATCCCATTGTACCAGTTATTAGGGTTTCCTCCTGCTCCATTCACGTATCGAGCGCGGGAAGAATGGCTGCTCGAATGCGAGTAATCATTTAAAAGCCGGTTCTTAAAACTTCGTTAACAGAGTTCCTCGGGATACTTTACGGCTGTCTTCAACAGTGTGCCATTTCAGTTCCTTCAGTATCTCTGTGACACTCTCCCAAGGATTAAACAAACCTGTGACTATTCCTGCTGCCGTTCTCTGTATACGCTCAATACCTCTGTTGGTCCTATCTGGCACGAGTCCCACACACTTGAGCAATATCCTAGGATGTGTCGCACGAGTGACATGTATGCAATCTCTTTTGTAGACTGATTGCACTTCCCCCAGTATTCTATCAATAAACACACTTCCGAACCTCTGTGATCATTCTACTTCATATCCCCACAAAGTGTTACATCCAGGTACTTGTATGAGTTTGCCGATAACAACAGTGATTGACTTATATTAGAGCCTTAGGATACTAGGTTTTTTCGTTTTGTGAAGTGTAAAATTTTAAGTTTCTCAGTATATAGAGTAAGCTGACAATGTCTGTTTTTGTTCGAGCGATCTACGATGGATTATAGTTAGAAGAGGGGATAACTCTGCAGAAAATTCAGTATAGAATCTGACAGGGATTCCATCGGGGCCTGAAATTTTGTTCAGTTTTAACTATTTCAGCTGTTTCTCAACACCACTTACACTAATACCTATTCCACTCATGTCTTAAGTGGAACGAGGATTAAATTGGGGCAATTCTCCTGCATTTTCTCTTATAAAGAAACATTTCAACATTGAGTTTAGTATTTCAGCTTTTGCTTTGCTACCCTCAGTTTCAGTTCCTATCTCATTCGCTACGAACTGGACTGCCTTTACATAAGACCAGAATTTCTTTGGGTTTTGTGAAATGTCATTTGACAATATTCTGCTACGGCAGTCGTTGAAAGCATCACGCAATGCTCTCTTGACAGCCAAATGTTTTCATTCAGCATCTCTCTGTCTATAGCCCTGCGCTTTGCTTCACACCTATTATGCAGTAATTGCTGTTTCTCTACAGTGAGTTTATACCCTGGAGGTTCCCTCCCATTATGAACTGTTCTATTGGGTACATATATATCCAATTATTCTTGTAAACTTGAGCCAAGGTGCCTCTACGTGCTCCTGACCTTTGCTGAAAGTTCAAGTTCCTCGTTGATCTTTTTTATCTGGTTTACTGAACATAGATATAAGTAACCTACTTACAAGCATGGCCACCTGTGTTTTTTTAAATTTTTCAGGAGAGGCAAAAAACGGTTTTGCACATTTAGTACCTGCGTTCCGAGTTGGTTATTGTAATGCAATTTCTTAGCATCATCAGAACCGTACTTACATCGATATTTTTATATGCTCTAGCATAGCTAAGTAGGAAATGACTACTGAAATATGGAGTTGGCCATGTTTGTAACTAGGGGAGCCGGCCGGGGTGGCCGTGCGGTTCTAAGCGCTACAGTCTGGAGCCGAGCGACCGCTACGGTCGCAGGTTCGAATCCTGCCTCGGGCATGGATGTGTGTGATGTCCTTAGGTTAGTTAGGTTTAATTAGTTCTAAGTTCTAGGCGACTGATGACCTCAGAAGTTAAGTCGCATTGTGCTCAGAGCCATTTGAACCGTTTAACTAAGGGATGGAGTGGACCGTGTAACGAACTTTAACTGAACTCCGCAAATTGCACTGTTCTAACATCGTAAAATTCTCAGTATTGTTAAAATATATTATAGGTACGTTCAACAAAAACACAAAACTGCCAATTTTAGGGAAGAATATGAGAGTTTATTATTAACGGTATAAATGTAAGAAAGTGGTTCTGTTAGCCCATACAGTCCACAATAGTGTTCAGTTCGTGAAATTATACAATTACTTCCACAAGGTCATAATCAGCCTCACTGTTCTGAATGAGAACAGTCGCAGCGACCAGCTTCTACGGGTACCTCTTTCTTGATGTCATTTTCATCAATGATTTTCTGAAATCATTTCAGTTCCTCATGTTTGTTCCATTGCTCCCCGTAATGTTTTAAAAGCAACTTTCTACCCCCTCCGCAAGCTCGAAATTATACTCGTAGTTGAGTTCTCCACTAACAGTGACCGAGTTTGACTTCCTAGTCAGCACAAAACTTTCCAGTGTGTATTCAAAAGCTTGACGACCCCATGTTTCCTAAAACCTTTATGGTATTCTTCCAGTTGAAGAATTTCCTCTTTCTTCTTTAAATCTCTTTCTATTGTTCCAAACACTCTATCATACGGCGTGAATGAATGACCAGTGACTGGGAAAACGACTTCCATCTGCTGAATGTTCGGTAGAGTACGGGATAACCAGGAAAGGCACACAGTCAAAATTTTAGAGTTCTTATTTTGTCCCAGGCAGCCATCCGCGACAAGACGTTCAGTCTGAACACCACTGAAAGTACCCGAATATGCTTTACTCTGTCGTTCATGAAACACTGCAGAAGCCACTACATTCGACGACTTTTTCATTTCGTATTCTTTCCAGGAGTACATCGCAACATTCTCTTTACTTAACGCCAATTTCCCTGTAGAACGTCCAGAAACAACAGTCAAATTATAGCAATACAACTGTCTCAAATGTAGGCAATTAGATCAGGCACCTTTGGTATGGGTAGATTCTTCTGAATGTCGAACGATACGACGCAGACGCCAAGGGTTATCTCTTTTAGAAGTTTGTAAAATCCTTTAGCTTGTAGTTCGTGCAACGACAAATCTGTCTGTAGTTTCATTCGCTTGCTTTATTTTCTCAGTTAGTTGGCAAACAGAACAAACATCTGTGGATTGGGCCTTAAAACTGATATCAAAATTGGTGACAAAAGCTTTCCAGAACAATGATTGTGTGACGTTTGATCACCAGAAACCAATTTCTGGTACATTTCCCACATTTTACCTATACTGAGATGAGTGTCCTAATAAATACGTGCACTTCTATACCTACAGTAATGTCATTCACTCCCTTTTTAACTGTCCTTACAGACGTATTTCTGCTGCTGTTTCTATAGATTCCACGAGTTTCAACAGGTTGAAACAGTACCAGCGATGGCGAGGCATCACAGAATCTCTGACCAGAGAGTTATTTATCGTGTCTAGTCTGCGCTTGACCGCGCGAGAGTTCAGTTGCCAGTTGTACTCAGTCGAAGTAGTTGTGTGTGAGGAGTCGGCGGGCGTCGACATGGGTCTCTGGCCAAGGTTCGGGACGAGGTATATTGTTAAATAAGGTAATGAAGCAGCATTGCGCACATCTGATAATGTAATGTATGTTGATTGTAATTAATTTGTTCAAGAAATGCCCCAATAATAATTTTGTTTTCAAAGCAATCGTTTTTAAGAAAAGAATCATTCCAATTGAAACAATATTTCCTATGCTTTTCCTCCCAGAATCAATTTATCAGATTAATTATTGCACAGGGCCTAAGGTCAGCGCTGCTGCCCAATTATTGTGGGTTTAATGATTAATGTTCATTTCTCAATTTTTGTGTCGAGTTTACATTGGGCCATTATTTTTCAATATTTTTGTAGCGAAGGTACAGTCGCTTTTATTTCAATTTAACGATGTTTTGTGGGAGCTCAACAACATTTGGCTCTATTTCGATTAACATTCAGTTATAGTCACTTACATAATTTGCGGAGAAATTATTGTCATATATAACATTTGCGGGGAGGTTACACTTGGCGACATCCGGACCAGGATCGTATTTCTTTGAGAATCTTTTGAGAAGTAGCAAGATATCTGCTTTTATTTACTAAAATATAATTAGCTTTTGGCGCAACGCTTTTACTAATTTTGTGACTTTCTTTCCTCAGATCATCGGCAATTCGTTGCTCTTTGTTGTATTTGTATTTGTTGGATTTTGCATTGTCTTTGTCTCATTTGTGAATAATTGTGACTTGTGTAAAAATGCCGCGAAAAACTATTAATAGTACATCGCGAGGTGTAATGAATGAAATTACCGACTTAAACAACTTCACCGATAGTACTTGTGACACGCAGTGTAATGATGACAATCCTGCGTTTACTGACAGTCAGTGCGTTCCAACCACTAATGATGATTTTTGTCTTTATGATGAACAAATTAACTCGGTTGTGTCCTCTGTTGATTTGACGACAATTGATGACGCGGGGCGTTCTGTTGTAATGAGCGCTGCCCAGCTTAACACACCCGGTTTGCAGGATTTACGTGACGAACAGATAAATTTTTCTAATGAAAATGAACAGGATACTCAAAGCACGACAGATTTGTTTAATTCCGGAGTAGTGACTAACAGTGCGCATCCGATTAGCAAACCTTTTTGTGAGTCACAGAATGACCTAATGGTCACACAAAGCGTGACAATTGCAGGTACACCATTAAATAGCACAGAGAATAGAAATGCTAATTTTGTGTTGGATCCAATTATGGCATTGTTGCTACAAATGAATAAACAACTTATTGAAAATAGTGAAGATAACAAACAATTTAAAGAAAATTTCAGACAACTTAATGAAAATAACGAAAATCTCAAACAACACTTTAATGAAAAATTAGACAACAATTCCAGACAGTTAAATGAAAAATTAGACAACAATTCCAGACAGTTAAATGAAAAATTAGACAACAATTCCAGACAGCTTAGTGAACAGATTAGAGCCGTTGCCGCGCAATGTCATGATACTAAAGAACAGTTACGCGAGGAAATTGAGGCTTGTGCTAGGAAAAGTAGCGAAGAAATTAGATCTGTTGCTCAAGAATTAAGGGAAATGCAAACAGCTACAACAGAAACACTTAGAGACGAAATTAGCGGAGTCGCTAAACAATGCTCTGAAAAAGCAACACAATTACGCGACGAGTTTAAATTAATGACAGCAGAACTTTCGCGCACAATGGATGCAAAGATAGACGCGAAATTCGACCAACAGAACACTCAGATTGACGAACGTTTTAATCTTCACCTACAAAACAGTGGTACGCGTTTCCGTAAACTTATACAGGATCAGAATAAAGTAAAACGACAGGTAATAGAAACAATCACTGCACAGAGACAAGAAGATAAACGTAAAATGTTTGCGAAGGCAAAAACATACGTAGACAACAATATTGCTACAGTGTCCGACGAAATTAATACCATCAAACAGTTGAACGCCGAATTACGTGATGAAATTTCTGATCTTAAATCAAAAACAGATACACACACAGTAGATATTCAAACAGTGACCGACAGACTCGAACAATTAGAACTAACACAGGATTCCGATGACAAAGCTGACGTTAAAAAACTGAGCGAAACCACACGTAAAATGCAAAAACAGATTAATGCGTCCGATTCTAAAACCGATGATCAGGTAAAAATACTGACTGAAAAATGTGACGAATTGGCCAGTCGTATTGACATTATTGAAAGTAATAATGACAGCAAATCAGACGATACTGCACCGATTTTGTTTAACCAAACACCTGAATTCCAAAATTTACAGCAGACAATCAATGAGATCGATTCGTCTAATAACACATTGCGTAGAAAATTGTCAAGTTTACAGCAAGAGGTAACAGAGATAAAAATGATTCAGGGTATAACACATCACAGCAGACACCACTTTGCGAACATTTGTCAGACTCACGCAGCGCGTATAATTTAGGTAATCTACAGAGACTACGCAACTTAAAATCTGAAATGACACAGACAAACAGATTCTCACACAATTGTGAACATGCTCACACATTTAGTGATAAGAACGTTGATTATAAGCAATTTGTATGTGTTAAAAAATCTAAGGAACTTAATAATGACAGAGCACAGGTATACGCTTTGAACTGGATACGTCGATTTACTTTTGTACTTTCACCACTATTACCTGTAATGCAGAAACTAGCTTTGAACTGGATACTACAATTTTCTTTTGGATTTTTGCCGCCATTGCCTGTAACGCAAAAGCTAAAATTTACTTGCAGTACGTAATAGACCTCAGGGGATTCATTACGCTTTAATGAATATGTGCCGTAGCGTGCATAGGGCCCCGAGCTGTAGTAGTGCTGTTTCATCTTTAGTTTTCTGCACTGCTGCCTTCTCTTCTACTATCCTTTATATCTATCAAAACAGCTCTTTAACTATTGCTCTATCTAAAATTAAGAAACATGTAATGAAAGCCCGATGTGACAAGTTATACCGAAAGTGACAGTTCTCTTTAGGCACTCCAGAACTACCAGCGTAATTTGATAACAGATAAAATCGTAATCATCAGTATGTACAAAATAATCAGCAGTCGCAACCACATTTTGATAACAATAGATGTTTTTCACCACAACAGCATGAAAGTCAGCCGCTTAGCATACGTAACCAACAATGCAGTCTACAGGGTCAACCAAGCTTTAATGTTTCGCCGCGTGCACGTATAGTCCAGGGTACAACAAATGGTATCGCACGGCAGCAAAGAAACAACTACGTACAGAAAACACAGTACTTCAATTCCAATCGCAATGCACCATATAGGAATGACTATCACGACAGACGTAAAAACAGTGAGCACAATTATCAGCGTACGTATAATAACAGTCGATCTTGCGAGCAGCAAAATGATCAGCAACAACATATTCTCATGAATGAACCCGGCAGTAGGTATCATCCAGAGCGTAATACATCTGGAAGAAATAACAGAACAGTTCAAATAGTCGAAATGCCACAGCATCCTCCCGTAAATAACAGCACATACGATAGAATTTGACCAGATACAGTACAGGTTGCATATTCCAGTAACGTAAGCAATAATTTTGACACGCAGAATCTTGTTCACGAAAATGTTATTAATTTTGACGCCATCCGACACACGTTTGCATGAAAGATATTATCACGACGTACCTAGACGACATTCTTATTGCAGAAGCTAACTGGTCTGTACATAATATGATTCTTGAATGACTGTTGCAAACCTTTCGTGCACAAAGACTTACAGTTAATCTCAGTAAATCGCACTTTGGCAAACATTCTATAAAATTTCTTGGACATGTGATTTCAGCAGAAGGCATTGCGCCTGACCCGGAAGAACTTCAAGCTTTACGTGACATTACTGTTCCTACGACAAAAAAAACAATTACGCAGCTTTTTGGGATTAATTAACTTTTTTCGTAAATTTATTCATCACTCTGCTTTAGACACACCTAGATTATGCCAATTGACAGGTAAAAACACTATTTGGTCCTGGGATAAGCAAGCACATTCTGAATTTATGAATCTGAAACATGCTTTGATGAATGCACCACTTTTATCGCACCCAGATCTTACCAGAAATTTTTCCATTGCCACCGACAGTTCTAACACCGCTTTAGGCGTACATATTTTCCAGGAAATTGAAGAAGATGGCTCTACAATAATTAAAAACATCGCATTTGCAAGCCGCATTCTGTCACCCGCTGAACGAAATTATTCCGTTACAGAACTGGAAACATTATGTCTTGTATGGGCTTTTACGAGATTTCGGCACTTTCTTAATGGAAGACACACCACCGTCTACACAGACCACAGAGCGATACAGTTTTTACTTTCAGCTAAATTTACTCACGACAGATTAAGCAGATGGAAGCTTTATTTACAGGAATTTAATTTTTCAATCATTCACATTCTCGGCACACAAAATATTATAGCAGACGCACTATCTCGTTCTCTCAGCAACAATCAGCAAGAAATCGCAACCAACTTCTGCAAAGCAAATTTCAGCGTTATGTACATTCAACAAGTTGCATTTGAAAATTTTATTTCGTCGTCATTACAGGACATAGCAAAAGAGCAGAATAAAGACAACGTGTGGTAATAGATTAAACACCTCTGGCAAGATAGGAATAACGTTACGATTAGAAACCATTACACTGTACGCAATGACATTCTGTTTCGCCGCTCTCATCCTGACAGCAACAATCGGTTATTATGCATTCCTGACGAGCTTGTTAACAAAATAATCTGGTATACTCATTTAAGTTACGCACATTACGGAGCTAGAAAATGTTTTCTTATACTGAGACAGAACTGTTATTTTGCCAACATGGAGAAACGTATTCGACGAGTTTTAGCGTCATGTAAAATCTGCCAGAAAGCTAAGTCAGACACAACTTCACATATTCCTCCATTATATCCCATTTTACCTGTTAAATTAAGACATATGGCCGCTGTAGACATTTTTGGTCCGATTCCCAGAACTAATAGAGGTTTTTGCTACATCTTTGTCGCTGTTGAACTCACTTCGAAATTTGTTACCTTCACTCCGTTACGCAAAGCTACTGCTAAAACTGTTTCGAAAGCATTTGTAAAACACTTTCTATTTCATGTAGGGCATGTGTTGAAAGTAATTTCCGACAATGGATCACAGTTTCAAAATGGCTCTGAGCACTATGGGACTCAACTGCTAAGGTCATTAGTCCCCTAGAACTTAGAACTAGTTCAACCTAACTAACCTAAGGACATCACAAACATCCATGCCCGAGACAGGATTCGAACCTGCGACCGTAGCGGTCTTGCGGTTCCAGACTGCAGCGCCTTTAACCGCACAGCCACTTCGGCCGGCGGATCACAGTTTCGATCTGCTATATGGACACGTATGTTACGAGCTAGAAACATTTCTCCGATCTATATATCCAAGTATCATGCTTCTTCTAACCCTTGTGAACGATTAATGAAAGAAATTGGTAAACTGTGTAGAATATTCTGCCACAAAAGACATATTGATTGGGACACACACATATTCTCATTCCAAGATGTAATTAATTCCATTCCAAATGAATCCACTATGCTATCTCCGTCTGTTATACTGAAAAATGTTGAACCACCTAACAAAATTAAAGAATTAGTAACCTTTCCTACATCTCGTCGATTACGACACCACGAAATAATCGACATTGCCCTGAACAACATCAAACGTGCCGCAGAGCGCCGGAGAAGACAGCAAAAACAGGTTTGTACACGCCGTGACTTTCACATTGGACAGAAAATATTAGTACGTACACACTATTTATCCAACAAAGGAAAAGGTAGGTGCAGTAAATTTGAACTTCTATACGCAGGTCCATATCGGATTCGCCGCATTCCTCACCCCAATGTTGTACACGTCGAAACTTTGAGAACCAGAAAATCGAAAGGAAACCACCACTGGTTAAACGTCAAACCTTTTATTGAATGAAGATACTTTATGATTTAACATGCTATAATGCCATTTGCTAATTTTATGATCACTTATGCAATTATATTCACATGACTACTTACTGATGACTATTGTATTTTTTCTTGGCAAGTGCCCGGCAAAGTAAGGTTAGCAGGTCGCTCTTCTTGTCGTTACATATCAGACTGTGCACATTTTTTCCAGATAAAATTACGTATGCTATGAATAATTATGCAATTTTATGTAGGGACATATTAATTTTATCAAATTTTTTCTCTATTTAAGTCTTCAATTCTCGCCTCTATTAACTACACAACATACAAGCTGAACACAAGGAAGGTCACATTTCTTGTCACTATTTTTTTTTATGTTTGTACGATTGTTTTCATATTTTGTTTGTATGCACTATGAAATAGTTAAAATATAGCAAACACCAGTTGACTCTGACATTTTGCCTTATGATATCTCAACATCGTGACTACTTTACTGCTACATTGTGATACACTGGGTACATTTTTGCCTCTGAACACTATCTATGTTTTTTCACATATTACGTTTTTTGTCATGTTATGCTGTATGCTTAATTATGTTACCATAAACCAGTCATTATTTAGTGAGTATACGATGTAAATGCAAGATATTAATCTTTGTTCATCAATTTCAGAAAGAAATGATGCGTGAAAGAAATAAATTAAACAAAATGGGAATTCACCTTCGGAATGAACGAAAGAGAATGCAATACTTCGTGATGAAGAGTAAATGGATCAGAATTAACAAGCATTAACAAGAATATACTATACACATCGTAGAATAGCAGTCTTAATTAATTTCTTCTTTCAGAATACGAGGCGATTGATGCAGGCTGTCAGACAGAACTACACATCTTAGTTTTAGTGATGAAATATGATAGAAATAAGGAATAGTTTTATAATGAGTAATGAAGCGATTTTTTGCAGATGATAATGAATGCTGATGAATAATGATGAAGAATATGCTACTATGGATAATGAAGTTTTTCTTTACAGGTGATGATAATAATGGAGTTACGATAATATAGATAATGAAGTGATGGATAATGAAGTTTTTCTTTACAGATGAGGATAATGTGGAAATTATATATTCATGCTATGTAGTTATTTAAGTAGTTGTTGCAGTTCGCTTTGACAGCAGGTGTTATATTGCATAGTATAATGACTGAAGGTTCTGGAAAGGACAGCTATGGAACACATTTTATACACATTTCACTATCTGTTAATTCGAAGTTCACCACTTTTCAGCATAAAATGCGTTTCTTCTTTCGGCTTAATAATCCATTTTTTTATATATTTTTGCGGGAGAAATTATTTATGAAATTAATGTGCTATAAGCAGTTGTTCATTAAATCTATGTCATTTATGAATGTGATTACATATACTCTACTTGTTTCATAACCTTGCTACAGCTGACTCATTACGAATGACGTTACACATTTTCATTTACAGGAATAACCCAGAAGCATTTTTTTTCTCTTCTTGCTTTCCCCTATAATTACCCAAAGCAATGCATTGCTAACAAAAAAATGTATTACCAGCCCCAAATAATGATACCAGTTTAAGAGAGTTCTGAGTAATTCTGATTAGCTCTGAATAGTATGTCACTTGAATAATGAATGCATAAATACTATGTGCATAATTTCATTACTCTATTGAGATGACCAATAATTAATTAACAATGCTTTGTAACTGGGAAATGAATGCTACTGATTACTGTATTGAGATGACCAATGATTAATTAATAATGCTTTGTAACTAGGAAATGAATGCTAATGATTACTGTATTGAGATGACCAATGATTAATTAATAATGCTTTGTAACTGGGAAATGAATGCTAATGATTACTGTATTGAGACGACCAATGATTAATTAATAATGCTTTGAAACTGGGAATGAATGCTACTGATTACTGAATTGGGATGACCAATGATTAATTAATAATGCTTCGTAACTGGGAAATGAATGCTACTGATCACTGTATTGAGATGACCAATGATTAATTAATAATGCTTTGTAACTGGGAAATAAATGCTACTGAATACTGTATTGGGATGACCAATGATTAATTATCAACATTATTCTGTAATACTATGTTATTGACTACCTCCTGTTTTAAGTAATGGCTTCTGATGATTTGTATTTAGGCAGTGAATGCCAATGTTCTCTGTAAAAAAATTAATGAACATTTTTCTGTAATACTACATACATGGTACAGAAATGTTCAATAACTGGGCTATGACTGCCGCAAACTACTAGTGTAATTCCCAATGAAGACTAGTATGTGACTTAGTGTCCTTCATCTTCTGACCTAACTACCTTGAATTACTGCAATATCCATTTGTCCTGTATATCCTCTTGATCATGGAGCACTATATTTGGTTTTTGCACTAATTCTACGTTGGTGTGCCTTGTAAGATCGTGGTGTTGACACGACATGCTGTCCACCACCGTGAGCGATGGAGATGTTATTATGGTCCCACTGTTTGGTGTACCTGATGTAGTGCCAAAATGATAACATGGAATATTACTACGACATTTCAGTGTCTTGGCTACGCTGATAAACACTTCTGGGAAAAGAACTTCAGATTGTCTCACTTGGTGTTGTACTTCTGTGGAAAGATATGGACTTTCAGTGCAGCTGTGTGCAACCTAAAGTGCTACAACCATGATGCAATCCTTCCCTTTCCTATCCTTATTATTGTAACATAGTGAAAATCATTTTTTTTTGCTAACATCATTTGTATTCATGGCCTATACATTTTTTTCGATTTGCTGATATATTCTGAATATCAGTGTGAGTGCACTTTTGTCATTATTCTAACATGATTTCTACTTATCGTATATTCATTTTGTGATTTGCTGATATGTTCTGAACTATAGTACATGTGCACTTATGTCACTTGACAACATGATTTTTTTGCCATTACGTTTATTTGTTGTGAAAATGCTAAAGAGTTTTTCAGTGCATGTGCACTTTTGTCATTTTTCTAACATGATTTCTACTTATCGTAGATTCATTTTGTGATTTGCTGATATGTTCTGAACTATAGTACATGTGCACTTATGTCACTTGACAACATGAGTTTTTTGCCATTACGTTTATTTGTTGTGAAAATGCTAAAAAGTTTTTCAGTGCGTCTGCCCTTATGTCATTTGTTAATATGTTTTGTACTCACATTTTGTCATTGTCTAATATGTTTTGTACTTGGTGCATGTGCACCATATTTACTTCATGTTCTATATCTGTACATATGCTATAATTGTAATGTTAATTAGTTAAGAAAAAATTTGTTGCTAATGGCAAGTCCAAATGACTCACCATCGCTGCCAAATTTTTGCACCCCCCAGTGGAGGGTTATGAAACAGTACCAGCGATGGCGAGGCATGACAGAATCTCTGACCAGAGAGTTATTTATCGTGTCTAGTCTGCGCTTGACCGCGCGAGAGTGCAGTTGCCAGTTGTACTCAGTCAGAAGTAGTTGTGTGTGAGGAGTCGGCGGGCGTCGACATGGGTCTCTGGTCAAGGTTTGGGACGAGGTATATTGTTAAATAAGGTAATGAAGCAGCATTGCGCACATCTGATAATGTAACGTATGTTAATTGTAATTAATTTGTTCAAGAAATGCCCCAATAATAATTTTGTTTTCAAAGCAATCGTTTTTAAGAAAAGAATCATTCCAATTGAAACAATATTTCCTATGCTTTTCCTCCCAGAATCAATTTATCAGATTAATTATTGCACAGGGCCTAAGGTCAGCGCTGCTGCCCTATTATTGTGGGTTTAATGATTAATGTTCATTTCTCAATTTTTGTGTCGAGTTTACATTGGGCCATTATTTTTCAATATTTTTGTAGCGAAGGTACAGTCGCTTTTATTTCAATTTAACGATGTTTTGTGGGAGCTCAACAACATTTGGCTCTATTTCGATTAACATTCAATTATAGTCATTTACGTTATTTGCGGAGAAATTATTGTCATTTATAACATTTGCGGGGAGGTTACAAGGTATAAACCATCCTTCTCTCTTGAAACCTTTCAAAACGCCTGCAACTCGATGTTATGTAATACCAAGCATCCAGCAAACCTGTATTCCATACGCTGCAATGTTCTCAGTGGAACATTCAAATGTGTAGCCCTTCTCACCCCGACCTCCACGACTAGGTCAGTACCTAACTGGAGAGTTTGATGAGCAATATTTCATTATGAAAGCATCGTGACTCTGTTTTGTTAATGGAGCCTAAAATGCTCCGTGAAATTGCTTGATGCCCACTATTTTCAGGAGACTGCTTTCTTCTTTCCTCTATGACATCAGCTTGGAAATACTAGTAATTTTTTCGACCCTTACCTATAGCACAACAATGACTTAAGACACTAATAAAAGCTCATGTTGTAACTAAGCCTATATAACAGTTGCTTCTGAAGGAAATCCCCCCCATTTCCATGAACCATGTACCTTGCCACTGGTGTGGAGGCTTGGGTACCTCAGCATAACAGATTGGCGTATCATAGACGCAACTACAATGGAAGGGTATCTGTTGAGGCCAAACCAACGTGTGGTTCCTGATGAAGGCAGCAGCCTTTTCAGTAGTTGCAGGGGAAACAGTCTGGATGATTGAATGATCTGGCTTTGTAACATTAACCAAAACGGCCTTGCTGTGCTGAACTGCGAACGGCTGAAAGCAAGGGCAGCTACAGCTGTCATTTTTCCTGATGGCATGCAGCTTTGCTGTACTCTTCGGTAAAATATTCCGGAGGTAAAATAGTTCCCCATTCGGATGGCTTGGTTCAAATGGCTCCAAGCACTATGGGACTCAACTGCTGTGATCATCAGTCCCCAAGAACTTAGAACTACTTAAACCTAACTAACCTAAGAACATCACACACATCCATGCCCGAGGCAGGATTCGAACCTGCGACCGCAGCAGTCGCACGTTTCCGGACTGCGCGCCTAGAACCGCGAGACCACCGCGGCCGACCCCATTCGAATGTCCAGGCAGGAACTACTCAGGGGGACATGGTTATCAGGAGAATGAAAACTGGCATTCTTCTGATCGGAGCGTGGAATATCAGATCCCTTAATCAGGCACGTAAGTTATAAAATTTAAAAAGGGAAATGGATAGGTTAAAGTTAGATGTAGCGGGAATTAGTGAAGTTCGGTGGCAGGAGGTACAAAACTTATGTTCAGGTGAATACAGGGTTGTAAATGTTGTTGTTGTGGGCTTCGGTCCAGAGACCGGTTTCATGCAGCTCTCCATGCTACTTTATCCTATGCAAGCTTCTTCATCTTCCAGTACCTACTACAACCTACATCCTACTGAATCTGCTTAGTGTATTCATCTCGTGGTCTCGCTCTACGAATTTTACCCTCCACGCTACCCTCCAACACTAAATTGGTGATCCCTTGATGCCTCAGAACATGTCCTACCAACCGATCACTTCTTCTAGTCAAGTTGTGCCACAAATTTCTCTTCTCCCTAACTCTATTCAGTACCTCCTCATTAGTTAGGTGATCTACCCACCTAATCTTCAACATTCTTCTGTAGCACCACATTTCGAAGCTTCTATTCTCTTCTTGTCCAAACTATTTATCGTTCATGTTTCACATCCATGCATATCTACAGTCCACACAAGTACTTTCAGAAACGACTTCCTGACGCTTAAATCTGTACTCGACGTTAACAAATTTCTCTTCTTCAGAAACGCTTTCCCTGCCATTGCCAGTCTACATTTTATATCCTCTCTAGTTCGACCATCATCAGTTATTTTGCTCCCCAAATAACAAAACTCATTTACTACTTTAAGCGTCTCATTTCCTAATCTAATTGCCTCAGCATCACCTGACTTCATTCGATTACATTCCATTATCCTCGTTTTGCTTTTGTTGATGTTGATCTTATAACCACCGTTCACGACACTGTCCATTCCGTTTAACTGCTCTTCCAGGTCCTTTGCTGTTTTTGATAGAATTACACTGTCATCGGCAAGCCTCAAAATTTTTATTTCTTCTCCATGGATTTTAATATCTACTCCAAATTTTTCCTTTGTTTTCTTTACTGCTTGCTCAATACACAGATGGAATAACATCGGGGATAGGCTACAAACCCGTCTCACTCCCTTCTCAACCACTGCTTCCCTTTCATGCCCCTCGACTCTTATAACAGCTACCTGGTTTCTGCACAAATTGTAAATAGCCTTCTTCTCCCTGTATCTCCCAAGGACGATAAATAGTTTTGACAAGAAGAGAATAGAAGCTTTTGAATTGTGGTGCAACAGAAGAATGCTGAAGATTAGCTGGGTGGACACGTAACTAATGAGGATGTACTGAACATAATTAGGGAAAAGAGGAAATTGTGGCACAGCTTGACTAGAAGAAGGTATCGATTGATAGGTCACGTTCTGAGGCATCAAGGGATCATCAGTTGGAGGGAATCATGGAGGGTAAAAATCGTAGAGGTAGACCAAGAGATGTATACACTAAACATATTCAGGAAGATGTAGGTTGCAGTAGTTAATCGGAGATGAAGAAGCTTGCGCAGGATACAGTAGCTTGGAGAGCTGCATCAAACCAGTCTCTGGACTGAAGACCACAACAACAACTACAACATGGACTGAAGGAAATATGTTTTTATTTACTAACCTCACTTTTTCCTATTTTTTACGTTTCCATTCCTCTCATCTGATAACTTTCTTCCTGCTTTCACCAGTGGTGATTCTTCTATACTTTTCTCCGGGTTCGATTCCCGGCGGGGTCAGGGATTTTCTCTCCCTCGTGATGACTGGGTGTAGTGTGATGTCCTTAGGTTAGTTAGGTTTAAGTAGTTCTAAGTTCTAGGGGACTGATGACCATAGATGTTAAGTCCCATGGTGCTCAGAGCCATTTGAACCATTTTCTATACTTTTCTCCACGGTTTTAACGACAACTATTGTTAACTCCTAGTTCCCATGAACACTTGCGCCAGTCACGTGACCAAATCGAATCTCATGACTGGTGGTTGTGGAGGTGGTCGATTTTGTTAGCAATGTGTAAAGAAGTTGGACGATTTTGTAACATAGGTTGATATTCTACTGCTGAATTAACAATGTTCGGTCCGATTTTGAAACAAACTAACATTGTCATCAGATTACCCGTATTCTTATCTATAAGAATCAGTCAGAACCACGATTTAAAAGAAATGGAATTGTCCTTGTTCGTAGCTAGGCTACTTATATCTTTCTGCTTGTTTTAGTGGTCGTTTGTACTTTGTTGATCATTGTTGCCACAACTGCGTCATGGTTACTTATACCAGTTTCGATGTGGGCATCCTCAAAGTGTTTAGGTCTATTTGTTGCCATTAGATCCAAACTATTGCCACCTTGGGAAGGGTTCCTATCCATCTGTTTCAGGTAGATTTCGAAGAAGGCATTTAGTAAAGTTTCACGGGATGTCTTATCACATCCCCCGCTAACAAAACTGTAGTTTTGTCAACTAACTTTTGGGTGATAAAAGTCTCCACCGATGATTACAGTATGATTGGATAACTTACGTACAAGTGAAGTGAAGGTTTTCTCTGAAGTTTTCGGTTGCGTCAGGAGTTGGGTCCGGTGGGTGACAGAAGGTCCGATTGTCATTTATACCCACACCTGATACTGAGTCTCACTCATGCAGCTTCAATTTCTGTCGCGGTGGATTTTTTTTGTCTTCTGCGACAAATACGTCACCTTCATTTCCGATTTTCCTGTCATTTCGATATACATTTAAATTTGGCCCCAAAATCTTACCTCATGCTGTGGCCTGACGCAGCGACCTCTCACTCCTTGCCTGACAAAATTCGGGCCCAGTCATAACGAGGAAGGACAAATACGAGGTCTGTTCAAAAAATTCCGGAACTTTGCACACAAAATTTTTGTACGCATACCTTTTACTTATTGTGCATGGTCTCATTCGAAATACTATCCTCCACAATTGATATATCGCTCGCAACATCGTTTACACTTCCGGAAGCAGTCTTGGTACGCTTGTTGCTGGATCGGGCGAAGCGCCGTCTTCGAATTTTCAAGAGGAAATCTCGTCCATCGTTGCAAATCTTCGACCTTTCAACGGACTTTTCAACTTGGAAATAAATAAAAATGCCCGCAGCGGCCATATGATACTCTTAAGGAACATCTCGTTTTCATTTGCGCAGTCCAGAAGCTCTTCACAGATTACGAGACGAAGGTTTTTCTGGCCTTGACTCATAAGCCGTCGGACGAAGTTGGTGGTAACACGAGGCATTCCAAGACATGACATGATCCGACTGAAATGTTACATTCTGCTGCAATCTCTTGGACAGCCTTCATTTGGCACGCACAATTTCGTTGATGTGACATGAGCGTCGTCGGTAGACGTAGAAGGGTGTCCTGAAAGAGAGTCACCTTTAAGTTCCGTCTGGCCATTTTTAAATGATGTGACTCATTCGTAACATCGAGTACTGCCTAAGCACTCATCATCGTAGGCATCCTGCATTATTTGGTGTATCTCTGTAAAAGTTTTCTTGAGTTTCACGCAAAATTTAATGCAGACGCGATGCTCCTCTAACTCTACCATCTAGAAATTCGCAAACTGAACAGTATAACACTGAGCAATAACAGACATACAACAATGTAACTTCCGGCAGTTACACATCAAACACGCGTGTGCAGCGATGCCAGCTGCATTTCGCTGCAACTCACCATTAGGGTGAAACTGCGAATGTTCCTGAATTTTTCGAATGGAACTCGTAAATTATAAAAACTCGTCGCTCCGAGTACTGTATTGTTGTCTTCTACTGCCATTGACGCCGGGATAGACTACACGCCAAACAAGAGTTCGATATGGGTCAACCAGTAAAGCTACGATTTGCCACTTCACCCACTTGCTAGTAGACTACGAGCCGCTCGCTGCAAGACCTATTGATTCTGCGGCGCCAGCCGGGCGCACAAAGTGTTGCCCGCTTCCAGGGTGGCTAGATCCAGTTTCCAGGAGTCACCAGGTGTTCATAGTTTCGCAGCCTGCGCTCCAGCATGCGTAGCTACTGACCCTCTGCCAGAGTTGCAGCAGCGGTTGAAGCCAGACTCCCGTCCAATCGGACGTTGTAGCTGGCTAGTTCGACGAGTTCCCTTCCCAGGCCGACAACAATGCACCGTTGCTGCCAACCGCATAGCCTTATGCACTGCTGCGGCTGACTCTGCTGGTGAATTCAATGCCTTCAAGTCGCCACATTCACTACTGTACGAGTATCTTGTTAAATAAAGAATATAGTTTCCATTTCAGCTTCTTTGATTCCACGACCACCGATTTGATGCTGTTGCGCAACCCAGCTTCCTACATCCTTGTCATCCTGGCGAATAAACTGAGTCCACATCGTCCAAGCCTATCATAATATTATCCTTTTTGGTTCAATCCTAATTTTTACGTGTCTCGACAGGATGTAACCGCGAGTCGGATATGCAACAGATAAATCGGTACAATACCGCCTAAAAGCAGGTAATCCTACTAGTGTTTTCATGCTTTCCCACTGTTAGATTTTATGACACCTTAATGGTCTGGTGATGAAGACATTGAACAGAGCTACCGCTATCGTTTGTTGACACCAAATTGCTTAACCGTTGAGGGTGATGAGGGAAGGGAGCGGTGAATGCCCCTACAATGCATTTCAAACCACAATTGACTTTGTGGAAAATAATCAAACATACTGCATCCATTTATGTCCTGAGAGCAAATATATTATTAATTAACGTCCAAGGAGCCTCGAGAGGCGAGAACTTTCATTTCTCGAACTTCCTCGTTGTGGTCATTACCCGAGAGTTATGTTGGAGGAAGTAATACAGGGTGATTCAAAAAGAATACCACAAATTTAAAAATGTGTATTTAATGAAAGAAACATAATATAACCTTCTGTTATACATCATTACAAAGGGTATTTAAAAAGGTTTTTTTTCACTAAAAAACAAGTTCAGAGATGTTCAATATGGCCCCCTCCAGAGACACGAGCAATATCAACCCGATACTTCAACTCGTTCCACACTCTCTGTAGCATATCAGGCGTAACAGTTTGGATAGCTGCTGTTATTTCTCGTTTCAAATCATCAATGGTGGCTGGGAGAGGTGGCCGAAACACGATATACTTAACATACCCCCATAAGAAAAAATCGCAGGGGGTAATATCAGGGCTTCTTGGAGGCCAGTGATGAAGTGCTCTGTCACGGGCTGCCTGGCGGCCGATCCATCGCCTCGGGTATTTGACGTTCAGGTAGTTACGGACAGATAAGTGCCAATGTGGTGGCGCTCCATCCTGCTGAAATATGAATTGTTGTGCTTCTTGTTCGAGCTCAGGGAACAGCCCATTCTCTAACATCTCCAGATACTGTAGTCCAGTTACAGTAGCACCTTCGAAGAAAAAGGCACCAAAAACGTTATTGGCTGAAATGGCACAGAAAACGTTCACCTTAGGCGAGTCACGCTCATACTGAGTTGTTTCCCGCGGATTCTCAGTGCCCCATATACAGACATTGTGACGGTTGACATTCCCGTTAGTGTGGAAGGTTGCTTATCACTAAACACAATCTTTGAAACGAAAGATTCATCTGTTTCCATTTGAGCAAGGATAAAATCACAGAAATCGATTCTTTTAATCTTATCAGCTGCAGACAGTGCTAGAACCAATTTCAGACGATAAGGTTTCATAACTAACCTTTTTCGTAGTACTCTCCATACAGTTGATTGTGGAATTTGCAGCTCTCTGCTGACTCTGCGAGTCGATTTTCCTGGGCTGTGAACAAATGCTTGCTGGATGCGTGCTACATTTTCATCACTCGTTCTCGGCCGTCCAGAACTTTTCCCTTTGCACAAATACCCATTCTCTGTAAACTGTTTATACCAACGTTTAATACACCACCTATCAGGAGGTTTAACACCATACTTCGTTCGAAATGCACGCTGAACAACTGTCGTCGATTCACTTCTGCCGTACTCAATAACACAAAAAGTTTTCTGTTGAGCGGTCGCCATCTTAGCATCAACTGACGCTGACGCCTAGTCAACAGCGCCTCAAGCGAACAAATGTACAACTAAATGAAACTTTATAGCTCCCTTAATTCGCCGACAGATAGTGCTTAGCTCCGCCTTTTGTCGTTGCAGAGTTTTAAATTCCTAAAGTTGTGGTATTCTTTTTGAATCATCCTGTATATTGTCCGACTCTTCCTGGAAAGTGCTCCTTCGAAGTTTCAATAGTTACCTCTGCGTAGTGCACAACGCATCTCTTGTAACGACTGCCAACAGAGTTTGTTGAGCATCTCGATAACGCCTCCGCGCCAACTAAACGATTCCGTTTAATCTCCTCTGCCTCTATTATGCACGCCTGCTTAGCTGAGTGGTAACGTGCTTGCCTCCCATGCACTGGTCCCAGGTTCGATTCCCGGCCAGGTTGGAGATTTTCTCCACCCGGGGACTGGGTGTTGTGTTATCCTCATCATCATTTCATCCTCATCGGCCGCAAGTCGCCGACTTCCCTGCCAACAATGCCATACGATCATTTCATTTCAGCTCTGTTATCAGTCCTACCTGCTCAGGATCCCACATTGATGAACAGTATTCAAGAATCGGCGTAACAAGCGCTCTGTGAGCCACTTCCTTCGTGGAAGAGTTACATTTTCTTAAGATTCTTCGTATGTGTCTCTGTCTGGCATCTGCTGCTCCAACTATTTGTATAAGGTGTCAATCCACTTAAGGTAGCACTGGATAGTTACTCTTGCATGTTGTGCAGTAGATACTGTTTCCAGCGGTTTGCCATCAACAATAGTTGATTTATTTTCCTATATATGCACAATATGTTACGTGTATTTATTTTTAGTACCAACTGCCACAGTCTGCACCATTCAACAAACCTCTGCAGGTCATTCTGCAAATCAATAGGCTTCTGTCGTTGCATCATCTACGAACAGTCCCAAGGAGCATATGATGCTTTCTACTAGATCATTTATAGACACTGTAAATAACAGGGGGCCCATCACATTTCTTTGGGGTACTCCAGAAATTACCTTTACATCTGTCAATTCCGTTCCGTTAAGAGCGACATGTTGAGCTCTATCTACAAGAAATCTTGAGCCCAGTCGCAAATCTGGTTCGATACTCGATAAGATCCTTCTTCTTCACTAAACGGCGGTGCAGGACATAGTCAAAATCCTTCCTGAGGTCAAGGAAAGCAGCAATAAGCTGAGAGCCGTTGTCAGCGCTATGGTTGGCTGGTTGATTTGGGGGGGGGGGGGGGGGGGGGGGAGAGGGAGGAGATTAAACAGCGAGGTCATCTGTCACATCGCATTAGGGGAGGGTGGTGAAGGAAATCGGGCGTTCCCTTTCAAAGAAATCATCCAGGTGCTTGCCTGAAGCGATTTAAGGAAATCACGGAAAACCTAAATCAGGATGGCCGTGCGCGGGTTTCAACCGTCCTCTTCCCGAATGCGTGACCAGTGTGCTAAGCACTGCACTACCTCACTCTGTTAGCGCTATGGATGTCATGGAGGAACAGAGAGATGAGTTTCGCAATGTCTCTGATACCACAATTCCTAATGATTTTTATAGAGGAGATTTCGCTCTCCAAAATCGTCGTAATTCCTCAGCATAAAACATGTTCCATAATTCTACAACAGAGTGACGTCAACGATGTAGTTCTATTAATTGTGTGCACCTGTCCCGCGGCACTTCTTGGCAACGGGAATGACCTGCGCTGTTTGCAAGTCGCAAGGTAACTGTCATTACTCTAGCGATCTACAATAAATTTCTTCTAGAAGCAGAGCAAGTTCTTTCGCAAATCTCTGTATAATCTTAAAGGTATCTCATCTGGTCCGGATGCTATTTCACTGCTAAGCGATAGTTGCTACTTTTCCATTCCCCAATCGACTATCCTAATATCCGCCGTTTCGAAGTTAGTAAAATGACTGAAAGGAGGGACTGCGTTAAGATCTTCGACGGTGAAAAAATTTCGGAAGACCGAGTTCAGTATTTCAGGCTTTTATCTGTTATTTATCTTTTCGGTGCCAGTATGGTCTCTAAGAGACTGAATAGATGGTTTCGAACCGGCTACTGATTTTAGATCAGACCAAAACTTCTTACGGATTTTACTCATATCGGATGACAAAATTTTACATTCGTGGTCATTGATCGCTTCACTCATTGCACTCGTTACGCTGATTTTCAATTCGTTCAGCTTTTGTGTGTCAACTAGGTTTTGACTTATCTTGAATTTGCGATGGAGCTTTACACGTTTACGGAATGGTTTTCTAACGCGGCTATTAGAGCGCGGTGGGTCCCATCTCTTAGGATCTTGCTCTTAACATACTTGTTTAAGGGATACTGAATTATGCTTCCCATTTTTTTTTATTTTTGCTCCACATCTCCGTCCTCATCAGTGAGTATTTGATGCTGTAGGGAAAGAAGGGTAATATACAGTACGTACAACGGACAAGAGTGAACAATGAGAGAGGTGCTCGGATGAAGAAGGCGCAGTGACTAAAATAAAAGAAAGACTAAACAGTAGAATTAAAATTCAAGGTGGAAGGATATCAAAAAGATTCGCTGATGAAATTTCTATCCTCAGTGAAAGTGAAGAAGAATTACAGGATTTGCTGAATGGAATAAACATTCTAATGATTATGTAATATGGGTAGAGAATAAATCGAAGAAAAACGAAAGTAATGAGAAGTAAAAGAAATGGGAACAGCGATAAACTTAACATCGGGATTGGGGATCACGAAGTAGACTAAGTTAAAAAATTCTGCTTCGTAGGCAACAAAATAACTGATTAGGGATCTAGAAAGGAAGATATTGAAAGCAGACTAGCAGTGACAAAACGGGCAGTCTTGGCCAGGAGAAGGCTACTAGCTTCAAACATAGGCCTTAATTTGAGGAATCACAGCATTGTATGGTAGTGGATTGCGAGAAAACCGGAAAAGAAGTGAATCGAAGTACACTCCTGGAAATGGAAAAAAGAACACATTGACACCGGTGTGTCAGACCCACCATGCTTGCTCCGGACACTGCGAGAGGGCTGTACAAGCAATGATCACACGCACGGCACAGCGGACACACCAGGAACCGCGGTGTTGGCCGTCGAATGGCGCTAGCTGCGCAGCATTTGTGCACCGCCGCCGTCAGTGTCAGCCAGTTTGCCGTGGCATACGGAGCTCCACCGCAGTCTTTAACACTGGTAGCATGCCGCGACAGCGTGGACGTGAACCGTATGTGCAGTTGACGGACTTTGAGCGAGGGCGTATAGTGGGCATGCGGGAGGCCGGGTGGACGTACCGCCGAATTGCTCAACACGTGGGGCGTGAGGTCTCCGCAGTACATCGATGTCGTCGCCAGTGGTCGGCGGAAGGTGCACGTGCCCGTCGACCTGGGACCGGACCGCAGCGACGCACGGATGCACGCCAAGACCATAGGACCCTACGCAGTGCCGTAGGGGACCGCACCGCCACTTCCCAGCAAATTAGGGACACTGTTGCTCCTGGGGTATCGGCGAGGACCATTCGCAACCGTCTCCATGAAGCTGGGCTACGGTCCCGCACACCGTTAGGCCGTCTTCCGCTCACGCCCCAACATCGTGCAGCCCGCCTCCAGTGGTGTCGCGACAGGCGTGAATGGAGGGACGAATGGAGACGTGTCGTCTTCAGCGATGAGAGTCGCTTCTGTCTTGGTGCCAATGATGGTCGTATGCGTGTTTGGCGCCGTGCAGGTGAGCGCCACAGGACTGCATACGACCGAGGCACACAGGGCCAACACCCGGCATCATGGTGTGGGGAGCGATCTCCTACACTGGCCGTACACCACTGGTGATCGTCGAGGGGACACTGAATAGTGCACGGTACATCCAAACCGTCATCGAACCCATCGTTCTACCATTCCTAGACCGCCAAGGGAACTTGCTGTTCCAACAGGACAATGCACGTCCGCATGTATCCCGCGCCACCCAACGTGCTCTAGAAGGTGTAAGTCAACTACCCTGGCCAGCAAGATCTCCGGATCTGTCCCCCATTGAGCATGTTTGGGACTGGATGAAGCGTCGTCTCACGCGGTCTGCACGTCCAGCACGAACGCTGGTCCAACTGAGGCGCCAGGTGGAAATGGCATGGCAAGCCGTTCCACAGGACTACATCCAGCATCTCTACGATCGTCTCCATGGGAGAATAGCAGCCTGCATTGCTGCGAAAGGTGGATATACACTGTACTAGTGCCGACATTGTGCATGCTCTGTTGCCTGTGTCTATGTGCCTGTGGTTCTGTCAGTGTGATCATGTGATGTATCTGACCCCAGGAATGTGTCAATAAAGTTTCCCCTTCCTGGGACAATGAATTCACGGTGTTCTTATTTCAATTTCCAGGAGTGTATTTGAAATGTGGCTCTACAAAAGAATTTTTAAAATCAGGTTTGACAAGAGGATGGTACAGGTTTATAGGAAAACAGACATTTGAACACATCCAGTTAATAACTCGGGACATAAGTTTGAAGTGCTACTCTAAGATAAAGAGGCTGGCAGAGGAGAAGAAATTATTGCTGGCTGCATCAAACCAGTGAGAAAACTGATGACTCAGAGACTCAAACGCTCTGCAATTTGTATTTTGTCACTTTTGGCAAGCAAAAATATCATTCAACCTTTCTTAATCTGTTGCCTTTGCTTACGTCTTTGTCCTGCAGTGTTTGCAGGGTCGGCGTAGTTACGATCTGATTTGGCAATGTTAATTTGAAGGGGTGGCCGGATGCCCTTCCCGCCGCCACCTCGTATCCCCAGGATGGAAATAGTGTACCCCAGCTCTCTGCGTGTAGTGTAAATCAGGAAAGAGTGCTTTTTAAATGTCAGTGAGTATTGTAACTGAAATGGGACATGAGGACCAGCCTGGTATTCACCTAGTGGGATGTGGAAAACTGCCTAAAAACCACATCCAGGCTGCCCAGCACACCAGCCCTCGTGCTTGGCCGGCTGGGCGGATTCGATCCGGAGCCGACACGCGCTTACCCGACTCCAGAAAGCAGCGCGTTAGTGCTCTCGGCTAACATGGCGGGTCATCTTTCTACCTTTCTTAATATTCCTTATAATACCCATAGCCATAGTTGCTATGAGAGCCTTATGCTCACTGATACCCTCCTCTGCATTAACTCGACTAGTTCAGGCCTGTTTGATACTAGAATGTCTAAGACGTTACCTTCACGAAATTGTTCTCCAGTTATCAGTTCAAATTAATTTTGGGACAAGACACTCAGAATAATGTCACACGAATCCCTGTCTCTACCACCAGTTTTGATACCATCACATTGTCAATCCATACGTGGCTAGTTGATTTCGCATTCCAGTTCCAGTTCTTTACCGACACAAATTCAACGCCACCGTTGACGATTAACCTATCGTCACGAAAAATTTTCCAATCTGAACTTAGGTTTCATCTATCTTTCTTTTACTAATACTATCTGGGCGTTATAGCTTTCAACTAGCGATATTAAAACTGGATCCTCACCTTGGATGCTCCTGCGGTTACTAATATTATTTTAATCGTTTCTGTATCGAATCTCTGTGGACGAGCATTTTCTGAGAACGTAGTGGCTGACGTAAGCTCGATTTAGCCAGGCAGTTAGTCTCTGATACAAAGGTAGGTTTTTGTAACCTACAAAATCCCCATGTTCACGTCGCACGTACTCTGCTACCATAGAAGTCGCTTCCTGCGTGCAGTACAAGCCTCACCTATTGGGGGGAACCCTCCAGTTCTCCAATTGACAGCGGAGGCCGATAAATTCGCATCCGATACCGTCATAGAGCCGTCTCAGATTCTCGTTTAGGCCCTCCAGTCTGTTGCAAACCAGAGGACCGCGATCGACCTTGGGTACGATACGACAAATAGCTTAGTTTGCACCCCACATGCGATGGTAGTTGCCTCCACCAAGTCATGCGTGTGCGGAAAGGAGCCGATGATGGCCTCAGAACCGAAGCGGCAGGTGTCACCTGTGCCGACATGTACCATTGGTTCAAATGGCTCTGAGCACTATGGGACTTAACATCTATGGTCATCAGTCCCCTAGAACTTAGAACTACTTAAACCTAACTAACCTAAGGACAGCACACAACACCCAGCCATCACGAGGCAGAGAAAATCACTGACCCCGCCGGGAATCGAACCCGGGAGCCCGGGCGTGGGAAGCGAGAACGCTACCGCACGACCACGAGATGCGGGCCATGTACCATTACTTGCAGCCGGTTGCACCCAGTGAGCTCGATGCACACTGGCATTCTTTCCCGCACCGAATACTATTTCTCTGAGGGATCCATCACCTGCCCAACAATGTAGCTCCCAATGACTAGCATACCCGTGAGTGGCTCGCCTTCCGGCTGCACTTGTCTGAACTGGACAGCAAAACCGGCCGCTGTCACAGCGGGAGAGGCATCCTGTGGTGGCTCAGAAGTGGGTAGCACCTCGTATCCCTCTCGGGTGAGAACGGATCAGTCAGAAAGAAGCAGCGACAACCAGATCACCGATTCATACGGCACCAAAGGTTTCACATGTCTCGTCAACGGTGCGCCCCGATGTCACCGCAGTTTGAGTATTAGCAGAAGCCTGTCGGCTGTAGTCAAGACAGTTTTCAGCTGTTTATGGATGGCAGCCAGATCTCATGTGTCCAGTGACAACCAGCATGATCCGTAGCCACATTTTACTGTTTAAAAAATTGAAATAAGATCTCACAGAATGACAGACCAGTCAGATTAACTTAGAAAGTACTAGCAGACCCCGCAAAAGAGAGAACTGCTCACTACGGCGGTAATGAGCTTGGATTGGATTGGATTGGATTGTTTGGGGGAAGAGACCAAACTGCGAGGTCATCGGTCTCATCGGATTAGGGAAGGATGGGGAAGGAAGTCGGCCGTGCCCTTTCAAAGGAACCATCCCAGCATTTGCCTGGAGCGATTTAGGGAAATCACGGAAAACCTAAATCAGGATGGCCGGACGCGGGATTGAACCGTCGTCCTCCCGAATGCGAGTCCAGTGTGCTACCACTGCGCCACCTCGCTCGGTTATGAGCTTGGAATATACGCACATTATAGCGAGTCGAATAAACAAACACAAAAAAGTGGTCTGCGGCTTTCTCATTATAGTCTGAGACCGCAAGAACAGTAAGTTCTAAGAAAGATGTAAATGTCTCCGCCGAAAATGGATGTATCAACAATTACTTTTTACTAGAAACTCTGCTTACCCAAAAGCTACTGCACGAAATAAAAACGCAGACTCCAATGCAATGACCTACACTATTTGCTGTGAAGAAACACGATATTTAGACAGACGTGACTTGGTGCTTCTGATGGCGAAAAATTACACGAGGAATCTGTGTCAAACAAGAATATGTTCCATGATTTACGCAAAAACAACAGAGATGAACTGCCACAAAACTGACCCCCGAAGAGGTTCATTTGCGGAAGACAGTAGAGATTGTTCTCTAGACTCTAGAGAATGAGTCGACGACCACAGAAAAACCGGCTCATGGAAGTGTACCTCATGGCATGATCGAGCCCGAAAGGAACGTGTTAGCGGCACAAGCATTGGGGAGTAAGAGAGAGAGAGAGAGAGAGAGAGAGAGAGAGAGAGAGAGAGGCGTCAACGCGCAGTTCTGGGCCCAGTCGCGCCCGAAACACCACGTGACTCCCCTTGCGCCATCCCACTGGTCGACAAATGTCGAACAAAATTCATCAAAGAGATCCCTTGTTCAGCATCCCTGAGTGTGAGAGCTCTAACATGTCAGCATCTCATCGTGGGCGGGTACTCTGCTTCCAACTGAGTTACGATGTCTCAGTACAAAGAAAAATATTATTTTTCAAAAATTGTAACATTCATTTCCTCTAGGCGGATGGGGGAGCGGACACCTGAACACCAATATTCTTTGTAAGTGCAGAACGTATTCGTGAATTTTGTTAAGATACCCTTACACCTAGCATTTAAACGGTTAATCGCTTCTTGTAGTGGACGTTTCTGAAAATAAACAGATTCTTCTTCCTTAGTTTCTTATTGCATACTGGTCAGTGTGGTTGCCCTCCGGTATCGTAAGTTATTGGATTCCACATTTTCTCGGATTTCATATTTTCTGTTCCTCATTTTCTGCTATGCACAGGCTTCGTTTCACATGGACTTGCGTTCTATCGAGGGGTCATTCTGACTGAGCAGATGAATAAAAGGGACGCCCCCTTAGGTTCCTGCACCCTGACAGTCAACCAAAGAACTTTTCTGGTGGCGCCAGTTATCATTACAGGGGTGGATTCTTTCAAAAACGAGATATGCGCTGTGTCAGAATTTGGGGGAATGTGCTCCTTTCCGGATTTCCTCATGTCTGTGATGTAATTTTGCCATCAGAATGGTGATTTGCTTCATCCAGTTTGATGGTGTACGACTGGAAATCCACCCTGCCTTGATAATGGCGTAGGAGATTGTCCTCCAGTAGGACATCATAATCAGGCATTTTCTGCCTTATCACCTCTGTCATGCAGCATGTGATGAAAAGTATCAGGACAACCCCAAAACATGTTGTTGTTGTTGTCTTCAGTCCTGAGACTGGTTTGATGCAGCTCTCCATGCTACTCTATCCTGTGCAAGCTTCTTCATCTCCCAGTACTTACTGCAACCAACATCCTTCTGAATCTGCTTAGTGTATTCATCTCTTGGTCTCCCTCTACGATAAATACCCTCCACGCTGCCCTCCAATGCTAAATTTGTGATCCCTTGATGCCTCAGAACATGTCCTACCAACCGATCCCTTCTTCTGGTCAAGTTGTGCCACAAACTTCTCTTCTCCCCAACCCTATTCAATACTTCCTCATTAGTTATGTGGTCTACCCATCTAATCTTCAGCATTCTTCTGTAGCACCACATTTCGAAAGCTTTATTCTCTTCTTGTCCAAACTATTTATCGTCCATGTTTCACTTCCATACATGGCTACACTCCATACAAATACTTTCAGAAACGACTTCCTGACACTTAAATCTATACTTGATGTTAGCAAATTTCTCTTCTTCAGAAACGCTTTCCTTGCCATTGCCAGTCTACATATTATATCCTCTCTACTTCGACCATCATCAGTTATTTTGCTCCCCAAATAGCAAAACTCCTTTACTACTCATTTTTAATCTACTTCCCTCAGCATCACCCGACTTAATTCGCCTACATTCCATTATCCTCGTTTTGCGTTTGTTGATGTTCATCTTATATCCTCATTTCAAGACACTATCCATTCCGTTTAACCGCTCTTCCAAGTCCTTTGCTGTCTCTGACAGAATTACAATGTCATCGGCGAACCTCAACGTCTTTATTTCTTCTCCATGGACTTTAATACCTATCCCGAACTTTTTGTTTTCTTTACTGCTTGCTCAATATACAGATTGAATAACATCGGGGACAGGCTACAACCCTGTCTCACTCCCTTCCCAACCGCTGCTTCCCTTTCATGCCCCTCAACTCTTATAACTACCATCTGGTTTCTGTACAAATTGTAAATAGCCTTTCGCTCCCTGTATTTTACCCCTGCCACCTTTAGAATTTGAAAGAGAGTGTTCCAGTCAACATTGTCAAAAGCTTTCTCTAAGTCTACAAATGCTAGAAATGTAGGTTTGCCTTTTCGTAATCTATTTTCTAAGATAAGTCGTAGGGTCAGTATTGCCTCACGTGTTGCAACATTTCTGCGGAATCCAAACTGATCTTCGCCGAGGTCGGCTTCTACCAGTTTTTCCATTCGTCTGTAAAGAATTTGCGTTAGTATTTTGCAGCTGTGACTTATTAAACTGATAGTTCGGTAATTTTCACATCTGTCAACACCTGCTCTATTTGGGATTGGAATTATTATATTCTTCTTGAAGTCTGAGGGTATTTCGCTTGTCTCATACATCTTGCTCACCAGATGGTTGAGTTTTGTCAAGACTGGCTCTCCCAAGGCCGTCAGTAGTTTCAATGGAATGTTGTCTACTCCCGGGGCCTTGTTTCGACTCAGGTCTTTCAGTGCTCTGTCAAACTCTTCACGCAGTATCGTATTTCCCATTTCATCTTCATCTACTGAAACTTCCCCTTAGAACAATTATACACGACTGTCCTTCAACTGACACACAATATTTTGTTAGCGCAACGCAATATGACTTTCAAAATTCCCTACAAAAGAATGGCCCTGACTAACATTAAACTATACCTTTCACAAATCACTTACCTCACAAAAATCTTCGCTGCTCAAGCTACTGCAATACAGCGAGCGCCACTACTGCCAGCTAAATAAAAGATTCAAACTATGGAAGGCACTAACTACTGATAGGGATAGTTAGCAAATGAAAGAAATTAATAGAGAACAAACAATGTATTTACCTTGATATCATCATGTATAAATATACCAGTTCATGACAAATTACAAAACTCCGCCATCTCTCTCCCCACATCCACCACTGCTGGCGGCTCACCTCCAACTGCGCAACGCTACGCGCTGTTCACATCCAGCTGCCGCTGCCCAACACTACAATGGCAGACAACAATGCAAACTAGCCATAGACTGTACACAGCACAGCCAGTGATTTTCATATTGAGCGCTACGTAACGTTGCCAATAAGAAAACATAAACAGCCTACTTACATAGCCCCCATGCTCCCCACAAAAATTTTTACAAATGGTGTTGGGCACTGGCCAATACAGATTTGACAAAAATTTTTCACAATTACAGTAACAAAGATATAAAATGCACACACTTATTGATACATTGTTGGTCAAAAGCTAAAAATTTCTCACAGTCCATAAAGACAGTCCACATTGTTCATCACAGTGAAACTGCCGTTTCTTTTCTCAAAGTCTGAGCAGTAAAAGACAATGCACACAGAAGTAGTGGATTTCCATGCAGTCTTGAAGAAGTAGTGTTGTCCTTCCAACGGAAAGACAGTGCTGAATCTCGACATGCAGACAAGTATTGGGTCACAACATAGCAAACCCACTGCAGAGTCAGTCGAAGTTTTGATGAATATTGGTAGGTAGGTCATCACAGAGCAGACCCACCGTAGTCCTGGTAGAGATTGTGGTATTGGTGGGCCACCAGAGGTGCAGGCCCACTGCAGTCCTTGTAGCAATTGGTGGGCCATCAAAGATGCAGACCCACTGTAGTCCTGGTAGAGATTGTGGTATTGGTGGGCCACCAGAGGTGCAGGCCCACTGCAGTCCTTGTAGAAATAATGGTATTGATGGATCATCAAAGATGTAGACCCACTGTAGTCCTTGTAGAGATGACCAGCAGCCATCTGTTGCGATTGTGCAGGTGCACATTCACCATCGAAGAGTCTTGCGGAGAATATAGCAAGTCCATAAAACACCACTTGTGCACTCACAAAGTTTCTGGAATTGTCCTTAGATCCAGCAATGCTGTTATCCAGTCCCTTGCTGAGTTATTAACACACGTGCAAACACTCACAGTCCCTACTTCTCACATATTGTCCATATACTATGACCAACGGAAACGTGTGCAGTGAAATGTTACTTAATTTGAAGAACTGGTAACAATTACAATTTTATAACATGAGAATACAATAACAAAGGTACAAAATACATCATTAAAAACATAACAATATAGATAACATTTGTAGTACAAGCTTTACGAAAGAATAGAAATAGACATATACATCAGTGGAATTATGACATGAGTACATACATAAAAGATCACAATAACTTTTGAAACATCAACTTCACACATGAGCATTAAACAGAACAGAATTAATAATATCTAACATCTTTACAAAGTAAATAACATATTATTAATGCCAATTATATTCGAGGATAACAGTATTCCTCATCATAGTGAATGTAGCTTAATATTAAAAGAAGAAAAAATTATATGAAACTACACAAAGACAGGAAGAAAACAAATACACAAGGGTACACAAACATATAGTGGGATAACACCAATAGGAAAGGACAGGGTTCGTTTTCAGTGTAACATTTGGTACTGCAGTCCAACCCAAAACTTCATATATCTTTCCTCTTATTTCATCCTTCGTTTCCACCAAAAAATTCTAACTAAGCATGCTTTCTGTGTTTATATGTTCACACGTTTCTTACCTCATTTTTATTTTCCATTATCTTACCTCATCATTTATTTCCAAGAAAATCCTACCTAAACCTGTTTTCTCAATGCATTTCTTCCAATTCATCGCAACTCATTCTCTTAGAGGCTACCCCTCTTAAGCTAACTTAAATCTACTGAGCTCAGATGCTAAACTAAGGAACGAGGCAATGCAGCATCACATAACAAATCAACACAAACAGCAATGCAAAAAATGCAAATTGGCAAAGCTAGCAGCATAAATGAGCAAAAGTCAAATTCAATAACACTATGCCTGGCAAACAGCAGCAACTTATACCTAAACATGACATAGCGCAAGCAGAAAAAATATTACAGTAAAAACAACAATGCAGATAAGGGAAATGTATAATCACATCTTAATGTCTAAGTAATTAAAGTGGTGCACCACAAGAAGTTATTCTACCAAAAAGTTACCAATTACTTGAAAAGAAAATTATGAATGCAGTTACTAGTTCCTTCTTATTGTTCTTTCCTTTCCAAGTGCTCCTTTTTTAAAGAATGTGGATCATAAAATAATTATTTAATAGATCTGTTGACAGAAAGTGTTCACATTAGCAAATGCATTTTATTTTATAAAAGCAATGCTGCAACATAGCTGGAAAACAGATGTCAAATGAAATAAGCAATTACGCAACCCAAAGCATAAAAACATCATTCAATAGCTATGTGGCATTTCGTAAGTCAGTAGCTCTCAATTCTCGTAGAAAGACACTTGTCATTATCAGGTTTGCAGATGTAAGAATATTTCCAAGGATAATGGCCTCCCCTTTTTTTTTTGTGCTACCTGTGCCGCTGAAAAGGGCTCGCAATAATGGCTTTTTCTCCAGGCGTCTGACACAGCTGGGTGCCTGCGACGCATTACGTGCAGGTGGTCACTTAACTTTCGTACGGAAATATTTACGACAGGAGATTCTGCTACCGTGGTAGTCTCATATAAAAATATTTCACAGGTCAAGAATTAGCGTTGCAAATCTGTAGAAACAAAACCCTATAAATATAACAGTGTCCAAAAAAAATATTCGTCAGCATTGTGATACAGTCACACATTTCATAACTCTTAAAGTACTTTTCTTGGTTTCCAACATCCTTTTCATAAATCAGAGTCCCTAAACACTACTCATTATTCCTTACCTTATTACACATATACGTATCCATCGACACTCGTCAATATTTCGTCATTATAATCAAATAACTCATATAGCCTCAGCCTATTAATCATAAACATACCTCAGCAGCATAATACACATCGTCGTCGTAAAAATAACATCATAACACCTCAGTCAAATCTCAAATCGTCGTACTTCCTCCAAGAATTAAAAAAATTCTCTGCTCATGTCAAAAGTGTCATCTGCCTCAAACGTACTTTAAAAATCATGAATCCATACCAAATACATCATTCAAAGCTCTCATAGTATCACAATGGTTCCAAAAAAAAAATGAACAGTTTACAAAGTACAGACAAAATACAATTTCATAAGTGTGAAGTTATCCAACTGTGTAATTGCGTAAACATCTGTCACTGAAGTAATAAAATAAATGTTTGTCTCTCTCAGTTAAATAATCAGATAGCTGTGTAATTTGTGTGTTGGAGAAAATATGGTACCGATGTGTAAAGTTATATAAGCAAATACCATATTAGCTAGGGTTCCTTGTGCTTGCCAAACACATGGTACACAAAGTAGGCGTGTACCCCCCTGAGGATTAATGTAATTATACCCTCAGGTGTTACAGATTACAGCAATGGAATGAAATGTATCACGGAAAACTTTCTTTGTAATTCAAAAATCTTTAAAAATAAATGTTTTAAGTACACAATTAATCACTCAAATACGTGTACTGTAGCGCTAAATGTGCGTCTTGTTGCAACATAATCTGTGTGGGAGTGTCGTAGTTATCGTCCTCCGAAAGCTAAGTTCTGCAGAAGTCAATGTACTTACCTCATGATAAACGAAAGTGAAATGCTTTGCGTATAGATATCGTAGTTATTACGCTTATTGTTGTGTTGAAGAACGTACTGTGCTGTAACGTATTGTTGTGCTATGGAAAACCCTGTCTCATTGTAGCTATACTACAAAAGTTACTACTAAAACATGTTTTACTTTCCAGAATAAAACAGAAAAACTGTGCAGATATAAAACAGAAACACCGCACAAGCAACATTGTAAATTGTCACTCATTAGTAGCGTCATGATAAAATCGTGTAACTGTCACATAAACTAACCACTGTGCCGTCTGGTATCTCACAGAAAGTACTTTAAATCCGGAATGTATTTTCAAGTAAACCAAAATGTTGCATTAAAATCTCATTAGCAGTACTGGTAAATGTTCTAATCGTGCAACTAACAAGCAAGAATGTACACACACAATTACACTGTGTCGTCTGTTCGCAATAACAATGCATTCGTAATTTCTGTTTAAATAATTTCTCTTGGTTCTTGACTGGATATTTCACTTCAAACATTGTTGCATGTTAACAGTTTCTTAAGTCTGACAAAGCATACTAGTAATGTAAAGTGAAAAGTTTTATAGCAAAGACAAAGTTAAAAAGCAGATTATCTTTCAATAAACGGTTTTACATGTGAAATATGGTGTAAACCTTTACTCTTCCTTGTACGCAGAATTTCAACTTGAATGCAATTATCATGCGGTATTCGTCCGTAAAGAATACTGGAATCTTGCTCAAGGTTAGCGTCAATGTTATTTTTCTCTGAGCCAGCCGGCGCACGCGGCTGCCTGCGGTGTGAGTCATTGTCTGTCTCTTTGTTGCCGCGCGTCGTTACTGGGATTAGGAGGCCTAACTTCCACAAATTCACCTCCTCGAGAGGGCCCAGCTCTGTTTAAAGCTCGCCAGTTCTGATGGAATTCAGGTCTGTCGTTATGTCGGTAGTTTACATAGTTTCTTGTTTGTCGGTCATGTGGTGGAGAATTTCTCCCTGAATCGTAACTCTGCGCCGAACTGTTGCGTCTGAAGTTATTCTGCCTCCCTTGATAATAATTGTTTTGGTTACCATATTGTCTATTTCTATGGTTATCTCTGTCATATTCATTTCTACGGAAATGCGATCTTTCTCTGTAACTATTACTACTCTGCCAACGGTTGTCATACGGGTGGTGTCTGTTTTGGTCACGATTTGTGTTGTGAGAATAGCCTTGTCGTGTAAAGTTATTACTTCTTTCATCGCGGAATTGCGACGGATGTGACCTGTAATTGCTGTGTTCCTGGTTTCGCGTTCCGCGATTGTCAGTGTCAATTTCTAATTCTTGTAAGAGTCCCTGAAATGCTTCAATGTCGTCTTTGCAACGTCCTGCCAAAATAATATGTCGTAAATGTTCAGGTAATTTGATTAAGCAAATGCGGATGAGTTCTGAGGGGCTGTATGGGTTTGACAGGTACTGATTCTTGTGCAACATGTCTTCAAAATATTTCACAAGACTGGAAAATTCAGATTGTTCGAAATGTTTCATCATTATGATGCTATATTTTACCCGGTCTTGTGTAGCTTGAGACCAATATGCTGAGAGGAAGGCATGATAAAAATCTCCTTCACTGTGACAATCGTGAATTACCGATCGCATTCTTACAGCTGGTTCATTCTCCAAGTAGCCACACATAAATTCTAATCTGTGCTCCAATGACCAGTTGGGAGGAAAACAATGAGAGAATTGATGGAGCCATGCTTGTGGATGAATGTCGTTGCCAGAATTCTTAAACGTTTTGAATTTACGTGTAGTAATGAACAGCTTATAGTCAAAATCATCGTGTCGGCGAGTAGCATCTCGGTCATAGTTACGTCGTGTCGGCGGTTCCATCTCAAAATTCGGTGTACCTTGCCAATTTCTTTCATAATTACCGAAATGCCCTGTATTATTATTTTGTGGCTTTTGCGTATTTCTAAGTTCCTCTTCCCGTGTCGGAGCGCGAGTGTCTTCTGAAATACGTAATTCTTGTATTACCTGTGTCAGCTGATCTTGTACTTCCCGGATTTCTCTTTGGTGTTGCGTATCAATTTGATTCAGATTTTGTTTCAGTTTCCTAATTTGTTCGCTCTGTTCTGTGTCATTAAAGAGTACCGGTTTTGCGTCATTCAGATTATCATCTACCTTCGTAGATAAATTATTTAGCTGATCCGAAAGTTCAACTACTTTCTCTGATAATGAACACATTTCCTCAGTGTGTTTTTCTGAACCAAGTTTCAGAGTGTCCATTTGTGTTGAAATCGAATCTACTGTGTCCTTTAAGTTATCCTGAGTTTTTGCAAGTTGCGTAACCGAATCGGTAGATGCAACTGAGTCAAATTTAGCTTGCAAGGTGTCGTGATTTTCATGAACAATGGTTTGCAGTTCTTTTATGGCTGCTTCGTGATTCTGTAATACATTTTCATGCCGCGAAAAAATAGGTTGAAAATGCTCACAAATTTGTGTTTTTACGTCATTACAGACTTTTTGACATTTCGATTCAATGTTATGTAACTCAGTAGTTAAATCTTCACGTGTTTGTTCAAGCGTGGTGTGAAGATTTTGTTCCATTGCGTCTAACTGTTGCTGTGTTTGTCTCTGATGTTGTTCCATTGTGTCTAACTTTTTAAGATTTTGTTCCACTGTGTCTAACTTTTTAAGATTTTGTTCCACTGTGTCTAACTTTCGAAGATTTTGTTCCATTGTGTCTAACTTTTGAAGCTTTTGCTGTGTTTGTCCCATTTGCTGTATTAATTGTAATAACAATGCACTGGTGTCTGGAACATGTTCCTCAGTGCTTTTCGGCAGTGAATTTGCACCGGCAACATTCACATTTTGACAAGCAGAAAATGTGTCCTGACTTATTTGAGAAAACGGTGAGGAACCAAAACCTGAATCTACAGTATTTGCGAGATTGTTTCCTGTCATTTCGGATTCCTGAGGCGAGCTGTTGCCGACCGATCGTTCGATAATGCGTCCCTCTTCACTAATTGTTTCACTGTCCACGCCATTGTTTGCCGCCCGCTCCATTTCCCTATGCACAGTTACCAAATTACTACTTTGACTGTCTGTTAATTCATTACTCTGCGGCGCTAACACACTGCTTTCATCTTCACTGTCATTTCTCAGTTTACTTTGGAGCCTAGTATTACGTTTTTCACACGCCATTATTGTCACAATATTTCACACGAAAACACAGAAAAGCACAATTTGAAGAGCAAAAATAAGAGAACACATTAACATAACACAGAAAAAATATCTAGTTAATTGCAGCTGCGAAATACTTGGTGCAAATCTACATGCATGCCACAACTGTTTTACTGTACAACAATGAAAGGCTACAACTACAAAGGAGATTCTCTCTACAATTATGCGGTAGCAATAAACAAAATCTACACTAATTACACAAACTACAAGAAAAAAAATCAGAAGATTCCAGTGAGGTATCCTCGGCTAAGGGTCGACATATGAAACTTCCCCTTAGAACAAATATACACGACTGTCCTTCAACTGACACACAATATTTTGTTAGCGCAACGCAATCTGACTTTCAAAATTCCCTACAAAAGAATGGCCCTGACTAACATTAAACTATACCTTTCACAAATCACTTACCTCACAAAAATCTTCGCTGCTCAAGCTACTGCAATACAGCGAGCGCCACTACTGCCAGCTAAATAAAAGATTCAAACTATGGAAGGCACTAACTACTGATAGGGATAGTTAGCAAATGAAAGAAATTAATAGAGAACAAACAATGTATTTACCTTGATATCATCATGTATAAATATACCAGTTCATGACAAATTACAAAACTCCGCCATCTCTCTCCCCACATCCACCACTGCTGGCGGCTCACCTCCAACTGCGCAACGCTACGCGCTGTTCACATCCAGCTGCCGCTGCCCAACACTACAATGGCAGACAACAATGCAAACTAGCCATAGACTGCACACAGCACAGCCAGTGATTTTCATATTGAGCGCTACGTAACGTTGCCAATAAGAAAACATAAACAGCCTACTTACATACAACAATGTATCAATAAGTGTGTGCATTTTATATCTTTGTTACTGTAATTGTGAAAAATTTTTGTCAAATCTGTATTGGCCAGTGCCCAACACCATTTGTAAAAATTTTTGTGGGGAGCATGGGGGCTATGTAAGTAGGCTGTTTGTGTTTTCTTATTGGCAACGTTACGTAGCGCTCAATATGAAAATCACTGGCTGTGCTGTGTGCAGTCTATGGCTAGTTTGCATTGTTGTCTGCCATTGTAGTGTTGGGCAGCGGCAGCTGGATGTGAACAGCGCGTAGCGTTGCGCAGTTGGAGGTGAGCCGCCAGCAGTGGTGGATGTGGGGAGAGAGATGGCGGAGTTTTGTAATTTGTCATGAACTGGTATATTTATACATGATGATATCAAGGTAAATACATTGTTTGTTCTCTATTAATTTCTTTCATTTGCTAACTATCCCTATCAGTAGTTAGTGCCTTCCATAGTTTGAATCTTTTATTTAGCTGGCAGTAGTGGCGCTCGCTGTATTGCAGTAGCTTGAGCAGCGAAGATTTTTGTGAGGTAAGTGATTTGTGAAAGGTATAGTTTAATGTTAGTCAGGGCCATTCTTTTGTAGGGAATTTTGAAAGTCAGATTGCGTTGCGCTAACAAAATATTGTGTGTCAGTTGAAGGACAGTCGTGTATAATTGTTCTAAGGGGAAGTTTCACTACATCCTCTTCCATGTCCATAATATTGTCCTCAAGTACATCGCCCTTGTATAGACCCTCTATATACTCTTACCGCCTTTCTGCTTTCCCTTCCTTGCTTAGAACTGGGTTTCCATCTGAGCTCTTGATATTCATGCAAGTGGCTCTCTTTTCTCCAAAGGTCTCTTTAATTTTCCTGTAGGCAGTGTCTATCTTACCCCTAGTGAGATAAGCCTCTACATCCTTACATTTGTCCTCTAGCCATCCCTGCTCAGCCATTTTGCACTTCCTGTCGATCTCATTTTTGAGACGTTTGTATTCCCTTTTGCCTGCTTAATTTACTGCGTTTTTATTTTTTTATATTTTCTCCTTCCATCAATTAAATTCAATATTTCTTCTGTTACCCAAGGATTTCTACTAGCCCTCGTCTTTTTATCTACTCGATTCTCTGCTGCCTTCACTACTTCATCCCTCAGAGCTACCCATTCATCTTCTACTGTATTTCTTTCCCCATTCCTGTCAATTGCTCCCTTATGCCCTCCCTGAAACTCTGTACAACCTCTGGTTGTTTCAGTTTATCCAGGTCCCATCTCCTTAAATTCCCACCTTTTTGCAGTTTCTTCAGTTTCAATCTACAGTTCATAACCAATAGATTGTGGTCAGAGTCCACATCTGCCCCTGGAAATGTCTTACAATTTTAAACCTGGTTCCTAAATCTCTGTCTTACCATTATATAATCTATCTGATACCTTCTAGAATCTCCAGGATTCTTCCATGTATACAACCTTCTTTTATGATTCTTGAACCAAGTGTTACCTATGATTAAGTTATGCTCTGTGCAAAATTCTACCAGACGGCTTCCTCTAAATTTTCGTCTCCCTTCACTACCTGAAAATTTCTTTTATCTCATCATACATTTCATCAATTTCTTCATCATCTGCAGAGCTAGTTGGCATATAAACTTGTACTACTGTAGTAGGCGTGGGCTTTGTGTCTATCTTGGCCACGATAATGCGTTCACTATGCTGTTGGTAGTAGCTTACCCGCAGTCCTATTTTTTTATTCATTATTAAACCTACTCCTGCATTACCCCTATTTGATTTTGTATGTATAACCCTGTATTCACCTGACCAAAAGTCTTGTTCCTCCTGTCACGGAACTTCACTAATTCCCACTATATCCAACTTCAACTTATCCATTTCCCTTTTTAAATTTTCTAATCTACCTGCCTGATTAAGGGATCTTACATTGTACGCTCCGATCCGTAGAACGCCAGTTTTCTTTCTCCTGATAACGACGTCCCCTTGAGTAGTCCCTGCCCGGAGATCCGAATGGAGCACTATTTTACCTCCGGAATATTTTACCCAAGAGGACGCCATCATCATTTGACCATACAGTAAAGCTGCATGCCCTCGGGAAAAATTACGGCTGTAGTTTCCCCATGCTTTCAGCCGTTCGCAGTACCAGCACAGCAAGGCCGTTTTGGTTAGTGTTGTGGGCCAGATCAGTCAACCATCCAGACTGTTGCCCTGCAACTACTGAAAAGGCTGCTGCCCCTCTTCAGGAACCACACGTTTGTCTGGCGTCTCAACAGATATCCCTCCATTGTGGTTACACCTACAGTACGGCCATCTGTATCGCTGAGGCAGTCAAGCCTCCCCACCAACGGCAAGGCCCATAGTTCATGGGGGTAGGCCCCAAAACATAATGTTTTTCATATTAGGTGCATTGCACTGCCACCTACTGCCAGATAATCCATATCAGCGACCTCAGTAGTTATTAAACATCGTGAGAGAGCAGAATGGGGCACTCCGTGGTACTTACGGACTTAGAACGTGGTCAGGTGATTGGGTGTCACATGTGTCACACGTCTGTACGAGAGATTTCCACACTCATAAACATCCCTATGTCCATTGATAGTGGGGTGGAATCGTGAAGGTACACGTACAACACAAAAGCGAACAGGCCAAAGTGCAAGAGCGTCGTAATGCGTAACATCCAGATATCTATCCACACCATCACACAGGAATTCCAAACTGCATCAGGACCCACTGCAAGTACTATGACAGTTAGGTGGGAGGTGAGAAAACTAGTATTTCTTGGTCGAGCGGCTGATCATAAGCCACACATCATGCCGGTAAATGCCAAACGACGGCTCGCTTGGTGTAAGGAGTGTAAACATTAGACGATTTAACAGTGGAAAAACGTTGTGTGGAGTGATGAATCACGGTAGACAATGTGGCGATCCGATGGCAGGGTGTGGGTGTGGCAAACGCCCGATGAACGTCATGTGCCAGCGTGTGTAGTGCCAACAGTAAAACTGAGAGGTGGTGGTGTTATGGTGTGGTCGTGTTTTTCATGGAGGGGTCTTGCACCCCTTGTTATTTTGCGTGGCACTATCAAGGCACAGGCCTACATTGAAGTTTTAAGCACCTTCTTGCTTCGCACTGTTGAAGAGCAATTCGGGGGTGGCGATTGCACCTTTCAACAAGATCGAGTACCTGTTCATGATGCACGGCGTGTGGCGGAGTGGTTACACGACAATAACATCCCTGTAATGGATTGGCCTGCAGAGAGTCCTGACCTGAATCCTATACAACACCTTTGGGATGGTTTGGAACGCTGACTTCGTGCCAGGTCTCACCGACCGACAATGATACCCTTCCTCAGTGCAGCAATGCCATTCCCCAATAACCCTGGCAGCACCTGATTGAACGTATGCCCGAAAGAGAGCAACCTGTCATCAGGCAACCAGTTGGGCAACATCATACTGAATTCTAGCATTTCGATGTAGGGCGCCACGAACTTGCAAGTAATTTTCAACCTAGAGTCCGCATACTTCTGAGCACATAGTGTAGGTGGTGTCACTGTTTTTCAGCTTAACTGAACACACACTTGCAGTATTTATAACTTCAGTACCTGGAGAACAATACGACATGGGGGCGGTTTTAATGACCGCTTGTCGCCAGGAGGAGGAAACACTCAGTCTTATCTGGACGCCAATGTCCAGCAAAACTCGCGCTGGTTTTCCTCGCATTTCTCCTCTGTCACGTTCTCCACCCTCTTCAAACAACAGCAATTTAGTTTACAGAGGGCGGGATTGAATCGCTGGGCCCGCTCCCCTGCTGTTTCCCTTATTAGAACGCATATTTCTCCAGCTACGAATGAACCGCCACGACCACGGAATGATTTGTTGAGCTTGTGTGGGCTGTGCATTCCTAAATGCCCAAACCAAAGGCAGTTAGAACAATACGGCGCTGAACATATATCACTCGTGTGACCAGCGACCGGTGCAGTTGCATCGGCCACAAACTGATTCATTAGCAAACACGCAGTGCGGTTTACTGTTACCCGCTGGAGCGACGAAGAAGCGTCTGGCTTTTCCACATCATAGTGCCAGGTGGAATGCCTCATGGAATGAGATGACGGAGGCTGCCATAGCTTATCGGCCAATTTGCGGGTTGATGCTGTGAATGAAAACGTTAACTGTGCGCGCCTCAGCTTCTTCAAGGAGTATCCCGACCAAGGCTATAAGCAATGCATCAGACAGTTCTTACGTGATCTGCAAATTGTACACAGCCTTCCTCTCAGCTTTATCTGAGGGTGGAAAGTTTGTCGCAGCAGTAACTAACATCACGCTTGTAGCGATACCGCTTTTACTGGCAATAGTGTGCGGGATAGGCGAGGCAGTAGCCAAGCAAATTTCAGCTCCTCAAACTTCACCAACGATAACTTGACCATTGAAAGCTTCCTTTGCTGTAGCAGTTTTGGCTGCCTGCCTTCGCACTTCAGCGTTTTACTCTTGTAAATCTATAACTTTGATCACGGTATCCTTAAGTCTTTGGTGCAAGGCATCAACAAGTTCTTAATCCTCATTGTCTGAGGTTTCACCTCTAGGTACTGTTTCTACAGGCTCGGTTACAACAAATACAGTAAATAATTGTGATAAAAATGTCACAGGAAATTAAAGAAACGCTGCAGGGTGAACGTTCTCTACTCCTTTAAGCTGCAAGGCGGCACGTACATTCGCCGGCAGATCATTGGCAGGATGCGAAGGCAGAGTCTACTGACACATTAAGTGACAGCAGTGACGACACAACGGCGGCGGCGCCTCGTGGCGGCGCAAACAGCATGGATTCTGGGACGGCCTGGCGTGGCAGTGAGGTGACGACGACAAGTGTATTGAGTCCCGTACCCTGACGGCGATAGCAGGAACAGTTAGAACGGGTGTCCAACGCTCCGTGGCGTCAGGCATTACGCGCATAGGCAGCGACCGGCTGCGAGTTAGACAGCCGGCCGATGTGGCCGAGCGGTTCTAGGCGCTTCAGTCTGGAACCGCGCGTCCGTTACAGTCGCAGGTTCGAATCCTGCCTCGGGCATGGATGTGTGTGATGTCCTTAGGTTAGGTAGGTTTAAGTAGTTCTAAGTTCTAGGGGACTGAAGACCTCCGAAGTTAAGTCCCGTAGTGCTCACAGCCATTTGAACCCTTTGAACATAGACAATGGAGGAAACAACAACAATCTATCGTGAAATCCTCGTTTTATTACAGCAGGTCTAGATTTCAACTATTACGTAATCTCCAGCGCACATAACAGTTGGTGACACTAGTCCATTGTTTGAACTAAACTTACGTTAGCATCCTGTGTGCTTTACACCAATCTGCATTGTTTTTTATGTGACACTTTGAACGAATGTCACCTTTTGTTATATAGACTGAGGATGACTATGTAATAGTTGAAATCGAGACTTGCTATAATAAAATGACGGATTTCACGATCGATTTCTGTTCTTTCCTTCACTGCTAGCCTATACTGTCACTTTCAGACGTAGTGGCTCCATGATACATTTCCATACAAGGCTTCGAGGATGCCGGAAAAGAAACGAATGACCTACTTGCGATGTGATGTTAAGGAAGTGTGTTGCAAATGAAATCGAATGTAAGAGATAAGGAATTTTCTGCAGAAAAGCGGAATAAAGAAATATGGTGAAAACTCGGGAAATAAGGGGGGACTAGACGATAGGCCAAGTGTTAAGACATCAGGTAATAACTTCCAGCCGCGCGGAGTGGCCGCGTGGTTAGAGGCGCCATGTCACTGACTGTGCGGCTGGTCCCGGCGGAGGTTCGAGTCCTCCCTCGGGCATAGGTGTGTGTGTTTGTCCCTCGGATAATTTAGGTTAAGTAGTGTGTAAGCTTAAGGACTGATGACCTTAGCAGTTAAGTCCCGTAGGATTTCACACACATCTGAACATCTGTAGATTAATGGACTTGGTCCAACGATGTTCCAGTGCCTTGATCCCAGCTCGAAAATGAGTTTCCTCCGGGCCTGAAAAATAGTTGTCAACTCCGGCTATCAAGTCTTCGTTTGAAGTGAATTCTCCGTCCACCAAGAAAAATTTTCAGTTTTGAGAAAAGGTGGAAGTGTGACGGAACCATATCAGGTGAATAAGGGGGATGTGGCAACAATTCATACCTTAGTTCGTGTAATTTTGCAATGGCGATGGCACATTTTTTGATCCAGCGCCAAGAGTCGCGGCACTCATCTTTCAGATAATTGTTTGATTTCTAACTCTTCAGTTAAAAAGTGATATACCCTTACAGATGACATCTGGCAAGCGTGAGCAATTTCACGCACTTTCAATGGGCGATTTCCATGACCATTTTGTGCACGTTTGCAATGATTTCTGGAGTAGTGACACATATTGGCCGACTACTGCGCGGATCATTATCTATGCTCTCCCGACCAAATTTAAATTCATTTGTCCGCTTGGCAACAGCTGAATATGAAAAGTAAGGTCCCCCAGTGTATTCTTGAAATCGGCATGAATGTCCTTTGCTTTCATACCTTTCTTTACGAAGTACTTAATCACTTCTCGATCTCGATTCTTTCCCCTTCGCAAATCACTAAGCAGGAACAACATAGCCACGTCACCGCCACGGGTCTCTTACAAGAGCACGACGTGGCACGTGTTTACAGTCAACAGTCCAATGAGTATCACGTAAGCAACTCGCCCTAGCGCTGACCTCTCGTGGTGATTTTGAGAACGTTTCAGACCACCGTCGTATCTGGACGCTCTTATCACTGTAACCTACAAAAGGTTTTTAATTGTGTGTGAAATATTCTAGTCTATCTGTTTACCTGTTGCCAATATAAAAACACTGAAATGTAATATCTGTACTAGCAATATTTATACTATAATACAACGTATCTGTTTCCAAAGACCATAATGTAATTAAGTGTAATGTCTATCATATCCATAATGCTTGTAAAAACATCCAATGTTTACTTTATGTGAATCAGTGTAAGACCAGTGTAGCTAAATACTGTGTATATTTGTGTACATAGATTAATAATGTACGTTATAGGAAGAGATCTGATATGGATACCACAACGCAGTGCACTGTAAGTACCTAAAACGTAAGAAGCTTTCGGGTTCGTAAACGCTTCGTCACCGATTACTCAGTTTCCGTCATTTCCGCCAGCAGTACCAGGACTGCACCTAGCTGCACTTGGTCCGCAAAATAGTGTTCTTGTAACATCTCCATCTAATAATGAGCCTGCAGTGGCTCGAAAACATGTTCATGGTTGAACAAATCGTAAAAAAGCGACTCGTTGCATACTTATTACAAGATAAGTCACCAAACTTTCTCTACTTGAGAGGGTCCACCCACGAAGAACGTGTGATCATAAGACAATGAAACTTTGTGGGAACATTTGTAAGGACAAGCGGAAGAGAAAGAACGGGTCAACAATCGAAAGAAACGCATTTAAATATCCACGTGTTACATGCACACCTTGTTTACGTTCCAGGTTACATACGTTGCTCAGTGTGCATCAGCATCCACGACAGCCTGGAACCACAATGCTGCCAGAAAACATCTCATGTGGGATGTTGGCTACCTCCACCGCTGTCTTCATCTTCAGCCTCCAACGTACGTTAGTGTACCGTGGCCCGTGTATCAGCCAAGGCAACAGTGTGTGTGTGTATTGAACCGGGAACCTAGAAACGACGGAGAGGCTTCGTCTTGCCGTAGCCCTCAGTGGTTCACAACTCCGAAACAGGCCACAGCAGTCCACCCATCTCACAGCCACCCACCGCCGCCCCAGACAGAACCCAGGGTTATTGTGTGGTCCGGCCCCCAATGGACCCTCCTCCCCCCCCCCCCCCCCCTCCACCCCGGGAACATCTCATACCAGGCGAGCGTAACCCCAAATGTTTGCGTGGTAGAGTAATTACGGTGTTCGCGTATGTGGAGACAGTGTTTGCGAAGCAATCACCGACATAGTCTAACTGAGGCGGAATAAGGGGAACCAACCCGCATTCGCCAAGGCAGATGGAAATCCGCCGGGCGTATTCGTGCCGGGGACCAGCACGCCTTCCAGCTCGCGAAGCAGCGCGTTAGACGGCGCGGCTAGCCGGGAGGGCAAGGCAACAGTACTTTTTCACCAATTTATGATGTACGCTCACAGGAGCAATTCCAAAATCGCCAGATAATGCGAACTTCCGAATCATGTTCTTCAACCCCGGTGAGAAATGTGTCGATAGTCACAAAGACGAGCAGCACTATTGCTGTTGTTCTGATGAAACAGCTTTTGATAAAAGCCCTGCTCACCTTGTTGACACCGATGTTAACAGTCTGCAACTGTAATGCACGCTGATGCCTATGTCACCGTACCAGTACCTGCTCCTAGCAGCATGTCATGCTACTACTAATAAACGCAAATCCAGAAGCGCACAGTCTGAATATCATTCCTATAAGTTCGGTACACATATGATAAATAGTTTCCGTCTACAATGGCATAAACAGAGAAAGTTTCGGTAACGCTGTTTCAGACAGGCAAAATAGACTCTAAGAATGAAAAAAAGCGACACATCACGAAGAAGTTATCACATCGGCTTGAAATCGGTACATGCGATGTACATGTACAGACAAGCTAATAATACAATTTCAGAAAAATTGGATAATTTATTCAAGAACAAAACTTCTCAGATTGAGTAAGTCAATAACGGGTTAGTCCACCTCTAACCATTATGCAAGGAGTTATTCGGCTTGGAATTGATCGAGAATATTTGGATTCCCTCCTGAAGGATACGTGTCAAATTCTGCCAAATTGGCGCGTTACATCGTCAGACTCCCGAAGCTATTGGAGGTCCCTGCCCATAATGCTCCAAACGTTCTCAGTTGGTGAGAGATCCGGCAACCTTGCTGATCAAGGTAGGGTTTGGCAAGCACGAACACAGGCATTAGAAACTCCAGCTGTGCGCAGGCTGGCATTATCTTACTGAAAAGTAAGCTCAAGATGGCTTGCTATGAAAGAACAGCTCATAGAATATCATCGATGTACTGCTGTGGTGTGTTGTGGTGCCACGGATGGCTACCAAAAGGATCCTGCTATGAAAAGAAGTTGGACCCCAAAAATGGTTCAAATTGCTCTGAGCACTGTGGGACTTAACAGCTGTGGTCATCAGTCCCCTAGAACTTAGAACTACTTAAACCTAACTAACCTAAGGACATCACACATCCATGCTCGAGGCAGGATTCGAACCTGCGACCGTAGCAGTCGCGCGGTTCCGGACTGCGCGCCTAGAACCGCGAGACCACCGCGGCCGGCAAGTTGGACCCCAGTCTGCCACTCCTGGCTGTCGGTTGGGCGACAGTCAGGTTGATTTCCCATCGTTTTCCAGGGTGTCTCCAGAAATATCTTCGCTGGTCACCCGGTCTCAGTGGGTAGTGGAACTCATCAACGAAGACAGTTCTACTCGAGTCGACGGGATCCGAGGTTGAATGTGCCCGACACCACTGGTAACGGACTTGTTGGTGCACAGTGGTCAATGGTAGGGACGCCGTGAGCTCAGCCTCTTTTCTATGAGCTGTCTATTAATTGCCCTTGTGATCACTGAAGCATCATTTCCACGTCGAATCGATGATTATGATGAATCTGGGATTCTGAATGCCTCTCTCACGATTGCTTGGTGCCCATATTCTGTCTTCTGTCTAGTTCGACTGCTTCCTTCTTGAAATTGTCTTGGGTCACGGTTCACCCACTCCTGTTACATCGTCAAATAGTGGCTTAGCTCCTATTTAAACGTCGAGCGATTCGCTGATTACTCCAAACGGCTTCTTTGAACCGAATTACACGTTGTCTCTGAAATGCTATCATCTGAGGATACCTCTCACGCGCCTGTGAGGCACAGTTACTGCCGCACAGTTCACGGAATGAAATACCCAGCCGGCAGAAGGGGCCGAGCAGTTCTAGGCGCTACAGTCTGGAACCGCGCGACCGCTACGGCCGGAGGTTCGAATCTTGCCTTGGGCATGGACGTGTGTGATGTCCTTAGGAAAGTTAGGTTTAAGTAGTTCTAAGTTCTAGGGGACTGATGACCTTAGACGTTAAGTCCCATAGTGCTCAGAGCTATTTTTTTGACTTTCCCAAAAGCTTTGCGTCCTCGTATCGACCTGGCTCTTGTTTACTTTCGCTGCTAGCGGCACGTTGAAAATGTGTCGCAGCGTTACACACAGTCATCCTTCGACACCGAACGATTTCGTGGTCTGTCGTCGTCTCTCTTTTCTGTCTTACAATGTGTATGAGCTTCACTGACAGAGTACCTGCCTAACATAATGTTAGTGCCGGGCAGTTACGCCATTGGTATTTCTTGATACAGAAATAATGCTAGTATTGAGGGATGGGAGACTGCAGGCACACTCCGTATCAAGGAATTTCGACACTTGATAAATGTAAAAGGACGTATCATTTGCCTGGAGGCAGTAATTTTTTAATAATCCTGTATGCAGACGTAAATTCTGTAGTGGATCGCCGGCCGAGGTGGCCGAGCGGCTCTAGGCGCTACATTCTGGAACCGCGCTACCGCTACGGTCGCATGTTTGAATCCTGCCTCGGGCATGGGTGTGTGTGATGTTCTTAGGTTAGTTAGGTTTACGTAGTTTTAAGTTCTAGGGGACTGATGACCTCAGAAGTTAACTCCCATAGTGCTCAGAGCCATTTGACCCATTTTGTAGTGGATCATACGACTTTGTGGGCCTTCAGCGCTCGCAGTAGGCTTCTTTCCGGTTAACGGGATCTGGCCACGATGTTCTTTATTAACATCAAGTCTGAAATGTAGTAACCACATCTCAAATTCCCTTTCCATTAAAACATCAGTACGCTGTAGTGTTTTCTATATTATTGATACGCGGAAACGATTTTGACCAGTCTTCCGCCGTTACTTCCTCAATGAATTTTCTTCGAAGTTTCTGAAGGACTATTTTTAATATATGGTTCTTAGATATTTCGTTTAATAATGATCCAGCACAGTCGGACTAGATGTATCGTGTTGTGATTGGGAGGTAATCGTCCAAAAGAAGACCTTGGCTTAACGATTTATTGCACTTGTAATTCGGTCACTTCTGTAGCTGACAGTGTTTTCAGTTAACCACGATAGTTTGCATTTACTTTGAAAATAACAGAATCAGAAACATCTCAGAGAACTAATGAGATGAGTAAAAGTGACATTATATTGTTCTAGGAGGTCAGAATCATCAGGAGGGATGCATTTATAAGAACGCTACCTGCCATACAATTCGAGAAATAGGGCCTCCAGAAGGGGAGGAGAAATCCCATTGCCGCGTTGGATTAGCCTTGCGGTCTAAGGAGCTTCAGTCATGGACTGTGCGGCTGGTCCCAGCGGAGGTTCGAGTCCTCCCTCGGGCATGGGTGTGTGTGTTTGTCCTTAGGATAATTTAGGTTAAGTAGTGTGTAAGCTTAGGGACTGATGACCTTAGCAGTTAAATCCCATAAGATTTCACACACATTTGAATACGTGCGGTTCTAGGCGCTACAGTCTGGAACCGAGGCAGGAATCGAACCTGCAACCTTAGTGGTAACCTACATCCTTCTGAATCACACAGATCCATGTCCGAGGCAGGATTCGAACCTGTGACCGTAGCGGTCGCTCGGTTCCAGACTGTAGCGCCTAGAACCGCACGTATTCAAATGTGTGTGAAATCTTATGGGACTCAACTGCTATCGTCATAGGTCCCTAAACTTGCACACTACTTAACCTAAATTATCCTAAGGACAAACACACCCATACCCGAGGGAGGACTCAAACCTCCGCCGGGACATCACACACATTCGGGATCAGCTCTGGAACCGAGCAACCTTAGGTTAGTTAGGTTTAGTTAGTTCTAAGTTCTAGGCGACTGATGACCTCAGAAGTTAAGTCGCATAGTGCTTAGAGCCATTCGAACCACATTTGAATATTTTTTAGAATTCCCATTGACCTTTAGGAATTGAGCATATTTTAGCGCCATTTTAATTAAAAAAATTGACATTGTCATGAGCAGTCATACGCTTGAAAAAGCTGAGAAAGCAGAGCAGTAGAACCGTCGTTTATAAAACACTGAAGTGTTTTATATATATAATCGCTGCCCAGGTTTCATGACCAGGTGGCTGACGAAAACTGCCGGCTGTGCATGTATAGAATTTATGCGTCTTCGTGGCGCCGCCTGCAGCTGTGACTGAGGTTCAAGCACGTACGTGCACCTTCCGCTCCATCCCGTCACGGGGGAACAGCTGATCCTCCAAGATTACCTCTGCTCTCCGCCCCCCTCCCTCCCCCTTTCGTGAGGCAGCTTCTGTGCTTCTCTGAAAGAGAAATCGAGCGGCGCTAGGGCTTTGAGGTGGTACTGCCAGCCGCGAAGTCGTTCAGCTACGTCTGATACCAAAGGTATTGTACCTTATCTTCGTCGCAGGAGTTCCCACGCTACTCGTGTGCCTCCTCAAATCCCACCTGCATTTGCCATTCTGAATAAACGTCAAAGAACGTCACATTATTTTTTGTTACTTTGTTTTCATTCCTTTTGTTTAGGACTTTTTTCTCCACGAGAAATATCGTCGCATTGGTATGAGGTCTTCTGCGAAGTGTATAAGGCACCACGTCACATTGTCTACGAAAAACTGATTGACTGAGAAGGTGCTTCTATCTTCTTTCTACGACTCATTTGCCGGCCGCTGTGGCCGAGCGGCTCTAGGCGCTTCAGTCCTGAACCGCGCGACTGCTACTGTCGCAGGTTCGAATCCTGCCTCGGGCATGTGTGTGATACCCTTAGGTTAGTTAGGTTTAAGTATTTCTAAGTTCTAGGGGACTGATGACCTCAGATGTTAACTCCTATAGTGTTCAGAGCCATAAGAACCATTTGAACGACTCATTTCACAGTGCTATAATCGATTTCGACCAACCAGTGGTCTTCCTTAGACAACACAATGGGAACGTCCCTTCTGTCTGAAGATGACCTCTGAATAGTCAAAAACGGTTACTATATTGTGAAATTCTCGTATCACTGTGTAAAAAAAGTCTGTGTGTACTACAGCGATGGCTGCGCATGCGTCTGAGGGAGGAACTCCACGCAGGCAGTGCATTTGGGGACGTCTGCTCACACTGAACTCTTTGCATCTTTCCTGGAATGAAAATGAAAAATGGTTGTGTTAGCGAGCCACCCAGCGTAGAAGCTTTGAGCACAAAGTAAAGGCGGGCAGCCCAAGGAACATAGCTGCGATGCATGTTGATACAAATCACTGTAGTCTTCATTCAGCTTAGAAGCTGTCTGTAAAAATAGTGTCTCTCTGGTGTCATTCAAAAAGCTAGCAGATACTTAATTTATGTTATTCACAATGCATAAAAATTTCGTGAAAGAATGATACAAATACACACAGTGTAAAAACAGTGGGCTCTATTTGGGCGGTGACACATACAGTTCACAATTTTAACGACATTCCAGCTGAATGAAAATGTGTACGTGACATGAACCGGTTATTTTCTTCTTTTTTAATAAGCGAAACAGAGGGATATTTGACGGCACAGTTGCCCGTACAAAGGGAATAAATGGTAGCCTTATTTACAGTTCACGTATCTCTTATTTCATCTGTTTCATCTATTACAGAAGTTACAGTCTCTAACAGTGGTTTCTGTCGGTATGTTCGAGCCAACATCAGGAACTGCAGCAGGGCTTTCATTAATAAGCTTATTCATGAGGAAGCTTTGGGTACATAACTTTTAAATATTTCGCTCAAATTGTCTAAAGTGGGCGTGTTGGCTGAACGTCATCCAATAAATGATGAATGCCATAATTCCTTGAAAGCATCAATAATGTTACTGTTGCGTGGCAGATGATACTTCGTACCAACGTTGCGTAGCAGGGGATGCTTCGTAAGAATGTCTGAGAAATGTGGGCAAGAGGTATGCAGACAGCAAGATTCGCCGGAGATTGCGGACTCTACCCGAGGCGGAATCTGGCAGAACCCAAAATTTTATCGTATGAAACGGAATTCTTCCGTAAAATTCAAGCTCTACTCGCAGTTTCTTGTCACTGCATCTCCTCGCCGATCAGAACTTAAAAAATTTCGCAAAAAGTATTTGAAATGACCGTTTGTCACAAAGCCCGCACGGGTGGATCCATAATGATAATCACACTAGGAACTTCGAAGGAAGCAGAGATTTCCGTTTAGGCCAGAGCGACGTACGAGAGGCAAAGTATAGCGGGCAGCAGGGGAAGCGCAGGGTAGGGTCAGGGTTCCAATTCAGCTCTTGGGGGAGGGGGGGGGGGTGGAGGGGGGGGGGCAGTGGAGAACAAATTCGCATATCTCCAGACACTGCTTTATACTGATGTTGTGTGGCAGAGGAAGCTCCATACCAATGATACATGGCAGAACGTGCTGTTCAGTAGCACAGGAAGCTTCGTAGCGAGGTTACATGGTAAGTGGGTCTTTGTACCAATGTAATCCGATTTCGAAACAATATTGTGTGGCACAATGTGCTTCATACCAATGATCCACACCAGGCACTGTTTTGAACTAGTGTTACGTGACAAAAGATGCTTCGTACTTAACGTTATGTGGCAGAGTTGTCTGTACCAATGTTTCTTGACAAATGGTGTTTCGTATCAATTGTGCGTTGCAGAGAATATTTCGTGCCAAAGTTGTGTGGTAGAGGGTGAATCCTACTGATACTGTGCAGAAAAGGGAGCTTCGTACCAATGTTGCATGGCAGATGGTTTCCCGTACCGAATTTGCATGGCGAAGCGATAGCTCCTGTCCCTTTACCATTTGCCCCAGAACACATCCTACTGCACCATTTGAAGCGTCAAATGATAAGATGAAGTCTTCTTCAAAATTCGGAAACACCAACACCGGACCAGAAACTAATCTCATTTTTAATTCATCGAAAGCTTGCTGGCATTCCCCCGTCCTTTGAAATTTAACCCGTTTCTTTAAAAGCTATATTAACGGCTCGGCTATTTTAGCAAAATCCTTTACAAATTTACCTTAATATGAACATAACCCAGTACACGATAGTAATTGCTTCGTTGTACGTTGTGTCGGAAAACTTTGAAATGCCTCAGTTAACCGAGGATCGGTTTGAACCCCTTGTTAACTGGTTACATGACCTAAATATTTGACCTGCGTCTGCGCAAAATTACATTTTTCGAAACTTAATGTTCACCGTGCCGACCGCAATCTTATAAGGACTTCTCTTAAACGTGATACGTGTTCTGGTATATCCTTCGAAAATACTACGTCATCTAGGTAAACCATACATGTCTTTGGTTTCAACCCCCATAAAATCCCACGAATCGATGAAAAGTGGCCGGTACATTCTTCAACCCGAACGGCATACGTATATACCGATTGTATCCCCCAGGAACAGTAAAAGCTGTCTTTGCCCTATCCTCTGACGCTACTTCCAACTGGTGGTATCTACCCCGTAAATCCATCGTCGTAAAATACTTACATTGTCCCAGATTATCCAATGTGTCCGTGATATTCGGAATCTGATATGCGTCCCAAATGGTTTTCGCATTCAGAAACCTAAAATCACAACAAAACCTATATTTCCTTGCACAATCCACCGACTTCTTAGGTACGAGAACTATAGTGCTTGGATACGGACTATCGCTATGCTTTATGATTCCATCCCATAGTTGTTCTATAAACTCCTCTAATAGCGGTTGCATATGGTTTCCTAAACACTGGTGTATTATCCTCCGTTGGTATGTGATGCTTCGTAATCGGTGTTGCCGGTATCCTACCCTCCGTTCCGAATAAATCGCTAAATGTTAACAACAATTCCTCCAACGCGACCCTGTCGTCTCCCTGTAAATGCTGTAATTTTCCCCTCAATTGAGCTGCGTCGACGTTTTCCTTATGGCCCGCCTCTAAATCCTCCCTAAAAAACCCAATGTGGCCAATAACAACCCTTTCGACAACTCTGCTGTGCCGAAGTTACTTATATTTACAGGAACCCTATACTCTCCTTTCACATAACTTGCATCAGCTAAACTCCTCGGTAAAAAACAGTGCTCTTATTACTCAAGAGGGGCTCCACCATGTACAGTGTCTCCTTTGTTAAGTCCGTATTTATCGTAACCCAGACTACCTTCCCTGTACCTGCCGGTATGTTATCCTGCTGATCGGCCTTTAATCCGTTCGCAATTTAGCTGACGTCACATTCGCGTTAAGTGCGCCTTGCGACATTCGTCCATTTGCAACCGTTTCCCCCATGCAAAACATTGTCCCACTGAGTTCCACTGTTTCTTGCCAAAGATCTATCTTCGTACGATGTTTGTAAAGGAAGTTCAGTCCGAGAATCACCGAATACCCCTCACCCACACATGGTAACACCTCTACCTGCTCACTGAACTTAGTTCCTACCATCACAAACTGGAATACCGTCGTACCCAATGACTCCATTTTACCGGTATTATCCCCTAGCCCACGAAACCTATAATGTGGTGGCTCAAGCCTTCTTCTGCTAACCAGGTGTAGACCAATAAAAGACAAGTGTGCCCCTTGTCAACCAGAAACCTCTGTTCCATTCCGTTCACCAAGCCTAATAAGCAGCAGTCCGTCTGTGCACCTTCAAGCGCATTACCTAATTTCACTGGGACCGCCCTCCGACGGTTGAAGTACTCCCATTCTCGTTTAACGGCTGCTGTCACCGAGTTTCCCCCCTACTTATACAGCTGCAGTTCACTGCCCAGTGACCCATTTTCCCACATGAGTAACTCCGCAACTGACGCTGACACTACCTCCTAAAATGCTCTACCTGGCCACAACCAAAACACTTAATTTCCGCTGCCAGAACTTTATTCTCCACCCTTTGCTTCGTTGCATAATCTACCTCCTCTAAGTATGTGGCAACTGTAGAGCCGTCACAAGATCACTGGGATTCTCCAGTCTCACCCCACGTGACATTTCCGGCGGTACTCCCCACAAAAACACATCTAACGCCCTGTTCTCAGCCTCCTGTACCAGCACTCTATTCGTCTCACCATTCAGCTTCCCAGTCCTGTCTGAGAAAACCTCCACAGTATCATTTCTTCTCATAAGTAAGGCAGTTAATTTTTCCTGAAAAAACCTGGTAATATTCTGTTTTTGGTACCTCTGGCGTAACACAGCTTCAAGCTCTGCAAACTTCCCCACATAGTTCAACGTTTCATGGTACAGTATGTACGTCTTGGCATCCCCCATCAGACGTAACTTCGCCACTCTCAGCATTACAACATCCGACCACCCATTGGCCTCGGCCATTCTGATAATCTCATTAAGGAATACCGACACATCCTCCGTTGTTTCCCCCGAAAAGCGGTTAATCAATGTCATGATTGCCAGGTCAAACAGTCTTTGACACTCCACGACCTGCAGTTTACTTTCACCCGACATCCCTTGCCCCTACTTGCAATGCCTCAAATCTCCCCGCTAATACTACATATTTTTCTTCGTTCCTTATCCTTGCCCCAACAATACCTGAATATGCTCAGTGACAACTTCCACTGTAGTCGCTGCCACGGCCTCTGCTGCTTGCTGTGTTTCCACCACTCTTGCTTATAGTTCCACTGCTAGTATTAATTCCACTCTGCTACTCCTCTGGCCTTACAAAAGACACCTTCAAAACGTCCATCCTAACTGACACGTAACCCCTTAAAACACAAAAGAATGAGACATAACAATAAATCAAATGTCACTCACCAATCCCCATCGTGCTCGTGCGCATGTGACAGTCCTGCTCTCCTCCCTATACTGCTGTGGACGAACACTTCCTGAACGACAGGACATAACAAGAAGTGTACGACCACCCATCACGAACACTACCAAACACCTCAACTACCCCTCTACTCAGGCACACCTCAACGCTAGTTGCCCGACAGAAGATGTGGGATTGGCTATCCAGTACCAGCGTTGTAACTAGCACCACCTCTGACACCACTGTTGCGGACCATCGATGGTCGAACCTGGGAGATGGTCGAGCTGAAGCTGAGACCTACTGCTCCGTATTTTGCCAGGAGGCCGAGCAAGTTCAATAGCATCAAGCGGCAGTGCAGAGTGATATGGCAGTATTTGGAAGTATTCTTTTATTCACATAATTTACAGTACTACGATGGGTGCAGCTTAGTGTTGACATGGCGCCTGCAGCGCTGTTCCGTGAGTCCAGCCAGCTCAGCAACTCCCGGTATGGCAATGCTGCCTGCTCCATTTGTCAGCCATGCCCTGCCGGGTCGCCGTCCACTGAGGCACCCGTTCTTGGGTCGCTTAACCGCCCGCGATTCTGGAGACTGTTACAGTCCATGGTCCCCATTGCCCTCCGCCCCTTTGGCTTGCTCTGTCCGACTATGAGACAAAGGTGGTTGTACTGGTCACCCATAGCCCTCAGGCCGCCGCCGCTCCCAGGACAGGACTGGACTCGAACCCGCGCCCTCCTGGATGCAGTGCTGCAACTTGCCGTTAGTGGGGCTTAGCGTATGGCAACACCTGCTGCCGTCTCTGGCGCCACTGCAGCGCTGCCGCGCTTCCCGCAGCGTACGCCTCGCCCGGACCGCAGTATGGCAGGTGGGAAGTGAATGTGGCCCGTCCTGGACCCACTGCAGACCCCTGTCACTGCCCTGCTTCAGGCAGACCATACAATCTCCAAGTACCTGGGTGCCATTCCGTCCCGCCTCGGTGTTGTGTCGCCAGAGGCGGAATAACAAAGTAAATGGAAACAAAGTACAGGTTACACAAAATATTTACAACATCGCTCCCAGACTGGCCCCTATAAGTGTAGACCGACACAGGTCCGACCTGACCCTCGAGGGACCTAGCACCCCCTCTCAAGCTAAAAGTGCCTGACAATTTATGTAGCTTTTCCCCTCGCTTCCGGCGTAGTGTCAGAGAGAGATAGAAACTAAGGCAGGGGTAAAGTTTTCAGACAGAGCGCGTGACGATTCCTAGAAAACGTGCCTGGAAGTCAGTGAAACAAATGTGACGCTCTAAGGAGGGGAAAATAAGCTGAATATGTGAACTGAAGTTTGTTTTGGGGAGGACATTGGACTTATGTACTCTGGGCTGCAGTCTTCGGTACGATGCTTTGGTGGTGTAATGGCTAATATTCTGGGCTGATACGCTAGGAAATAGGGTTTGAAGTACCGGCGTTCGTGCACATTTTAATTCATTTCTTCTGCTTCCAGCACTATCTTACGTTATTCATATGGGGATTATTACTTTCTTACAGTATCAGAGGTTAAACAGTGTCTTTTGGCTTACAAATGGAGCTTCTTGTTAATTCTTTCACTTCGATAGCTTCTTCAGCGGATCACTAATGCCGACATGGCGTACGATCCGGAAAAATGGACACACTCCTCGTCAGGAAAAGTAACCAAGGTGTTTACCCCACCCAGCCTGGGTGGCCGAGCGGTTCTAGGGTCTACAGTCTGGAACCGAGCGACCACTACGGTCGCAGGTTCGAATCCTGCCTCCGGCATGGATGTGTGTGATGTCCTTAGGTTAGTTAGCGTCGTATAGCGAGAGGTAGTGACTTCGCGGTCGACACGAGAGCAACAGGAGCCAACGAACATCAGTCTGGCCGGTGCGAGCTGCGACACCGTGAGACGAGAGATCGGCGCGCCTTCCTGCGTCCGTTGAAGCTGCTGCGGACGATTCGGGAGAACGATTTGGGGGTGCTGCGCCAGGTCTTCTCGAGAAATCGCAGCTTATTAGAAGTTAAGATTAGTGATACGTTGTTTCATTTTCTCTCGTTAAATTCTACTTGTTTTCTTGGTGAGGTCACCAGCCGTTTTGCTTTGGGGTCGTCCCGCAATTCTTCCCCGTTTGCCCATCCACGGGAAGGTGGTTGTTTATAAATTGGGTGGTCTGCTTTTCCCTTGTGGAGTAGGGGCGGGTTAGAGCAACCTGCGGTTCGGGTTGTTAGGCAATCTCCCTATCAATGTACCGCACGTTAGTAGCTGCCTCTGTCATGTTTGTCGGATTTGGTGTGTTAACGAATTTATTGCTTGGAGTGTAACGGTCTGATACCTGAAATATGTTTTGATCTTTGGAATCTTTGATATTATTGCCTATGATGATGATGATGAGCGTTTGGCGTCAGTGGCCGGGAGGCCCCTCGCGGGGCAGGTCCGGCCGCCATATCGCAGGTCTTATTACATTCGGCGCCACATTGGGCGACTTGCACGCCGGATAGGGATGAAATGATGATGATTAGGACAACACAACACCCAGTCCCTGAGCGGAGAAAATCTCCGACCCAGCCGGGAATCGAACCCGGGCCCAGAGGACGGCAATCCGTCACGCTGACCACTCAGCTACTGGGGCGGACATTGCCTATGATGTTGAGAGGTGGTGTCTGTGTACTGTAGAGCATCGTAACTATTGAAACTTCCTGGCAGATTAAAACTGTGTGCCGGACCGAGGCTCCAACTCGGGACCTTTGCCTTTCGCGGGCAAGTGCTCTAACAACTGAGCTACCCAAGCACGACTCTCGCCCCGTCCTCACAGCTTTAATTCCGCCAGTACCTCGTCTCCTACCTTCCAAAGCTGTGAGAACGGGGCGTGAGTCGTGCTTGGGTAGCTCGGTTGGTAGAGCAATTGCCCGCGAAAGGCAAAGGTCCCGAATTCGAGTCTCGGTCCGGCACACAGTTTTAATGTGCCAGGAAGTTTCGTATCAGCGCACACTCCGCTGTAGAGCGAAAATATCATTCATCTTAACTATTGTTTAGCCAACCTTGCAGAATTGTATATAAGACTGCGTTTCATGGGCTTTTATTTAAGTGATCATTTTAGTATAAAAAGTTGCTACCCTTTCGCCGTAAGACTTTTCTTAGAAATTAAAATCAAGTTTCACCTTCGATGGCAAGGTTAATATTTTAATTGAAACTTCCTGGCAGATTAAAACTGTGTGCCCGACCGAGACTCGAACTCGGTCTCGGTCGGGCACACAGTTTTAATCTGCCAGGAAGTTTCATATCAGCGCACACTCCGCTGCAGAGTGAAAATCTCATTCTGGGAATATTTTAATTGTTAGTGTTTTGTACCATTTCCATCCCTCCTATGGGGAGGGGGGGGGGTGCATGGTTTGTGTGCTTGTGCAAATTGTTAAAACTCTTAGTTTAAAGTTATCTGGTGTGTTGCAGATTTGCACCAGTGTAGTCTTTCAGCGACTGTTGTGAGCGGTCGTAACTACGGCCGTGTCAAAAAGCTCATACAGTCAAAACTTGTTTCTTTTTGCCTCTGAATAAATTGTAACTTTGATATTTAGAGGGTGCTTTCTGAATATAATTTTAAATCTTTTTTTTTTTAAATGCTTTTAGGCACTATTAAAGTGAATAAAATTCCCAATTGTTAAAAGGAATTTGGTTATGATTTCATTAGTTACTCCCTGGCAACTACTTCCATGCTTACATAGTGTGATTAAATGTTTTAATGTTCTTGATCAATCGCTAGTAAATAAAATAAATTCTTAAGAATATTCTTTGAAAATAAATCACGGTTCAGTCCCCTCACCCGCATGAAAGATGATTCAGCTGCCCTTACTGCTGTCGTTTCATGCAACCCTAAGTTCTGTATTTGGGCTTGGAAAACTGCACGCTAAATCACAACGTTTTTGCTACAGGCCATCATGTTCGACTTATTCAAGAAAAACGCGCGGAAGTGGCCTTAAACGCACCCCCTCTACCACACTAAGTCCCCGCCGGTCAGGATTTGTAGCATGTCGTTCATGCCACTCCCTCCTACCACTGTACAAAAAAAAAAAAAAAAAAAAAAAAAAAAAAAAAAAATGCGACTACACGAATTACTTCCCACATTCGATCTCTTTTCGTCTTCAGTGACTGGCCTTGTTACGCAACCGTGTTAGTTGAGCGCTTACGAATTGTAAAATTGGGGTTTATGTAAATTTTATCTAACAATTTTGTGAATCTGAACAGCATAAAATAAACCATTATATCGTTATATTTGTGAGCCATTGTAATTACGAAGCTACTGAGCTTGGTGGTGGTAGTAGAGGGACAACCTTCGCATCAGGTCACTCTGCATTGTTACCAAATTTATTCAAGATGGCGGCGATGGCGTCATCAAAGATGGCGGCATGTAGACTTGGAAACAGCGCATGACGTCATCCAAGATGGCGGATTATGGCGGGAAAATAGGCAAATTGTGCTATGTCCACTAACCTAACCTCAAGAAAAAATGGCGGGAAATTTGAATTTTGTGCTACGTCCACTAACCTAAGCCTCCAGAAGAAAAACTGGCGGGAACTTTGAATTCCAACAGGATAATGCATGCAAAAACCGCCTTATCTTTGTTATTATTGATTATCATTTATTAACATTCATTATAATTTATTATAATTTATTATCATTTATCATTATTTTATCAATTGACCAGCCTCCACTAGAAAATTCCCTCCAAAATCAAATTCCAACACAGTAATGGCTGCAAATCCTTACTTTTGTTTATTATTATTCATTATCATTTATTAACTTTCATTATCATTCATTGTCATTTATTATCATTCATTGTCATTTATTATCATTAATTGTCATTTATTATCATTTATTATCGTTCATTATCATTTATTATTATTATTATTATTATTATTATTATTTATTATTATAGGCGTACCTCCACTAGAAAATTGCGCCAAATTCAAATTCCAACATGATAATGTCTCTAAAACTGTAGTTCTATTTATTATTATCATTTATTATTTATTCAAGATGGCCGATTTTCTCGGCGAAAAAGCCATTTTCCTTACATCCCTAACAAAAATGTATCACAAGTTCAAATCCCAACACCATAATTGATCACAAGTACGACCTTTCTCCGTCACTTATCTTTCATCACCAGTAGGCTATCATAATTGCGGCAAATAATAAACTGCACTTACAGTAACGTAAGTCACGTCCTTTGATTTTGCAGGGGGGACGGGACTGAAAACTTTATTTCAAGCAGTGCGGTCATCACTTGTTCTCCAACACAGTCAGCACACACATCTTTGATACCGCATTGTAGTCGCCACGACGTCTGCGCTCCAGCTGAATTACTTCAAATCCTCGCCACCCCCTGGCCAGCGCACGAAGACACTGCCGACGTCTGTCACGTGAGGCGACCGGCCACTCGCGCTGGACTGGCAGTATGCTTGGGATTTGCCCAGCGATCACTCGCACGGCATAAACATGTTTTCGCTGGACACGCTGGAACGTGCCGAGTTTGATGTCACAGCGGTCACTTGTCCACTCACCACGTGTATTCGTTGCATCCGCACGTTTCCCGCCAAAATTGTTTGCCTCGGAGCTGAATCACACAACGGTCGGCCGTTCCCTGTCACACTTTTGGCGCCAAAGTTGTTTTCCTGGGCACGTTCAAACCTGTTGATGCCGACCGCTCACCGTCCACCACGTGTCCTTGTGCAAGCGAGACCGCAGTGCTACACTTTTGGCGACAAAGTTTGCTCGACAGTGGAATTCGCCGTAACTAAATAACAGCACGTTGGGTCCACACTAGAATGCTCGCTAAATGACTCTCTCTTGCGCGCACATAATAACTGTACAATCGCTGCGCCGCCGCCCCGCTTATGTCACACACCCTCCATACACGTGACGGACATAGTCTTCTGTAAATACCTAAGTACCTAATTCCATTTCGTTTTTAATCGTATCAAATAATTCAATTTACAATTTCATATACGAATGCAAAGGTGTTCTACTACCTAATTTCAACTACTTTTCGAGGACCAGACAGCCACCTCTCCCTAGGAACCAGCGCCAAGTTTGAAATCTGCCAGTAAACAAAGCTCACTTGCGCTTCCGCCACCAACGTAAGAAAATTGTTGCAAACGAAGCTCATCACCGCTTAATTGAGCCACCAGCACTCAACATCTTCCTACACATTTCGGGTAAAAGGAGTCACCCTGCAGTGGGCCCATAGATGGAGGAACCAATTTACTTTATTTAGGAATGGAGTATATGTATCACACTGACATGTTCCACACCATACAGACCTGCAAATCACTTTTACAAACTCATTTATAATGCTCTAGACACACGCTTGCTAATTGTAAACAGTTAAAAATAACGCATAGCACAGCCTACAGACATGCGAACCGCTCGTAAATAATGCAAAACATTTACATCCAAATAGCCAAACAACTCCTAATTTTCCCAAATAATTTCAGTGCATAGGCTGATGGAAGAAGTAACGAGTGTACTTTACTTATTTGGGACATATCTTTTTGAAACTTTTGCTTCTCATAGGTTTCGATATGTAAGACTGACCTAAGGCATGTTCTGAACTCCAGTAGTGCACTACGCTTGACAACACAACCACACCCATCAAGATATTCATTCCAATCCAGACCTGTAACTCCTCTACAGATAAATTTGTCCAGTTATTTGTCGACTCACTCACAGTCTGACCAGATTGCAGTTTTTTGCGCAAAAACCACTCAGACTGCGCTGTGCTGCTCGGGGAAGTAAGGAAGGACTGCACTGTATTTATGTGGATCCCTTTTATTTAGTCGTGGAGTATATTTGTCACAAAACACCCTCACTGATCCGACTGTGGTTATCTGACGCAGGCCACAAACATGTAAACAACTCCTAATTTCACCACACAATAGCAAACCGCTCTTAAATAATGCAGTACGCAATATCAGCAGACGAGCTCTGTACTCTTAAACTCACAATGCACATGCATGCTCGTGAAATAGTGCAACAGACGCGCCCAAACACCCCAGCTGCCAAACCGAGCAAAAGTCTCTGCTCGGCCTCCCCCCAAACATGACCTCAACACAGTCGCATTCGCACCTAACACCGGAGAAACTAATATTGCCTATGCGCCTTAGATTACGCTCCAAGGCCGTGCGCAAGTGCGGTCGGCGGGGGTGGGGATTCCAGGGTCTCCAGTCAAGTTCAGCTTCCGAGGGCTCGTGACAGCCGACCCAAAAGGGCACTCTCTTCTGACACATGTCAAAGCTGCATTGTTCATCTCATATATACCGCCGGCGTCTCAAGTCCGGACCTGCCTTAACGTCTATTGTCAGAATAGCTGATAGCTTGTTGACACACATGATTAACGCGTCCGGGAAAACATTTACTTCTCTCATGCAACCGAGATGGTGACTCTAAACCAGTCACTCTGATCTGTGCTGTAGGCACGTGTCATCATTTATTTTTTCGAACAACTTATTTAACCATACAGTATTTCTATCACGCTATCACAAAACACCCACCCAGATGTGCCTTGGGCCACGTTGCACAGCCCACAGACACGCACCCAATCATAATTTGAGTACACACTATAGCAAGCTGCTACTAAATAATTCCTCACACAGATGTGTAGATACGCTCAGTACTCGTAAACTGTCCTAATAACTCATAGCAGAGCCTGCAGATCCGGTCGCAAAAAATCTCAGCAGACGTGCGCAGGTACCCCCCACACCGCACCCTGCCCACAGGATCGTGAAGTCACCCATCCGTCTGATTTCAGACCTCGTACAGCCCTTGCTCGGCTTCTGCAAGCGTGAGGTGGCGCGGTCAACGCGCTCGTCTGCGGTCAAAGCACACACATACGTCCGTCCAGGACCGCGATCCGTCAGAATCCCGATCCGCGACCACCGAACGCGGGTGAAAGTCAACTTTATATCAACGTAGCATAATTCCAAAGTGCAGCCTCCATACGCTAGACACATCATAGCAGCACATGTCTTTACCTCCTATGACACAGTAGAAAACTGCGCATTGCTCCTGACACAACAGTACACGGCCCTTTAACTAAACATAACTGCACATCCCTGCTGTCGCCTCGTCGCGTGACCAGCCATCTAAAACCTTCTCAATATTATTCTTACTTTACAACATTGTACAGTTATCATGTGCACGTGAGAGAGAGTCAATTAGCGAGCATTCTAGTGCGGACCAAACGTGCTTTGGCGCCAAAACTGTGGCAGGGAACGGCCGACCGTTGTGTGATTCAGCTCCGAGGCAAACAATTTTGGCGGGAAACGTGCGGAGGCGACTAATACACGTGGTGAGCGGACAAGGGACCGCTGTGATGTCAAACTCGGCAAGTTCCAGCGTTTCCAGCGAAAACATGTTTACGACGTGCGAGTGATCGCTGGGCTTGCCCCAAGCATACCGCCAGCCCAGCGCGAGTGGCCGGTCGCGTCACGTGACAGACGTTGGCAGTGTCTTCGTGCGCTGGCCAGGGGGTGGCGAGGATTTGAACTGATTCAGTTGGAGCGCAGACGTCGTGGCGACTACACTGCGGCATCAACGATGTGTGTGCTGACTGTATTGGAGAACAAGTTATGACCGCACAGCTTGAAATAAAGTCTTCAGTCCCTTCCCCCCTGCAAAATCAAAGGACGTGACTTACGTTACTATAAGTGCAGTTTATTATGTGCCACGATTATGATAGCCTACTGGTGAAAAAAAGATAAATGGTGGAGAAAGTTCCTATGTGTGATCAATTATGGTGTTGGGATTTGAACTTGTAATACATTTTTGTAATGGATGTAAGGAAAATGGCTTTCTCGCCGAGAAAATCGGCCATCTTGAATAAATAATAAATGATAATAATAAATGGAAGTACAGTTTTAGAGACATTATCGTGTTGGAATTTGAATTTGGCGCAATTTTGTAGTGGAGGTAGACCTATAATAATAAATAATAATAATAAATGATAATGAATGATAATAAATGACAATGAATGATAATGAATGTTAATAAATGATAATGAATAATAATAAACAAAAGTTAGGATTTGCAGCCATTGCCGTGATGGAATTTGAATTTGGTGGGAATTTTCTAGTGGAGGCTGGTCAATAGTAATAAATAATGGTAAATGGTAATAAATAATAATAAATGATAATAAATAATAATAAATGATAATGAAGGTTAGTAAATGATAATCAGTAATAATAAAGATAAGTACGGATTTTGCATGCATTATCCTGTTGGAATTCATATTTCCCGCCATTTTTTCTTCTGGAGGTTAGGTTGGTGGATGTAGCACAATTGGTCAATTTTCCCGACAAAATTCAAATTTCCCGGCATTTTTTCTTGAGGTTAGGTTAGTGGACATAGCACAATTGGCCTATTTTCCCGCCAAAATCCACCATCTTGGAAGACGTCATGCGCTGTTGCCAAGTCTACATGCCGCCTTCTTGGATGACGTCATCACCGCCATCTTGACTAAATTTGGCAACAATGCAGAGTGACCTGACGTGAAGGTTGTCCCTCTACTGGTGGTAAGTCAGAATCAATTTGTAAGCGTAATTAGTTTTAGTGCAAGGTTTACAGTAGTCGTTTTCATAGCATTATCCTCGCAGGTACGTTTAAGTTACTAATGTTAACGAAATAGCGAAATATGTTGGTGGCGTAGTAGCCCAGTCAATAGAGGCCAAAAACAGGTTGAATATCGGAAATAGGTCGTATAGTCGGAAATTTTTTTTACGGTAGTAGGTGTGCCATGGACAACATTCTAAAATTCTGACTGGTGAGGGTAGGGTGTAGGGGTGGGAGTGCGTTTGAAGGTCACTTCTGTATGTTCTTCTTGAATAACGCGAAAACGTATTCCAGAACAAAATTTAAACACATTAAATTTCCTACGAAAAGTTCCTGTTCATTTTTTGTGTCAGTCTAACAGTTTGTACATAGCGAGTGAGAATATATGAATCTTGCGCGTAATTTTTGAAGGCCACATATGGACTGGGAGTTGCATGAAACGACATCGGTGGGAGCCTTTAGCTGGCCATGACATATCATCACAATTTTAAAAATATAGGTATGATTTGTCTTCTATGGTCGACAGAGTCTGAAGCTCTGTTAGACTGGTCCCTTGTGGTGAATGGAGCTGGAGATCTGCCTTTGTATGTTCCCCTGCTCAGAATGAACCGTGATCGGCCACAAGGCGATTCGTGGCCGATACCAGACTGCGGTAAGACAATGAAATTCAACGAGACTGTCGTACCTGCGAAGAGCCAGGGATGGCCAAGAGCCAGATCAGGCACACGACTGAAATATTAAAAGTTCCCAACAGTATGAACAAAGAGATTGTCTACCGTCTTTCACCATCCTGGCTGGTAGCCATCGGAGACCAACAAGCCGCGCTAATAATCTGAGACGCGAGCGTTACCAGCGAGAAAATGCCGCTGATCGTTTGACGTCCCTCACGAGGAAAGAAGTTACCCACATCCCATTCGCCGATGACTGTCAATCATGACTGACACTGACTGGGCCAACAGACAACAGTAGATTTACGCTACCTTCGTTACAGGAGGCCAATCTAATAATGAAAGTTATCCGTTAAGTGGTGGTTGTATGCTGAAACTGTGTGTCGCTGAATTTCTCGCTAATGGTCCGAAAACAGTCTGATTTCTAAATTCGAATCGGCATAGCTACCATACTTTTTTGCATGAACTTATTTATGCAAATAACTTTGTAGAAATTTGAATTTTAATTCTGATTAATCTGAAATGCGTTTTAGACTACATAAATACTCCACAAAATACTCCGAATGACTGTTAGGTAATTTAAATATGTGTTATTACACAAAATCACGTGCGAAATTTACGTGAAATTTCACTAACTGAAAACTCTTCCTGATATTCTGTCAGTATATTCATTTAGGTCAGACAACAAACTCTTCCCTTGCAACGAATAACTGTACTCTGTTGTAGCTGCACTGAAAATGATTATCTGAAATAAATCACTGCGTATTTTTATTTAAGTTGATAGTTTAGATAAATTACTTATTGTTTATTGCCCAAGCAAAAGTGCAATGCTTGACAATGAAAACTTTGAGGAACATATCTCCTTTGACACTGGGGAGGTGCTTTGTAAAATATTTATAAATGACGAAAGGAAGTGCTTTCAAATTCAATTATTTGAATGACACAAAAGTATATTCCAAGTAATATGAGTGTCAGGATTTTCTCACTCCTCGTTTTCATTGTCAATAACGTTTGCTTTCACAAAATATTTTTATTACTAGGTCTACGACTTTGCTGCCGGCGTTTTATCTCGAAGTTAGGAGCTTTATTATGAAAAACTTACAAAAAAAGTATTATTTATAATATTGCCCATCTCTGGCCACTACATTATCCCATCTTTCGGATGCATACGAATCCCGTGGCGGAAGAAGTGGGCGTCTCTTGTGGGGATCCATGAATCCATTCAATTTTGCACTTGTTAATATGATCGGAAGTGCTGGTCAGCCTGACTGTATGCCACTGATCGAAAAAGGTGGCAGTCAGAGAGAGCAACGTATGGAGAATACGGCGAGAGGGATAGGACTTCTCATTTAAACGTTTCCATGTATATTTTGACGGGTTTTGCGACAGGGGGTCGAGCACTGACCTGCTGAAAAATTACCTTTATGTGTCTATCGCTGTGTTGTGGCCGTTTGTGTTTCAATGCTGGGCTCGAACGCACCAATTGATTTCGATAATGATGTCCAGTGACTGCCTTCGTCTGTTTCAGAAGCTACGAAAACGTTCTGCCTTCCACCGCCATGCCGGTTTTCGACATCAAAATCACCGTCTTTAAGGCGTTGAAAACGTTCTCTGCACGTTCTTCCACTAATAGCTCCCTCACCATAGGTCTTACCCAGCATTTTAAGAGCCACAGCCGCAAATTTCTTCACGTTAAAGCAGAAAATCAAAACTTCCCGCACATGGTGAGAAATGGGTACGTAAATTGGCATACTTAATCGAGAATAACCTTATGATGCAATCACAAATCGACTAATATTTTTATGGGTTTATGTTTACAGACGCCTAAGCTTATTGTAATACAACTATAACGAACCACCTGAACCCCACTTGCCGCTACTGCCGTCTATTGGAAAAGGGCGGAAGCAAAGTTGTAGACCTAATACAAAAGTTTGTTTTCTTGAATTCCTAATACAACAGTATTCAACTAATCTAAATGGTGAGGGCTAATTGCTGAATATATGACTAATAGTTGTCCCTGATTACTACCACGTACGTATTACTGGACTTAATGAAATTCCTGTACGGCGATAATTACTAGAACTGCGCGACCGCCACGGTCGCAGGTTCGAATCCTGCCTCGGGCATGGATGTGTGTGATGTCCTTAGGTTCGTTAGGTTTAAGTAGTTCTGAGTTCTAGGGGACTGATGACCTCAGCTGTTAAGTCCCATAGTGCTCAGAGCCATTTGAACCATTTGATAATTACTAAACTAGAGATTGCAGCTGACAAATTCAAAATACGTACCTTTCTCTCAAGTGTTGTCTCTTTATACAGTCTTCTTAAAAATTTGCTATCATCCTCAGCTTACACGTCTTGGAACATATCGAATAGAAATCTCTGTGCAACACTTCCACTACAAAAGCTGCTCCTCCGCCATGCTCCAGCACCCCCTCTCCAGCACTCCTCGGCTACCACTGCTCGATGCTGCGACTCGAGTTGACTATTACCTAGCAGCTTGCCCCCACTTTTCTCAATAACGCAAACTCTGGAAGCCAGAGATTGTGTACCGCTCAATGTTCAACACACAAGTTGGTGATTGAAATTTCGTGAGAAGACACCACCGTAACGAGAAACGCCTTTGTTTTAATGCTGTCCACCCCTAATCCTGTATCATGTCGGTGACACACTCTCCTATCTCGCGAAACATGCTGCTCTTCTTTGAACTTTCTCGATGTACTCCGTGAGTCCTGTCTGTTAAGGATCGTGGACTACACAGCAGTACTCCAAAAGAGGACGGACAAGCGTAGTGGAGGCAGTTTTTGGTTTGCCTTCCCCACAATACTTTGTAACCTCCCAAATAAATTCCGTAACCTCTCAATAAAAATATGACTAGCCTCCCAATAAAAATGTGACTCATATATAACCTTTCAATAATTAACTGACTGTGAATCTAAACTGGTAAATCTAGGCGTCTGCAGTGGTGCCTCATGGCCATGAAAAGGGATAAACTGAAAATTCTTACCTCATTGATGTCGCCGGATAACGCGTATATATCTGCTCCTATAAGAAATTTTTCTGGCACAGCCCAGTGCAATGCTGGCCACTAGCTTTTGTTAAGTATAAAAAACATCTGATTTTATTTACGACAATTGTCATGACTATGGATAGGAGAAATTAGTAAAAAATTTAAATTCAGATGAATGACTGTTAAAAGTTGTCTTTATAAGAAAGATTATTATTGAAAAATTATTGAAAAATATTTAAATGTGACTCTGATATAACAATAGTACAAAATTTGTTGTAGCAATTAACATATGCGTGCGGCAATAAATAACAATTATTTTGCTTTCACCTTATACTACATCGCTCAGGCACCGCCATCGTTCTCCACGACCGGCCTTGGTAATTCCATACTGGACACAAGTGCTGTCTGTGATCCACGCAACTCGACAACTGCTCTCTACGAGTGGCCTGACCCAACCGCTCGACTACGAGCTACTACTACTACTACTACTACTACTACCGACACTGCTCTCTAGTCTGCGATTCTATTTTAGCTTAAATATCGCAGGTAGCGCGTGAGCAATCCGTTAAAGTTACATCTGCTCGAATGCGCTAGCAATAAATTCCTTAGTCATGGACCTCTTACAACTTCCTATGTGTTCTTTCCAATTTAAGCTGTTTGTAATTGTAAGTCCTTCAGACTGAGCACCATCCTCGTCAACTAACCCATTATCACTTTTGTTTTTATCTGCATACGAAGAAATTGCGATAATTTCGTAATCATAAGTCATATCCCAATCGAGTCACATACGCACTTATTACTTACGTCGGAGCATCCTGGGAAATTTGCATGAAATCGCTTCTAAGCAGTTGTCCTTTATCCCCTCTGTGCATTCCGTTTGTCCATGTGCCATATCACGTACTCCCTCATAAGTGTCATTTTGCACTCGCAACAAACGGGGATAATAGGCTACTGTAGAACTCAGTGGTAACTAGCAAACTGACTTCGTTAGCTGCGGAGCGTTGCGGAACAGCTATTGTACTGAAAGAATAACAAAGTCCGGATAAGTGCGGGTAGAGAAATCGCGCAGCGAGGGTATTATATGCGCTCACACAGGGTGAGTCACCTAACGTTACCGCTGGATATATTTCGTAAACCACATCAAATACTGACGAACCGATTCCAGACCGAACGTGAGGAGAGGTGCTAGTGTAATTGGTTAATACAAACCATAAAAAAATGCACGGAAGTATGTTTTTTTAACACAAATCTACGTTTTTTAAAATGGAATCCCGTTAGTTTTGTTAGCACATCTGAACATATAAACAAATACGTAATCAGTGCCGTTTGTTGCATTGTAAAATGTTAATTACATTCGGAGATATTGTAACCTAAAGTTGACGCTTCAGTACCACTCCTCCGGCCGGCCGAAGTGGCCGTGCGGTTACAGGCGCTGCAGTCTGGAACCGCTTGACCGCTACGGTCGCAGGTTCGAATCCTGCCTCGGGCATGGATGTTTGTGATGTCCTTATGTTAGTTCGGTTTAACTAGTTCTAAGTTCTAGGGGACTAATTACCTCAGCAGTTGAGTCCCACAGTGCTCAGAGCCATTTGAACCACTCCTCCGCTGTTCGATCGTGTGTATCGGAGAGCACCGAATTACGTAGGGATCCAAAGGGAACGGTGATGGACCTTAGGTACAGAAGAGACTGGAGCACCACATTATGTCCACATGCTAACACCTTTTTATTGGTCTTTTTCACTGACGCACATGTACATTACCATAGGACGTGGAGGACGCATAAATTGGCCAGCGTGTTCTCCTGATCTTACAGCTCTGGACTTCTTTCTGTGGGGTACGTTAAAGGAGAATGTGTACCGTGATGTGCCTACAACCCCAGAGGATATGAAACAACGTATTGTGGCAGCCTGCGGCGACATTACACCAGATGTACTGCGGCGTGTACGACATTCATTACGCCAGAGATTGCAATTGTGTGCAGAAAATGATGGCCACCACATTGAACATCTATTGGCCTGACATGTCGGGACACACTCTATTCCACTCCGTAATTGAAAACGGAAACCACGTGTGTGCGTGTACCTCACCCCTCATGGTAATGTACATGTGCGTCAGTGAAAAAGACCAATAAAAAGGTATTAGCATGTGGACATAATGTGCTGTTCCAGTCTCTTCTGTACCTAAGGTCCATCACCGTTCCCTTTGGATCCCTACGTAATTCGGTGCTCTTCGATACACACGATCGAACAGCGGAGGAGTGGTGCTCAAGCGTCAACTTTAGGTTACAATATCTCCGAATGTAATTAACATTTTACAATGTAACAAACGGCACTGATTACGTATTTGTTTATATGTTCAGATGTGCTAACAAAGCTAACGGGATTCCATTTTTAAAAAACGTAGGTTTGTGTTAAAAAACATACTTCCGTGCATTTTTTTATGGTTTGTATCAACCAATTACACTAGCCCCTCTCCTCACGTTCGGTCTGTGGAATCGGTTCGTCAGTATTTGATGTGGTTTACGAAATATATCCAGCGGTAATGTTAGGTGACTCACCATATATATATGCTTAGCTCTGCCTTTTGTCGTTGCAGAGTTTTAAATTCCTAAAGTTGTGGTATTCTTTTTGAATCACCCTGTATATATATATATAAGGCAGAGCTAAGCACTATCTGTCGGCGAATTAAGGGAGCTATAAAGTTTCATTTAGTTGTACATTTGTTCGCTTGAGGCGCTGTTGACTAGACGTCAGCGTCAGTTGATGCTAAGATGGTGACCGCTCAACAGAAAGCTTTTTGTGTTATTGAGTACGGCAGAAGTGAATCGCCGACAGTTGTTCAGCGTGCATTTCGGACGAAGTATGGTGTTAAACCTCCTGATAGGTGGTGTATTAAACGTTGGTATAAACAGTTTACAGAGAATAGGTGTTTGTACAAAGGGAAAAGTTCTGGACGGCCGAGAACGAGTGATGAAAATGTAGCACGCATCCAGCAAGCATTTGTTCGCAGCCCAGGAAAATCGACTCGCAGAGCTAGCAGAGAGCTGCAAATTCCACAATCAACTGTATGGAGAGTCCTACGAAAAAGGTTAGTTATGAAACCTTATCGTCTGAAATTGGTTCAAGCACTGTCTGCAGCTGATAAGATTAAAAGAATCGATTTCTGTGATTTTATCCTTGCTCAAATGGAAACAGATGGATCTTTCGTTTCAAAGATTGTGTTTAGTGATGAAGCAACTTTCCACACTAACGGGAAAGTCAACCGTCACAATGTCTGTATATGGGGCACTGAGAGTCCGCGGGAAACAACTCAGTATGAACGTGACTCGCCTAAGGTGAACGTTTTCTGTGCCATTTCAACCAATAAAGTTTTTTGTCCCTTTTTCTTCGAAGGTGCTACTGTAACTGGACTACAGTATCTGGAGATGTTAGAGAATTGGCTGTTCCCTCAGCTCGAACAAGAAGCACAACAATTCATATTTCAGCAGGATGGAGCGCCACCACAATGGCACTTATCTGTCCATAACTACCTGAACGTCAACTACCCGAGGCGATGGATCGGCCGCCAGGCAGCCCGTGACAAAGCACTTCATCACTGGTCTCCAAGAAGCCCTGATCTTACCCCCTGCGATTTTTTCTTATGGGGGTATGTTAAGCATATGGTGTTTCGGCCATCTCTCCCAGCCACCATTGATGATTTGAAACGAGAAATAACAGCAGCTATCCAAACTGTTACGCCTGATATGCTACAGAGAGTGTGGAACGAGTTGGAGTATCAGGTTGATAATGCTCGTGTGTCTGGAGGGGGCCATATTGAACATCTCTGAACTTGTTTTTGAGTGAAAAAAACCTTTTTAAATACTCTTTGTAATGATGTATAACAGACGGTTATATTATGTTTCTTTCATTAAATACACATTTTTAAAGTTGTGGTATTCTTTTTGAATCACCCTGTATATTCCTGGAATCGAGAATGTCCACAATTTTTGTCTGTTGTGCAACCCGAGGTGGTGTTAAGTGTAGGGAAAAGCCTTAATTTATTATTTAATTTTTCAAATTTTACAATACTTTCTTCCGACTAACACTGCGTCTCAGTGGCATGATATAGTTTACACAAGCAGCTCCGCAGCAACAGGGATGGATCCCACGCTCTGTTCCACTGAGCTAGGGACGCTATCCACGGGATTTCGGAGAAAGTAACGGCTTCAGAAAGTTCAAAGCCACGCAGTAGGAGGGTAGAAGTCGATCACCGTGGAGTGTGCGGGCTGGCCGGCGACATAGTGGCGGCAGCAGCGGATCGCTGTCTGGTCTACCAGGCCTCCTACCCTGAGGCCGTGTCCGCCTGCTCCTCCTGTTAAGGACGAAATGCTCTCCGCCAGTATGCGTGGTTCTTTACGCGGTTGTAGCAGATGACAGACGAAATGTACCCCGTAGAATACGAGAAAGAGAATAAATCTCCATATTTTGGCAACTCTTTCTTGCATTCCATATGCTAGAGTTGAATGGGTTGACTTCTGGATGCCCACTTAACGTTCCTTAACCCATACTGACACGTACAACTGGCATCGTACCGATCATGGGAATTCCAATACCTTTGTGTGACATAATTACAAATTAACAATTTTTGGACTTCATGCTTCAGCTGTACTGTAAAACCTTGCTTCTTGCCAAATTTCATCACTCTAGGTCAATGACACTTGACTCGCATTCGGGAGGACGACGGCTCAATCCCGCGTCCGGCCATCCTGATTTAGGTTTTCCGTGATTTCCCTAAATAACTCCAGGCAAATGCCGGGATGGTTCCTCTGAAAGGGTACGGCCAACTTCCTTCCCCATCCTTCCCTAATCCGATGAGACCGATGACCTCGCTCTCTGGACTCCTTCCCCAAAAACAACCCAACAACTCTAGGTCAATGGGAAGTGACCTACAGGTTTTGAGGATGAGTTTGCAAATATAAAAATAAGTGACATAAATAGCCATATCTTTCGATTGCATTGATTCACGAGCTTTATTTCTTTCCACCGCCACGGAACTTAGACCTTAGTATGTGACATAAATTTCATCTCGATTCAGCTATCCGTTCCTGAGAAAAAGGTTTTTGAACAGTCGGACCGACAGACAGACGAATAGCAAAATAATCCTATAAGCTTTCCGTTTATACCGTCTGAGAAACGGAACGATATAAACGATTTGGATTGGCAATGATCGGTAAACGAAGTTCCAAGTTACAATTAACGTCCGCGACTGTTATCTTACGACGTGATGCGACCGTACGCCTAGAACATTTGGTGTTACCTGACAATATCCGCGCAAGTCAACGTATTTACATAAATCTAAAACACCTATCCTTCCAAATGTAATTTAAAAAATGGAAACAAGAACATTTAGGAAATAGTGATAAAAGTGTTTCGCATCTTCTTTTGGTTTTGGTTTTCTGGAAATGTTAGCAATGAATCTCGTACGGTAGCTATACGACTACCCATAACCCATGTCGCTGACGGCTCACATCGTAGGGAAGATAAATGGGGTGGTGAAGTGGGTGTGACTGGATATAGGAGCAACCGAGTGACGCCTGTCGTTCAGCAGAATGGAAACGCAGCATCTATTTATCACCAGAAGGCGGGTGTCCATGGCACTGCCTCCCATCAAGGCCCAGAGAAACGGCGTCTCTTGGGGCAGCATAACAAAAGTCCACGGGACCGACGATAAATAGGCGAGAGCCTAATATATCCTCCAACGAAACCGTAAAATATGAAACTGAAACCAAGGATACAAATACAATTGTTGTAATTATCAGGTAGTGGCGGAACGACATGAGCATAGTGCCCCACGAACTACTTCGTCACAAATTGCACTTACTTGTCACCTTGTATTTCACATCGGATTTCAATGAGGTATTATGTTTTGCTATGTACAATAATATTGATACAGTGATGGAGAAGCACAAATTTAAAATTTCCGTGTATCGAACAGTCAAAGGCTTTGTGTTTATCATCGTGCAGACTCTATGCCAGTTAGTGGTTAGCAGCAAACACGTAATACAAGTCAAAAGAAAACTTACCTTCTTTGTTTTGAATCAAACGTAATTTGATAAAGTGGATTTTGGAAACAATCCAGAGGTTGGCAGAGTTTGCTATAACATAATTACAAGCTTAAAAAACGCCTAAGCTAGGAATTTACAATGAGGTGATGAGATGGCGATATGCACACGTATAGATGACAGTAGTATCGCGCTTACAATGTACATAAGTGTAGATGTCTTTTGTACTCAGATGACTCATGTGAAACAGTTTACGACTTAATTATGACCTCATGACTTTGAACGCGGAATGGTAGTTGGAACTAGACACATGGAGCGTTCCGTTTCAGAAATCGTTAGGGAATTGAGTATTTCGAAATCCACAGTGCGGAGAATATCAAATTTCACGCATTATCTCTTACCATGGACAAAACAGTGGCCAACTGCGTCTACTTAACAATCAAGAGCAGTCGAGTTTCTGTAGAGTTGTTAGTGCCAACAGAAAAGCAGCACTGCGTGGAATTACCGCAGAAATCAGTGTGGGATGTACGACGAAATTTGCCATTAACTGGTTATGACAGAAGACGACCGACGCCATTGCCCTTGACAACTGCTTGACATTGCCCGCAGTGCCTCTGCTGGGCTCTCGACCGTATGGATTGTACTCTAGACGACTGTAAAACCATGGCCTGGATAGGTGAGTCCAGCTTCACTTGGTAAGAATTGATGGCAGGGATCGAGTGTGGGGCAGACCCCACTAAGCCAAGGACCCTAGTTGTCAACAAGACACTGTGCAAGCTGTTGCTGGTTCCATAATGGTGTGGGCTGTACTTACATGGAATGGACTGGGTCGCGGTCTGAAGCGCCTTGTCACGGTCCACGTGGCTCCTCTCGTCGGAGGTTCGAGTCCTACCTCGGGCATTTGTGTGTGTCGCCCTTAGAGTAAGTTAGATTAAGTAGTGTGTAAGCTTAGCGACCGATGACCTCAGCAGTTTGGTCCCATAAGACCTCACCACCAATTTACAAATTTGGACTGGGTCCTCTGGTCCGACTGAACCGATTATTGAATTTAAATGCTTATTCGTTGACTTCATGTTCCCAACGATTAGCAGCTAGAAGTGGGCTCTACAATCTTTTAGAAGATTTTGTCGCAAAAATTTTTAGCTTTTAACTATGCCTAGATAAGCTTCGGTGGCCCACCTGGAAAACTTGTATATTTTTTTATTTGATTCGTAATTCGATGACTGCGGACCGGGTGTCAATCACGGTTAGTAAACAGTGGGTGAAATGCTGTGGCAATTCAACCGTACATGGCGGCGGCTGCAACCTTGTTGACCCAGAAGCGTTAGTTCCACATCGCAGCAAGGATAGAGGCTGGCGTCTCGTACCAGCGGCCCGTGGTGGTTGGCAGAAACGTGCAGAGCCTGCGTTGAACTCAGGAGTGGAACGCTAGACGCCGGGTGGAGTGTTGGACAGCGGCGGCCTCTGAGCAGTCTCGCTCCGGTGGATCCTACATGAAGACTATAACAAGGGCTAGCTGAAGGCTCGTCGATCAGCAGCTGTCCTGCCACTGGAGAGGTTAGCCATACAGTTATCAGATGACTCGCTCACAGACTTTATTGGTCAAATGCAATAAGCTGACGGAACGCTGCAACCTCCTGAGCAGGAAGCATTTACGAGTGTAGCCCATCCTGCCAGATGTGATTTGACAGGTGGTGGGCCCCCGTCACATACTCTGCTGCGGGAATACCACGTTGTGCTACACCCAGGCAACAACTGACCGAAGAACGATAGGGTGCAGGTTAACGCCAGCAGTAGTATTGCAGCACCCTCTATTATATCTATGGCTGGCCACATACCTGCGAAAAATATTAAGAATACCGCCAACTACAAGTTCAGCTCAAAATTATTTTATATACTATGGGTTTCGGCGATATTCTACGCCATTATCATACCCTAAATCTCAAAGTTACCAGCAATATTACCAACAAGAATTACACAAAAAGTGTTCAAATGTGTGTGAATTCCTAAGGGACCAAACTGCTGGGGTCATTGGTCCATAGACTTACACACTGCTTTAACTAACTTATCATTGGTCCATAGACTTACACACTGCTTTAACTAACTTATGCTAAAAGCAACAAACATACACCAATACCCGTGGGAGAACTCTAACCTCTGGCGGGAGTGGCCGCGCAATACATGACATGGGGACTCAAACCTCGCGGCCACTCCCCGCGGCGACTACATAAAATAAAGCTGCAATTGTGGATACATGAGTGCATATATGTCATTAAATAAAAAATGGTTCAAATGGCTCAGAGCACTATGGGACTTAACATCTGAAGTCATCAGTCCCCTAGAACTTAGAACTACTTAAACCTAACTACCCTAAGGACATCACACACGTCCATGCCAGAGGCAAGATTCGAACCTGCGACCGAAGCGGTCGCGCGGTCTCAGACTGCAGCGCCTAGAATCGCTCGGCTACTCCGGCCGGCGTCATTAAATAAGAGTATGTGAGTAAGCCTGGAAACAACGACAAGTCTCCGAACTTGGATAAGCCGATAACGAAGTCTATGCTCTTACTGTACCTCACGAAAGTTAAAATGCCAGTAAACAAATAAATTAACTGACATAGTAGTAGCCTAAACTTATCACTAATAAACAAACCTATAAATAGGTGTAACATAATAATAAAATCATCATATAAATACAAGACTGCCATCTAAGCTGCTTACTCGTGACCTAAACTAAATTAGAATGCCAAAAATTAAAAAAGGAAAACTATCTCTGAGTATTGCTTTGGCAGTTTACTGTCTGGAAGGAATCGATGTGAGGGGAAGAATTGCCTGCCTATCAAGGAGATGGAGTGAGCGTGAGAAGAAAGTACAGCCCACGGCACGCCAATATCCAGACTTCATTCATCCAGAATTTGAGAATGGTTGCATTTAGTGACTTCCAACAAACATTACTCGTAATTTCAAACCTGTACGAAACATATCCCGCCTTGAGACCAAACAGTTATCAGCAACCATTTGGCTGTATAATTCCTAAATTTAGGAAAAGATTACTACCTGTATTAACGATAAATTATGAAGACAGTACTCAAACATACTTAATTTTATCCATTGTTTTTCAGTGTTTCGTCCGCGACTGTTTTACTTTCGTAAAATGAAGAACAAACCGTCTTCAGTCACAAGTTGCGTTTATTTACTCCACTATGCATTTCGAACCCTGGAGGCTCATCTTCAGGTGCTATTTAGTGATTTACATCAGGTTTTTTAGTTGTTTGCCCGTTGATATTACATTTTTGTGTTACAACATGGTATATTGTAGATATAAGTTTAACAGCGTTAATAATATGAAACTAACTTACAGTTTAATATTGTACTATGTCTGCTTCTGTTGTGCAGTTGGTATACACAATAAATGTCTTTAATTTTGCAGTACATACTGGGATATATACATAGTCACACACTTTTTCGCAGATTGTAGTAGCAGAACGTAATCATGCCAAAGATTCTCGTTCATACAGATGTTCTACTTCTAAATGTAATCGATTTTCTTGTTTCATAGAAGATAATATGATATGGTATTACTAGTACACAGGTATTATTAAAATAATTATTTGGCACCATGTTCTATGTTGTCAGCTGTTTGTACTATTATATTCATTCCCAAGGAAAAAATAAACTTTTAAAGGTGTAGAAAAAATTGTGGCTGTTAAACTCAGTTTGTTCATTCCACAAGTTTTCGGAATATTTTTCTTTGTGTAGCATTATTTCTAAAGGTTATAGAAGATTAAGATTTTTACTGTTGGGTTCCGTGTGAAGTACAGTTAGGCTGTTGTGGATGTCGTCAAGTCTGTGTTTATTAATATACATGTGGTTAGCTATTGTAGATTTTTCAAAATGGTTTAGTCGAAAGGCGTCGGTGTGTTCTTTACACCGTGTGTGGAAGGTTCTTCCAGTTTTTCCTATGTAAAATGCAGGGCAACTGTTACTTTGTAATTTATATGTACCACTGTGTTGTGTTATTGGCTTGTTTGTGTACACTGTGTGAGGTAAGTGGCCCCAACATTGTCCCAAATAATTATTTTAATAATACCTGTCTACTAGTAGTACTATATCATATTATCTTCTATGAAACAAGAAAATCGATTATATCTAGAAGTAGAACATCTGTATGAACGAGAATCTTTAACATGATTACGTTCTGCTACTACAATCTGCGAAAAAGTGTGTGACTAGGTATATATCCCAGTATGTACTGCAAAATTAAAGACATTTATTGTGTATACCAACTGCACAACAGAAACAGACATAGTACAATGTTAAACTGTAAGTTAGTTTCATATTATTAACGCTGTTAAACTTATATCTACAATATACCATGTTGTAACACAAAAATGTAATATCAACAGGCAAACAACTAAAAAACCTGATGTAAATCACTAAAAAGCACCTGAAGATGAGCCTCCAGGGCTCAAATATACTCCTTGATGTACTCGAAAAATCGTATCACTGCACGATACAAAGTTTTGGAGATACAACGTTATAAACATTGAGCTGCGTGGAAGTGAAACTGTGGGGTGAAAGCCGGCCGGAGTGACCGAACGGTTTTAGGCGCTCCAGTCTGGAACCGCGCGACCGCTACGGTCGCAGGTTCGAACCCTGCCTCGGGCATGGATGTGTGTGTCGTCCTTAGGTTACTTAGTTTTAAGTAGTTCTGAGTTCTCGGGGACTGATGACCTCAGATGTTAAGTCCCATAGTGCTCAGAGCCATTTTTTTCTGTGGGGTGAAATTCGCTAGAGATATCGGTGAAATATGTGTATAAATAAATGTGATATACGTTAAACATATCAAACAAGTGCGTATGTGGACATGGGTGAAAAGCTCCTCCTAAATATCTGGATCGGTTTCCGCAAAACATGTAACACATCTCACTATCTGGAAGGAAATTGTGGAGGCAGAGGTAGTGCTGTGGCTCTGAGGTAGTGCTGTGGCTCTGAGCACTATGGGACTAGTGCTGTGGCGGACTCAAGCGTGCACGTGTTGGTGTGGCGTGCTGCGAGAGTCAGGGAGTGAACTTTGCACCAGGCGCTAGTATGTGCTGACGCAGCGTCTGCCGTGGCGTCGCACCCGGCGCGCTGCAGCACCCAGGCTCGGCTCGTAGTGGAATAACAGCGGCGAATATTGACCGACCATACAACGTCAAGCATGAACCAAACAATAAAAAAAAAAAAAAACGGCAACACTATGGACCGAACGGTGGGAACGGATCGCGATTCTGACACCAGATGTAAAGTGTACGGGCACTCCTGACACCAATTGTAAATGTGTACAGGGTTTGGCAAAGAGGGAGGCGGTGCAGGAGGTCTGGCGGTCAGGGTTAGAGAGTGGGCATCCAGGGCTGCCGTTAAATGACAAAACAGGACAACGCAGTCTGACAAAATTTACGTTATTTGCTATAGTAATAATGTTTTTTCTCATACTACAACAGAGTAATGAAAGGGAGATTTAGCGTAAGCTAAATAATACAAATTGAAATGATAACCTTTACAACAGATATCATGTAGCTACTCCCGATGTGTATTAACTAATCATACTTGGTAGGAGTGATTTGTACAATTCAAACGGACTTGCTCACTGTACCGGACAACACTTAACAAACCGAAATTGGCTCGTATGGAAGCCATATATCGACTCTTCGTCACTGCTAAAATGTGTCTTGTACTTTCTCTGTGGCACACAATTACCTTCTTAGGTAATTCATATCGGATGACTGAATGTAGGTCTATCTTGAACAGAGTTCTTAAATTACCTAAGCGTTACCCAAATGCTAAGACGCGATGAGTCAACTGTCCAGCGCAACAAGTGCACCACACTATGTCATCAAAAGTATCTGGACACCTCGCTGAAAATGACTTACAAAAAATGGTTAAAATGGCTCTCAGCACTTGGGACTTAACATCTACGGTCATCAGTCCCCTAGAACTTAGAACCACTTGAACCTAACTAACCTAAGGACATCACACAACACCCAGTCATCACGAGACAGAGAAAATCCCTGACCCCGCTGCGAATCGAACCCGGGAACCCGGGCGTGGGAAGCGAGAACGCTACCGCACGACCACGAGCTGCGGACAATGATTTACAAGTTCATGGCGCCCTCCATCTGCAATGCCTGAATTCAGTATGGTGTTGGCCTACCCTTAACCTTGATGACAGCTTCCAACCTCGCAGGCAGACGTTCAGTAACGTGCTAGAAAGTTTCTTGGGGAATGACAGCGCATTCTTCACAGAGTGCTGCACTGAGGAGAGGTATCGATGTCGGTCGCTGAGGCCTGGCACGAAGTCGGCCTTCCGAAACTTCCTAAAGGTGTTCTATATTATTCAGGTCAGGACTGTGTGCAGGCCAGTCCATTATAAGGATGTTACTGTCGTGTAACCACTTCGCCACAGCCGGTGCATTATGAACAGATGCTCGATCGTACTGAAAGATGCAATGGCCATCGCCGAATTGCTCTTCAACAGTGGGAAGCAAGAAGGTGCTTAGAACATCAATGTAGGCCTGTGCTATGATAATACCACGCAAACCAACAATGGGTGCAAAAACACGACCACACCATAACACCACTGCCTCTAAATTTTATTGCTGGCACTTCACGCGCTGGCAGACGACGTTCACTGGGCATTCGCAATACCCACATCTGCCATCAGATCACCACACTGCGCGCCGTGATTCGTCACTCTACACTACGTTTTTCCACTGTTCAGTCGTCCAATGTTTACGCTCCTTACACAAATCGGGGCGTCGTTTCGCATTTACATGCGTGATGTGTGGCTTTTTAGCAGTCTCTCGACCATGAAATCCAAGTTTTCTCACTTCCCGCCTTACTGTCATAGTATCAGTGGATCCTGATGCAGTTTGGAATTCTTTTGTGATGGTCTGGATAGATGTCTGCCTATTACACATTACGACCTTCGTTAACAGTCGGCGATGTCATTCAACTGACGTGGTCGACCTCTACGCTTTTGTGCTGTGCGTGTCCATTCACGTTTCCACTTCACTGTCACATCGGAAGCAGTGGAGCTAGGAAGGTTTAAGAGTGTGGAAATCTCGTGTACAGACGTATGACATAAATGACATCGCGTCACCTGACCACGTTCGAAGTCCGTGAGTTCCGCGGAGTGCTCGATTCCGCTCTCTCACGATGTCTAATGACTACTGAGGCCGCTGATACGGAGTACAAAACAGTAGGTGGAAGCACAATTCCCCTAATATGAAAAAAAGTATGTTTTTGGGGGTGTCCGGATACTTTCAATCACATAGTGTTAAGAGAAGCCTGCCTGGCGTGGTGCAGCAGATACGGCGAACCTTTGGTACCAGTTTGACGTTAATCGGAGTACGTAACTGGTATGACCACAGCACTAGCGTCCAAAAAATTTTCTCCCTTCTTATACAGAACTTTCATCCATGAATGAGCAACAACGCGATCTGTTACTAAGGTAATGCTCGGTAGTAGGCAAACCTTTCATAGCTTAGGAGGAAGTATAAAGAGGTATTTAACTTGTGCTTAAGTAATGCAAAAAGTTCAGTCATTCTAACACAATCTTAAAATGCAAGTGCGTTTTGTCTTTTCGAGAAAACGCGAGCGATACAAATGTTGATTGCACTTAGTATAGCCTAACACCTATTCGTAAGAAAAATGAAGCACAAAAGCTACTCTCAACATATTCAGGATTTCAGCATGTGTCTCGAAGTTCCCTGCGGTGCAAACCTACCATACAGTGGCCTGTAATGTGCATGTAAAAAAAGAAACAATTTGTCTGCCAATGGCAGTTATCGTGACAGTAGTTCTGCAGAAGACGTAACGTATGCAGCGAATTGCGCTTGTACCAACTACTAGCGTAGACAACGAGATAGGTGAACACATGGGACTGGAGCATGAGAAAGAAAAATTTTATAAATGACTTTAGGGTGAAATATGTGAGGGTAAAGTAGAATCATCTTATTATTCAATAAATAAGCATGAAAAGTCACTAAGGACTACGTGGAAAAGCAGTATCACGTATTATAAAAAGAAAAAGAACAACGTAACCACTTATATAGTCAGATCTCCACGACATTAGTCTGTGGGTTGAAAATAACGTCTACGATAACATATATCCACGAATGGCTCCATGAGCGAGCGATATTGATTCTTGTACAAAGAGAAAAGACTCAGCTGAAACAACAGTGTTACCCATGATCACAAATTAGCACACCCGCAAAGCTGAAAAAATCGTGTAATAGAATAATACGCCAAAGCACGCTAGCAAGCAACGCTGTCACCGTTTCATCTCAGAAGTAACCATGTCCGCGAAATACAAGACCGAAGGGTCTAAACTTAACAAACATTTGTAAGTTCGCTACAGGTCAGTCCACGTGAAGAGGCAGCGTACACCCAGGCGCGGGTTCAACGGAAGAGTACCTTTACGTGTCCATCTGCAAGATCAGCTACTTCATACTTTAAGCGCCCATTCACCTGACTGGTTATCAGATATGCTACTATAATGCAGGTAAAAATTGTGTGTCTGTTTTTTTTAGCAAACGAGGCTGGTAGATAAGAGTTTTTGCACCATACTAATGGCTTACTAGTATGAAAAATAATACGAAAAATGTCTCTAACAGACGGCTTCCGCCTTTCGAAAGAACGAATAAACGAAAACAGGAAACAAATTCTCCAAACAAAAAGAAGAGTCCGCAAGTAGAAATCAAGCGTGTAACGTTTCTACTACATGCAGAGTCGCCCATCACTGAGATTTCATGGGCACTGGAAAAAAAAGAACCATTTTTCACCCAACGGCAAGGCCAAACATATGCTGGATACCGTCAGAGATTAACTTGTGCTACGGACGCTGGCGTGTAGAATATTAGGTTCCAGTATGCCGTCAGCAGTCAGTAGTCGTAGCTCGCTACTCGATGTGAGGCGCACAAGAAGCGTTCGCTTCGGCAAGACAGAGAACAAAAATGATACAAATGGCTCTGAGCACTATGGGACTTATCATCTATGTTCATCAGTCCCCTAGAACTTAGAACTACTTAAACCTAACTAACCTAAGGACAGCACACAACACACAGCCATCACGAGGCAGAGAAAATCCCTGACCCAGGCGGGAATCGAACCCGGGAACCCTGGCGTGGGAAGCGAGAACGCTACCGCACGACCACGAGATGCGGGCGACAGAGAACACGGTACGGTAAATAAGGCCGATTTAAGATCACTCGGTGTCTGTTGTACTAATGACCAGTGGAGCGGCCCATGCCGATGTACGCAGGGTGTCCCCACGGTGTATGGTCAGTATTCAGGGTTGTGATAGGAACGTTCGTTAAAAGCAAAAGGTGGTTGTACCGAGGAAAATAAGAAAATATCATCGGATCTAAAACGCATCTTTAAAAGCAATGAACACTTATTCATCTCTCCTACCGAATAAATGCACATAGCCCTTAAGGTATGCACTTAGAGCCCATTTTGCTTGACTTTTCCTTTCCTGTTTTTGTCCTTAATACCTCCTCCCAAGATATGATGGTGGAGTTTCCAATTTAGTTTGCAGCTGAAAGTGAAATCCGTGTATTTTAGAGTTTTAACAAGTTGAACAGAATAATTGTGTGTGATGAAGTGGAAGGCAAGGAGGTGCAGTTGTAGAGTTATACACTGACCAGGCACAACATTATGACCACTAACCTTCTACCAATCAAAAACCCGTCCAGGTGATAGCAGCGTCACCTGGCAAAGGATGACTGCTAGTCAGACACACGCACGGTGCATGTAGTATCAGTGAGAGTGTTGTCCGTGTGTAGAATGGGGAAAGCGCGCAATCCATGTGAGTTTGACTGACGGTGGATTGTGATGTCCCGGAGGCTCGACCGAGCGAGGTGGCGCAGTGGTTAGACACTGGCCTCGCATTCGGGAGGGCGAAGGTTCAATCCCGCGTCCGGCCATCCTGATTTAGGTTTTCCGTGATTTCCCTAAATCGCTCTAGGCAAATGCCGGGATGGTTCCTTTCAAAGGCCACGGCCGACTTCCTTCCCCATCCTTCCCTAATCCGATGAGACCGTTGACCTCGCTGTATGGTCTCCTTCCCCAAAACAACCCAACCCAACCCGGAGGCTCGCACGAGCATTTCGGGAACTACACGATTCGTCGAGTGTTTGTGGGGTGCTGTGGTGAGTGTCTTCAACACGTGACGAAACCAAGGTGAAACCACGTCCAGACGTCATGAGGATGGGCATGCTAGAAAAGAGAGCACGTGGCGAATTGTGGCGGAACTAACATCAGACATTAATGCTGGACAGAGAAGGTGTCTGAATGCACAGTGCCTTGAACACTTCTAACGATGGGCCTCAGCAGTCGACGACCCATGCATGTGCCAATGTTAACATCACAACATCGGCAACTGCGTTTGAACTGGGCGTGTTACCATCGGCACTGGACGTTGGCGCAGAGGCAAAGCGTTCAAATGGTCTGATGAATCCAGATATCTTCTTCATCATGCCGATGGGATGGCGCGAATCCGTCGTCTTCCAGGGGAACGGCTCCTTGACACCTGTTCTGCGGGACGGATACCAGGGGGCGGCGCCGACGCCAGCCGGCGGCGGCTGCATTACTCTCTGGGGGACATTCACCATGGGTCCGGTGGAGCTCGTGAAATACGCCTTGACGCGTGGCAGACGACGTACGTCCCTTCATGGCGGTCATGATTCCCAGCGGCAGTGGCATTTTTCAGCAAGATAATGCACCATGTTCAAAAATGGTTCAAATGACTCTAAGCACTATGGGACTTAACATCTGGTCCCCTGGACGTAGAACTACTTAAACCTAAGTAACCTAAGGATATCACACACATCCATGCCCGAGACAGGATTCGAATCTGCAACCGTAGCGGTCCCGCGGTTCCAGACTGTAGCGCCTAGAACCGCTCGGCCACAGCGGCCGGCAATCAACCATGTCACAAGGCCAGGAGTGTGATGGAGAGGTCCGAGGAACACAGTGGCGAGTTGCAGTTGATGCGCTGGCCCCTCAAAACGCCAGATATGAACCCAGTCTAACACATCAGGGATATGATTGAAATTGGCGTCAGAGCTGAACGTCACTCTTCCCGGAATTTACGGAAATCAGGTGACTTGTGCGTGCAGACGTGGCGCCAACTCCTTCCAGGGACAAACTGTTGTGACTTGGCAAGACAGCCAAGCCACTGTGAGGTAGCCGAAAGGCACGCGTTTAAGCTCACGCAGGCTGGCGTGAGGTCTGGAACAGTTAAAGGAGTTGAGTCTAGTAAAAAAAGTACGTATCCTCTGGAATACTTAACTTTAATCCATAATTGGTAAACATCGGTCTGACGATACATGCATCACAAGATAAATAGCAAACGATAATGGCGCCTTGATAGGTCGTAGCAAATGACATAGCTGAAGGCTATGCTAACTGTCGTCTCGGCAAATGAGAGCGCAATTTGTCAGTGAACCATCGCTAGCAAAGTCGGCTGTACAACTGGGGCGAGTGCTAGGACGTCTCTCTAGACGTGCCGTGTGGTGGCGCTCGGTCTGCAATCACTGACAGTGGCGACACGCGGGCCCAGCGTATACTAACGTACCGCGGCCGATTTAAAGGCTACCACCTAGCAAGTGTGGTGTCTGGCGGTGACACCACACAAACCAAGGCGTCGCTGCTCTCATGCCAAGACGCTTCGCGACTGTTATCAATGCCAAAAGTGGACTTAGCGGCTGTTAGGTAGGTGGTTACAATGATCTGGCTAATTAGCATATATGCTATTCTTATTGCTGGAGTTTTTAGAGAATTATTATTTGGCGCTTCAGTTACAGCGGCGTTCAAGGAATTTTTGGTTGCATTCACATCCGGAATGGATCTAGTGTAGGGAGGGGACGTCAGCCCTGTGTATAGGTGTAGACATGGGGATTGGACGGATCCTTGGAGCATGCGCATGGATGGATGAGTGGAGATAATTAGACCTTTAGAGCTGATAGAAAATCTGTAAATTTTGAATCTGAACAGGAGACCAGGAAACCATATGCAGTCAACGCAATGGGTATTTGCTTTAGCGTCAGTCAAATCGGATATCGAGATTTAACACGAGGGATTAAAACTGCGTGGTGCAAAAAGCTGTGGTAGTCAGAGATCACGCGGCGTGCGTCACAAAGGGAGAAACGTAGGGCCGGAACTGTTTCTTTCCAACCGTGGCGGGTTACGGCGGATGAAAGGCTCCTGTTTTCAAAGGGGCGGAGACGCAAGGTGAATCCGAACGCCCGGAATCAGCCTCGGCCCTCTTGTTACGGGCGACGCTAGCATTAGCGCGCAGAGCACGGACCGGAAACTCGCGCAGAATCGCTGTGCAGCGCTCCTGCCCGCAGGAAACAAACCAGCCGGGGGAGCAGAGGTGGAGTATGCGCCGAGCGCCAGCACCGTCGCGTACCCACTGTTTGCTCTCAATTAAACGAACATCAGCCGCAGCGCACAGGTAAAAAGAAGAACATTCTAGTCGGACGTTTGCTAGTTCTAGACCAGTGGCCTACTCTGTTTTCAACTGTTGGCTCAGCGTTCAAACACCAGCGTCTTTCTATTCGCCCGTGCAGTTAGTAGCTGGTCGACGATTTTTACAACTTCCAATGCCGTACTGTTGACGTTCAGAATTTGGAGGCGGCGCCCTTCCCGAGGGACAAGAGGCAACTACTTAATGTAGAGCTACGATTAAACTTGTGGCGTTAGAAGAATTGATTAAAAATTAATAACTCCTCGTTCTCTAACTTTATGTGAGAAAAAGAGTAAGTGCTACTTATTTTGTAGCTATCGGACGTTTTGTATTGAGACATCAGTGAAAAATTAATTTAATGTAATTGTCCTTAGCAATGGTTTGGACACATGGTTTGCCAAATATTTTCTACTTCTTACGCATTAGAGTAGACCGGATTTAAATTTTTTTAACGTCAAGCGTGTGGCTGGAACTCTCCTCTGTCTATGAAAATATACATTACGGTTAAAAATTGTGAATGAACTGAAAGTTCACTCAGAAGTTAACACAGAACGATTCATAAACCTGAGGAACAGAAGCGTCCATGTCATTAATGTAACAAACCACTAAGAATCATTGCATTATGTTGTGCCGCTAAGAAATGTAGCCATCATATTGTTTTTGTTTCTCGAATCACAAAATTATTTGTTATTATCAGAATCCAGACTCACAGCTTAAGATAAAAACTAATCTCTTTAACAAATTTTGTCACCATGTTAGAAATCCGAAAAAAATTGATTTATATCAGATCAAATGTTTACAGATCAAATCGAACCTTTGTTAATTTCCAACTGTTTGTGACCGATTTAGATTACCATAACCATCATCCGATAGCAATTAATTTACTCAGACATGAGGACATGGTACTCGGAGCAGCTGCGTACTGCCGGAAGGTAACCATTACGAACTTCTCGTTGCTTGTGGTTGGGATACACTTATTTTGGTCAGACGATGGTTACAACAACCGAAACTCATTACCACCAATAGAAAAAAAGAAAATCTTTGATTGTATAGTCATGGTTTGGCACGTACGTGCCACCATGTGGGTGGTTTTAGTTAGGTCTTTTTCTGTTGTAACATCATTTCGGAACCAGTTTATGTAGGTACTCTGATTTCTGTCCTGTGACAAGCTACAAGGTGCCGTGTGAACACTTGCGCTACTCGGAATAAACAGTATCAGGCACGCATACTCATAAATATAACAACTTAGAAAAATCCAAAACATTGATTTACTCAATAATTCAAAACTCAACATTCACGTGGCTGACTGCTCCTGGGTTCGTCAGTCTGTAGGCTCATTCTCCATTGCTGGATTCGAGCTCGCGACTGCGGGTTATATGTACCTGGCGTGCCATCGTCCAAGCCCTTGAACGTTGGTGCACCACGTACATATTATCTGCGGCCCTAAGCCCAACTCCAGTCCATCTCCACCAGGGAAGGCAGTGGCTTTGAAAAAGCCAGCTACTCGTGCAGGCGAAACATCAGAAAAATCGTCAAACAAACGTCAGCCGAACAACCCAACACAGAACGCAACAGGCAGTTTGTCAACAAGTGGCTGCGAAAGTTTTAATAATTTTGTAACCATATGGCCATTGTGCAGATAGTCGTAAGCTGTGTCACTATCCCGTTCAGAGCCAAAACCCTACTCGTCGAATACGACTATCTTTTTTCCGACATATACACTGAAAGGGTACAGTACCGCCTAACACTGAAAATAGGTAGAACGTACTTCATTATTCTTGTCAGAACAACTTATTTTCTGTAAAAATAGCTCAATTTCAATTAATACAGTGAAGCCGGATACCAGTGTGGGAAAGAATGACAATTTATTTATTTAATTTATCTCATGTGCACTCCCACAATATAAATCCCTACATCCAGTTTGGTGAGATCTGTGAAATGAATGAATGTATGGTCATCCCATGTAGGCTTTCTCGGCCAGCGTCTTTATCAGTAAACACTTCCTGGCTAAGTTGCCGTGGTCGACGACTCACCTCGGAAGATGTTCTCCGAAGTTGAGAACGAAACGTCAGGGAGAAGAATTTCTACAGATCGACCACGGCAAATTAGCCCGGAAGTGTTTACTGATGAATGTATGGTCGTCTGCTAACCGCAGATAGTGAATGTGAATATATGATCATCTTTGAGACGGTACTTGGGTCACCTTTGGTGGGACCAAAGAGATGAAATTTACCTGAGCTTTGAGCGCCTGAAATGTGGCTGAGCAATACGGTAGCAAGGTGCTCCCCCACTTCGGCAGAGGTGCGAGAGGACCTAAAGAACAGCCATGTTTCAGCACTCTTCCGCTGGATCTAGTGTTGGTAAGACCTGTCTTAGGTGTGCACCGTAAAGACAAAAGAGTGGAGACATGGTATGCATGTGAAATACTTTAGAGTAGTTTGGAATAATAATTTCTCTATTTCAGCAACTTTTGTGGGGAGAATTAAATGTCAAGCAGGTAATATTATGGGGATCGTAGTAATCTTCGGAAGTGACCAACGGTCACAATGAAAACACGTGTAGCAACCAGTTGAAACACTTCCGAGTGCTTAAGTTAAGCTGAATTACTAGCGTGTGTAGTATAAGTTGGAAATATTTAAGATATGGCATGTGCAGGACTTGAAATTAGAGACGAGTATTTCCACATGGTGGGTACTGTGTGAGTCTCAATCTGTGTATGAGACAAAGGATAAAGAGAAGTACTCGTCCATGGTATCAGTTGAGGACTCGCGTGTGTGATGAATATGTTCTTAATATTACTTTGCGTGTTATGTTTCCGTGTGACGCTTGACTCAAACTATAATACTCTGAGAGAGAGGCAAGGTGAGTCGGCCGTCTATCCAGCAACGCCACTTGGCTTGCATTGCGCAGGAAGACGTGCATATAACGTCCAGAGTTCGTAGTAGGAAAGAAAAGTTACGAAGTGGGGCAGTGTCGTGTGAAACTGGGATGAATACTAATTGAAGTGGGAAAGCTGAAAGTGATAATGTTGTGACTATTCCTTGTGTTGTATTCCATGTTGCAGTGTGGTGTATGTCATGTAATTTAAGTATGTGTGGTTTGCATGGGAGAGTAGCAAGGTAGTTTCATAGGTAGAGGAATATGCATGTTCCTTTTGTACCACTCGGTCTGGAGGAAAGTTTCGTGATGATGGTTGTGAGAGTAGAAGAGTGAGATATAGCAAAAGATCCACCATCCTATCCAGAAAGTGCGCTGTAGCGTTAAATAATTACGAGACCATAAGATAGAGAATCACCAATGTAAAGCCATGCCCACTGGGCGGAATTTCTCATGTGTTATTGTTGTAGGTTATAGAATTTGTGTGTTTAGGTTATAGAATTTATCGGAATAAATAAGATAGTGAAAAGAAAAAGATTGGTGGCCTTTTCCTAGGAATTGTATGTTGTCATGATATCCAGAATTTATAATGTGTGCGCCATTCGTATTCAGTGTGATGGCCACGTGTTGATCAAAGCCGTTAAATAAGAAAGAAAATGTGGTATTGCCAGTGCGTAGTGAACAGCCAGAGTTCTGTAAATTACTAATAGTCAGAAGTGCGTTTCCGTTAAATAAGAAAGAAAATGTGGTGTTGCCAGTGCGAAGTGAACAGCCAGAGTTCTGTAAATTACTAATAGTCAGAAGTGCGTTTCCGTTGCGTAATATTCAAACAGGAAAATAGCTTGTAACTTAATTGTGAGTACTAGAGTTCATGTTACTCGATAAATAAGAATGAGTCCACTCGCTTGGCAGACCACTCATCTTGCAGGCCTGACTGCTTGATGCCACAGTATGAGCAAGGCATGTGTGTGCCCCTCAACACTGCTCATTGCTGGTCTAGTGTTGCTGCTGGGCTGCTGATTTCACGTCTGACTCCTTGTCGGCGAGCGCGGCTGTTTGTCGGCCGGTGTGCTGCGATGGAACTACATAGCTCGGTGGATCTAGAATTTCCTGTAAGTCCCAAGAACTGGTTTATTTGCTGGCTTTGGTCAGAGGTATGAAGCTGCGCAAAACTCTTTCCACGTGGCTGATGACTTGCAATATAGCTCCCGTTATGGTGGCTACTGGCCTCTCTAAAGCTTTTCTCCGTCTGGTGAATAGGCTGCCCCGAGGAACGTATGCTGCGATGGGGAAGTCCAACAGGCAGTGCGTTTGCTTCCACATGAATTGGGATCACAACATGTTCTTTAGAATTTTAAATGCGAACATTTTGTGCTAGGCTTTACCGTGACTGTTACTGGCTATAAATGAAACAACAAGTTTACTGTTACCAGTCACAATAAACTTGTTGTTTCAATTAATATTCTTTAGAATATTACGTTTCTTTTGGTCTCTTTTCACGTTATTTTAATCTTCCCGAAGTATTTTCCCTGCGCCCCGCCCCTAGCTGCTTGCTCAGCTGTTGCGGAGATGCGCTCAGTAACACGGGAAACGTTTTTGTTAAACAACATTCGCAACTGAAAACGTCCTACTTGACATAAGACGATTGAGCACTGGTAAAAACTGCCGTTTTGAACAGCGCGCCGCAGCGCGTAGTGTGAAGTAGTCGACCTCCGTTTCTGGCGGTGGCGCCGCTGTGGCAATCGCAGGTTTGGTGTCTCCCTCTGGTGGGAAAGAGGAAAGATTGCCTGTACACGTGCATTTAAGGGGCGCTATGAGCTTTCCGGTCGGTCAGTTTGGGTCAGTCCCTCGTCCACAGCTTGCTAGTCTGTCTGTCGTCCGCATTTGTAAAGCAGTTAGTGTCTGTCTGTTGTCCGGACTGCTAGTATGTCTTTCGTTCGGATCAGTCTTTAAAGCCATTTAAATGAGTCTCTTTCCACTCCGCCAGTAAGAGAACTCAACGAGTGGTCGCCCAGTCGGGGCTTAGTTCCTGCGTCTGAGTCTACGCGTTACGCCGGCAGTCAGCTCGAGTTGCACAGGCAATGCTCATTGGCGGTTGGATCGATCGGTTGGTCGGTCGCGCACTGAGACACCAGATGACTTGCCCGTCTTGAGATCGGCACATGTGAGGTCGCCACGGCAGTCCTGTGGGCCGCGCCGTATAGCGAGGGCTAGTGACTTCGCGGCCGACACGAGAGCAGCAGGAGCCCACCATTTCGGTCTGCCCGGTGCGAGCTGCGACGCCGTGAGACGGGAGATCGGCGCGCCTTCCTACGTCCGTTGAAGCGGCTGGCAGCGGACGGTTCGGGAGAGCGATTGGGGGGTGCTGCGACAGGTCTTCTGGAGAAATCGCAGTTTATTAGTAGTTAAGTGATTGGTGATATGTTGTTTCATTTACACGTTAATTTGTACTTGTTTTCTTGGTGAGGTTACCAGCCGCTTTGTTTGGGGGTCGTTCCACCATTCTTCTCCGTTTGCCCACCCGCGGGAAGGTGGTTATTTACGAAGTGGGTGGTCCGTTTTTCCCTTGTGGAGTAGGAGCGGGTTAGAGCAACCTGCGGTTCGGGTTGTTCGGTAAACTCCCTATAAATCTGCCGTATGTTAGTAGCTGCCTCTGTAATGTTTGTCGGATTCGGTGTGTTAACGAATTTATTGCTTGGAGTGTAAAGGCCTAATTTCTGAAATGTTTTGACCTTGCCTGTCATCCTGAGAGGCGGTATCTGTGTACTGTGGAGCATGTTCACTTGTTTGGACAACCTTGTATAAGTTTATATAAGATTGTCTTTCATGGGCTTGTATTTAAATGGTCATTTTAGTATACAAAGTTGCCACCCTTCGACCGTAAGATTTTTCTTAGATGTTAAAATCAAGTTGCACCTTCGGTGGCAACGTTAATATGTTAATTTTAGTGTTTTGTACCATTTCCATCCTTGCTACAGGGTGCATAGTTTGTGTGTTTGTATGAATTGTTAAAACTTTTAGTTTAAAGTAATCTGGTGTGTTGCAGTTTTGCACCAGTGTAGTCTTCCTGAAGTTGTTGTGGGCGGTCGTAACTACGGCCGTGTCAAAAGGGAGTGGCAAGGTTCTCAGCCCGAAAGCTCATACAGTCAAAAATTTGTTTCTTTTGAAACACGTATGTAACGTAGCAGCGATGGTGAGGCACGTTAAAATCTTTGACCAGAGAGCCTTTTATCGTGGTTAGTCTGCGCTTGACCGCGCGAGTGTTGCGAGCAGTACAGTAGTAGTCGTCGAGTAGTACGCGAGTAGCAGTAGGCCAGTGCAGTCTGTCGATAGCAGTAGCTCAGTTCAGTTGCGTGCAGTATGTCGGTAATAGCAGTCGAGTGGAGTTGTGTGAGTGTGGAGTCGGCGAGTGTCGACATGGCATTCTGGTCAAGATGCTGAATGAGGTATATTGTTAATTAAGGTAATCATCAGATAATGTAAAGTTTATTTATTGTAATTAATTTTGAACAAGTGCCCCAATAATAATTTTGATTTCAAAGCAATTTTTACAAAAAAAAAATTTTATGTAATTGAACTAACGATTTCGTTCCACTTCCCTTAAAGAAAAATTTGAGTTAAATTTCAAAAAAAATATATATATTATTTGCAATGCAGTTCCTCCAAGTCGTGGGCAACAATAAGAGCAGAAATTTGACAAGCAGTTTCAATGAGGTAAGAAATTAATTCTGATTTTTACACAAGGGCCAAAGACCGATATTTCGGTTTAATTGAATTATCATTATCACTGAGATTTTCTTATCACTGAATGGACTTTAATTTTTTTGTGAGGAAGTTATACTTGGGTGAGATTGCTAATTTTTGTTGAATTGTCATTGTCAGTAGATTTAATTGCTAGGGAGGTTACGTTTGGCTCCCATTCATTTTATATTTCTGTCTTTTTAAAATTTTTGTGGGGAGGTTACACTTGGCGACGCCCAGTCCAGAATCGTATTTCGTTGAGAATCTTTTGAAAGACAGTCAGATATCTGCTCTTATTTACTTAGATACAATTAGGATTTGGCGCAACGCTTTTACTAATATTGTGACTTTCTTTCTACAGGTCAACGGCAATTCGTTGCTCTGTTGTATTTGTTTGTTGCCTTTTTGCATTTGTGCTTATTTGTTTTGTGAATATTTGTGACTGTTGTAAAAATGCCGCGATAGACTGTGAATAGTGTATCGCGAGGTATTTTGAATGAAATTACAGACTTAAACAGCGTGACCGATAGTAATTGTGACACGCAGTGTAATGATGACAATCCTGCGTTCACTGACAATCAATGCATTCCAACCACTAGTGATGACTTTTACCTTAATGATGAACAAACGAATTCAATTGTCTCGTCTGTTAATTTGACGACAATTGATGACGCGGAACGCTCTATTGTAATGAGCGCTGCCCAGCTTAACACACCCGATTTGGAAAATTCAAGTAACGTACAGACAAATTTGTCTAATGAAAATGAACAGGATACACAAAGTACGACGGATTTATTTAATTCCGAAACAGTGACTGACAGTGTACGTTCGACTGACAAATCTTTTTGCAAATTACGGAATGACCAAATGGTCACACAGAACGTGACAATTGCATGTACTCCATCACAGAGCACTGAGAATGCAACAGCTACTTTTGATTTGAATCAATTTATGGCAATAATGCTACGGTTTAAGAACGACCTTACTGTAAATTCCAAACAACAGAGTGAAGATCTCAAACAACAACTTAATGAACAGGTCAAACAACTTAGGGAAGATAACAAACACTTAAATGAAAAACTTGACAATAATGACGAAAATCTCAAACAACTTAGTGAACAGGTCAGACAACAGAATGAAAAATTGGATAACAATTCCAGACAGCTTAGTGAACAAATTAGAGCCGTTGCCGCGCAGTGCCACGACACTAAGGAACAGTTGCGCGTGGAAATTGAGGCTTGTTCAAAAAAAAGTAGCGAAGAAATTAAGTCTGTTGCTCAGGAATTAAGGGAATTGCAAACAGCTGCAACAGAAACACTCAGAGACGAAATTAGCGGAGTCGCTAAACAATGCTCTGAAAAAGCTACACAATTACGGGATGAGTTTAAAGCAATGACGGTAGAACTTTCGCGCACAATGGACGCAAAGATAGACGCGAAATTCGAACAACAGAATACTCAGATTGACGAACGCTTTAATCTTCACATACAAAACAGTGATACGCGTTTCCGCAAATTTATTCAAGATTAAAACAAAGTAAAACGACAAGTCATGGAAACAATCACTGCACAAAGACAAGAAGACAAACGTAAAATGTTCGCGAAAGCGAAGACGTATGTAGACAATAATGTTACTACAGTGTCCGACAAAATTAATACCATAGAACAGTTGAACGCGGAATTACGGGATGAAATTTCTGATCTTAAATCAAAAACAGATACACACACAGTAAATATTCAAACAGTGACAGACAGATTCGAACAATTAGAACTAACACAGGATTGCGATGTCATCAAAGCTGATGTTAAAAAACTGAGCGAAACTACGCGTAAGTTGCAAAAACAGATTAATGCATCCGATTCTAAAACCGATGATCAGGTTAAAATACTGACTGAAAAATGTGATGAATTGGCCAGTCGTATTGATGTTATCGAAAATACTAATGACAATAAATCAGACGATACTGCACCGGTTTCATTTAACCAAACACCTGAATTTCAAAATATACAGCAGACAATTAATGAGATCGATTCATCTAACAACACGTTACGTAGGAAGTTGTCAAATTTACAACAAGAAGTAACAGAGATGAAAAACATTTCAGTTAATAACATACCACAACAGACGCCACTTTATGAACATTTGTCAGACTCACGCAGCGCGTATAATTTGGGTAATCTACAGAGAGTACGGGACTTAGATTCCGATCAACCACAGTTCAATAGATTCTCTTACGATCCTGAACCTGTTCCATCACACAGAGATGATAATTTCGATTACAAACATTTTCTGTCAGTGAGAAAGTTTAAAGTTTTTAGAAACGATAGAACGCAGATTCACCCACTGGATTGGATTCAACAATTTAGCTTTGCTCTTCCACCGACTTGGCCTGTAACACATGAACTTGAATTTATTTGTAGTTTTTTGGAAGGCGAACCGGCAACTCGTATGAGACCGATCGCGAGACAGTGTTACTCGGTAGAGGAATTTCAGAATGCTTTTCTGTCAGCGTACTGGTCGAAGACGACACAGCGCGGAATTAAAGATCAACTAATTAGTTTGCCAAATTATGAGAACTCCAATTTTCCCAGTGTCACGCAATTTTTTGAGCATATGGTCCAACAAAACCAGTACCTAAGTGAACCGTACAGTGAATCTGCACTTATACAATTATGCATTTCCAAATTACCACGGTCATTACGAGTGTCACTTCTAACGGGGCAGCAAAAGGAAAACATTTCAGCATTCAGAGATCTTTTACAGCTCTTGGAAGTACAACAATCTGATTATTCTTTTGTAAGCAAAAATTTTTCTTATAATAACCAAGGTCAACAAACTTACGGTAATTATGATCAGGGACGTAATTTCAATAGGAAAAGTAACAGACGCTTTAGGAACGACAACTACCAGAACTTAAATCACAGACAAAATTCAGATTATCAATATCGTCAAAATTTTCAGCAACAGGAAGCACATTTTGGTAACAATAGAAGTTTTCCACCGCAGCAGCATGAAAGTCAACCGGTTAGCATACGTAACCAACAATGCGGTCTGCAAGGTCAACCAAACTTTAATGTTCCGCCGCGTGCACGTATAGTCCCAGATCCAGCAAATAGTAATGCACGACAGCAAGGAAACAACTACGTACAAAGAAGACAGTATTTCAATTCCTATCGTAATGCACCGTATAGGAACGACTTTCACGACAGACGTAAAAACAATGAGCATAATTACCAACATACGTTTAATAACAGTCGGTCTAACCAGCAACAAAATAATCAACAAGAACATATTCTCATGAATGAACCCGACAGTAGGTATCATCCAGAGCGTAATACGTCTGGAAGAAGTAATAGAACAGTTCAAATAGTAGAAATGCCACAGAATCCTCCTAATAATAATAACACGTCAGATAGAATCTGACTAGATACTGTACAGATCGCATCTTCCAATAACACAAGCACTACCTTTGACACGCAAAATGTTGTTCACGAAAATGTAATTACTTTTGACGATATCAGAGACACTCTCTTGCAGGAAAGACCAGTTATTCAGAAAACCATTTCACATCCTGTTATCGAAATTAAAATTGGTTCATCGAAATTCTCAGCAGTAATCGATTCCGGCTCACCTATATCAGTAATAAATGAGGAGACTTTTAACGAGTGTAACAAAGAGAATACCTATCCGACATTACATTTAGGCAAAACAAAAGTGAAAGGAGCAGTATCGACTAAAGGAGTAGACGTTAAATTACAGACGCATCTATCATTCTGTATTTTCCTTTATTGACGACAGACGTTATTTTAGGTACGAATTTTCTGGTGCAACACGACGCAGTTATTGATTTTCAGAATTCTTATTTAATGTTAAAGGATGAAAACGTACAACTTGCTTTAGAATTTCAGCACTCATTATCTGCGGAAGAACAAACAATTAACCGCACAGAGGTCATTTCCGTGTCACGTAGCATAGACTGTAATCCCACATTGTTCACGGATACGTATGTACACAACTATAATACTCCAGACGAAGCTGACTACGACGTAATGCAATTGATTTCTGATAAGGTTAAAGAGAGCAGTGCAACTACAGACGACGAACGAACGCAATTACACAAAATTCTTTTACAGCAAGCTCCAGTTTTTGACAACATTCCTGGTACTATGTCCGGCTTTATGTATGAATTTCAAGTGAAACAGCACGACACATTTAAAGCAAAGCATTATCCTATTCCATATATCCACAGAGAACAGGTTAAAAAAGAATTGCAGGATATGCTCGACCAAGGAATTATAGAACCAGCAGTTAGTCCGTACATAAACCCGCTACATATTGTTAAGAAAAAAGATGGCTCACTTCCCCTTATACTTGATTCACGTCACATTAATGACATTATTATTAATGAAACAGATCGACCACAGACACTAGAGGAACTTTTACAGAAATTTCATGGTACAGCTATTTATTCTACACTAGATTTGAAATCGGGATTTTGGCTAATTCAACTTCATCCAAATTGCAGAAAATATACAGCTTTTCTCTGTTTCGGCGACTGTTATCAATTTTGCAAATTACCATTCGGATTAACTATTTCTTCAGCAGCTTTTATTCGCGGTTTGAACACAATACTTCCGACAGAACTTAAGGACAGAATTACGACGTATGTAGACGACATTCTTATCGCAGAAGCTAACCGGTCTGAACACAATCTGATTCTTGAACAACTATTACAAACTTTTCGTGCACAAGGACTTACAGTTAATCTTAGTAAATCGCACTTTGGCAAAACTTCTATAAAATTTCTTGGACACGTAATTTCAGCAGAAGGGATTGCACCTGATCCGGAAAAACTTCAAGCTCTACGTGACATTACTATTCCTACAACGAAAAAACAATTACGCAGTTTTTTGGGCTTAATTAACTTTTTTCGTAAATTTATTCATCATTCTGCTTTAAACACACCCAGATTATGCCAATTAACAGGTAAAAACAGTATTTAGTCATGGGATAAGCAAGTACATTCTGAATTTGTGAACCTGAAACACGCTTTGTTGAATGCTCCACTTTTATCGCACCCAGATCTTACCAGAAATTTTTCCATTGCCACCGACAGTTCCAACACCGTTTTAGGCTACACATTTTCCAGGAAATTGAAGAAGATGGTTCTACGGTAATTAAAAACATCGCATTTGCAAGCCGCATTCTGTCACCTGCTGAACGAAATTATTCCTTTACGGAACTGGAAACATTATGTGTTGTATGGGCTTTTACGAGATTTCAGCACTTTCTTTATGGCAGACATACCACCGTTTACACAGACCACAGAGCAATACAATTTTTACTTTCGGCTAAATTCACTCACGACAGATTAAGTAGATGGAAACTTTATTTACAGGAATTTAATTTTACAATAGTTCACATTTCCGGCACACAAAATGTTATAGCAGACGCACTATCGCGTTCTCTCGGCAACAATCAGCAAGACGTAGCAACCAACTTCTGCAAAACAAATTTCAGTGTCATGTACATTCAGCAAGTTGCATTTGAAAACTTTATTTCATCGTCATTACAGGACATAGCAAAGGAGCAAAATAAAGACAATGTGTGGAAAGAAATTAAACACCTTTGGCTAGATAGGAAAAATGTTACGATTAGGAACCACTACACTGTACGCAATGACATTCTGTTTCGCCGCTCTCATCCTGACAGCAACAATTGGTTATTATGCATTCCTGACGAACTGGTTAACAAATTAATCTGGTACACTCATTTAAGTTACGCACATTACGGAGCAAGAAAATGTTTTCTTATACTGAGACAGAACTGTTATTTTACTAACATGGAGAAACGTATACGACGAGTTTTAGCGTCTTGTAAAATTTGCCAGAAAGCTAAATCAGACACCACTTCACATATTCCTCCTTTATATCCCATTGTACCTGTTAAATTAAGACATATGGCCGCAGTAGACATTTTTGGTCCAATTCCCAGAACTAATAGAGGTTTTTGCTACATCTTTGTCGCTGTTGAGCTCACTTCAAAATTTGTTACTTTCACTCCGTTACGCAAAGCTACTGCTAAAACTGTTTCGAAAGCATTTGTAAAACTTTTTCTATTTCATGTAGGGCATGTGATGAAAGTAATTTCTGACAATGGATCTCAATTTCGATGTGGCATATGGACACGCATGTTACGAGCTAGAAACATTTCTCCGATCTATATATCCAAGTACCATGCTTCTTCGAACCCCTGTGAAAGATTAATGAAAGAAATTGGTAAGCTGTGCCGAATATACTGCCACAAAAGACATATTGATTGGGATACACACATATTCTCATTCCAAGATGTAATTAATTCCATTCCAAATGAATCCACTATGCTATCTCCGTCTGTTATATTGAAAAACGTTGAGCCACCAAACAAAATTAAGGAATTAGTAAACTTCCCTAAATGTCGTCGACTAAGACACCACGAAATAATTGACATTGCGCTGAACAACATCAAACGTGCCGCAGAGCGCCGGAGAAGACAGCAAAAACAGGTTTGTACACGCCGAGACTTTCACGTTGGACAGAAGATATTAGTACGTACACACTATTTATCCAGCAAAATAAAAGGTAAGTGCAGTAAATTTGAACTTTTATACGCAGGTCCATATCGGATTCGCAGCATTCCTCATCCCAATGTTGTACACGTCGAAACTTTGAGAACCAGAAAATCGAAAGGCAACCACCATTGGTCAAATATTAAACCCTTTATTGAATGAAGACTCTGTATGATTCAACACACTATGATGCCATTTACTAATCTTTATGACCACTTATGCAATTATATTCACGTGACTAATTACTGATGATTATCGTATTTTTTCTTGGCAAGTGCCCGGCAAGGTAAGGTTAGCAGGTTGTTTTTCTTGTCGTTACACATCAGACCGTGCATATTTTTTCAGAGACACTTATGTATTTTATGACTAATTATGCAATGTTATCTAATGACATGTAAATTTCGTTACATTTTTCTCCATTAAAGTCTGTAATTCTCGCCTCTATACAAGCTGAACACAACGAACGTCACATTTTGTCTTTTTATGTATGATTGTATTCCAGTTTTGTTTATATGCACTGTGAAATAGTTAAGATATAACACACAGCAGTTGACTTTGACATTTTTGCCTTATGCCATCTCAAGATCATGACTGTTTTACATTTTTTGCTGCTGCATTGTGATATTCTCTGTACATTTTGGCTTTGAACACTGTCAATGTCTTTGACATATTACGTTTTCTGTCATGTTATGCTGTATGGTTAATTATGTTACCATAAACCAGTCATTATCTAGTGGGTATATGATTTAAATGCAGGACATTAATCTTTGTTCATCAATTTCAGAAAGAAATGATGCGTGTAAGAAATAAATTCAACAGAAATGGGAATTTCACCTACAGAATAAACGAAAGAAGATGCAATAACTTTATGAGGAAGAGTAAATGGATCAGGATTAACAAACATTAACAAGAATATACTATACTCATCGTAGAATAGCAGTCTTAACTAATTTTTTCTTTCAGAATACAAGGTGATTGATGCAGGCTGTCAGACAGAACTACACATCTTAGTTTTAGTGGTGAAATATGCTAGAGATAACGAATAGTTGTATAATGAGTAATGAAGTGATTTTTTTTCCAGATGATAATGAATGCTGATGAATAATGATGAAGAATATGCTATTATGAATAATGAAGTTTTTCTTTACAGGTGATGATAATAATGAAGTTATGAGAATATGGATAATGAATAATGAAGTTTTTTTCTTTACAGATGAGGATAATGTTGAAGTTATATTTAGGATATGTAGTTATTTAAGTATTTGTTGCAGTTTGTTTTGACAGCAGGTGTTATATTGCATAGAAGGATGACGGAAAGTTTTGGAAAGGACAGCTATGGAACACATTTTTATACACATTTCACTACCTGTTAATTCGAAGTTCACTACTTTTCAGCATAGTGTGCGTTTCTTCTTTCAGGTCAATAATCCATTTTGTATTTTTTTCAGGAGAAGCTTTTCATGATACTTACTAAACCTGTTACTTATTATACCTGTTCTAGCACTTGCATTTTTATTTTTTTACCCATTTGTGTTTATCATTTATAAATGTGATCACATATACTGCCTTGCTACATAACCTTGCTACAGCTGACTCATGACGAATGACGTTAACTATCCTCATTTGCAGCAATAGGTCAAAGCAAATAGTGTTATGCCTCAGCAATTAATTATCGATCCCAACGCAATGCATTGCTAAAAGAGGTATTACCAGTCCCACATAATGTCACTATGATAATTCTGAATAATACTGATCAACTCTGAATAGTATGTCACTTCAGTAATGACTTCTTAATGATACAAAAATATATATATATATATATATATATATATATATATATATATATAAAATAATGCTTTGTAACTGGCCAAGGACTGCCACTGTTTATTGTAATGAGAGTACTTATAATGGCCATGATTATTAATGCTATGGCTGTAATTAATTGATTTTTAATAATGACTTCGTAATGATTTGAATAATACTGCATGATGAACAATGTTTTATTCTATTCAATACTTGCTGGCCACTGAGTGCCAATAATTAATGTCACTCAATGAATTATGTTATTAATTATGCTATTAATTAGCTCTTGTTTTCAATGTTGATACTTTGTAACTGGAAAAGAATGTGATTGTTTAATAATGCTTTGTAATTAGGAAAAAGCTAATGATTCTTACTATATATTGAAATGGCAAATGATTAACTATGCTTTATAATTGGAAATGAATGTGATTGTTTAATAATGCTTTGTAATTAGGAAAAAGCTAATGATTATTACTATTGGAATGACAAATGATTAATTAATTATGCTATGCTTTATAATTGGGAAAGAATGTGATTGTTTAATAATGCTTTGTAATTAGAAGAAGGCTAATGATTCTTAATTATGCTTTGTAACTGGAAAAGAATGCGACTGTTTAATAATGCTTTGTAATTAGGAAAAATCTAATGATTAACACTATATTGGAATGACAAATAATTAATTAACTATGCTATACTTTGTAACTGGAAAAGAATATGATTGTTTCATAATGCTTTGTAATTAGAAGAAGGCTAATGATTCTTAATTATGCTTTGTAACTGGAAAAGAATATGATTGTTTCATAATGCTTTGTAATTAGAAGAAGGCTAATGATTCTTAATTATGCTTTGTAACTGGAAAAGAATGCGACTGTTTAATAATGCTTTGTAATTAGGAGAAGGCTAATGATTCTTACTATATTGGAATGACAAATGATTAATTAACTATGCTGTACTTTGTAACTGGAAAAGAATATGATTGTTTCATAATGCTTTGTAATTAGAAGAAGGCTAATGATTCTTAATTATGCTTTGTAACTGGAAAAGAATGCGACTGTTTAATAATGCTTTGTAATTAGGAGAAGGCTAATGATTCTTACTATATTGGAATGACAAATGATTAATTAACTATGCTATACTTTGTAACTGGAAAAGAATGCGATTATTTAATAATGCTTTGTAACTAGGAAAAGAAGGTTACTGATTCTATGTAAAACAATTCATGAACATTTTTCTGTAGTACTACATACTTGGTACAGAAATGTTCAATAACTGGGCTATGAATGCCGCAAACTACTTAATGTCCTTCACCTTATGAGGTAACTACCCTGAATTACTGCAATGTCCATTTGTCCTGTCTATCCTAGTGATCATGGAGCACTATCTTTGGTTTTGCACTAATTCTACGTTGGTGTGCCTTGTAAGAGCGTGGTGTTGACACGACATGCTGTCCACCACCGTGAGCGATGAAGACGTTATTATGGTCCCACTGTTTGGTGTACCTAGTGTACTGCCAAAATGAGAACATGGAACATTACTACGACAGTACAGTGTCTTGGCTACACTGATAAATTCTGATGGGAAAAGAACTTCAAATTGTGTCACTTGGTGTTGTACTTCTGTGGAAAGATATGGACTTTCAGAACAGCTGTGTGCAATCTAAAGTGCTACAACCATGATGCAATCCTTCCCTTTCCCATCCTAATTCTTGTCACATAGTGAAGATCATTTTTTGGTTATCATCATTTATGTTCATGGGCTATACATTTTTTAGATTTGCTGAACTCCAGTGCGAGTACACTTATGTCACTTGTCGATATGATTTTTTTGCCATTATGTTTATTTATTGCGAAAATGCTAAAGACATTTTTCGATTTGTTCTGAAGTACAGTATATGTGCACTCTTGTCTTTTATATTGTATATACATTTTTATTTTGATGATATGTTCTGAACTACAGTGCATGTGCACTTATGTTAGGTATTAATATGTTTTCTACTGAACTTCAGTGCCTGTGCACTTTTCTCATTTTTCAATATGATTTGTACTTATTCTGTATGTTCAATACTTCTGTGCGTGTGCACTTATGTCATTTGTTACTCATTGTATATACATTTCATCATTTACTGATATGTTCTCAACTGCAGTGCATGTGCACTCATGTCACTTATCAACATGATTTTCTGCCATTCTGTTTATTTGTTCTGAAAATGCTAAAGAATTTTTTCAGTGTGTGTGCACTCTGTTATCTGTCAAATAATTTGTACAGTATATACAGTTTTCTGATTTGCTAATATGTTTTGTACTCATATTTTGTCTTTGTCTGATATATTTTGTACTCGGTGCATGTGCACAACATTTAATTTATGTACTAAATTTGAATATTCTGTAAATTGTAAAAATTTCTTGCTATGGCATGTCCAAATGACTCACCATCGCTGCCAAATTTTTGCCCCCCCCCCCAGTGGAGGGTTATGAAACACGTATGTAACGTAGCAGCGATGGTGAGGCACGTTAAAATTTTTGACCAGAGAGCCTTTTATCGTGGTTAGTCTGCGCTTGACCGCGCGAGTGTTGCAAGCAGTACAGTAGTAGTCGTCGAGTAGTACGCGAGTAGCAGTAGGCCAGTGCAGTCTGTCGATAGCAGTAGCTCAGTTCAGTTGCGTGCAGTATGTCGGTAATAGCAGTCGAGTGGAGTTGTGTGAGTGTGGAGTCGGCGAGTGTCGACATGGCATTCTGGTCAAGATGCTGAATGAGGTATATTGTTAATTAAGGTAATCATCAGATAATGTAAAGTTTATTTATTGTAATTAATTTTGAACAAGTGCCCCAATAATAATTTTGATTTCAAAGCAATTTTTACAAAAAAAATTTTATTTAATTGAACTAACGATTTCGTTCCACTTCCCTTAAAGAAAAGTTTGAGTTAAATTTCAAAAAAAAAAAATATATTATTTTCAATGCAGTTCCTGCAAGTCGTGGGCAACAATAAGAGCAGAAATTTGACAAGCAGTTTCAATGAGGTAAGAAATTAATTCTGGTTTTTACACAAGGGCCAAAGACCGATATTTCGGTTTAATTGAATTATCATTATCACTGAGATTTTCTTATCACTGAATGGACTTTAATTTTTTTGTGACGAAGTTATACTTGGGTCAGATTGCTAATTTTTGTTGAATTGTCATTGTCAGTAGATTTAATTGCTAGGGAGGTTACGTTTGGCTCCCATTCATTTTATATTTCTGTCTTTTTAAAATTTTTGTGGGGAGGTTACACTTTCTGCCTCTGAATAAAATAGCTTGATATTTAGAGGGTGCTTTATGATTATAATTTTAAATCTGTTTCTTTTAAAAAATGCTTTAGGCACCATTAAAGTGAATAAATTACCATTTGTTAAAAAGGAATTTGCTTATGATTTCATCAGTTACTCCCTGGCAACTACTTCCACGCTCACATAGTGTGATTAAATGTGTCAATGTGCCTGATGAATCGCTAATAAATAAAATAAATTCTTAAGTATATTCTTTGAAAATAAATCACAGTTCAACGATATTTTCAAATACGTGGTGTTCTCCATTAAAAACGTTTACCATGTTCATTGGCGTACTTCTGAAACAGATAGGCATTCTGAAGAATAAAGTCTGGATAAGAATGCCCGCTGATGACGGAAAAGGGTGCCACATTATATTTGGGGAAAAGGCCAGAAAAAGGTTATTTGCCTAATACCAGGTCCAGAAGTCCCATCATATAGTGTACAAAACCGTACAGTGGTAGTACTTCTTTTAAAATCAACTACCTCGGAAAATTACTGCGTAATTCATTTTAAAAAGTAAAGAAAGGGTTCTATTTAAAATCTGCTACTGATTACAACGCTGTTATGAAAACACTCAAATACACAGTGTCATTAAAATCAATAAAAGCAGAGAGTAAATACAATTCGTACTCTATTTTGGGGCAGCACTCTTAATTTTATGTGGCATAAAACTGTTCCAGTGCATAAAAGTTATAATTTAACTGTATGCTGGAATACATAAACATTATCCTTCTCCAGACATGTGCATCTGCTGCCATCTTCACAGGTATGCATCCAAGTTGCTTTGTTGTAAAGCCATCTACCCGCTTTCTATTACATCTTCGACATGGTATGTGGTTTTCTTGTGGAACTTGGTGAGTCCACCAGCCACTAACTCGCCATGTTTTGGTCACCGTGTATGATTTTCATTACTATCGTAATTACGTTTTCCAATAAACTCTGCTTCTCGATATGGCCATAAATCGAAACATTGATCTTACCAAACTCAATGGTAATTTAATTTTAATCCTTTATATTTTCGAAAATGCACACCGGATTAGTTTTGCTGTTCTGTTTAATATTCAACTGTCCATCGAGTCATTTAGTGGAAGCTTTAACGACACGTTGTCTTAATTACTTGTCTCCGCATGTGCTGATCGGTCGAAAAGATCCAGCGGAATAAGGAGCACCCACGAAGATACCCAACGCTGCTCTGAAACGTCAGGACCAAAAATATTTCAAGGACCATGATCGTACAATCCGCAAGATTCATCATTATCCAGTCATTGTGTTCAACTGAGCTGCACACAGAAGTTGAGCACCTGGATCCACAGGTTTGTTGTTTTTCCTTCTAAATATACCAATTATGCATTATGTTATACACTCCTGGAAATTGAAACAAGAACACCGTGAATTCATTGTCCCAGGAAGGGGAAACTTTATTGACACATTCCTGGGGTCAGATACATCACATGATCACACTGACAGAACCACAGGCACATAGACACAGGCAACAGAGCATGCACAATGTCGGCACTAATACAGTGTATATCCACCTTTCGCAGCAATGCAGGCTGCTATTCTCCCATGGAGACGATCGTAGAGATGCTGGATGTAGTCCAGTGGAACGGCTTGCCATGCCATTTCCACCTGGCGCCTCAGTTGGACCAGCGTTCGTGCTGGACGTGCAGACCGCGTGAGACGACGCTTCATCCAGTCCCAAACATGCTCAATGGGGGACAGATCCGGAGATCTTGCTGGCCAGGGTAGTTGACTTACACCTTCTAGAGCACGTTGGGTGGCACGGGATACATGCGGACGTGCATTGTCCTGTTGGAACAGCAAGTTCCCTTGCCGGTCTAGGAATAGTAGAACGATGGGTTCGATGACGGTTTGGATGTACCGTGCACTATTCAGTGTCCCCTCGACGATCACCAGCGGTGTACGGCCAGTGTAGGAGATCGCTCCCCACACCATGATGCCGGGTGTTGGCCCTGTGTGCCTCGGTCGTATGCAGTCCTGATTGTGGCGCTCACCTGCACGGCGCCAAACACGCATACGACCATCACTGGCACCAAGGCAGAAGCGACTCTCATCGCTGAAGACGACACGTCTCCATTCGTCCCTCCATTCACGCCTGTCGCGACACCACTGGAGGCGGGCTGCAAGATGTTGGGGCGTGAGCGGAAGACGGCCTAACGGTGTGCGGGACCGTAGCCCAGCTTCATGGAGACGGTTGCGAATGGTCCTCGCCGATACCCCAGGAGCAACAGTGTCCCTAATTTGCTGGGAAGTGGCGGTGCGGTCCCCTACGGCACTGCGTAGGATCCTACGGTCTTGGCGTGCATCCGTGCGTCGCTGCGGTCCGGTCCCAGGTCGACGGGCACGTGCACCTTCCGCCGACCACTGGCGACAACATCGATGTACTGTGGAGACCTCACGCCCCACGTGTTGAGCAATTCGGCGGTACGTCCACCCGGCCTCCCGCATGCCCACTATATGCCCTCGCTCAAAGTCCGTCAACTGCACATACGGTTCACGTCCACGCTGTCGCGGCATGCTACCAGTGTTAAAGACTGCGATGGAGCTCCGTATGCCACGGCAAACTGGCTGACACTGACGGCGGCGGTGCACAAATGCTGCGCAGCTAGCGCCATTCGACGGCCAACACCGCGGTTCCTGGTGTGTCCGCTGTGCCGTGCGTGTGATCATTGCTTGTACAGCCCTCTCGCAGTGTCTGGAGCAAGCATGGTGGGTCTGACACACCGGTGTCAATGTGTTCTTTTTTCCATTTCCAGGAGTGTACATATTACGATTTTTATAACTTTCTTTCACTGGCTGTTGAAGTTTACCTACGATAGAACTCATCAGCACAGAGAAACTGAAATTGAAAGTGGAATATTCTGGGGAACAGAGAAACCATTGTAATAATTTGTATGTGCGAAACGGGAAAGCTGGGAATGGGCATGACACATTAGATACTGGCTACTTATGTAAAACCGTACATGAGTCAACAATTTCATGTACCATTGTCGTTTTGACACCCAGCAGTTTGGTCACTGTTGTTGTTGTTGTTGTTGTAATCTTCAGAACGAATACTGATTTGATTTAGCTCTCTATCCTGTACAGCCGGCCGCTGTGACCGAGCGGTTCTAGGCGCTTCAGTCTGGAACCGTTCGACCGCTATGGTCGCAGGTTCAAATCCTGCCTCGGGTAAAGATTTGTGTGATGTCCTAAGGTTAGTTAGGTTTAAGTAGTTCCAAGTTCTAGGAGACTGATGACCTCAGATGTTAAGTCCCATAGTGCTCAGAGCCATTTGAACCACTTTTTTATCTTGTGCAAGTCCCTTCATGTCCGATTAACTACTGGAATTTATACCCTTTCGAACCTTCTTTCTGTATTCGTATTTTGGTCTCCCTCTACAGCTTTTACCCCCCACACTTTGCTCCAATGTTGAACTGGTTATTCCTTCAAGTCTCAGAACGTGCCCTGTCAACTGATCCCTCCTTTTAGTCACGTTGCGCAACAAATTTCTGTTCTTCCCAATGCTATTCAATACCTCCTCTACTGATCTTCCTCGTTCTTCTGCTGCACTTTTCACTGTTATTGTGTGTTAAATATTTTATTGGTATTGCCTGAAGAAACTTAATATCCAGCGACAGATTCAAGTATATTTAATACATTTGATTAAACATCATCGTAAATAAATATGTTATTTCTGATGACCTCTGAGTGTTACTGTTTCCGTTGGCAGCAATCTATTACAGGAGGTTGATCTGTACATGGCGAATCACATAAAACTACTAGTGGGAGAATTTGCACACAAAGCGCAACTGAAGCACTACTGTCACAAAATCGTAACGAGCTTAGGAGCTCACAAACTTATTCTGTATAGTGTTGTTAACGGGGCTGAAAAGGTTTTATTTGAAAGCGGCTCAGGCCATCTGTACAAATGAACATTTTGTGAGATTCTTATGTAGTCGGACACGTTTATATCTCGAAATATATCTGACGAAATGGACGAGTACAAAAATGTTCTTCTTTTGCTACACAGTGTTTTCTGTTTGTAGAATTACTCAGTCACTGGATCTGAAATTACCAGTTGTCAGAATTTTTACTTTTTTATCGCATAAAATGAAATACTCTATACGTCTCAAAATAACGTGGTTTACACGTGGCAGACCTAAAACTTTTAGAAAAATCACCAATAGACGGTGGCAGCAGACATTTCTAGTTAATAACAGGGGTCTAACAGTTTTAGTTAAATGAATACACGATCGAATATGTGTCAAACTATAGTCTGGGAGACGAGTCTTTGGTATTGACAGCTCGGTAGCGTCTTTCCGTTGCCTAGCGACCGCAGGCAGGCAGCCAATGACGGCCTGACTTTGAGCGGGTAGCAAGGGCCACGCTACCGCTCTGAAACCCGGTCGCGCGCGCTTATGAAACTTACCAGTGTCTCGCGTGCAGGCGGTGCGGTCGTTCGTCGTTTGTCTGAAGTTGAATTCGCAGTTTATTTCGTTTTTGTTGTTTTTAGTGTTTCTTTGTTTATGTTTCGTTGTAAACAATGTCTAGTGCGGCGGGTAGTACCAGCCCAACACAAGAAGTGAAACGGAGGAAGAAAAGTGTGCTACACACCCAGGCCCGTGAATTCGTGTGCTCTGTGAGGGATTGCTTTGGGAAAGAAAAGGACAAAGGTGGGCCCTTAATTCCTGTTGTTCAGGTTGTGAAGAGAACTGCAGCAGCATTGAAAATAAGTAATATCACTGTTGTAAAGATAGGGAAAGAACAGTATAGTGTAGAGTGTGACGAGAGTGGCACAACAAAGCTGCACACACCAGGAAAGAAGCGACCGAGAAATAAGCAGGTGACAGCTTTGGACGATTTTCAGAAAGACGCTATTCGTCGTCATATATACAGCTATTATAAGAGAAGGGAACATCCCACTCTATCTAAATTACTGGTGTCGCTTCAGAAAGACGATCTTTTTAAAGGGAGCAAATTTTCATTGCGTACAGTGTTGAAAGACATAGGCTTCAGCTATTCACTGTTTAACGGACGCAAAATATTAATGGAAAGGACAGATGTAGTTGCATGGCGGTGCAGATTTCTGTGCAGGATCATGGGTGTGGAATTCGAAAGTATAGTGTGGTTAGATGAAACTTGGGTCAATGCCAGCCATTCTTTACGTAGAGGCTGGAATGATAGAACGCCCGAGGGGACAATGGTAGAGCCTGTTGGCAAAGGAGGGCGTATTATTGTCTTAACATGCAGGAACATCGAAAGGTTTTGTGCCAAACTGCTTGAAAATGTTTCGGTCAAAAAAGGCGGGAGATTACCATGAAGAAATGAACAGTGTAGTATTTCAAGAATGGTTCGAGACATCGCTTATGACGAATCTGACAAGTCCATCAGTGATTTTTATGGACAATGCGCCTTATCATTCCGTTGTTCACGATAAGGCACTAACCTTGGCAACAAAAAAAGACGATATCATTCAGTGGTTGAAACGGCGAAAAGTAGATTTCAGAGAAGATTTAAGGAAGGCGAAACTGCTCGAAATTGTGGCACAAAAGAAACCCCAGTTTCCAACATATGTAATTGACGAGATTGCTAAAAGGCACGGGCATGAAATCGTTCGGCTTCCTCCATACCACTGTCACTTCAATGCAATTGAAGGAGTGTGGGCGCAGATCAAAAACTACATTGCTGCAAACAATAAAAAATTCACGATCTCTGAAGTGGAAACTCTCCTTCCAGCAGTTATCAATAGAGTGACAAGCGAGACGTGGGCTAAAATTGTAAACAGCACTGCAAGTGCCATCAGAGAGGCAGCCAAAACCGAAGGGGTTGTGGAAGAATGCATCGAAAATTTAATTATACATCTGGGAGAGAGCAGTGATAGTTCGAGTAGTGCTGAGGAAGACAATGTCAAATCAGATTCTGATAGTGATGTGAGTGGTGTTTTTCCATTACAGTAACTACAACGTATTCAGGAATGTAAGGAGGGATTTTGCTATCGATCTACAACCAGATCATCATATTGTGAGTACTTTCTTCAGATTATAACTCTTAATACACTGACCAATTATTCTGTAGCTTGTAGTAGAACAAATTAATAATGCTAATACTTAACAATGGAAACCAAAACTGCTAATGTTCAACAACTTGCGAAAATAGTTTTCATTTCAGTTGTGAAGTTTAACAAATAACTTTATTATGTTTCAGCATCTTAGATACTTGTACTAAATAGCTCTTATCAGTTTTCGAGTTAATATATTTCAAGCATCAACTTTAAATAAATTCACGCGTACCAATACGACTTGTATTTTGTCTCGCTTTTATTTCTGCTGCTAGAGAATGCGTGTAGCAGACAGGGCGCCGCGTGCTGTGAGCCACGTTCGGCAACAGCGTCGTCTGCCCGCCGGAACAGTACCAATCACTCGTCTCACGGACTATAATGACTAACATAGTAGAGTAATGTTACCTGCCGCACTGATTCAGGAGTATTTGCAATCATTATTCATGTTAATTGATTTGAGTTATCGGGCATGGTGATGTTGGGGAAACCTAAAATAATAAATTTGTACACTGAAATATATAACTGTAGGACTAATTTTTGGATAAATGCGATTCTCATGCATGATGTGCGTTAACGTCGTTTCAGTCAACTTCCTTTGAGACACGTTTAAATGGAAATTGATGATATTATGTGACGACGTTTGATAATTCGTTATTAATTAAAACTTGGTCATTTATTTCGATTCGATTGTCTGTGCTCGTGCAACACGATACGTCGTCTGTAACGGTAGGCTCCGTGATGTGTGGTGTAACGAAACGGATGCATTCATCTACTCCAAGACACAACGTGTTGGGTCTGATGATTCACCGAAATGAACTGTTACGTTAATGGACAATTATTCTCCAGTCCTCCAGTAATAGCTAGTTGTTATCAGTGTGTATAGTAAACTGAGGACCGGACGTATATATTAGGTTAACTCTGGGGGTGGGGGTTCAACAATAGTAAATGTCTTTCATTTCTTTCGTTTCAAATAAATCGGTAAATTAAGTAATTGCAAACATTTTGTACCGTATATTCTGTTGTGTAAGGGGTCTAGGTTGAGACACCTTTGATTCATAATCGAAAACGTCTACGGCCTCGGGTTCCAAACCCGACACCGCTTAAGTGTTCATTAATAATCAGCATTGGCGGCCGAAGACTTCCGGCATAAGAAGTAGCCCTCATTCTGCCAACGGCTTTGTCGAAGAGGGCGGAGGAGCGGACAGATGTTCAGGGCACTCTCTTGTCCTAGGAGTGGGAAACTGCCCCTAAAGGTGGAAGGACCAGCATTGATCAACGGCATGAGGATGCAGAAGACAATGGAAACAACTGCATTAAAGACAAATAACGTGTATCCACAGGACATGTGGTCTGAAATCGAAAATGTGTCATGTTGATCTCTCCATTGGCAAAAGATTCCGGAATAGTCCCCCATTCGGATTTCCGAGAGGGAACTGCCAAGAGGGAGGGGAACATGAGAAATAGACTGAGTAACAAACGAGCCGTAGCGTGGAACGTCAGAAGCTTGATTGTGGTAGCGAAGCTATAAAAACTGTAGAGGGAAATGCAAAAGCTCAATCTAGATATAGTAGGGGTCAGTGAAGTGAAATGGAAAAAATGTAAGGATTTCTGATCTGATGAGTATAGGGTAATATCAACAGCAGCAGATAATGGTATAATAGGAGTAGGATTCTTTATGATTCGGAAAGTAGGGCAAAGAGTGTGTTACTGTGAACAGTTCAGTGATTGGACTATTCTTGTCAGAATCGACAGCAAACCAACAATGACAAGATACTTCAGGTATACATGCCGACGTCGCAAGCTGAAGATGAAGAGACAGAGAAAGTATATCAGGATATTGAAAGGGTAATACAATACGCAAAGGGAGATGAAAATACAGTATTCATGGGGAACCGAAATGCAGTTGTAGGAGAAGGAGTAGAAGAAAAGTTTACAGAAGAATTTGACATTAGAACAAGTAATGAGAGACGAGAAAGACCAGTTGAATTCTGTAATAAATTTAAAAAAAAAATGGTTCAAATGGCTCTGAGCACTATGGGACTTAACATCTAGGGTCATCAGTCCCCTAGAACTTAGAACTACTTAAACCTAACTAACCTAAGGACGTCACACAACACCCAGCCATAACTAATAAATTTCAGCTTGTAATAGCGAATACTCTGTTCAAGAACCACGAGAGGTGGAGGTAATTTGGATTAAGGCTGGGTGATACGGGAAGATTTCAGTTAGATTGCATCATGGTCAAACAGAGATTCCAAAATCAGATTCTGGATCGTAAGGTGTACCCAGGAGCAGATATAGACTTAGATTACAATATAATAGTGATGAAGAGTAGGCTGACGTTCAAGAGATTAGTCAGGAAGAATCACTATGCAAAGAAGTGGGATACAGAAGTACTAAGGAATAACGAGACAAGCTTGAACTCTAAGGCTATAGAGCAATAGGGAGTATCTCAGTAGGTGGTACAATTGAGAGGAATGATCTCTAAAAAGGGCAATCCAGATCTTGGAAAGAAAAACGTAAGTACAAAGAAGGTAACTGCAAAGAAACCATGGGTAACAGAAGAGATACTTCAGCAGATCGACTAAAGAAGGAAGTACAAAAATGTTGAGAGAAATTCAGGAATGCAGAAACACAAGGCGCTTAGGAATGAAATAGATAGGAAGTGCAGGGAAGATAAGACGTAATGGCTGCATGAAAAATGTGAAGAAATTGAAAAAGAAATGATAGCCGAAAGGGCTGTCTCAGCATACAGGAAAGCCAAAACAACCGTCGGTAAAATTAAAAACGGGGATGGTAACATTAGGAGTGCAACCGGAATTCGACTGTTAAATGCAGAGGAGACAGCGGACAGGTGGAAAGAGTACATTGAAGGCCTCTGTGAGGGGGAAGATTTCTTTGGTGTGATAAAAGAAGAAGCAAGTTTCTATTTATAAGAAATAGAGGATCCAGTACTAGAATCAGAATTTAAGAGAGCTTTGAGGGACTTAAGATTAAATAAAGCAGAAGGGGTCGATAACATTCCATCAGAAGTTCTAAACTCGTTAGGGGAAGTGGCAACAAAGCGACTATTCACGTTGGTGTGTAAAATGTATGAGTCTGGCAATATACAGTCTGACGTTCCGAAAATTCCGAAGACTGCATGAGCTGACAAGTGCGAAAATTATCGCACAGTCAGCTTATCAGATCAATTATCCAAGTTGCTGACAAGAATAATATACAGAAGAATGGAAAAGAAAATTGAGGATGTGTTACATAACGAGTTGGGCCTTAGGGAAGACAAAGGCACCAGAGAGGCAATTCTGACGTTGCAGTTGATAATGGAAACAAGTCTAAAGCAAAATAAAGACACATTCATAGGATTTGTCGACTTAGAACAAGCGTTCGACTATGTAAAATGGTGCAAAATGTTCGCAGTTCTGAGAAAAATAGGGTCAACTGTAGGGAGAGACGGGTAATGCACAATATGTACAAGAACCATGTGGGAATAGTAAGAGGGGACGACCAAGAACGAAATGCTCGGATTAAAAAGAGCGTATGACAGGGACGTAGTCTTTCGCCATTACTGTTCAATCTGTGCGTCGAAGAAGCAATGATGGGAATAAAACAAAATTTCAGGGGTGCATTTTAAATTCAAGGTGATAGGGTACCAATGATACGATTCGCTGATGACATTGCTATCCTGAGTGAAAGTGAAAAAGTATTACATGATCTGCTGAGTGGAATGGACAGTATAATGAGTACAGAAAATGTGTTAAGAGTAAATAGACGAAAGTAATGAGAAGTACCAAAAATGAGAACAGCGAGGAACTTAGCATCTGAATTGATTGTCACGAAGCAGATGAAGTTAAGGAATTCTGCTACCTACGCAGCATAATAACCAATGACGGACGGACCAAGATGGACATCAAAAGCAGACTAGCACAGGCAGAAAGTGATTTACTGGCCAAGAGAAGTCTACTAGTGGTAAACGTAGGCCTTGGTTTGAGGAAGAAATTTCTGAGAATGTACATATGGAGCACAGCATTGTATAATAGTGAAACACTGACTGTGGGAGAACCGGAACGGAAGAGAATCGAAGCATTTGCAATGTGATGAAACAGAAGAATGTTGAAAATTAGGACTTGTAAGGTAAGGATTGAGGTGGTTCTGCGGAAAATCGGAGTGGAAAGGAATATGTGGAAAACACTGTCAAGGAGAAGGGACAGGATGATAGGACATCTGTTAAGACATCAGCGAATAACTTCCATGGTGCCAGAGGGAGCTGTAGAGGGCAAAATCTGTGGAGGAAGACAGAGATTGGAATGATGTTGTTGTTGTTGTTGTGGTCTTCAGTCCTGAGACTGGTTTGATGCAGCTCTCCATGCTACTCTATCCTGTGCAATCTTCTTCATCTCCCAGTACCTACTGCAGCCTACATCCTTCTGAATCTGCTTAGTGTATTCATCTCGTGGTCTACCTCTACGATTTTTACCCTCCACACTGCCCTCCAATGCTAAATTTGTGATCCCTTGATGCCTCAAAACATGTCCTACCAACTGATCCCTTCTTCTAGTCAAGTTGTGCCACAAACTTCTCTTCTCCCCAATCCTATTCAATACCTCCTCATTAGTTACGTGATCTACCCACCTAATCTTCAGCATTCTTCTGTAGCACCACATTTCGAAAGCTTCTATTCTCTTCTTGTCCAAACTAGTTATCGTCCATGTTTCACTTCCATACATGGCTACACTCCATACAAATACTTTCAGAAACGACTTCCTGACACTTAAATCTATAACCGATGTTAACAAATTTCTCTTCTTCAGAAACGATTTCCTTGCCATTGCCAGTCTACATTTTATATCCTCTCTACTTCGACCATCATCAGTTATTTTACTCCCTAAATAGCAAAACTCCTTTACTACTTTAAGTGTCTCATTTCCTAATCTAATTCCCTCAGCATCACCCGATTTAATTTGACTACATTCCATTATCCTCGTTTTGCTTTTGTTGATGTTCATCTCATAGCCTCCTTTCAAGACACTGTCCATTCCGTTCAACTGCTCTTCCAAGCCCTTTGCTGTCTCTGAGAGAATTACAATGTCATCGGCGAACCTCAAAGTTTTTACTTCTTCTCCATGAATTTTAATACCTACTCCGAATTTTTCTTTTGTTTCCTTTACTGCTTGCTCAATATACAGATTGAATAACATTGGGGAGAGGCTACAACCCTGTCTCACTCCTTTCCCAACCACTGCTTCCCTTTCATGCCCCTCGACTCTTATAACTGCCATCTGGTTTCTGTACAAATTGTAAATAGCCTTTCGCTCCCTGTATTTTACCCCTGCCACCTTCAGAATTTGAAAGAGAGTATTCCAATTAACATTGTCAAAAGCTTTCTCTAAGTCTACAAATGGAGATTGGAATACGTTCAGCAAATAATTGAGTCCGTAGTTGGCAAGTGCTACATTGAGATGAAGAGGTTCGGACAGGAGAGAGATTCACGGCGGCCGCGTCAAACAGTTTGATGACTAAAAAAAAAGGGGTTGTTAAGTGAAAACGAGAAATATCGAAAAAAGTAAGTGAGGTTATAACACTCCCCTGCTTCCCGGGATTTGCAAAATTATAAGTTAACAATGACCGTGAATTATGAATTTTGTCCCGTGTCGGGATAAGGCATCCGAATCTGAAGTAAATAATGATTATTCCGTGGGAAACAGGAGACGTTATAACTTGATCGTTATTGAATGAGTAATTTCATTCAATAACGATCGGTAAATGAAATAATGGAAATAATTTGGAAATAAATGTTGGCAGTGGAAGTTTTTCCGAAAGAAATGATTTAAGTTGTAAAAGCAATTAAAAAATCTGTCACCAGCTCAACTGACGAGCGACAGTACTGTTAAGTACGTGATAATTGTGTCAAAAATAAAGTCTACCTGTTTGTAGCGCAACAGGCGGAACGGGAACTTTTACGCAAGTGCTGTGTCAGGCTCAGTAGTCATATAAAATAATGTCATAACAATCTAACTACACTTAAACATTAATTGTTAACTTTCAGTAAGTATTTTGATAATTATTTTGCTCATAATTTGTCAGCTATGTGCAATGCTGACAACACAGATAATTATCTACCGAGATTTTGAATAATGGACTGTCATTCTGTCTTTAAAATTACGTACTTTGCACAGTTGAATCTACTGATAATGAGATATATTGCTAATAATTGATGAACTATGTTTTGAATGATAATAATTCATTAATTGGGCGATTGTCAGGTGGAATAAGCTTTATAGTATCATGAAATATCATTGAACTAACTTCAGCTGAATATGCATCGAAATAAATCTTAATAATCAAATTCATTACTTCAGTCGATTCTTAAGTTACTACGGTTGGCGTAAGCTTATTAAGTGCAACAATTAACTACGATATCCAATCGCTCAAAACAGTCTGAAATTCACTCTTCACCGTCTATGCAGATACTTTGATAATTAACATATTTTCTCTTGATAATGGCGTGACACACTCGGTGCAATAAGGTGAGGATTGAAAGGAACCTACTTGGTGTTATTGTCGGGTGGAATGTAACTGCAACACTTCGATTATGAAGTGCTTGTTATTAATTCTTCAACTTCAGAGAAAAGCCTTCTACAATTTTATCCTACGAAAACTACGTAGCTCTTACTTCCCTCGTTGTCGGTGGATCAATGGAAGTCCACGGCGGCGACACAATGTGGCAGCGGGCTTTTACTGTTGCGACTTCGGCCCACAGTGCGCTCCACATTTAAGCCCTCGTTTCTTCAGCACTGTGCCCATTAATCCATAATAACTTGCCCGGCCATGCTTCCACATATGCCGACCATTACTTTCCCGTCGTACTTAGATCCACAAACTAGCCGTTAGATGTAACACAGCTAGGAATAGCGGCACTCGACTGTACGTCTTACTCCGAGCACGGCGTCACTGCTACTTCTGCCCGCTGGCGCGCTCCCGCGCCCAGCGGTACGACAAAACAATCTCTCTGACTTCAACGTTAACTAAATATTCCCCGACTTGCCAGTGTTAAATATACCATAATTTAAACATAGTATTTACAATACATATTTGCACTAGACAACACATCCTATACAAACAGTTTCATGTGTTAAGTAAGCGAAAAAATTCATAGCATGGACTGCGTTGTAGCGTCACAAGGTGTTTATTATTTCATAAGTATTCGCCAGAACTATTAATACAGTCATACCACTGCGAGTGGAATACTCTCTTTCAAATTCTAAAGGTGGCAGGGGTAAAATACAGGGAGCGAAAGGCTATTTACAATTTGTACAGAAACCAGATGGCAGTTATTAGAGTCGAAGGACATGAAAGGGAAGCAGTGGTTGGGAAAGGAGTAAGACAGGGTTGTAGCCTCTCCCCGATGTTGTTCAATCTGTATATTGAGCAAGCAGTAAAGGAAACAAAAGAAAAATTCGGAGTAGGTATTAAAATTCATGGAGAAGAAATAAAAACTTTGAGGTACGCCTTTGACATTGTAATTCTGTTAGAGACAGCAAAGGACTTGGAAGAGCAGTTGAATGGAATGGACAGTGTATTGAAAGGAGGATATAAGATGAACATCAACAAAATCAAAACAAGGATAATGGAATGTAGTCTAATTAAGTCAGGTGATGCTGAGGGAATTAGATTAGGAAATGAGACACTTAAAGTAGTAAAGGAGTTTTGCTATTTGGGGAGCAAAATAACTGATGATGGTCGAAGTAGAGAGGATATAAAATGTAGACCGGCAATGGCGAGGAAAGCGTTTCTGAAGAAGAGAAATTTGTTAACATCGAGTATTGATTTAAGTGTCAGGAAGTCATTTCTGAAAGTATTTGTATGGAGTGAAACATGGACGATAAATAGTTTGGACAAGAAGAGAATAGAAGCTTTCGAAATGTGGTGCTACAGAAGAATGCTGAAGATTAGATGGGTAGATCACATAACTAATGAGGAAGTATTGAATAGGATTGGGGAGAAGAGAAGTTTGTGGCACAAATTGACCAGAAGAAGGGATCGGTTGGTAGGACATGTTCTGAGGCATCAAGGGATCACCAATTTAGTATTGGAGGGCAGCGTGGAGGGTAAAAATCGTAGAGGGAGACCAAGAGGTGAATACACTAAGCAGATTCAGAAGGATGTAGGTTGCAGTAGGTACTGGGAGATGAAAAAGCTTGCACAGGATAGAGTAGCATGGAGAGCTGCATCAAACCAGTCTCAGGACTGAAGACCACAACAACAACAACAACAACAACAACCACTGCGAGACAGGACGGTTCAAACCTTCAAGAAAACATAATTGTACCAGTCGCGCACTTCTTCGTCCGAAGCAAATCAATGGCCACAAAGGTCTTTCTTCAGCACTAAAAATATGTGGAAATCGCATAGGCTGAGTCGGAACTGTACTGAGTATGTGTATGGGCTTCCCAGCAAAACTTCTGCAGCATACTCGAAACAACCACGGAAACATTTGTGCTGGCATTGTCCTGCATCTGAATGGTGGCGTCCGTCAACATTTCTGGGCTGTTTCTTTATGGCGAGCTTAAATTTTTGCAAATTCCTCATAGTGCCGTGCGCTGATTGTGGCGGCGTGTTCCTGGAAGTAAATAAGCAGCAGGCCCTTGCACTGAAAGAGAAAGGTCATGATGATACTCCCGGAGCAGGTATGCCCGTTGTCTCGAGGGTACTGCAGAGTTTTGGCTTGAACGCCCTTACACACCCTCTATACAGTGCTGATTTCTCCCCAGGCTTCAAACCCGCGTCCGGCCACTGTGATTTAGGTTTTCTGTGATTTCCCTAAATCGCTTCAGGTGAATTCTGGGACGTTTTCTCTGAAAGTGCACTGCCGACTTCCTTCCCCATCCTTCCCTAATATGATGGGACCGATGACCTCGCTGTTTGATCCCTTCCCCCGAAATCAACCAACCAGCCAATCTCCCCAGGCGATATCCACGCTTCTTGTGCCCTGAAAATACACGATGGTGTACGTCGATTTTCTTAGGACGAATGGGTACACGCCTGGGTACAATCATAGTTCCTTCGGCAAACTCTAATATTTCTCTACCAACCAAATGACCGTCTTGTTTCACAAGGGGATAAATGTGTTAACAGTTAGGGAAATTACTTCTGAAATAATAAACAGTTTAGTAAGTGTTTTTCCATGGTTTTCGTTTACATTTGACTGCACCTTATAATATTTTAGTTTATGATTCAAAATCCTGCTGATCAGTAGGAACCATTCATTTATCGATCCTGCAGATGCTACAGATATATTATTGGATGAAGACCATCTGGTAAATCGTCCCTTGACTGAATTAAAGTTATTCCCAATTTCCATTATACAGTAGCGTCGTAATAAACCGACTTCCAAAAAGTGGCGCGTGGCATTCTGTGATATTCATTCGTGGCGATGTAAATAAGAAATAGTTGCATTTAGTGAAAAGAAAACGTAGAACACAAATGGAATAATACTATGTTTCCAGCACATTCATCCCAGAATAAAAAAGGGGGAAACAGTTAAGGCAGGCTACGTTACAGGAAACACTCAAAAATGTAGTATTGTACTTAGTAAGACAGCACTATATTACAGCTTATCTCTTTCATGGATGTATCTGTTACATACTCTAGCGCTTCAATGATACATTGAAATTTACTTCTGCAGATTAAGTGAGCCATTCATCTTCTCTGCTGGATTAATCTAATGATGATGTCGTCTTATACTCATCAACACCCTTCCATATGCACAAATGTTCCAATTCTGGATGGATAATGATTTTTCTACAAAATCTGTTGCTCGAAGTACAGATAAATACACCTAAATGCCAAATAGTTGACGGAGGATTTTGTGTTTTAGTTCTTCTAAAAGACTATAGAACAGTGAATCATCTGTGTTTCAGATTAGTTGTAATAAAACCTTCCTCCTCAGTTCTAAGGCAGTGCTTCAAAGGCCTCTTCATGCCTGTGCGAATAAGCTCGTGAGACATTCCTTTTTTAACATGTTTGAATTAATTTCCTCAATACCATAATTCTCCCCCATCACTGACCTCGCCATTTTGGATGTTGCTCTGCACAACTCCTCTGCTCACTATACGTTTCTTTTTTTATTGTCTTCAACCGCAATTCTGTGATTCTTAGAATCATTAATCAATTCTAAAATTGTTGTGCTTGTTAGCAGTCTTCACTTTCTAAACGAAGGATGTGCCACCTTTAAATTTTAACTTTAGTGTCTCCTTGTCTTACAGAAATATTCTTGCATCCCTTTACTTTTATTTAATGAGATATCCAGCTAAATATGTAGTTTTTGTGCATTCTCTCATGCAATACGAATTTTTTATTTATTTTTCCTGAGTTGCCACATTATTTTCACCTCCATCGTGTAGCTATTGTATGTCCCTTCTACTTGTCCTTTCCAGTACCAAATACAAGGACATAATTACTTCTCTGGTGTATTCGCTATTTAGAAATACAAACAGCACATCGAACTTTTAATTTTACTCTCAATTTTTATTCGGACATATATTATTCTGATTACTACTACTGTTCTTAAATATCGATGACGGTGCAAGGCTGTCAGCATAATTCAAATTCTCAGTAGGAGACTTGATGAGACCCAGCAACTTGAGATTAGTAAGTAAAGAGGTTCATCAGTATACCACTATCATATTGGTACCAGCTACCACCAATCGTAGGTGAGCAGATACTGAACAAAGCGATTTCTCTTTTTATCACAGGATATAACAACTAATGAGTTTTAAAAAAAGCACTGAGATTATACAAAAATATTATGAAAAGAACAGCACTTTATACAATCTGATGATGACTAACGTCTCATCGACATCAGCCGTGAGAATATGTGAAACAGAAGAGGAAAAGGGTGATCGTTGTTAAGCGTTGAAGCGAATTTGTCTTACACGAAGAAGAGTTGAATTTTTTTTATAGCTAAGATACATATGGTCGGCGGCATTAACAGCAATTCGTTTAAAATACATGCTTTTACTGTAACATCTGCCTCGCGAGCCGAAGTTGGCATGTCAGCGAGAGACCCCTGTATTGGTGATGACACAATGGTCTGGGGGTGAAGAGGCCAGGTGCTTTTATACAGGAGCCGCGGAATCGCGGGAGAGAGGTTTCCCTTGCTACATTTCTTATATTTTAAGTAAATGGAAGACGTCTCGTGTCTGGATGGAAGTGCGTCACGCATCGACGCCCGCCGTCGCTACACGGAAACGCTCTCTACGCAGTCTTTGTCTTTTTCACACTCTCTGTCATCACTAAGTCCATCATCTTCGTTCTGACCATACGATTCTTCATCTCGCATGCAAATCATCACTCCATGCGCGCTTTTCATTATCGTCATAATCCAGACCCTACCACAGCTATGTACGTTATGTAAATTTCTGCTGGTCGTTATCTGATCTTTCCAAGGCATCTGACTGCGCCAATTGTGTTACCCTCTCAGAAAAAGTATAATTTTATGGAACTGATGGATTCACACCAAACCGGTTTCAATCACGCTTGTTGTTGTTGTTATTATTATTTTAATGTTCGTGCACTTCGGGTATTGTTACTACTCTCTTGCTTCTCTATACATTATTGTTACGGCGGACTTGCAGTCACTTAATTTTGTACACGTTTTAAATGTTCTTGTGAGACAGCACTTTACGGAGGCGGCAGGATGCAAAAGGGTGGCCCAACAGTAGGGTGTTCATTTCATTTTCATTGAAAAAGGGGACATTTAAAATAAATTAGAGAAAAACCTGGGAAAATGAAGAAACAAAAGGGGACATAAATATTGTATTGACTAAATTTAATACACATACAAGTTTACCTACCTTTACAACGTGCACTAAGATGAACCCAAATCACCTTTTACAATTATTCTGCCACACTATCGCCGTACTTTTTCACTTTTATGTACTTTATCAAGAAGTGCATTTTCGTCTGAAATTATATCATAAAAGTCAGTACACGATACAACATTAAAATGTGTTTTGACAATGAGCAAGGCCCTCACTGTTTCAGCTTTCATTCTTTTTTTTTATCATCTGACCACAAAGAGTTCACTAACGAAAACACACGTTCCACAGCAGCATTTGACCCAGGAATTGCCAGACATAGCTCCACTAAATTAATCATGTTTTTCATGTTAATGTTTTTACTTTTGAAATAAGCAAATATTTTACACCACGTTGCACTAACACTTTATTTGTCTCCTTCTTCGCTTTTTATGAAGTTCTGTGCACATGAAAATTCATCGAACACTTCGTCTCCATCAACAGGAAAATTTGGTACAATACTTCTAACAAAAAACACAACAGTCCACTGTAGCTGCTCCTTTTCAGTATTAACCCAGTCAAATGCTTTAAAAGGTGTGAGAAATGGTAAACACCATTCTTTAATATACTCAGTGCAAGAGTCATAGAAGATGGCAGCATAAATATCAAATTGTTCTACAGTAATTTCACCCTCTTATTCCAGCTTTCTTAGAGTCTCATGTAGAAAGGATGTGAGAAATCTTTCAGATTTTTTACATTGTAATTTGCCCAATAATTTGTTTATTTCTTGATAAACTTCCACTACTGTGATTTCTTGTTTCTCATATACATTTAATTGTTGTGAAGAAAGGTTTTAGCTGGCTAACAAGAAAATGTAGAACAACAATAGACACAGGGTTATCAAAGAATTGTTTAAGGATAACAGGACACTTATCAAGGGAAATGAAATATGATTTCAAAGCAGGAAATATCTCTACAATTCTTTCCAGTGCTGGTAGCAGAGATAGCCACCTTGTCATGCTGTGGCCAAGGACAGTTTTCTATTCAGTTTCAGTAAACTTACAGAATGATTTCAGAGATTCAACCCTTACTGTATCTATGCTGGTAGAATTTGTTTGCAATTAACTGGCAGGCGGTGGGTAGAAAATCTGAGCCAGTTTGTAGGGAATTGTGCACGACATGTGCTTGACAGCCAACACCTACTATATTATTCACTGTGTTCTGTTGCAGTCTATAGAACAACTTGTTTTTTCCTTTCCTCTGCTTACCACCAAAATTGGTGTTAGTGTTGTCTGCAGAAACTGCAATCATCTTTTCCTCAAGATCATATTTCTTTAAAGCCTCCAGCACATAATTCTGAAGTAAATCTGAAGTTTCTGCAGCTAAATTAACCAATTCGAGCACCTTCACCGTGATGCCATTTTCAGGGTGAAAATACCTGATAAGGAGAGGAACCAACTTCATATACAGATGATTCGATGTATCAATCATTACAGAAATCAATCGAGTTCTTTTCAGTTCATTTAAAACCTGCTGATGAGCTGCATACGGTGCAATAACATTTGAAATGATTGCATTACATTTTGTGTGTCCACATGTGAATTTAGGATTGAAAAGTTTTTTAACAACTGCTGTAATACAGTCCACTGACTTAAAGCTATGGTTATGCATTGCACTATGGTATGCAAACGTCGCTTCTTGTGCTGCCAACTGCCTATCCATTTCTGTTACTGATTTTAAGTTTACATAGTAGCCACTCACGCATTTATTTGCTCTTTTCATTTGATCACTCATGCGATGTTTCTTCGTCTTAATGTGATTCACAATGTCAGACCTTCCACCATGGCCAATAGCAAATTTTGATCTGCACAACGTACATTCTACAGTTTCTCCACTGCCAGTGATAAAAGGAAACTCGCTTTTTATATTGCTGTTAAAATTACACTTTCGTTTTGGCGTAATGAAACAGTGATTGCACAGTGCACAACATTAACAGTGTGGTGACGAAAGCCAGAGAGCAAGTATTAGTGGTGTAGAGTATCTCTGAACCGAAAGGGCGGCTTCAGTGGATCGATTTAGAAGAGAAGAATCTTCGTTGTTATTCGTAACCTATAGCGCGTTTAAAATTGCTTGCGATTTTTGATAGTTCGGTATATGTTTGGGGTATGCTGAAAGTCATCACACGCTTCCTAGCGTAAATAATTGCGCAGTTAATAGCAAGTCAAACAACTAGTAGCGCAAAATTCTCTAGCCAAACGGAATCATAAAAAAACGGGACATTGGAGCGTCCCCAAAAAAACTTTCGGGACAGCGGGACATTTTGGTAAAAAATGGGACTGTCCCGGGAAAAAGGGGACGAATGGGCACCCTACCCAACAGTCATGTCCAGTAGTCAAGCGGAATATGGCTATTTCTTCTCTTCTTGAACCATCAAGCACTACCGTCCAAGAGGTGTTTCCAGGTGCTTCCCTCACATGAAATTTTTTTAAATTTTTCTCGAAATATATTGTTAATAATGCGTTTCACTGTAAAACATCACATGTTAGTTTTTCAGTTCTTTAGCATTTGCGCTCGTTTTTGACAGAAAATCTGATTTTCATTACCATCTAAGTCACAGTGAGACGGTTGCCACAGAAATGCGATTATCTTATCCTGTCGCAGACATTTCATTACTTATGGGAATTCTTTAACCTTTGCATCTTGTTTGTTGATAACTGCCGATATTGCAGCTCTGGAATCGCAGAATATAACTGCTTTGTCGACTGCAGTAAACAGTTGTTTGGCTGCCTCGTTGCTCTTCTGATAGCTTTAACTTCACCTTCAAAATTTGAGTGGTATACTAAAGTCTGATAGAAAAAGAAATGTTTGCTGTATATTCCTACGCCAACATTTTCTTCTTTTTTCATTGATGATTCATCTGTGCAAATGCTTTAAAGCTGTAACTTCCATTATTAACTCAGCTGTTCCACTTTCCTTATGATTATCCATTTTAACTACAATTATCCATTCTGTCTGATACTGTAATTAAGGAAGCACATTAAGAGAGAGTGGGAAAAATAAATGTTTCAGCATCAACTTACGACTTTTTGCATGAAGCTAATTTGTGTTTTGAGTTGTCTACTATTATTGCTATATGAATTTTTATATATTAGCCATTTAGTTTACTTGAGCAGACAAAATGAGTTTCTCGTACTGAAGCGGTGTTAACCTTTGAATAATTATTTCACTAGGTTGTAATCGTGTTAACATTCTGGTGCATACTAAAGGTGTTGATTTTACTCCACCAGTTATAATTCTTACTGCTTGATTCTGGACTTTTTCTAGCCTGATTAATAACTCTGGTAGTTGCTGTAACAACCGCCTAACCAGCATATGTTAAAATTGGTCTTATTGAGGTTTTGTTGACCACTGTCCTTAAACATAACCATTCACTGCCAACTAATCCAGAAGCTGAGTCTGATTTTTGCTTTCCTTGTAGTTTTATTTGTGTCGGCCAACCAATTAAATTTTTGATTCATACGTACCTCTAAATGCTTAGTGCTCAGTCATTTGTATATCTTCCCCTCAAATTTTTGTAGTTTATTTTTGAATGAGAGTGACTTAAAGAAAATATTTGATGGCTGGTATTCTTGGTGTTTATTTCCACAAGTTTCAATGTGACCACACTTCAGAACGATTTATCACTTGGTTCATTTTATTTGTTAATTGATTCTTTTGGTATTTGGTAATGAAATCCATATAACTAGATCATCTGCGTACAGTGCAGTTACTACTTCTTCTTTTGTGGATATGCATGAGGAGAGGCCATTGACCCTGATCAGAGAACCTCAAGGAACTGCGTTCTTCAGGTTGTTATATGTCATTAATGTATTTTTATCTCAGGTGCAGTTTTCCAAAGTCACATATCCAGTTCAAGAATTTCCCATACGTATTTAAGTTCCTTTATTTTCTAGCAATTTTACTCTCCATATATTGTCATAGTACACCAAAATAAACGTGTGACTAGGGCCTCCCGTCGAGTAGGCCGTTCGGTGGGTGCAAGTCTTTCGATTTCACGCCACTTCGGCGACTTAAGCGTCGATGGGTATGAAATGATGATGATTAGGACAACAGAACACCCAGTTCCTGAGCGGAGAAAATCTCCTACCCAGCCGGGAATCGATTCCGGGCCCTTAGGATTGACATTCTGTTATGCTAACCGCTCAGCTGCTAGGGGCGGACATTGTAGTCAGCTGTAAAATAGGGAAATTTCCTTTTTATTCAACGTTTGTTTTACTTCTTGAAAGAGATTTAAACGTTGATTAGTGGTTAGACGGAATTTGCTGAAGCATTGTTGGTTAAGAGAAAGAAGATTCTCCGTTTCAGGGTACCACGTCAATTGAAAATTTATTATCTGCTCCATTGTTTTAGGTAATATGCTTATTAAGGCTATGGGCCTGCAATTTTTCAAATCGTCTCCTGGTTTTCGTGGTTTCAATTTAGAGGTAATGATGATCCTTTTCTATATGACAGGTATGTATCATTTCCATATTTGTCTTATTAATTTCACTAATGTTTCCAATACAACTGGACCAAAATGTTGTATGAGCTCAGACATACTGTTACCTAGTTCAGGTTTTTTTTTGTCCTTCAGACTTGAAATCACTTTTGTAATTTCGTCGAAAGTAAAATCTTTATTAAATTATGTATTACATGCATCTAAACATGCTTTTCTGTATAGATGTTCCATTGTTTTCTCTTCCTTTTTAAACTCTTCAGGTATACATTTGGACAGAGACTATGATTTATTGAATGCTCTTACTATATTTTCATTTGTAGATAATGTGTTGTTACTATTAGATACGTTTATTGGTTCTTGTATATTTGTTTTCAACTTTTCGAATGGATTTATAAATCATGCTCCTATCTTTCCTGTAATCACTTTGCAATGCATTTATTGAAAGTACTTCTTTTTTATTCATGTATTATCTTTTCAAATTTTACTGCTACCTTCCTCCATTCTACGACCTCACTTTGTTCTCCCATTAACTTATTACGCTTCTGAGCATTCTCTCTATCTGTCTTTGGTTCTGTTAATGTGTCATTCCAGAAAGATTTATATCCAAATGGTTTTCCTTTGGCGATCCCTTTTTGGGCAGTCTCAGTGATGCTATTATACAGCTTTTCATTTTTTTCGTCTGTTTAATGAAATCAAAATTATGCAAAATTCATTTCTCGTCAAATTGTTTGCAGCTTCCCTTCTTGCAGTTCCAGCCGCTCTATGGTAGTGTACTCTGTCTAGTGTTATCTCTGTTTCGTATTTGAGTGTTGAAAATCGTCTTTCAGTGTCCTCTGCCAGGATCAGCTATTACTTTTCCTGGTTAAATTAGAAGCAGTATCAGCCAATGCCAAAGTTAAATCTAAAGTGGTCATATCACCATTATAATGTATGTAAGATGGTGCATCAGTAGAGGTACGTGAAAGGTCTATCACATTTGAAGAAATGAATTCTTCAACGGCTTTTCAATTTTTATTAGTATCTTCCTAACTGATGAGAAAAAAGTGAGCATTACATTTAACCAAATGTCAGTATACTGGGAATGTTGATGCTGTGTCTATCAGGTTTGTTGTTTGAAGGATAGTATAGACCATAGATAAGGTAATGTAGCCTTCCTACCCATATTCCTTATTTCAAAACTTCTAACGTATGTAGCTCATTTATTTCTTTAATGATGGTAGTATGGTTTCTTAATCCACTGCGAACATAATCTAAAATTCCACTAGCAACATGCCTTGAGTTATGGAAAAAGCACATTGGGTAATTTACAAGCTCATACTAGCTTTTGTCGTCAACACTGATGTTAGTTTCAGTTATTACAAATACATATGCTTCTTTCATCTAGGCTTTTCCTAAGTTCAGAACTTTTAGCTGAAGATATTCATCCCGTATTCAGCTGTAATGTGTTTAATGATTTGTTGACTTCTGTGTGACTCAATGTCGTCCTCTCCCAGGGGTCTGAATACAGGATTGTTGTAACTCTGGATACACTTGTACTAAGAGACATCCTGAATAACATTTGTAGACCATTTTGTGTTCCTCAGGGTGCATCTGCTAGGTAAACCAGACCGAGGTAATCTACCGAGACGTCTAATAGTTACGAGGGCAGTTTGTATGGCGTTATCCACTGTGACCAAGGCAAACCAAATATTGTAGAAAACGGGTTGTTTCTTTGGTTAAATTTCACAAGGACCAACATTTATTTCAATGTAATCAGTTTTTCATCAAAGTCCACAGTCAGATATTGTGATAACGACGAGTTTCAGACAGGGTATGATTATTTAGAACTCTCTTGGTTAGATTTATCTATGCATTCTCGCAGTCGAATTTTGTCACCAAGAGCGTCCCGCAAGCTACCAGCTTTATTGTCCGGTATGGGCATCATTCAAAACAGGAAGCCCGAAGTTTAGCATATAACAGACAATTTTAACATTAAAAACACAGTCGACATTACAGGTCCACTTTCACGAAAATAAACTGGAACAGATAACTTTCAGCCTGTACTTTTTCACAGAAATTTGATATTGATGCATGTGGTATTGTAGTCTGTAACAGTAGAAAAGTATGTACAACTTGAACAATGGAAACTCCAGTTACGAATATCGACAATGCAGGAAAAGACAGATTACTGCTTACCATAAAGAAGCCACGTCAAGTTGCAGATAGGCACAATTAAAGAACTCCTTCCTAAAGCTTTCGACCACAGTCTTCATCAGTAACAGAGAGACATTTTTTGCATTTCTTGCGTATTTTGCGTATAAATTCAGATCGGTTCTAAGAAGTTTACCATTTACGCATCTGGGCAAATAACCTCTTCTGTAGCGCGAATGAAATACGGAATGTTGGTTGACTAAGCTTATCTGAGACAAATCGTGTTGCGATTAACTTCTGAAAGTTAATTATGTATTCCCACATATTACATTACGTTAATACTCGCAGGTATATGTGCGTCATATTCCTTAATACATGAAGCATGAAATACTAAACTAGTTGAAAATAAAAGAACAACACAACATATAGAATTGCACATGTCACGGAATATTTATGCACACTGCTTCTGTGCTTGTCATCGTGATGTCGTACGCTACCTGCCAGTGTCAATGGTATCTGAGGTTGAATCGGATATGTCGTGCAGCAAGTGTTGTCACTGTTTTCTGGAAACTAGATACTTTATTACTGAATTCTGTGGTACCAGTTTTTCTTGGGGGAACCTCACCCGGCAGCACTTTCTCCGTTACCACGTCCGTTGGCTGTTGTATCTTTTTGGCATCCTGTTGGACATGTAATTTAGCGACAAACTCTGACGCATCATCCGTCACAATATGCATGAACTCCCCAGGTAGGCACAGTGTTCTCTCCGTACACTAATTCAGCTGCTTTAAACTTCAGATCGCTCTTAAATTATGCATGGAGACTCAGGAGCACAGTGGTTAATGTCTCCATCTAAATGTGTGTAGCGTGACACCGAAGGGCTTACTTCTGTTGGCTATGCAGGCGTTCTACTATTCCATTCGCTCCTGGATGATAACCAGTAGTACGAATGTGCTTAGTGCACAAGAAACGGGCCAATGCTTTTAGTAGATAACCCTCATACTGCTGTCACTGATCTTTTGTAATGCGTACCGGTACCCCAAACCGGGCGATCCATCCACGGAAAATTTGTGCTCCCGTCTCGGCTGCACTATCTTTCATAGGGAAAGCTTCAAGCCATCTTAAAAAACAATTCACAACCGTGAGGCAGTGTAGCCACAACGTCTGTACCGACGTGTTCAAAGCGTTGGCTATAAGGCAGAAATATGTCTATTGGTGCCCTGGCATGTCGAGTGATCTTAGTTTTGTGGCACTCAGTGTCTTGCAGTCTGCATCCATTCGTAGCCAGACAGAACTGTGACTAACATCACCGTGCCCCAGACCACGGGATGAGTCAGGTTGTGCATTTACGCAATTGATTGTGATCGAAATTGGTGAGGTACGAACGGTCGTAGTTTTGTGCCAGACACGTCACTGTACAATACAACATTTATTTCTGGTACAGTCATGCGCTGTAATTTTAATTCCACAAGGCTATCCAGTAACGCGTGTAGCACATCATCGTGCTGCTGGGATTGAGCTCGGACCTCGTAATCAATTGCAGTGGTTATAGCTTCAACACGCGAGAGAGCGTCTGCTGGCACATTCGACTTTCCTTGCTTATTAAGTGTGTGAGTCGTAATCTGGATAATATAGTCCAAATCTTGACGTTATCTCTATGATGCATTCTCGGCTTTCCTAGGGAAAGCATATGTCAGTGATTTATCGTCCGTGTATATGGTACAGTGTCGGCCCTCTGATAACTGGCGGAACTACTTCATAACCGAGGCCTATGCGGCGTACAGTTCTCGATCGTAAGTTTCCCAGCGTTGGTATGACGTTGGCAGCTTGCTACTGATGAATGCGAGTGGCTGCCAGTTGTGTTCCACTTGTTCCTGAATTATGGCGCCAGTGGCGGTAGCTGATGTATCTACCACGAGCGCAAGTGGGCGTGTGATGCTTTATGAGCAAATAGTGTAGCCCCTGATTTTGCAGTTTTTACAGCTTTGAAAGCAGTACCCGCTCCGTCTGTGCATTCTACTTTATTATTTGTCTTCGGTGCACCCTTCAGAAATTCATTCACTGGAACTGTTATTAGTGCATGATTGCGTATAAATCGATGACACAAATTGCTGATGCCAAGAAAAGGACGTAACTCCCTAACTGTACAGGACGGTAATAATTGACAAGTGCTTCCACCTTTTCTTTAGGATGTATGAAGATGGTATCTGTTCTTTCGGACATGTCCGAAAGAACAGATGCCATTGGTGAACAACGCATGTTAGCAGCTAAAGCTCTGGATTTCACTGTAATTGCATTCATCGAGAGGTGAAGATTGTATATAGGGGAATAATTATTACCAAAAGTCTCGAAAGGCTTTTCACTGATTTACTTCACATTTTTCAATGATATTCGCATGAAAATTCAGATGGGTATAGAATATATAAAAGTGAAACATTATTACCAAAAATCTCGAAAAGTTCTTCGTCGATATAGTTCAAATTTTTACGCGAAACTCACGATAAATAAGATTCAAAGTCTGACAGAAGGGTGTAAAGGAGATGGAATTAGAGGGGCACGGAAGATATGGTGAGGGGGGGAAAGAGAGGAGGACGAATATGAAATTGCCATACATATTTAGCAATTGCGAACCTTTGCCATGTTGGCTAGTACGCTGTATGTACGAAATCTAGATGGGAACAATAATACTTGATAAACAAGAGAGATCAACTCGTATTAAACAGGACGTACTGCAGGGTCGCAGTGTCTTCATGTCTATATCGAAGAAGCAATTTAAAAAAATTGAAGAACATCTAGGGAATGGGACTACAATTGAGGGTGAAACGATATAAGTGAGAAGATTCCCAGATGACGTTGTAATTCTCTGTGAAAGTGAAGAAGAATTACATTAGCTGCCGAATGCAACGATGAAAATAATGAATATGAATCAAGAGTACACGAAAGAAGATGAAAATAACTAGAAGTAGCAAAATGAGATTAACGGTAATCTCAACGTAAATAATTTTGACCATGTGATAGACCGAAGACAGCGACTGGAACATATCCAACAGATTACAACGATGTTGGGTATCACATGTCGGGGAAAGGGAGTGGCTGGAAGGCGTCCGCTGCGACCAGGTGCCGTCCCTCCCACACCAGCTCGCGCGCGCTCCGACTACGCATGGGTTTCTGTTCCAGCTGGCGGACTTTTCCAGGGCGTGGTGTTTTGGGCTACATGTTGCCTTAAGCCGCGGTTTGATCGAATCTGTCTTATGCAATGTACATTTCATATAAAACACAGAAGAATTGAAAAGGAAACTGCGGATCCGTTATTTGACATTCAGTTTGGCTGTAGGAAATGTACCGGAGAGGCAATTCTGACGTTGCGCTTGATAACGGAAGCAAAAATTAATAAGATTCCAAACAAGTTCATAGGATTTGTCGACGTAGGGAACGCATTCGACAGTGAAGAAAGGTGCTTGATGTCGAAATTCTCACTAAATAAGAGTCAGCTACAGGAAAGGCGATGAGGGAAAAGTAAGAATGGAAGAGCAAGAAGGTACTTCTAGCAGTAGAGAGCGTCAAATCTTTCGTTGATGCTGTTCAACCCATGCATCGACGAAGTAATGTCGGAAATAAAAGAATGTTCAATAGGAGGATTAAAATTCTGTGCGAAAGGTTATCAATGATAAAATTCAGTGATGCTATCTTTAGTGAAAGTAAAAAAATATAATACGGCCTGTGAAATGAAATGGACAGACTAATGAGTGCACACTATGGTTGAGTGCAAACTGAAGAAAGGTGAAATTAATCAGAGTAGCAGAAATGAAATTGACGATTAACTTAACATCAAAATTAACATCCGTGAGGTGCCCTTGAAGCAAAATTAAGCATGAAAGAGGAAGTAAGGAGTACATTGGTAGTAGACTAGCGCCTGCAAAGAGTGCATTCCTGGCCAGAAGTGTCTACTAGTTAGGAACTTCGGCCTTTTATTGAGGAAAAGTTCCTTAAAATGCACACTTGCAGGAGAGCGTTGTATGGAAGTGAATTATAGACTGTGCGACAACCGCAAACAAAGGGACCGAAGCGTTTGAGATGTGAGGCTAACGAAGCATGTTGAAAATCACGTAGACTGATTAGACAACAAATTTGCAGCTTCTCTGCAGAATCAGAGAGGAGAGGAGCATGTGGTAAACATTGCCAAGAAGATCGGACAGGATGATAAGAGATGTGTTAAGACATCAAGAAATAATACTAAGGAAGCTCTAAAGTCCACGTGCTGCCCTAGACGGGCCAATCGCGCCTGATCAACCGTTGTGTCAACTTCTGCACTGGCGTCATTATATGCGGTATGGACAGGCATGTGGTGAGCACAGCCCTCTCCTGGTCGTTGTCGGGTTTCTTGATCTTGGAACCGCTTCCAGTTCTTTCCAATAGATAGCCGGCCACGGTGGCCGAGCGGTTCTAGGCGCTTCAGTCCGGAACCGCGCGACTGCTACGGTCGAAGGTTCGAATCCTGCCTCGGGCATGGATGTGTCTGATGTCCTTAGGTTAGTTAGGTTTAGGTAGTTCTAAGTTGTAGGGGACTGGTGACCTCAGAAGTTAAGTCCCATAATGCTCAGAGCCATTTGAACCATTTTTTCCAATAGATAATTATCCACCCGAGTCTGTGTGCATCTCATACCAGTCCTCCCACCAACGAAAAGTCGATGTACGTACCAGCAATCGAAGCAGGTTCCTCTGCATGGCAGACACCCCGTTGGACACTAGGTGGACTTGGAAAGCTGTAGAAGGTAAACACTGTAGGGAAAGACAGACTGAAATGTAGCCAACGAACAACTGAGGACTATGGGTGTCTACATGACTGAAAAAGAAAGTCAAGACATGTGGGCTGAGATTGGTTTACACGCTGACTTGTTTACACGATGATGCGTCATCCATTTTAACAGGTCGTGAGGTAATTGTGATGCAACTTTAAGATTCTGCGAAATGTCTGATTAATTTCTTAAACTCTTAGGCAGAATCCGAAATTTATTTTCTGACTGCGAACTATCTGACATCAGCGTATTAGATATATCTGTACTACCTATCAGTAACATATTTGTATACCTGGGCCTTCAGGTAAATATACTTTTTCGAAAAGTCAGCATGATCTTCCTGGACTATTCTTAAATTTATGAATTCACCACTATAAGAATTTCGGCTTATTCTATTATTTTCATGCAATTGCTTATGTGGAGAGCGTCAACCCATCATTTTTTCAATTGGACTCTGTCTCTTGTAGTCCATGTTTAAATATTCCAAGCGTAGAATAAAACAAGAGTGTCGGTAACATGCATAACTTAACGCAGTACTTCATGTAGTAATTGCTACAGAATGAATCCTAAATCATTGCATACTGTGGACACAACTAAACAACAAGTATTTACAATTGTCTGTAACATAGCAACCCGGTTAGTATTTACCTTTGCAAACAAGGATCGATTCCAGTTCTCTCTCAGCTACTAATACTGCCATCTTTATGTCATTGGGATCCATAGTATCGATATATGCTTACATGATTTATACTTTGTTATTTTATTTGGAGTGTTCCAAAAAGAGGAACCGTTATGTGCACTTAATTTATCGCGATATTGTGTAGGAATCTAATTTTACTGCGGCTTTCGCATTACCTCTTCCTTTAAATACATGCGTTGGAAACCAATGTCGATTGCATGGCAGAGGGAACTTAGCATTGTACCGCCATTAGTGGACTTGACAGTGAAGTTCATGTCCTGTCGAAGCAGCATTCCGTCGTCAACGTAGAGAAAAGATCAAAGTATGTTCTGCTGGAATCTCATGTAAGGGTATGTACGATGAAGATGAATTCAAACGATTCACTCAAACTGTATGGGAAATTTATTTGTAGAGCAAGGTGTGAATCGCATCCAACTTTTTCCTAGTAAATCAATGTGACGCAGCTGTTGACATGCGTAACACATTGTAAAGACAGAGAGAATAGCAAGCTAGTTTTGACGGAACACAGTCAGTGGTTTCCTGGTGATATTTTTTAATTTCTTAATTTAGTATCTAATATGAATAGGCATTAATCTTTCGTTGATTTTTCCCTGCGATTGCAACTGTTTACATTCACAAATTGACCATGAGATAAATATGAGGATTCTCATCTCAATTTTATTTGCATCGTGTAGCACCACATTTGTGATTAGACTCCTCTCTCCTTCTTCCAACCTAAAACCTTCCTTATTCTGGATAACCTGAAGAAGTCTACTTCTTTTCATCTATGATATGGCAATATTTGAGATAGGATGGCACAGGCATTTGAGGAGATTAGTTTCAGAATTCTGTTATGCCCTCTTAAAGAGAAGAGGTGGGAAAGCTTTGGAGCCGTTTATATCCTTCCAATAATATTATGTCTTAAGAGCAGCCGAAATTTTAATGGGAAATGTTTAAGAAACAACTTTTCGTTAGTGTAGAAGTACAGGAGTCTACATCTGCACCGAGAGAGGTGCGCGGAGCTTAGCACACTGGATTCGCAATCGGGAGGACGGTGCTTCAAACTAGCGTCCGGCCATTATGATTAGGTTTTCCTTGATTTCTCTAAATCGCTTCAGGCAAACGCTGGGATTGTTTCTCTGAAACGGCACAGCTGACTTACTTCCCCATCCTTCCCTAATCCAATGGGACTGATGACCCCATTGTTTGGTCCCCTCTACCAGATCAGGCAACCAAACCTACATCTACTAAAAGATGAAAAGTATCGTTTATTTTCAGCTAACTGAATATCCAGCACTACTTGGTAGTTCATTTGCTCCAATCTTCTATTAGTCCATATCATCCTTTCACCTCTCTTGGTCTAGCTCCACTCTTTCTGTTCAATTCCTCCTTCCCTCTCTCTCTGTCCAGCTCCACTATTCCCAAATTCTGTCCATGTATTCCTGGCTCTCTCTCCATCCATCTGCATCTTCCTTCCTTTCTGCACTTGTTCTCCTTCCCCCTCTCTCTCTCCATCTCCTCCTGGCCCTTCTCCCTGTTCATATCCTCCTCTCTCTCTGTCCATCCATATCTTCCTCCCCTCTCTCGGTCCTTTTCTCCTCCCCTCTCTGTCCAAGTCCTACTCCTCCTCTTTCTGACCATATCGTCCTCCACCTGATCAGTGTCTACGTCGTCCAGCTGCCTCTCACTGTCCATGTCCTCCTGGCCCTCTGTCCCTTCATCCTCTCACATCTATCTGCTCACCTCTCTCTCATTCCATCTGCTCCTTCCCCCTCTATCCATTCAATCTCCATCTCTAAGTCCATCTTTACCCCTACATTCCCTCCTCACCCTCCAAGTGCATCATCTCCACCCACTCTCCCAGTTCACCTTCCAATGCTCCCCCTCCCTTTACATATCTTGCTCCCCTCTCAGTGCCCATCTCCCCTTTCCTTTCTCTTTCCACTTTTCCCATCCCCTCTTTCTTCCCACCTACACCACCCTCCCCTACCTGTGTTCATCTTTTCCCTTCCTCTATCTTTCTGTCCATATACTCCTCCAATTCCCTCATTACAGTATCGCTCCCACCCCCGGAGGTGTTTTGTTGGTTCTTACCCTCACAATAAAAAGTCATGGGATACCTCCTAATATTGTGTTGGACCTCCTTTTTCCCGGCATAGTGCAGCAACTCGACATGGCATGTACTCGAGAAGTTGTTGGAAGTTCCCTGCATAAATACGGAGCCATGCTGCATCTGTACCAGTCCATAATCGCAAAAAGCTTTGCTGATCCATTATTTTGTGCATTTGATTATCTCCCATAAATGATCGATGGGCGGCCAAATCATTTGATTGAACTGTCCAGAATGTTCTTCAAATCAATCGTGAACACTTGGAGTCTTGTCACATGGTGCACTGTATTTGATAAAAATTCCATCGTTGTTTGTGAGCTTGGACTCCATGAGTTGATGAAGATGGTCTTCAAGTAGCCGAACATAACTTTTTCCAGTCAAGCACACTCCATTATGGAGCGACCACCAGCTTGCAGAGTGCCCTGTTGACAACTTGGGTCCGTTGCTTCGTTGGGTCATCGCCACACTCGAACCCTATATAAGCTCTTCCAACTGAAATAGGGACTCATGTGACCGGTACAGGGTTATCCAGTAGCCTAGGGTCCCACCATGTTGTCACGAGCCCAGAAGACGAGCAGCAGATGATGTCGTGTTGTTAGCAAAGGCGCGCGCGTCTGCTGCCTTCGCCCATTAACACCAAATTTCGCTGCACTGTCATAACAGATACATTTGTCGTACGTCCCATATTGATGTCTGCGATTATTCCACGCAGTGTTGCTTGTATGTTTGCACTGACAATTCTACGCAAACGCCGCTCTTCTCGGTCATTAAGTAAAGGCAGTCGGGTAGTGCGTTGTCGGTGGTGAAAGCTAATGCCTGAAATTTGGTATGATCGGCACTTTCTTGACACTGTGGATCTCGGAATACTGAATGCCCTAACTGTTTCCGAAATGGAATTCCAAATGCGTCTTGCTACAAATATCATTCCGCTTTCAAAGTCTGTTAATTCCTGTCGTGGAGGCATAGTTGTGTCTAAAACATATCGATCTAGTGGTTGAAGAAGATATGTTGTAAGAGGTCCAAGCAGATATAATTTCGATGTATTGTTCGTGCGCTGCCTACCATATGCAAGGTATAAGACAATCTCTGACCAGAGAGCAGTGTTGAATGTAGTAGGAACTGTGTAGCTGTAGCAGTAAGTTGTGGCTAGTCTGGAGTCTGCTCTGGTCTGGTATGGTGTATCGTGTTGGCTGGCCCGGTCGCGGTGCAGCGATGTCGGAGCCTGAGTATTATTGTATAAGGTAAAAAGCAGCCTCGCGCATATACAGTAATGTTATCTCAAGTCGCATGTAAATGTTTTAAAACTCTCGTAATAATAATCTTCCTTACAAAAAGAAACTTTTAACAACCATTCATTTCTATTTAAAGAATTTACTAATTTCTCCCATCCATGATCATCCTGATTATTACAATAGAAAAATCAGTTGCTTCATTTCATAAATGACAGATAGGTCGGCCAGCATTGCACAGAGCTGTGCCGGAAAAATTTATTGTAAGAGCAGATATATCCGGCGATTTCATTGAGGTAAGAATTTTTTCCTTTTTTTTATTCAGAATGATCTTTCAGGGCCATGAAGCAGCACTGCTATCGTCCAAAATTTACCAGGTTAAATTCACAGTGAATTATTGAAAACTCATAAGTGAGCGACAATTTAATTGAGAGGTTAGTTACACTGTATTATTACCAGATTACTGAATTTATTTTTTTTATTGGGACGTTACACTGAATATGAACGACATAATTATAATTTTTTCTGTTGTGAGGTTACGCTAAATGTGAATGAATTTTGAGCTTAGATTAAATCAGAAAGAATTTTGTGTGGAGGTTAATGTGAAAAGAATTTTGTAGGGAGGTTACAAATGAGAAAGAATTTTGTTTTGAAGTTACTCTAAAATTAGAATCATTAACCAAATAATAATTATTTTATTTTGTGGGGAGGTTACACTTGGCGACCCTGCCAGGATCGTATTTCTTTGTGAATCTCTGAGAAGTAGTAATATATCTGCTCTTATTTACTTAAATGTAGTTGGCATCTGGCGCAATGCATTTACTAATTTGTCACTCTTTCTTTCACAGATCATCGGCAATTTATTGCTCTTTGTTGTAATTGTTTGTTCCATTTCACTTTGTCTTTGTTTCATTTTGTGCTTAATTTTGATTTGTGAAAAATGCCGCAAAAAACTGTTAACAGTACATCGCGATGTGCAATGAGTGAAATAACCAACTCGAATAGTTTGACCGATAATATTTGCGACTCTCAGTGTAATAGTGATAATCCCCTAATTACAGACAATCAGTGCGTACCGATCACTAGTAATGACTTTAATGCTAATAATGAGCAAACAAATTCAATAGTGTCCTCTGTTAATTCAACGACAATTGATGACGCGGCACATTCCGATACAATGAACGCTGTCCACTTGGACACACCTAACCTGTAAAATTAACGCATTGAACAGATAAATGATTCTAACGAAAATGAAGAATGTAGTCAAAATACGTCAAATTTATTCGATTCCGATGTAGTGATCCACAGTGCACATCCGATTGCCAAACCTTCACACAGTACAGAGAACCGAGCCGCTAATTTTGGCTGGGATCAAGTTATGGCATTATTGCTACAACTTAATGAAAATCTCAAACAACAAATTAATGAAAGTTTCAAACAGCGGAATGAAATACTAGATAACCATTTCAAACAACTTAATGAAAATTTCGACAACCATTTCAAACAACTTAATGAAAAATGACGAAGCACTGCTGTCGTCCAAAATTGGTAGGACATGTTCTGAGGCATCAAGGGATCACCAATTTAGTGTTGGAGGGCAGCGTGGAGGGTAAAAATCGTAGAGGGAGGCCAAGAGGTGAATACACTAAGCAGATTCAGAAGGATGTAGGTTGCAGTAGGTACTGGGAGATGAAGAACCTTGCACAGGATAGAGTAGCATGGAGAGCTGCATCAAACCAGTCTCAGGACTGAAGACCACAACAACAACAACATGGAAAATACGACAACCATTTCAAACAACTTACTGAATCGTGCAAACAACTTAATGAAGGTTTCAAACAGTCGAATGAAATACACGACAACCTTAACGAACAGAACAAACAACTTAGTGATCAGATTACAGCCAGTACCGTGCAACGTTATGATACTAAAGAACAATTACGTGAGGAAATTAAGGCTTGTGGTAGGATGAGTAGTGAAGAAATTAGATCTGTTGCACAAGAATTAAGTAGTACACGAGTATCCACAACGAAATTACTTAGAGATGAAAGTAGTGCAGTCACTGAACAACGTTCCGAAAAAGCAACACAGTTACACGACGAGTTTAAAATAATGTCAGCAGAGCTTTCACACACGCTGGATGTGGAAGTCGATAAGAGATTTGAACAACAGAATAGCCAAATTGACGAACGTTTTAAAGTGACAGAAACGAAAAATATTTCAGCCTCTAACACGGCACAGCATACGCCACTTTCCGAACATTTGTCAGACTCACACAGCCAGTATAATTTAGATAATTTTCAGAGAGTACGTAATTTTAATGAAAGTACGTAATTTTAATGAAAGACATAAGTGTAATCATCAGTATATACAAAATATTCAGCTATCACAGACACATTTTGGCAACAATAGAGGTTTTTCCCCACAACAGCAACAAAACCAGCCGGTTAGCATACCTAACCAACAATGTAATGTGCAAGGTCAACCAAGCTAATGTTTCGCCGCCTGCACATATAGCGTCTTCTCCGCCAAATAGTAACGCGCAGCAACAAGGAAATCAATACGTACAGAAAACACACCATTTCACCTCCCATCGCAACACACCGTATAGCAATGACTATCATGACAGACGTAAAAGTAATGAGCACGATTTTCAGCGTACGTTTAATAACAGTCGGTCTTACCAGCAGCAAAATCATCCGCAACAACAGATTATCATGAATGAATCAGACAGTCGGTATGGAATACGTCAGGAAGAAATGACAGAACATTACAAATAGTTGAAATGCCACAGCATCCTCCCGCAAATAACAGCACGTCAGAAAGAATTTGACTAGATACAGTGCAGGTAGCATCTTCCAGCAACGCAAGCAATACTTATGACACACAGACTCTTGTTCACGAAAATGTTATTACTTTTGACGACATCCGAGACACTCTTTTGTAGAAATTTTTCCATTGCCACCGACAGTTCTAACACTGCTTTAGGCGTACACATTTTTCAGGAAATTGAATAAGATGGTTCTAGAGTAATTAAAAACATCGCCTCTGCGAGTCGCATTCTGTCACCTGCTGAACGCAATTATTCTGTTACAGAACTTGAAACATTATGTGTTGTATGGGCTTTTACGAGATTTCGGCATTTTCTTTATGTAAGACATACGGCCGTTTACACAGATCGTAGAGCTATCCAGTTTTTACTTTCAGCAAAATTTACACATGATAGGTTAAGCAGATGGAAACTTTATTTACAGGAATTTAATTTTACAATTGTTCACATTCCCGGTACACAAAATATTGTAGCAGACGCATTATCCCGTTCTCTCAGCAACAATCAGCAAAACATCGCAACCAACTTCCGCCAAGCAAATTTTAGCGTCATGTATATTCAACAAGTTGCATTTGAAAATTTCATTTCGTCGTCATTACGAGGTATAGCACAGGAGCAGAGCAAAGACAACGTATGGAAAGAAATGAAACACCTTTGGCAAGATAGGAATAATGTTACCATTAGAAACCAATACACTGTACGCAATAATATTCTGTTTCGCCGCTCTCACCCTGACAGCAACAATTGGTTGCTATGCATTCCTGACGAACTTGTTAACAAATTAATTTGGTATACTCATTTAAGTTACGCACATTATGGAGCCAGAAAATGTTTTCATATACTGAGACAGAACTGTTATTTTGCCAACATGGAGAAACGTATTCGACGAGTTTTAGGGTCATGTAAGATCTGCCAGAAAGCTAAGTCAGATACGACTTCACATAATCCTCCGTTACATCCCATTGTACCTGTTAAATTGAGACACATGGCCGCTGTAGACATTTTTGGTCCGATTCCCAGAACTAAAAGAGGTTTTTGCTACATCTTTGTCGCTGTTGAACTCACTTCTTTCCGTTATGCAAAGCTACTGCTAAATCTGTTTCGATAGCATTTGTAAAACATTTTTTATTTCATGTAGCGCATGTATTCAAAGTAATTTCCGACAAAGGACCACAGTTTCGATCTGCTATATGGACACGTATGTTACGAACAAGAAATATTTCTCCGATCTATATATCCAAGTATCACGCTTCTTCGAACCCTTGTGAACGACTAATGAAAGAAATTGGTAAACTATGTAGAATATACTGCCATAAAAAACATATTGATTGGGATACACACAAACTGTAATTACAGGATGTAATTAACTCGATACCAAATGAATCTACTATGTTATCTCCGACTGTTATACTGAAAAATGTTGAACCACCTAACAAAATTAAAGAACTAGTATCCTTTCCTACATCTCGTCGACTACGCCACCATGAAATAATTGACATTGCGCTGAACAACATCAAACGTGCAGCAGAGCGCCGGAGAAGACAGCAAAAACAGGTTTGTACACCCCGTGACTTTCACATCGGACAGAAGATATTAGTACGTACACACTATTTATCCAATAGAGGAAAGAGTAGATGCAGTAAATTTGAGCTTCTATACGCAGGTCCATACAGAATTCGCAGCATTCCTCACCCCAATGTAGTACACGTCGAAACTCTGAGAACCAGAAAAAGTAAAGGCAATCACCATGTCTCCAATATTAAACCCTGTATTGAATGAACATACTTTACGATTTATCACACTGTAATGCCTTTTCCTGATATTTTTATGACCACTTATGCAATTATATTTATATGAAAAAGTACTGATGATTATCATATTTTTCCCTGGCAAGTGCCCGGCAAAGTAAGGTTAGCAGGTCGCTTTTCTTGTCGTTACGCATCAGACCGTGCACATTTTTGCAGATAAACTTACATATTTTATGACCAATTATGCAATTCTATCTATATGACTACTTACTGATGATTATCGTATTTTTTCTTGGCAAGTGCCCGGCAAGGTAAGGTTAGCAGGTCGCTTTTCTTGTCGTTATATATCAGACCGTGCACATTTTCCATTTTTTGTTTATTTATGATTGTTTTCCTATCGAAAGTAGAATTTTTGTTTGTATGCACTACGAAATCTTTAAGATGACTTTGACATTTTGCCTTATGATATCTCAATATCTTGACTATTCTACACTTTTGGTTACTGCATTATGAGACTGTGTGCACATTTTTGCACTTGAATACTCTCTATGTTTTTGACCTAATACGTTTTCTGTCATGCTATGCTGTATGCTTAATTATATCACTAGAAACCAGCTTTTATTTAATGGGTATATGATTTAAATGCAAGATATTAATCCTTATTCATCATTTTAAGAAAGCAATAACGTGTAAAAGAAATAACTTAAACAAACCACAGTGGATTACTATGAAATGGGAATTTCACCTTCGGAATGAACGAAATAAAGTGCAATACCTCGTCATGAAGAGTAAATGGATCAGAATTAACAAGCATTAACAAGAATATACTATACACATCGTATGATAGCAGTCTTAACCAATTATTTTTCTTTCAGAATACGAGGCGATTGATGCAGGCTGTCAGACAGAAATACACATCTTAGTTTTAGTGATGAAATATGCTAGAAATAAGACACTCTATACTATGAATAGTTGTGTGAAGTAAAAGGTAATACGAATATTGAAGTGTCTTTTTTGTGGATGACAATGAATGATGATGAATAGTTATATGAAGAATATGCTAATATAAATAATGAGGTTTCTCTTTGCAGCTGATGATAGTGATGAAGTTATGGTAATATGAATAATGAAGTTTTTCTTTGCAGATGAGGATAATGATGAAGTTTTTATATTTACTGTTAGTAGTTATTTAAGTATTTGTTGCAGTTCGTTTTGACAGTATGTCTTATATCGCATGGTATAATGACTGAATGTTTTGGAAAGGACAGCTAGGGTACATACATATTGAGTACACGTTCCATTACCTGTTAATTCGAAGTTCACTACTTTTGAGCATAATATGCGTTTCTTGTTTCAGCTTAATAATCCATTTTGTATTTTTTCCAGGAGAAGCTATTCATGAAATTAATGTGCTATCAGCAGTTAGTTATTAAACCTGTTCTAGTACTTGCATTTTTTTTACCCATTTGTGTGTGTCATTCATGAACGTGATCACATATACTCTACTTGTTTCATAACCTTGCTACAGCTGACTCATGACGAATGACATTACTAATCCTTATTTGCAGCAATAAGCCAAAAGCAAATATTTTCATGCCCCAGCAATAAATTATCGATCCCAACGCAATGCGTTGCTGGCACAAAAAAAATGTATTACCAGTCCCAAATAATGCTACTAGTTTAAGAGATATTTATAGTACTAAATATAATGCAGATTTGTCAGATGTATTGAATCCATTATATCTATGTATTATTGGACCATAGACCTTGAGTAATAGTTACAGTGTGTTAAATTTTAAATATGTCCTATGTCACTTGAATGATGAGTTCTGAGTAGTGCTGAATAATGTATAAGTTACAAAGCGATTTAGAAAAGATTGCTGTATGGTGCGGCAGGTGGCAGTTGACGCTAAATAACGAAAAGTGTGAGGTGATCCACATGAGTTCCAAAAGAAATCCGTTGGAATTCGATTACTCGATAAATAGTACAGTTCTCAACGCTATCAATTCAACTAAGTACCTGGGTGTAAAAATTACGAACAACTTCAGTTGGAAAGACCACATAGATAATATTGTGGGATAGCCGAGCCAAAGGTTGCGTTTCATTGGCAGGACACTTAGAAGATGCAACAAGTCCACTAAAGAGACAGCTTACACTACACTCGTTCGTCATCTGTTAGAATATTGCTGCGCGGTGTGGGATCCTTACCAGGTGGGATTGACGGAGGACATCGAAAGGGTGCAAAAAAGGGCAGCTCGTTTTGTACTATCGCGTAATAGGGGAGAGAGTGTGGCAGATATGATACGCGAGTTGGGATGGAAGTAATTAAAGCAAAGACGTTTTTCATCGCGGCGAAATCTATTTACGAAATTTCAGTCACCAACTTTCTCTTCCGAATGCGAAAATATTTTGTTGGGCCCAACCTAGATAGGCAGGAATGATCATCAAAATAAAATAAGAGAAACCAGAGCTCGAACAGAAAGTTTTAGGTGTTCGATTTTCCCGCACGCTGTCCGGGAGTGGAATGGTAGGGAGATTTTATGATTGTAGATAGATGAACCCTCTGCCAAGCACTTAAATGTGAACTGCAGAGTAATCATGTAGATGCAGATGTAGAAGGAGGCGTAAAATACGGGAAGGGAAAGATTATTTACAACTTCCACAAAACTCAGAAGGGAGTTATAAAAGCAAAGAGGCATAAAAGGGAAGCAGAGGTTACGAAAGGAGCGAAACCGGTTTGTAGCTTATCCTCGACGATATTCGTTCTGTAGATTGAGCAAGCAGTGAAGGAAAGCGAAGAAAAATTTGGAATAAGAATTAAAATTCACGAAGAAATAAAAACTTTGAGGCTCGCTGACGATATTGTAATTACGTCAGAGAGAGCAAAGGACGTAACAGCAGTTAGACCAAACGGATTACGTCTATAAAGGAGGATGAAAGTTAAACATCAGCAAAACCAAAACAAGGATAATCGATTGCAATCTAATTAAGGCAGGCGATGCTGAGCGGAACGACACACTGAGAAGCAGAGGAGTTTCGCTCTTTGGCATCAAAATCACTGACGATGGTGGAAGTATAGAGGACATAAAATGTAGACTGGCAGTGGCAAGAAAAGCGTTCTCAAGAGGAGAAAACTGTTAACTCCCGATATATATTCAAGAATTAGGAAATTTTTTCTGAAGGTATTGGCCTAGAATGCAGCCAAGTATGGAAGGTAAACATGGACAAGAAACAGTTAGACAAGAAAAGAATGTAGGTTTTTGAAACGTAGTTTAACAGAAGAATGCTGTAGACTAGGTGGGTAGACCGCGTAACTAACGAGGAGCTACCGAACAAATTTTAGGAGACAAAAAATGAGTGCCACGTCTTCACTAAAAGAATCCGTCGATAAGTCACATTCTGAGACATAACAGGGTCACCAATTGAGTATTAAAGGAACTTGAGGGGGTAAAAACCACAGAGGGAGACAAAAAGATGAATGCAGTAAGTGTATTCTGAATGATATGGGTTGCTATTATTCGGAAATGAAGAGGCTTACACAAGTTATGGCATAGCTACCTCAAACCAATCTTCGGAGTAAATATCACAACAACATTCTTTTGGTGTCATATCTCATGATTTAATTTTTAACATCATTTGATTTCACCATATTTCAAACTGGTCCACCTTCAACCACTCTCGATTTCCACTTCACGTCTACACAATTTTGTACCAGACTTAAACTTTCATGATCTTCTCCTGAACTCCAGTTGAATATTACTTAATATAAGAGTTCGCTGAGATAAGCCATTTTAGACTGCACAAATTTCTTTCTCTCCGCTTTGTTTCAGTCTTCCTGTATAATCATACTTTGTAGTTTGAATAAGAAGTTCTCCAGTTTACCCTACGTGTTCTTACATACTTCGTGTATATTACACTTTCCTCATTTTCACTATTGCTGTGTCACTCAAAATTTGGTTGTTAAGAAAGTCGCTGTCTTTCTCCCTATTACTCTTCATGTCCTTTTGTTACACTTTCTGATTTTTATTGTGTACTGCCTGACAAAAAAGTGAAGCTCACAGAAAGAGAGGAGGAAAGAATATGGAAGCTGACGGGCCACCACAGTGATTACAAAATCAAATGAAATTTACAGTAACGTGGTAGTACGAAACCACTTACCATCATGAGTTTGCACCTCCTCTGGCCTAGTTGTATGCACTGGTTCGGTTGGTAAGGATGTATTCCTTCCTGAGAAATGAAGCAGGCTCACCAACTCATGGCGTTGGTTGACATTTATTTGTAGTTTATATTTCAATTTCTGACTTCATCTACCATTTTTACCCTCTACAGCTCCCTCTGGTACCATGCAAGTTATTTCGTGACAGCTTAAACTATGATCCACCATTCTCTCCCTGCTAATTGTCAGTGCTTTCCATATGTTCCTTTCGATTACAGGATGACCTCCCCATTCCTTACCTTATCAATACACCTAATTTTCCAATCCTTCTGTAGCACCATGTCTCTAAATCTTCGATTCTCGCCTGTTACGGTTTCCCTATAGTCCACGATTAACTGACACATAGGACTGTGCTCCAAATATACGGTATCACAAATTTCTTCCTCCAATTAAGGACTGTGTTTGATAATAGTAGATTTCACTTGACAAGGAATGTCCTTTTTAGGCTGCTCTAATCTGCTTCTTATATCCTCCTTCTTTCGTCCGTCATGAGTTATTTTGTTTCCAAAGCAGCACAATTCCTCTACTTCTTAATCACCAAAATTGGTGTTGATTTTCTATCTCCATTCTCATTTTTACCAATTCTCATTAGTTTCCTCTTTCTTCTGTGTGCTCAAAGTCCATGTTCTGCACTCATTAGATTTTTCAGTCCATTCAACAGATCCTGTACTTCTTTTACACCTGCCGAGCGCGGTGCCCCAGCGGTTAGCACACTAGACTCAAATTCTGGTGGACTAGTGTTCAAACCCGCGGCCTGCCATCCGATTTAGGTTCGGCGTGATTTCCCTAAATCGCTTCAGGCACATGCTGGGACGGTTCCTTTGAAAGGGTACAACGGATGACCTTCCCATTCTTCCCTAATCCGAAATGACCTCGTTGTCGACGAGACGTTAAACACTAATCCCGCTCCTTCTTCTTCACCTTGATTGCCGATAACGGTACCATCAACGAATGTTATTATTGATATCCTTACACCTTGAATTTTAATCCCACTCTTCACATTTTTTTCTTACTTCCGACATTCCTTCTTAGATGTATATTTTGATCAGATGATGTGGAAGACTGCATCCTCGTCTTCTACTTTTTTTTAAACCTAGTACTTCGTTCTTGGACGTTCAATTTGATTGTTCCCCCATAGCTGTTGTATCTATTGTACATTACACATCTTAACCTACACCATTTTTCTCAGAATTTTGAATATCTTACACCGTTTTACATCGTCGGAAGCTTTTTACAGGTCTACAGATGCTATGAAAGAAACTTGATTATTCATCGGTATTGCCTCCATTATTAAACGTAACGTCAGAACAGTCTCTCTGTTACTCTGACCTTTTCTAAAGCTAATCTGGTTGTCGTCCAAGAGATCCTCAGTTTGGTTTTCCATTCTTCTGTAAATTATTCTTGTCAATAATATCAATGTAGTAACCGTTAAGTTGATTCGGAGACAGCTGTCGCACTTACCAGCTCTTATTTTCTTCGGAATTGTCTGGATGAGGATTCTGCCAAATTATGTCGCCAACCTCGCAGATTCTACACACCAATCTGAATAGTCGTTTGGTTGCCTCTTCCCTTATTGACTGTAGAAATTCCCGTGCAATGTTATCGAGCCGGCCGGGGCGGCCGAGATGTTCTAGGCGCTACAGTCCGGAACCGCGAGACCGCTACGGTCTCAGGTTCGAGTCCTTCCTCGGGCATGGATGTGTATGATGTCCTTAGGTTAGTTAGATATAAGTAGTTCTAAGTTCTAGGGGAATGATGACCTCAGAAGTTAAGTCCCATAGCACTCAGAGCCATTTGAACCAATGTTACCTATTGCTTCTCCCTTATTAGATCTTAAACTTTCCAAAGCTCTCTTAATTTCTGATTTTAATTCTAGATTTCTTATCCCTTTTTAAGACGTCATTAGACAATTCCTCCAACTCACAGAGACTTTCTATGTACTCTTTTCCCCTATGCGCTGTCTCCTCTGAATACAAGTAGTTCCAATTGGACTCTTAATATTGCCGTCCTTGTTTTTAACTTCACCAAATTTGTTTTTACTTGTGTGCACTGAGTTAGTCCTTGATACGATAATTTCAAATGTGTTTTTACTTGTGTGTACTGAGTCAGTCCTTGATACGATATTTTCTTTTTCGATTTTTTCACGTTTTTCATGCAGCCACTTCGCCTTAGCTTCTCGCACTTCCTACTACTGCATTCGTAAGTGACTTATACTGCTGCTTTCCCTAGACGTTGTTTGCACTTCCTTCTTTCGTCCACCAAGTGGAATATTTCTTCTGTTACTGAGGGTTTCTTTGCAGCTACCTTCCCAATACCTAAGCTTGTCTTTCCAACACCTGTGATTGCACTTTTTAGAGATTTTCACTCCTCTTCAACTGAACGGCCTACTGTGTTATTGGTTATCGAAGTATCGACATCCTTAGCGAAACTGAAAAGCGTCTCATCCTTCTTCAGTAAATCAGTATCCTACTTCTTCTCGCAATGATTATTCCGTACGATTCTCTTAAATTCTTCATCATTATTAATTTGTGATCTGAGTCTATATTTGCTCCTTGCAATCCTGTGCCTTGTAATCCAATATCTGATTTCCGGATGTCTGTCTCACCACGATGTAATCCAGTTGGAACCTTCGTATCTTTCCTGGCCTCTTCCAAGAATACCACATTCTCTTGTGATTGTTGGACATAGTATTCGATATTGCCTCATGAAATGTATTGCGGAATTCATTTACTCTTTTCCTCTCTCACTCTTTCTTCCAAACCTATATTCTCCCATGATCCTTTCTTCTGTTCCTTCCCCTACAACCGCATTCCAGTCCTCCTTGAGTTTTAGTTTTTCATTGCCAGCTATGTACTGAAATATCTGTTCAGTATCCAAATATCATTCTCTGCGTCTTCATCCTATATCTGCGACATCCGCAGGTAAACCTGAAATATCGTTTGTTTGCAGTGGTTTGCTGACGATTCTACTATCAACCCTATAACTTAAATGTTCACAATAACTCATTTTCTCCTCCATAAAGAATTATATACCATTTTCTGCTGCTACTGATATTACCATACTTTCGTCGGGCCAGAATTCTATGTCTTCTTTCCATTTCACTTCACTGACTCCCACTGTATCTAGCTTGAGTCACAGCGTTTCCCTATTGAACTATTAATTTCCTACCACGTTCAAAATTGTGACAGTACGCGCTCCGACTTGTAAAACATTGTCTTTCCGTTAGTGTGATTCCACCAGCTGCCCAAATGAAGACCATGGGCCCTTTTCAAACTTGGTCAGGTGCTGATAACGCTGTGTCAAATGAGTAAAAAGAGTTCCCGTGGATTCACAGTAATTACTCAACATTTCACACTGATCACGTCCCGTATATACTTTGCGGAGTGGTAACAACCCTAAACAAAAAAGAACATCAATGTATTCCTGTGGATGTTCTACCTGTCACAGAGAACTGCTACTGTAATCATTTTTCATACGAGCCAATGGTGTTTACGTGGATAAATTTACAATAACATGCGACCAAGTCTTGTGGGCACTTCACTCTTTTTGTCAGGCAGTGTATTATGTGCTAAGTATTCACTCAATTCCTTTGAAAAAATTTTCAAAATCTGCTTTCATTTTGGCCGAAAGGGGTTACAGCACGTCTCCGGTAGCTTTTGTATTTGTTCCGTGTTGCTTATAATCTTATTCAAAATTGTTTTTTACTTCTTTCAGTTTACCTTCATCACACAGTTTTCATGAGTTGCAGCTCTGTTTACGCCCGTAACACCTCCTCTCAATTTCACTCCTAGTTCTTATTTATTTATATTACTAAGAAGCTTCTATTTGTCATCTCAGGATTATGAACAAGCTATTCTATTATCCATCTCCGTAGGCTTCCTAAAGCTCTTCAGATGCCGGGAATGTATTTAGATTTACTTTTTTCTCGTTTCCATTAGTGTATCTCAAAATCAGAACTGGTCCTGTGGTAACTACAAAATTTTGGGAAATTTAACTGTTTGTTCTCAGCAGTGAACAAGTTGTTCCATGGCTGACTGATAGATAACTTTGCTTGCAGCCCTCCCTCGGCATTATGATGACTACACTCTTTGTATTGTCTTATCTGAGCCATCCGTTCCACAGTTTGTTCAGAAAAACCCAAGTAACCTTCCCGTATTGGTATTACTTACGTCGTTATCAGTTGCCAGATAGCTACCATCTAAAAAAATTCGGTTGCTGCTAATGTCCCACATTTCTCACTTTAAGAGACAGATATTGACTTGCGCTACTGCTCTGGATGCCTTATCAGTATTGCGCAGAAGCGAAACAGATATTTATGTCCACTCATTACGGAGAAGAGAGCGATAAGACTGCAGGCAATAGAGCCAAGCGCACACAACCCCTTCCGCGCTGTGACCCCCATCGATCTCACCGGATACTTCTAGAACCGAAAAGAGACACTCGTTTAGAGCACAACGACGGAAATGCGCAAATGTTGAGTTAACACCGTACGAAAATGATGCAGATTATGTGGTGACGCAATATACATTACAAAACAGCTGACTCGCGTCACAATGCACAGCACCCGTTTGAAGCTGCGTACATATCGACTTCAAGGGGCAACAAAAATTTGAATCTCCATATTTCATAGAATTATTGACCGAATTTTAAAAATATAAAGTGCTGTCATAATATACTGATTAAAATACATAATGCTAAGTTTAAAGTTTAACACACTAAGACAAATATTACAGCTAGGAACTGTGTACGTGTCTCGAGGCAGTGTAACTCACGACGTGGAAATTATGTAGGATTTTCTCATCCAATTTTTGAAAATAAGAGCACTTAGTGACGTCCAATAAACCTTTCATATAATTTTCAACATTTATGAAACAAAATAACCAACTGAAAATAGTTTATCGCAACTACATTTTCGCACCTCATGCCGTGAAACATCAACATCAGGCATGACGTTTTAACTTACTGTTTCTATACCACTAAGTCTGTTCCCACTACATTTTGCTGAGTGTGTCTACATATACCACTGAATTTATCTTAAAATTATATAAGTGTACGTCACAGAGTTCAAAAGATAACATCATAGACATTGAGATACACGAAAAACAATTTTTGCTTAAAATGAAGCGCAAAATGCGCACACGCATTCAGAGTTTCGTAATGAGAGCAGTTAGCTACTTCCAAGAAACCTTAACTACAATTTTAAACCTTTTTTAAAACTTTCTCGCACACTAAAGTTATGCCTAATATTTAACACGTTAATTCATTTGTAAAAGAAACCGACGTTTTAAGCTGTTTCATACATGGGTGTTCCATTCTGCAGATGATCCGGTATATGGGAGAGGGGGGGGGGGGAGGTTATTGGTTGACAGTATATGGCTTCCAGTTGTTAATACCCTAGTTTCCTAATAGAAGATATGAGAAAGTGAAACAGAACAGAGTTTTAGGTACATAATTAAGAATCAATGCTCTTAGAAAAGAGAAAGGACTTTGAAGAGCAGTTGAATAAAATGGACAGAGTTTGAAAAGAGGTTACTTGAAGCACAACAATAAAAGCAAAACAAGAGTAATGGAATGTAGTCATATTAAATCACATAATTACATTAGTAAATATGACACTAAAAGCGTAGATAAATAAAATAACTGGTCATAGCTAAAGTAGAGAGGACTTCAAACGCAGACTGGCCATAGCAACAGAAGCATTTCTCAGAAACATGAATTTCTTACACCATACTATTTTAAAAATTAAAAAGTCTTTCATTACGGTTTTCCTTTGCAGTGTGGCCTTGTACAGAAGTGAAACATGGACGACCAACAGTTCAAATAAGAAGAGAATACCGAAATTTATGCTACACATGAATGCAGAAAATTAAATGGGTGGACAACTAATTGGGTAGTACCGAGTCAAAGTGGGTGATGGATTAGTTGGCAGGACAAATCTGGAAGCACCTAGAGACACCTTCAATTCGCTACTGCAAGGAACTGGGCAAGGGGGGGGGGGAGAAGGGGGTTAGATTGTAGAGAAATATCAAGGCTTCACCACAGTAAGCAGGATCAAATACATACAGATTTCAGTAGCTGCATAGAGTTGGAGGGCTTGCACAGTATAGACTTGCGTGGGAAGCTGCATCAAATCAGTCATTGTACCGAAACCACAGAAAGAAACACAACCCACACACATTACGAAAGTGGATGAGTGTACTTATGTATTCTCTACATTGTAACCTCCCCACAAAATAAAATAATTATTATTTGGTTAATGATTCTAAGTTTGGAGTAACCACAAAACAAACTTCTTTCTCATTTGTAACCTCCCTACAAAATTCTTTTCACATTAACCTCCACACAAATTTCTTTCTGATTTAATCTAAGCTCAAAATTCATTCACATTTAGCGTAACATCACAACAGAAAAAATTATAATTATGTCGTTCACATTCAGTGTAACGTCCCAATAAAAAAAAAAATTCAGTAACCTGGTAATAATACAATGTAGCTAACCTCTCAATTAAATTGTCGCTCACTTATGACTTTTCAATAATTCACTGTGAATTTAACCTGGTAAATTTTGGACGACAGCAGTGCTGCGTCGTGGCCCTGAGAGATCCTTCTGAATAAAAAAAAAGGAAAAAATTCTTACCTCAATGAAATCGCCGGATATATCTGCTCCTACAATAAATTTTTCCGGCGCAGCTCTGTGCAATGCTGGCCGACCTATCTGTCATTTATGAAAGGAAGCAACTGATTTTTCTATTGCAATTACCGGGATCATCATGGATGGAAGAAATTAGTAAATTCTTTAAATTGAAATGAATGGTCGTTAAAAGTTACTTTTTATAAGGAAGATTATTATTACGAGAGTTTTAAAACATTTACATTCGACTTGAGATAACATTACTGAATAAGCGCGAGGCTGCTTTTTACCTTATACAATAATACTCAGGCACCGACATCGCTGCACCGTGACTGGGCCAGCCAACACGATACACCATACCAGACCAGAGCAGACTCCAGACTAGCCACAACTTACTGCTACAGCTACACAGTTCCTACTGCAGTCAACACTGCTCTCTGGTCAGAGATTCTCTTATACCTTGCATATCGTAGTCAGCGCATGAGCAATACATCGAAATTACATCTGCTCGGACCTCATACATAACCCTCTACTGGTGGGGGGGTTAAAATTTGGCAGCGATGGTGAGTCAATTGGACTTGCCATGAGCAACAAATTTTTCTATAATCTACGTAATTAACTAAGTTTACAGTCGCAGAGTATATACATATATATAAGTGCAGAACATGAAATGAAATAGAGTGCACATGCACTGAGTACAGAACATATCAAGAAATGACAAAATGTATATGCAATGAGTACAAAACATATTAACAAATGGCATAAAGTGCACACGCACTATATATATTTTTTCCATTTTACAAGAACTAGGATAGGAAAGGGAAGGATTGCATCATGGTTGTAGCACAGTAGGTTGCACGTAGCTGCACTGAAAGTCTATATCTTTTTACAGAAGCACAACACCAAGTGAGACAATCTGAAGTTCTCTTCCCTGAAGTATTAATCAGTGTAGCCAAGACACTGAAATGTCGTATTAATATTCAATGTTATCATTTTGGTAGTACATTAGGTACACCAAACAGTGGGACCATAATAACATCCCCATCGTCCAAGGTGGTGGACAGCATGATGTGTCAACACCACACTCTTGTAAGGTACACCAACGTAGAATTAGTGCAAAAACCAAATATAGTGCTCCATGATCATGAGGATGGACAGGACAAACGGATATTGCAGTAATTTCTGGTAATTAGGTCAAAGGTGAAGGACATTAAGTCTTATGCTAGTCATCATAGAGAATTACACTAGTCTATCAACCGATTTGAGTAATTGTTGACATTCATTGCCTAGTTACAAAACATTTCTGTATTATGTATGGAGTATTACAGAACATTATTCATAAGTCATCTGATTACACTAAATATTGGCACTCATTGGCCAGTTACAAACCATATTTATGCATTGTTCAGAAGTCATCATTCAAAGCAAAAGTTAATTAATGGATTAGCATTAACATAATTCATCTAGTTATAGTAATCATTGGCACTCATTGGCCAGTTACTAAACATTTTTATGCATTGTTCAGAAGTCATCATTCAAAACAGACAGCATCATCTGCGAACAACCTAAGAGAACTGCTCAGATTGTCACGGAGGTCATTTATATAGATCAGGAACAGCAGAGGTCCCAGGACGCTTCCCTGGGGAACACCTGATATCACTCAGTTTTACTCGATGATTTGCTGTCTATTACTACGAACTGCGACTTTCCTGACAGGAAATCACGAATCCATTCGCACAACTGAAACGATACCCCATAGAACCGCAGCTTGATTAGAAGTCGCTTGTGAGGAATGGTGTTAAAAGCTTTCCGGAAATCTAGAAATATGGAATCAACTTGAGATCCCCTGTCGATAGCGGCCATTACTTTGTGCGAATAAAGAGCTAGCTGCGTTGCACAAGAACGATGTTTTCTGAAACCATGCTGATTACGTATCAATAGATCGTTCCCTTCGAGGTGATTCGTAATGTTTGAATACAGTATATGCTCCAAAACCCTACTGCAAACCGACGTCAATGATATAGGTCTGTAGTTCGATGGATTACTCCTACTACCCTTCTGAAACACCGGTGCGACCTGCGCAATTTTCCAATCTGTAGGTACAGATCTATCTGTGAGCGAGCGGTTGTATATGATTGCTAAGTAGGGAGCTATTGTATCAGCGTAATCTGAAAGGAACCTAATCGGTATACAGTCTGGACCTGAAGACTTGCCCGCATCAAGCGATTTGAGTTGCTTCGCAACCCCTAAGGTATCTACTTTTGAGAAACTCATGCTAGCAGCTTTTCGTGTTTCAAATTCTGGAATATTCCATTCGTCTTCCCTGGTGAAGGAATTTCGGAAAACTGCGTTCAATAACACCGCTTTAGCTTCCTTCAGATTTTCAGTGTTCCAGTGAACATTGTCAAAAATTTCTCTAAGTCTACAAATGCTGTATGTTTAGGTGTGTCTTTCCTTAAACTATCATCTAACAAGAGTCGTAGAGTCAGTATTGTCTCGTGCGTTCTTACATTTCTTCAGAATCCAAACTTATCTTCCCCGAGGTGGGCTTCTACCAGTTTTTGCATTCTTCAATAAAGAATTCGTGTTAGTATTTGGAACCATTACTTATTAAACAGACAGTTTGATGGTATTCACAACTACCAGCACCTGATTTCTTTTAAACTGGAATTATTACATTCTTCTTGAAGTCAAAGGGTATTTCGCCTGTCTCATACGTATTGTATACCAGATGGAATAATTTTGCCATGGCTAGTTCTATCAAGGCTATCTGTAATTCTGACTGAATGTCGTCTAATCCAAGGGCCTCATCTCGACTTAGGTCTTTCAGTGCTTTGTCAAATTTTTCTCGCAGTATCATATCTCTATCTCATCTTCCCCTTCCATGATACTGCCTTCTTATCCTTTGAGGGATGCTCTATACACTCCTTCCCCCTTTAAGCTTTCCCATTTCTGGTTAGTTCTGGTTTTCTACCTGTTCTCTTGATTTTCATACAACTACTTCTCTTTTCTACAAAGGAGTTTCTATTTTTCTTATAGGTACAAACTACGAGTATCTTTCCCCCAGTAAAACATGCTTGAAATACGTGTGTCTTCTAGCCATTCCTGTTTACCAATTTTGTATTTCCTGTAAATCTAACTTTCCGACATTTATATTCTCGTTCACCTGCTTCATTTGCTAGAGTTTATTTTCTCTTTTCATCAGTTACATTCATTTTCTCCCATGGTTTCCATGGATTTGTACTAGGCGTGGTCTTTTTAGATATTTCATGCTTTGCTGTCTTCACTACTTCACGTCTCGAAGGTGCCCATTTGTCTTCTACTGTTTTTATTTCGCATGTTCGAGTCAACTGTTGTTTGATATCCCCTCTGAAATTCTCAACAACCTCTCGTTCTTTCATCTTACCCATCTCCCATCTCTTTAATTTCCTACCTTTTGGCAATTTCTTTGTGCGTATGTGGGGAAGATAGATGAAATAACCGTAAACAGGGAGAAAAAGACGTTGGAGACGCCTCTTGTGCATCGAGACGTCTTTGGTTTTGACAGCGTGCTCTTCAAAAATCTCTCAAATACTGGTACTTTTTACTGGCACCTGTACCTTATGCAACATATCGGCAGTTTATCATACGAGTGCACTGTTTGTATCTATTTAGCTTTGTGTTTGTCTTCCAGATGATTGCTCTCCGGTATTCTTTACTGGTTTTAACATCAACTAGCTTGATAACAAGGGTACTCCTTCCAAAACTCGCTGTACATACAGGCATCCCATGGATTCCAGTTTAGTTAGCTGAATTATTTCTCTTACCTCTTCACACATTTATTCAGTCTCTTCATCATCTTCGTAGCTAGCTGTCATACAAACTTGTACTACTGTGGTGGACGTGGGCTTAGTGTCTACCAATACCGTTCACCATGCTGCTCACTGTAGCTTAGCCGTATTCCTGGTTTCTTATTCATTATTAAACCTATTCTTGCCTTACCCCTATTTCATTCCGTATTTGTAACCATGTATTCATCTGACCCGAAGTCCTGATCCACTGCCACCGAATGCGCTAATTCCCACTCTTATTCCTCAACCCATCCATTTCCCTTCCCAAAACCTCTATCCTACTTGCCCGATTAGGGATGTAACAATCCTTGCTTCTGTGTGTTTCCCCTGATGACGACATCTTGCTGAGTAGTCACGCCCAGAGATCGGAACGGGGGGCTATTTTATCTCCGGAATATTTCAACCAAAAGAAGGCCATCATCATTTAACCATACAGTACAGCTGCATGTCCTCGGGAAAAATGATGGTTGTATTTCCTGTTTAGTTCTGCTGTTCACAGTATCATCACAGTAAGACCATTTTGGTCAGTGTTACAAGCCAGATCAATCAATCTTCCAAACTGTTGCCCCTGTAACTACTCTAAAGGTTGCGCCCCTCTTCAGGAACATGCGTTTGTTTGACCTCTCAGCAGATACTTCTTCGTTGTGATTGCAACTGCTGTACGACTATCCGTATTGCAGAAGCACGCGGGCCATCAAACCAGCGGCAGGGAGTGTAGGTTGTGGGGGAAAAGAATAAGCACTAGAAAGACTAGCCGAGGAAAGGAATATGTCGAAAAATTCTTACCGGACATTCGAAGAGCATAGACAACAAAATGCTCGGAGAAGATAAAGATTGCATTACGCAAATGAATTTTAGACTATATTGGGGGTAGTGATGACGTAGAAACGCAAATATTATAAATATTAAAGACTTGGGGGAGATTATTTAAAGCATATCGAAATATTAATAGCCGGCCGGCGGGGCCGAGCTGTTCTAGGCGCTACAGTCTGGAACCGCGCGACCGCTACGGTCGCAGGTTCGAATCCTGCCTCGGGCATGAATGTATGTGATATCCTTAGTTTAGTTAGGTTTAAGTAGTTCTAAGTCCTAGGGGACTGATGACCTCAGAAGTTGAGTCCAATAGTGCTCAGAGCCATTTGAACCATTTTTGAAATATTAATAAATTAAAAAGAATTCGCTCTTCACTCTAAAACTCTGTGCCCAGCCTCTTCCTCACGCAAATCTGTTTTTCTGTACGAGCACCAATCATATTGACTATTACATAATACTACTAGAGAACTAAGCCATGAACTTAACGCAGTATTAAAATGCTCGAGTTGTTTACAGTTTTTCCCACGAAACTATTTCATTGTGTATGGCTGATGGCATAATGTATTATAATACTTTTTCCCTTCTGTTTTATTCGGTTTGCAGAAGTAAGATGGATGAATGCCTATCGGTTAAGGTTCTATGCAAACCACAATTTTGGCAACCTTTCAACCTTGGCAACATGTATTTTGATATTTTGATTCACACTAGAACATGGGGATCTCGTAAATTCGAACTTACATGAACAGGGGTAGGCCAAAAGTATGGAAACATCCCGAGAAATGCGCGCCTGATCATAAGTGCAGATACTAGCCAAGCCTGCCGGTTGCAGTGTGGTATCTGAACACGAGCGGCACCTGTGAAAAGTACTCAATACGTGGCAAGTGTCAGTCGTCATCAGAAAATTGTAGTTGCAAGCGTATTATGTTGGAGCTAAGTGTATTCGGTCCCACGCAAATTGCTGATGCTACCATAACCTAAAAAGCCGACGTGTTTACACGGCATACAGGAGAACGGAAAAATGTCATCAACGCGGAAGAAAGCTTGTGTTGAGTCATAGCCACGGACGGTCACTGAATAGGACAGTGACTTAATGTAAGAGGACCACAATCATTGCAAAACTGCATGTCGCACCCGCGAACAATCTCAGCACCAAAACAACAAGAGAGGAACTCCAGTAGCAGGGAACTGCAGGGCGATCTGCAATTCCGTAACCATTCATCAGTGATGTAAAATCACGTTGCAGGAAAAGATGACGCCGAAGCTATAAAATGTGGAGTACGGAGCAATGGAAATGTCGTTTTGTCGGATGGGTCTTGACTCACACCGTTTCCCACTTCTGGCGGTGTTTACGTCCCAAGAGTGGAACTTAGTGCAGGTTCATGATGATTTGAGCACACTCACGGTATTCTAGGGAATCCATGGTGGCTCTGCAAGGTCGCATGAGTGTTAAGGATTATGTGACCATTTTGGCTGGTCAGATCTATCACATCGTACAATCTCTGTTCCCAAATGGTGATGCTGGGTTTCATGGGGACAGTGCCCAGTTCCACACTGTTCACAGCATCCTGCACTGGTCTTGTGACAACGAGGTTGAACTGCTGCATACCTCTGGCCACCGCATTCGCCAGATTTCAATGTTATTGAGCCTTTATTGTTCACTTTATAGAGATGGTATTATAATCACTATTCACCTTCATCATCGTTATCTGAACTTGATACTATTCTGCAAGGAGAATGGTATAAGATTCCCTTGAAAACCATACAAGACCTGTACTTTTCCATTCCGAGGCGATTTGAAGCTGTTTTCAATGCTTATGGTTTTCTTACACCGTGGTAGACGTGGTAGGTGTCCTCTTTCTGGTATTTACATGTTTTTGTCAAACACCTGTACGTCAGCGTAATTGCTCTGTTATTCACAAATACGTATTTGGCAGGTGGTTCACAAAATCACTTTCAGATTATCTCACAACCGTTCCACTCTCGAACAGCACTCATGAAAAATGAACACGTGACTCTTCCTGTCTGAACACTGTTTATTTTTATGTCGATGCTATTTCTTCCTGTGTAGGTGAGTCAATAAAGTATTCTGGCATTCTGAAGAGAATTATGGTGATTAAAATTTCCTGAAAAGATTTCGTCTTTGTTTCGGTTTTTTCCATGCAAACTCGCTAATCATATGTATGACATCTCTTCCCTATTTCGTCATAATACAATACGGGCTGCCCTACTTTTAACTTTTTCGGTGTCATCAGACAATCTTATATGCTAAGGATGCTATACTGAGCAGCAATACTCCAGAAAAGGTAGGACTAGCATAGTGCAGACAGTCTCATTATTGGATTTGTTGCTTATTGTAACTGTGCTGCCAATAAAACGCCGTCTTTGGTTCCCCTTCGCCACAATATTTTCTGTATGGTGGTTCCAATGTGAGTTGATCGTTAATGTAATTTCTTGATACGAAGCTGAATCGACAGCCCTTAAATTTGTTTGGTTTTTGGTGTAACAGAATTTCAATGGTAGTCTTTTTGTGAATCATGTGGAGGACTGCGCATTGCTTTTGATCTTCTAATGACTTTACTAGACAGTAAACGACAGCATCATCTACAGACAGTCTAAGACCGCTGTTCATATTGTCTCGTTAAACGTCTGTGCAGATCAGGAACAGCAGAGAGCCTATAACATTTCGTTGAAGGACGTCAGGAATCACATCTGTATTACTTGATGACATTAACTACGAAATGTGACATTTATGTCAGGGAATCACGAATCCAATCTCACAACTGTAACGATACTCCGTTGCTACTCAATCTGATTAGAAGTCTTTGCGGGGAATGGTGTGAGAGCAGTCAGTCATCAGGCCACAAGTGGCCCATCGGGACCATCCGACCGCCGTGTCATCCTCAATTGAGGATGCGGATAGGCGAGGCGTGTGGTCAGCACATCGCTCACCCGGTCGTTACAATGGTTTTCTTTGACCGGAGCCGCTACTATTCGGTCGAGTAGCTCCTCAATCGGCATCACGAGGCTGAGTGCACCCCGAAAAATGGCAACAGCACATGGCGGCCCGATGGTCACCCATCCAAGTGCCGGCCACGCCCGACAGCGCTTAACTTCAGTGATCTGACGGGAACCGGTGTAGCCACTGCGGCAAGGCAGTTGCCAATGGTGTGCGAAGACTACTAGAAATCTAGAAATATGATATTAGTTTAAGATCCCCTGTCGGTAGCATACATTGCTTCATGTCAGTGAAGAGAACCCGTGTCATTTATAATCCTACTAAAACTCTATTTCATAGATACGGGTCTATAATTCAGTGCACAATTTCCATTCTGTCTCTTGTGTATTGGTGTGACTTATGTGGCTTTCCGATCTTTAGTCGAACGAGCGGTTGTACACAACTGCTAAAAAACGGAGCTCTTTCGTCAACATTCTCTCAAAGAAACCTCATTGGTACACAGTATAGACAGGAAACCAAGTCTTTATTGTGTGACTTCTTGCTCCACACTCTTTGCAGTACTGCCAGCTGGAATGTTTCAAGATCTATGTTATCTTTTCGCGCTGACGGAACAATTTCGTGAGGGAATCACATAGCTTTTCCTCGAAGCGTCTCTATCTCGTCCATAAATCCAACTTCAATACGGTTCATAAACTCAGGAATTCTTTGAAGGAGACTACTGAAGGCGAACTCTGTCGTGGCTGATTACTCATGCTCCAGATAATTCTGATAAATCGTTGTTTGCTGTTTGCATTTCTCATGGCTAGATTTATGAAGTCAATCTCGTTAAATAGCTCCCGGGATATAGTAACTGATACTTGATGTCTATAGCTGATTACAGTGACCAAACGAGGCACAGATAACATTATATTTGATCTTTTCTTTTGTCAATGAACATACAGGGAACTTTTGGTTACACTCGTTTCTGAAGACCCTTCATTTTGATTAAACGAATGCCTCTTTCAAAGTAGGTGTATTAACTCCACAGACAAAGCAGCAATATACCTAAGTTTAAATAACTTACGAGAATGCATCCAGGCGATTGCTTCGACAACCAGTTGTCGGCGACGTTACCCCGCTGCATTCCCGTAAGTTATTTGAAACAATGCATACGCCAGCAGAAACTCATGTCTCACATACCTAGTTATCTGTGTTAACAGTGACCCAAATGAAAACAGCTTTGCCTCTTCGTTTGCGTTTGAAATCACATTTTCGTTTAACACGGAATTCTGCACTTTAACAGGATCTTTTATGTAGCAGTCTGTTGTAACAGCCAGAGAAAGAGAAAACATTGTTTTAGAAATGCAGTCCGATGTTTGATTAATAATCACTCACCACTGAAAGTACCATGATTTTTCAATAAAGCTTTCATGAAATGGGATCTGCTCTTTCCGTGCATGTCGAAGAAAGAATACAGATAGGTATGCTAGGGGCGTTATGGCGTGCGTAGGTCATCAATGACATTTTAAATGACGTCATCGATAAGTCATGGGATTTCCCTCCCTCTCCCCTGTCTGACAAATCCCAGTTGCTCTGTATATAAAATGGCAGAAAGTTCGAAAATTGGCACAATATTCAAATTTTGATAAGCTTTTGCTCTACTCCTGTGCAAGAAGGGCTGATGTCCTAAGCATAAATTGGCAGGAAACTCAAACATTGAAGACGTGCATTGTCATCTTGTTGGAAGTAGGTTACTCGCTCAAAGTACAGATTGCCAGTCGGCCGACTAGGTCATACGGGCGCAGGTCTATAACGTCAATGTCTGGGATTGTAAGGCAAAGGGAAGTAACTCTCCAGTAGAGACGTGCAAGACTATTTTTATAAATTAGGCTGCTTAACAAATTTCTACACACTTTCCGCGAGTCTCCGCGCTGCTCCGGGGCAGTGTTGCACTCCACGTAGCCTATGCCCACATTGCATTAGCTTCCATTCCATGGTGCCAAAGTTATCGATTGCCAGACCTTCTGAGAAGTCCGTGGTAGCATGCTTAGAAATCGAAAACTCAGGAGGTACACATTCATCCCACTGCAGGTGAACACTTGTACAGTAGCTGAAAGGCCTAATATTAGTTTGACTTATTATTCATGTAAAACCACAACAATTCTTTTTTTTTGTGGAATGGATAGTGGCTATTTCACCGGCATTAACATCACGACCCACCAAAAAGCCATCAAAGATGCTGACTTATACATACCAGCCAGGTACAACAACATTTGCGAATAACACACGCCTATGCTTATCTGCTTGTACAACACAGATAGTATCCGTCTGAAACGCGACAAATACATATGATGGGAAAGCATATTTCCTGCAAGAATAGTAGTTACTATCGTACCTGTACAGCACATTTCAGGACGAAAAACTGAACTACAATAACCAGAAAAGTCCATCTACTGGCCATAAGGTGCATAGAGCCCACACCACGCTGACTCGGCACGGGGAATGCACTACAGTTAAATGATTCGTGTGGTTCACTCTGACCAGCTTCTGCTGACAACTCATGCCCCGTCAGCCACAACTGGGAGCGGTTACAAATCACGCGCTTAAGCGGTTGTCATGGACTGGTACTTCTGTTAACAATGTGTGATATACGCTCAATATTAATCACACTAAAGTCATCTATGCTATTCCCTTTACAGAACACCACAGTGCCCCACCTCACACCAGTTAGGAAGACATCAAAACAATTTTGCAAGCACCGAATATAGTATGAAACGCGTATGTATTCAGTACCAGCGATGGCGAGGCATGACAGAATCTCTGACCAGAGAGTTATTTATCGTGTCTAGTCTGCGCTTGACTGCGCGAGAGTTCAGTTGCGAGTAGGATGTTGTGTGTAGCGAGTCGCGAGAAGAGGTAGTCAGCCGACTGTAGTAGCGAGTGGACGGTAGTACTGAGCGGGCGTCGACATGGGTCTCTGGTCACGATTCAGGACGAGGTATATTGTTAAATAAGGTAATGAAGCAGCATTGCGCACATCTGATAATGTAATGTATGTTAATTGTAATTAATTTGTTCAAGAAATACCCCAATAATAATTTAGTTTTCAAAGCAATCGTTTTTAAGAAAAGAATCATTACAATTGAATACAATATTTCCTATGCTTTTCCTCCCAGAATCATTTTACCAGATTAATTATTGCACAGGACCTTAGGTCAGCGATGCTGCCCTATTATTGTGGGTTTAATGATTAAATTTCATTTCTCAATTTTTGTGTCGAGTTTACTTTTGGGTCATTATTATTCTATAATTTTTGTGGGGACCAAATATTTGGCTCGTTTTCATTATCATAGACTTCTCTTTTATTTCTGCTGGGAGGTTACGTTTAGCACGACGACCATTAACATTCAATTAATTGTTTTTCAAAACTCTGTGGGGAGGTTACACTTGGCGACATCCGGACCAGGATCGTATTTCTTTGAGAATCTTTTGAGAAGTAGCCAGATATCTGCTTTTATTTACTAAAATATAATTAGCATTTGGCGCAACGCTTGTACTAATTTTGTGACTTTCTTTCCTCAGATCATCGGGAATTCGTTGCTCTTTGTTGTATTTGTATTTGTTGGATTTTGCATTGTCTTTGTCTCATTTGTGAATAATTGTGACTTGTGTAAAAATTCCGCAAAAAACTATTAATAATACATCGTGAGGTGTAATGAATGAAATTACCGACTTAAACAACTTCACCGATAGTACTTGTGACACGCAGTGTAATGATGACAATCCTGCGTTTACTGACAGTCACTGCGTTCCAACCACTAATGATGATTTTTGTCTTAATGATGAACAAACGAACTCGGTTGTTTCCTCTGTTAATTTGACGACAATTGATGACACGGAGCGTTCTGTTGTAATGAGCGCTGCCCAGCTTAACACACCCGGTTTGCAGGATTTACGTGACGAACAGATAAATTTTTCTAATGAAAATGAACAGGATACTCAAAGCACGACATATTTGTTTAATTCCGGTGTAGAGACCAACAGTGCGCATCCGATTAGCAAACCTTTTTGTGAATCACAGAATGACCTAATGGTCACACAAAGCGTGACAATTGCAGGTACACCATTAAATAGCACAGAGAATAGAAATGCTAATTTTGTGTCGGATCCAATTATGGCATTGTTGCTAGAAATGTATAAACAACTTAATGAAAATAGTGAAGATAACAAACAATTTAAAGAAAATTTCAGACAACTTAATGAAAATAACGAAAATCTCAAACAACACTTTAATGAAAAATTAGACAACAATTCCAGACAGTTAAATGAAAAAGTAGACAACATTTCCAGACAGCTTAGTGAACAGATTAGAGCCGTTGCCGCGCAATGTCATGATACTAAAGAGCAGTTACACGAGGAAATTGAGGCTTGTGCTAGGAAAAGTAGCGAAGAAATTAGATATGTTGCTCATGGATTAAGGGAAATGCAAACAGCCACAACAGAAACACTTAGAGACGAAATTAACGGAGTCGCTAAACAATGCTCTGAAAAAGCAACACAATGACACGACGAGTTTAAGTTAATGACAGCAGAACTTTCGCGCACAATGGATGCAAAGATAGACGCGAAATTCGACCAACAGAACACTCAAATTGACGAACGTTTTAATCTTCACCTACAAAACAGTGATACGCGTTTCCGTAAATTTATACAGGATCAGAATAAAGTAAAACGGCAAGTAATGGAAACAATCACTGCACAGAGACAAGAAGATAAACGTAAAATGTTTGCGAAGGCTAAAACATACGTAGACAACAATATTGCTACAGTGTCCGACGAACTTAATACCATCAAACAGTTGAACACAGAATTACGTGATGAGATTTCTGACCTTAAATCAAAAACAGATACCCACAGAGTGGATTTTCAAACAGTGACCGACAGACTCGAACAATTAGAACTAACACAGGATTTCGATGTCGTCAAAGCTGACGTTAAAAAATTGAACTAAACCACACGTAAAATGCAAAAACAGATTAATGCCTCTGACACTAAAACCGATGATCAGGTAAAAATACTAACTGAAAAATGTGACGAATTTGCCAGTCGTATTGATATTATTGAAAGTAATAATGACAGCAAATCAGACGATACTGCACCGATTTTGTTTAACCAAACACCTGAATTCCAAAATTTACAGCAGACAATCAATGAGATCGATTCGTCTAATAACACATTGCGTAGAAAATTGTCAAGTTTACAGCAAGAGGTAACAGAGATAAAAAAATATTTCAGTTAATAACACATCACAGCAGACGCCACTTTGCGAAAATTTGTCAGACTCACGCAGCGCGTATAATTTGGGTAATCTACAGAGAATACGCGACTTAGATTCTGAACAGACACAGACAAATACATTCCCTTACAATCCTGAACCTGTTCCATCATACAGAGACGATAATTTTGATTACAAACATTTTCTGTCAGTGAGAAAATTTAAAGTGTTTAAAAATGACAGAACACAGATTCACCCACTGGACTGGATACAACAATTTAGCTTTGCGTTTCCACCGACTTGGCCCGTAACACATAAACTTGAATTTATTTGTAGTTTTTTGGAAGGCGAACCGACAACTCGTATGAGACCGATCGCGAGACAATGTTACTCGGTAGAAGAGTTTCAGAATGCTTTTCTGTCAGCGTACTGGTCGAAGACGACACAGCGAGGAATTAAAGATCAGTTAATTAGTTTACCAAATTATGAGAACTCAGATTTTCCCAGCAATTTTTTGAGCGCATGGTGAACAAAACCAGTACCTAAGTGAACCGTACAGTGAATCTGCACTTATTCAATGATGTATCTCTAAATTACCATGATCATTAAGAGTGTCACTTCTAACGGGTCAGCAAAAAGAAAATATTTCGGCATTCAGGGATCTGCTGCAGCTTTTAGAAGTGCAGCAATCACATTATTCCTTTGTTAACAAAAATTTTTCATATAACAACCAAGGCCAACAAATTTACAGTAATTACGATCAACCACGCAATTTCAATAGCAAAGCTAATAGATGCTTTAGGAACGACAACCACCAGAACTTTAATAGCAGACAAAATTTTGATTACCAGTATCGACAAAATTATCAGCAGGAACGACATTTTAGTAACAATAGAGGTTTTTCACCACAACAGCATGAAAGCCAGCCGGTTAGCATAGCTAACCAACAATGTAATGCACAAGGTCAACCAAGCTTTAATGTTTCGCCGCGTGCACGTACAGTCCAGGGTACAACAAATGGTAACGCACGGCAGCAAAGACACAACTTCGTACAGAAAACGCAGTATTTCAATTCCTATCGTAATGCACCGTATAGAAATGACTATCACGACAGACGTAAAAACGATGAGCACAATTATCAACATACGTTTAATAACAGTCGGTCTTACCAGCAACAAAATGATCAGCAACAACATAGTCTCGTGAATGAACCAGACAGTAGGTATCATCCAGAGCGTAACACGACAGGAAGAAATAACAGAACAGTTCAAATAGTCGAAATGTCACAGAATTCTCCTGAAAATAATAACACGTCAGATAGAATTTGACCAAATACAGTACAGGTTGCATCTTCCAGCAACGTAAGCAATACTTCAGATACACAGAATGTTATTCACGAAAATGTTATTACTTTCGACGACATCCAAGACACTTGTCTACAGGAAAGACCAGTTGTTCAAAAAACCATTTCACACACTGTCATCGAAATTAAAATTGGTTCATCGAAATTTTCAGCAGTAATCGACTCCGGATCACCCATGTCAGTAATAAATGAAGAAACTTTCAATGAGTGTAATAAAGAGAATACCTATCCTACATTACCATTAGGTAAAACGAAAGTGAAAGGAGCAGTATCGAGTAAAGGAGTAGACGTTAAATTACAGACACATTTATCATTTTGTATTGCAGGTCACACATTTCACTCAAATTTTTGGATTGTTCCTTTATTGACAACAGACGTTATTTTAGGTACTAATTTTTTGGTACAACACGACGCAGTTATAGATTTTCTAAATTCCTATTTAATGCTAAAGGATGAAAATGTGCAATTGGCTTTAGAATTTCAGCACTCTTTATCTGCGGAAGAACAAACAATTAATTGCACAGAGATCATTTACGTATCATGTGGCATAGACTGTAATTCCACATTGTTCACAGATACGTACGTACATAACTATAATACTCCAGACGAAGCTGACTATGACGTAATACAGACGATATCTGATAAAGTTAAACAGAGCAGTGCAAATACAGACGACGAACACACGCAACTACACAAAATTCTTTTACAGCAAGCTCCAGTTTTCGACAACATCCCTGGTACTATGTCCGGTTTTATGTATGAATTTCAAGTCAAACAGCATGATACATTTAAAGTCAAGCATTATCCCATTCCATATATCCACCGAGAACAAGTTAAGAAAGAATTGCAGGATATGCTTGACCAGGGAATTATTGAACCGGCAGTTAGTCCGTACATAAACCCGCTCCACATTGTTAAGAAAAAGGATGGCTCACTTCGCCTCGTACTTGATTCAAGTCACATCAGTGACATAATTATTAATGAAACAGATCGACCACAGACACTAGAGGAACTTCTACAGAAATTTCACGGTACTGCTATTTATTCTACATTAGATCTGAAATCGGGATTTTGGCAAATTCAGCTCCATCCGAACTGTAGAAAATACACAGCATTTCTCTGTTTTGGCGACTGTTATCAATTTTGCAAATTACCATTCGGTTTAACTATTTCTTCTGCAGCTTTTATTCGCGGTTTGAACACAATACTTCCGACAGAACTTAAAGACAGAATTACAACGTACGTAGATGACATTCTTATTGCAGAAGCTAACTGGTCTGAACACAATGTGATTTTAGAACGACTGTTGCAAACTTTTCATGCCCAAGGACTCTTAGTTAATCTCAGTAAATCACACTTTGGCAAAACTTCTATAAAATTTCTTGGACATGTAATTTCAGCAGACGGGATTGCGCCTGACCCGGAAAAACTTCAAGCTTTATGTGACATTACCGTTCCTACGACAAAAAATCAACTACGCAGCTTTTTGGGTTTAATTAACTTTTTTCGTAAATTTATTCATCACTCTGCTTTAGACACACCTAGATTATGCCAATTGACAGGTAAAAACACTATTTGGTCCTGGGATAAGCAAGCACATTCTGAATTTAAGAACCTGAAACATGCTTTGTTGAATGCACCACTTTTATCGCACCCAGATCTTACCAGAAATTTTTCCATTGCCACCGACAGTTCCAACACCGCTTTAGGCGTACATATTTTTCAGGAAATTGAAGAAGATGGCTCTACAATAATTAAAAAACATCGTATTTGCAAGTCGCATTCTGTCACCTGCTGAACGAAATTATTCTGTTACAGAACTGGAAACGTTATGTGTTGTATGGGCTTTTACGAGATTTAGGCACTTTCTTTATGGAAGACATACCACCGTTTACACAGAGCACAGAGCGATACAGTTCTTACTTTCGGCTAAATTCACTCATGACAGATTAAGCAGATGGAAACCTTACATACAGGAATTTAATTTTACAATAGTTCACATTCCCGGCACACAAAATATTGTAGCAGACGCACTATCTCGTTCTCTCAGCAACAATCAGCAAGATATCGCAACCAACTTCTGCAAAGCAAATTTCAGCGTCATGTACATTCAACAAGTTGCATTTGAAAATTTTATTTCGTCGTCATTACAGGATATAGCACAAGAGCAGAATAAAGACAACGTGTGGAAAGAGATTAAACACCTCTGGCAAGATAGGAATAATGTTACGATTAGAAACCATTACACTGTGCGCAATGACATTCTATTTCGCCGCTCTCATCCTGACAGTAACAATTGGTTATTATGCATTCCTGATGAGCTTGTTAACAAATTAATCTGGTATACTCATTGAAGTTACGCACATTACGGAGCTAGAAAATGTTTTCTTATACTGAGACAGAACTGTTATTTTGCCAACATGGAGAAACGTATACGAAGAGTTTTAGCGTCATGTAAAATCTGCCAGAAAGCTAAGTCAGACACAACTTCACATATTCCTCCATTATAGCCCATTGTACTTTTTAAATTAAGACATATGGCCGCTGTAGACATTTTTGGTCCGATTCCCAGAACTAATAGAGGTTTTTGCTACATCTTTGTCGCTGTTGAACTCACTTCAAAATTTGTTACCTTCACTCCGTTACACAAAGCTACTGCTAAAACTGTTTCGAAAGCATTTGTAAAACATTTTCTATTTCATGTAGGGCATGTATTGAAAGTAATTTCCGATAATGGATCACAATTTCGTTCTGCTATATAGACACGCATGTTACGAGCTAAAAACATTTCTCCGATCTAAATATCCAAGTACCATGCTTCTTCGAACCCTTGTGAACGATTAATGAAAGAAATTGGTGAACTGTGTAGAATATACTGCCACAAAAAACATATAGATTGGGACACACACATATTTTCATTCCAAGATGTAATTAATTCCATTCCAAATGAATCCACTACGCTATCTCCGTCTGTTATACTGAAAAATGTTGAACCACCTAACAAAATTAAAGAATTGGTAACCTTTCCTACATCTCGTCGATTACGACACCACGAAATAATCGACATTGCGCTGAACAACATCAAACGTGCCGCAGAGCGGCGGAGAAGACAGCAAAAACAGGTTTGTACACGCCGTGACTTTCACATTGGACAGAAAATATTAGTACGTACACACTATTTATCCAACAAAGGAAAAGGTAGGTGCAGTTAATTTGAACTTCTATACGCAGTTCCATATCAGATTTGCAGCATTCCTCACCCCAATGTGGTACACGCCGAAACTTTGAGAACCAGAAAATCCAAAGGCAACCACCATTGGTCAAACATCAAACCATTTATTGAATGATGACACTTTATGATTTAACATGCTATAATGCCATTTTGCTAATTTTATGATCACTTATGCAATTATATTCACATGACTACGTATTGATGATTATCGTACATTTTCTTGGCAAGTGCCCGGCAAGGTAAGGTTAGCAGGTCGCTCTTCTTGTCGTTACACATCAGACCGTGCATATTTTTCCAGATGAATTTACACATTTTATGACCACTTATGCAATTATATTTATGTGACTACTTATTGATGATTATCGTATTTTTTCTTGGCAAGTGCCCGGCAAGGTAAGGTTAGCAGGTCGCTCTTCTTGTCGTTACATATCAGACTGTGCACATTTTTTTCCAGAGAAACTTACGTATCTTATTAATAATTATGCAATGCTATCTAGTGACATATTAATTTCATTAAATTTCCTCTCCATTAAAGTCTTTAATTCTCGCCTCTATTAACTGCACAACATACAAGCTGAACACAACGAACGTCACATTTTTTGTCTTTCTTAGGTATATACGATTGTTTCATGTTTTGTTTGTATGCACTATGATATAGTTAAGATATAGCAAACACCAGTTAACTTTTACATTTTGCCTTATGATATCTCAACATCGTGACTACTTTACTGTTACATTGTGATACACTGAGTACATTTTTGCCTCTGAACACTATACAACTTTTTCACATATTACGTTTCCTGTCATGTTATGCCGTATGCTTAATTATGTTACTATTACCCAGTCATTATTTAATGAGTATATTATTTAAATGCAAGACATTAATCTCTGTTCATCAGTTTCAGAAAGAAATGATGCGTGAAAGAAATAAATTAAGCAGAAATGGGAATTTCACCTTCGGAATGGTCGAAAGAAGATGCAAACCTCGTGAGGAAGAGTAAATGGATCAGGATTAACAAGCATTAACAAGAATATACTATACACATCGTAGAATAGCCATCTTAACTAATTTTTTCTTTCAGAATACAAGGCGATTGATGCAAGCTGTCAGACAGAACTACACATCTTAGTTTTACTGATGGAATATGCTAGAGATAAGGAATGGTTATGTAATGTGTAATGAAGTGATTTTTTTGCAGATGATAATGAATGCTGATGAATAATGATGAAGAATATGCTACTATGGATAATGAAGTTTTTCTTTACAGGTGATGATGATAATGGAGTTACGATAATATAGATAATGAAGTGATGGATAATGAAGTTTTTTCTTTACAGATGAGGATAATGTGGAAGTTATGTATTCATGCTATGTAGTTATTTAAGTATTTGTTGCAGCTCGCTTTGACAGCAGGTGTTATATTGCATAGTATAATGACTGAAGGTTTTGGAAAGGACAGCTAATGAACACATTTTTATACACATTTCACTACCTGTTAATTGGAAGTTCACTACTTTTCAGCATAAAATGCGTTTCTTCTTTCAGCTTAATAATCCATTTTTTTATATATTTTTGCAGGAGAAATTATTTATGAAATTAATGTGCTATAAGCAGTTGTTCATTAAATCTATGTCATTTATGAATGTGATTACATATACTCTACTTGTTTCATAACCTTGCTACAGCTGACTCATGACGAATGACATTACACATTTTCATTTACAGGAACAACCCAGAAGCAATTTTTTTTCTCTTCTTGCTTTCCCCTATAATTACCCAAAGCAATGCATTGCTAACAAAAAAATGTATTACCAGTCCCAAATAATGGTACCAGTTTAAGAGAGTTCTGAGTGATAGTGATTATCTCTGAATAGTATGTCACTTGAATAATGAATGCTACTGATTACTGTATTGAGATGACCAATGATTAATTTATAATGTTTTGTAACTGGGAAATGAATGCTACTGATAACTGTATTGGGATGACCAATGATTAATTAATAATGTTTTGTAACTGGGAAATGAATGCTACTGATTACTGTATTGAGATGACCAATGATTAATTAATAATACTTTGTAACTGGGAAATGAATGCTACTGATTACTGTATTGGGATGATCAATGATTAATTAATAAAGCTTTGTAACTGGGAAATGAATGCTACTAATTACTGTATTGAGATGATCAATTATTAATTAATAATGCTTTGTAACTGGGAAATGAATGCTACTAATTACTGTATTGAGATGACCAATGATTAATTAATAATGCTTTGTAACTTGGAAATGAATGCTACTAATCACTGTATTGAGATGACCAATGATTAATTAATAATGCTTTGTAACTGGGAAATGAATGCTACTGATTACTGTATTGGGATGACCAATGATTAGCTATCAACATTATTCTGTAATACTATGTTATTGACTACCTCCTGTTTTAAGTAATGACTTCTGATGATTTGTAATTAGGGAATGAATGCCAATGTTCTCTGTAAAATGTTCTCTGTAAAACGAATGACTTCTATGATTTTTAATTAGAGAATGATTGCCAATGTTCTCTGTAAAACAATTAATGAACATTTTTCTGTAATACTACATATATGGTACAGAAATGTTCAATAACTGGGCTATGACTGCCGCAAACTACTAATGTAATTCCCAATGAAGACTAGTATGTGACTTAATGTCCTTCACCTTCTGACCTAACTACCTTGAATTACTGCAATATCCATTTGTCCTGTACATCCTCTTGATCATGGAGCACTATATTTGGTTTTTGCACTAATTCTGCGTTGGTGTGCCTTGTAAGAGCGTGGTGTTGACACGACGTGCTGTCCACCACCGTGAGCGATGGAGACGTTATTATGGTCCCACTGTTTGGTGCACCTGATGTACTGCCAAAATGATGACATGGAATATTACTACGACATTTCAGTGTATTGGCTACGCTGATAAACACTTCTGGGAAAAGAACTTCAGATTGTCTCACTTGGTGTTGTACTTCTGTGGAAAGATATGGACTTTCAGTGCAGCTGCGTGCTACCTAAAGTGCTACAACCATGATGCAATCCTTCCCTTTCCATGTTGCAATCCTTCCCTTTCGTATCCTAATTCTTGTAACAAAGTGAAAATCATTTTTTTTGCTAACATCATTAGTATTCATGGCCTATACATTTTTTCGATTTGCTGATATATTCTGAATTTCAGTGCGTGTACAATTTTGTCATTTTTCTAACATGACTTCTACTTATCGTATATTCATTTTGTGATTTGCTGATATGTTTTGAACTACAGTGCATGTGCACTTATGTCACTTGTCAACATGATTTTTTTTGCCATTTACTTGATGTGAAAATGCTAAAGAGTTTTTCAGTGAGTGTGCACTCATGTCATTTGTTAATATGTTTTGTACTCACATTTTGTTATTGTCTAATGTGTTTTGTACTCGGTGCATGTGCACCACATTTACTTCACGTTCTACATCTGTATATTCTGTGATTGTAAAGTTAATTAGTCAAAAAAATAATAATTTGTTGCTCATGGCAAGTCCAAATGACTCACCATCGCTGCCACATTTTTGCCCCCCCCCCCCCCCCCCACACACAGTGGAGGGTTATGAAACGCGTATGTATTCAGTACCAGCGATGGCGAGGCATGACAGAATCTCTGACCAGAGAGTTATTTATCGTGTCTAGTCTGCGCTTGACTGCGCGAGAGTTGAGTTGCGAGTAGGGTGTTGTGTGTAGCGAGTCGCGAGAGGAAGTAGTCAGCCGACTGTAGTAGCGAGTGGACGGTAGTACTGAGCGGGCGTCGACATGGGTCTCTGGTCACGATTCAAGACCAGGTATATTGTTAAATAAGGTAATGAAGCAGCATTGCGCACATCTGATAATGTAATGTATGTTAATTGTAATTAATTTGTTCAAGAAATACCCCAATAATAATTTAGTTTTCAAAGCAATCGTTTTTAAGAAAAGAATCATTACAATTGAAACAATATTTCCTATGCTTTTCCTCCCAGAATCATTTTACCAGATTAATTATTGCACAGGGCCTTAGGTCAGCGATGCTGCCCTATTATTGTGGGTTTAATGATTAAATTTCATTTCTCAATTTTTGTGTCGAGTTTACATTTGGGTCATTATTATTCTATAATTTTTGTGGGGACCAAATATTTGGCTCGTTTTCATTATCATAGACTTCTCTTTTATTTCTGCTGGGAGGTTACGTTTAGCACGATGTCCATTAACATTTGAATATAAGTCTCTTTTATTTCTGCGGGGAGGTTACAAGTACCGAAGCCAACGAAAATTTGTCTCTGCAGAAGTGTAATGCCCCTTCTCCAGGCGGGATCTTAGTTTTTTTTTAAAAGAATGTTGTACCATCGACACTGAATCACTCATTGACATCAGCGAATGTTGTGTGTGTGTTGTGGTCTTCAGTCCTGAGACTGGTTTGATGCAGCTCTCCATGCTACTCTATCCTGTGCAAGCTTCTTCATCTCCCAGAACCTAGTGCAGCCTAAATCCTTCTGAATCTGCTTAGTGTATTCATCTCTTGGTGTCCCTCTACGATTTTTATCCTCCACGCTGCCCTCCAGTACTAAATTTGTGATCCCTTGATGCCTCAGAACATGTCCTACCAACCGATCCCTTCTTCTAGTCAAGTTGTGCCACAAACACCTCTTCTCCCCAATTCTGTTCAATACCTCCTCATTAGTTATGTGATCTACCCATATAACCTTCAGCATTCTTCTGTAGCACCACATTTCAAAAGCTTCTATTCTCTTCTGGTCTAAACTATTTATCGTCCATGTTTCACTTCCATACATGGCTACACTCCATACAAATACTTTGAGAAATGACTTCCTGACACTTAAATCTATACTCGATGTTAACAAATTTCTCTTCTTCAGAAACGCTTTCCTTGCTATTGCCAGTCTACATTTTATATCCTCTCTACCTCGACCATCATCAGTTATTTTGCTCCCCAAATAGCAAAACTCCTTTACTACTTTAAGCATCTCATTTCCTAATCTAATTCCCTCAGCATCAATAATTCCATTATCCTCGTTTTGCTTTTGTTGATGTTCATCTTATACCCTCCTTTCAAGACACTGTCCATTCCGTTCAACTGCTCTTCCAAGTCCTTTGCTGTCTCTGACAGAATTACAATGTCATCGGCGAACCTCAAACTTTTTATTTCTTCTCCATGGATTTTAATACCTACTCCGAACATTTCTTTTGTTGCCTTTACTGCTTGCTCAATATACACATTGAATAGCATCGGGGAGAGGCTACAACCCTGTCTCACTCCCTTACCAACCACTGCTTCCCTTTCATGTCCCTCGAGTCTTATAACTGCCATCAGGTTTCTGTACAAATTGTAAATAGCCTTTCGCTCTCTAACTGCCATCAGGTTTCTGTACAAATTGTAAATAGCCTTTCGCTCTCTGTATTTTACCCCTGCCACCTTTAGAATATACTACAAATAATCAATTTTCCACGTAATTTGGAAAAATTACGTCTAAAATCTATCCCCTCTAAGGTTTCATCGAAGAATCGTATGTAATGGGCCAGTCAGTAAACGTCACGTAACAGAAATTTACATCTAATGGTCCAACCCTAGAGGAGAAGGTCCAGATATAGGCTAGTTAAGGTTTTTACACAGTGACATTTCTGCCAATGATTCAGTTATTGGAGAATCCCAAGGATGGTACAATAACATGTGCCCTTCAGGCTTGTGGGAGATTAAGCAGTTAAAAAAACATTCTTCTTATCTTACATTTTGAAAACCAATACAAAAACGCAGATTTTTTCCTTGGGTCCAAATATGGGCTATCTTCGACATGAAGGAAATAAATATTTAAAAACAAGTTTATTTGCTATAATCAGAAATATAAACTCCATTGACTATCCCTGCATATTTAATATGCGCCCACATACGCCACTGGATACACTGAATCGAAATTTCTCTAATGGCGTCCGCTGAAAATGGATTGTCGTATAGTACGCATGACATACCTGTCTCATCAGCCTTCAGACAGCTCTAAATCACTATCCTCGTCGTCTAGCGAAGACTCATCGCCATTAGATAATTCTTCACACGAAGATAGGTCTTCTTTTGTTTCTTCTGTAGTTTTTTTGTTTGTCTTGCAGCCTTTATTTATTTTTTTGTATCTACTTCTATTTTTGATCAGGAGAAGTTAGTTGCCTCTTCCTCTTCAAAGACCTCCAAGAAACTTGTGAGCTCTTCCTTGTACGAAACCGAGCGAGGTGGCGCAGTGGCTGGCACACTGGACTCGCATTCGGAACGACGACGGTTCAATCCCGCATCCGGCCATCCTGATTCAGATTTTCCGTGATTTCCCTAAATCGCTCCAGGCAAATGCCGGGATGGTTCCTTTGAAAGGCACGGCCGATTTCCTTCCCCGTCCTTCGCTAATCCGATGAGACCTGTCACCTCGCTGTCTGGTTTCCTCCCCCAAACAACCCAATCCAACCATTGTGCGAAAATCTAGTAGTCAAGGCAACTTTTTTAAATTTCCGTCCTCTATTGATAGTTTTCTTTGCGTTTGTAGGTGGTGTGGAAATGTCAAAAGGGCTACCAGGAGTCGAAGTTTCTGGATGTGCATGTGATGAGGAGGAATGAGCAGAGGAAATTCAGAAGACGTTCCTAACTAAGGAGAGAATAATCTGAATTTTTTGGTGGGTTTACCGCTGGAGGTTCTGTGTTATCCATTCCGACGATCCAGGACGAGGCTCGATCGATAGGCGAGATAAACGGTGATTCAGAAATGATCTACCCAACTCCTACCAGCTACGTTAGTGGTGAAAGTAGCGTTAATGCAATTCCTATCCGCTATAGCAGTCACCATTCGTTTCAGATCAGATAAAGTATAACCAAAAGTCTTTGTTCGACAGTCGCCGGCCGGTGTGGCCGAGCGGTTCTAGGCGCTGCAGTCTGGAACAGTGCGACCGCTACGGCCGCAGGTTCGAGTCCTGCCTCGGGCATGGATGTGTGTGATGTCCTTAGATTAGTTAGGTTTAAGCAGTTCTAAGTTCTAGGGGACTAATAACCTCAGAAGTTGAGTCCCATACTGCCCAGAGCCATTAGAACCATTCTTGTTCCACAGTCAAAAAGTCAGAAACAAGATCTTATTTCAGAGGAGATCCTAAATTATCGGCCTACCTACTTTAGCACTTACTTAAAAACTGCAGGGCAGAGCGAGATACGTCATACGCTTTTGCAGAATTTAAAACCGACGAAATAACGTCATTTAATGGGCACTCGTTTTCAAAAAAAGTTCTAAGCTTATCGTTCCACATGAAAATTCTACAAGAGTATGTAATAGAATAGCAGGAATCATAGACCCAGGGTGATGCAGAGTGTTTTAAGACATGTGCTGCTGCTAAGAAACCTTTGAGACTTAGGATTTCAATTAAACATTTTCTTGTCATTAGGTATGACGGCAAATGGTGTGCAGCTACATCTCCAGCGCAAGCATTTCTCCTACTACGAGGAATTTATTTATACTGATAGGCTATATTAGGACAGTTGAAGATCTTGACTGAATCTGTCTTCGTTTAGCTCATTTTAAGAACCCTTTTATATGTTCCATAACACTATGAAAATTTACTAACTATCTCACATTTCGTGAACAATTATGAGGTCGCAATGTTGTTCATTACATGCTGAAATTTCATACGAAGGAGAATGTTTTCACGGCAATAATAACGGACACGTAGCATGCTAAACTCTCATAGATAAAACGTATAAGATAATATCAGCTTTCATGAAGACATGTATTTTATCATGCAACGCGGCACCAAAAATAGGGGAATAATATATGCCACCTATTGAAAAAATGAAGAGATCTTTCGGAAAAAGAGGAGCTATTTCATGAATATCGAGAGCTCAGATGACAAACCAATACTAAGCATACAATGTAAGACTGAAAGGTCGATAAATATATAGAAAGCCTGTATGAGGAAACTAACGGAAGGCAGTATTACAGCAAGAAAAGTAGATGGTAGAAGGGTATCTGTGCGGCTACTAGACGATCTTGACCTTGGCAGATGAAAGTCACTGATAAGATAAAACTTCTGGAGTATCAGGTTTTATATTAAGGCAACTGAGTGAGGACTCCTTCACATCTCTCCCCCTGGGGAGTCACCATCCTGGACATCCTCGCACCCTCCCCCCACGAACCAATACGATTCAAACCTCCTCCTTCTCATTTGCGTAGGCCTCATCATTTGAAGTCTGCACTACAGGAAATCGTTCGGGTTTGTTTGCGGCCAGGGTTTGTGTATTTGCTGTAAATAATAATGATAATAATAATAATAATAATAATAATACAAAGATGATACAAATATTAAAGAAGAAATAAAAGAAAAATATAGACGAAGACTAACAAAAATACTGAAAACAGAATTGACAGCAAGAAACAAGACTAAAGCTGTAAATTTTTATGCTATACCAATACTGACCTACTGATTTGGAGTAGTGAAATGGAGTAACACAGACCTAGAAGCACTCAATACACTTACACGATCACAATGCCACAAATATAGAATACATCACATACATTCAGCAACAGAAAGATTCACATTAAGCAGAAAGGAAGGAGGAAGGAGATTTATCGACATAAAAAACCTACAATATGGACAGGTAGACAATTTAAGAAAATTCTTTATAGAACGAGCAGAAGCTAGCAAAATAAACAAAGCAATCACTCATATAAATACATCGGCTACACCACTGCAATTTCATAACCGCTTCTTCAACCCTTTAGATCACATAACATCAACAGATACGAAGAAAATAAGTTGGAAAAAGAAAACACTACATGGCAAGCACCTGTATCATCTAACACAGCCACACATCGATCAAGACGCATCCAAAACATTGCAAGAAAAGGCAATATATACAGTGAGACGGAAGGATTCATGATTGCAATACGAGATCAAACAATAAACACCAGATATTACAGCAAGCACATTATTAAAGATCCCAATACCACAACAGATAAATGCAGACTTTGTAAACAACAAATAGAAACCGTAGATCACATCACAAGCGGATGTACAATACTAGCAAATTCAGAATACCCCAGAAGACATGACAATATAGCAAAAATAATACGTCAACAACTTGCCATACAACATAAACCAATAAAACAACACGTTTCCACATACAAGTATGCACCACAAAATGTACTGGAGAATGATGAATACAAATTATACTGGAACAGAACCATTATAACAGATAAAACAACACCACATAACAAACCTGACATCATACTCACCAATAAAAAGAAGAAATTAACACAACTAATCGAAATATCCATACCCAATACAACAAATATACAGAAGAAAACAGGAGAAAAAATTGAAAAATACATCCAACTGGCTGAGGAAGTCAAGGACATGTGCCATCAGGATAAAGTTGACATTGTACTAATTATACTATCAACTACAGGTGTCATACCACATAATATACACCAATACATCAACGCAGTACAGTTACATCCAAACGTATATATACAACTACAGAAATCTGTAATTATTGATACATGTTCAATTACCCGAAAGTTCCTAAATGCAATGTGACATATGCCGTACAGTTAAAAGAAAGTCACGCTTGATCAAGGTCCGCGTCACTTTCAATTTTTAACCAGACATAATGTCTGAGAATGGAGAGAAATAATAATAGTAAGAACCAGACTAATGATAGCAATAATAATAATAAAAATAAATTAAGTTTATTGTTATTGGTATTAAGTGAGTTTAGTGATTTTGGATCTGGGTCGATGGGGTTAGAATCAGATGAGTTTTGGGCCAGGGTTTGAGAATTTATCGTAAATAATTGCAATTGTACATGTATGAATGCGTGGTTTCTGTTGTGTTGGACTTATCTGAAAGTAGACAGACACCACACGGAATACGCAGCTGTGATACATATTATGTAAACTGAAAGCAGAGTTGGGTGAAAAGAATGGAAAGGGAAGCAACAAATGATATCAGCTGGTTTGGGAATTTATGCAGAATCACCAGCGAGGAGTGAAAATGTGTGCCAGACTGGGACTCGAACCTGGAATCTCATGTTTATTAGGGAGCTGCGTTAACCACTGCTCCACCCAGACACAGCTTTTATTGTAAATGAGCGGGCTATCTGGGCACAGTCTCTAGCTGACCCACACCCCCGTCCTGGTCCTCCATGCTCAGAATTTCAGACTCTCACAGTAGGTCGGACACAAATGTGCACCTGTACGGAAGGTTATAGATTCATTGCCCATGTAGGCGACAAAATTATATTAGTGACTGTTCTTTCTGACTGGCACTGTGTGGGAGAGTGGGTCATTCAGAGAGCGTGTTAAGATAGTCCGTGCGCTTGCAGTAAACTCTGTGGTGCAGTGGTTAACGAAAGTGCCTAATATGGAGGACATTCCAGGTTTGAGTCCTGGTCCAGCTCACATTTTCCATCGACGCCGCTGGTTCCACGTAAAGTCCCAATGCCGTTAATATCATTAGTCCCTTCTCTCTCCTTTAATTTCCTTCCTTTCACTTTGGTTTTCATAATAATAATAACTGTAACAAATAATATTCTTTGTTTGTCCTGTCATTTTAGGGCTGTCTACCACATCGAGAGAGTGATCTCTGAGTGTGATCTGGGAGTGAGTATTTGTTATAAACAACAAATTAAGGTCATGGTTATTCCAGTTATGCAAGCTTTGTCCCACTGCTGTCAGTTGAACGTCACCTCAGGTCAATGTTGCATCATGTGTCAATGTCAGTGTCATGAGACTCGCAGCAACATGGTGGTAAATATAAGCCCGGGGGATGGAGTGACCTTGACGAGAATAATTCGACAATGCCTTGAAAGACCTAAGTCTAACCAAGGCTCCTGGAGTAGACGTCATTCCTTCAGAATTACTGAGCCCCTTGGGAGGCATACCTCGACATGATTGCTTCCGCAAGATACGTGCGACAGGAGAAATACAGACAGTCTTCAAGACGGTTATAATAATTTCATCTGAAACGTCCCTTTTGGAAAATTGATATAATCGTGTAGCTGTCAAAGAAACCAAATGCTAAGTCATCTTTAATCTCACAGAAAGTACTTCAAATAAAGAATTTTTTTTCAAGTAAACCAAAATGTTGCATTATAATCTCATTAGCAGTTTATGTTCTAAGTATGTAAGCCGTATATTCGTTACGTAATCGTGCAACTAACAATCAAGAATGTACAAATAACAACACTGCGTAGTCCGTTCACTATAACAATGCATTCGTAATTACTATTTAAGTAAGTTCCCTTGGTTCTGGACTGGATAGTTAACTTCAAACATTGTTGCATGTTAACAGTTTCTAAGTCTGACAAAGCGTACTACTAACGTGAAGTGAAAAGTTTTATGGTAAAGACTAAGTTAAAAAGCAGATTATCTTTCAACAAACAGTTTTACATGTGAAATGTGTTGTAAACCTTTACTCTTCCTAGTATACAGAGTTTCAACTTCAACGTAAATATCATGTGGTACACGTCGGATTCTGTAAGGTCCATTGTAAACCAGAAAGAATTTGTGACTCAAGTGTTTCTTCTTATGTGACAAGGAGTGACCTTTTAACGAGAACTTTCTGACCAATATATAGTTTCTTTACGTTTGCTATACCGTGTAGTTTTCCCCTTTTGTCTGCAGCATAATTTATATTTTTAATAGCCAAATCCATTATGTCTTTGTGTCGAATTTTACGTGTATTCGGAAAAGGTACAAGCTCTCTGATTCTGTTCGGTGGTTCTTCATTCTTCAGTACAAGAATAGGTGGTAAATCAGTGGAGCCATGAGGCATTTCATTCAGCACGTTCTGAAATATGTGTAAATATCTGTCCCAATACTGATGTTTTCTGTGACAATGAAGTCTGCAAAGCTTATTGATTTTTTTCATAATCCGTTCGGACGGGTTACAATGTGGTGAGTACAATGAAATAAAAACAGGTTTGATTTTATGATTCCGAAGCTTGCGTGATCAAACAGTAGATCTGAATTGCGTTCCGCTATATGAAATGACTTTACTAACGTCTCCAACTTCACGTAAGAAATTTTTAACAAATGCGTTGGATACAGACCGTCCAGTGGCTTTAAGTAACGGTGTGAAAGAAACAAATTTTGAAGTAAGTTCAACAGCGACTAGAACGTACTAAAATCCATTCGATGTTATGACAGGGGGTCCCAAGATATCAACAGCAACAAATTCTTTTAATTTAGAAGGAATGATAGGAAACAACGGAGCACGATGTGAGTTGGTAGATGGTTTACCCTTTTGACAAAGTTTACACATAGACAAGACTCTTCGAATTCTCTTTTCCGTATTGTTAAAGTGACAAGTCGTCCGAAGAATATGATAACATTTGCGTAGCTGAAATGAATGTACCAAATGAGCTTAAACAAAATCGTCAGGAATGCAAAATACCCATAGCCTGTCATCAACAGTGCTGTGTTTGAAGAGCATGTTGTTTCTAACCAGACAATAATCTGTGTGTATGTCTTTTCATGCCATTTACTTTCGATGTCTTTCCAAATCGGATCTTTATCTTGTTCATGAGCAATGTCCTTTAAAGATGTGGTGATGAAGTTTTCAAAGGCGACTTTCTGAATGTAAAGAATACTGAAATTTTTCTCGAGGTTGCCTTCTATGTTATTTTTCTCAAGGCCAGCCGGTGTGCGTGACAGTGCAATGTTCTTCTTGCCGGGAATGTAGACTATTGTGAAGTGGAATTTTTACAGAAACAATGCCCAACGTTTTAACCTGTCATGATTTAATTTTGAAGACATAAGAAATTGTAATGCAGGATGATCACTGTATACCTTTACGTGCTTACGAGAAAGAAAGAAACGGAATTTGTTAAATGCCCAAGCGATGGCTAAAGCTTCTAATTCAGTAACGGAATATTTTTTTTCAGATTTTGTTAGCACTCGGCTAGCAAAGCAACGTTTTCTGAACAGTAGTGTAATTTTCTATGGCTTCTTGAAGTAAATGGGCACCAAGACCGACTTTAGAAGAATCCGTGCTAAGGCAGAAATCTTGTGACAGATCCGGGTGAGCTTGTAATGGCGCGGTAAGTAGCGCTTCTTTCAAAGAATTGAATTCCAACTGTGCCTGTTCGTCCCAGTTCCAAATAGTATCTTTTCAATAAGAGAAAAAAGTTTTGGTGTAACTAGAATTTGCATATTCAGAAAACGACGGTAAAAATTTACGAGACCTAGAAAACTGCGGACTTTTTTTTTAATTTTTTTTGTGGATGGAACTGGAATGGCTCTGATTGCTTCTAACTTTTCAGGATCCGGCTGAATACCTTCAGAAGAAATAATGTGTCCCAAAAGCTTCACCTTTGTCCCACCGAATTCAGACTTTTGCAAGTAAACTGTAATTCCAGATTTTGCAAAAATACGTAACACACTGTTGAGGATGCGATTATGTTGTTCCGATGAGGCTTCTGCCATCAGGATATCGTCCACATATAATGTGATTTGACGTTTTAAGAACTCAGGTACTATGGAATTTAGCGCGCGAATGAATGCTGCCGAAGAAATGTTCAAACCAAAAGGAAATTTCCGAAATTGATAACAAATGCCGAAACAAAGAAAAGCTGTGTATCTTCTACATTTTGGATGAAGTTCGATCTGCTAAAAGCTGGATTTGAGATCAATAGAAGACAACACCTTTACACCATTAAAATTTTGAAGAAGTTCTTCCAACGTTTGCGGCCTGTCTGTTTTAGGAATGATAATAGTATTGATTTGTCTCGAATCTAAGACAAGCCTGATCGATCCTTTTTTCTTCTCAACAACGTGTAATGGATTGTTGTATGAGCTTCCTGCAGGCACAATAACTCCCTCGTCAAGCATAGATTGTATTTCTGTTCTAACAAGGTCCCTATAATGTACCGGAATTACGTATGGTCTAACACAAAATTTAGTATGCTCATGAACTCGAAATTGGTATTGAAATCCCTTGATTGTTCCTGTTTTGTGAGTAAAAACTGTGGAATATGCTTGTAAAATCTCAATAAGGTCCAGCCTATCAGTGTCATTACAATTCTCAATTGTTAGAATTTTGTTCTGAATTAACTCATTAGTATTAAATACGCCGTCGATATCATCCCTGTCAATACTTTTCAGAGTGATTGTTAGTGCCAAGTTCCGTCGAAAGTTCCGAACTGTTGTCTAACAAGAGGTAAAGCCGATTAATGTCCTCGTCATGGTTTGAGAGTCAATCTTCAGGTTTCTAAGCTATTGACTTACGTTCTTTCTCTAAACTTATTTCAGTTTCTTGAAAGTTTAAGATTGCTTTGTATTCATTCAAAAAGTCTACTCCCAATATAATTTCCGTCGACAATAATGGAACAATAAGAAAGTTCATATGGAAGCTGTGGCTTTGACAAAAGAATTCTACACTTTTTCCAAAAATTGCACCTTGTAATTTAATCGACGTAAAGGAAGCGTGGAGCAATCGTCCGATTTGTTGCATTTGCTAAAAGCTGTTTCATTAATTACTGAAATGGGACTGCCAGGGTCAAGTACTACCGTAAATTTTATGTCATTTACTGTAATGTGAATTACAGGATATGCAATGTTGTTCTGTTCTACGTCGTATTCCTGGAGTAAAATGTCCCTAATGTCTTCCATTTTTACGTAATTACTAGCTACGGCAGTTACATCGTCAGCTTCATAAGTACGTTTTGTGGCTACCATTGGTGTGAGTCACTGTCTACTGTCTCTTTGCTGGCGCGCTTCGTTATTTGGATTAGGAGACCTAACTTCTATAAATTCACCTTGCCGAGAGGGCTCTGCCCTGTTTGAATCCCGCCAGTTCTGATGAAATTCAGGTCTGTCGTTATGTCGGTAATTTCCATAATTTCTTTTTTGTCGGTCATGTGGTGGAGAATTTCTCCCGGAATCGTAACTGCGCTGTGAACCGTTGCGTCTGAAGTTATTCTGTCTCCCTTGATAATATTTTTTTTCCCCCATATTACCTGTTTCTCTTATTGTCTCTGTCATAGTCATAACCGTGGAGAGATGATCTTTCCCTGTGATTATTATTGTTCTGCCAGAGGTTGTCATATGGGTGGTGTGTGTTTTGGTGACGATTTGCGTTGTAAGAATAGCCTTGTCGTGTCCAGTTATTATTTCTGTCATCGTGGAATTGTAAAGGATGTGACCTGTAATTGTTGTGTTCCTGTTTTATCGTCCCACGATTGTCAGTGTCAATTTCCAATTCTTGTACCAGTCCCTGAAAAGCTTCGATGTCGTCTTTGCAACGTTCTGCCAAAATAATGTGTCGTAAATGGTCAGGCAGTTTGATTAAGCAAATGTGGATGAGTTCTGAGGGGCCGTATGTGTTCGACAGGTACTGATTCTTATGTAACATTTATTCAGAATATTTAACAAGACTGGAAAATTCAGATTGTTCAAAGTGTTTCATCATCATGATGCTATGTTTTATGCGATCTTGAGTACCTTGAGACCAATATGCTGAGGGGAAGGCATGATAAAATTCTTCTCGACTGTGACAATCGTTAATGACCGATCGCATCCTTACACCTGTTTCTTTCTCTAAGTAGCCACACATAAATTCTAATCTGTGCTCCAACGACCAGTTGAGAGGAAAACAATGAGAGAATTGATGAAGCCACGCTTGTGGATGAATGTCGTTGCCAAGAGTTCTTTAATGTTTTGAATTTACGAGTAGTAATGAACAGCTTATAGTCAAAGTCATCGTGTCGACGACTCGCGTATCTGTCATTGCTACGTCGTGTCGGCGGTTCCATCTCAAAATTTGGTGCAACTTGCCAATTTCTTTCTTAATTTCCGAAATGCCCTGTGTTATTATTTTGTGGCTTTTCCGTATTTCTAAGTCCCTCTTCCCATGTTGGAGTGCGAGTCTCCTCTGAAATATGTAATTATTTCATTATTTGTGTCAACTGATCTTGTACTTCCCAGATTTCTCTTTTGTGTTGCGTATTAATTTGATTCTGGTTTTATTTGAATTTCCTAATTTGTTCGTACTCTTCTGTGTCATTAAAGACTACCGGTCTAGTGTCATTCAGATTATCATCTATTTTCGTAGATTAATTATTTAGCTAATCCGGAAGTTCGACTACTTTCGCTGATAATGAACTAATTTCCTACATGTGTCTTTGTGAACCAATTTTCAGAGTAACTACTGTGTCCTTTACGTTTTCCTGAGTTTTTGTAAGATGCGTAATCCAATCGGTAGATGCAACTGAGTCTATTTTCGCCCGCAAGGTCTCGTGATTTTCATGAACAATAGTTTGCAGTTCTTATATGGCTGCTTCGTGATTCTGTAATGCATTTTCATGCCGCGAAAAAATAGGTTGAAAATGCTCACAAATTTGTGTTTTTACATCATTACAGACTTTTTGACATTTCGATTCGATGTTATGTAACTAAGTAGTTAAATCTTAACGTGTTTGTTGGAGTGTTTCTTTAATTTGTATCTGATTTTGTTCCATTTGTTGCTGTGACTATTTTTGATTTTGTACCATTGCGTCTAACTGTTGCTGTGTTTGTCTCTGATTTTGATTCATTTGTGGCATTAGTTGCAATAATAATGTATTACTCTCTGGAATCTGTTCCTTTATGCTTTTCGGTTGTGCATTTGCACCGGCTAAATTCGCATTTTGAAAATCAGAAAATGTGTCTTGACTTAATTGAGAAAAGGATGAGGATGTAAAATCTGAATGCACAGTAATTGCAAGATTGTGTCCTGTCATTTCGGATTACTGAGGCGAGCTGTTGCCGACCGATCGATCGATAATGCGTCCCTGATCACTAATTGTTTCACTGTCTACGCCATTATTTCCCGCCTGGTCCATTTCCCTATGCACAATTACCAAATTACAAAGTTGAACATTAGTTAATTCATTACATGGTGGCGCTAATAAGCTACGCTCGTCGTCACTATCATTTCTCAATTTACTTTGGAGCCTACTATTACGTTTTTCACACACCATATTTGTCACAATATTTCACACGATAACACAGAAAAACACAATTTGAAGAGTGAAATAAGGAAACACATTAAAATAGCATTGAAAATAAATCCAATTGATTGGAAGTGCGGGTGAGAAATAATTGGTGCAAATCTATATGTATGCCACAACTGTTTTACACTGCAACAATGAAAAACTACAACTACAAAGAAGATTCTCTCTACGCTTATGTGCTAGCAATAAACAATATCTACGCTAATTACACAAACGACAAGAAAAAATAAGAAGATTGCAGTGAGGTATCCTGGCAGGCTCGCCATATGAAACGTCCCCTTAGAAAAATTTAACAATGACAGTGCTGGAAAACCTCTTACATTATTTGATTTTCAAACAGCTGAGCAGAACTGAAAGTACTCAGACATTTCTCTCTTTATGCCAGCTAAATAAGAGATTCTAACTACTGAAGGCACTAACTACTGATAGGCATTTTGATAGAAAACAAACAATGTATTTACCTTAATAACATGCAAAAGTCGTCATATATATATATATATATATATATATATATATATATAAGTTCATGTCATACAGTATTACAAATTTACTCTTTCTGATGGACACACATCCAGATCGTCTGCTCTCCAAATTCTGCCATCTCTCTCCCCACATCCACCACTGGTGGCGGCTCACCTCCAACTGCCCAATGCTATGTGCTGTTCACACTCAACTGCCCAACACTACAATAGCATTCATTTGCTAACTATGCCTACCAGTAGTTAGTACCTTCAGTAGTTAGAATCCTTTATTTAGCTGGCAGTATTGGCGCTCGCTGTATTGCAGTAGTTCGAGTAACGAAGATTTTTTGTGAAGTAAGTGATTCATGAAAGGTATGGGTTATTGTTAGTCAGGGCCATTCTTTTGTAGGGATTATTGAAAGTCAGATTGCGTTGCACTAAAAATATTGTGTTAGTTTAATGTTGATCAGAATAAGTAAAGAGAGAAATGCCTGAGTACATTCAGTTCTGCTCAGCTGTTTGAAAATCAAATAATGTAAGATGTTTCCTGGCACTGTCATTGTTAAATTTTTCTAACGGAACGTTTCACATCTCTAAAGAAGCCATTCGCTGACATGTTGGGTAGGTAGTACGTTGGTTGGTGTCATGTTCCATGTATCATCTGCAAGGTATATGATAATGATGTGTGAGAAGGTATTGTACATTCGCATCACAGATTAATTTGTGAACATGGCTACCTCCTGCATATACATTTTTTAAAATATGAATAATGGTGTTGGTAGCTCTTTCCTGCCATATTTAACACGTTACAATAATAGAAATTCTTCTATGTAATAGAAAGATTTGTCAAGTTGAAACGTTTTTCAGTTTCTTGGTGCCGGTCTGGCAGTTTATATCAGTGAGTAACTTATCAAAAATTTTGCTTGCCGCATAATACACCCCTTTTTGTGCTAAAGAGAATCTCATTGTGGAGCAAGGAATTTTATTTTTCTTCTCATATTGTCTATTACCTACATCATTGTTCCTTTTGAAGTGCAGCGGGTTATTTACAACTAACTTCATGTGGGGATGGATAACTATGCTGTGGATCAGTAGTCAAAATGTCCAACACCCTAAACAGACATCTACAAGGTTATCGTGGGTGAGCACCAAATAATACTCGTACACAAGTTTTGCAGCGATAAGACTTTTTCATTAAAGATGAGTTATCCCAGAATATTATTCAATATCACATTGTTGGATGAAAATTTGTAAAATATATCGCCTTTCGGATTTGTCTCTCTCAAAGGTATGTGATGATTCTAAGTGCAATTGTAGCTGTAATGCGTTGTATTTGGCGTTACAAAAAGTGTTTTTCAAATCTAAATTCTGATAAACAACGAAACCTAGTAAGTTTGAAGATTTCACCCTATTTATTATTTCCTCGCCAGATATAACAATTACCTCTGGTGCAGTATCTCTGGATGTGCAGAACTGAATATGTTCTGTCTTTTTAAAACAGAAAGTGAGACTATCCACAGAAAACTAATCAGTGACACATTTAAGATCATGGTTTACCACTTCTTCGGTTGCTGTAAGCATGCTTGGATTGAATACTATACTAATGTCGTCCACAAAAGGAACTAATTCTGCTTGTCGTATGTTAGACGAAAGATCGTTACCTGCAGGTTGGGGCAAATAAAAGTGGTCTGGAGAACAGAGTTCCAGGGTACTAAGAAACACAGCAGAGGAAAGGAGACGCAATATTAATCTGACTATAGTAGATGTTGAAAGAGACCATCATTCATCCCTTGGCAGTTCTGGGCCATGGTCAGCAAGTTGCTGAAGGCGGATCGAAGTTCGAATGCCGGAATTGCTGTTATCTCATGCTTCATGTTCCGCTACGGTTCTTGAAGACTATGGGGGTTATTGTGAAGCACTCTAGACATGAGGGCTCCCCGAACAAAGTAATCATACACCAACAGAACAGGTGACCTTGGTAGCCAGCTAGGACCGCGAACAGACAGTCCTCTGCTTACAAGACTGTATAAATGTGCTCGAGTCTTCAGCCGGCTATATGGGCAGTTGCTTCATCCTATTGCAAGTAAATGTCTCTTACTCCTCCGTTAATGCTGCAAGAAATGGTGAAATGCTTTCAGAATGTTGGCAATGTAACGCGCCGAAGTCAGAGCCAGATGAAAGAAGATGGGACCAATAATGCGGCGTGCAGACACTGCACAACGAACCCCAACCGTCTCATCATGCAATGGTGTTTCGTGGAAGCAATTCGGGTTCTCTGCTGCCCGGAATCTGTGATTCTATTAGTTGACATAACCAGTCACTTTAAACCAGGGTTCATCAGACAGGAAGTACAGATCCATGTCCAAGCCATTCATTGCCACCTCAGCCAACAGGAGCTCACAAAACTGGAGACGCTGAGGTGTATCTGCTGGTTTTAATGCATGAGCAGCAGACACTCGATAACAAAGCATGTGCAGGTCCAGGTGGAATATTCGTCCGCATGATCAACGTGAGATGCCGGTCTCTTGAGACAAGTGTTGGTTTGATTTGGTAGTCCCTGCTTCAGATGGCTCTAAGCACTATGGGACTTAACATCTGAGGTCATCAGACGTAGAACTACTTAAGCCTAACTAACCTAAAGGCATCACACACATCCATGCCCAAGGCAGGATTCGAGCCTGCGACGCTAGCAGTAGCGCGGTTCCGGACTGAAGCGCCTAGAACCGCTCGGCCACAACGGCCGGCAATTTGGTAGGACTATAAAGCTTTTCCTGGTGAACTGCAGCAACATTTTCTGATGTGCGTGCACGTTTCGGAAGGTTTTTTGACTTGTGCAAAGTAGATTCAGTCTGACACCATTTTCGGACTCTGGGTTACATGCCATTCTTTGCTGGCATTCCGACATCATTAAAATTCTCAATAAACAACTGACCACATCGTTTCCACGATTTTGTTGTCACGTAACTTTCCACAATTAACATCTGTTGCTCCACTATCTATACCATCGTCCCCTTTCCGAAACGTTCCACTCACACTGACAATGCCCAGACTACACTATGAACCAGCGTGGATCACATGGCGGGCTTACACGACTTGTGTGTCAGAGGGAGTAGTTATAGGTACACATCCACGGCCAATTGTATCCACTCGTCTGGGTCACTTTTATTTGCCCCACCCAGTGTATGAGGAACACTGTCAGTCCTAAGACGCAGCTTTGAGGAATTACATACATGAAGTTACAAGAATTTAACATGATTACTTTGGTTTGATTACTAAGTACAACCTTCTGCATTCCTTTAGTTAGATATAACATTGCCAATGGTTGGCTTTACCATTAACTCCATGAAACCATAGTTTACTCAGAGGAATGTTGTTGTTCACAAATTCAAATGCCTTAGATAGGCAACACAAATTACCAGCCAGTGCTATTTTGTTATTTAATGCATGTCATGATTCGTGAGTGAACATGTAAATGGTATTCTCAGTAGAGAAACTCTCCTGAAACCGAAACTGTGATTTGCTAAGGATGTAAAAAATCTCGAACGCTTGGTGCTCCACAGCTTTCAAATATTTGTTAAAAGTATATCGTCTATACACCACGAGCTTCACCAGAAATGTTTTATTTGCCAAAACACGTTTTCGGATTTATAACCCCTTATTAGTGGCATCTGATGCAGAGACGGAAACAACTGTATATTTATCGATTTCTACAAAATGATAACTGTACATAAAGCAACAGTAATATGAGTTTACTTACACTGTATATTTCTATAGCTATGACACGTATGTCAGTTAATGTGACGGGATTCGGAAACTGCCCCTTAACATAGTACACAGATTGTCATGTGTGTTACTGCTGTCAGATCTAAGCAGAGAAAATGATTGATCACGTTTGACTTAACTATGGTATAGGGTAAATATGGAAGTGACGTGTCAAGGAGTCTACATTACGTGTATTTTGTTATTTCTAAGATCATATTTACATATATATGTGTTTTAACTGAGTAAGTTTCGTTTGGAGTCTATGTCCTGCACGGTAAAATTTTCTAACTTGATGTGATATGGACCTTGCCGTTGGTGGGGCGGCTTGCGTGCCTCAGCGATACAGATGGCCGTACCGTAGGTGCAACCGCAACGGAGGGGTATCTGTTGAGAGGCCAGACAAACGTGTGGTTCCTGAAGAGGGGCAGCAGCCTTTTCAATAGTTGCAGGGGCAACAGTCTGGATGATTGACTGATCTGGCCTTGTAACATTAACCAAAACAGCTTTACTGTGCTGGTACTGCGAACGGCTCAAAGCAAGGGGAAACTACTGCCGTAATTTTTCCCGAGGACAGGCAGCTTTACTGTATGATTAAATGATGATGGCGTCCTCTTGGGTAAAATATTCCGGAGGTAAAATAGTCCCCCATTCAGATCTCCGGGCGGGGACTACTCAAGAGGACGTCGTTATCAGGAGAAAGAAAACTGGCGTTCTACGGATTGGAGCGTGGAATGTCAGATCCCGTAATCGGGCAGGTGGGTTAGAAAATTTAAAAAGGGAAATGGATAGGTTAAAGTTAGATATAGTGGGAATTAGTGAAGTTCGGTGGCAGGAGGAACAAGACTTCTGGTCAGGTGATTACAGGGTTATAAATACAAAATGAAATAGGGGTAATGCAGGAGTAGGTTTAATAATGAATAAAAAAATAGGAGTGCGGGTAAGCTACTACAAACAGCATAGTGAATGCATTATTGTGGCCAAGATAGACACAAAGCCAATGCCTACTACAATAGTACAAGTTGATATGCCAACTAGCTCTGCAGATGATGAAGAGATTGATGAAATGTATGACGAGATAAAAGAAATTATTCAGGTAGTGAAGGGAGACGAAAATTTAATAGCCATGGGTGACTGGAATTCGTCAGTAGGAAAAGGGAGAGAAGGAAACATAGTAGGTGAATATGGATTGGGGGGAAGAAATGAAAGAGGAAGCCGCCTTGTAGAATTTTGCACAGAGCATAACTTAATCATAGCTAACACTTGGTTCAAGAATCATAAAGGAAGGTTGTATACCTGGAAGAATCCTGGAGATACTAAAAGGTATCAGATAGATTATATAATGGTAAGACAGAGATTTAGGAACCAGGTTTTAAATTGTAAGACATTTCCAGGGGCAGATGTGGATTCTGACCACAATCTATTGGTTATGAACTGCAGATTGAAACTGAAGAAACTGCAAAAAGGTGGGAATTTAAGGAGATGGGACCTGGATAAACTGAAAGAACAAGAGGTTGTACAGAGTTTCAGGGAGAGCATAAGGGAACAATTGACAGGAATGGGGGAAAGTAATACAGTAGAAGAAGAATGGGTAGCTCTGAGGGATGAAGTAGTGAAGGCAGCAGAGGATGACGTAGGTAAAAATACGAGGGCTAATAGAAATACTTGGGTAACAGAAGAAATATTGAATTTAATTGATGAAAGGAGAAAATATAAAAATGGAGTAAATGAAGCAGGCAAAAAGGAATACAAACGTCTCAAAAATGAGATCGACAGGAAGTGCAAAATGGCGAAACAGGGATGGCTAGAGGACAAATGTAAGGATGTAGAGGCTTGTCTCACTAGGGGTAAGATAGGTACTGCCTACAGGAAAATTAAAGAGACCTTTGGAGAGAAGAGAACCACTTGTATGAATATCAAGAGCTCAGATGGAAACCCAGTTCTAAGCAAAGAAGGGAAGGCAGAAAGGTGGAAGGAGTATATAGAGGGTCTACACAAGAGCGATGTACTTGAGGACAATATTATGGAAATGGAAGAGGATGTAGATAAAGACGAAATGGTAGATACGATACTGCGTGAAGAGTTTGACAGAACACTGAAAGACCTGAGTCGAAACAAGGCCCCAGGAGTAGACAACATTCCATTAGAACTACTGATGGCCTTGGGAGAGCCAGTCATGACAAAACTCTACCATCTGGTGAGCAAGATGTATGAGACAGGCGAAATACCCTCAGACTTCAAGAAGAATATAATAATTCCAATCCCAAAGAAAGCAGGTGTTGACAGATGTGAAAATTACCGAACTATCTGTTTAATAAGTCACAGCTGCAAAATGCTAACGCGAATTCTTTACAGACGAATGGAAAAACTGGTAGAAGCGGACCTCGGGGAAGATCAGTTTGGATTCCGTAGAAATGTTGGAACACGTGAGGCAATACTAACCTTACGACTTATCTTAGAAGAAAGATTAAGAAAAGGCAAACCTACGTTTCTAGCATTTGTAGACTTAGATAAAGCTTTTGACGGTGTTAACTGGAATACTCTCTTTCAAATTCTGAAGGTAGCAGGGGTAAAATACAGGGAGCGAAAGGCTATTTACAACTTGTACAGAAACCAGATGGCAGTTATAAGAGTCGAGGGGCATGAAAGGGAAGCATTGGTTGGGAAAGGAGTGAGACAGGGTTGTAGCCTGTCCCCGATGTTATTCAATCTGTATATTGAGCAAGCAGTAAAGGAAACAAAAGAAAAATTCGGAGTAGGTATTAAAATTCATGAAGAAGAAGTAAAAACTTTGAGGTTCACCGATGACATTGTAATTCTGACAGAGACAGCAAAGGACTTGGAAGAGCAGTTGAATGGAAAGGACAGTGTCTTGAAAGGAGGATATAAGATGAACATCAATAAAAGCAAAACAAGGATAATGGAATGTAGTCAAATTAAATCGGGTGATGCTGAGGGAATTAGATTAGGAAATGAGACACTTAAAGTAGTAAAGTAATTTTGCTATTTAGGGAGTAAAATAACTGATGATGGTCGAAGTAGAGAGGATATAAAATGTAGACTGGCAATGGCAAGGAAATCGTTTCTGAAGAAGAGAAATTTGTGAAACATGGACAATAACTAGTTTGGACAAGAAGAGAATAGAAGCTTTCGGAATGTGGTGCTACAGAAGAATTCTGAAGAGAAGGTGGGTAGATCACGTAACTAATGAGGAGGTATTGAATATGATTGGGGAGAAGAGAAGTTTGTGGCACAACTTGACTAGAAGAAGGGATCGGTTGGTAGGACATGTTTTGAGGCAACAAGGGATCACAAATTTAGCGTTGGAGGGCAGCGTGGAGGGTAAAAATCGTAGAGGGAGACCAAGAGATGAATACACTAAGCAGATTCAGAAGGATGTAGGTTGCAGTAGGTACTGGGAGATGAAGAAGCTTGCACAGGACAGAGTAGCATGGAGAGCTGCATCAAACCAGTCTCAGGACTGAAGACCACAACAACAACAACATGTTAGGTTGTTTTGCAATTTTATACCTTTTGTATATTCTGGCTTCATATATAAAATGTCAAAAAATTGTAATTTACAACTCTGAGTCTTTGACACACACAAACACACACACACACACACACACACACACACACACACACACGCACAGGGTGAGTCATAAATGAGGAAAAATTTGTCATGCAAATTGTCACACTGAGCTACAAAGATTAATTCGTTTTCCGCATGTTCCTATGTCAATAAATGACAATGCAATTGAATCGTAAAAATCTGAAAATATGAAGTGGACTTTTGGGTGTTACAGTGCGCCGACATTGGCCAAGGGGACAGATCAGCAACAAGGCACAACAGGCGAGTGTTGTAGGTAGTCTAGCCGCTCACGAGAAGGCGAGGCATGCGGCGTCAAGCGACGGTCTGAGTGACAGTGACACTGCGAGCAAGGACAGCTCCCACATCTGTCTCGTACCGGTTACGCTGGCCGGTATTATGTATGGTGGTTAGTTGGCATAGGGAAAGGAACGTGAGGAGGGGCTGCACTACTGTACATGCATGTTTTGTAATTTGGTTTTTGTGTCCCTGACGTAGTTTTAAGAAAGGAGTACATAGATGCAGAATACAAAATACAACTACACAGGTATGTGGCAGTTAATGCAAACGAATACAATACAACTGCAAAAATCGAAACTAGCATAGTAACGTATGACCAGAAGCTGCAGTGGCGGTTTATAAGTACTGATCGAAATGACGGCCACGATGTGTGTGGCAAAGTTGAACTCTTCGCTGGAAGGATTTCTGAACACGATCCAACATTCTGTAACTCTTTGCGTAATATCACAGGCATGTTGTATTCTGCGTTGAAGGGTGTTGACACCAACAACCTCTCCTTCATAAATCAAAGATTTCAGGTGGCCCCACAAAACGAAATCCAGTGGATTCAGGTCTGGCGATGTTGCTGGCCACGCTACAGGGCCTTCACGACGCATCCATTTCGAAGGGAAGGCATTGTCCAGGTGGCTTCGCACTGTGCCGCTGAAGTGAACGGGGGCACCATCATGCATCTGCCACAGGTTCATACGAGAGGCCAAACTAACGTCTTCCAACCATTCCGATAATGTAGCATACAGGAAACGCAGATACCACTCTCCTGTAAGCCTTTATGGTAGCACGTGTGGCCCTATGAGATGGTGATCAATAATACCACTCCAGATATTGACACCGCATCGTTGTTGGTACCGTCGTATAGCTGTACTGTGGGAGTTTTCTTCCGTCCACTTGTGCCAATTATGCGAATTCACTATACCCTCCTTGGTGAAATAGGCTTCGTCGGTGAACAGTGTTGTTCGTGAAAAATGCTGGTCGTGGGTCCGACGCCGCAGGATAAAGTTGCAGAAGTTCTGCCTCCTCTAGTAGTCTTCCGGCAATAATGGCTGTACCTTCTGCATGCGAAAGGGATTGTAATGGTTTCTATGGAGTACTCGCATAACAGTAAACTGTGACAGTCCGACCGCTGTGGTGAGAGACCTGGTGCTTATTATTCGGTCCTCCGCAACAGTTTGTAACACTTTTTCTTCGTCATCCGCACTGTACGTCAACGGTCGGACACGACCACTAAAACCTGGAGGTGCTACAGATGCACCATACTCCCTCAAGCGCGTGTCCACAGAGTAAAACGTTTGCGTGGATGGAAGGCGCCGGCTACGAAACCTCTCGTGATACAATAGCCTTGCAACGTCAGCTCTTCCATCTGCAAGCCCGTAGGTTAGGTGGATGTCAGCGTATTCCTCGTTTGTGAAACTTTCCGTGGTACTGTAGTAACACTGCGACGCGGCCGTTAGCAGATGTCGACACGGCGAGTATCGGGCAGAGTCAGCAGCGCAGAGGAGTTGTAAACACGTAATGCACGAAGCGGTTTTCCATCCGCCGTTGACCACTCTTTCCACTTACAGGACAAACATTCCCTAACATGGGACTGTACACTCCCTTGCCGCCGGCAACGTGTGATTCACAAACTCTGATACAATTTCACACACATTACGATGGTGTTGGTTCTTCCTCGTGTCTTTCAAACGCTGGCAGATACACATCACCTCATTGGTTTGTAATGTGTTGTATCTATGGGTGAATGACATGTCGTGATCGTGAGGCTCGTCGGTATCTCGTTCAATGGTTAACAGGTGTATTTGTTTTACGTACACAGCACACCGAGGAGAACGGAATCAACAACGGTGCGTCACGTGTTACGCATATCAGCATGCGGCCCTCGACATATTTATCCTCATTTATGACTCACCCTGTGCTGCACCCAATGAAGCATGCCCGCTAAGACATGCCTGTAGCCGCTCCGTTCTAAGAGCGCCCTCTGGTGCCGCTGCAATATAGAACGGCTGGTGGCAGCCATACAGCCACTCGTACATGGAGCCCCTTCGCTCTAGTGACGCCCCTAATCGCTGCTGGCCGCATCTTGTGGTCGTGCGGTAGCGTTCTCGCTTCCCACGCCCGGGTTCCCGGGTTCGATTCCCGGCGGGGTCAGGGATTTTCTCTGCCTCGTGATGGCTGGGTGTTGTGTGCTGTCCTTAGGTTAGTTAGGTTTAAGTAGTTCTAAGTTCTAGGGGACTGATGACCATAGATGTTAAGTCCCATAGTGCTCAGAGCCATTTTTTTTAATCGCTGCTCCGACACCATCGTTCGTGCGTCAGTTAAGAGAGCCCCGTCTTGTTTGACACTAAGATAGCTGGACTCTATTTATTGTTGTATTATTTGTAATGAGTCTTCCTATGCTTGCAGAAATATAAGTTATGTAAACCTCCATATGTTGTGTTAACTTGTCCGTTAATCCCTTATCTTCCTCTGCAGCTTTCCTACGACAACAATTGATACACCATTCTGTAATCATACACAACAAACCTGGCGACGGGTGGTCGATCCTAAGTGTGGCAGTCTTGGTACTTCTTCCAGTTCTGTCGTCGTTTGTCTTGGTTTTTGCTGTTACTGATTGTCTTCTCTGTCCCCTGTGTCTGCTTTGCTTGTGCTCTTATTGTTCTGCTGTTACACTTACTATTTTTTCTTTTTTGTTCTGTTTTAGCTTTCCGCTGTTTGTGCATTGCTTAATTGATAATGGCTACTGTACCACAATGACCTTATCTTCCTCTGCAGCTTTCCTACGACAAAAATTGATACACCATTCTGTAATCATACACAACAAACCTGGCGACGGTTGGTCGATCCTAAGTGTGGCAGTCTTGTTACTTCTTCCTGTTCTGTCGTCGTTTGTCTTGGTTTTTGCTGTTACTGATTGTCTTCTGTGTCCCCTGTGTCTGCTTTGCTTGTGCTCTTATTGTTCTGCTGTTACACTTACCATTTTTTCTTTTTTGTTCTATTTTAGCTTTCCGCTGTTTGTGCATTGCTTAATTGATAATGGCTACTGTACCACAATGACCTATTTCGCCGCCTGCACTTCATCTAACCGAGTTCATTCAATTTCAGATTCTACAAATGGTGCAAATACCTGACGTGTACAGTCGCTTCATGGTGGCGCAGATGACTTCGCACAAGACGCTTGACCCAATGTCAAAGGCAACGCCAACGCCTGCACTTCCTGCGTATGTGAAGCCTTTTCGTTGGTTTCATGGGAAGAAGGAAGACTGGACAGATTACCTCGCACAGTCGAGCGCGCATCCACATACAAGCACTGACACACGTTCGTATTTCTTGGCGAAAGCGAGAGTGACTATTTACAGGCTTTGCGCCTAACTTTTTTCAGCGCCCTCCCATGAACAAGTACATAAGTAGGTATCGTCTGCCTTGCTGAGAATTAAATTTTGTGCGCGACTGCCGTTTGTTCAGTAGCGCCGCAGCGTCACAAGAGTTGGCGGTGCCTCAGTCCAGGCATAGCATTGTCACGTGCCCCACATCGGCATGGCGCGTCTTCTTGTTTGCTTGCGTAGAGGGACTGTAAAAACGTCCATCAGCATTCCATTCCCAGTCTTTAGCTCCAGAGTAAACTCAAAGGAGTCCAGAATAAATTATCACACCCTAATACTCAAAACCGTCCATATTACTCACAAACACTGGTATCTGTAACGTACATAATACGGTTAAGTTCTTCGGAAAAATTAATTATATATACAATTTCTATCAGTATCATATTTTTAATTTAAATATTCATAAAAGTAGTACACATTTTTATTCGCAGTTAAGAATGCAAATTCATTTATTCACGGCTTGGGTTTGTAATTGACTTAAGATATTGCTTATGTATGGAGATAATTTCTGTTCACAAATCTCACAAAATTTTTAGTGACCGTCTGGGTCAAAGAAATGAAACTCGAAAAGATAAATTCTGAAAAACATCTATACACCCTATATTTGTTCAACTGTTTGACGTAATTATTTCTTGGTTCGCACAGTTTTAGATCCTGCATCACTTATACCGATTTGTTTGGCAGAATTTGTGTAGAAATTATTAGTAAGAGGTAAAGGTCCATTTAAATTGGGTAGACATTATTAGTAAGAGGTAAAGGTCCATTTAAATTTAAATTTGGAAATTTCGTTGTTAATTTTAACTTGACTTTGGTAGCAGTTTGACTAGAACGACGTCTACGAGAACAAAGTTTGCAGATCGAGCTTTAGCATCATTTTGAATTTGCGCCACTGCTTTCTATCTCATCATCTCTCGTAATCGTTCTTCCTTTACCGCAATGTCAATGTTAATCCGTGGAGGAGAATCAGTAATCTCTTCTACCAGGCTTTGACACTTACTGGCCAACAAAATTTCCTGTGATATGAAACCAGTAGCTTCCTGGGTACGTATTGTTTCTAATTCGTCTATATAATTGCCCCACGCTCTGTGGTTACGGCGACAGTATGTCCGGCAAAGTCGTCCCAGCTGTCACATATGCCGTTCTGCGGCGTTATCGGCCAGGCAATAGGCCGGGATATGACTTAGTTGGACTCTGTAACCGTTCTGTCCTTCATTCCATGGTTTCGACATAAACTGTGCCCCATTATAGGGGAGAATTGCATTCGGTTTACTGATATGCATAAAGAAATTGTTGGCGAGTTTGTTATAAATTGATTTTGCTGTTGCTTCCCGAATGGGATACAGCTTGATAAATTTTGGATTTGAGTACAGTTTAAATATAGCAGAAATTGCCTGTCGTTTTGTGCAGTGGGCCGTAAAGATCTGTACATTTCCATCTTATTAGGGGCTAAGCTGTGTCCGTGATTAGAGTAACTGATATTATTTACCCATTGGCACTTATTGTAAATCTACATACTTTCTGTAATTTTTCTCAACAAGTTATTGAATGTCACGGCTTCAGTTATTTTCTACGCACATTTTTGTAGGTCTGGAATGGCCACATGAAAGATTGTAGAAATCTATCTTCTGTATGACGTACTTGGTTGGCCATCACACCCACCGGTCGTCATTATTCTCGTTTTTACGTGGTTACAGTATATCATAGTAGATTTTATAACACTTCCTCCATTTTCCCCATCCGAATTTTTCACGTCATATTTAGTTTTTAGCAAATTCAGACAGTCGTCTTCGCTTTGATGACGGTGCATGTTTTACAGATGTTTCGAACTTTCTTCCACTCTTCTGTTCCTTCAGAATAAAACAGTTTCAATACGCTCTCGGTATCATCTACAGTCATTTTCCTATTACAGTCGGGTAAAGATGCTATGCGTTTTCCACACTTTTCACATAACATAACGTCATAATTAAATTGTTGCAAGAAAAACGACCATCTAGCCAGTCTTTCACGGAACTATTACAGTCCTTGGGATAAGAGAGTGCCTTATGGTCTGTGAGAACTATAACTTTTTACTGTCTTGCGTAACCATTAAAATTTCCTGAAATCCCATAGGATTGCCAGAGCCTCTTTCTCTGAAATCGTATAGTTATGTTCACACTTGGTTAACATCCTACTCGCGAATGCAAGGGGTCAGTGCTGTTCTTCTTTTCTTTTTCCTACTTACTGAAATTATTCTGCTCTTAAACCATAACATTATGAATCTGTCCCCATCCTAAATGATAATGAAAGATAAGGATGATACGCTACGTTACTCTGTAATAAATTCCTCTTCAATTTTCAAATGCAGTCTGACTTTCATCAGTCCATACACAGGCTGTGTTCTTCCTCAACAAGTTGTTCTAGTTCGGGTCGTTTAAACGTTTGCCCTTGCACGAATTTGTGGTAAGTCCAATTATCCCTAAGAAAGTTATAAGTTCTTTTCACGTCTTCGTTGGTGACAATTTTTAACTAATTTCATCTTCTGTATATCTCTAGCAAGTCCTGACGTCGTAATTATGGTTTCGAGAGTTCAAATTCTGCCTAACAAATTGAGTTGTCTCGAGCTTCGGCGTCATTTCGCCCTTTTGTAATGCTGTAAATACCTCATATAATAGTTCACAACGTTCTTACTAAGGTCTTCTGGTCAATATCAAGTCTTCAACATACACGGTTAATCTAGTACTTTTTTTATAAAGAGGCACTCAATAAACTATCCCGCGGTCTGATAAAGGAAGACACGGAAATGTGCAATACAAGTGGCACTGGCTCGTACTGGTAGCACTGCCTGCATACAGAAAAGCTGTGTATTTACGAGAGCAATCTGCCAGTACCCTACCATGAGATCGCGACCCGTCATAAACTGTAAGTTGTTAAACCTTTAGAATACTTCTTTCGTACTCTCCGGTCGATATGTTTCAGGTTTAACTACCTTGTTCCAAGTGTGCATATCAGTCACCTCTCCAACGCAACCAATTTTTTCTTGTATTATTACAGGATTATTAAAGGGTTGGTTCAAATGGCTCTGAGCACTATGGGACAGTTGAGGTCATCAGTCCCCTAGAACTTAGAACTACTTAAACCTAACTAACCTAAGGACATCACACACAGCCATGCCCGAGGCAGGATTCGAACCTGCGACCGTAGCGTTCACGCGGTTCCAGACTGAAGCGCCTAGAACCGCTCGGCCACCGCGGCTGGCGATTATTATAGGGACTCGTGCGCCTTTCTATGATATTCCATATATGAATATGCAATCTATTTCTTGTTGTATGGTTTTTTTTCTTAGATAATGCCAACGCTTGCGGTCATACAAAGAAGGGTTCATGCGGTACTATGTCCTATGTGCACAGATAAAACGTTTACAAGTCCCAGCTTGTTCGAAAACATACTTTCGTTTTTCATTACCACTTCATACAAATCTTTCTTTTCTTTGGGTACAACATCTAGCACATTACCTGCAATATTTTCCAGCTTGTCCTCTAAATAACTGTCAACATTTAGCTTCCGAATACAATAGTAGTATTCGATGTCCCTTATCCTACCTCACTAAAACACATAACAATGTACAGAGGCCAATACTGACCACCCACGTCATCATTTGTTTCATCAAGATTTACCCGTTCCTTGCCTTTATCTTTTGAAACAAATCTCCTATCTCTGTTATAACAGTCTATGACTGCCTGCTGTTTCAATAACGAATCAAGCCTGAGTAGTATTTCTATGCTCAGATCTGTCAGAACTCTAAATTTATCTTCAAAACTCATCCTTGTATGTCAAAATAAACAAGTAGTTGATGCTTTATGGTTTCACTACTTTTCCCTGTAGCTCCAGTTCTTTTAACTCCAATTAATGGCATTGCAACAAGAACTTGAAGCCATTTTCACTATTTTTCTACCGTGACTGTCTCAAGAAATATGCAAAGGTTTTTTTTTTTTTAATTATCGCTACGAGTCGCAGACTTTGTCAACTATTGTATTACTTATTTATTTAGCGACATGTTTCGACGGTTATACCTAATCTTCAGGCTAAATGGCATTACAAAAACAGCTTTACAATAAGGTCATGCTGACGTCGCATAGTCTTTTCGTAAATGCTGTGATCATCCTGTGGAAGAAGAGAAAACTTAGTAAGAGGCGATGACACTTTGGAAGCTGGACTGATGTTTGAAAGAAAATGTTTTGTAATGGTCACTCACTTTGTTCTTCTGGCGTGACAGTCTCGTTGTGGTGCGTTACGGTGTTTCCATTTCCGGGGCTCTCTTGCTCACTGTTCACAAATAGGCAGTAACATAACTGTAACTAGGCAATATGATTACAAACAGTTCTGTAGTGCAGTGGACAAGATGGCGTCCGAAATACAGCTGGTTTCGATGTGACTATCGATTTGTCGATCTATGTGGTGTCAGATGTTTACATGTCTTCTGCACGTCTTGTTACCGTGTTACAGATGTAGGTTGACGAAATACGTTACAAATTGAGCACCTGTTACAATATTATTGAACACATCATGATATAAACTATTTATTCTACATATTTCTAAGCTATTTCTGGGGCTAGTCAAACGACTGTCATGTTATGTATTATTTACTCTAGGAGTACTGTAGTGAAATTTGAAAAAAATGTGAATTTTTGAAGTCGGTCATTTCATTGACGATCTCGTTATTCCCCACGTGGCCATGGATGAATATTTACATTTCTTCCAAGATATCAGTTTTTCAGCTCTTTTGCGACAACTTCTGAATTTTTCTTCAAAACATCAAACACCTTTTCCGCTTTGTGTCTATCAAAATGCTAATTTGTAGCCCGTGTATGTTAACGGGTACTAGAATGTGCTAACATAGGACTGTTTTCGGTTATTGACTTTGCCATAGCGAATCGTGGTGAACATCAAGATCATTCCAGAAAAATCTGTCTGGTTCCGTTTCGAATCGCGATTTATATAATGGTTTTTTCGCTCTTCTTTCATCAACATCTTTAATTTCTTTCGATTGATTCTGTGATTGTAGTTATCGCCATGATGCCAAGACAGTAAGGTTTCTGTCCATTTCATCGATCATCGGTCCTGGTCCTGTTATAAGATCGCTAATTCTTAATTATGACCATGATTCATTGGAAACCTGTTTATAATCTTCAATGCTGCGTGGAAAAATATGTTGTGTTTGTAACAATACCACATCTTTTGAGCTGCCATAAACCGCCTCATTGTAGTTCGACTGCACTACTTCCAGTTTCACCTCGTCAACATTATGGTCCACATAATGTTGCACCCAGTCATTCCATGAGAAACTACCATCGAATTTGCCACGACTAGCTTCGCTACGTTCGGTCACCACCTACACTCCTTCCGGCAATGCCTGCATTTTTGTACAGCGCTTTCCTCTTTATATATGCAAATTTCATTAGGTTTCAGAAGCGTTTTTTTTTGTTTGGTCGCCCCATTAGCACAACTCAAGTAACTTCCCCTGCACTTCTTCACTCCATAGTATATCAGACCGAATGAATTTAACCAAGCGTCTTCAAATGTCACGTCTTCGTGGTCAACAACGGAAATTTTATCAACTATCTCCGTTGGTCAAGTACCTCCTGTTAGAATTTGCTGGTCCGATGTTGCTTTAACAACGTCTTACACTTTTGTGACCGGTACTACCTCATATTTATGGACGGTAAACACGTTTGCCAAATCGAGTTTGTTACAATGAAAGTTTCGCTGCTTACTTCCACTAATGCCCACTGGGCCTTGACTGGCGAGGTTAACGGTTATCCTGTTTTGTGTTGGCAGCACTGCTTCTTTCAACCCGCCTGTAATTTGAGTCCTTCTTTCCCAGTTCTTCTCTGTTCGAGATCCTTGTACTGTGTTTACTTGGCTTTGGCCTCTTTCATTCCAATCATTATTACTGTTATTATTGTTGTTCCGATACTACCTCGGTTCCTAAAACTTTCGCCGTTATCCCACCCATTGTCTTCGCCTTCCTCTTTCTCTTAAAACGTCGTAGCCGCTCTGTGATAACTATCGCATTGAGTCGTCAGGAAGCTTCTTCCGCAGCACCCAAACGATCTCCGATTCTGAGTGAAGTTCACGCAAGTAATATAATTTGCTGTCCCAATTTTCGCAAAATTGTCTCATTGCGATTGTGTTTGCGTCGTAGGACCTTGATACTACAAAATCCCGCCACATGGTCTCTTGCTTCAGTTCCGACTAGTATTCCTTCAAAAAACCATTTTTCAGTTCTTGAAAACACATGTTAGTAATATGGAATTTTGAACCTCATATCTTCGCCTCTCCCGCTAGCACAGTTTTGATTTTTTGTTTACCCATCAATGCTGATGACAAATATCCTTTCAGAATTCTCTATAAAATATGTCGCATAAAATTCGTCTTGCTTTTTGAATGGGTCAAAGCGCACCTCTTCCGCTAGTGTCTCTGTATTATGCACGCGGCACGATACATATTTTTACCTTTCCTGCAATTTGTGTTTTAATTTTGTAACTTACTACCTCACAAGTGGTTGCGGTCAACGTCTCCACTTCATACAACTTTTCACAAGTGTCGAGCTGTTTATCAGTCTTTGGAAAAGTTGGCTGGACTACATTGTTTCGAATTTAAATGCAATCATGGATAAACCCCCCCCCCCCCCCCCCAAGAACCATGGACCTTGCCGCTGGTGGGGAGGCTTGCGTGCCTCAGCGATACAGATAGCCGTACCGTAGGTGCAACCACAACGGAGGGGTATCTGTTGAGAGGCCAGACAAACGTTTGGTTCCTGAAGAGGGGCAGCAGCCTTTTCAGTAGTAGCAGGGGCAACAGTCTGGATGATTGACTGATCAGGCCTTGTAACACTAACCAAAACGGCCTTGCTGTGCTCGTACTGCGAACGGCTGAAAGCAAGGGGAAACTACGGCCGTAATTTTTCCCGAGGGCGTGCAGCTTTCCTGTATGATTAAATGATGATGGCGTCGTCTTGGGTAAAATATTCCGGAGGTGTAATAGACCCCTATTCTGATCTCCGGGCGGGGACTACTCAAGAGGATGACGTTATCAGGAGAAAGAAAACTGGCGTTCTACGGATCGAAGCGTGGAATGTCAGATCCCTTAATCGAGCAGGTAGGTTAGAAAATTTAAAAAGGGAAATGGATGGGTTAAAGTTAGGTATAGTGGGAATTAGTGAAGTTCGGTGGCAGGAGGAACAAGACTTCTGGTCAGGTGAATACAGGGTTATAAACACAAAATCAAATAGGGGTAATGCAGGACTCGGTTTAAAAATGAATAAAAAAATAGGAGTATGGATAAGCTACTACAACAGCATAGTGAACGCATTATTGTGGCCAAGATAGACACGAAGCCCACGCCTACTACAGTAGTACAAGTTTATATGCCAACTAGCTCTGCAGATGACGAAGATATTGAAGAAATGTATGGTGAAATAATAGAAATTATGCAGATAGTGAAGGGAGACGAAAATTTAATAGCCATGGGTGACTGGAATTCGGTAGTAGGAAAAGGGAGAGAAGGAAACGTGGTAGGAGAATATGGATTGGGGCTCAGAAATGAAAGAGGAAGCCGTCTGATAGAATTTTGCACAGAGCACTACTTAATGATAGCTAAAACTTGGTTCAAGAATCATAAAAGAAGGTTGTATACCTGGAAGAAGCCTAGAGATACTGACAGGTTTCAGACAGATTACATAATGGTAAGACAGAGATTTAGCAACCAGGTTTTGAATTGTAAGACATTTCCAGGGGCAGATGTGGACTCCGATCACAATCTATTGGTTATGAACTGTAGATTAAAACTGAAGAAACTGAAAAAAGGTGGGAATTTAAGGAGATGGGACCTGGATAAACTGAAAGAACCAAAGGTTGTACAGAGTTTCAGGGAGAACATAAGAGAACAATTGACACGAGTGGGGGAAGAAATACAGTAGAAAAAGAATGGGTAGCTTTGAGAGATGATGTAGTGAAGGCAGCAGAGGACCTAGTAGGTAAAAAGACGAGGGCTAATAGAAATCCTTGAGTAACAGAAGAAATACTGAATTTAATTGATGAAAGGAGAAAATATAAAAATGCAGTAAATGAAGCAGGCAAAAAGAAATAAAAACGTCTCAAAAACGAGATCGACAGGAAGTGCAAAATGGCTAAGCAGGGATGGCTAGAGGACAAATGTAAGGACGTGGAGGCATATCTCACTAGGGGTAAGACAGATACTGCTTACAGCAAAATTAAAGAGACCTTTGGAGAAAAGAGAACCTCTTGTATGAATTTCAAGAGCTCAGATGGAAACCCAGTCCTAAGCAAAGAAGGGAAAGCAGAAAGGTGGAGGGAGTATATAGAGGATCTATACAAGGGCAGTGTACTTGAGGACAGTATTATGGAAATGGAAGAGGATGTAGATGAAGATGAAATGGGAGATACGATACTGCGTGAAGAGTTTGACAGAGCACTGAAAGAGCTGAGTCGAAACAAGGCCCCTGGAGTAGACAACATTCCATTAGAACTACTGACAGCCTTGGGAGAGCCACTCCTGACAAAACTCTATCATCTGGTGAGCAAGATGTATGAGACAGGCGAAATACCCACAGACTTCAAGAAGAATATAATAATTCCGATCCCAAAGAAAGCAGGTGTTGACAGATGTGAAAATTACCGAACTATCAGTTTAATAAGTCACGGATGCAAAATACTAACGCGTATTCTCTACAGAAGAATGGAAAAACTGGTAGAAGCCGACCTCGGGGAAGATCAGTTTGGATTCCGTAGAAATATTGGAACACGTGAAGCAATACTGACCCTACGACTTATCTTAGAAGCTAGATTGAGGAAAGGCAAACCTACGTTTCTAGCATTTGTAGAGTTAGAGAAAGCTTTTGACAATGTTGACTGGAATACTCTGTTTCAAATTCTGATGGTGGTAGGGGTAAAATACAGGGAGCGAAAGGCAATTTACAATTTGTACAGAAACCAGATGGCAGTTATAAGAGTCGAGGGGGACGAAAGGGAAGCAGTGTTTGGAAAGGGAGTGAGACAGGTTTGTAGCCTCTCCCCGATGCTATTCAATCTGTATATTGAGCAAGCAGTAAAGGAAACAAAAGAAAAATTCGGAGTAGGTATTAAAATCCATGGAGAAGAAATAAAAACTTTGAGGTTCGCCGATGACATTGTAATTCTATCAGAGACAGAAAAGGACTTGGAAGAGCAGTTGAACGGAATGGACAGTGTCATGAAAGGAGGGTGTAAGATGAACATCAACAAAAGCAAAACGAGGATAATGGAATGTAATCGATTTAAGTCGAGTGATGCTGAGGGAATTAGATTAGGAAATGAGGCACTTAAAGTAGTAAAGGAGTTTTGCTATTTGGGAGCAAAATAACTGATGATGGTCGAAGTAGAGAGGATATAAAATGTAGACTGGCAATGGCAAGGATAGAGTTTCTGAGGAAGAGAAATTTGCTAACATCGAGTATAAATTTGAGTGTCAGGAAGAGTTTCTGAGAGTATTTGTATGGAGCGTAGCCATGTATGGAAGTGAAACATGGACGATAATTAGTTTGGGCAAGAAGAGAATAGAAGCTTTCGAAATGTCGTGCTACAGAAGAATGCTGAAGATTAGGTGGGTTCGATGGGTAGATCATGTAACTAATGAGGAGGTATTAAATAGGATTGGGGAGAAGAGAAGTTTGTGGCACAACTTGACTAGAAGAAGGGATCGGTTGGTAGTACATGTTCTGAGGCATCAAGGGATCACAAATTTAGCGTTGGAGGGCAGCGTGGAGGGTAAAAATCGTAGAGGGAGACCAAGAGATTAATACACTAAACAGATTCAGAAGGATGTAGGTTGCATTAGGTACTGAGAGATGAAGAAGCTTGCACAGGATACAGTAGCATGGAGAGCTGCATCTAACCAGTCTCAGGACTGAAGATCACAACAAAAACCACAACATGGATAAAAAACAGAGAAGGGTAGGTTATCTACAACAAAAAAACGGGACCCTAGTTATAAAATGCGAAATGAATGGAAAAAGTGTTGTAGCGTAACACCTCTGTGATGACGCACTGAGGAAAAAGTAAAGGAAACCGAGAAAAAAAATCTGGAAAAATTATTCATTTTCAACGTGATCATATGAAAGCTTTAAGGTTTCCCGACGACACAGTCATTCTTTGTGGAGGCAAGGAGTTTGGAAAATTTGTTCAACTGAATGTAGGGTTTTATGAAATAAGGATTGAGACTGGTATAATTAGGGTAAAAGAGTGTAGGATGATGCTGAGAGAATTAAATAGACAAATAAGGTACTGAAAGCAGTAGAAAAGTCATGCTATTTGGGCTTCAGAACAACTGAAATGACAGATGTAACGAGGTACTAATTACAGCAAGAATAGTATTCCTGAGAAAGAGGAATTTGTTGACATCGACATAGCTTATGTATTGTTTTTTGAAAGTATTTGTTTGAAGTGTAGGTATATAGTGAAGCGAAACGCAGGTGACAAATATTTCGGTCAAGAAGAGAAAAAAGTATTGAAAATTAAGTAGGTACCTCGAATAGCTATTAATAAAGTACTGTAGCGAGTGGAAAGGATTTTTGTGGTGCAACTTGCTTACAAGAGGGAATACGTTATTAGGACAAATCTCGAGACACGGTAGATAGTGAATTTGGTAATGAAGAGGAGTGTGTGGAAGGAGGGCAGGAGACCAAGTTCTGACTACAGAAGCAAGTTCAAAGTGGATGTAGCTTGTGGTAGTTTTGCAGATATGAACAGATTCCCACAAGATAAACTAGCTTGGAAAGCAGTGTCATACCCGTTTTCAGACTTAAAGTCTACAACAACCAAGCAGAGTTGGTAAGATTAGAATTAGGAGGGAATAAAAGATAGGATACCAAGCGAAGTACTGACGTGTAGGAAACTGGTAGTATTTCAAAATCAATCAATTGAGACACATTTCAGGTAACTGCTCCCTATCCTCATTCCATTATGTTCCGGGTTTCAGAAAATTGATCTCGTTTAATGTTTCTACAGTGTCAGAGAACAACGTTTTGGATATAAATGTCTGTTCTCTGTACTTGTCATGATAACGATGGGCTTCTATAGAATCCATGGTTTGAAACGTCGCTTATAATACACTATGTGATCAAAAGCATCCGGATACCTGGTTGAAAATGACTTACAGATTCTTGGCGCCCTTCAGCGGTAATGGTGGAATTCAGTATGGTGTTGGCCCACCCCAAGGAGTTCAAGCCCCTCCATGGGAAACACGACCACGCCATAACACCACCGCCTCCCAATTTTACTGTCGGCACTACACACGCTGGCAGATGAGGTTCACCAGGCATTCATCATATCCACACCTTGCCATCGGAACACCACATTGTGTACCGTGATTCGTCACTCCACACAACGTTTCTCCACTGTTCAATCGTTTACGTTCCTTACACCATGTGAGGCGTCGTTTGGCATTTACCGGCGTGGTGTGTGGCTTATGAGTAGCCTCCCGCATGAAATTCAAGTTCCTCCTGCCTAACTGTCGTAGTACTTGCAGTGGATCCTGATTCAGTTTGTATTTCCTGTGTTAAGGTCTGGGTAGATGTCTGCCTACTACACATTACCACGCTCTTGAACTGTACGCTTCTGTGCTGTACGTGTCCCTTCACGTTTCCACTTCACTACCACATCGGAAACAGTTGTCCTTGGGATGTTTAAGAGTGTGTGTAAATCTCGCGTACAGACGTATGGCACAAGTGACACGCATTCAACTGACCACGTACGAAGTCCGTGAGTTCCGTGGAGTGTCTCATCCTGCTCTCCCACGATGTCTAATGACTACGGAGGTCGCTGATATGGAGTACCAGGCAGTGGGTGGCAGCAGAATGCACTTAATATGAACGTTTGTATGTTTTTTGGGGTTTCTGGATACTTTTGAGCCCATACCGTACATCATTCACAAGAACCTTTGTAATCGGTCGGATCTTTCAACGTTACAATATTCGTATATCTCTGACTTCCCTTTCGGACTGATGTGCAAATTCTATTCCTCAAAAGTGGCATGTAGCGTTGAACAGAAATCGTCAGCGACCAGATACCCGTAAATTCAGGGAGTGTACTTGCTAACATAAACGTTACTGTTAAGATTATTATTGTAGTACTGTGTTGTAAATTTACGAAGCCGTGAACAGAGATACAATTAGCAGCGCTGCGCTAGAGTTTAACCTACTACTCCTTTGTCTCCCTCTCTCTCTCGTAAGATGTGAAAGCATCTGCTCCACCGAATACTCTGTATATTTTCGGTTCAGTCAGAGGGCGATAAGGGGGGGGGGGGGACACAGAAATCCACTGTAACTTAATATTCAAGATTTGAACGGCGTTGATGTAAGCGTAACAGCTACACACAAGAAAATATCAGTTTTTTTTTGTTTTTTTTTTCGCTAATGCAGCGAGCTTATAGCAAATGAGTTCCATGTAAGCTGAATGTCGGCATCACGCGACGGAGCAAGACTTAAAGCTTTAGCGCCCGGTCGGTTGAAGCAAAAGAAACTTCTCACATTAGGGTCCCGCCCCTTCATTAGGCGCGCTCATAGTTCCGAAATTAGATCATCTAAGTTTCAAATCCCTGCGATTTAATGCTACCAGAGATTCTTGGTCTACTCTTTTTACCATAATCTTGAGCTTTCACAAGCATTCACTATATCCGGAAAGAATCCATCTTTCTGACGATGTTTTGATAACAGCTCATCGAGTAACTTCACTTCTTCACTCTTTTTTGATCATTTATCACAACTGATTACGATCTGCCAAACTCTTTAGCTCTTCACAAAACATCAAGCGACATGTGTATTCGCATATTCTCTCAGGAGTGTCACACCACGGCCAGAATTAGCCTGAATAGGCAGTTCACTCTGTAACAACTTTACAGTTTCAGATTGTGTGTCACTTGTAACACATTCTAGGAGACGCCCGAGTCACACTTGTGCTCGAGTGAAAGTCGGACTCCCGTCTCAAGAGAGTTAAAGATGCAAGAAATTGAACGACAGGACAATAAACACAGGTAGATATCGAGGTTCAAAAATGGCTCTGAGCACTATGGGACTTAACATCTATGGTCATCAGTCCCCTAGAACTTAGAACTACTTAAACCTAACTAACCTAAGGACATCACACAACACCCAGTCATCACGAGGCAGAGAAAATCACTGACCCCGCCGGGAATCGAACCCGGGAACCCGGGCGCGGGAAGCGATAACGCTACCGCACGAGATATCGAGGTAGCAGGATCTCTTGGGGCTGTATACGCAAGAAATTGTCAATTGACGAGTCAACATTAGTAACAACGTAAGGCAGCAGGAGATTGCGTTAAGCGAGATGCAAAAAGCAGCGCATCTTAGTGTTTCCCATGTTGACGGTGGTCGTACATTCTAAATTCTATAAAGCTCTCTGGCATACTTTGAGGGAGCAGTTTTACTTAGAGAAAAGATCTTCGTCTACACTTAGAGCATGAGGCATATATCTGTCGTAGTATCCATAATTTCCTCAGTCTTCCTTGATATCTTCCCACTTTGGTTTTGTACTTCACGACTTAGAAAGGCAGTCTTTTGGTACACATTCTGTTAAGGTGGCATTGCCATTTTGTTCTGTTTCCCTCGATTTTATTTAATAATTTATTAGCATTTTGTTCACCCCCTGTCATTATTCTTTATTCTCTCTAATGCGTTAAATCAGTTTACTGCTCCGAGATTCCTCATTTATGCTGCCCGATAACTGCCCTCTTCTAGTTTCTTCCATGAAATAAACTAGGAATTGTCACGATATTATGAAACTTTAATCAGGTATCTTTCCGCGATTTGTTTTCCAAACACATGCTGAGTGTTCGTCATAAATTTGAGAATGATACTGCTTTCTTCTTTGCATCTCTGGCATATTCATTATGTGATTTCAGAGCCTAGTTAGTTAAATATTTAAGTTCTTCAAATATTTCATTAACGACAACAGTTATTTCTTTTGTGTGGTCTTTTCCCTTAAAAATGATGGGATTTCTTATTTTCTTGTTGATGCCTTAAGGTTATATTTGTAACGTACTGACCCAAACAAATAACTTCGTTTTCGTAAGTTATCTTCTTTTTTGGCAATAAATGTGTGCGCGTGAGAGGTAAGATAAGATAATGTCTCTACTTATCGGAAAATCTTCATCGAAAAGTGCTTTCCATTCTCTTACTACATGGTCCACGCAACCATACGTGTTAAAAAGTGAAGGCTATAAATGACGCTCTTGTCTGAGCTCTCTGTTGGTCATTATGGGCTGTGTTAATTTAAATCTATGGTGTTGGAGATATCTCCGTACAGGCATCTCAGAGCGTCTACTGAATGTGATCAATAACAGTTTTTCTTGATTATTTTCCATGGACGTTCTCCTTTAACATTATTACAATCTTTTATGAAATCTACGAATTGAAAGACAGTTGTCTGTTAAATTCTCTTCATTTTTCAATTACTTACTTTACGTACTGCCCCTTCCTAAACACCATTTATTCCTCATCGAACAGGCACTCAGTTACACTTTTCAGCATATTATTCAGAACGTTAGGTTATAAGTTGCACGCTGTGGCTAACAGGCTGATACCTCTACCTTTTTCTAAGTAATTCTCGTCTCCATTTCGAAAAGTTGATTGCTTTTCTCTGTAGCCACGCTTTTGTGTTTCCTTTCTTTCCCAATACATGCTGTTCAATTGTAACAACTGAGATGTAAGGCCAAACCGTTACATTTAAAAAAAATCTGTGTTTATTCATGCTGCCTTCCCATTGTAAGGCTTTTATGGGGTCTATCGTTCTTTTACATCCAGATCGCCCACTACGCTGATACTAATTTCCTTTGTCTAGTCTACTACATCCCTTTACTACTGTGAGATGTCTCATTTCTGCTGCATAAAGTGCACTCTTTTAAAGCCCATATGTAACACGTGACTGACACTCACACAATATATTGATAACAGCTATGTTCTTGTAATACGAGGGTGAGTCAAATGAAAACCTTAAATATTTTTTAAAATATCATTTATTGTGCAGAAGTAGTACAAAGCTGTACCACTTTTCAGCATAATCTCCCCCACACTCAATGCAAGTCCTCCAGCTCTTACAAAGTGCATCAATTCCTTTAGAAACATTTCTTTTGGTAGTCCGCGCAACCACTCATGCACCGCGTGGCGTACCTCTTCATCAGAACGGAACTTCTGTCCTCCCACTGCGTCTTTGAGTGGTCCAAACATATGGAAATCACTTGGGACAAGGTCTGGTGAGTATGGTGGAAGAAGAACTCAGTCTAAATGCAGGTCTGTGATTGTAGCAACTGTTGTACGGGCAATGTGGGGCCTTGCACTGTCATGTTGCAAAAGGACAGCTGCTGACAGCAATCCACGTCGGTTTGATTTGATTGCAGGCCGCAGATGATTTTTTGGGAGATATGTGTATGATCCACTGGTGACAGTGATTCCTCTAGGCATGTAATGCTCCAAAATGACGCCTTTTTCGCCCCAAAAGAGTCAGCATAACCTTCCCTGCTGATGGTTCTGTTCGAAACTTCTTTGCTCGCTCTCTTCGTTTCCTGTTGGTGGAAGTGAACCCAGGTTTCGTCCCCAGTAACGATCCTTGCAAGAAAGCCATCACCTTCTCGTTCAAAGTGCCGAAGAAGTTCTTCACAAGCATCAACACGTCGTTGTCTCATTTCAGGAGTCAGCTACCGTGGCACCCATCTTGCAGGTACTTGGTGAAACTGCACAGTGTGGTGTGCTGACCCATGACTGATCTGTAAACATGCTGCAATGTCATTCAGTGTCACTCGGCAATTTTCCTTCACTATGGTTTCAACTGCTACAATGTTCTGTCGAGTCACAACTCGTTGTGCCTGACCTGGACGACGAGCATCTTCCACTGAAGTCACGCAATTTACGAACTTCCTACTCCATTCGTAGACTTGCTACTGTGACAAATATGCATCACCGTACTGAACCTCCATTCGTCGATGAACTGCAATAGGTTTCACACTTCCACTAGGGAAAAACCGAATAACAGAACGCTGTTCTTCCCTGGTGCAAGTCGCAAGTGGGGCGCCCATCTTTATACTGATATTGCGACGGTATGTGTACATCCGCACTATGCTGCCACCTATAGGCCCTTCTGCACGCTGTTTGTAGCACACTTGCCAACTTACAGGATAACGGCTCGAAATTTCGATTTGATGCTACAAATCTAAGGTTTTCATTTGACTCGCCCTCGTACTAGTGGCGTTTAGTAAGTATTGCAACACATTTTTTTCTGAAAGCAGTTTGAGTTTACTCAGAATTCAAGTACATCATATTATTCCCAACGCCTTTGGCTACAAAAACACTGTTTTTCAACATAATCTCCGTTCAGTGCGACGGTCTTACGCTTCCTTACTGGAAGGGCCTGTATGCCAACATGGCACCATTCTATTGGTGTACATTGGAGCCAACCTCTTGTTACATCAATGACCTCCCCATCACCGACGTTCTGCTTCCTGTGGAGCGCAGCCTTCATTGGGCCAAACAGATGGACGTTGGAAGATCCGGAATGTAGGGTGGATGACGAAGAACAGCCCAATGAATTTTTGTGCGCTCCTCTAGTGTGAACAGACTTGTGTGAGGCCTTGCGTTGTCATGGAGAAAGAGATGTTCATTTGTATTTTTGTGGCAGCGAACACGCTTAATTAGTTTCTTCAGTTTCCCGAGAGAAGCAAAATACACTTCAGACTTGATGGTTTCACCATGACGGAGGTCATCAAAAAAAAAATAACCGCTTCGGTGTCACAGAGGATAGTCTTTACTGACTCAGGTTGCTGTGCGGCTTTGAGCTTTCTGTTCGGAGGAGAGGTTGTGCGGCGTCACTCCATGGATTGGTATTTCGTTTCCGGTTCGAAGTGATGAACCCATGATTGTCACAACCAGCCTCGTAACGCTAGTCAATCCAGCACAGATGTTGGTCTTACGGTCTTTCCTTAGGCGGAAGAAACCGAGTGAGGATACATCTATGAGTTCCAACTGCTGGTCGAGAGTGTGAGCAATGTCAACAGAGACATCCGATTGAGCAATGACTTGCTTAGTTGTGAACCGTCGATCACCTCGAACGAGAGTGTCCAAACGTCATTGAAACAGAGGATGACACGCGTAAAGCTGAAATACTAAACACCTTTTTCCAAAGCTGTTTCACAGAGTAAGACCGCACTGCAGTTCCTTCTCTAAATCCTCGCACAAACGAAAAAATGGCTGACATCGAAATAAGTGTCCAAGGAATAGAAAAGCATCTGAAATTATCCCGGCGTATTTCTTCTTCTAATAATTTCCGGGTATGCAGCCGGATCCCGTCGACATTCTGCCACGATATTTCGGCCCAGAGACGTCCGGCCATCATCAGGTGAGTACACAACTACTGAAGAGCCCAGGTGCAGTCGCGGTATTTATGCCGAAACTCGCACATGCGCGAGATTCGGCATAAATACCGCGACTGCACCTGGGCTCTTCAGTAGTTGTGTACTCACCTGATGATGGCCGGACGTCTCTGGGCCGAAATATCGTGGCAGAATGTCGACGGGATCCGGCTGCATACCCGGATATTATTAGAAGTAGAAAAGCAAGTGGAATCACTCAACAGAGGAAAGTCCGCTGGACCTGACGGGATACCAATTCGATTCTACACAGAGTACGCGAAAGAACTTGCCCCCCTTCTAACAGCCGTGTACCGCAAGTCTCTAGAGGAACGGAAGGTTCCAAATGATTGGAAAAGAGCACAGGTAGTCCAAGTCTTCAAGAAGGGTCGTCGAGCAGATGCGCAAAACTATAGATCTATATCTCTGACGTCGATCTGTTGTAGAATATTAGAACATGTTTTTTGCTCGAGTATCATGTCGTTTTAGGAAACCGAGAATCTACTATGTAGGAATCAACATGGATTCCGGAAACAGTGATCGTGCGAGACCCAACTCGCTTTATTTGTTCATGAGACCCAGAAAATATTAGATACAGGCTCCCAGGTAGATGCTACTTTTCTTGACTTCCGGAAGGCGTTCGATACAGTTCCGCACTGTCGCCTGATAAACAAAGTAAGAGCCTACGGAATATCAGACCAGCTGTGTGGCTGGATTGAAGAGGTTTTAGCAAACAGAACACAGTATGTTGTTATCAATGGAGAGACGTCTACAGACGTCAAAGTAACCTCTGGCGTGCCACAGGGGAGTGTTATGGGACCATTGCTTTTCACAATATATATAAATAACCTAGTAGATAGTGTCGGAAGTTCCATGCGGCTTTTCGCGGATGATGCTGTAGTATACAGAGAAGTTGCAGCATTAGAAAATTGTAGCGAAATGCAGGAAGATCTGCAGCGGATAGGCACTTGGTGCAGGGAGTGGCAGCTGACCCTTAACATAGACAAATGTAATGTATTGCGAATACATAGAAAGAAGGATCCTTTATTGTATGATAATATGATAGCGGAACAAACACTGGTAGTAGTTACTTCTGTAAAATATTTGGGAGTATTCGCCCGGAACGATTTGAAGTGGAATGATCATATAAAATCAATTGTTGGTAAGGCGGGTACCAGGCTGAGATTCATAGGGAGAGTCCTTAGAAAATGTAGTCCATCAACAAAGGAGGTGGCTTACAAAACACTCGTTCGACCTATACTTGAGTATTGCTCATCAGTGTGGGATCCATACCAGATCGGGTTGATGGAGGAGATAGAGAAGATCCAAAGAAGAGCGGCGCGTTTCGTCACAGGGTTATTTGGTAACCGTGATAGCGTTACGAAGATGTTTAACAAACTCAAGTGGCAGACTTTGCAAGAGAGGCGCTCTGCATCGCGGTGTAGCTTGCTCGCCAGGTTTCGAGAGGGTGCGTTTCTGGATGAGGTATGGAATATATTGCTTCCCCCTACTTATAACTCCCGAGGAGATCACGAATGTAAAATTAGAGAGATTAGAGCGCGCACGGAGGCTTTCAGACAGTCGTTCTTCCCGCGAACCATGCGCGACTGGAACAGGAAAGGGAGGTAGTGACAGTGGCACGTAAAGTGCCCTCCGCCATACACCGTTGGGTGGCTTGCGGAGTATAAATGTAGATGAATGTAGATGTAGATGTAGATGTTCCAACTTTGCGGGAGTCACAGCCGCAGTGCCGATCGGCACGTGGAAGATAGGACCGGTCTGCGCTATCTTGTTACGATGGCGGCAGACGGCTCTCCGAACGAGTCTCAGTGCCTTTGTTCACCGCCAGATCTCCGTAGTCATTCAGCGAGTGCCTATGAATATCTGCGACGCTCTGGTTTTCCGCCACATGGAATGACAGCTCTCTGTCTGGAACGCACCTCCTTTGCAGACACCATTTTGAAGGTTTCATACAGTGCCGCCACCTATTGGAGCATCGTGAATCTATAGGGGATGAAGCAGGAGTATTCCGTGATGTCCCCCAACAAATTTCTCACTTTTACAGCCAAAATACGTCGAGAAAAATGTGTTGCATTACTTACTGAACACCAGTTGTTGGATATTGCTAAAAGATTTAGTCTCAACATAGGTTTTGCTTCCTGAATCTGTAGACTGAGACCCTGCTACAACTGAAACTGAAAAGAATTGTGTGATGGTAGTGCGTATATAGCTCTGGCAAGAGGAAGGAAATTGTCCCTGCACATTCGAGGGTTGGATTCCCTCTCTTCTTCATCGAAGAGTTTCACTGCCTGGGCTACTCTCAGGGTGCGCCTTCGACGTGGAAGATCCCTGCCGTGTCGTCTGCTTGCCGTCACCGCCGCCGCCGCTTGGTCGCCGCCTTCCGGTCCTTGCAGCCGCCGCAGCCGTCGCCGCCTGCCGGGGCTCGCCGCCCCCGCCTGGTCGCCGCCTGCCGGTGCTCGCCGCCGCCGCCGCCGCCGCCGCCGCCGCCGCCGCCGCCTGCCGGGGCTCGCCGCCCCCTCCTGGTCGCCGCCTGCCGGTGCTCGCCGCCGCCGCCGCCGCCGCCGCCGCCTGCCGGGGCTCGCCGCCCCCGCCTGGTCGCCGCCTGCCGGTGCTCGCCGCCGCCGCCGCCGCCGCCGCCGCCGGTGCCCGCCGCCGCCGTCCTGTGCCGCCGTCCTGACCCTGGTCTCCGGCCGTCTTCGTCTTTGTCTGTCCCCAGTTTCTGTCCTCTCCTCTTCGTTTTGTTCGTTCTTGTTTCTCTCTCCCGTCATGTCCACCCCCACCACCACTGTCACTACTACCACCACCGCCATTGTCTATACCTCCCCTTCCGCCGCCTCCACCACTGTAACTTGGTGTGCCCAGTCCCACCCCCCTCCTTCCATTCCACCTCTCCTCACTCTCCCTTCACCCTCTATCTTTGTCGCCCCCTCTCCCGCTTCTTCCTCCCGCTCCTCTCGTTCTGATCCATTCCCCCCACTCCCCCAGCCTGTCACTGCAGCCCCAGCTCGGGTGATGGCCCGTCGGGCCACTGCCCACGCCCAGCTCTCCCCGTCACCTTCGCCATCACCGCCGCCACTGCCACCGTCATCGTCATCGTCGCCGTCGCCTTCACCGTCACCGTCACCATCTCCGGCGCCGACTCCGGCCCCGGGACCTGCCCCTCCCCGCCACATTCCCGTTGTTCCCATCCCCCACACCTCCTCCACCGCCGTCAAGCGCCCCGGTGGCACCCCTGCTTCCTCTGCTTCCAAAAAGGCTGCGCCTCGTCCTCCTTCCCCCACCCATGATGCCATGGAAGTCTCCCCGCCTGTCCCTGCCCCCTCAACCTCCTCCTCTCCCCCTTCCTCCTACCGCTACCTCCTCTCCCGTCCTGATCCCTCTCTCCTTGAAGCCCGGAACCTCACCCTCTTCCTTCGCCAGCATTGTCCTGGTGCCCCCATCTCCCTCCTCACTCCTCGCCGAGATTCTGTTCTCATCTCCTCCCCCAGCCCAACCCTCCATACTGACATCCTCTCCCGTCTCCCCATCAACCGTTTTGGTCCCAACGCCTCCCTTACCCCTGCTCCTTCTCCATCTCCTACCCGCCAACCCCAACCCCCGCGTCGCCCGCCGACCCTCACCGCCGTGATCACGCGGCTCTTCCGTCGATCACGGAGGAGGAGGTGTTGGCGGAGCTCCAGGCCCATCCCACGCTGGAGGTGCGGGCGGTCCGCCGCATTTTCAACTCGGCCGGCCCCACCCGCCTTATGCGGGTTTTCTCTGAGGACGCCCCCTCCATTGACCGTCTCCTGAAGGAGGGTGCCCTCCTCTTCCACCAGCGGTACAAGGTCGACCCTTCCCGTTCCCCTCCTCAATCCCTGCACTGCCAGAGGTGTCTGCGCTATAATGCGCACCCCACAGCTGAGTGCCGCGAGGCCCCCACCTGCCCGCATTGTCGGCAGGCGCACTTCCTCCGGCAGTGCCCTAACCTCCAATCCCCTCCCTCCTGTAATACCTGCAATCTCCCTCATCCCACCTACTCCCAAAAGTGCAAAGCCCGACCCCCTCCAACCACTCCTGAACTCACCGTACCTGTCCGTCCTCTGGACGCCCCCACCCCTCCTGGCAATTCCCTTCGTCCCCCACCCACCGCTGAGGACATCATCAGGTTCCTCACCATCGTCCTCCAGAATGTTCATCCCTTTCAGCGCCCTCACACCCTCCAGCAGATCTCCCTTGCTGCCCGTTCCATCTTCCAACTCAAGATGTACGCCACCTACTCCAACAACCAGGCCCATTTCACCTTCTCCCGTCTTGACACCCTCGTTTAAATCCCAGTCATGGCGCGACAGCAACGTATCCTTTTCAACAACATCCGCTCCCTTCCCGCCAACAAAAACCTGTTCCTGCACACCCTTGCCACCCACCGCGTGGATGCCTTCCTCCTCAATGAAACCTTCCTGCAACCCCACCACACTGTCCACACTTCGCCCTACCTCCTCCACCGCTCCGATAATCCCCTCCCGATTGCACGTGGCGGAGTTGCCATTGGTCACCACCGCCAGATCCCCGTTCGGCTCCAACCTCTCCTTCCTGACCCCACCGAACACCTGATCCTTAGTCTCTTCTTCCCCGGCCTTACCGTTACCTGCGCCACCATCTATGTCCGCCCCAACGCTCCTATTCCCTTCGACTTCCTCTCCCACGTCGATCGTACCTTTTCCTCCTACGTGATCGCCGCCGACCTCAACATCCATAGTCGTTCCGCTGCCCAGTTACGGCGATGGCATCGGTTCCTCTCCACCCTTCAAGGTGACCTCGTCCCCATCCCCCGGCATACCCGTCCTGAATCCAACTCCACTCCTGATGTTATCCTCTCCTCCCCCAACCTCCTTGGCCGCTTAACGGTGGATGTCCTGGAGCCTATTGGTAGCGACCATCTCCCTGTCCTCCTCACCGTTTCAGACGGTCGTCGCCCTCGCCCCGACCCTCGTACTGACCCTCCCCCTAAGTATGTCCACGACTATTCCCGAGCCGACTGGAATGCCTACCGGGATACCCTTTCCACCCAGGTCGATAGCCACCCTCTCACCTACCACCACCCTGACGATGTCACCCATGCCGCCTCCTTTCTCCAGCGGACCTTGTCTGAGGCCGTGGAGGCCCACGTTCCTACTGTCGCCATCCACCCCCACCGTCCTACCTTACCCCCACAGGCCGTTCTCCTCCTCCATGAATCCCGTCGTCTCTACCGTGCCTTCCTCCGCACGCATGACCCGGACACACTACGACGCCACCGGCAACTCCAGCGACACGTTCGTAATTTGCTTGCGGCTAAGAAACGCCGGGACTGGCGACAGACATGCACCCGTTTAAATGCAACCCTACCAATCAACTCGTCCAAGTTCTGGTCGGCCTTCCGTCGCCTTACCGGAACTAAACCCTCCCCCTATTATCCTCTTCTCCATGATGATCACCCTTTCCCAGACTCCCTTAGTAAGGCCAATCACTTTGCCTCCTACCTCTCCGATGTATTTTCCGTCCCCGATGATCCCCAGTTCGATTACTCCCTCTTCCCGGATATCCGCGATCGAACTGACACCTCTTCCCCTCCCCTCGCTCCTGGCTTCCAGTACTTGGACAACATTACACACACGGAACTCAATGCCCCTATCACTACACAGGATCTCATTGCTACCCTCCGCACAAAACGCAACACCGCTCCTGGTCACGATCGTGCCACCTACCGTCACCTTCGTGAAGCTCCTGTCTCTTTCCTCTCCACCCTGGCCAGGCTCTACAATGTAGTCCTGTCCACCGGTTACTACCCCGACCTGTGGAAATCCTCCCGTATCCTCATGTTCCTTAAACCTGGCAAACCGCCGTCAGCCGTCTCCTCCTACCGTCCCATCAGCCTTACCTCGGTCTTCAGAAAGGTCCTAGAATCTATCCTCACCCGCCGCATCCACCAGCATCTCCGCCAGCACCGCCTCCTTCCCGTCACCCAGTGTGGCTTTCGGCCATCCTTCTCTTCCGACGATCTTCTCCTTCACCTCACTCATCTCCTTTCCGAACAGCTTAATTCCCGTCGCTCCGCCATCTTCCTCTCACTTGACCTCGAACGCGCTTATGACCGCGTCTGGCATTCCGGTCTCCTCTTCAAGCTCCAAACCTTTGCCCTTCCCATTAACTACGTCCGTCTGATCGGTTCCTTTCTCTCCCGCCGTCCTTCCTATGTCACCATCCATAACACCGATTCCTACACCTTTTTCCCCTCCGCCGGTGTGCCCCAAGGCTCCGTCCTCTCCCCCCTTCTGTACCTTTTGTACACGGCGGACATGCCGCCGCCGTCGCCCCCCGTCCACCTCCTCCAGTTTGCCGATGACACCGCCTTCCTCGCCCTTGCCCCCACCCTGCAACGCTCCCAACGCCTTCTCCAATCCCATCTTGACCGGTTCACCGCTTGGTGTAACCAGTGGTTGCTCAAGGTCAATCCCTCCAAAACCCAGGCGATCATTGTAGGCAAAACCACCCCTTCCTTCCGCCTCCTTGATTTCTATCTCACCGTCTATGGCCGTCCTATCGCCCTCACTCCCACCCTTAAGTACCTTGGCGTCACCCTCGACCGTCGCCTCTCCTGGACTCCCCATCTCCAGACAATCCAAGCCAAGGCACGTTCCCGACTCCGTCTCCTCAAGCTCCTTTCCGGCCGCACGTGGGGTCTGGACCCCTCCACAATCCTCCACACCTATAAATCCCTCATCCGCCCTATCCTTTGTTACGCCCATCCAGCCTGGATCTCCGCCCCCCCTACCTTCTATAAATCCCTCCAAATCCTTGAACGCCATGCTCTCCGCCTTGCCTATCGCATCCGTCTCCCCTCCCCCACGCGGATCCTGTATGATCTCATCCCCTTCCCCCACCTCCTCCTTTTCCTTGAAAGGATACGTATCCTGTACACCTCACGTAAACTTGATCCTCCTCACCCGCTCATTTCCCCGATCCTCTCCCACCCCCGCCCGCTGCCGCGCCTGTATTCCCACGTCCCACCCGGTCTCCATCTCTCCACCCTCCATACCCTCTCCCAAGGTGGCTTCCGCCAGCTCCCTCTCCCTGATGATGTCCTCGTCCCCTCCATCTACCCCTCCTATCAACTTTGACCCTGCCCCGCCCCCCACTTCCCGTGTCCTTTCCTTTCGGCACCCTCCCTCCCTTCTCTTCTCTTCCCTTCTTTTTCCGTCTCCCTGTCCCCTCCCTTCCCCCTCTTCCCCCGGGCTTCCTCTCCCCCTTCCTCCCTCCCCCCTATCTCCCCTGCCCGTGGCATCTCTGCTCTCCCCTCTCGCTCTCCCACTCCCCTTCCTCCTCCTCCTCTCTTGGCAGGTCCCCGGACTCGCACACGTATAGTGAACATTCGCGCGCCGGAGATCGTCGCCTTTTGTCTCTCGTGTGTGTGACGTCGTATAGTGTTTTTGGTGTCCGCCGTCCCACTCCTACGTTCACTTGTGCCGTCGGACTCATCAGCGTTTTGTGCGCCGTGCCGACGTGTTTTCAGTGTTGTTATCGTCACATGTGAACGACTCCGTGTTTTTTATGTCTCTGTGACCTCTCTCTTTTGCCCGTCACTTTGTTCATTGTCATTCACCATGTTTTATACTCTTGTAAAACGCTATGGCTGAAGAGCGGCGTAGTGTGCCGCTGCCAGCCTACCTGAGTTGTACAGGTTTTAAAATAACAATAAAGTAAAAAAAAAAAAAAAAAAGGAAATTGTCCAGGTTCGAGTAAAGATCGGCTAGCGATTTCATTCAGCCATGAAGTTTCCTAGTTTATTAGACAAGGGTCCTAAAATAAAAAAGTGCAAAGCATTGAACTAAAATTACTGTAGTAACCCACTGAAATCAAATAAACTGTAATAAATAACAGTAAGTGAACAATTTTAATAACACACTTTCGCTAGTGGTATTAGGAAATTCAATGCTTGTACCAAAAAGTAGCTTCAAACCAGGAGTTTAAAAGAAAGATGATAAAATGATGAATTTTAAGTACAGAGTGTGCTCCTAAGTTAAGTAAATCACGAAATGAAGTGCAGAGTTACTTCTATTGCTTCTTCGAGTTTCAATTTATAAGTGAAATTTTTGTAATTGGTCCCAGCCCATTGTTGTCAGGAATCATTATCATTAGTCTGGAAACACAGGAAAAGAGATACCAAGAACAGAAAAGGCAGGAAACTGAAAGAACGTAGGGGGTGGGTGCTCCGTAAACATCCTCGACCTAAAAACAGTGCCGGTGCTGAATCACCTTTTGTCCTTCGGCTGCTTTGTCCCGGGGGCGCAGCCCCATTCCAGATGCGGCGGCAACCTCAACTCGGTTTAGGATGGCTGTAAAATTTTATTGCCCTCCGTGGATTTTGCTGATCGGCTGGACAAAGCCTACCACCGGACGCAGTCGGGGTAAGCTTCTATTTCAGTTTTATTTGCTCACAAGCCCCACAGCGTTTTGCCAACAGCAGGTATTCCTCCCACAATATAATGGCAAACCACAGATATTGGTTGCTCTAAGTGTCCACCTTTCCTCACTCTTCACTGATACATTGCAGTAGATGAAGTAATTTCACTTTCACTTGCTTACCTTCATATTCCCTAGCGTTAAAGATCGAGAACATATATGGCCATGGAGTATTGATTAATTGAAAATCGCGAGGGAGAGTGAAATATTATGTGAGAATGCACATTTTCTCTGTATATCTCACAATATTATTCTTCCTCTTACGCGTTTATTGAGTTATGCCTGTTAGCCTACTTCGAGAGATTATGCTATTTATTATAATCTGTCATCCTATATCCTGCTCACTCTTCTCTACATTTCCTTCTGGAATCTTTTATTTTTCCATTTAGTGACATTAATCCCAGTCCTCAAAGTATTTTCGTCTTCTGTATCTTTCTAAATGTCAGAGAAATCTCATTTCTGCGTTCTGGGTTTCTCCTTTTTTGTTTTTACCCAACTTTCTTTTTGATACAATACAACTACATGTAACAATGTTTAGTAAGATTTCGTATGTTTTTCATTACTTTAATTTTCGAGCTTCGTCTAATGGTACGATTCATTAACTTAACTTTTAATTTTTTCTTCAAGTGATACATCAAATATTTGAAATTTTTAGTTCCTCCACTATTTTCCAATTTATTTGCCATTTTGTTTTCCCCATAAATTACGATCACTTTTCGTTTATTATTACATATCTGCAAGTCGTATCAGGGCGAATTCTTTTTAACCGGTAAGCTACTCTTTGCAGATTGTTCTCGCTGTTGATGAGAATTTCCTGATGATCCATCTGCGACATTGTGAATGCACAGTCTGGATTTTTAAAATTAAATGAGTGAAATGGTGGATCATTAACCTGTTCCAGAAAGATTTGCATGGATATTAAAAAGCATTGCTAATAAGCTACATCCTTTCCTTAAACGTAGGTTTATTATTTGTCTATTTTGATATACCTGCAACAGACGTCTGTGACAGTTCATACACACTTTCTATGACATCGGACGAATATTTAAGGAAACCCCTGGTCACAAGCACATGGAAACACTTACCTCTTTTAACAGGATCAAAAGCCCCATTGAGATCAATGAAGATTATGTGTCTTCCCTTACTGTAATCCGTGTGTTTCACAAGATTTCCTTCAAGCTCCTTCTTCTCCTGCATCCTGGTTGCTCTTATTTTAAGATGCCCTCAGCAATTTTGCTATTTCTTCTGACAATGAATTTGTGGTGCCCATTTTAGTCTATAGTGACTTGATAATTTTCGCCATTTGACCGTTCTTCTTTCTTGATCGTAGGAGGTACCACTGTGTGTTTACCCTCCAGTGGAATGTATTTGTTTCTGCAGTACATGTTTATAAAATGTTGTAAATTATTTGATCGTTTTACCTGACAGGTATTTCAATAGTTCATCATCAACAATGTCCCTTTTTAAAATGTGTTTTAAAATTTGGACTACTTCTTCCTGCTCTGTTTTATGCAATAAAATATTCTGTTCTCTGTGTGCTCTTACTTCTTCCACTGTCGTTGCTCTCATATCTTAATAGTATGAGACCCACTGTTCTGCTGGTATCAACTGGACTGTTGCTTTGTCTCTTACCAAACTGGTAAAATGTTTCAATACCTTCTAAGCTGAATGCGTTCTGGTGCAACGTATATTTCTGTATTATTGAACCACCCCATATCCTTTAAGAAACGCACCAGCCGTTCGATATTTTATCTCAGTGTCGCCGCCACATTCAGAATCATTGAACTTTCACTTACTTCAGCCTAGACTCCCTTGTTTAATATCACTTCCGACACGCTGTGCACATTATCTCCAGTCCTTTTGCACACCGTCCCTACATCTGCAGCCCTATTCCTCAGTCCCTTGTAACTCTCATTCTAAGTATTCCCTATTTCTGCAGACACTTCAGACACCACTCACATTAATTCCACACCCAAATCAGATTCTCCAGCTCATGCTCCCATACCACCCACCTGTTCTCACAGACCTGGTCATAATACCTGATAACCATTGTGGCTCAGCCAAGCACAGGCATCTTTCATCATATTATCTATGCCACAAAGCAAAGCCATTTGTAGCACGTGAAATGATAATATTGCAGGTTTTCATATCATAATTTTGACAATGAGCATTTAAAAGCTACCTCTGGACTGGGATGAACGAAGCGATGTTTGGATATGTGACGACTCTGTTAGGCTTTGTTTGCAGCGAGAGTCCATAACAATGTGATGCCAGTGTATACGAGAGTCCACTTATACATATTACAAAAATACACAATGCTTGACACCTTTAAAAGATGAAAAAATTTCTCAAAATAAATTAGATTATTCTCAATACATTATATGCAGTGTGTATCCAATTTTTTAAAATCCATGTAGGATAAAATTTATCTCTACCTTAGCACGTAACACATTCTGTGCATATTTTGGTAGACTGAATAGCCTGTCGACATACTTTCTATGTTGCCAATGGATCTTACGTCCTTACACCGATAATAATTATTCATTATTCCATCTTCGTGTGCCCCGTGCCTCTATCTGACCGCTTTCGACAACTGGCCTCTTGGCGGAACGAGGAGACTGTGATATTCATGAGGCGTTCCTTAACTGTCTTCATGACTTTCTTTTCTCTGAGTATGACTATTCCACAACTACACTATTTGGTCGCTACTAGTCTGAATGCAGAGGCACCACTACCAAGCGCCATTGCTCAGCGAAGCTAATCTAGCTATCATTGTACTACCTGACATAATCTCCGGTTAACGGTCGGACAACGTATATTAGAAATCAAAGCATAATCTGTTGCTGACTCGCAAACTTTGCACAAATAATAGCAGGAACAGTGACTTCGTATAAGTCAGCTGCGCAGTCAAAAATTTTGTGAATCGTAATGTAACAGTCTTCTCTCAACATAGAGTATTTTATTGACTACTTCTCAAGAACAAATTTCATTTTGGGAATGCATGAACAGCTGCGAATACGAACAACCGTCAGCCCTATAGGGGACTGACTACAAAGTACAATTGTGCCGCATCGGGACTCGAAGCGGGATATCCCCCGTTACGCGAGCGTTCTCCTTAACCACTTTGGCTATCCGTGCTCGACTCACTGTCAGACTCAATCTGCCATATCTCGTTGTTTCTACATCATAACGTATAATCGTACACACTGTACGTAATTACCGTATAGAGGAGATATTTTAAAATGAAAGTCGCTACCAGATACTGGTGGATAAATAAAGTTCTGCAGCACCTGTGTTGTTAAGAAAAACGATGGAATGCTCGTTCGGACATAGATGCAAGGAAGATGGGGGTTTAACGTCCAAGGCCGACAAGGTGATTATAGTCAAGGATTGGGGAAGGTAAAGGAAATAAATTGGCTGTGGCCTTTCGAAAGTAACCGTCCTGACGTTTGACTTACGCGATTTAGATGAACCACGGAAATTCAAATTCTGGGTGACTGTACGAGGATTTGAACCGCTGTTCTTCCGAATTAGACTCGAGTGTGCTAACTGCTGTGTCACTGCAATGGGTAGGAATGACACTTCAGTGAAAAAAATAACGGAAGAGTCCTATATGGAACACAAGTGCGAGGGCACAGCTAGGCTTTTGAGGTACTGTTGTGGATGTCAGTACGATCAGCATTCGTTATACTGACTCAAGTACATTTAATGAAAAAAGTGCTACACAATGCATAACTGACAGGACAAGCGTAGCCCTAGCAGATATGAGACATGGGTGTTCTATCTCACAAAAGATAACAAACGTGATCATTTAACTATGAAATGATACAGTGGTCCACATAAATCGCCGTTTATTATGAAGTTCCATTTGTACATACATTAATAACATATTATTACATTATCTGTTTGATCTCATGAAATGCAGAGAAGAAGAAAATTATCAATTATTTATGTGAGACAGTACTAAACAAACATCTGTATGCACCGCCAGAAACTGGATAATTTGAGTTAATGGTAAAAAACCATAATATAGAATAAATTATCGGAAGTTAATTCTCAGTGGTCACACGGTGACTGTATGAATCCGCCACAAGAAATATAAACTACACAAGCAACTAAAATTGATAATTGAGTCATAAGTGAGCCTTTGATGACTTGAGAAAAGTACTATATTTGCGAATTGTATCTAATCGCAACACAGCACCTAAAAAATGTTCGGTAATTCTCATACCCTACTCGCTCAAGCTGCGGTTTCTCACCAAATCTAGCACTCAAAGTATGTGGAGTGTAGCAGTCACCCCTGATAGACCGCAGACTGCGATTCATCAGCTCTCTACGGGAATTTCAAATGAACACTTTCACGCCGATGTGCTCTTTGACCATTTATTATTGTATATATACTTGCTTTTATCTTTATGTAAATTTATATGTACTCGATGTATGAATTAATTTGTTTAGTTTGCTGTATAATCAATTATGTATATTATGCAAATATCGCTGAGTAATCGCTGACGGAATGTTAGGGAAACGTTAGGTTTTTGTCAACGAATAAGTATCGTTGGAGTAGCGGCGTCTCTGGACGCGGGAGGATGTTACGTCAGAGCGTGCGCTACACAGAGAGAGAGAGAACTCTGGTGTGAGACTTTGTGAAGTGCGGAGGCATGGGTGGCGTGCACTGTACTGGAGGAGTGATTGTTTAGCGGCAGTGGCAAGTGATGGGCGTGGGCGGTGGAAATATTGGCTGCAGCAACATCAAGAACCCGCCACGCCAACATCATTGCCAATAACTCCCGTGGTTCGCTAATTTTAATGGAAAGGAGCCAACAGCAGTATCGTCGTCAGCAACTTCGTCACGGCGAGAGTGGACTGAAGTAAGATTGCTGCATCACAGCTTATTGTCAACTAGTGTTGTAACGGCATTACTCAGCTTTGTGCTGTTTTGCGAGTGAATAATTACCATAGTGTAATCAAAACTGTTTACCAGTGATTCTCCTAAAATCATTCACCAAGTAGGTTCCTGTCCTGTCCTATTGTTACAATAATCCGAGTACCGTTTATGAAAAATGAAAATTGCAGTGCCAGTTAACTTTGCTTATGAATTAAATGATTCAGTTAGATTAAAGATTTCAACTTAAAGCATTCAGTAATTTCAGTCTCACTAACTGTAAATTTGAACTTAAATCTGAGGCGATCTAATTGTTGCAAATAGTATGTCAACTAATCAAATTAAAATGATTCCTGCCACTATGAACAAAAGCACTTACTAGATTTAATGAGAGAGTGCAAATATCAGTGATTATTGTAATTTGTTGTTAGTAAAGTTGTGGTTCACATTCTGACTTGCAGTCGTGCTAAAGTATAATAATTACCTTTTGATACAGTAATTATCAATTTCTACTTTCCTGTTCAGAAGTCTATAGAGTTTCTTTTAATTATTTTTTGCCATTATCCAAAATTCATATGAAAATAGTAGACGTTATTGTAAGGTAGCGCTATTGTCACTTATAGCAGTGAGTAACCATTAATCTAAGTGTTATCTTGTATGTTGTCAAAATTTCAGCTCTATTAGTTAATGATATTTCGAGTGCATACTATTTTCTTTCTCACTCTGTTACGTAAATGTTTCAATTGTTTCTGCTAACGTGCGTGCAGCCGTCTGTTGCCGCGCGTGTTAGAGTAATTCATCTACCGAACAGAAATTTTGCCCAATTGGGCTGGCGACCGTATTTCTTTTAGCTATAATTATTACAGTAACTCTTGTTATTCTGTTCCGATCCACGTGGTCCCCCTTCTCGTTAACGCAGTACGTGAATGATAGATCAAACCTTTCGAACAACCATACACAATTTTACAGTAACTAATTAGGCGGAATAAGTTGTCCTATAGCCTTTTCAAAATTTTATTACAATTCTTTAGGCACATGCTTACACGGTCATATATTTCTGACATTGTCGATAGAAGGGAAGGGGGACGTTACAAACTCTCTACACGAAGTGTTCTCTTCACAATCAGTTGAGGAAGTCTTCTACAGTGTGTCCTGAACGGAAGTGCTCTGTCCTCCAGCATCGACATCTTTCTCCTCTCTACAAGTCTGCACAGTTCTCACAGTTTTTACAATAGAGAATGCTGGCCAATGATAATTTTGTTAAGAAGACAACTATTCACTAACGTATCGAAAGACTTAGAAAATTACTCAATTTTTCGCGACCCATGCAAAGAGTTCTTAAACAGTTTTGAGTTACTCTCGAACTGCTCAGCTAAGTTTGTAACTTCGTCCAGTATGCTCGTCTCCACGTCCGCATTTCTCGGAAAGTGGTGTCCTGACTTATACTACTCTGCCAATTTTTAGATTAGCCAATGAGGAGACTCTTACAACTTTTTAGGCCACAGATTCTTCACCTCGCAAAAAAATGGCAAAATGGCACTGAGAAGTGGGCTCTTGGCATTACAAAGAGGAAAGCAACTCTCTCCACAATCCAAGTCTGTCGTTTCTCACGGAATGCCGATACCATTATCTTTAATTGACTTCTTCTCACCAAGCGTTCATGAAAGGTGAGTCATCGGCACAAGACGAGGTTCGTTTTAAATGTGTTTCGGCCAGACGGAATTGCTTGTAAAAGGCGAATCTCTTTGCTTCCGCAGGTGTTTCTCCGCCACGTTATACGTGCGTCTAGCTCGGGACTACATACAGCGCAGACATATTAAATGGGAAACTGACCTCTAACTACCCTGACGAGACTCCTAGGAGTGTTGGTTCGAACCCCAAGCTACTGGCTGTGGCCACTGTGCCCAGACTGGCTCATCACGTACCCAACTGAACTACAGAGAACATTACTTACAAAACAGCCATTGGGAAAGATAATGAATTAATAGAGAAGTAGGTATCTTCCTCTTGGCTAGTACTGACGTAACTAATTACAAGTGTTAACTATTTAACTAACAGCTGAAAATTGGTTTCGGTTAGTAACGACTTACCATTTGTATTGAGGAGCGAGGCGTACTAGGATATTCCGTGCAGTTGTGCAAAGCCACTCTCCAACGGTGGCGTAGTGGTTGGCGCATCCGCCTAGTGAACTGGTGACTCGTCTTTTAATCCTGGCCTTGGTACAACCTTTCTCTCGTCGTTTCAGTCTGCATATATAAGCATAGATGTTTGAGAGATGAAATGAAATGTCGTGTGGCTAGGGCCTCCCGTCGGGTAGACCGTTCGCCTGGTGCAGGTCTTTCGAGTTGACGCCACTTCGGCGACCTGCGCGTCGATGGGGATGAAATGATGATGATTAGGACAACACAACACCCTGTCCCAGAGCGGAGAAAATCTCCGACCCAGCCGGGAATCGAACCCGGGCCCTTAGGATTGACATTCCGTCACGCTGACCACGCAGCTACCGGGGGCGGACGTTTGAGAGATGGGAAGTCTTTAAATCAGTGACAAGGAACACACAGCCTGCCAATAGACTGACGGTCATCAAACGACCACACAGGTTGTCAGAAGCAGATAAAACATAGGATACAAAAGTTTCCAGTAAAGAAATCTCTCTTCGATGAAATGGTTTTTTGTTGGAAAACATTTATAAGGGGCACAGACAAAAATTCTTGAAATGAAAATGGTGCAACCAGGAAATATATAGAACAAATCGAGGGCATTTGGAGTGTGTTCTACAGAAACTATTGAAATTTTATTCAGATGAAGTAACAACAAGGGGAGAAGCACAGTAAAGAATAATAGAAAAAGTAGTCTATGGAAAATTCTAAGCAGACGAAGAACAATTTAATGAAACCGAAGCTGCGACGTGCATAAGTAAGTGTATATTGCTCTGGCAGCAACAGTGTAGGACAAAAACTCACACATGAAACATGCTAAATAATTTAGTGAGGTTGTTAGGTGCAGCAGATACGTGAATAATAGATAAGAGGTCTTGGCCGATCTCCTCACAAAGAATATGAAGATAAAGCAGACGTGTTCGGAACTTGCGGGACGTTACAAGTTGACAGTATCCACCGAACTGACGTGAAAGATGCAATGGAGCGACAGTGTATCTGTGCCGCGAGTGTGGGAGATGGTATTCCCTTAAGCAACTGCAGATGATTCATTGGCAGCGCTGACTCATTCCATCTTCTCTTTCTTCTTCTTGTCTTCAGGTATTGGGCAGAGTTGCCTGTGACGGTGGGGTATTTTCACCGGAGTCTTCCCCCATCTCTTCTTCTGCGGCAGTTACAATTTCCAAAGGTTAAAGGAAGTCTTCCACTCTTCATTCTTTCTAGGTGTTCGTGTCAATTTCTGCTATAACATAGATTTTTATTATTTGACTAAATATTTTTAGTTCTCCTCTAATGCCTTTCTTACTCTGTCTTCTATTGCGTAACATTTAACTCGCCTCTGCAAGTCATTTCTAGGGCCTAAATAAAGCTTTTTGCTATTTGGTAATCATCCAGGTCTCGCATCCATAGTGCATTTTGGCGACAACCACAGTTCGTATATCCACTTCCTTCTTAGTTTTGTTTTTGAGACATCTGTTTATTGCTCCCAGTGCCTGGCCGTATTTAGTAAGCGTAATGCCTATAACATTGCTGTAGCCTTATGTCACTACATATTTTGGGTAACTATTGTCTTTACTTGTTCTAAAATCTTCTGATCTACTGCTCTTTTGGCCCTAAGGAGCTTTGACGGCTATCGTCTTACTACGTATAGTGCAGGGTAATTAACGCAGGGAGCATTAAATGGAAAACTGACCTCTAACTGCCCTTAGTAATCAGAGACATCCATGTCAAATTTCACACTTACATGTTTCAGCAAGTAAACTCCTTTTTGAAGGTCCTGTTCTGTATCTGACAGGATCACTGCATCGCCAGCATATAGTAAGTTATTTGAAAGAGTTATCCCGTCTATGTATTCATATATTTGAAATTCTGTTTTCCATTTATGCATAATTTAATGTATGTGGATGGTTGAACAATGTTGTCTCGCTCCTCCTTTAACTATTGTCTCATTAATAACTTCTCCGTTGAGAAATGGAATAATAGTCGTGTTGTGATATTATTTACGAGGTGTTTCACATATACGCGATTCGACATTGTCTTCCAAAGATTCTGTTTATTATCACTGTAAAAGCTTTTTCACAATCAATAAAAGGTATGTTTATTTATCGCATTCTCTGCGTTCTTTTATTATCTGCTCTAAAATAGAAAAATGTATCTTACTTGGAGCGTCCTTTCCTAAAACCCACTTGTTCCTCGTGCAGTACTACTTCTGCTATGTTTTTAAGACTTGGGTTTAATATTTACTGTATGCTGAATGCAGTAAACGTATTGCTGTATTCGGAAGGACGACGGTTCAATCCCGCGTCCGGCCATCCTGATTTAGGTTTTCCGTGATTTCCCTAAATCACTCCAGGCAAATGCCGGGATGGTTCCTCTGAAAGGGCACAGCCGACTTCCTTCCCCATCCTTCCCTAATCCGACGAGACCGATGACCACGCTGTCTGGTCTACCCCAAACCAACCAACCAACGTATTGCTGTGTTGTTACTGATTCCAACATTGGTTTATGAGATTATCAATGCAGTTGTAGCGTCATTCGTCATATTTTAACAATTGAGCATTAACACTATATCTTCCCGTCGTTTTTCTGTTCATAAGTGATGTAAAGTCAGACGTTATTTCGTCACATTGTATTTCGTCTAATTCCTTCTCATCTCTTGGTTCAATTCCGCGTCACAAGGCCAAATTGTTCTTTCAAATAAAACTCGTTTAACTAGTAAATGTCTCTAGTTGTCAACTATACAAAAATCTTTATGACCTTAAGAGTCGTGTTTTACCTGGATTTCGCATTCCCGTATCATTGCTGTACTGACAGCAGCTTTGAAATAATAACGCCCTTTACTTCCTAGAGAGCCCACAGTCGGCATTAATAAGTAAAGAAAAAAAATCACACACAAATTTCTTGTCAGTAGGAAACTTTTCATTTTTGATTAATAACTATTTTGCAGTATGGCTATGTTTTCTCAGTCATCATAAAACTTTTTACGATAAACTCATTTAGTAATTTTTTCTTCATTTATGGAAAACAGTTTCGTAAACTTATTTTAAAGGAAGCAGAACACTATTCTCTCTACTTCAGTCCTAGATACGAAACGCAGAAGTGTGAACGTCGGCCGAATGCTACCATTTTCTCACGTACTATTCTTTTGACGGCCATCACCCTGTTACTTTATTGGCCATAAATTTTTGTGACAGCTATTACGTTGACGAGAAATGTGCGCTGGAGTGTAACAGATAACGAAAAGGGCGTTTACTTCCTGATTCTCCAAACGTATTGACATTCGTGAGAAAAGCAATAAATGTTAGATTCACATTTATGAGAGAAAGGTACACTCCAATAAAATTTTGCCGCTGCAAGAGGAAAATGGCTCGAGTAGGTGCTTCCAGAAGCATTACACCTTATTTCACAGTTCCACGATAGTTCCAAACTTCACAAACGTGTGGCATTGGAGTGCCTGTGAAGTCACTTAGGTAGTAGAAATGGAATGGTTCAGAGATAGGTTGCTATGTTCGTACTAAGTCGGCAAAACAAGTATGAAAAGATGAAGAATATATTCAGAGAACATAGAAGTAATTTATTAGGGAAAAAGTACGTGTTCTCTCATGATAATTTATAGCAGCACTATTCGATGAAGATTAGATAACAGCATACATTTTATAATCAGCTTGCGACCATGAGAGCAAAATCAACGAGAACTGAAGCATACAGTCATATATGTTTCCCTTACTTTTTTGTTGAATAGAAGTAGAATAGCAGGAAGAGTTCTGACAAAGATAGTAATCTTCTCACTTCTGACATCAGTTTACAGTCTTCAACTTCCTATATTCATGGCCAGTCCCCGTGCCCTCACCCGGGAGAACCACCAGGGCTTTGATGATGATCACCCAGGGGAACTCCCAACTCACCTGAGGCAATTATGTGATTTGTATTCAAGGTCATGGCGAAACTCGATAGTGGTCACGTGATATAAAATTAGTGAAAAACCCTCCCATCCCCCTATATCTCTCAGCCGACGAGACCGCAACAAAATGCCGAGAAACGTAACTGAGCAAAACCATTGGAGCGACCAATACTGTCCCCTCTTATCCTTTGCAACTGCAACACTTGAATGGGAGGGATTCAGTCTGGAGCTGGACAGCATGGCAGATGTTACTACATGTCACTGAAGCCCTATTTGTTAATAATAATTTAATATTACATACTTCGAGGCACCGCAGCTACTCCACTCTGGCAGATACGTCAGTACACTCGTTTTTTCCCAGTTTTATGTATTTATCCAAACTGTCCACATTTTTCCATACTTCTCGTAATTTTAAGAATTTTTTTGGTCTGTTTGTGAGTTTTCCAAAATATCTGAATTTTTCCAAATTTTTTGTGTTTTATCCAGTTGCAGAAAACCCAGCCCACTGTTCCAAACGTCACATAAATGTTATGGTGCTCTTAGCCAATCACAATGCAGCATCAGATAGATTTTTTCTGTCGAGTCATCAGTCTTCTGACTGGTTTGATGCGGCACATCACGAGTACCTCTCCTATGGCAACTCCTTCATCTCAGAGTAGCATTTGCAACCTACATCCTCAAATATTAGCTAGCTGTATGTTGTACTCCAATCTCTGGCTTCCTCTACAATTTTTACGCTCTACAGCTCCCTCTGGTACCTTGGAGGTCATTCCCTGATGTCTTAACAAATATCGTGCCTTCTTGTCCGTTCTTCTTGTCAGTGCTTTCCATATATTGATTTCCTCGCCGATTCTTCATTCCTTACCCTATAAGTCCATCTGATTTTCAACGTTTTCGTGTAGCAGCACATGTCAGATGTTTCAATTCTCTCTTTTTCTGGTTTTGAACTGTCCAGTTTTCACTACCACACGAAGCCGTGCCCCAAACGTATTTCCTCAGAAATTTCTTTCTCGAATTAAGGCCTATGTTTGATGCTAATAGACTTCGCCAGGAATCCCCTTTTTACCAGTGCTCCTCTGCGTTTTGTGTCTTTTTTGCTCCATCCGACATGTTTTTTTTTTTTTTTTTTTTTTTTTTTTTTTTTTTTTTTTACCTAGGTAGCAGAATAGCAGAATTCCTTGACTTCAATTACTTTGTGATCATCAATCCTGATGTTACGTTTCTCATTCTTTCGATTTCTATTACTTCTGTTACTTCGTCTTTCTGTGATTTGCCTGCTATCCACAAACTGTGCTCATTAGGCTGTTCATTCCATTCAACAGATCCTGTAATTATTCTTCGCTTTCACTGAGGACAGCAATGTCATCAGTGAATCTTATCACTTATATCCTTTCACACTGAATTTTAATTCCACTCTTGAACCTTCCCTTTCATTCCGTCATCGTATCTTCGACATGTAGATTGAACAGTAGGGGCGACAGACTACATCCCTATCTTACACCCTTTTCTTAATCGGAGCACTTCGTGTTTGGTCCTCCATTCTTACTGTTCCCTCTTGTCTCTTGTACATATTGCATATTACCGGTCTTTCTTTATAACTTAGCCATGTTTTCTCAGAAAATCGAAAAACTTGCTCCATTTTACAGTATGAACGATTTTTCGAGATCGACAAATCCTATGAACGTGTCTTGATTTTTTCTTTAGTCTTGCTTCTGTTACCAACTGCATCGCCATAAATGCGTTTCTGGTGCCTTTAACTTTCCTAAAGCGAAACTTATCGTCGTCTAACACATCCTCAATTTTCTTTTCTATTCTTCTGCATATTATTATATTGTTGCATGAGGTGTTAAGATGCTGCTGTGATGATTCTCGCACTTGTTGGCTCATGAAATCTTGGAAATCGTGTGGTTGATGTTCCTCCGAAGGTCACATAATATAACAGCAGTCTCGTGCATTCTACACACTAACTTAAATATTCGTTTTATTGGCACTTTGCCCAATGATTTTAGAAGTTCAGAAGCCAATATTATCTATCCCGCTTGCCTTAATTGACCTGTAGTCGTATAAAGATCTTATAAATTTTGGTTCTAATACTGGATCCATTATCTCTTATCTACTTCCGTTTCTTTCTCTATCACGTCATCAGAGAAGCCCTCCCCCTCACAGAGGCCTTCAATGTATCCTTTCCGCATATCCCCTCTCTCCTCTGCATTCCCATCGCACTCTTAAAGTGTTATCGCCCTTGCTTTCAGTTTGAGCAAAGACTGTTTTGACTTTCCTGTACGCTGCGTCAATCCTTCCGGCAATCATTTCGTTTTTGATTTCTTCACATTTTTTATGCAGCCATCTCGCCTTAGCTTCCCTGCACCTCCTATTTATTTCATTCCTAAATGACTTGTATTTCTGTGTTCCTGAACGTCCTTGAACATTTTTGTACTTCCTTCTTTCATTGATCAATTGAAATATTTCATCTGTTATCTGTGGTTTCTTCGTAGTTACGTTTTTTGTACCAATGTTTCTCTTTCCAACGCCTATGATTGTCCTTTTTAGAGGTGCCCGTTCCTCTTCAATTGACCTGCCTACTGAGTTATTCCCTATTACAGTATCTATAGCCTTCGAGCTTATCTCTTCATTCCTTAGTGTTTCCGTACCCCAGTTCTTTGCGAACTGATTCTTCCTAAGTAGTCTCTTAAACTTCAGCCTACTCTTCATAACTACTAAATTGTGATCTGAGTCTATAGCTACTTTTGGGTACGCCTTACTGACCAGTATACGATTTCGGAATCTCTGCCTGACTATGATGTAATCTAATGGAAATCTTCCTGTCTCTCCTGGCCTTGGTGAGGCCTTTGCCAGGTATACCTCCTCCTCCTCTTGTGATTCTGGAATAGAATATTCACTATTAGTACTTGATATTTAACGCAGAGCTCAATTAGTTCTTGACAAATGTCTCATCTCTTGGCGAAGTCCATATTCTCCTGTGATCCTTTCACCTATTCTCTCCATTACAACTGCATTTTAATGCCTCATGACTGTTAAATTATCTTCTCCTTTTACGTACTAAATTACCCATTCATTATTTCTCATATACTGTCTCTATCTCTTCACCTTGTGCTTGCGACGTCTCATATACACCTTAACTATTCTCTCGTGGTTGGTGTGTTGCGATTCTAATGGGAACAACCCTATCACAGAACTGTTCACAGTAACTCATTCTCTGGACTACCTTCCTATTCATAACTAATCCTACTCTCCTTACTCGATATTGTGCTCTTGTTGATATTCCCTATGCTCATCTGAACAGAAATCCTTATCTTCTTTCTATTTCACTTCATTCACCTCCACTACATCCAGACTGAGCCTGAAAATTTCCCCTTTTCAGATCTTCTAGTATCCCTACCACATTCAAACTTCTGATATTCCACGCCCCGATTCGGTGAACATTATTCTTTCTCTGGTTGTTCAATTTTTTCTCATGTTCACCTACCCTTGACAGTCCCCTCCCGGGGGTCCGAATGGCGCACTAGTCCGGAATCTTTTGACAATGGGAGAGATCATCATGACACTTTTTCCATTACAGACCACATGTCCTGTTTATAAAAATTATGTGCCTTTAATTCATGGGTTTCCATCGCCTTCTCAATCCTGATGCCTCCTTTAGGGCAGTTACCCACCCAAGGGCAAGAGAGCGCTATGGACCTCCGTCCGCTCCTCAGCCCTCTCAGACAAGTTCATTGGCCGAATGAGGGTGACTCCTATTGCCGAAAGTCTTCGGCCGCCATTGATACGCATGTCATTTCACACCCGTTAAAGTTCATTGTTGATTCCATAGTGAGGGGTTATAGGTTGTGTCTATTTCTTAGAACCATTTAATCTTACGTCATACAAAACACCAGCAGGGGCTACAACTAGGCAGATACGTAAATACTGTCATTCTTCCATATTTCCCAAAGTTTCATGTATTTTCCACAATTTTACGCGTTTTACCCAATAACGTGATATTTGTCTCCATATGACGTCATACTGGACGACGAAATACTGGAACACGTGAGGCAATACTGACCTTACGACTTATCTTAGAAGAAAGATTAAGGAAAGGCAAACCTACGTTTCTAGCATTTGTAGACCTAGAGAAAGCTTTTGACAATGTTGACTGGAATACTCTCTTTCAAATTCTAGAGGTGGCAGGGGTAAAATACAGGGAGCGAAAGGCTATTTACAACTTGTACAGAAACCAGATGGCAGTTGAGGGACATGAAAGGGAAGCAGTGGTTGGGAAGGGAGTAAGACGGGGTTGTAGCCTCTCCCCGATGTTATTCAATCTCTATATTGAGCAAGCAGTAAAGGAAACAAAAGAAAAATTTGGAGTAGGTATTAAAATCCATGGAGAAGAAATAAAAACTTTGAGGTTCGCCGATGACATTGTAATTCTTTCAGAGACAGCAAAGGACTTGGAAGAGCAGTTGAACGGAATGGATGGTGTCTTGAAGGGAGGATATAAGATGAACATCAACAAAAGCAAAACGAGGATAATGGAATGTAGTCGAGTTAAGTCGGGTGATGCTGAGGGTATTAGATTAGGAAATGAGACTCTTAAAGTAGTAAACGAGTTTTGCTATTTGGGGAGCAAAATAACTGATGATGGACGAAGTAGAGAGGATATAAAATGCAGACTGGCAATGGCAAGGAAAGCGTTTCTGAAGAAGAGAAATTTGTTAACATCGAGTATAGATTTAAGTGTCAGGAAGTTATTTCTGAAAGTATTTGTATGGAGTGTAGCCATGTATGGAAGTGAAACATGGACGGTAAATAGTTTGGACAAGACGAGAATAGAAGCTTTTGAAATGTGGTGCTACAGAAGAATGCTGAAGATTAGATCGGTAGATCACATAACTAATGAGGAAGTATTGAATAGGATTGGGGAGAAGAGAAGTTTGTGGCACAACTTGACCAGAAGAAGGGATCGGTTGGTAGGACATGTTCTGAGGCATCAAGGGATCACCAATTTAGTATTGGAGGGCAGCGTGGAGGGTAAAAATCATAGGGGGAGACCAAGAGATGAATACACTAAGCAGATTCAGAAGGATGTAGGTTGCAGTAGGTACTGGGAGATGAAGAAGCTTGCACAGGATAGAGTAGCATGGAGAGCTGCATCAAACCAGTCTCAGGACTGAAGACCACAACAACAACAACATGACGTCAACATCGTGTCATAGAACGTCACAATGTCACACCTGATGTTGTGTTACAATCTCACACCACACTGTATCGCGTTGTGTTGACATGGTGATACTGTCAGCCACTCACAATGCAGCATTGCAAACCACCACTTCATTACTGGCGTGTGTGACGTCATAATGTCAGTGTTAGAAACGAATGCGTTTGCCGAAATGATAATGTAAGCACTATCGATTACCAATCTTTCAATTAGGGAACAACAGCAGAATTCACTATAAAAGGACATCATATTTCACAGGGTTGACACGAACCACACAGAAGTTTTAAGTTAGTTACACAGAGAACATAAAACACCAAACCAAAAGTTGGCAGCTTTAGTCTCTAGGACTGCCAGTCTAATGCCTACTGATACCCTTATACCCAAACTACTGTTCACATAGAACATTCTTAAAACTGCTTAGTGCCAACAACTATAATATTCCATTAATAAGTGCATTAAATTCAGTAGGTCCTATATTTTACAACTAATGGGAATAACCCTTCATTTCTACCAACACAAGCCGTAGCTTAACTTAGATCTTAATACTTGGCGGGATTTAGCCCCTTATCACTAGGTAGACACTGGCCCAGTTAACACAAGGTTGCCTTTACTTAAGGCGACAGCTTGCCGGCAGGCACGGAAGTAAGTCTAATTAATCACAGACTTACCTATCCGTAAATAAGGCACACGCGGGACAAGGCGGTAGCACAGTTACCGCGCCTTAGCAGGACATACATCAGCAGCACTCAGCTGCAGCGTTCCACCCCTGCAGTTATTCATGAGTACAGAAAAACCATTCCACGTCCTGAAGTAGGGCTTTACAACAAACGTGCCCCGGCACAGGCGGGGGAGGGGGGGGGGGGGTGGCGAATGGAGAGTCCAGTGTGAGGGACAACATTTGCCGTAGCATTTTAGTCACTCAGTTTAAATCTGCGAACAGCTACATGGAAACCACTATATTAAATACTGTGGCCACAAAAGAAACAAATGGTCGTGTGGTAGCGTTCTCGCTTCCCACGCCCGGGTTCCCGGGTTCGATTCCCGGCGGGGTCAGGGATTTTCTCTGCCTCGTGATGGCAGGGTGTTGTGTGCTGTCCTTAGGTTAGTTAGGTTTAAGTAGTTCTAAGTTCTAGGGGACTTATGACCACAGCAGTTGAGTCCCATAGTGCTCAGAGCCGTTTGAACCATTTGAAAAGAAACAAATAAACAAAACTGCAAACATGCCACACACTTTTATTAATGTACAGGTATATATTTTTCTTAATTTTCTTTGTGAGCTGTTGCACAAAAATGAAGTTATTAAGTGTGGGATTCTCGGTCGTATTGTATTCTTCCGCCTTAACAATTGTATCTGTTTTAGGAGTAAATCTTCGTGTGCGTTGTAGACGCTGTGAGCAATAGCGAGTTACACTATGTGATCAAAAGTATTCGGACTTATGGCTGAAAATGACCTGCAAGTTCATGGCGCCCTCCATCGGTAATGCTGAAATTCAATATGGTGTTGGCACATCCTTAGCCTTGATAAGACCTTCCATTCTCTCAGGCACACGTTCAATCAGGTGCTGGATGTTTCTTGGTAAATTGCAGCCCATTGTTCACGGAGTGCTGCACTGAGGAGAGGTATCGATGTCGGTCGGTGAGGCCTGGCATGAAGTTGGCGTTCAAAAACATCACAAAGGTGTCCTATAGGATTCATGTCAGGACTCTGTGTAGGCCAATCCATTGCAGGGATGCTATTGTCGTGTAACTTCCCCGCCACAGGCCGTGCATTACGAACAGGTACTCCATCTATTTCAAAGATGCAATCGCCATCAGCGAATTTCTCTTCAAAAGTGGGTAACAAAAAGGTGCTTAAAACATCAAATGGCTCTGAGCACTATGGGACTCAACTTCTGAGGTCATTAGTCCCCTAGAACTTAGAACTAGTTAAACCCAACTAACGTTAGGACGTCACACACATCCATGCCCGAGGCAGGATTCGAACCTGCGACCGTAGCTGTCACGCGGTTCCAGACTGCAGCGCCTAGAACCGCACGGCCACTTCGGCCGGCCTTAAAACATCAATGTAGACCTGTGCTGTGATAGTGCCACAATAAACAACAAGGGGTGCAAGCTCCCTCCATGAAAAACACAACCGCCTCCGGATTTTACTGTTGGCACTACACACGGTGGCAGATGACGTTCACCGGGCATTCGCCATACCCACACCCCGCCATCAGATCGGCACATTGTGTACAGTGATTCGTCACTCCACACAACGTTTTTCCACTGTTCAATCGTCAAATGTTAAGCTTCTTGCACCAAGCGAGGCGTCGTATGGATTTTACCGACGTGATGTGTGGCTTATGAGCAGCCGCTCAACCATGAAATGCAAGTTTCCTCACCTCCCGCCTAAATGTCATAGTACTTGCATTGTATCCTGATGTGGATTGGAGGTCCTGTGTGACTCTCTGGATAGATGTCTGCCTATTACCCTCTTCAACTGTCAGCGGTCTCTGTTAGGTAACAGATGAAGTCGGCCTGTACGCTTTTGTGCTGTACGTGTCCCTTCACGTTTCCACTTCACTATCGCATCGGAAACAGTGTACCAAGGGATGTTGAGGAGTGTGGAAATCTCGCTTACAGACTTATGACCCAAGGGACGCCCAATCACCTGCACAGTGGAAGTCCGTGAGTTCCACGGTGCGCCCCATTCTGCTCTCTCACGTCGTCTAATGACTACTGAGGTCGCTGATGTAACTACCTGGCACCAGGTGGCAGCACAATGCACCTAATATGAAAAAGAAGTATGTTTTTGGAGTAGGCTCGATACTTTTGATCACATAGTGTATCAACCGCGTCTTCTTACTTTTCGTTGTAGCCAACAACAGTTCACAAACATACGTGTAGTCGAACAGCGATATTAATGTAGGCACCTTTTAATGGAAACGAGGTAATCTACCCTGGGGGCCGTGTCTATAGAATTCCAAGATGATTTTCTTGTACTGTCGTTTGTCTTTGAATCTTCTATCAGAACGCAGACCAATAATTGCTACATGTATTTCAAAATGAACCTGTTCAATATTCGCTGAATATGGATAGGAGAACAGGTAAAAATCACTTTCTAATGCTGTCAGATCTTGAAAAGGTTGCTCAAATCCTACCTTGAGGGATACTAAAATATGTGGATAACGTTGAAAGTCTTTGTTAACAACGGCGTCTAGCACGGACGATAATTTAGGTAACTGGGCTTGATTTCCTTTCTCCAATTGTCATTTTGCATATCTACCGGATTGTGTGAAAAGGTAATACTCCTCGGACAGAGGACTGAGATGCGAGTACGTTGCCGGCGTTAGAGACGACCTTCTTGCCGTTGCTCGTCTGATCCTCCCATGTTTCACAGTTGGCATCCCTCCTGCTTTGTCGCGACCGAACGGTGCGCGTGCGTTTCCCTCACTCCCCACCACGCTGCAGCTGATCTGCTCGCGAGTGTAAGTATGAGCAGACGCGACCTCTGACGCTCATAATCTGCGAGTTGTTAAGCGCTGTCCAAAAGCCACCTCAGGTAACCAAACCTTGCTTTCCTTAGCCATTCACAGAGACGCAAAGCCGTCACAGTACAAATTAATACAAGGATATCACAAGCACGCCAGCAGAGCATGCTTTGAAAGCCATTCAAGCGAAACAAGACCAAACAACAAACAATACGTGATTCTTGAGTTTCTCCCGGCGTATTTGATAATCAAAATATCCACGGGTATGCTGCCGGCCTATAGAGTCCAACGGGCACAATATTTCGGCGATCATACATGTCGCCATCATCAGGTGAACTGACGGACTGAGCTCCTGTGAACGTGCCGGCACGGAGATCCGTACGCTATGGCTGCTCAGAGGGAACTGGGTTCGGTCTGCCTGCTGCTCCTTCTCTGACTTCCTCACTGTGAGGAGGTTCAGGTGGAAGTTTGTGGCCTGTTGGCCTTTACTCCCCTGGGACTGTTGATGAATCTTCTTTCTTTACTTGTAGGTTTTTCTCAACTGGCAAGGAGTGCCGATAACCTATTTCCGGTACTTGTCGGTGTGACGACTTTTCTTCTTTTTCTTTGCTGTTGTTGAGGGCCCTTCCTCGGTTGGGATGTTGTGCAGAATGCATCCCGCTTTATCGTACTCTCCGTTGACGAGAGCGATGATGATGCAGCGCATCTGCCACTCTGTGAAAATAGGGTAGGAGTCAATCAGATTGAACTCCTCCCTAGAAAGACCGAGAAGGCCTTCAGGATACCCGAGTGGGCGATGTGGGAGTTGTGGTTTGGGATGGTTAGGCGGAACGAAGGGATAAGGGTTATCGTGGTGGGGGTACGTACCATCGCGAAGCGATGCAGCTATCTTCTGTGTCACAGCGCTTGCGCTGTACATGTCCGGAAGCGGGAGGAATGGGACTTCTTCCCACTCGTCTTCGTGCGCTGCAGCCTCGGTGTCCGTCTTGGGCTGTGTTGCCTCCCCTTCGGCAGGGACGTCGGTCTGCGTGGCCACCGTCGCGAACTCCTTCTCACGTGGAGGAGTCGTCTGGGTGGCGGTGTCGACTGTTGTGGCGGAAGCTGCATTGGCTGAGCGAAGCTCCTGCGTCAGCTCAGCAATCTGACGCCGAGCCTCGCCCAGTTCCGCCAGCATGGCCGCCCTCTCTTCCGCCATGGCGGATTTGAAGGCGGACATGGCTTCTTCTACGGCGTCATTAAGGCGCCTGGTGACGACGTCTTTTGTGCAAGTGACCACCTCATCGTGTGTGGTGGTCACTTGCTTCTGCGTCTTCTTGTCCGGTCCGCGCCAATTTCTTCTGTAGGCGCAGGAACGGGCGTTGGCCGCGTGTGCGCCGCCACAGTTGGCGCAAGTGCAGGGGGCGTCCTTCTGCTTCTTGCAGTCGCGTGTATCGTGTGCTTGCGCACACTTCAAGCACGCGACTGCTCCGCTGCATTGCTTGGCGACGTGGCCAAGCTTTTGGCAGCGAAAGCACTGCGGTGTAGTCTTCCTCTTCTTCTTCCGGGAGCTCAGTCCGTCAGTACACCTGATGATGGCGACATGTATGATCGCCGAAATATTGTGCCCGTTGGACTCTATAGACCGGCAGCATACCCGTGGATATTTTGATTAACAAACAATACGATTGATATTGCCTCTGAAAGTGCTGGTTAGGAACCTGTATCGTCCCAGCTCACGTCATGAAACAACACAAGGAACAGAATTTCGCGAAAGGACAGCATGATAACACGTGCGCGCCCGCAGCGTCAACCGCCAACCTTTCGCAACAGCTATGAACCAGTCACTATCGGTGAATAACTGACTTCACGCAGCGCCGCTTGAACGCCTGGCCGGACAGTGTCCCTCTCTTAAAACGTCGCAAACGCATTTATCGACACATTTTTTTTTCTTTTTGAGTCATCAGTCTTCTCACTAGTTCGATGCGGCCCGCCACGAATTCCTTTCCTGTGCCAACTTCTTCATTTCAGAGTAGCCCTTGTAATCTACGTCTTCAGTTATTTGCTGTATGTATTCCAATCCCTGTTTTCCTCTACAGCTGTGTCTATTATCATGGAAGTTATTCCCTGATGGCTTAACACACGTCTTACCATCCTGCCCCTTCTTCTTATCAGTGTTTTCCATATACTCCTTCTCTTGCCGATTTTCCGGAGAACCTCGTCATTCCTTATCTTATCAGTCCACTTAATTTTCAACGTTCTTCTGTAACATCACATCTCAAATGCCTCGATTCCCTTCTTTCATGGCTTTCCCGCAGTCCATGTTTCACAACTACACAATGCTGTTCTGTCATGAGTTCAATGATAACAAACTCAAAAAATATCACATGACAGCACAGGATATTAAATCGGCAACCATATACAACTCCAGGATTGTGCCATATAGCCGGCTGCAATGACCGAGCGGTTCTAGGCACTTCAGTCCGGAACCGCGGTGCTGCTACGGTCGCAGGTTCGAATCCTGCCTCGGGAATGGATGTGTGTGATGTCCTTAGGTTAGTTAGTTTTAAGTAGGTCTAAGTCTAGGGGACTGATGGCCTCACATGTTTAGTTCCATAGCGCTTAGAGTCATTTGACCCATTTGTTCGGGCCATATAATTTCACACACACCGCAACAAGCTCCCAACCAGCATCACCGTGTTACTGTGGAAACAAGCAGAATTCAGTTTCCCATCAGCGCCATCAGTTTTCAGGAGCACACACTACCATCACACGAAACCGTGCGAAGTCTGAACGATCATCATCGTATGTTCTAAGCCAACAAACTAAGCACATCCATCTAGCAGGTTGATACCCTAGTGGTATACCACATCACTCTGTTATAACCATCCGTGCTATCGGAAGGCTGCCCAAAAGACATTTACATAAAATAACCTTACGTCTTACGTGTACCAGGAAACAACCGGAATCGCCGCTATAGCACCATCATGAGCTTCTAGTAAGCTACACACTATTCAATGCCGTCAACCAAAAACATCAAATCCTCGTTGACCAAGCCCAACTCATAATAACGAGAAATCAGCCACAAAATGATTTTGGCGAAGCAGTTATAGTAACAGAACACACACAACACAGCAGACAGAATTTCGCAACGACCTATTAAAACTACATAACTTCGGCGAACAGTCAGAGCCACAGCGACAGTCGTAGTACACAACGCACACACTACGGCAGTATGTCAACACAGGTCCCGGGCCTATCCACCAGCCAAAACTACCCTGTCGCCAGACGCCCAAACACTCTGAAACATCCCCTTTGAACAAATACACAAGACTGTGCTTAAACTGACACACAATATTTTGTTAGCGCAACGCAATCTGACTTTCAATAATCCCTACAAAAGAATGGGCCCTGACTAACATTAAACTATACCTTTCACAAATCACTTACCTCACAAAAATCTTCGCTACTCAAGCTACTGCAATACAGCGAGCGCCACTACTGCCAGCTAAATAAAAGATTCAAAGTACTGAAGGCACTAACTACTGATAGGCATAGTTAGCAAATGAAAGATTTTGATAGAGAACAACCAATGTATTTACCTCAATAGTCATAATATATGTAGATATGTAGCAGTTCATGACAAATTTCAAAACTCCGCCATCTCTCTCCCCACATCCATCACTGCTGGCGGCTCACCTCCAACTGCGCAACGCTATGCGCTGTTCACATCCAGCTGCCCAACACTACAATGGCGAGTATTACAACAATGCAAAGCAGTCACAGACTGCACACAGCACAGCCAGTGATTTTCATACACAGGTGGCGTTACCAATAAAAAAAACTAAACAGCCTACTTACAACTCTGGCTGCCCTAGTCGGAACGTGGGCCGTTGCTCGCCGTCTCCGGAGCAGGGCTGCTACCCCCCCCCCCCCCCTACCCTTAGCACAGCGCGCTAATAGCCAATCTGGCTGGGCTTCAAATTCCTGCGGCAGACCGACAACCAGCACAAAAGTAACGTATAGTATATAGCACAATTATTTCTAGAAATTTTTGTAATAGAAAATTGTAAAATATCGTTTTATACTGTTAGAAACAGAGAATACGTGTGATCTATGTTCCGCAGCTCGTGATCTTGCGGTAGCGTTCTCGCTTTTCGCTCACGGGGTCCCGGGTTCGATTCCCGGCGGGGTCGGGGATTTTTCCAGCCTTGCGATGACTGGATGCTGTAGTGCCGTCATCATCATTCTTCCCCATTACGGTTGGAGGAAGGCAACGGCAAACCACCTTGCCTAGTACAGCAGTGCGAGTATCCCCCATCGTCCCCTATGGGACCTCGTCATCATCGTCTTCAGGTTTTTTATGTCTACCCAAAAGTAATCTAAAACTTCATTACACTCAAGACAACATCAATATCTAAGGGTACAACTATATATGTCTTGATTAAACTTAATTCATAATATAGCTTACTTACACCCAAATGAAGTTTCCACCTTTTGTGATTTGTATAATTTTGTTATCGTGAAAGAAAGGTGTTTTAGATATTTTATTTTTGCAAATGTCATCTGATGTCTAGGTAGTTTTAAGTTCAAATCGTACATCTATTACGAAGGACAAGTGTCTTAGTTTACAATATGTAAACAAATAACATTCATAATATGTGACAAAGACCACTAATCTGAATGCATATGGTACACTTAAGTCGCTATGAAAGGAGTAAAATGTTCAGACACATCTATCTCATCACCAGATGTCTAGGTGAAAACATAATGAAAAAAAGGTACTCTAAACTGTATACACTGTTAAAACCAATTGCATATGGTTTTGGCTATCTGTATACACATACTGTAGAGTTGCTTGTATCGTATTTCACACTACAATTAGATTTACAAAATTTATGTCCCTGCAGCTATAAATTATCTTTCTTTAAATGTACAGACATTACATCTACTATTTCTTATTTTGGTTTCCATAGTAACGTTATGTGTATAAGGTACTGTTGTCGGCACTGGCGGTCGGGAATTCCTACTTCCTATACGTTTATTATCCTGGACAACAATAAAGAAATGTCGGGTGAAATAAAGTTAACAACGCAATGTTTTTGACTTACATGATTATTCATTCTCTAGATATATTGCTCTTAGTTGATAGATTTATTTACTACTTTTTACCTAAATCTGGCTCATGAGGCAGAGATATCAGATGTTATGGTATTCAATACGGAAATAAATAATCCTGCTCTTGAGTTGTTGGTCTCCGATACATATTATGAATATATTCCATATACATGATAAAAATTAATTGGCTCTCATTTTTGTCGGTGTATGATGTTAACTAACAGTTTCCCAGACATCGTGTGATGTGTTCAGAAGGAAATAAGTGCAGTGTGTAAGTCTTGGTTTAATGGTCTAGGGCAGATAGTATGAATTTTTCTGCATGCATGATCGAAATTAAGTTGGCTGTTCCATCTATCGATGTATGGTTTTTGCTTATTAATCACCCAGACATAGGTTGATGACTTCAGGTGTACTTACTTGGTAACGATATTACATAAGGCGCTGTAGTAAGTGTAATTTCTTCTTTTTGGATATGTGAAAGTAATGGATTAATCTACGTTAACTCTGTCATGACATGGAAAAGTGGACACTTAGAAACCGAAGCCATTCTTGTATAGTAACAGATTTACATGCTACACTCTTTTATGTATATACAGATAGCCTCAATTACATTCAGTTGGTTTATAATGTATTGTTTTGCTTAAAGACACCTAGACATCAGGTGACATGTTGTAGTAGAACACTTTTTCGAAACATCGTTCGCTTTTTATAGTAAAATTACGCAAACCAATTCAACAGACGTAAACTCCTTCCTTTTGGTTGTTGAGTAAATAGCTTATTGTGTAGTGTATATTAATTTCAATCACGATGTAGATAATTGTACCGTAGATTATGAATTTGTGTGTATGATGAAGATGATTGTCCTTATTAATCACTGTATGGTTTGTTCTTTAAATCACCTAGAAATCGGGTGATATGCATTAAAAAACTTGTCTAAACATCTCTCTTCTTTGTTAATAAAATGACACAGGACTTTGTAGTAAATGTAGACTCCCTCCATTTGGTTGTGAGAAAATAAATGAAATGTAGCATGCGCTATTTTAATCGTGACACAGGTAATTGCACCCTTAGGTATCGATATTATCTCGCGTGTAATAAAGTTTTAGCGTCATGCCTGTTACAGCTATGTAATATAGAACCTAAGTCTAATATCTTATGATCTCTGACGTGTAAAAATATTTTTAATTTTTTAAAAAATTAGATAACAAATTTCTTTAAGAAATCGTTTTTTAAACGTTACTTCATAAAAATGATTTGAAGATCTTCTAAAATTATGTTCTCTGACTTGGCTTATATATATTGTAAATAACAATAGGAATTTCTTTCACTTAAAACAATCGTATGCAATAATATACTGATGCTTGTGTCCAGACGATATTATCGAGTCACAAAATCACTGTGCCGTCTGGTGGACTTACGAAACAATCAAAACGTTCGCAATGATTCTCTGTCAGTTGTCCGCTGCTGAGGTTTGTGTGTGTGACGATTCGTAGTTGGCGCATCACTCTCAGTAGTGATGAAAAAGATAATATAATGTTATAGAGTATAAGGTATGTTTTCTTAAGTGACGTCATCTTGCTTTCAGCTGTCAGAATTTTATTTCACGATCACAGTGTCTATATTAGGCCATTTTGAAACATAAGATTTTGACATATACGTTTTCACTAGGTAGGAATAACGGCGTAAAGTATTGGTTCAAATGGCTCTGAGCACTATGGGACTCAACTGCTGTGGTCATAAGTCCCCTAGAACTTAGAACTACTTAAACCTAACTAACCTAAGGACAGCACACAACACCCAGCCATCACGAGGCAGAGAAAATCCCTGACCCCGCCGGGAATCGAACCCGGGAACCCGGGCGTGGGAAGCGAGAACGCTACCGCACGACCACGAGATGCGGGCGTAAAGTATTATAGAATCTGTGTACCCTTATTAGAATAATAAGATATGTTCTTGTTCCATATGTTGTGGTAAATGGAAATATTTCTGTACAGCAGTATATCAGGCCAGCTAACTGCTTGTCTTGTCAGTTTCGGTTCTATATTACTACAGATCTGAAGATGGCAACATAGCCTCGCCGAAATCAGTTGTCCAAGTCTAACTAAATGCTTTACAAGCGACCTTCGTGTTTCAGAGTTTCTTCAGCGCTCACAATATCATCTGGTTCTCTCCCTGATAGCGTACTACTGTTTGCTCGATGACGTCATATCCGGACACATACGTCGGCCTAGTGTAACGAGAAACGATCTATCTGAGCTGATGCACGGTTCATTTTCGACGCGTGCCAGCCGCACTCCTGTATAATGTCTCTGCATCAGGATGAAAAAAACGCTCATCTGCTGTGAATACCTATATTCAATAATGCTCTACGAAAATGTGCTGGACAGCATTGTACTCTGTTCCTAGATTTACAACAGATCGCCGTTTATCCTGCCTTACAGAGCGGGCATGCCTTCAATCTCTACGTTCTGTGATAGCGTGGCAAAAATCCGTCGCCTACCTGTTTTCTCACCGAACTTCAACCGGTTTCCGTAGATGCTCACGACAGTTGCACATACATAGCCCACCAGTCTCACCTTTTCCGAAATGTTCCTTTCCAAGCTCTGGGCCACAACTATCAGGCCTCTGACAAGACACCTTTAAAAGGCATATGCGCAGGGTAAATTAACTAAAGTTTTGTAAGAAAATATTATATTGAACCAGAGATAGCCAAAGGTAATATCGACTGTGTATTAGCGTCGCTGCTGAACAGCGATCGATGATTCAAAGTGTTATGGGTAATCTGCTAGACTACTTAGGGTGATGCTTGGCGGATTAAGTGTTGTATCTGATGTGAGCTGGGTGTATACTTACTCGCTACGCGCAGTAGTGATCTCCTGATTTGCAAGATTTGTTTGGTAACTGTACAAGGAATCTGAACAGAAATTGGAAATAATTAAGGTAAAAAAATTGTTTTGTTACTAATGTAATGCTCGTATTCATAAGTGATGATTGAGACAATATACTGCACTCAGACCGAGTGATTCTGTAAAGCTAATTGTTAACATGTAATTAGTTTATTGAGTGTATTATTTGCGAGCATTATTAATTTTCTAAGAGTCAAAATACAATTTTTGAAGTTAGTACCATATTGTTACTTACCCCAAGTCAATACGAGTCCCCAAATCCATGTCATTTTCAAAAATGGTTCAAATGGCTCTAAGCACTATGGGACTCAACTGCTGAGGTCATTAGTCCCCTAGAACTTAGAACTAGTTAAACCTAACTAACCTAAGGACACACAAACATCCATGCCCGAGGCAGGATTCGAACCTGCGACCGTAGCGGTCTTGCGGTTCCAGACTGCAGCGCCTTTAACCGCACGGCCACTTCGGCCGGCCATGTCATTTTCGATTAACTACTTTTCTCAAGTAGCCCTGCCATTAGAAGGATTTAAGGGCCACCACTGTATGCAGCAGGCACCACATGGGCCCAACAGGATCTGTTCGATGCTCTGACTATGGCTATCAACACTGAAGCCTTCCCAGAATGTCGCGGAACCTAGGAAATCCGTCGATTTCCCTGTCAATATATGGCACTTACCGCTCACCACTGGTCTCTGCAGACGAACGCGGCTATCACCTTGCGTCAAAGGGTATCTTGATTCATCTGTGATTAACACTTTCCGCCAGTGAGGAAGTTGCTAGTTGACATGGGAAAAAATGGTTCAAATGGCTCTGAGCACTATGGGACTCAACATCTTAGGTCATAAGTCCCCTAGAACTTAGAACTACTTAAACCTAACTAACCTAAGGACATCACACACACCCATGCCCGAGGCAGGATTCGAACCTGCGACCGTAGCAGTCCCGCGGTTCCGGACTGCAGGACATGGGAAAGGCAGATCTCAAGGGGAGCTACGAGATGTTGTCGTGTCAAGTGGGGTACTCGAGCAGGACGTCTTGGTAATAAGATCAATTCGCGTAACCTGTTCATTTCAGTCTTTCTTTTCTTTGTGAGGACCCACAGCTTCCAAATGCTTAATCAAGGGAAACATGGTCCAAAGTAGGCTTTAATGCACACGGTTTTTAACTCGTGCCATTAGCTAATTTCGACAACTTGTCATTTTCAAGCACATGGGTAATATTCCTTATTACATGTCGTAGCTTTCAAATCATTTTTCACTACTCGTAAAAAGTAGACCTTGTGTTCCATCCTTACACTGTGAATAGATCCACGTTAGTATGACGCATTTATACATCAAATTGCGAATTTTGCTGGACGTACCTACAGTCATTACTGACACTGGTGAAAGCAAACAATAATAGTAGCCGCGCGGGGCAGCCGCACGGTCAAGGCGCCTTATCACGGTTTGTGCGGCTCCCCCTGTCGGAGGTCAGAGTCCTCCCTCGGGCATGGGTGTGTGTGTATTGTCCGTAGCGTAAGTTAGTTTAAGTTAGATTAAGTAGTGTGTAGGCTTCGGGACTGATGACCTCAGCAGTTTGGTCCAATAAGACATTACCACAAATTTCCAATTTCAAATTAATAGTAAACATTGGTCTGGAAGCAAGTCATCTGTGAGATAATTACTAACGTGTGTTTACGACCAACCCCTGACTTTGATATGAAATGTCATCCCATTCAACAAAAATGCATATGAAGTGCAAACTATACACTTAAGTATACTTCTAATTGGACTCCAATTACTTACATGATTCATCGTTGGGGAATGGGGTACATGCGTGAATGTGAACCAGCATGTTTTGCTCTTTATGTAAGCAACATACTTCAAATACTTCCTTGACGCATAAGGCGTATTGCCGAATGCATTTGGATTTGATCTTGTTAGGGTCTATACTTTCATCCTCATAACAATATTTGATGTTGATCCCTCTGATACTCTGCAACTTGTTTCCCGTCATCCTTGCTAAACGAAAATAATTTCCTGCGTTTCTTAAAATTTCTTATAACAGCTGTAATAATTGATACTGTTGTTGTTGTTGTTGTGGTCTTCAGTCCTGAGACTGGTTTGATGGAGCTCTCCATGCTACTCTATCCTGTGCAAGCTTCTTCATCTCCCAGTACCCACTGCAACCTACATCCTTCTGAATCTGCTTAGTGTATTGATCTCTTGGTCTCCCTCTTCGATTTTTACCCTCCACGCTGCCCTCCAATACTAAATTGGTGATCCCTTGATGCCTCAGAACATGTCCTACCAACCGATCCCTTCTTCTGGTCAAGTTGTGCCACAAACTTCTCTTCTTCCCAATCCTATTCAATACTTCCTCATTAGTTACGTGATCTACCCACCTTATCTTCAGCATTCTTCTGTAGCACCACATTATGAAAGCTTCTACTCTCTTCTTGTCCAAACTGGTTATCGTCCATGTTTCACTTCCATACTTCGTTACATTCCATACAAATACTTTCAGAAACGACTTCATGACACTTAAATCTATACTCGATGTTAACAAATTTCTCTTCTTCAGAAACGATTTCTTTGCCATTGCCAGTCTACATTTTATATCCTCTCTACTTCGACCGTCATCAGTTATTTTGCTCCCTAAATAGCAAAACTCCTTTACTACTTTAAGTGTCTCATTTCCTAATCTAATCCCCTCAGCATCACCCGATTTAATTTGACTACATTCCACTATCCTTGATTTGCTTTTGTTGATGTTTCATCCTATATCCTCCTTTCAAGACACTGTCCATTCCGTTCAACTGCTCTTCCAAGTCCTTTGCTGTCTCTGACAGAATTACAATGTCAGCGGCGAACCTCAAAGTTTTTACTTCTTCTCCATGAATTTTAATACCTACTCCGAATTTTTCTTTTGTTTCCTTTACTGATTGCTCAATATACAGATTGAATAACATCGGGGAGAGGCTACAACCCTGTCTCACTCCTTTCCCAACCACTGCTTCCCTTTCATGCCCCTCGACTCTTATAACTGCCAACTGGTTTCTGTACAAATTGTAAATAGCCTTTCACTCCCTGTATTTTACCCCTGCCACCTTCAGAATTTGAATGGCTCTTAGCACTATAGGACTCAACTGCTGAGGTCATTAGTCCCCTAGAACTTAGAACTAGTTAAACCTAACTAACCTAAGGACACCACAAACATCCATGCCCGAGGCAGGATTCCAACCTGCGACCGTAGCGGTCTTGCGGTTCCAGACTGCAGCGCCTTTAACCGCACGGCCACTTCGGCCGGCCCAGAATTTGAAAGAGAGTATTCCAGTTAACGTTGTCAAAAGCTTTCTCTAAGTCTACAAATGCTAGAAACGTAGGTTTGCCTTTTCTTAATCTTTCTTCTAAGATAAGTCGTAAGGTTAGTATTGCCTCACGTGTTCCAACATTTCTACGGAATCCAAACTGATCTTCCTGGAGATTAATGATACTACAACATTATAATGATTATAAATGTTCCTTTGTACGTTAAGTGATTCGAAGATTTGAGGTCTGGTACTTGCTAGTAGATCTAACGTGTAATTTTCACTAATCGGTGCTAAGAAAAACTGCTCGAAGAAATTTTTAAAGTAGCCGCTCAAAACACTCTTATACGAACTCCTGTTTGTGGCAATTAATCATCGGCCCCTGATTTTAAATGTGGACAATGGAGTGTACTGGAGTTCCACACGCGCAGCTGATAGGATACGCGCCCTTTGGCGTGTAATCATAATTCTTGATGGGCGCTTGTTATCCGTGCGTTGATCTGGATACCACACCCACCATACACAACTGAGATAAAAGGTTAGCAGACGTTTATACTCGGCCATTAATTAACTCACACTCACAATTCAGATTCGCGATAACCGTACTGTAAACGCATCCAAAAACGAGTGTTTCCAGCTTGCAGCAACATATATCGTATTCAACGATACCAGAGCTGCAAATTTGCGGAAACATGTAATGCCGCAGATAAACAGAACCTATATCGTACTTACACCGGAAAATATTGGATTTCGGTATCTTAATCTACTCCAAATGTTAAATGTCGTTATAAGTTATCTGTAATTTAGCTAGACGTAAAACTTGATTTATAACCTCTGATTTTCACTGTTGATGCTGTGGGGATTTTAACGCCACTTTCGCCAGTATACCGAAAACTGAAGATTAATACGAAACCAAACCCACTCCTTTGTTTTGGATATTTTTGTACTGCTGTTTACGTTTTCGAAATTAATCATGTAAACAAGTTTCAACGAACAAAAAACGCAAGTTGTCGCCATTAGGGTCAGTACATTGTCTTTCCTTCCGCAAAGATCTTAGAAAAATGAGTAATTCAAAACGAATCTTTCGGGTGAATTTCATCTTTATGTGGATAGAAAACAAAATAAGAACAATAACTAGATGTATCTAAGCGGCAGACAGGACCTACTGAATTTATTGGCCTACTGAATGGTAGTGAGACAAAAAAAAAAAAAAAAAAACATTTAAGAGATTTAATAGGTTGGACATTTCACGGCCTTGTGATGCAGTATTTAGTATTATTACTTCGCAGAATAGAAAAGGGGAAGAAATAAAACTTTTTTCTTTAGTTGACGCTAGTGCAGCCACGGGCGACAACAGGCAACAGGTGGTGACGTAGCTTTGTATGTCGTCGGGTTAATGCGCACAGGTTGCTACATCAGCATCAACCAACAGGCACAAGTTACACATTCAGGAAAATGTCTACTGTGAGCGTCATTCACAGATATATTCGTTAGATCTTGTTATGTTAAGCGGCCAGCAGTACGTAGGACGCAACAGCAAATAGAGACTTGTCATAGTAATTAAGAGCATAACGAGGACCACTGACAACTAGTAAGGAAGCAGGTCACATTCGATCTTAATGAACAAAGTCTCAAGGCATAGCTTCCCACCGGTCCATTAATACCCTTCTCCACTTTCGTATTCAGTTGGTCATTAGGATCGATGGAGTTCCTACCGCAGCAGCATATGGAGGTACGGAATATTTTTAACATTCTGGCGAATGGCGACTTTTAAGTAAAAATAAAAGAGTTCAAGTCCCGACCCACTTAAAAACCTTTTTCCTTTACCCGAGAGGTAGGGAGCTCAACCCCCCCCCCTCCCCCCCGTCCCCGTCCCCGCCCTCTGCCCCGTTGCCCGCGAGAATGCGCGCCGTTGCGCAACAAATGCAAGCTGTGCTGATAGTCCCAAGTACCGAGAGGTAGTCTCATTGTGTGGATAGTAGCTCATTTTCTGAGTCGTGTTATCTAAAAAAACATGCATAATATTTTGTCAGACTATCATCCATGCTGCGCTGCAGAGCAAGCAATAAATTTTGTCCGGCATTAAGTTTCGTACGGCCCTCCCGAACCCATAGTTTCCATATTCGCATCACATCCATGGGATCCCAAAACATGAGCAGGAGGCTGCGTACTCATTACGCCACGATCCTACAGCTGTCGAAACCTGCAGCGTTATCTTTTTTTAGGCCGTTTAGCAAGTTGTAGATGAAAGATAGCGCTACGTCTCTCTACTTCTATGTAGGTGCTATGAAAGCTAATAATCTGCCTGTCCAGGCTTCTAACAAACATCGTGCCAATTTGATGTTGTCGCAAGTTCCATTCGTGGTTTGGTAATTCCAATGTGTAGCAGAGTAGTCCGTCGTTTTACAGCAGGATGTCTATGTCCAACATGCATAATATTTTGTCAGACTATCACGCTACCAGTCAACACACCTGACTGTTGTATCCTGCCCATTCCTCAAAACATTGTATCCGTTGGGAACTCCATACTAATAATACCTATTCCAGGAAAAACTGAAGCCATATGAGTACTCTGACGTTTCTTTAATACTCGTAGCTTTTGTTAATATGTGGAGGCTAGGAAGCAGCTATAGGTTTTGCCAGTGGTCCTGATGTTCGTTAAAAGTCATAGCTTTTTAACATGTGGAGAAAACGAAGCTGCTCGACATTTTTCAGTCAACCTATAAAATCTTATTGCATTAAATAGTTTGCAAAGATGATCAGGCTGATATGGTATACACCAACGAAAAACGCAAATACATCTATGTGTGCTGAAGACTCGCTAATGATTTGAGAGAGGAACTGGTTGTCGTTTACTACCATGCACGACGCTTCAGCTGGTCGCACTTCCGAAAAATTATATCAGAAAATGAACAGTCAAGGCAAATATCGTCGTACTTATCTCATTTTAGCGAAATGAAACCAGTGAGAAAAGGGAATAAACCTCGGTATCTTGACAGAAGCCAATATGGATGTACTAGCTGCACCTGGCCGCCACCCGCGGTGGCCGAGCGGTTCTAGGCGCTTCAGTCCGGAACCGCGCTACTGCTACGGTCGCATGTTCGAATCCAACCTCGGGCATGAATGTGTGTATTGTTCTTAGGTTGGATAGGTTTAAGTAGTTCTAAGTTCTAGGGGACTGATGACGTCAGATGTTAAGTCCCACAGTGATCAGAGCCATTTGGACCATTTTGCACCCGGCCACGCGTTGTTGTGGGTCACTCTGGTTAAATGTAAAAGAAAGAAAAGAGAGCACACGTTTCTAATATGTATAGGAATTGGATATACTTGCTAATCTCCTTATCTCAACTGTCTTCGTCCATATCGTCCTCCCTTCATCCATCTCCTCCTCCTTCTCCCTCTCTCTGTGCATCACTTCCTCTTCCTCCCTCTATCTGTTCTGTTACTCTCTCTCTTCATCTCATCCTGCCACCTCCCCTCCCCCTCTCTCTGTCCATCATCTCCTCCCGCCTTTCTCCATCCATCATCTCCTCCCCCATTTTTCCTCCACTCCCTTATCTCTCCATTGCCTCCTATCCCATCTCTCCCTCTCCATGGCTCATCCTCGTTTCTATAGCCATCTTCTTCTCCACTCTCTCTCCACCTCCTCGTTGCCCCACTCCCTGTTCATGTTCTATTTTTCGAATCCTATGTCCATTTATTTCCACGCCTCAGTCCTCTGCTTCCCCACCCCCACCCCCCACCCGCTGCAAATTCCGTTTCTGTAGTAGTATTCTAATGATAATCTCATAAGTCATAAATACAACTTTCCTGTTTGCTAACAACGTGCCACCATTATATGATTTATATATACGAATATTTATATATAAAAAAATATAAACTCTAAGTGTCCAAACGTATATTTACAGGCACATAAAAATAAAGAAAACCGATCAATAACTTTTTAAGATTATCGGTACTAACGTTTCCTTTTCGTGTAATACATATTTATTTATATATTACATGCAATAAAAACAGTTATATAAAAACACGCGCGTATTCGAATGCAATGTTGTGTGCTAATTTCGAAGCTATCGTTGAAGAGCTTTCGGAGATTTAAGATGATGTACACACGAATATGTCGTTTTTGCTAACAACCTATTCCCTTCATGATGCAACACTGTGCCAAGATTTCAGAGGAGCCAATGAAGAACTTTCGGAAATATACGATATTCAAAAAACGAACATTTACATATGTATTTATACAGATTAGTCACAAACAAAAGCTCTCTCTTTTGTGTACTAGTACTTGTTTAAATTCTCGTTTCGCCAACATGAAATACTATGGACAGCCACCTTTAACCCTGTATATACTTCTATTTGTTCTATTGGCAGAGAGAATCTGGCAGCTGTTTCTTATTTAAATTCTATTTTGTTCTCATGTGTCATATTTGCCCACTGAAATGAAACTGAAGATAACGGTAATACATGTAAAATAGTGAATACCACTGTGCCAAGAGGCAGATATGTTGTCAGGCTTCTCTCTGCTGCACGCCCACCCTCAACTTCTTGTGTGTTATTCCCCCGAAGGAGATATAATAGGTTGCACAGTGAATAGTGGTTTTAACAGGCAATTTCGTCCTCAGCCAAAGAATCTATTGTGTGTCGTAATGGAAAATTTATTGTCATGGCAAGGAGAATAATTGCATTTAAGATGATATACTGGTACATAGAGAAGAAAAGTGGCGTAGCAGAATGGTCTGTATCATCTAAATTATTTCACCACATATTAATGTTAACAGTGGTCTGACTGCAGACTGGAACCCGTATCGCTGTATGGTTAATCTTACTAACAAGCACTTTTATGAAAGGATCTGTAGTGACATGTTCAGGAATAATCATTACGAATTAACATGAGTAGCTGTTGTAACACTGTTTGTTTAATAAATTGTTTGCTTTAAAAAATTTCGCATATTGGGACTATATTTTCTGTGTATGTAAAGTAACGTAAAGTGTGCCATAGAGGTGGCTGAAGCGCTTTGCATTTTGTGTGAGTAATGTAACTAAAATACTATGTAGATTATTTATTAGATTAAATATTTTGTGATCACATTTTGTATTTAAAAATATTTGTGTGCATAAACCCTTCATGTTGATGTAAATTTCACAATTGTAAGAAATGGTCATGCGTGGGAACAGTGTAAGAAATAGGTGTTATGTAAAAGGCAGTGTGCTTTAGTTTGAAACGAAAGTGTATATGGGGAATGGAAAAGGCGGTAAGGGCGAATTGGGGTGCTACCTAGAGCAAGCACGGGAAGTAAGTCACACAGTCTGTAGGCATCAGTGATTGAGTCAACATCCTTGTGGAGCAGGAGAAGCTTTGCCTGCAAATTTGCACAAAATTGCTTCGAATGAAGACTGCAAACAGCTTACGGCATATCTGCAAGTTGCTGGGCTACTACACGCTAAATTGAACGACGCCAAGAAGAGAATTTGAGCCGCTACAGCAAGATACCTGCAGGCTGTACTGTGGGTAGTGTAGCCGTCATAGCTGTTCGCAACACCAAACCCTACAGCCACCGGATTTTTCGGTGTTTTACTTTGGTATTACGTGAACCATTTATAACGAGGCACCATTCAAATTGTTTTTTTGTAAATAATGAAATATATGTGTGAGAGATTAAATACTGTAGTAATGAATTACGTCTCAGTAGTGAAAGAGTGCAAATAGAATAAGTGAATTTAAATGCAATTTTGCGTCATGAAGTTGATGAGTTCATAAATATTTTCATCTTGAGCAATGGTTAAGGAAAAGTTGTCTTAATTGTTTCACTGAAAGGTGTAGAGAAAATTTTATTTAGAGTAATAACCCGTCCATGCTTTAGTACATTACAAAGAAATAAAGTCAAACTATTCTTGTTTTTTAAAAGTTTTCCTAACTATTGCAAGGTGATATAGTGGAAGTTTGCTTACGTAAAATTCAGTCAGAGTAAAGCAAAGTTACTAGAATCTGTTGAATGAGTATACCGAATTAGTTCAAAGAGTAATAGCTTTTGAAAGTAAATTCCAGTAAGAAGGAGGTTTTCTTGAAGTGAATGTTTCGTATAAAACTAAGTTCTTTAGTACCAAGGTACTTTAGTATTTAAGTGCGTTGGGTATAGAAATTGGTTTTCTACAATTCCCCCATGCCAAGTATGTTTTACCTTCCTTGAAGTTATCTGCTTGGCCTTTTCTCTTTTAGAAACGTAATGGTAAAGGGTGTAGTAGTCAAATAATTCCATTCTCTGCACCAACATTGCTCATGTGGAGTAATATTTATCTGAAGAAGCAACTTAAACAGTAGCAAGAAAGTAGGCAAAATTAATATTTCTCCTTTTCCAGTACTTCACACTTCCATTGCCTGGATAGGCTGGCGACTGTTATTACATATTTTAAAGCACTAAATGAACTTGGAGCTGAGTTGTTCTAGCTTCAGTATAATAATATTCATACTGCCGTTCTTTCTATCCGCTGGGTAAGAGCTTAGGAAAATAACTGAATAATCTGATTTACTTATCCATTAGGCACAACATACTGTCAAATCCTGTAAAAAGGGTAACTCTATTGATTAGCTTTTCCGATTAACAGGACTATCCTCTCATAGTTTACTTTATTTAGAAACTGAACTAAATTTAGTAAGAGGGATATACGTGGGTACCTAGAGACAGGGTTTCCTATTATTTAGATAACAGCATCCTAAATTTCAGTAATAGTGTTAGGGTTATACAATGAGACAAGAAAATAAAAATTTCTTTAGATGTGGGATTACATGGAGTAAATCTAATCAACAGGGTGCAAATCGGGGTTCATTTTTTTCTCATAGCCGAAGTATATTTGCGCGAAGCAGCATTTATTTTGTTATCGAGGGCTTTGTCGCCTATGACCGTTTTACCCACTGAAAGGCAATTAATGTAAAAAGCAGCTTTTAAATCCTAGAAAGAATTAGTCGACAGATGTAACAGACTACATTTTGTGGCGCAGGTCACCCAGTGCTGTTTAACTTTTAGCTTTAAGCGATGGCTCCTCGGCTCTACTGTATTCAAATGTTGCACGAAACCAGTTGCGCAAAAAGCTTAATTATTTTGTGGAGATTGAATCATACTGTTTCACGTGACATACGTGTGTGACCAGTTATTTTGCATACGTATTTTTGTTTACTGCGCAGTTAATACTGCGTTTTCTCGGGCTTTTAATCTTTAAATTGAAGTTTACACACGTTGTTAGGTGAATTAGCGTAGAAGTAAACATCCTCGGAATAGTGAAGCAACTTAAATTACTTAATAAAAGCAAGTGTTCTGGTCCAGACTGTATGCCAATTTGGTTTCTTTCAGAGAATGCTGATGCATTAGCTTCATACTAAAAGATCATACACAACCGTTCGCTCGACGGAAGATCCGTACCCAAAGACTGGAAAATTGCACAGGTCACACTAATATTCAAGAAAGGTAGTAGGAGTGGGCAAGGCTAACAATATATTACGTTTTATTGGCAGGATACTTAGAAAATGTAACAGATCTACTAAGGAGACTTCCTACACTACGCTTGTCCGTCCTCTTTTAGAATACGGCTGCGCGGGGTGGGATCCGTACCAGATAGGATTGGCTGAGTACATCGAAAAAGTTCAAAGAAGGGCAGCACTCTCGTACTATCGCGAAATATGGGAGAGAGTGTCGCTGAAATTATACAGGATTTGGGCTGGACATAATTAAAAGAACGGCGGTTTTCGTTGTGACGGAATATACTCACGAAGTTCCAGTCACCAACTTTCTCCTCCAAATGCGAAAATATTTTGTTGACACCGATCTACATAGGGAGAAACTATCACCACGATAAAATAAGGGAAATCAGAGCTCGTACGGAAAGATATAGGTTTTCGTTCATTCCGGGAGCTACACAATATTCGAATAATAGACAATTGTGAAGGTAGTTCGATGAACCCTCTGCCAGGCACTTCAATGTGATTTGCAGAGTATCGATGTAGATGTAGATGTAGAGAAATACAGCCACGCTTCAATTCTGTCACCTATGTAGTAACATTTGAATGTGAAGACCTCTTATGCCTTCATCAAGTGGACACATAAAGTTCTAAAAGAAATATTAAAAAGTGTACGAGGGGCGTTTGAAACGTCCGTGCAAAGTCCGAGAGATGGCACCGCCGGCGCGTATAGAGGTCATGTTTAGTTAGTAGCTTCTTTGGAAAGAACGCACACCAACTTTCGGCCATATTGGTCTATTTTTTTGTGTTTGGCATTCGTGTGAATCAAGGAAGTCGAGTGATTGTCAAAAAATGGACGAAAACGAATTAAAAATGGACGAAAACGAATTTCGTGTGGTGATTAAACATTACTTTATGAAAGGCAAAACGCCTCAGGAGACTAAAGAGAAGCTTAATAAACATTATGGTGACTCTGTACCTTCCATTAGAACGGTTTATAAGTGGTTTCAAAATTTTCGGAGTGACATATGGGCACAAGTGATGCTGAACGTTCTGGACGCCCTGTGGCTGTTACGACTCTAGAAATCCTTGATAAAATCCTTGATATGGTGATGGATGACAGAAGAGTTAAGGCGCGTGAGATTGATAGTACTGTGGGCATCTCGAATGAACGGGTACATAATATTTTGCATAAACATTTGGCCATGAGAAAGCTATCCGCAAGATGATTTCCGCGATTGCTCACTCTTGAGGGAATCGCTTGAAGTGTTGCAAGGATGGTTTGCAGCTGTTCAGGAAGAATCCGCAGGACTTTAAGCCTCGTTTCGTCACTGTGGATGAAACATGGAAACATTACTATAATCCTGAGACCAAAGAACAATCTAAACAATGGGTTACCAAGGGATAATCTGCACCAAAAAAGGAGAAGACCATTCCTTCGAGCGGAAAGGTTATGGCAACTGTCTTTTGGGATTCGCAAGGGATAATCCTCATCGACTACGTGGAAAAGGGTAAAACTATTACAGGTGCATATTATTCATCGTTATTGGACCGTTTGAAAATCGAGCTGCAAGTAAAACGCCGGCAATTGGACGGCAAGAGAATCCTTTTCCCTCACGACAATTTACCAGCACACACCTGAGCAGTTGGGGTCGTTAAATTAATGGAAATAGGATTCCAACTCGATTCACATCCCCCTTATTCTCCAGATTTGACTCCCTCGGACTACTATTTGTTCCCTAATTTGAAGAGACGGCTGGCGGGACAAAGATTTTATTCAAACGAGGAGTTGATTGCAGCAACTAATAGCCATTTTGCAGACTTGGACAATTCCTATTATTCGGAAGGGATCAACAAATTAGAACAGCGTTGGAGGAAGTGTATAGGTCTAAAAGGAGACTATGTCGAAAAATAGAAAGTAGTTTTTATTTTTGCACAGAGTTTTCAAACACCCATCATAGGTGAGAAAGTAAGTCTACGGAAAACATTTACCAGAAGAAGGGATAAGTTAACGATACATTTGCTACTGCATTTTAATTAATTTGGTACTGAAAGGGACAGTTGAGGGGAATATATAGTAAAAGCAGATTCATAACATAAGATGCAAAAATGACAATAGAAGATGTTGATTGGAATAGTTACGTAGAGATGAAAAGCTTAGCGTACCATGCGGAAAGGCAAGAGATTTATGAGATAGAACCTGTATAAATTGAAAGAACCAGAGTTAGCAGAGACATTCAAAGGGATAATTAGGCAAATTTGGACTGAAGCAGGGGGAAAGAGTACAATAGAAGACGAATGGGTAGCTCTGAAAGAAGAGTTAGTGAAGTCAGCAGATCATAAGTGTAAAAAGGGAAGGCCTATTAGAAATTCTTGAATAACATAGGTGATGCTGAATTTAATTGACGAAATGACGAAATATAGAAATGCACCTAACGAATCAACAAAAAGGGAATACAGAAGTCTAAAAGATGAAATTGATAGGAAATACAAAAAGGCTAAGCGGGAGTGCTTGGAGGACACAAGCAAGGCTGTAGAAACGTGCATGACTAGGGTAAGATATGTGCTGCCTATAGTAAAATGAAAGAGGCCTTGGGAGAAACGAGAGACTGATATCCGCAGAGAAGGGAGAGCTGAAAGATGGCTGGAATATACAGAGGGTCTGTATAAGAGCAGGAAACTTGAGCACAACATTATAGAAAGAGGAGAGCAAGTAAGTGAAGACGATGTGGACGTTTTGATAATATTAGAAGAAATTGACGCAATAATTAAGCAACTAAATTTAAACAAGGTGTAGACGAGATGCCCTCAGAATTATTGAGCCTTAGACGAGCCGGCTGTGATAAAGCTACCCCACCTGGTGTGTAGGATATGAGACAGGTAAGTACCCCTCAGACTTCCAGAAGAATGTAAGAACTTTAGTTCCAAAGAAGACGTGTGCTGACAAGTGTGAGTACTACCGAATAATCTGTTTAATAAGCGGCAAAATACTGACACAAAGTATTTAGACATGAATGAAAAACACTTTTAGAAGCCGTCCTCGGGGAAGACCAGTTTGGGTTACAGGGAAATATAGCAACACGTGAGTAATAATCTTATTTTGGAAGATACGCTGACGAAAGGCAAATCAACACCTTTTTTTAGATTCAGAGAAAGCTTTTGAAGGTCTGTGTGGAACTACATTCTTCGTAGTTTTCAAGGTAGCGGGGATAAAATACAGAGAACGAAAACTTATTGTTGTCAGACTCGAAGGACATGAAGAGCAAGCGATAGTTCAGAATGGAGTGAAACGGAATTGTAGCCACTGCCCAGTGATATTCAATCCGTACACTGAGCGCGCAGTAGAGAAACTAAAGGGAAATTCCAGAAGAAAATTAAACTTGAGGAAGATGATACCGTGAGGTAACCCAATGAAGCTGTAATTTTGCCAGAGACGGGAAAGAACTTGGAACACCAGCTGAACGGAAAGGATACTGTCTTGAGAAGAGATTGTAAGATGAACATCATCAAAATTAAAGGAAGGGCAATGAAGTGCAGTCGAATTAAAACAGGAGATTCAGAGGAATTAAAATAGGAAATGAATCACTAAAAGCAGTAGATTGTTTTAGTTACTAGGACGACAAAAAACTGATACTCGGCTAAGTAGGGAGGATATAAAATGCTGAGAGAGTGCAGGGAGGAAACTATTTCGGTGCAGGAGAAATTCGCTGGTTTCACATATTAATTTAATTTTTAGTATTTTCTAAAGGCAGTTGTCTCGAGTGTAGACTTGTCCGGAACTAAAACGTATGCAATAAGCACTTCAGAAAAAAAGAAAATAGTTTACTTCAGATAAGAAGAAATCAGATCTTTCCAAACGTGCAGCTAACAGCCAGTTTGGGGGTTGCTCTTGGGAAAAGCCGACGGCCATTTGCGCCAGAAATTGCTTAGAAACTTACTTCTGCCAAGGCTGAGAATGCTGTTCTCAATGTGCGGTCTTCAAGCACTGCTCGTGCTGTGACACGGCAGCTGAACATTCCATAGGCCACCGTTCGAAAATTTCTCCGAACAGTTGCAAATGGAGTTTAAAGCTGTCATGGATGTAATCAGCGGTCACACTGAACAACATGACTTAACATAAACTTGGTGTCAATTAACAAACGTTATCCTCTCATGCGGAAGTTAAAATGTGTTTCTTTCAATGATTTAGTCGTTATTTCTCTTCTGCATACCCTTACAAATTTGGCCACAATGTTTCATTATCCTAGGCTCACTTGTTTTTCATGTGGACCCGCTCAAGTAGCAAATGTTTAATTATAACCACGCTGTACATGAAGTGGGTCACAGTAGCTTATGCAGTAGTTTGAAGCACCATATTAAGGGAAGTTGGAAAGCCCTATCCCAACAATGTTAAATTTAGTGACTTGGCTGCCCTGTATTTCAGGAACCACTGTATCTATTGACATGAAACTTTTACAGGGCATTGAGTCTCCTGAACTACCATAATTGAATTTCATCCACTGCTTTCGGAAATACAATATTTTAATTACACAGTGAAAATTTTGTGTACTTTTTTGTACGTTATCCTAAATAATTTTAATTATACATAACATTATGTTCTTCTTTTAGTTCAGTAGACTCAGGATTTGTAGATTATTACTCCCTGAAAATCTGAATACTCTGCTCTAGGAGATTTCAGAGATTTAGGGAAAAATGCAACACAAAATGTAAATTTTCAGGAACGGCTTCTAAAGTTTCAAAAGACTGTCACTCAATATATGCTTAATTTTTTATTATTACTCATTCATAAGCACCCTGAATCATACTGTGTATAGCCCTCTTGATCTTTTTCCAAGTTGTTTCTGCTTTTCTTCTTTCTGGACTCCTTAGTAGTCAACTGTGCTGCATACTCTGCTTTATCAATGTGAACCTTGTCCATTCGTTCAAGTTCTCTGATGCAGTTTACTCCAAGATTAATTCCCATATGCTGTAGCACTTTCACCCTACCAATGTTGCCATCATTAAAAGCAATGAAAGTATCACTGATCCCCCACTTAACTGTCTTCATTCCAACAAAAACATTTTTTGGTAAGCGAGTCCATAAAATATTATCGAACGACTCACTGGGATTTTGAGACTGACCATCCAGACACTTCTTCAGTAATTCAGGGTATGCCAGGTCTCTGTAAATAGGTTTATGATATCCATGATGCTGCTGGGATGGAAATGGCCATCCCACAATACTGCTGTAGTTCATCAGTCATTTTGTCTGTCAGCCTGCATCTTATGGTTTTACCATCGGAAAGTTTGTTGTCTCTCAAACTTTGTTTCAAATTTCTCAACCTTGTGCCCATCCTCTTCTGGACATGACCAACACATTCCAGTTTCGTGATAATCTTCTCACCATAAGACTGAGCGGCTGCTGCATTGTTATATGCTTTTGAGTCTCCATCACCTAAGAACTTAGTGTAACACACTCCCCTTTCGTTCACAGATCGACTAAAAATTTCAATTGCTGCAGAGGCCTCCATGCCACCACTTGTTCCTTCATAATTTCTGTCACAGATATGCTCTTCTTAGTTCCCTGATTTACGCTTATAAGAATATTTGGTTAAAATCTGGAAATCTATTACCTTTCCGGTATCCACACCAGTCATAATAGCAACAGAATACTTAGAACTGTAGCTGTGTAGCTGTGCTTCTGCCAAGTGCCATCAGAAGTACTGGTATGTCAGTCATACCATCATTTATTTCCACAGCATCTTTTTCAGCAGCCTTCATTGGCTCACATGTAGCAGATACCACAGCAGGTCCAATAAATCCTGCATACTTGTCGATTTTACAAGGTCTGTGTGGCATATTCATCACGACACACGTTGTTTCTCCTGCAGTGTGTCCTTTGCCAAGCTCTCAATCCACAAACCACCTAATATTTACTTCTAAATAATTATATTTACACTTACCAGAATTCTAATATGAATGAGTATATTTACAACTGGCACAGTTAATGACAAGTGTCCTGGCTAGTCCATTTGATACCTCACTGTCTTCAAGTAAACTAACTGGCCCTCCACATATTTTACAACACACACATTCACCTAACACCCTTGTTAGGTTGTGTAAATCTATCAGAATATGACCTAACCTACCATTTACATCACTTTCGTTTTGAGAAAACTGTGTATCACAACGTTCTATTTTAATCTTCAAAGCACTAATGGGTGATTCTATAGATACTCACGAGTTTGCCTGTATTTAATTGTCTGTAACTTCACATGCCACATGATGCACACAATGTTTCCCTTTATTCGAAAATCTATTAGCATGAAACCCACATTTCTCAAAAACTGGCGTCATACATTCCTTTTTGAGACATTTACCAATCTATTCTTAATTTTTTCTTGGAAAAACGTTAGCACTCCGACAAACTACGCGTGTTTATACTATGATTTTTTTTTTTTTTTGTCATCAGTCTACTGACTGGTTTGATGCGACCCGCCACGAATTCCTTTCCTGTGCTAACCTCTTCATCACAGAGTAGCACTTGCAACCTACGTCCTCAATTATTTGCTTGACGTATTCCAATCTCTGTCTTCCTCTACAGTTTTTGCCCTCTACAGCTCCCTCTAGTACTATGGAAGTCATTCCCTCATGTTTTAGCAGATGTCCTATCATCCTGTCCCTTCTCCTTATCAGTGTTCTCCACATATTCCTTTCCTCTCCGATTCGGCGTAGAACCTCCTCATTCCTTACATTATCAGTCCACCTAATTTTCAATATTTGTCTATAGCACCACATCTCAATTGCTTCGACTCTCTTCTGTTCCGGTTTTCCCACAGTCCATGTTTCACTGCCATAAAATGCTGTACTCCAGACGTACATCCTCAGAAATTTCTTCCTCAAATTAAGGCCAGTATTTGATATTAGTAGACTTCTCTTGGCCAGAAATGCCTTCTTTGCCATAGCGAGTCTGCTTTTGATGTCCTCCTTGCTCCGTCCGTCATTGGTTATTTTACTGCCTAGGTAGCAGAATTCCTTAACTTCATTGACTTCGTGACCATCAATGTTGATGTTAAGTTTCTCGCTGTTCTCATTTCTACTACTTCTCATTACCTTCGTCTTTCTCCGATTTACTCTCAAACCATACTGTGTACTCATTAGACTGTTCGTTCCATTCAGCAGATCATTTAATTCTTCTTCACTTTCACTCAGGATAGCAATGTCATCAGCGAATCGTATCATTGATATCCTTTCACCTTGTATTTTAATTCCACTCCTGAACTTTTCTTTTATTTCCATCATTGCTTCCTCGATGTACAGATTGAAGAGTAGGGGCGAAAGGCTACAGCCTTGTCTTACACCCTTCTTAATACGAGCTCTTCGTTCTTGATCGTCCACTCTTATTACTCCTTCTTGGTTGTTGTACATGTTGTATATGACCCGTCTCTCCCTATAGCTTACCCCTACTTTTTTCAGAATTTCGAACGGCTTGCACCATTTTATATTGTCGAACGCTTTTTCCAGGTCAACAAATCCCATGTAAGTGTATTGATTTTTCTTTAGCCTTGCTTCCATTATTAGCCGTAACGTCAGAATTGCCTCTCTCGTCCCTTTACTTTGCCTAAAGCCAGACTGATCGTCACCTAGCGAATTCTCAATTCTCTTTTCCATTCTTCTGTATATTATTCTTGTAAGCAGCTTCGATGCATGAGCTGTTAAGCTGATTGTGCGATAATTCTCACACTTGTCAGCTCTTGCCGTCTTCGGAATTGTGTGGATGGTGCTTTTCCGAAAGGCAGATGGTATATCGCCAGACTCATAATTCTGCACACCAACGTGAATAGTCGTTTTGTTGCCACTTCCTCCAATGATTTTAGAAATTCTGATGGAATGTTATCTATCCCTTCTGCCTTATTTGACCGTAAGTCCTCCAAAGCTCTTTTAAATTCCGATTCTAATACTGGATCCCCTATCTCTTCTAAATCTACTCCTGTTTCTTCTTCTATCACATCTCATAGAGGCTTTGAATGTATTCTTTCCACCTGTCTGCTCTCTCCTCTGCATTTAACAGTGGAATTCCCGTTGCACTCTTAATGTTACCACCGTTGCTTTTAATGTCACCAAAAGTTGTTATGACTTTCCTGTATGCTGAGTCTGTCCTCCCGACAATCATATCATTTTCGATGTCTTCACATTTTTCCCGCGGCCATTTCGTCTTAGCTTCCCTGCACTTCCTATTTATTTCATTCCTCAGCTACTTGTATTTCTGTATTCCTGATTTTCCCGGAACATGTTTGTACTTCCTCCTTTCATCAATCAACTGAAGTATTTCTTCTGTTACCCATGGTCTCTTCGCAGCTACCTTCTTTGTACCTATGTTTTCCTTCCCAACTTCTGTGATGGCCCTTTTTAAAGATGTCCATTCCTCTTCAACTGTACTGCCTACTGCGCTATTCCTTATTGCTGTATCTATAACGTTAGAGAACTTCAAACGTATCTCGTCATTCCTTAGTACTTCCGTATCCCACTTATTTACGTATTGATCCTTCCTGACTAATGTCTTGAACTTCAGCCTACTCTTCATCACTACTATATTGTGATCTGAGTCCATATCTGCTCCTGGGTACGCATTACAATCCAGTGTCTGATTTCGGAATCTCTGCCTGACCATGATGTAATCTAATTGAAATCTTCCCGTATCTCCCGGCCTTTTCCAAGTATACCTCCTCCTCTTGTGATTCTTGAACAGGGTATTCGCTATTACTAGCTGAAACTTGTTACAGAACTCAATTAGTCTTTCTCCTCTTTCATTCCTTGTCCCAAGCCCATTTTCTCCTGTAACCTTTTCTTCTACTCCTTCCCCTACAACTGCATTCCAGTCGCCCATGACTATTAGATTTTCGTCCCCCTTTACATACTGCATTACCCTTTCAATATCCTCATACACTTTCTCTATCTGTTCATCTTCAGCTTGCGACGTCGGGATGTATACCTGAACTATCGTTGTCGGTGTTGGTCTGCTGTCGATTCTGATTAGAACAACCCGGTCACTGAACTGTTCACAGTAACACACCCTCTGCCCTACCTTCCTATTCATAACGAACCCCACACCTGTTATACCATTTTCTGCTGCTGTTGATATTACCCGATACTCATCTGACCAGAAATCCTTGTCTTCCTTCTACTTCACTTCACTGACCCCTACTATATCTAGATTGAGCCTTTGCATTTCCCTTTTCAGATTTTCTAGTTTCCCTACCACGTTCAAGCGTCTGACATTCCACGCCCCGACTCGTAGAACGTTATCCTTTCGTTGATTATTCAATCTTTTTCTCATGGTAACCTCCCCCTTGGCAGTCCCCTCCCGGAGATCCGAATGGGGGACTACTCCGGTATCTTTTGCCAATGGAGAGATCATCACGACACATCTTCAATTACAGGCTACATGTCCTGTGGATACACGTTCGTGTCTTTAATGCAGTGGTTTCCATTGCCTTCTGCATCCTCATGTCGTTGATCATTGCTGATTCTTCCGCCTTTAGGGGCAATTTCGCACCCCTAGGACAAGAGAGTGCCCTGAACCTCTATCCGCTCCTCCGCCCTCTTTGACAAGGCCGTTGGCAGAATGAGGCTGACTTCTTAAGCCGGAAGTCTTCGGCCGCCAATGCTGATTATTTATCAAAATTTAGGCAGTGGCGGGATCGAACCCGGGACCGAAAACGTTTATATTATGAATCGAAGACGCTACCCCTAGACCACCAGTACCCCATACTATGATACGATACGATAAGTTTTTTCACAGTGCTACCAATACAAATACGTAACGTAACCATTATAAGACAACAATCCACAGCCTTCTGTACAAAAAAACTACCGATTTTAAGAGATCTTGGAGTAATGCACGTAAAAATTTAAACATTTGCAACCGGGGTAGATTGTATTTAAAAATACACTCCTGGAAAAGGAAAAAAGAACACATTGACACCGGTGTGTCAGACCCACCATACTTGCTCCGGACACTGCGAGAGGGCTGTACAAGCAATGATCACACGCACGGCACAACGGACACACCAGGAACCGCGGTGTTGGCCGTCGAATGGCGCTAGCTGCGCAGCATTTGTGCACCGCCGCCGTCAGTGTCAGCCAGTTTGCCGTGGCATACGGAGCTCCATCGCAGTCTTTAACACTGGTAGCATGCCGCGACAGCGTGGACGTGAACCGTATGTGCAGTTGACGGACTTTGAGCGAGGGCGTATAGTGGGCATGCGGGAGGCCGGGTGGACGTACCGCCGAATTGCTCAACACGTGGGGCGTGAGGTCTCCACAGTACATCGATGTTGTCGCCAGTGGTCGGCGGAAGGTGCACGTGCCCGTCGACATGGGACCGGACCGCAGCGGCGCACGGATGCACGCCAAGACCGTAGGATCCTACGCAGTGCCGTAGGGGACCGCACCGCCACTTCCCAGCAAATTAGGGACACTGTTGCTCCTGGGGTATCGGCGAGGACCATTCGCAACCGTCTCCATGAAGCTGGGCTACGGTCCCGCACACCGTTAGGCCGTCTTCCGCTCACGCCCCAACATCGTGCAGCCCGCCTCCAGTGGTGTCGCGACAGGCGTGAATGGAGGGACGAATGGAGACGTGTCGTCTTCAGCGATGAGAGTCGCTTCTGCCTTGGTGCCAATGATGGTCGTATGCGTGTTTGGCGCCGTGCAGGTGAGCGCCACAATCAGGACTGCATACGACCGAGGCACACAGGGCCAACACCCGGCATCATGGTGTGGGGAGCGATCTCCTACACTGGCCGTACACCACTGGTGATCGTCGAGGGGACACTGAATAGTGCACGGTACATCCAAACCGTCATCGAACCCATCGTTCTACCATTCCTAGACCGGCAAGGGAACTTGCTGTTCCAACAGGACAATGCACGTCCGCATGTATCCCATGCCACCCAACGTGCTCTAGAAGGTGTAAGTCAACTACCCTGGCCAGCAAGATCTCTGGATCTGTCCCCCATTGAGCATGTTTGGGACTGGATGAAGCGTCGTCTCACGCGGTCTGCACGTCCAGCACGAACGCTGGTCCAACTGAGGCGCCAGGTGGAAATGGCATGGCAAGCCGTTCCACAGGACTACATCCAGCATCTCTACGATCGTCTCCATGGGAGAATAGCAGCCTACATTGCTGCGAAAGGTGGATATACACTGTACTAGTGCCTACATTGTGCATGCTCTGTTGCCTGTGTCTATGTGCCTGTGGTTCTGTCAGTGTGATCATGTGATGTATCTGACCCCAGGAATGTGTCAATAAAGTTTCCCCTTCCTGGGACAATGAATTCACGGTGTTGTTATTTCAATTTCCAGGAGTGTAGAATAAAATACATCCCATGTGAGTTTGTAAGTGACATATATGTACATATCACTTCGTAAAATTGCAAAAATTATAATGAGACAAAAATCCGAAAATGTGAAAAAAAGTATTTTTCCATTCTAACTCCCCTAAGAGTGACTACCACTCTTACTAGCAAGCACAAAACTGTACCAGATAACGCAGGTACTCAGTTAACACATTGTTCTAGTTGCACACTACACTATTGCAAATGCTGCAAAGAGCTTATCATCTCTGTTTCACTTCCAATTTGCCGCAGCTGGCCCGACGGTTGCCGTGTACCAGTACGGAACCGTTGATAACAGACGCACAAGCAGGAAGACTGTTTCGCTCCTATTTCCCTTCAGCGGCGGAAAGCAGCCTAAGGCTTCCGCGCGTAGGTCTTTCTCGCCCCTCGACGAGGCGTTATCTCCGGCCTAAGGCTTGCGGCAACATTACTGCGGTGGCGAAATTCCGCTTCTCATTTGCTGCAAATTTCCCGAGGCACCGGAAATAAGCTGGGATTGCGGAAAATTAGGTCTCCGACAGTAAGTCCTGTATCTAGACATCGTCCTTAAATGCTTGTATGGAGAATGGAGAGCTAGGGCAATTATTAAATTGCGCGTGCTTTTCAGTCTACATAGGTTATTGGCAAAACTTCATTTGAACATAATTAGCGATACTTAAAGGTTCTAAAACTTGCTGAAATTATTTTTCTATGATACTGCCTGGAATACGTATCAAAGGAACCTAATGTATCGCATAGTTTGAGGTAACGGTTCATACGATTTTCTGTGCGAGAAACATCCAAAAGAACCCTCTGTCAAGTTCATGCGTACGATAATAATGTCTGTGAATATCAGAGTAGACCTTCATTCTTTCAGGCTCTGCACTCCAAAAATGGCTCTGAGCACTATGGGACTCAACTGCTGAGGTCATCAGTCCTCTATAACTTAGAACTAGTTAAACCTAACTAACCTAAGGACATCACACACATCCATGCCCGAGGCAAGATTCGAACCTCGACCGTAGCGGTCTCGCGGTTCCAGACTGCAGCGCCTAGAACCGCACGGCCACTTCGGCCGGCCTGCACTCCACCCTAAGTCGTATACTTACGGTATATTTTCCTGGTCAGGGTGTAAATTAATGGCTTTCTATTGCCAAATAAACAAACCATGCAGTGACAAAATTGCAAATATGTTCCGAACATACAATTACCCATTATAGACGAGCTTATGATTGATAAAACATGAAAGCATATAAAATTATGATCTACGCTTAACTTGCACACACAATAACCTAAGCAAATTGACCTTTACAATAGTTACGCTTTTAAGTAAACGCATTTCAGGTAACAGTCTCGGAACACTTTTTTCTAAGAGCGCTATATGATTCCCTGTTCGGACTAGGTTTCTATTTAGTTCACCTGCTATATTCAGAAAGTGATTATTAAATACTGTACATATATGCGACTGATCAGTAACACGGACATTCCCACTACGCACTGATTCTGTATCCTCGAACTGTCTCTGCAGACCAGCCACTTCCTTTACGACTGACCATATGGTTTTAATTTTATCCTGAGACTTCGCTATTCTATCTGCATACCACATACTTTTTGCCTTCCTAATAACATTTTAAGTACCTTACAATACTGTTTGTAATGGGATGCTGCATTTAGATTTTGACTGTTTCTAACGTTTTGATGTAATTGCCACTTTGTTCTACAAGATATTCTTATCCCTCTAGTCAGCCACCCAGGCTGCCTGTTTGTGCTAGTACCCTGTTTTGAACGTTCTAACGGAAAGCAACTTTCAAAGAGCACGAGAAAAGTCTTGAGAAAAGGATTATATTTATCGTCTACTGTATCAGCGCTATAAACATCTTCCCACTCTTGTTCCTTGATAAGATTTACAAAGGTCTCTACAATAACTGGATCAGCTTTCCTAAACAGCTGATGACTATATTTAACACGTGTTGCAGCACAAAAATCTTTTAGACTTAAAATTTGTGCATCATGATCTGAAAGGCCATTCACCTTTTTGCTAACAGAATGTCCTTCTAGTAATGAGGAGTGAACAAACATTTTGTCTATGGTTGTTCTACTGTTCCCATGCACTCTCGTTGGAAAGATTACGGTTTGCATAAGATTATATGAATTAAGGACGTCTACCAGCATCCTCTTCCTTGGACAATCACTTATACAATATTAATATTCAAGTCACCACATATAACTAACTTTTTGTATTTCCTATAAAGTGAACCAAGAACTTCCTCTAGCTTTAGCAAAAATGTTGTGAAATCGGAGTCTGGGAATCTATAAATAACAACAGTTAGAAGTTTAGCTCCGTTAAATTTAACCACACCCGCACAACATTCAAACACCTTTTCAGTGCAGTACTTTGAAACATCAATTGACTCAAATGGGACTTTTGTTAAACTTAAAGCACACGTGAATAACTTTAGCGTTTGGTTTTGCATTTCATACCAAGTTACGTGGGACCATGCAAGCTTCAGCTACTTGGCCATCGAACGAGTAAGTACAGTTTATAGAAATCTGAGTAAAAAATAGGTAAACGAAAAAAATCAATGAAAGACGAATGTACAACATATAATTCTTGCGGTGAATGTCTTTACCGAATAAAGGCGTGTGGCACGAAGAAACCTTTCGACTTGGATTTAAAAACCTGAGGTTTTCACTAGTTTTTCATTTCTGCTAGACTCCTACTTGAAATGAAACATTCAATTTAGTGGACATATTTCTGTACAGTGCTTGAGGAAGTGTTATCGAATAGTGTATCGTTTTTCCGTCAGTTGTGCACTGAATGAATCGAGCCGTTTCTTCTCAAAAAAAAAATAATGTAAGTAAAAAAATTACTTGATGGTATATATGTACAGGGACGACAAAATTACGCTGACGTGTCGAAAGGTCATAGGATAGCAATATGCACATATACAGATGGCAGTAGCATCGCACACACAAGGTGTAAAAGGACGGTGCGTCCGCTAAGCGCTGTCATTTTTTCTCAGGTGATTCGTGTGAAAGGATATCCGAAGTGATTATGGCCGCACGACGAGAATTAACAGACTCTAAATGCGAAATAGTAGTTGCAATTAGCCTCATTGGACATTCTATTTTGGAATCGTTACGAAATTCAGTATTCCGAGATCCAGGGTGTCAAGATTGTGCCGAGAAAACCAACTTCCAAGCATCATCTCTCACCACGGACAACGCAGTGGCCGACTGCTTTCACTTAACAATAGAGAGTAGCGCCGTTTGCTTAGAGTTGTAACTGACAACAGACCAGCAATAACTGCTAAAATCATTGTGTAACGTACGGCGAATAATGTATCCTCTAATGACACATTCCGACGCAGAGACATACAATACCTTAAAGACTGCGCCAAAGATTAAACTGAGAGAGATGTAGAATATAATCTCTGTGATGTTCATATTGGATTCTCTTTTGTTTCATACTCCACGAAGGAGTTAAGATACACTTTCGATTGTTACCTTGTATGGGATGGACGTAATTTTTGGTGTGTGCGGAAAGGCAGCCATGTTGTTAGTATTTATGGTTTGTGCGACGAGCAGAGCAAGTCTTATTGTCTTGTGAATAAAAAATAGTGAGAAGTATCGAAGGTTTACGAGAATTATTTAAAGCGACGTAGCATTGTATTCCTTTGTTTCTACCGTCTTCGTGAAGGAGACCGATGTCGACTTAGGAAGATACACACGGTCAACAAAGAGAAGAACATCGATGGCGACTAATGAATTAATATTGTGGCAGAAGGACTAATTCTACGTCTAAGGTGAGAACGCTGAATAAATCAACAACGACGTTGAATTGAAATATATTATTCATTGGAATTGTAAATTATATTACAGGCAAAATTTCACGCAGCACTGAATTTGTCCGCATTCAAGCCGGTCAATACAGTCCGTAAAAAAGACCTTTCAAAAATTTTGAAGTTAAAGTGACATATCCATAATTTTTTTCTCTTTTCAAAATATCTATAAATATAATTTTTTTATTTATTTCGCCACAATCCGTTCGGATAGAGTGGGCTGTAGCTGCAAACGGCCCGTGCGAGTGACTTTGCTAACGGCACAGTATCGCCTGCAGCTGCTCTTCTAGGCTCGTGGCCATATCGGTTGGAACCTAGTTTAATCAGATGAGTCTCGATTTCAGCTGGTAAGGGCAGGTGGTAGGTTTCGAGTGCGTTGGAAACCACACGAAGCCGTGGATTCAAGATGTCAACAAAGCACTGTGCAAGCTGGTGGTGACTCTATAATGGTGTGGGCTGTGTTTACATGGAATGGACTGGGTCCTTTGGTCAAAATGAACCGATGATTCATTGGAAATGGTTATGTTGAGTTACTTGGAGACCATTTTTAACCATTCATGCACTTCACGTTTGAAAACAACAATGGAATTTTTATGTATGACAATTCGCCATGCCACCAGGCCATAATTGTCCGCGGTTGGTTTGAAGAACATTCTGGACAATTCGGGTGAATGATTTGGTCCCACAGATCACGTAACATGAATCAAATCGAAGATATATGGGACGTAATCGAGAAGTCAGTTCACACACCAAATCCCGCACCGATAACACTTTCGTACTTACGGACGGCAATGGAGGCAGCATAGCTCATTATTTCTGCAGAAAACTTCCAAAGGACTTCTGGAGCCCACGCTACCTCGAGCTGCTGCATAAAATCGGCAAAAAGGAGATCCGAAGCGGTGTTAGGAGGTATCCCACAACTTTTGTCACCTCTGTGCAGATTTTTGAGACAGATGTGCTCCATAAATGAAGTTTGCGTACTGACGTTGCAGATCAATGTGACCGCTGGTTTATAAGCAGAGATAACTGTCCTTGTTGAGAGTACAGACTTGCTCCAAGTAATAACGTCATATGCGACAGAAGAGTGAAAGTCAGCTAAGGAAATAGGCCTTCGCGTTTCAGTGTCAGAGGCGTGGATGAAGTTCTTGTTGTATAGATAGATGTATTATGTCTTTGCACAAGATCTTTCTTGTAGTGTTTCCAAGGATACCTTCCATGTGCTCTCAGTCCTAAGAATTTAAAATTGTCGACTTCACTGACTGCTGGATCGCAGGTGGAGAGTAGAATTTCTATTTTACAAGAGTACTGTACCAGACCTTGTGCCGTTTGCCTTTTGTTGCAGTTAAGCGTTAGACTGTTCTGTGAATGATGCGTGCTGATATTACTCACTATCCTGTTAGCTACATTATTTACATTACGTTCCATGTCTTTCACAATTACACTTGTGTCATCTGCCAAGAGAACAATTTTTTTGTAACCTGTTACGTTTAGTGCCAGATAATTGATATGGTGTATCAAGCAAAGCAATGAAACCGCAGGAAAATCTTTTGGCACCCCACTTTTTATGACCCCATTCAGATTCAAACCTGTTCTTGTTTGTTGGCACTGGATGGCAGTCTTCTTCAAGATACGAAGTGAACCGCTGTTGTATTTTTCCCAGACACCTTACTGTTTCAAAATATGCTAAAGTACTGAAAACTGCAAAATACTCTTGTTAAATTAAAGATAATACCTGATATCTTCAGCTTATCGTTTAGTCCTGATGACGCTTCATATACACACTTCAAAAATGGTTTTGCATCACCCCGGTTCCCAGAACGACTGTGGATATTGTATCACAGACACAGTCCCGTTGACTGTTCAGAGATGTCATTAAACCCGCCCAAAGACGTAAACAACCATGCATGAGCAGCGCCTAGTAGACGGAGGGGGTAAAACAGACGATCAGTTTCAGTCATTCCACCAGGAAGGATGTACCCGGCTCGTGTTGTCTGTAGTTCAACCATGCCTAGACGGTCCGACCGCGGATCCGTCGCGTCCGCATTGTTACTTTGTGCCGGGAGGGACTCTCAACAAGGCAAGTGTCCAGGCGTCTCGGAGTGCATCAAAGCGATGTTGTTCAGACATGGAGGAGATACAGAGAGACAGGAACTGTCGATGACGTGCCTCGCTCAGGCCGTCCAAGGTCTACTACTGCTACTGCAGTGGATGACCGCTTCCTACGGATTATGGCTCGGAGGAAACCCGACAGCAACGCAACCATGTGGAATATTTCTTTTCGTGCAGCCACAGGACGTCGTGTTACGACTCAAACAGTGCGCAATAGGCTGCACGATGGGCAACTTCACTCCCGATGTCCATGACGAGGTCCACCTTTGCAACCACGACACCATGCAGTGCGGTATAGACGGGCCCAACAACATATGCCGAATGGACCGCTCAGGATTGGCATCACGTTCTCTTAACCGATGAGTGTCGTATATGTCTTCAACCAAACAATCGTCAGGGACATGTCTGGACTCAACCCGGTCAGACTGAACGCCTTAGACATACTGTCCAGCGACTGCAGCAAGGCAAGGTTCCCTGGTGTTTTGGGGTGGCATTATGTAGGGCCCACGTACTCCGCGGGTGGCCATGGAACGCGCCGTAGTGGCTGTACGATACGTGAATGCCATCCGCCGACCAATAGTGCAACAATATCTTTAGCATATTGGTGAGTCATTCGTCTTCAAAGACGACAATTCGGGCCCCCATCATGCACATCTTGTGCATGACTTCCTTCACGATAACAATATCGCTCGACTAGAGTGGCCAGCATATTCTCCAGATACGAACGCTATCGAACATGCCTGGGATAGATTGAAAAGGGCTGTTTATGGACGACGTGACCCACCAACCACTGTGAGGGATCTACGCCGAATCGCCTATGAGAAGTGGAACAAGCTGGACCAACAGTGCCGTGATGAACTTGTGGGTAGTATGCCACGACGAATACAGGCATGCATCAATGCAAGAGGACGTGGTACTGGGTGTTAGAGGTACCGGAGTATACAGCAGTCTAGGTCACCACCTCAGAAGGTCTCGCTGTATGTTAGTACAACATGCAATGTGTGATTTTCATGAGCAATAAAAAGGGCAGAAATGAAGTTTATGTTGTCCAATTTTCTGTACAGTTTCCGGGACTCTCGGAACCGAGGTGATGCAAAACTTTTTTTGATGTGTGTTCAAAGGAATAAATTGCATTTGCTGTGGGATATCCTTTTCGTGAAGCAAAACTGGTGATCTGATAGCAGATTTCGTGAACTGATATGTGCCCCTACTCTACTATACAATGTTTACTCAAAAACTTTTTCAAAAGACGGTAGCAAAGAAATTTGCCTGTCATTGTCTATATTCTATCTCTCACCCATTTTATAAAATAGTTTCACTGACGAATACCTGAGTTTGTCAGGGTATTCACTACAACGAAAACAAATTGTGCGGGTGACTGGGTATACAACTAATGTGTGGTTCACTGGTATTCATAATTCTACTTCAAAGCTCATCGTACCAATTTGAACCGATTATCTGCTTGTGCAGCTACTGTTGTCGGAATTCTTCGCTCTGCAGGTACATTTTGGAGGTAATAACCTAGTGACGAACGCTATCGTCACGCTGGGCTGGGCAGCATACCCCGCCTTTCCGATTTTGGAGCACTGTTTAGGCAGTCGCATTTGAGCGTTTGTTGGTCTTTTAGTGGTTAGCCGGAAATCTGTTACCATATATGATACAGGCACTTTGATGAAGACATAGAAATATTTTTCTCTGCGCTGCACGCGAAGCTTGATATCCTTGTCTGCTTTTGGTCAGCTTCAAGCACATAGGATCGATGCTACCACCCCCCGGCCAACTGGAGGAGACGCACTCAATATACTGCATCTGATGAAACCTTGTCCTAAACATAATATGGTCAGAACGGTCGAGATACTGGCAGACCGAAGGAAGCTGCACATAAAACTCTAGTAGATGTCTATTTCGTTAACTGTGCCCAAGGATATTTAATCCGGTGAAAAAAGAACAAAATGTTTTCAGCTTTCCTATCTACCACAGTGGAGCGGATTGTGTGTTTCTTTTTACGGTTGGTCCAAGACAGGTCTTGGATACTATTTTTCAGTTTATTTGACTTGTCGGCTTCGTATGCTCTTTCAGTGTCATTGCAGTGCTTTCCGTCCCTGGTTGTGTTTTCCATTATAATGGTTTCAGCTCCCATGCCAGAATGATGAATAATTTTATGTTAAATTATGAGTGGCTATCTAGCAATTGTGTGCACACATAATTGTAATCTACGTACACGCATTGTGTACCTCCATACGGATTATGAAATCTTTCTATATAAATGTAGATGTACCCATATATACACCCACACACTACATTATGCGCTATTCAGATTATTTTAGTGTTGGCATTAATTTCTTCTGTCAGTGCTTGGTCTATAGTACGCAATCTTAAGTTAGTCCGCTTCATAGCTATAGATTTTCAACTGAAGATCCTATTCTTTATTTAATATTATTAGCTTTTATGGACTTATAATTTTTCGTTCAAAATTCTGAAAGGTTATCTTCATTTACGGCTACATCTACATCTACATTTATACTCCGCAAGCCACCCAACGGTGTGTGGCGGAGGGCACTTTACGTGACACTGTCATTACCTCTCTTTCCTGTTCCAGTCGCGTATGGTTCGCGGGAAGAACGACTGTCTGAAAGCCTCCGGGCGCTCTCTAATCTCTTTAATTTTACATTCGTGATCTCCTCGGGAGGTATAAGTAGGGGGAAGCAATATATTCGATACCTCATCCAGAAACGCACCCTCTCGAAACCTGGCGAGCAAGCTACACCGCGATGCAGAGCGCCTCTCTTGCAGAGTCTGCCACTTGAGTTTGTTAAACATCCCCGTAACGCTATCACGGTTACCAAATAACCCTGTGACGAAAGGCGCCGCTCTTCTTTGGATCTTCTCTATCTCCTCGGTCAACCCGATCTGGTACGGATCCCACATTGATAAGCAATACTCAAGTATAGGTCGAACGAGTGTTTTGTAAGCCACCTCCTTTGTTGATGGACTACATTTTCTAAGGACTCTCCCAATGAATCTCAACCTGGTACCCGCCTTACCAACAATTAATTTTATATGATCATTCCACTTCAAATCGTTCCGCACGCATACTCCCAGATATTTTACAGAAGTAACTGCTACCAGTGTTTGTTCCGCTATCATATAATCATACAATAAATGATCCTTCCTTCTATGTATTCGCAATACATTACATTTGTATATGTTAAGGGTCAGTTGCCACTCCCTGCACCAAGTGCCTATCCGCTGCAGATCTTCCTGCATTTCGCTACAATTTTCTAATGCTGCAACTTCTCTGTATACTACAGCATCATCCGCGAAAAGCCACATGGAACTTCCGACACTATCTACTAGGTCATTTATATATATTGTGAAAAGCAATGGTCCCATAACACTGCCCTGTGGCACGCCAGAGGTTACTTTAACGTCTGTAGACGTCTCTCCATTGAGAACAACATGCTGTGTTCTGTTTGCTAAAAAATCTTCAATCCAGCCACACAGCTGGTCTGATATTCCGTGGGCTCTTACTTTGTTTATCAGGCGATAGTGCGGAACTGTATCGAACGCCTTCCGGAAGTCAAGAAAAATAGCATCTACCTGGGAGCCTATATCTAATATTTTATAGGTCTCATGAACAAATAAAGCGAGTTGGGTCTCACACGATCGCTGTTTCCGGAATCCATGTTGATTCCTACATAGTAGATTCTGGGTTTCCAAAAACGACATGATACTCGAGCAAAAAACATGTTCTAAAATTCTACAACAGATCGACGTCAGAGATACAGGTCTATAGTTTTGCGCATCTGCTCGACGCCCCTTCTTGAAGACTGGGACTACCTGTGCTCTTTTCCAATCATTGGACACCTTCCGTTCCTCTAGAGACTTGCGGTACACGGCTGTTAGAAGGGGTGCAAGTTCTTTCGCGTACTCTGTGTAGAATCGAATTGATATCCCGTCAGGTCCAGTGGACTTTCCTCTGTTGAGTGATTCCAGTTGCTTTTCTATTCCTTGGACACTTATTTCGATGTCAGCCATTTTTTCGTTTGTGCGAGGATTTAGAGAAGGAACTGCAGTGCGGTCTTCCTCTGTGAAACAGCTTTGGAAAAAGGTGTTTAGTATTTCAGCTTTACGCGTGTCATCGTCTGTTTCAATGCCATCATCATCCCGGAGTGTCTGGATATGCTGTTTCGAGCCGCTTACTGATTTAACGTAAGACCAGAACTTCCTAGGATTTTCTGTCAAGTCGGTACATAGAATTTTACTTTCGAATTCACTGAACGCTTCACGCATAGCCCTCCTTACGCTGTATTAAGCATACTCTGTATGTCAGCCGGCAACTGTGTATTCTCCTACTTGTCTATGGTGTTTGTTTTGTGTGTTTTCATGTTTTACGAGAGTTTCTTATATGTTTCAGTTGCCGTGTATGAGTAATGGTGCAGTGTGTATTCTGGAACTATGGATCAGTCGTTCTCCTTTTGTAATTAAACGAGACATATGGCTTGGTCTACTTTGTAATACTTACGTACACATTCTGGTACTTACACTCTTATCTGGTATGTCTATAAATCAAATATATTATCTCACTTACGGTAACTTATGACTCACTTTATCGTGTTGCCTCACTGCTATGGGTAGGAAGCTGCTAATCAGTGTTAATGCTCTAATAATTTTACAACTGGTCTTATATGCATACAGATTTTCTTTTCAGCTGTAGTGTAATTTTTATATCTCCTCAAAATACATTATATCTCAATGTTCATGTCATGAAAGACAAATGGTATTTTAGCCTTGATGCCACGTCTTGCTGAGAAAAAATTGGTCATCCAGCCCAGGTGCCCTAGTCAAACAGTTGCACTTTAGGAACGGATTTTGCAGTTATGGCAGGCGGATTTCCTCGTTCAAGTTCCACAACAATACCGCTATTGTAGCTACCAGAGATACTGGCTGTGCTTCCTAAGAGTCGTGCATTGTTCTTTCTCAGGTGTTTCAGAAGATATTTGCAGTCTGGTTTTCCCATTTCATAGCTAGAGGCAGCCATAACAAACACTGCTCATCAAGTCTTATGCGCCACACAGTATCGACGGAAAGTGCCAATTTTTTTCACATTACAAACAAATAGATTTTAAAGTGGATTATTACGTCACCTTTCGATAATCGCAAATTACTCTGTTGCCGTATTCATTTAGTGGATATGTGCATGAACAATAATCAATACTTAAGGAGAGCAAAGTGCAGAACACTTGATAGCGGGAACCATGCAGGCTTAGAAATTGACACCATGCCCCACAAATCTATCCCTGTCAGCTAAGTACCAAATGAGTTCAGATGTCTAATACAGACGTCATCAAGCCCATTAAGGGTATATCCTGTAGTCATTTCAGAATAAATTGCTGCCGTCGTCAAGCAGAAGTAACAAGAACTCATAAATTTTGTAGTTCTGGAAAGTGTTCATTATTGTTGAAACATAACAATTAACGAGTACAATGTTGGACGATCAGCAATTTTTGTTGTAGCCATTATGAAACAGGTGTACTGACAACAATAACAAACTGCATTCCAAAATCAGCAAGACGGACGTTGGGGATGCATATCTTCAAGACTATTGATTTTATGGCGTGAATATGGGGAAAGGCAGATTAATAGTGCTCCAGACCTCCAGCCTTGCTGCTACTCCTTTAAATATACATTGCGTAGTATAACATCTACACACTAGCATTACTTCAAACCCCCCCTCCCCCCTTCCCAAGAGGTAATAATACACTGTATAGAGCTACTTCAAAAGTGCAGAATCTTTATGGGATTAATACGTACTTTATTCATTTTTCCCACGTGCTATTGGAGAACAATATGACTTTGATATCGAATTTAGGCTAGGGTACCATGTGGTATGAATTTCAGAAACAAATCTAGTACTTACACTTATTTCCGTAGATGGTACCAAATTGTCACCGCCAGACACCACACTTGCTAGGTGGTAGCCTTTAAATCGGCCGCGGTCCATTAGTATACGTCGGACCCGCGTGTCGCCACTGTCAGTGATTGCAGACCGAGCGCCGCCACACGGCAGGTCTAGAGAGACTTCCTAGCACTCGCCCCAGTTGTACAGCCGACATTGCTAGGAATGGTTCACTGACAAGTACGCTCTCATTTGCCGAGACGATAGTTAGCATAGCCTTCAGCTACGTCATTTGCTACGACCTAGCAAGGCGCCTTAGCATTTGATATTTATCTTATGAAGCATGTACAATCAAGAGCGATGTTCGACAATTGTGGATTAAAGTTAAGTATTACAGCAACTGCGTCCGTTTTTCTAAGTTCTCATTTCCTTGTAATGCTCCAGACCTCACGCCAGTCTGCGTGAGCTTAAAGCGTGCATTTCGGCCTCCTCTAGCAACACGGTGTTGGCTCTTCTGCCAACACTTCAGGTAACATGCAAATCGGATATGCGAACGTTTTTCTGGTACGTTTGGGTCGACCTGAGAGTTATTTGAACATCCCCGTTTGGAATCCCCAGTCTCGTTTCTTATCTACCCATCATACAGGATATTTTATGTATTGCAGGTGTTTCGCGCAGACTAGAATTTTTTATGATTCTCCGGATGCTTACTCTTATGTATCATACAGTTGTTCCTCTTTCCATCGGCACTGCAATTGAACATTGCTGGCTTTATGCTCCTATGCATGCACGATATGTTATATTTATTTACATCTAGTTTCTGTACCAAGCTTCAGTCCTCTGATTTTCGCTACAGTCTGCCTTGACAACCACATCATCTGTGACCAGCCCTTGTGTATCATGACACACAACATGAGTGTGTGTTATAGACATACAGTTACTTTCCACCCCAAAACACATACCTAGGTAGTAAATTTAGAGGTCTATACTTACTGAATTGATGAAATTTAGCGTGACAGCTGTATTACATCACTGCTCTGTAAAACGACACATACTGCAACACCCCACTCTATATGCAACGTTTTTGATGATTGTCATCCCACACAGGTATCACTGACAGACTCGCGACGGTTTCTTATGACCTTATAGAGAATCATACCTCTACCTAATCCACACTTCCGCTCCCTATGCTGTTCACAGTAGCTAACACTCTACGTAAACTTTATGAAGCTTCTCTCAGACGACGATGATGTGGACTGTACCCAAAATCAGATGCCAGCATACCTCATCATACTTTCGTATTATGCCAAGGAACTCCTGTCTTCACGGGTAAAAACTTTTGCAACGTCCATTGATCCACAGACGCGAGACCGTCTTCACAACGAGACTTGAGAGTGATTGCCGCCAGCGCTACATCTACTTGTGTACCACATCCCAGACGAAATGCACTCCGTATTCAAGTTCCAGTACCGTAGCCATTGTTCCGTGAAAGCTGTAGGCCAAGTCTACATTAGGGCTGTGGCACCAGCACACAGATGACACTGGTGTGAAGCTATTAACCTTAGCAATACCAATGCATGTTCCATAACGCGTAATACCAATGATTGGGGGGGGGGGGGGGGGAGAGGGATGATGCCCACCAACAAAAAGAACTGAAGGGCAACAAATTTCGTTAAATTCGTTTAACTGTCATTGAAATAGGTACTGATGAGTAAGGAGGGTGCGTAACCTGAAAATAGCTTTTAATACAACGTTACCAACAACGGTCCATGTTTACACTGACGGGGCCTTATGCCCACCAGAAAGAATTTTAAAAAATACAAATTTGGCTGGCACTGATTTTAATTCACAACAGACCTTTTAAAGATATACAGATGTGTAAGAATGATCCCGAACTTGAGAATATGAAAATTATATTTTTTGCAAAAAGTCACATTCACTAGACCTCAATTTTTGGGTTCAGTTTTGCCGAAAAATGTAAAACAGTTATGGAATCTGATATAACAAATCACTAAAAAGAATAAATACTTTTTTCCAGACTTTTGAAATATAAAGTAGCAGACTAGATATTGGCATTCTCAAAAGATGAGCACAAAGTACAACCCCCCTCGCCCCGAACACCCCCTTGGTTCTGTGAGAGGTAATAAACAGACTAAATCAGCACAGTGCCAGCGAGATGGCGGGAAATGGTTAATGTGTTCAATAATTTTTCGTTTGCCGCTGCAAAAAAAAAAAAAAAAAAAAAAAAAAAAATAAAATAAATTATAAGATTCCATATATATTTGAATGTTTGCTTATTCATGGGCCTTCCTAGTCATCGTTTGTGTCTCGCATGCAGGTACTTCGTCTTCCATAAGTGGATGTCAACTATTCCCTTGGTCGACAATTATGTCTCTTCTGACATTCTAATTATGACTTAGGATTTTCTTTACTTTTGTTCCATCTTTCATTCAGTTCACTGATTGTTTTCTGCCTGTGCATTGCCCTATTACCTAATTAATATTGTAAACGTTCAGTTTGCAACACCTGGTTTCACTTCTAATTACACCTCTTCATGCAAAGTCCTTTACTCAACAAACTCATAGGTGCTGCTCGTATTTCATTCATGCACATTGCTTAACTACAACATTAAAAACATACTTCTTTGTGTTAATTAAGTTTTTCGTATCTGTTTCTTTTATTACAGCAGGTGTCGTAGTGCAACTATTTCAAATGCGACTTCCTTTATCATATTGATAAATAATTTCCTTCTTTGTCGCATATACTGGGTTGTTTGCAAGGCAATTTGTATCGAGATTTTACTGTTATATAATGTACGTATTTGATTTAGCTAACTGTAGTTCGTTTTCAGTTTCTAGTAGTAGTACACCCCGCTTCGCGTAGTGGCCGCGTTGTTTGAGGCTCCATGTCACGGATTTCCCGGCCCCTCCCGCCAGAGATTCGAGTTCTTCCTCGGGCATGAGTGTGTGTGTGTGTGTGTGTGTGTTGTTCTTAGCATAAGTTAGTTTAAGTAGTGTGTAAGTCTAGGAACCGATGAGTTCAACACTTTGGCCCCTTAGGAATTCACACACATTTGAACAATACATCAGCATCAGCAATAAAGCTCTCCGACTGGCGTATTTATAGACACGGAAATTACCGCCAAATTCTTAAAAAAAACTGAGTACCAATGACTCAGTGCTCACTAAAGACCGTTCGAGGTGTTTCATTCGTGATGATACGTCGAAGTACACGCATTTTATTTACGCTGTTGCAACCAGTGTGGAAGTTCCTTTCGGATTACATGTTACTACTTTAGGCGCATAAGAATTCTTAGTCGCATAAGTCATGATTATGCACACTGATCAGCCAAAACATTATGACCACTGCCCAATGCGACCCTAAATGCCGCCTGGAGGTGTTGCAGACACGTGGTACAGTAACAATAGTACTTAAGTGAAGTGGACGTGGACTGGGCATCAGCCTAGCGTGGAAATTGGCTGTAAATGGGGAAATCCATTGAGATAAGCGACTTTGACAAAGGGCAGATTATTACACTCCTGGAAATTGAAATAAGAACACCGTGAATTCATTGTCGCAGGAAGGGGAAACTTTATTGACACATTCCTGGGGTCAGATACATTACATGATCACACTGACAGAACCACAGGCACATAGACACAGGCAACAGAGCATGCACAATGTCGGCACTAGTACAGTGTATATCCACCTTTCGCAGCAATGCAGGCTGCTATTCTCCCATGGAGACGATCGTAGAGATGCTGGATGTAGTCCTGTGGAACGGCTTGCCATGCCATTTCCACCTGGCGCCTCAGTTGGACCAGCGTTCGTGCTGGACGTGCAGACCGCGTGAGACGACGCTTCATCCAGTCCCAAACATGCTCAATGGGGGACAGATCCGGAGATCTTGCTGGCCAGGGTAGTTGACTTACACCTTCTAGAGCACGTTGGGTGACACGGGATACATGCGGACGTGCATTGTCCTGTTGGAACAGCAAGTTCCCTTGCCGGTCTAGGAATGGTAGAACGATGGGTTCGATGACGGTTTGGATGTACCGTGCACTATTCAGTGTCCCCTCGACGATCACCAGTGGTGTACGGACAGTGTAGGAGATCGCTCCCCACACCATGACGCCGGGTGTTGGTCCTGTGTGCCTCGGTCGTATGCAGTCCTGATTGTGGCGCTCACCTGCACGGCGCCAAACACGCATACGACCATCATTGGCACCAAGGCAGAAGCGACTCTCATCGCTGAAGACGACACGTCTCCATTCGTCCCTCCATTCACGCCTGTCGCGACACCACTGGAGGCGGGCTGCACGATGTTGGGGCGTGAGCGGAAGACGGCCTAACGGTGTGCGGGACCGTAGCCCAGCTTCATGGAGACGGTTGCGAATGGTCCTCGCCGATACCCCAGGAGCAACAGTGTCCCTAATTTGCTGGGAAGTGGCGGTGCGGTCCCCTACGGCACTGCGTAGGATCCTACGGTCTTGGCGTGCATCCGTGCGTCGCTGCGGTCCGGTCCCAGGTCGACGGGCACGTGCACCTTCCGCCGACCACTGGCGACAACATCGATGTACTGTGGAGACCTTACGCCCCACGTGTTGAGCAATTCGGCGGTACGTCCACCCGGCCTCCCGCATGCCCACTATACGCCCTCGCTCAAAGTCCGTCAACTGCACATACGGTTCACGTCCACGCTGTCGCGGCATGCTACCAGTGTTAAAGACTGCGATGGAGCTCCGTATGCCACGGCAAACTGGCTGACACTGACGGCGGCGGTGCACAAACGCTGCGCAGCTAGCGCCATTCGACGGCCAACACCGCAGTTCCTGGTGTGTCCGCTGTGCCGTGCGTGTGATCATTGCTTGTACAGCCCTCTCGCAGTGTCCGGAGCAAGTATGGTGGGTCTGACACACCGGTGTCAATGTGTTCTTTTTTCCATTTCCAGGAGTGTATTACGCAGAGCCTGGGAACGAGTACCTCGAAAACGGCGAAGTTGGTCGAATGTCCATGTGCTACTGCCTTGAGCAGCTACGGGAAGAGGTAGAAGAACAATAAAACTGCCATAAGACGCTAAGTGTTTGGCCGTCCACGACTCTTCACAGAATTTGGGGTTCGGAGGCTTGTATGCCCTGTAAAGGAGGACAGATGATGATCTGTGGCATCTCTCAAGAGCACAATGCTGGTACACACACAAGTTCTTCGGAGCACACGGTTCATCATACATGGTTGATCATGGAGCTCCGCAGCAGACTACCCATTAGTGTTCATATGTTGACCCAATGATATTCTCAACTACGATTGCAGAGGGCACGGGACCATCAGAATCGACCGTCAATCTCGAAGTGAATCACATTGCTGCTACACTAGGTCGATGGTCGTCTCCACAAAAGCCATAATCGAACTGAACGGCGGCTGGAAACATCCAGCGCAATTCGGATGCAGGGTAGTGGGAGGAATATTATGCTATGGGAGAAATTCTCCTGCGCTCGCATGGTTCCTGTGGTAGTAATCAAGACACTCCGGCAGCTGCGAACCACATGCATTCCTTCAGATTGATGTCGTCCCAGACGGCAATATCATCTTTTAGCAGCATAATTTTACATGCCTCGGAACCAGATTCGTGCTACAGTGGTTCGAGGAGGATTATAGTGAACTCACACTGATGTCCAGGTGATCAAATTCATCCGATATAAAACCTGTGGCACCCATCTGGGTCGCTATCTGGCACTATCACCACGTACGTAAATCATCGGCTCGTTATTTATGCGAATAATAAATGAGTTTTGATACTTCTGGAGCAAAATAACTGATGATGGTCGAAGTAGAGAGGATATAAAATGTAGACTGCCAATGGCAAGGAAAGCGTTTCTGAAGAAGAGAAATTTGCTAGCATCAAGTATAGATTTAAGTGTCAGGTAGTCGTTTCTGAAAGTATTTGTGTGGAGTGTAGCCATGAATGGAAGTGGAACATGGACGATAAATAGTTTGGACAAGCTTTCGAAAAGAGAATAGAAGCTTTCAAAATGTCGTACTACAGAAGAATGCTGAAGATTAGATGGGTAGATCACATACCTAATGAGGAGGCATTGAATAGAATTGGGGAGATGAGAAATTTGTAGCACAACTTGACTAGAAGTAGGGGTCGGTTAATGGGACATGTTCTGAGGCATCAAGGGATCACCAATTTACACTGCTGGCCACCGTAAATGCAACACCCCGAAGGAAGCATCCGAATCAAGTGAAATTTACACCATGAGTTTGCAGCGATGAGATATGCAACTGATTAGAATTTCAGCGCAGACGCACATCACGCGCGCCTGTGGCGCCACCTCATAGCGTCATTTAAGGCTTGGCGATTTCGACGAGTGTACGTTCGGCACGTGTGTTTACCTTGTGGTTGTTTCACAAGACGATCAGTTATACCTCGCAGACAACAGCGAACATCTTTTGATCAAGTATCCGAGTTCGACAGAGGAAGGATAGTGGCTTACCGAGATTGTGGATTATCATACAGAGAAATCGCTAGTCGTGTTGGACGAAACCAAACAACTGTAATGCGGATATGTGACCGTTGGATGCAGGAGGGTACGACGGACCGACGTGGTCGATCGCATTCACCTCGGTGCACCACTGCACGTGCTGATAGGCAAATTGTGCGCATGGCAGTGACGGATCGCTCAGTGACATCCCGAACCATAGCACAGCACATTGCGTCTCTAACGCATCATCCAGTGTCTGCGCGTACCATTCGACGCCGTTTACAGCAGAGTGGTCTGTCCGCAAGACGTCCATTGCTTCGTCTACCATTGACGCAGAACCAGAGACGTCTCCGTCGCCAATGGTGTGATGACAGACGGATGTGGACGGAAGAATGGAATGACGTTGTCTCTACTGACGAGGCACTCTTCTGTCTGCAGCACCACGATGGTCGGATTCGAGTGTGGAGACACCGTGGAGAGAGGATGCTGGACAGCTGCATTATGAACCGCCACACTGGTCTTGCACCGGGTATTATGGTATGGGGCGATATTGGATATTACTCTCGCACGCCTCTAGTACGCATTGCCGGTACTTTAAATAGCCGGCGCTACATATCCGAGGTGCTGGAGCCAGTTGTCCTTCCTTACCTTCAGGGCCCGGCCACAGCCATATTTCAACAGGATAATGCGCGACCACTCGTGACACGCATTGTCCAAAGGTTCTTCCTCAATAACCAGATTGAATTGGTTCCCTGGCCGGCTCGCTCTCCGGATCTTTCGCCGATAGAAAACATGTGGTCCATGGTTGCTCTACGAGTGACCCAGATTACATCCCCAGCTGCCACACCAGATGATCTTTGACAACGTGTGGAAGCTGCTTGGGCTGCTGTACCCCAGGAACACATCCAACGTCTCTTTGACTCAATTCCGAGACGTGTGGCAGCGGTGATCTCCAACAATGGCGGCTACTCTGACTACTGATTCTGGCAGGAACCACATGTCACAGACGTCTGTAAACGTTATCATTTTATGATTGGTCAGCATGTTATCTACAAAATAAATTTTGTTGTGCTACCTCTTGTCTTTCTTGGTGTTGCATTTACGGTGGCCAGCAGTGTAGTATTGGAGGGCAGTGTGGAGGGTAAAAATCTTAGAGGGGGACCAAGAAATAAATACACTAAGCAGATTCAGAAGGATGTAGGTTACAGTAGGTACTGGGAGATGAAGAAGCTTACACAGGATAGAGTAGCATGGAGAGCTGCATCAAACCAGTCTCTGGACTGAAGACCACAAAAACAACAACGGGGCCTGTTCTACATATCTAGAGCCACATACCTGCACAAACCTACCAAAAACTTGTCGGATCCCTGATACGCAGAATCAGTGATGTACTTCGTTCCAAAGACGGACAAACAAGCTAGTAAGCAGGTGGTCGTGATTTTTGTCTCATCAGCTTATCACCTTCTGAATGAGGTTTGTAACGTATATCGTGAACGAACTGTTGGTTGTCTGTCAGTATACATGGATATTCGTGAATAAAGACCCAGATGGGTTATGCGTAAACATATAGATCGGTTGTGGGCTGTTATTAGCATACACCTTACTAATGACAGTGTGTTAATATAAGTAGCATGTAGTGTACGTCTACATCTACATCTGCGATTTGTGAATCACGGTGAAGCATGTGGAAGAGAGTACTTTCGTTGTTCCTTATATGACGAATTTGTTCCGAGCCATTCACCTATGGAGTGTGCGAAAAATGAGTGCTCGTAATCCTCTGTGCGAATTGTTATTTGTCAGGTTTTATGTGTGCAATCTGAAACTGAAAAATATTCGTAATTGCGGCCGTCAAAGACAGTTTCAATTTGTTAAAGTAGGTTTTCAGGTGATATGCAGCGTCTTTCTTTGAGAATCTGCAAGCTAAAATTTTTCAACGTATATCTCACCAGTGAAGTAAACCAGTGACCTACTTGACACCTCGTTATTCCAGCATGATACAGATCCTACATACTTGTGAATTTTTCACGTAATGATCGAATAAGTGTTAGAGTGGTCCATGTGAATATCCACTTTTGTTCAAGATTGGGTTGCGGTGGGGGGTCGTAGGCGTGGTAGAAAGTAGTTTGTAGCTCAGGAAATATTTTAATGAGATTCAGGGTGGTGGTAGTGGTAAGTTCCTATGGGACCAGTGTGCTTAGGTCTTCGGTCCCTAGGCTTACATACTACTTAATCTAAGAGCATAAGATATTTCTTGAGTTACTCTTCCAATCCATATGTGGCATACAGCAAACCAGTGCTACGCAGTACTGGTTAAAAACAGTCTTGGTTGCAATTTTAGTTTTTTATTTTTATTTTTCAACGACGCGTTTCACTTTATTTAGCCAACCTGAAGATGCCTAAATAAGGCGAAACGCGTCGTTGAAAAATAAAAATAAAAAACTAAAATTGAAACCAAGACTGTTTTAACCAATACTCTTGAGTTACTAACTGCTTGCAACATCGACAACGATCCACCGTCGCAACCCAACTGTGCACAGAAGGCGGCCTGAGCGACAAGGTTCTGAGGCTGTGAATTTACCCTACAGTTTTAGCCAAGTTGCTTAGCATTCTTCTATGCTCAGTAATTCTTCCAGAAACTTCACTTACAACTAGCAAGTCCAGCCTTCCATTCCCACTAATTAACTGTTAATTCGTTCTTCGTAAAACTTGGTTCTTCTTTCTTTTCCTTTCGCTTGTGCCGTTTTCCCCGCGGATACGCAGGGTCAGCATGGTTAATTGGATGTGGTAATGTTAATTGTAGGGGAGGCCAGATGCCCTTCCTGCCGCCAACCCGTACCCCCGGGAAGGAATTAATGTACCCCAACTGTCTGTGACTAGTGTAATCCATGAAATAGTGCGAAAGTGTTCAGATGTCTGCGAGCCGTGTAACTGAGGCGGGACATGGGGACCAGCCGGGTTTTCACTTTGGGGGATGTGGAAAACCGCCTAAAAACCACATCCAGGCTGGCCGGCACTCCGGCCCTCGTCGTTAATAAGCTGGGCGGATTCGATCCGGGCCATCGCGCCTACCCGAGTCCAGGAAGCAGCGCGTTAGCGCGCTCGGCTAACCTGGCGGGTAGTTTTTTGTAAAACAACATAACACAATATACAACTGCTGATCTCGCCTCTCGCTAGTCACGCCACCATCACGCCACAAGACTTTAAGGGCTTGTGCCCTCATCAGCAGTGTTTCATAACATCTTAAGTACTAGAAAACATTTGTTGCTACTACTCATGTAGCAATGTTGAGACACAGAAAAATTTTCATCTCCCTGTTACTACTCTTTATACCTTACGTACACCACCTGATATACTGACATCTTCACCGTTAGGCGTCACAGGAATGGGTAGCGATCCACCTTAGGTAGATGAAGGCTGCACAGAACAAATTCATACTGCTGTAACGCTGGATTTGTGATATTCAGGGTCAAGAGATTACAACGTTGTTTTTCCAGGTATTGTTGTACTTGCTGCAGCATCCGTTCTGTAGCAACATACTGTCTTTGGTTTATTAAAAGCCCGTTCTGGGAGGGAATTATGTCTGATTCTGTCTTATTAATTAATAACCAACTACTCCCTGTGGGTCTACCCTGCCTCATAGCAATTTACTATCACCAAAACCGTTTGTACACAGAGTAGAGCCAGTGCACCCCTGCTTGTAGGAAGTAGAGCTGAGGTTCTATGATATCATACGGACAACCCTGGCCGTCCGTCTTGCCTAAAAACAACTGAATCTCGAATGTGTCTGTGCCAGTCTGGATTACTCATATCTGGCGAATTGCAAACCTTACCTTCTGACAGTGCTGGAGTTATCTGCTGTCATTACTGGGTACCTAACCGCATCCTCTGGTATTAGCAACATTTTCCCCATTATAACTTATACGGATTTTTCTAAGGTTGCTCTCGTTAATGGAAAGGGTGAATGGTGAAACACCGAAACCTTGTAACCATTAGCAACTGTGAGCTGAACCAGCACTTACAGCGGCGATTGGTCCATCCTAGCTTCCACTGTTGCTACATGATAATGTAGCGGTAAATTCTGCTTGGTTAACTGTGAGTCTCTGTTGCGGTGGTAACTCCTCGTGTATCTTCCATAAGACAATCTGATACTGCTACTGTGCTAACAACTTGGACCTCGTAATCTGTGCACTCCGTACTGAATGGTTTCTGATAAACTTGGCATCACTACTCGCACATCTCAAACGTTGTTATCTAACGATTGTAACAGCATTGCGCCTGTCATACTCATGTCCAACACTTCGACTCGCGTCTGTATCATTCTTAGAGCTGGTTTCATGGTGTCAACTGTTATCTTCACATATTCCACTACTTCTGTCCTCAGTTTCTATAATGCATGTGTGCTGATTAACACCCCTTGTTCCTAACTTGGCAATTATGTGGTATTGCATTCTATAACTGCCACATTACTTTTTGTCATTTCGTTCTTTCTCTCTCTATGGGTCCATTTAGCTCCCAGATGTCGTTGCCAAGCACATTTCCCAACTCAGAGTTTAAATATCCTCCCCCAAGCATCCAAACATACCAATTGCGCTGTCCATGGTACTGTACCCATTGCCTGATACAATTTCACCTGTAGCCGTCCACAAGGCTAATGTAATGTATTGTATTTCCCTCACACCTCTTTGAGTACATCCTTGCTCTATGCTTCCCTTCTCGTGATGACTGGGTGTTGAGTGATGTCCTTAGGTTAGTTAGGTTTAAGTAGTTCTAGGTTCTAGGGGACTGATGACCATAGATGTTAAGTCCCATTTTCTGCTTCCCTTCTGTCACCCTGAAAACACACCCTCCAATATCCTCATCTCGTTTCCCATGTCCCACTAGTAAGTCTCCGCGTCCATCTGGGACTGGTGATCCAGCAGCGCTCCCACTGCATCCTCGATGAACAGTTTAAGCGCTGCCATGACTATATTTCCGTTCTTTCTTGTTTCTGTCATAACTGTCTAAAGTACATTGATAATAAACCCCGCACGTAAATATTATAACGACTGTCGCGCAAAAAAACTTACGCCCCATATGATTTTTGCAACAAAGTACAGCCTTCCGATAACGACAAAATACCGTATGTAATGTATCCTTCGTCGGGCAACAGTTAGCAAACACGGCCCGCATCTCGTGGTCGTGCGGTAGCGTTCTCGCTTCCCACGCCCGGGTTCCCGGGTTCGATTCCCGGTGGGGTCAGGGATTTTCTCTGCCTCGTGATGGCTGGGTGTTGTGTGATGTCCTTAGGTTAGTTAGGTTTAAGTAGTTCTAAGTTCTAGGGGACTGATGACCTAAGATGTTAAGTCCCATAGTGCTCAGAGCCATTTGAACCATTTAGTTAGCAAACACGAAAATAATAAAATTAAATGAAGATTTTTCTGTCGGAAAGAAACTTCCCAGAAGCCATAGCATGACGTCTTGCATTTGCATCTAGACACCTGAAAATGTTAATTATTTCACTGAATATTGTAGCGCATTCCTGTTAAGAAATATGAAATCGCTGTTTCTAACTGCGTGGTGAGTGTATCAGGCGGTGGGTGCTGATGAAGGTACTATTATTACTGGACAATCAGGCTGACAGTGAAAAGTTTTACTGTAATGTCCACCTTAAATAGTGATAGCAAAACTGAATGGGACTTAATATTTAAAGATACAAGTTCTATTCGGAATACGATGCTAAAGAGCAAGACGCGATCCATAACCGGGCTCTCCTTAATGTTTACTGGCATCTGAGACTTCCACAATTTAATGAGATCTTTTTTTTTTGCCAGCGGCCCGTCCAAGTAACGAATTTTATTTAAATACCGCTCAAAATGTTTTCTGAGGTTGCCCTGTTTTGGATTGTAGGGCGCAGAATCGTAGACTGGTTTCCGTAATCTTCTTTGAATCTACGCGGACCAGTACTGATTTCGGAAAGCCTTTTCGAACGTAGTGAATTTCTCGGCTGAGTCCGTCACCCAAAGTGTTCCCTCACCTTGTATGTATGCCATGACACACTTTATTTTCTTTCGGTCATTTCACGTTTGTGGTAGGGCACCTCTGAAGCTTCTTATAAATACTACTGGGTGGAGTGAGTTCCTTTCAGGTAGGAATACCTGGAACTGTCTATGTTTTACTGGGCTTTCTTCAAGTAATATTGAAGATAAAGTTGGTCCTGCCCACATCTGATCATATGAGTTACCTGTGCGTGGAGTAATTGCTCCTCTTCCTCCCCATGATGTCTTCTGTTTAAGGGTGCGATACCGCACAAGTTACCTACACGTGCTTTTGTCGGTTTGTTTACTACCTTTCTTACGGCCGCTCTTTTTCTTGCGGTAAGTCGCCGACTTCCAGTTTGCCTGGTTCAAAAATGGTTCAAATGACTCTGAGAGATATGGGAGTTAACATCTGAGGTCATCAGTCCCATAGAACTACTTAAACCTCACTAACCTGAAAACATCGCACATATCCATGCCCGAGGCAGGATTCGAACCTACGACCGTAGCGGTCGCGCGTTTCCAGACTGAATCCCCTACAACCTCTCGGTCACAGCTGCCGGCCCGGTTTGAGTTGTAAAAGTTCTTGTGTCACATGATTATTAGGGGTACTACACGTGCGTACTACTTTCTGAGTTACACTTTGTGCTGCAACACGTAATTCGGTATTAAGGAAATTATTTATATGCTTTTCTTGGGCCTTCAACCATCAAGAAACGTCATTTGTCAGTTCCTGACACTGGGCGTCAAGACTTTCTTTGATTTTGTTTTCATTTTTCCTACCTAAAGATTGTAGCTGGTTCGTAAGGTCCTTAATTGAAGTTTTCGTACTGGTCTTCTCTGTTCTTTTGTGCTTACTTAATGTCTGCGGGATTGAGCGATATGTATCTTGTAATGCGTTTATGTCGGTACTAATTACTGTGATATTTACGACAGTTTATTCCGACTGCTGTTTTGCGATGTGATCAAGCGAACTCGTCTTTGTTCCGATTATTCTTTTGGAACTTTTTCGAAATTCTGTTTTCTTCAGGCATCTATTTTACTGTCAAGATTCTGTGCCATAATCTTGAAATAGCTTTTTATCACATTTTCTAATTTTTGAAATAATGAAGCCAAAGGATCTGGCGCTGCGGATGGTTGTTGGGAAACTTTTTCTAAAGGACCTGCATGAATTTCTGTCTCGATCTCAACGGTGGCCGCACCTACAATTTCGGCGTCCTGCTCCTCCAAATGGTCGTCTCCTACATTTTCTAGGGGGTGCAGTTTATTTGTAGGTTCCATGATTCCTCTTTCACCAATTTTAGTCATACCACAAAAAATGCATTAGGATTAAATTCACTCACTTTGCTTGCACTAGCGTACTTATAAATACTGCAGTTCGCAGTAGTAAATTATCTCGGTCAACTCGCGAAAAGAAGCACGCAGGAATGCCGAACAAACTAGCATCGCATCCGCATCTTTGCTACAATACAAGCAACAGCAGCCATCTTGATGTCACTAATTTTGAACTTAACTATTCTTGTAATTAAATTTCTTGCAATTCGCGAACTGGTATAATTAGTGATAGCATATGACGATTTTCCTACAAACTTCAAGATTCGTGACACCCGATGTTAAGAAATAAACTGATAAAAATCCTTACCTGGTAAATTGTTGTTTGATGAGTTAACAGATTTTCCTCTCCAATTGTGTTTTTCATATATGTGATGAAACCATGTAAACATAATTTTATAGTTTCTTCGCTTGCTTTGTCTGCTTTTATATTATTTTTTCTCTTATCAGGCGTCGCATCGATGTATTAATGCAACAAAGAAGTAATTGGCCATACATGTACATACATTAATAAAACATGTAGCAATATTTGAAAACGTCTGGTCATGTCGCCAGTGTAATATATTCATTGGGCAGTAATGAGAAAATATGAAAACGATAAGGTTAAATGAATCTGTTCAATAGTGTGCAGTACATAAATTAAAAGTTTTCTGTTGGAAGGACACAACACAGAAGCGATAGCATGATGTAATGGAATTACATCCAGACGTCTGAAAATATTAATTATCTCACTGAATATTGAAGTGAATTCCTGTAGGAAATGAAATACTATCGCTTACTGACCAGTGAGTGTATCAGGGCATGGTTGCTGATGAAAAGTTTTACTTTATTTTCCATCTTAAACACTGGTAGCAAAACTGAATCAAACTTCGTATTTAAAGACGTAGGTTTCTTTCGGACACAGTGTTCAAACAGTAAGATTTGATCCATGATCCGTCTCATTACTTTCGAACGATGAACATTGCCCTTCCTGACACACATTATCTAAAACAGAGAATACACAGCACAAAAAATGAGAAATTTATGGGTGACTGCATTAACAGCAGACACTTTTGATAAACATGTCAATATGTTTTCAGAACAATATAAAGCACAAGATATATCAGTTACTCATACCTACTTCACTTTGTGAGGACGGACAAATGAGAGTGATTAACGAGAAGAAACTTTTCCCCTGAACAAATTTCTACTGTTTAACAACCGACAATTTTTACATATACCGATACCTTGCTACTTTACTATTGTTGAATAGTCTGTTCTGTGTTTATCTAATACTTGGATGAGTGTACATTTAATTATGACACTATTTTATTTCTTATATTTGATGCATCTCAACTACTGTTACAATTCGACAAAAACATCCTAATTACATTACCAAAAAAGGCGTCCGCAGCTCGTGGTTGTGCGGTAGCGTTCTCGCTTCCCACGCCCGGGTTCCCGGGTTCGATTCCCGGCGGGGTCAGGGATTTTCTCTGCCTCGTGATGACTGGGTGTTGTGTGATGTCCTTAGGCTAGTTAGGTTTAAATAGTTCTAAGTTCTAGGGGACTGATGACCATAGATGTTAAGTCCCATAGTGCTCAGAGCCATTTTTGCCAAAAAAGGCAAAATAATCGTCCTTATTTTCACGATCCTAAACCATATGGATGGAAAGGTAGTGGAAGATCCCTGGCTAATACTTTTCCTTACATCCCTTCACCTTCTACTTAGCAGAGGACGCCAAAACTTTTGGCACTGAATCTGGAGTGCCCAGGAACGGTCGTAGGCATCCAACGTGAACGATCAACATTCTGCACTGAAAAGCCAAGGCAACTGGTACACCTGCCTGATATCGTATAGGGACCCCGCGAGCTCGCAGAAGTGCCGCAACACGATGTGGCATGGACTCGACTAATATCTGAAGTCCTCTGGAGGGTGAATCCGGCAGCGCTGTCCATAAATCCGTAAGAGTAGGAGGGGGAGTGGAGATCTCTTCTGAACAGCATGTTGCAAGGCATCCCAGATAAGCTCAATAATGTTCATGTATATGAAGTTTGGCGGCCAGCGGAAGTGTTTAAACTCAGAAGAGTGTACCTGGAGCCACTCTGTAGTAATTCTGAAAGTGTGGGGTTTTGCATTGTTCTGCTGGTATTGACCAAGTCCATCGCAATACACAATGGACATCAATGGTTGCGGGTGACTGGGCAGGAGGCTTACGTACATGTCACCCGTCAGAGTCATATCTAGACATATCAGGAGTCCCATCTCACTCCAACTGCACACGCCCAACATCATTACAGAGCCTCCACCAGCTTGAACAGTCTCCTGATGACATTCAGGGTCCATGGATTCATGAGGTTGTCTCCATACCCATACACGTCCATCTGCTTGATACAATTAGAAGCGAGACTCGTTCGACTAGGCAACATGTTTTCAGTCATCAACAGTCCAATGTTGGTGTTGTTGGACCCAGGCGAGGCATAAAGCTTTGTGCCGTGTAATCATCAAGGGTACACGAGTGGGTCTACAGCTCCAAAAGCCTATACCGATGATGTTTCGTTGAATACTTCACTTGATCACACTTGTTGATGGCCCAGCAGTGAAATCTGCAGCAATCTGCGGAAGGGTTACACTTCTGTCACGTTGAACGATTCTCTTCAGTCGCCATTGGTTCCATTCTTACAGAATCTTTTTCCAGCTGCAGCAGTGGTGCCGGCTGGGGTGGCCGAGCGGTTCTAGGCGTTACAGTCTGGAACCGCGCGACCGCTACAGTAGAAGTTCCGAATCCTGCCTCGGGCATGGATGTGTGTGATGTCCTTAGGTTTGTTCGGTTTAAGTAGTTCTAAGTTCTAGGGGACTGATGACCTCAGAAGTTAAGTCCCCTAGTGCTCAGAGCCATTTGAACCAATTTTTTTTTTAGTAGTGTCGGAGATTTGGTATTTTACAGGATTCTGATATTCACAGTACATTTTTGAAATGGTTCTATGGGAAAATCCCCACTTAATCGCTTTCTCAGAGATGCTGTTTTCCATTGCTTGTGCACCGACTATAACACCAGGTTCAGATTCACTTAAATCTTGATAACCTGCCATTGCAGCAGCTTTACCGATCTAACAACTACGCCAGACACTTGCCTTACATAGATGTTGGGTAGTGCTGTATTCTGTCTGTTTACATATCTCTGTATTTATCTCTGTATTTTGTATGGGTTGGTGCCCAATGCACACACAAGCGTATTTATTTTACCGTTTTTTTGAAAATTCGAATTGACTTCCCAGTTTTGCTCTTTGCTGTTCTGACCACATGAAATAGTGAAAACATCTCCCTCCCTTACACTATCTCATTTTGGATAAACCAGCAGTGGTGTGAACCTTCAACTTTTATGCTGCTACAGGAAATAACAAGTACGTATCTGAACTATTATGGTGAGAATTTACACAGTAACTCAGCGTCTTACCAAGAGTATGATGCACATACCTGGTTCTGCCATTTATTTCTACATATAACAAAGTTCAGAATTTCTGATTGCATGGCTAATGACATAGTACTTTCATCAACTCTGATATGAAATTTCCACTTTGTCTGTAATACTACTTCAAGTACACGAAACTTGAGCAAACAGACCATAGCTTGTGCCATCCCAATTGCTTGCTAATATGATATGGTGGTCATTTCCCTGTACTGTGAGAATTGGTAAATAATTTTTAGAACAAAACGGTTTGCTGCTGGATTTCAATTAAATGGATCTAGAAAATACATTTTTATAATTTCGAAAGGTTTAGTTCCTTTGATAATCTTTGCAATGGCACTTGCATATGGTTCGTGTCTGCTTAGTGTGCACACAATATACAGTTTTCTACTCATTGGTCTACATCTTTCTTCCTAGTCTTCCACCAGCACTATTCCACTACTTTCTGGTTCGTTGTCCTATGACTTCCATGCCCATATAGCATGTCATCATTTGTTTTCTTTAACTGTCGTCCCTGGGCCACACTAATAGAACCATGTGAGGCCCATACCTAGTTGACTTATTAAGGAGTGCTCACACATCTGAACTGTTACTCATCATGTACAGCTTGCAGTCAGCATAAACAACTTGCACTGTTCACCACTTGCAAAGTCATGATCTACTGCCAGTACTTTGTTTCCATCCCGTTCGAACTATCTGATGACCTAGCTGTTTAGCGCACTCTGCCATAAATCATTATCATCATCTGTTCAAACTATCGATGTTTCCATGCCACTTGCTTAGTTTAAGCACAGCTTTATAACCAAAATTGCTCTGTCTCAGCACCCACCTAATGAGCCTGCAAGAAAGCCGTTTAAGCCTAATACCATGTTTAGAACTGGGTGTCTGGTTACCAGCTTGAATGTCTTTCCACATTATAGCACGGAAAATACTCTGTTTATTGAGGTCAGAATTTCTGTTTCTGTCGTGGAAAAGTTCCTGCCCATTTTATTCCACATGATTTTCTTCAGTCTCAACTACCTGACTTAAGGTACACCCCAGTGCCTGACAGGATGTGTCACATGACAACAGAAACTAATTTTCATAGTCTGGGAAAATTAACACTGGGCTCCAAGTCAAATTTGTTTTAATCCCTCAATTAAAGCATTGCACTACCACAGCCATTCGAATTTCACACCTCTTTTCAATGGTTGTGTGAGTGGCTGAGCAACATCTGCAAACTCCCTTGCCAATTTTCCCCAATAAAAGTATTTGGCCAACCTCAAAAGCTATTCTTACTTTTCATTTGTCTAACGAACCAGATAATCCTGTACTGCCTATACACCAGCTTCTGGTCGGTCTTTAGCAGTTATTTGCTAATTATATCATAAGCAACCAACTTTCTACAAATAAAAATAACACTTTCGCCTGGTTAACGTAAGGTGCATGCCAAATATTGGTTTAAAAATCTGTCTCATTCATTGTATATTATGCTATCAAGGTACATACCATATAGCTGAGGATACAGCCCCTATAATACCTCCCCCAACAACGGCTGAAAATTTTCTGGTACATTCTTTAATCTGAGTGTCATCACTGGAGCTGTTAATGACGTGAGGGGACCGAGAATGCAATCTTCAGTAGGTTCCCAGAATCACCTCTAACTGATGGTACCCAGTCCTTAATCCATGGTAGGAAAGTAGTGGTACTGTTCCAAGTTATTGACGATCTCTGTAGCACTGGGTAGCCAGTGCATATCTATTACTCTTCTAATGTTAAGATGTCAGTAGCAACAAAATCTATATGTTTTGGAATCACTTGCTGGCTTCTGGGACGTGAACATGACAGTGGTCCCTGATAGACTAGTCCTCTCCTCTATCATTCCACGAGCTAGCTGTTGGTTAACGAAATCCTCCATCATTGGTTGTAAATTCCGAGTTATACAGTACAGATTCTGATCTACCAGTGATTAATTCCAAATTAGCTAATCAGTCGACTTAATAAAGATTGCTTACATTACAACCCACAGTGGAAAGCGTTTTCTTTTATTGAGTGTTTAGAGGCTGTAGATCCACACAGAAACAAAATTTCAAATGCTTAATGTGGGTTAGGCCGACCTAAATATTTACTAATACTGTATTTAACGACTTCACATTATGGTCTCCCACACTATGCAACTTACAGCGTGGTGAATTCTATTGGTTCCATTCTAAAAGTGCCAGGCTTGCCACTAGCACTTGCTCCCTGTCCCCCCCAAAAAACCAATGTTTTCTGCCTTCTACAACTCCCACTACACCACATTTCCCCTCAGCATATGAATCTGTAGCAACATAATTCAATAGGAACATCACTTGTCAGATTTGGCGTTGTCTCCTCCGTTTAATGCCCGTCCAGTTCCCACTTCCCATTTATGACATTACTTATACAATATCATTACAGGTATCCATCATCACCACACTTGCCGCACTGACGCTGCTGACACTACTTCTGCACATATCTTAACTATCCGCGTTGACAATGACGTCTGCACTGAGGAAGGTGGCGACCAGAAGACTGTTCAGCACTACATCCCCACATGGGTGCGATGTGGTTTCTCACTGTAGGCGGCAGCAGAGCAGATGTCGGCCAGAATTCCCACAGGGGATAACAGCGTCTGCGAGTATAAGTCGCCCGCCCCAGTACGACACCCGTACCCTTATAGGAGCGGTGGTAGCTCTACTGCCTGTTCACGATATGCTTACTCCCCCTCTGCCTCCCTCTCCCCACTCCCCCTCTCCCAGGGTAGGAGCCCTGCTGCTGCTGGACTGAACCTGGAGGCAGCCCACGAGCAGAAAGGCGCCAAGTCCAAGGAGGTGTACATAGCACCCAATGATGGTCTGGTAGTCGCAGAAGCCCACCTTCATGAAGGCTGCTTGCTGACCCTTATTACTCTGGTGCTTGTGTGGCTCTCTCGTCATAGTAGTTGCTGCTGCTGCGCTGCAAGTACCTTTGCTAGAACTGTCAGTTATTTTCGCTAGTTAGAAGTTCTTTTGTTGTGTCAATGAACTCTATACAGTCACACACGAAATTACAAATCCATGGCTTTTCCTGCCGTGCGAGACATCCATCTTTGTGCTGCATCGACAGGATTGGTGGGTTTTGCCTGGCCCAACTCATAACGCATAAAAAGCCCTGTTGCTGCAACTGGCATAATGCCTACTTGAAGCCCGTCGGCTGCTTATGGCTATATCTACATATACATCAGCACTCAGCAAGTTATCTTCCAGTGTGTGATGGAGGTTACTTCTGATAACGTTAATTGATCCCCCCCTTCTCTGTTCCACGCGTGAATGGCTCGTGGGATGAAAACTTATCGGTAAGCCTCTGTATTAGCTCCAATTTTTCAAATTTTCTCTTCGTGGTCATTTCGCAACCTGTACGTGGGAGAAAGTAGTATGTTGTCCAACTCTTTCCGCAACGAATTCTATCGAAATTTCAATAGTAAGTCATGACGCATAACGCCTCGCTTGTAGATTCTACAACTTGAGTTTGTAACGCTCTCATACTAAATACAAGATCACATGACGAAAAGAGCCGCTCTTCGTTACATCTTCTCTATCTGTTCCGTCAGTCCTACTTGGTATGGGTACCAGATTGATGAACAATACCCAAGAAGCGGTCGAACGTCTTGGATGGCATATTTCCTTAAGATTCTTCCAATGAACCACAGTATGTCATTTGCTTTTCCCACTATTTGTTTTACGTGGCTATTCCCCTTAAGGTCATTGTGGTATTTTAGAGTAGTTACTGTGTCCATAAATTTTTCATCAGCTCTAATGGATTTCTTTTCCTAAGTACGCGCAGTGTCTTACGTTTATTGACGTTCAGGGTCACTTGTCAGAGCCTGCAACATCCTTCATTAATCTTTTATAGGTCATTTTGTAAGTCGATATTGTCGTTTCCCGATGTTACATTCTTCTAAACAACTGCGTCTCTATAAACACTCTTGAGGAACTTCCGGCGCTCTGTACTAGATCATTTAAATACAGTGTAAAAAGTAAAAGTTCTACCACACTTCCTTGAGATACTCCATAAACTACTCGTACATCTGTTAGTTCCGTTAAGAGCGTAAGAGCGACAGGTTGAGACCTATCCGCAAGTAAGTCTTGAATCCATTCGCAAATCTGGTCTGATACTCGGGAACCTGTTTTCTTATCCCTAAACAGCAGTATGGCACGGTGTGAAATGTCTTCCTGAAGTCAATAAGACACAGCGTCAACCTGGACACCGTATAAAAATCAACACGGATTCTATAAACAGAGAACTTGCTAATCTTAGCTTACTCTGCTTGTCCATGACATAGCTTGTTGTCTACAGCGCTATATCATGGACAAGCAGAGCAAGCTCAGTTTCGCAAGTCCTCTGTTTACAGAATCCGTGTTGACTTCTACACAGGCGAATTCCGTTCTCAAAAAATATAGTAATTCTCGAGCACGAAACTTGTTCCACAGTTCTATAACAGATTTAACGTCAACGATGTAGGCTATAACTATGTACTTCTGTTTCACGATACTTCTTGAAACTCGGAATCAGCTGCGTTCTGTTGCGAGCGGTCTAAGGCGCTGCAGTCATGGACTGTGCGGCTGGTCCCGGCGGAGGTTCGAGTCCTCCCTCGGGCATAGGTGTGTGTGTGTGTTTGTCCTTAGGATAATTTAGGTTAAGTAGTGTGTAAGCTTAGGGTCTGATGACCTTAGCTGTTAAGTCCCATAAGATTTCACACACATTCATTCTTTTTGCGTTCTGTTCCAATGGCTAGGTTCTCTTTGTTTTCCGGCGAAATACTGCTGCTACTATTGCAGGGTGGGGAGCAAGTTTTTTCCCATAATCTTTGTGGAGTGTCGCAGGCATCTCTTCTGGTATTGATGGCACTAGTACGCTATTGCAGATTCTTTTCTATTTTAAGGTCTGTTATCTTCAGGCCTACCCTGGAACGGGTCTTCTCGTTTTTTGATATGCGAACCCAATTAATAGTACGACAAATTATGTTCAGGTTCATCTAATCTGTTCCTGATTCAGTAAGAGAATATTAGAAGTGATTGCAACGTCAGATCACGCGCTTCTTCTGTAATTAACAATATGAGCTTACACACAGGTAGTATTCTGCTTGTGAAGTGCCACCTTGGTAGAGCGTTGAGAGTGGAACGTGAATAGTATGCCGGTAAACCTCCGGTGCGCGGGCGCATAGTGGGTAGGGCGCACGGGTCAAGGGTGCGCCGACAAAGGGCAGAGACCAATGCCCACGCCACAAACTCAGTTACGCACCCATCGAATGCATTCTAGTGTGGTGTCACTCTGGCGGCATGGGCCAGCTTTCGTCAGCTAAATAAGAAAGGCACCAGCCGGTCCCCCCCCCCCCCCCAACCCCTTCCCCGGTCAAACCGCAACATAGCGAACAGCAGAGGCGTGAACATCTCTGCTGTTCGGTTGTTCTGCGGATGAACACTCTCTCTTGAGCTTTGTCGTACGTTCAGCGAATTGGCAGAAGACGGGAATAGGGGGCCCATTTTTACAGATCTTTTCTCTCGGTCTCATATGAAGTAAAAAATGTGAGGTTGCCATATGTTTTCTGCCATTGCGAATAATTCACCATTATCGTACTGGAACAAAGATGATCGTACACGCTGCACGAGTAGTGAGTAAGATCATTGCGTCTGGTTTATCTATGGTTGCCTTGCTCGCCAGCTATTGGTGCAGCGCTTGGGGCGGTCTTATTTCAGGTAAAGCAGCGAACAGTTGAATTTTTGAAGGAGATTTGCTATTTCTTATTACGAGAGGAATTATGTGGAATTCGTTATTATGGAAACGAAAACTTGTTTGTAAACATATATTATTGGCTCTGAGCACTATGGGACTTAACGTCTGAGGTCATCAGCCCCTAGAACTTAGAACTACTTAAACCTAACTCACCTAAGGACATAACACACATCCATGCCCGAGGCAAGATTCGAACCTGCGACCGTAGCGATCGCGCGGTTCGAGACTGTAGCGCCTAGAACCGCTCGGCCACTCCGGCCGGCATATGTTATTGATTCCATTAATGGAAGGATATTTGGAGAAATTTTTCAAGATAACCAGTGAATGCGTAAGAAAAATTTGTCGGAACTATTAATTGAAGGAAATAATTGTTCCTCATATAGCTAAAAATATTCATGATTAGTGTTTACTTGATGTTTTTGTTCTAATTATCTCACAAATAATGAAGTTAGTGTAAATGTCTGTACTTTTTGTATTCACAGATTTTCGTAGTTGTTAGTATGTCCTTGTGTCGTACATTTTTTTTTGTCAATAATCAGAGCTTAATTTTTCAAGGACGATTTTCTTTAAAGTAAAATCCAACTCCATCATTTTTTGTAAAGTTTTCAAAATTTTTGTCGTGTGCACATTAAACCTCAGGCTACACGAAGCCATGGATATTTTTCTCACAAGTGTAAGCGATTCTTGTTGTGAGATGTTTATTTTTCTTTGCTGCTGCATCTACTGATCTTTATTTGGTTTCGAGTACATCAGCGCACCAGACACCAAACACTATGCTGAACATGAGGTAATTTGTTTTTTATTTCGGGGCAGAGTCCACACTGCATTGTTGCGAGGAAAAAATGCATAGTCAGAATTTTCAGGTGTGTGGTAAACAAGCAGATTAATTTATTGTGAACTGTGTAGGTAATCTCAAACAGTTATTTTTTCTGAGAAGAGCAGCATTTTAGTTTTGTAGATATTTCAAGTCAGACATTGCACTTCATGCTGCGCAGCTTTCAAACTATACTTCAGTATTTAATTCATGTTACATAGTCTTCATTGAGGACACAATTAGTTCCTTTTGTCATTTAATTAGATCCATTCTCATTACTTCAGATTCAGTACTTCAATGAGATTAGAGTTTTGGTTCACGACACTGTTCACATGCGTAACAAAGGGCCAACCAAGAGTCAATATTGCTCAGTAGTTGAATGCGATGTTTAAAGCAACGTTACACGTGGAGAAAGTTTTTTACTATTCAGTATTTTCATTTATTGATAAATTTTTATACAAAGCTTACAGATATTTTGACAGAATTTGTGTGTCATTTTCATCACTAGAAGCACAGGCGAATGTCTGGCGTCGCACCAATGGGATGAGAGGAATTTCGCCGCCGACAGATAGAGGAACCCTTGAAAGGAAAGTGCCTTTTAGCACTACCTCGCCATGCCGACCAAAAATCGCGTTCATGGCGAAAGTCCAAGGCCCAGAATTCTCAGAACAGAGCAGGTTGACCGTCACCAGATTGGAAGCTGTATTTTGTGCAGTCCGTTGTGGGAGAAACTCTGCTTACTAATAAAAGTACTGTTGGCGAAAGGTGGAAAAATCTTGCTTTGCGGGCAAGGCTCTTTAGCGTGAAATCCCGCGCAGAGCTGACTTTGAGTGGGGTGTTACTTTACTTCTTCTTTTGTTAAAGGTTAGGCATCGTCAACTAGATTCTCTTCCTGATATCATAGTATGGTGTTGGAGTTGGAGAGAGGGTAAAGAGGTATCTGCTACCACGCTGGTGACACTCTAAATTTAAGTGACCATCATCTATACGTTTGGAGTCATCAGGTTTGCACATACTAACGGTAAGGTAATACAACAGCACCGACGGATTAGGTTGCTAGGAAGTTAGGGCTTTGCTAGAACCAAGTTAATTCATACGGGCTCACCATGAAAGAATTCACAGGTATAGTGTAGGCGCAGTTCTTCTTCTTCCTTTCGATCCTGCGGTTCCATTATGTTCAATTAATCTGTTAGGAAGATAGCCTTCCAAGCCCTTCGTGTTCTCTGTCTTTCAGTCGATTTCAAGCGTTAGTAAGATCTGGAAGTGTGTAATAAAATGTTGTGACGCTGTCTATTAGCCTGTGCACCCTTAATAACTCTTGTTTGGGTCCGCAGCTCGTGGTCGTGCGGTAGCGTTCTCGCTTCCCGCGCCCGGGTTCCCGGGTTCGATTCCCGGCGGGGTCAGGGATTTTCTCTGCCTCGTGATGACTGGGTGTTGTGTGATGTCCATAGGTTAGTTAGGTTTAAGTAGTTCTAAGTTATAGGGGACTGATGACCATAGATGTTAAGTCCCGTAGTGCTCAGAGCCATTTGAACTCTTGTTTGGGTAATCGGGGATGTTGGTACCTGGAATTCAGTGCTAAGGCCACTTTACTATGAAACAGCGTTAAATTAATTTAGTTGCATAGGTCTGTTAAAGGTTTCGCTTTCGATCTCTCTGTAAGCGCAGTTGTTGCAGATTTGGAACGTTCACACACAGCATTTTGCACGTTTATCTCAAGTGCTGCGGCTGAACTGCTATTTTACACAGTAATGCCTAAGAACTAGTGACAACTCTCTAGTGTTTTCTAGTCGAACTATTCCACTGAATCGTGGTCTGTTAGTTTGTTTACTTGTATCCAAGTCAATGGTTATACCAGTTCATATCTCTACATACTTTTAGTCCCCATTATAGGTGCAACTTGCCTCCAGTTACGATTCTATAACCGGTACTGAATGAGAGTATGCTTTTACATTTCATGATCAAGTTCCTAATACATACACAAGATATTCAGAAAATGTAAGACACCCATGATCATTTCTTTCACGGTTAGCCCAGATTACTTCTGCACTAACGCAACCTTGTGTTCAGAACGCTCGTAACTAAAAAAGTAAAAAAAGTAGGTATGAGGAAAACAAGTAGTTCGTTGCAACATACGCCACAAACTGGACTGAAACATTATCGAATTTGGCTCTGTAGGTTGGTCTCTCCGTATGTATATAGTTAATATTTCACATTATTTTAAGAACAGGAACGAAAATGTTCTCTTAATTGCAACAGTGATATTCAGTATCGAAAGAGGACACAAAATAGTAAAACAAAGATCCTATAGTTCAGCTGGTTTCATGCAGAATGTCATACAACATTTGCACAAATACACGAATAATGCGCTTTGCACTACCAATGCGATAACAAACTTTCAGTTGGCTTCAAAATAGGTATCCAATAAAGGTAAGTCTTTCAAGAAACTGTAAAATTTTGATGACAGTAATAGTAGCCTTTGGTTCCATGTGGTACTGACGTGTTTACTTCAACTTCTGACACGTATTGTACAAATTGTAATGAGCTAAAGAAGGAAAGGATTAACATTTGCCGCGCGGGATTAGCCGAGCGGTGTAGGGCGCTACGGTCATGGACTGTGCGTCTGGTCCTGGCGGAGGTTCGAATCCTCCCTCGGGCATGGGTGTGTATGTTTGTCCTTAGGATAATTTAGGTTAAATAGTGTGTAAGCTTAGGGACTGATGACTTTAGCAGTTAAGTCCCATAAGATTTCACACACATTGGACATTTTTTTGATTAACATTTGAAAGATATCACAGCGAGATACTTAGAAGGGAACGACAAGACTAAAATAATGAAGATGACTTTAAGTAAGGAAAGCACACAGAGTATTTACTTTGCATGAACTTCGACAGACAAGAGAACTTCATACAACGCTACGAGAAAAACTGGTATCCACAGGTACTGGGTAATTAATTGGTGGTCCTACACAAAGGCAACTTTGAGCGCACAGAAGATCGTATTTGCAAAAAAAGAAAGGAAAATAGGGCCTGGAAGAGGCAAAGCCGCTGTCAGAGTTCGACCGCGTGACGTCAGAGCGTCCGCCAGTTCCCTGCCGGCGCCTGCAGCTGCCGGAGCGATGGAACAGTAGAGGAGAGGAGAGCGCCGGCCACCAGCTTTGATCTTCCGCAGCCTTCCGGCCGCTTTGACGGGACATTTAGGCAATTTACAGTCAATTATGTGCTCGTCCGTCCCGCCCACTTTCCCGTCACCCGAGATTCGTTCACATCCCCCTCATTCCGTGGGTAGCAGAGCTATGCTTTTCACAGCGCTTCATTCACATGCTAAAATTAGCACATGGCGCTGGATTTTCACTAAGCGATTTCTGTACTCTTCCCACGAATGTGGGGCTACTGACAGAGACCTAATTTCAGTACAAACAAGGAAAGGACAGAATCGCGAGGCATTTTTTAAATTACTATTATTATTTTATTACATTACATTACATTGCATTACGTCTCAGCCCTACGCGATATGATTTTACTCACCAATCCATAAGCTTTTGGGTTGCTACTAGAAAAAAGTTTTTTGTTCAGTACAGTAATATTTATTCAAATGTTATTGAATTATACTGCAGAGAACGTCGTGAAGAAATCCATTGAGGCGATAGTCAAAATTGGGAGAGAGAGGTGTATATGCGTAGTGGGCGGGTTTCTCCAGCAGCTCACCAAACCACAATTAGGCAACAGTTTGAACGGTGGGGTTGGCGTTGTGTGAGCATGCATTGCTTTGTCACAACTACACCGTCTTCGACAGGTGGATCAAGATGTGTGGTACGAACTGCCGATTGACGATTGCTGGAGAGTGCATCATGCAAACGCCTCTCAGGTGAATAGCCTCAGCCGGCCGGAGTGGTCGAGCGGTTAAAGGCGCTACAGTCTGGAACCGCACGACCGCTACGGTCGCAGGTTCGAATCCTGCCTCGGGCATGGATGTGTGTGATGTCCTTAGGTTAGTTAGGTTTAAGTAGTTCTAAGTTCTAGGGACTTATGACCACAGCAGTTGAGTCCCATAGTGCTCAGAGCCATTTGAACCATTTTTTTGAATAGCCTCATTTTTGAGTCGAGTTGGTGCAATATTTTGACGGTCTTTCTTTAGTTACGGACCAAAGTATTCCACACCATCTAATTAATGTAGATCTGTGAGGAAGATCAAGTTCAAGATATAAGTACAAACAGCTTTTCAATCTCCTGGAGCCAACGTATGTAAATGCAGTACAATCAAAAAGTAATACATACACAAGCTTTGACGTTCTAGGTAAAAATGTAACTACCACATACATTTAGTAATTCCATATTCGTAAAACGTAGAATCTTTTGGGCATATTGCTGTTGTAACGGACGAAGATACATCCATCGGTGCAACGGTGGGTTCTTTACTTTGCTCTGGGAGGAGACTGGGTGGACAGTGTTACACACATATTAGTTGACTTTATTACAACATACATAAGAGGATTGAGTTAACTTTGTACAATCCACTTCGACAGGTATGTTATGAGTATTTGCGACTGTTTTCGAACAAAGAAGTATCACTTGACGCGGACAAAGTATGGATCGCTCACTCAGAGGACATTTAACAATGACTTTCATGTAGTGTTCTACCTAATACAATGATCACACAGCAGGCCTACTAGAAAACGATGCTATCGTCTTCGTCGATGATAGAGGACTGGGCTGAGCGGTAGTGTGCTAGGCCGTAAATCTATTGCGGTGGGGTAGCGAAACGTTTCTGGGCGTGGCTACGCCGGCTTTGTCAATGCGGGTTGCGGCGACTATCTTTTCTTGTGATTGCGTTCCTAGATACCAACCACGCTTTGGCACCTTACTCTTTGTACAACACCACAGTTGTTTCCTGACTGTATTCTATTTCCGAATGTTAGCGTCAGATGACTGATAAATTGTTTCAAATCAGGCCTTGAAGATGTTAATCATAGACGAAAATTAATTACAACGATGCGAAATATTGCAGTCTGTAACTGCAATAAATGTAACAAGCCCTTCCTCCACCACTGCGAATTTTGCTGTGACTATGTCACATATGGTGAAATTTTAGTTGTCCAACGATCCATCATCTACAGGCGAGAGGTTGCTTTTACTGAGTTTTGACGAACTGATGCCTTGCTGTCTTTATTGTTATTTCATCCCCTAACCCCATGTGCGCCTGGGGTACGTTGCCAGAATTCCAACTGCTCCTTCATCAGCCAAAAGCTGTAAATATACGCTAAGACGTTACATACGTGATAAAAGTGTGCAAAAGTATATTTTTTTAAAAAAAAATCTGCATCGATATAGGTGTTTCATACACATTAACTTAGAATGACAACGCTGATTTTTTTTTTATTAAAATGAAAGAGACTCAAAAGTAAACAAAACAATTTATACGTGTTTGACATTGCTTCACTTTCGAGGCGATTTGAAATGTTATTTTATTCTTCAAGAATCAAGTTAGCCAGGATTAACACAGAAACCTAGAATTTATGTAAGATCTCTAGCAATTCTTTTTTTACTGTGACCAGATTCGACTGATCCATGCAGGGCTGGCCGCAGTGGCCGTGCGGTTCTAGGCGCTGCAGTCCGGAACCGCGGGACTGCTACGGTCGCAGGTTCGAATCCTGCCTCGGGCATGGATTTGTGTGATGTCCTTAGGTTAGTTAGGTTTAAGTAGTTCTAAGTTCTAGGGGACTGATGACCTAAGATGTTAAGTCCCATAGTGCTCAGAGCCATTTTTGATCCATGCAGTCATCATCTGTCGAAATCTGTGATAGTACTAAAAAGAATTTCTAGCGATCTTGGCTGGCTTAATTATTGAATAATAATATAAATAAAAAACTAAAATACAAATACATAAACCACTCACAGTAGGACTGTGGTCTTTACTGGGTAAAAATGGTGTTGGGGAGAGGTAAATGCTGGGTATTTTGTACGGTTGACAGTTGTGTGCAGAAATATGTGGCCCTTTGAGTGATATCTAAGGAAATGAGGATACGTCATGTTATCAAAAGTATCAGGACACCCCTTCATAATGCGGAATTGATTACTAGACGCTCGCCGGTGTGGCCGTGCGGTTCTAGGCGCGTCAGTCTGGAACCGCGTGACCGCTACGGTCGCAGGTTCGAATCCTGCCTCGGGCAAGGATGTGGTGACGTCCTTAGGTTAGTTAGGTTTAAGTAGTTCTAAGTTCTAGGGGACTGATGACCACAGCAGTTGAGTCCCATAGTGCTCAGAGCCATTTGAACCATTTTTGGTTACTAGACGGTGCGAGAGGCGGACAGGCCAGTATAAAAAGAGGCGCCGATTATTGTGTTGTCAGTAGACAAGCTGTAACACCAGATTGGGCCAGTCAGGAGCTCTCTGTAACTTCGAACGCGGACTGGTCATCGGATGTCACCTGAGCAACAAGAGTGACAGCCATGTTACAGTCCTCCAAAAACTGCTCATGCCGATTGCTGGTGATGTGATTGTGAAATAGAAATTCAGAGAAACAGTGGCAGTTGATCCAAGAGCAGTCAGACCTAATATACTGACGGGCGTGGGCTGCCAAGCATTGCCGAGGGTCGTTGTAAAAAGTGGCATGAAATTTGGTGAAGGAGTTACTCGTGCTACAGCAATCCAGCTAGCACAATGACTGTGAGCAGGGGGATACAAATAATGAGGCACAGTTGTCGAGAATCTCCTCATAAGCCACACATTTCTCCAGTCATCGCTAAGCGAGGCTTTAGATGGTGTAAAAAGCGATGTCACTGGACAGTGGATGACTGTAAGCGAGTGATGTGGTGTGTTTAATCGCGCTATAGCTTGTGGCAACTCGATGGAGGGGTTTCCGTTTGGCGAGAACGTTACCTGCCATCAAGGGAAGTGCCAGCAGAGAAGTACGGAGCAGATGGTGTTTCGTTATGGGGATGTTTTTCGTGGTTATGATGTAGTCATCTAATTGTGATTACGCAAACGCTAAATGCGGAAGGATATGAACTGCAGTATGGCGTACTGCGCACAACAGAGGAAAAGTTTGCAGTCGATGATTGTCTCAGCATGACACTGCATCCTATTGTAAAGCAACATCCGTGAAGCAACGGTTTGCTGACGATAACATTAATGAAATGGACTGGCCTACCCAGCGTCCCGACGTGAACACAGTGTAACACCTTTGAAATGTGTGAGAATGTCGATTTGCGCCAGACTCCAGTACATCATCACAACCTTTTCTGCTTTCGGCTCTTGGGTACGAATGCGCTGCAACTCCTGCATAGACATTCAGATATCTCAGTTAATGTGTCAGTAGAGTTACGTGCGTTATAAAAGTGAACAGTGGACACACTAATAGGTGCTGTACACCGCATGCCGTCCCTGCTAGCCACACTTCCCCAGGCGATCGGCAGAATGACTATCTTCATTATTTTTGGATTTCGTGTTTAACATTACCTACGACGACCAGACCGTTTGTGTCATGCCATTAGCACAACACCTGAAGATGTTGCGCGAACGAAAGCTTTGGTAATACAATAACTACGTAATTACGCAGCTGAGGAGGGTTTCATTAATCATTAACGTTAGCGTCAGCTGTGGTGCACAATGTGGTCAAGATAGCCCTTGTCCCTACTAATTCCAGTGGATTTCTTCAGAACACAGTACCAGTAATGGGAGGCGGCATCAGCACCTGTGTCTCATTATATTTCATGTCGTGTCACTCAACTAAAGTATGCTCCACTACCACGAATTTTTCGGTTTGTTCTTTCAGCAGTTCGTGGTCTTGTGGTTAGCGTTGATGACTGTCTATCACAGGTTACAGGCTCTATTCGCAGCAACGCTGAGGATTTTCTTCACTCTCGACTGTCTATGGCGTCAAATAAATAGATTTGCATCAGGTGATCGAACTACTCTGTAGGGCCAAATATGCTACAAGCACATTTCACATCTCATTTCAGATTGTTGTAAACCTGTGTGGCCGGCCGTGGTGGCCGAGCGGTTCTAGGCGCTTCAGTCTGGAACCGCGCGACCGCTACGATCGCAGGTTCGAATCCTGCCTCGGGCGAGGATGTGTGTGATGTCCTTAGGTTACTTAATTTCTAAGTTCTAGGGGACTGATGACCTCAGCTGTTAAGTCCCATAGTACTCAGAACCGTTTTGAAACTTGTGTGGCGGTGACGTTCCATACACCGCTTCTCAATAGTACATTCATATCTATGCTCCGTAAGCCACCTTACGGTCTGTGCCGGAGGGTACTTCAGCTACGAATATCTAATCACCCTGCCCCGTGTCCCGAGCATGGGTCTTGGATGGGATTTAGCGACAGGGATTCCTGCTTCAGGGAATTCAATCAGTTGAGCGAACTGAGAAGGAAACTTGATTGTCTGACGTAAATTCCCTAACACCGACGAAGAAGATGAGGGGATGACGAGAAGAACAAGGACTCAAATGAAAAATGTAACCTTGAAATTTATTCCGAATCTTACCACAACTAACCTTCCTATGATCCGTTCATCATAAGAATAAGCCTAATGTGAACATTGCACTATGTATTCTTCTGCGCTTCCTGGAACCTCATTGGATTTCCGTTTCACGTAGGACTGCAGCCAAGCTGCTCGAGTACTGTCAAGAACGGTAATAAGGAAATGTTTTCTGCTGTGCGATACGCGCGCATCAAATTAGCGATAATACAGGACACCAGCTTTACCGGCGGATTTAGCTTGGACAGCTCTGGCCGGCCAGCTGGTACAGCTAGCGTGCAGTAACGTGGCCACCTGCAGCACACACGTAACAAGAGACGAGGAGAGGTGCAATACAGCTTCGAATGTCATTTAATTTTTAAGCAGAATTAAATAATATACTGCAAATCTGCCACAATACGATCCTTAGACGACTAAACGAAAACCGCAACACGTTATCCTTTTTAGCTAACGTACTATTGCAATTAAAAACAAGAGTGATGAAAATTCCTTAATTAACCGCAAGGTAATTTTTCTGCATCAGCTGTGTGTAACGTAAGAGAGTATTGAAGGATTTCACCGTATAGTTAAACATTGAAGCCACTGAAGGTATTACTTACAGTGAGTCGTCTGGTAATCTCTTAGCTTCTTCCTTTTCAGAATCCGAGAAATGCATTTCAGTTGTGGACGTGTCACCTGCTACATTGACAACGAGCCTCTCACCAACATAATCCACGAAGCCAGCCAGGCGCATCATTTTCTCTTCTTTTATGACGAGACGTTCTATATCCCGCCAGCGTTCGACAGTGACGCGTGAAAAAGCTGCGTGCGTTAGTTCCAGTACGACTGGCTGCTTAACAGTTTTGTTATATCTCGGTCCAAATCCCGCAGCTTGGCTCCAAACAGTGGCGATTCTAGAAGTCGCTCAATGGGGAGAGGGGAAAATGACCGGGGTGGGGGTGGGGTCAGGATTGGGGGAATGGAATATCACTTAACAAAAGGAAAGTTGGAGTCCCCCACCAACAAATTGGTAAGATTTGGTGTTGCTTAAAGTAATTTTTGGTAACTGTTTTGGAGGTCAGGTTAAAAATATGTTCAAAAATGGTTCAAATGGCTCTGAGCACTATGGGACTTAACATCTGTGGTCATCAGTCCCCTAGAACTTAGAACTACTTAAACCTAACTAACCTAAGGACATCACAAACATCCATGCCCGAGGCAGGATTCGAACCTGCGACCGTAGCAGTCGCGCGGTTCCGGACTGCGCGCCTAGAACCGCTAGACCACCGCGGCCGGCTAAAAATATGTCTACAGAATGTGTGTGCCTGGCAAAATAATACGATCTGACACAAATGTCTTGCGATTTCGACGTTTTTGTCTGGGGTGAGTAATTTAAATGTTGGTAGGCATACCCGCCATATTTAGCTTTCTTGATTATGGTAAGTGGTACTCGTACATTAATATACATCCAATATACATTAATAAACAATAATACGCCCATTTTAAGTGCAATAATATTTATTGTTGTAGATAGTAAGCTATTTGCCGCTGTTATTCTTTTGTTAAAATATGTTTGAAATACATTGCAACCTATATTGCTACATTCTAAACATTCTGCATGGTGTCTGTTTGTTCTATATCGTGTCTCCCTACCACTTTCGCGCAACGACGCTCTGAGCGTGTTTTTTAGGGAATTGACTAGTTTGAACCTGGGACCTGTTGCTGGTAAGGAGACGCCAGACCACACATGACATGTAGAATTCAGAAGAGTTCAGTGAGACTAACGATGATATAACAAAATACTTAATGATTTCAGCGTCAGCTCCACTGCACTCCCTGTAAAAGAATCTATATACTAACTAAATTTAGTGGAAGGGGTTCAAGGCTTTCCTATGTTTAATTGGCTGGTACAATAACGTCGAAAAAGCAGTTAAGTTTACCATTGGAAATTTTATTCTACTCACAAAACATTGTTTATAAATTGCACTATTGATAAAAGGAAATGTTTTAATACAGGATGGTAAAAACCAACTGCGTTCAACAAAAATATGAACGAATATTCCCTGAGTGGGTTTCCAAGTTCTACAATGGATCGAAGGATGACCTATGCCATATCACATCTATAATCTAGGTTTAAATTAAGTTTCACTAAAAACCAAATTATCAAAATGGTCTACAGTGACCATCAATTATCTTTAATTACTTATCTAACTTGTCGTAAATTACAGTGGCTGATGTGGCTTCTCAGTAACTATACCACAGAAAAATCATCGCGTTTCAGATTTTTACTTCAAGTGGCAAATGTGAACACCATGAGCTTTAATTGAAGATCGACACTAGTATTACGCAAAAAGGGGGTGTAACAGATGACACTTCTGCAGTTCTGAGTGAAGCTTTATATGCTGTTATGCGGTATCGCGTGCGTTCATTACCTTGTCGGTGTTCGTCAGGGGGCGGCGGACAGCACAGCTCCGCTCACCTCGCCGTCTCGGAAGCAACTCTGTCCTAACTTCTCATTACTACAATTTACGGAAGTTGGTTTAAAAAAAAACTATCTGGCTGTGTTTTCATCTGACCAATCAGGGTCTCAATGTTAACCTTAAGCTCCTTCTACAAAAATTCTATCCATCCAATGTGAAACGTTATACTTTTAGTGGCGGGGAAATGTTTTTAAAGTTTGCAACGTCACAGAGACGCGAAAAAGTCTCACGCTAAAACTTGCAGGTGGTGTGATCCTTTTAGTGTTATCGTAAGATCGATACTGTTCTTCTGGAGGGCTCTATCTTTTAACATGGGCTGTGGGGTGATCCTAACGTAACAGAGACGCGAAAAAGTCTCACGCTAAAACTTGCGGGTGGTGTAACCCTTTTTGTGTTATCGTAAGATCTATACTGTTCTTCTGGAGGACTCTAGCTTTTAACATGGGCTGGGGGGTGGTCCTAACATAACAGAGACGCGAAAAAGTCTCACGCTAAAAAACTTGCGGGTGGTGTGGTCGTAGCGGTTAGCTGGCGACGTGGGTGTCCGTCCCTTATCGTAGGGCCTTCTCGCTTAACACGGTTCTGCTCTCGGCTTCTGTTCTCGTTTCTCCCCTCGAAACTGCGTCTGTCTCACGGTGGGAAGGTATGACATGCATTTAGGCATTCTTGTGTTAGTCTGTGGTATTCCATTTGCTCACTCGTTACTCGTATTACTTTGGTTAATTTAATGTCACGATTTATTCGGAGCTATGTAACATACTACTGGATCTGCTTATCATGTCAGGGTTTTCATGGAAGGTGTTGGATTTGCCTGACACCTTACAACATTATTACAAAAAAATGATTGAAGCTGTTGAAGTAATATGTGCGCTGATTTCTGAAGCCATTTTATCCAGTGTAATATGATACTCCATTGGTAGGGGGCTATAGCCCCCTCGTGCCCCCTACCCCTTGCCACCGCCCCTGGCTCCAGATCAGTTCTATTCGGTTCATATTGTAATGGTACAGTAGGAAATGTAAAAATGCAGCATTTGTATGACGTGCTCGATGCTGTGAAAATAATTGTTTTTCAGGTTCCTACGATATTTATTTACCTCTGTGGTATAAAACGATGGACATAGTCCAAATAAAGAGGATTTGGTTTTCCATTTTCGCCTTAAAAATTAAATTTTTATGTTTCTTTAATTTAAGCCATTTTTATTAACAGTCTTTTATAAAACATCGATAGTTAAAAATTTGTATTTGAAATGGAAACAGGAATTTCCCGTCCAATATGTAATTAGAAATAAGAAGACGTGCAATATTCATAAAAAATGACGAGTTTTGTAATTATGAGATGTAGGTATCAAACTGAATGAGGAAAAGAACTGATGCTGGGGAAATACGAATGGCGCCTTTTGGTTCACTTGCCAATACACTACCGACTGCGCTACACATTCATCGTGTGTTTGAAAATAACTGCACTGTATACACTGGAAAAACTTCGAAGCCGATTATCTCCATAAATTTGTGAAAAACATTAAGAACAGCCTATTTCTCGGCACTTTTTAACCATGGTCCACAGGTGTGTTTCACTACGGAACGGGAAGTAGCCTCGACAATTTTCATACTGCGCATTAACAGAGCGACAATCAGACCACAACACTGCAGATGCTGTGACTGTACACCATTTTTGAAATGGAAACTACGTAGCTAAAGCGTGATGAAGAAAAACCTTCATAACTGTTAATACATTTGAATATTTTAAAGTTTCATTTAACGTAACTTAGTAATAAGATATCTAATACATAAGTGGGAGCTAGTTCCAAGAGCGTAACAACACCAGTGTACATGTTCTACGGCTTTTGACCAATCACCGTGCCGGCCGAAGTGGCCGTGCGGTTAAAGGCGCTGCAATCTGGAACCGCAAGACCGCTACGGTCGCAGGTTCGAATCCTGTCTCGGGCATGGATATTTGTGATGTCCTTAGGTTAGTTAGGTTTAACTAGTTCTAAGTTCTAGGGGACTAATGACCTCAGCAGTTGAGTCCCATAGTGCTCAGAGCCAGCCACCAATCACCGTGTTTGTGTTTGTTTACATCACGTTTATTCTTGTGATGAACGGATTATAGATGATGTGCCTCCTCGCTGTAGTCAAGTTTTTTCACAGAGACAATAACTGTCTATCACCGTTCCGTCTGCTAACTTAAACCGTCAACGGGAAGAACCCTACAGCTCTTGATGAGTGAGTTTTCGAATATAAAAATATGTGACATAAATGGCCGTATATCTTGACTGCTCTGATTTGGAAGCTTGACTATTTTGCATCACCAAAACCTATAGAGCTTAGTATGTGACGTAAATATCAACTTGATACACACAGTCGGGTAACAAACGACAAATATTTTTTTGTGGTACAATTACACGTTAACAATTTTCATACTTTTCCTTTGGATGTACTGTGAAACCTTGCTTCTTGCCAAATTTCATTATTCTAGTTCAACGGGAAATATCCTATACATTTTGATGATTGAGTTCTCGAGCATCAAGATTTGTGACTTAGATGACTGAATCTTTTGATTACATTGTTTTAGAAGCTGTAATTTTCTACACCTTCAAAGGATCATAGACGAGTATATAGATTTTAATTTGATAAGTCTACCGGTTCCTGAGTAAAAGGGTTCTTAATACTCACACAGACAGACAGAATGACATACAACAGAGTAATCCTAAAAGGGTTCCGCTTTTACCTATTGGGATACTGAACCCTAAGAAATGTATTGTATGGGCTTTATGTTTTTGCACTTTTGGATCTGGAACAAAAAGCATATGTAAGGGTGTCGAGAAAGTTTGAAACGTACTTTGGTGTGCCCCAAAGGAGAATGGATTGAGAAACGTGGCTGTACTGTGCGTCCATCTTTTTCTTACACATTATAATATCATTCAACAATGTGTAACATGGGGTACTTTATTACAAACTGCCCAAAATTAGAATCCTTCCATGAGTCACCACACTCTTGTTGAACACTGTAAGTAACCGCCCTTCAGTTCTAATAGTTCGTTCCAGACGCAGGAGTACCACAGGGGACAACCATCTCCCCACTGCTGTATTGCCTCTACGCAGTAGACATCTCTCAACTAGAAAACTTTATGCCGATGACACGACGTACTAGTGTCAGTCAACAACTGTAGTGGAGACCAGTCGACAAACCCAAGAACGCCTAAATGACTTCGAGAACTGGCGTATAAAACAGGAAATAAAGCCAAACGCCGCAAGGACGCCACTGACCATCTTCCGACACAAATCATTGCGTAATACGAAAACAAAAGCCGGAAAACAGAAGACAAATACTGTGGAAACAAACGATCACAGCCAAAGACACCCCTGATTATCAAGGAATCGCCCGAGATAAACACATGTCGTGGGACGAGCATACTACATACATTACAACAAGATCGAAAATAAGAATGAATCTCTTAAGAGACAGATACCATGGGACATATTTTTAGATTTGCAGAAGGCTTTTGCCACTGTATCACACAAGCGGCTTGTAGTGAAATTGGGTGCTTATAGAATATAGTCTCAGTCATATTACTGGATTCATGATTTGCTTGCAGAGATGTCACAGTTCGTAGCAATTGACGGAAAGTGATCGAGTAAAACCGGAGTGATTTCTGGCGTTCCCAAAGTTAGTGTTATAAGCTCCTTAATGTTCGCTTTAGGAGACAATCTGAACAGTAATCTTAGATTGTTTGCAGGTGATGCCGCATTTATCGTCTAGAAAAGTCATCAGAAGAAAAAAAGAAATAGCAAAATAATTTAGAAAGGATATGTGTATGGTTTAAAAACTGGCAATTGACCCTAAATAACTAAAAGTGTGAGGTCACCCACACAGGTACTAAAACAAATCCGTTAAACTTCGGTTACACGATAAATCAGTCAAAGACCGTAAATTGAACTAACTACCTAGAAATTGCAAACAACGTAATTTGGAAGGAACACATAGAAAAGGTTGTGGGGATGGCTAACCAAAGACTGCCTTTGGAACTAGGAAAATGCAACAGATTTACTAAAGAGACTGCCTGCACTACGCTTGCCCTTCCTCTTTCAGAATACTGCTGCGCGGTGTGGGATCCTTACCAGATAGGACTGACGGATTACACTGAGAAAGTTCAAAGAAGGGCAGCACGTTTTGTATTATCGCGAAATAGAGGAGGGAGTGTCACTGACAGGTCTTTTTCGTTGCGGCGAAATCTTCTCACGAAATTTCAATCACCGACTTTCTCCTCCGAATGCGAAAATATTTAGTTGACGCCGACCGACATAGGGAGAAACGATCATCATAATAAGATAGGGGAAATCAGACCTCGTATCGAAGGATACAGGTGTTTTTTTTTCCGCGCGCTGTACGAGATTGGAATGATAGAGAATTGTGTGAAGGTGGTTCGATGAACCCTCTGCCAGGCACTTAAATGTGACTTGCATAGTATCCACGTAGATGTAGCTGAAAGCCTTCGTCTTCCCCATATTAGAATATACGAACAGTATCAGTTCACCAATAATTATGGCAACTGGAAGTAAAACCCCACAACGCCCAAAATGGCTTAAAGAATCACGGAAACAAAATCGTAAAAGACAAGCTGGTCTAAACTAAAAGTTACAAGGGGTGTTCAATAAATAATGCAACGTATTTTTTTTCTGAAAGCAGGTTGCTTTCATTCCAATACAGCATATTATTTCCTACTCTTTGGCTACAAGATCCTAGTTTTCAACACAAGCTCCGTTCAGTCCGGTGGCCTTACGTCACGTTACAGGGTCTACTGGTAGACGGCGGAGTCAATGTCCTGCTCCATCAATAATCTCTCCATCACCCATGTACTGTTTTCCGTGGAGTGCAGCCTTCATTGGGCTAAAACAATGGAAATCGGAACATTTTCTTCGCAGGAGAGTTGGTGTGGCACCACTACACGGACTGCTGTTTTTTTTCTGATTCGAAGTGATGAACTCATGTTTCGTCGCCTGTGAAGATGTTTGGCAAAAATTGGCGTTATCATCCTCGCAAAGCGCAGTCAATCGTGCACAGATGGTCCTTCATTGTTCTTTATGGTCCTGTTAAGCGTCTAGAAACCCAGAGGGCACATACCTTTATCCCGGCTGGTGGACGAGTGTATCAACACTACCAATAGAGACATCCAGTCGAGCAGCGAGGTGTATCGTTGTGACCCATCAATCACCTCGAATGAGACGGTCCGCACGTTCCAGCACTGCAGGACTCATAGGTGTGTGCAGCTGGGGAGCACGCATTACGGTAGACAGGTTTGTACTACCTTGTTGCGATCGTGACGGGTTCAAATGGCTCTGAGCACTATGGGACTTAACATCTGAGGTCATCAGTCCCCTAGAACTTAGAACTACTTCAACCTAACTAACCTAAGGACATCACCCACATCCATGCCCGAGACAGGATTCGAACCGGCGACCGTAGCGATCGCGCGGTTCCACACTGAAGCGCCTAGAACCGCTCTGCCACACGGGCCGGCGATCGTGACAGGCGTTTCTCTCAACGACTCACCGTGCTTTTGTTCGCTACCAGGTCTCCATAGACTTTCTGCAAGCGCCTGTGAATATCTGCGATGCTTTCGTTTTCCTCCAAATGAAACTCAATGACAGCTCGGTGCTTGGAATGCACCTCCGTTACAGACGGCATGTTGAAGGCTTCGTATAGGGTCGCCACCTCTGGGAGTTTCATGAAACTACAGGGACTGAAGCGGGAATATTCCAAGATGTCTCACAAAAAATTCCGCATATTTTCAACCGAAATTGGCCAAGAAACATAAGTGTTGCATTACTTAATAAACGCCCCTCATAGAATAGGAGGAAACAGATTTCAGAAAATGACAGAACTAAACTGCTTGAAGAAACATATACTGAATTTAGATACGCCAAAACGAAATACCCACATCAACCAAAAATAATCAGAAACCGTATTAATAGAAGCAGAAACAACAAACACAATCCCCCTCCCCAGGGCCCCCTTTTCCTCTTTCCTCCTTCTCCCAGAGCGGATTTTCCTCCGTCCCCCCAACCCCTGAGACCCTGCACCCCATACTTGCCTCTCTCCTTCCCACATCCCTCCCTACCTGGCCCTCTTCCGCGCGCCCCCCGCTCACCTCCCCCATCTCTTCCCCTCCCTCCCTTCTTCAGGTCTCCCACGTCTCCTAGCGCCTGGCAGATCCTCTGTATTGATCATCATCAGTGTGCCACATCAGTGTTGTGTTTAGTGCTGTTTCTCGTGTGCGTCTAGAGGTGTGATTTTAATTGTGTACTGCCTTGAGGTTCGCCGTCAGTGTTACGTTATGTGCTATGCCATCCGTCGCTACCTTTATGCTCCTGTCGTACTGTGCCTTGTGTTCTTTTACCGTCGCAGTGTGTGGCTTTTTGTGTGTGCTACTTTTAAACAGTTTTTTATCTCCATTTTACAGTCACCCCGTTTTTTATGTCTATTGCCTTCCATAATGTTCCCCCTTTTATATATCTATGTTCACCTTATTCTCTCCTTTGCTGTTTTTAAATGTCTTCTATTGTTTTGTTCTATGTCTTTCGGCTGAAGAGCAGCGCATATGCTGCTGCCAGCCTGCCCCGATGGGGAACTGAAATACAATAAAGAAAAAAAAAAAAAACAAACAAACACAACGAGTACAGAACACAGAGATTCTTTCTGAGGTTTAATGGTGGTTTCCCATAGCACTTGGACAAATACCAGGATAAGTAACTCTTCCACGCGCAATAAATCTGCAAATAAAGGCGATGTATTCAATAAAACAACAGAAACTCCCCATTCATAAAGTAAAATATCCCTGCAGCATACTGTAAGTTAGTGTAAGGCACCAAAGGGCAGTTTCTAAATGCCCACCTTCCTCTGTCTAAGGGGTCTGGGGGAGTTAGAGTCCTGGCAGCTCTGACAGCTCAGAAGTGGTGAGGTGATAACCTCTACGCGTTCGAGCAAACTACCCTGAGATTAGGATTATTAGTACAGCGCATGTCAAAGCAAGGACCCCTGCCGCAGCACATCTTGTAGGCGATGCACAGATGTAAGGGCTGGGGCAAGGTGATGTCGACAGGTTACCCACAACAGCACTCGCCACTCACGAAAATGACGACATCGACCGTCACATCGGCGATCACAGTAGGCACTGAGGAACTCACTCCAGAACTGGCGCAGCAAATCCGCGACATCCTAAAGCAGGCGCGGCCAAGAATTTGGCCATAGGCCACGCCGTGGCACGAGTGCTACAGCTCTCAGCCTCACTGCACAATTCGCCCATCGCCAACCCCTGCTGCCTGATCACGAGGAGGGGAAGAGGGGGAAACTGCGAACGTGCTGCATTTAAATAGCAGTGCAGTCGCACTATGGGAAATACGGAAGCGTCCGATCCCGCCCGTCTGCTTTGACCCATGACGTCACAAATATGGTGGAAACAAAAACAAACACACACACCTTCCACAAGAAGCCTAATGACATTAACGGGACAAGCGCGGGAAATGCGGTGTTTTGGGTGGGGGGCAAACTAAATATAAACAAATTTAGACGCCTTGCGTTGCTACAACGTGTAAGTGAAGGCAGCCATGCATGAATACCCACCCACCTCCCCAGAGGTCGTAACCCCTGCAACCCATAGAAGATAAAGATGCTTCAGAAGCTGATTAGTGTTTTTTGTCTTTAAAAAAAAATATCTCACGGGATAGAACGAACAGATCAGAAAGATAAATGTAATAAACTAAAACAGAAGTTGGAGGAAACAGATAATTAAAATAAGTAATAAGTGTTTTTAAATTAAAAAAAAAATCTCACGAGATAGAACGAACAGATCAGAAAAGTAAATAAAATAAGATAAAACAGAACTGGAGACAGCCACACTCAAACCAAACTCCGCGCTGTCATGACGTCACACACGACAACACCCTTACGTCACGGGTCAAAGCCGACGCGTGGGATCGGACGCTTCTGTCGACCCGCACTATGTACGACTTGGTTTTATATTTCACATTTCTCAACAAGACAGATCAAGAACAAAACGTTTTTCCAGTTTTATTATACTATTTTTGGCACTCTGAAGACGTAATTTTATATGGTACAAACTATCGGTGTATGGGCAGACGCTGACAGTGTCACAGGCTTCCGCATTCAGGCTGCCACGTAACCGTGACTTATTTAGTTTCACAATCAAAAAACATTTTTCAAACACATATGTTGAGTGAAATAGTTTAGCACTTTTGCAACATCAGTATGGAGATGGGGAAACTCTAACTTAGGAAAGCAATATAGGTTTCCTGGACATTTTTCAAGTTAAAGGGATTTGTCCTTAAAAAGGGTATTACCTATAAGATCAATCTGTCACATCTTCACATGCAATGGAGCACTGTCAAGTGAAACGGAAAACAGTCTCTAAAACAGCTCTAAAACAGACGTTCCATTGGCAGTTTCGTAAAAATATTTACGAAACAATCAATGGAATTGTTTCAAGGCCAGAATGGATTCTTCTAACCTCGCGTTCTCTTTGACGACGGAGAGCTTAAGGAACTGGACTGTGTTCATTAGTGTGTGTCTCTTCCACAACGTGATTCTTTTTTATAGTGCATCCACATGAAATCAGAAGAAAATTGTTTTTCACCTTGCACCGTCGCACTGTAGCAGTGAGCAGTAACGTCCACTTAAAATACAAAGTCAACAATGCATTCCGGATGTTTTAATTTCCTGCATTTATTTTTCCTTAATAACTTCAACAATAGCTAGATTAAAATCGAAAAATCGTTCCAGGCATATATCTTTAGTAACTCATGCTACTTTGCAGTAATATATACGGTGGAGAAAAACTGTGTCACGAAATTTTAATCCTGGATAGCTGATGCCAGTAGGAACCAAGATTAGTAATCTTTTGTAGGTCGAAAACGCACAATTTTTAAACTAGGGAAACTTCGCGCCACACGCTCTGATTGGCCGCAGAATTGTCCTGTTGCCGGATGCTCTGGACAACACACAACCGCGAATGCTTTGCTTTGCCTGCCAGAGATCGCGATGTATCCAGCGCGCTCGGTGCTGTAGCGCCTGTCTTCCACTCTGGGGGCCTGGGGGCGAATTCGCCGGGGTCCCGACACTTCCATTGTAGTTTAATGATAAGACGTGCTGGCAAAAAACCCATGAACAGCTGTGAGTTCGCAGACAGGAAGTCTTTTAGAAATTGTGGCAGTCCTTAAAAGGGCCTTTTTTGTAGTTAGGACATTGTTCACTTAAAGCAGGTGCTCTACCTGATGACTCTCTGACGCGGTACAAGCTTGGTGACGTCGAACAGTGTTTTGCCGAATTATTTCAAAGATTCCTGGCATTGTCCTCATGTGATGGGCGGCATGTAGAATGCGATCCATAAATTCCTCTTCGTTTCTAGCTGGTTTATCTCCGGATGGGTGAACTAGAACCTTGAAGAATCCCCACAGGAAGTAGTCCGGTGGCGCGAGGTCTGGTGATCGCGGGGGCCATGTCCTACGAGCACCTCTGCCAATTACCCGGCCGTCGAAGAGTTCATTTAAATATCCGTGCAGAGCACGACTGTTACGTGCGGGCGCCCCATCGTGCAGCAATCACAAGCGTAGCCGTATGTCCAGGGGAACATCTTACAGCAGGCTGGGTAGAGTTTCTTGCAAAAAGTGAAGGTCATTTGCCCGGTAAGTCGAGGAAGTAGATGCACCTGGCCAATCACATGGTCACCCACAGTGCCTGCCCAAATGTTGAGCGATTTAGGTCCTGGACAGGATGGAAACAAAATGGATGCTAGCTGTCATCCTTCAAAAACTCCAAGATTAACCGATGTGTGACCCCCACATTGCCTCCAACCGCTCAAGTACTTGTCGTTGGTGCTTCCTAGAAGTGCTCGAGAACTTCTTCAAATTCAGCATCCCGTCGAGTTCGAGGTCTCCCGCATCACCATGATATCCCATTAACGAGCCTGTTTCACCAAGTCGCCGCTAAATTGCTGTAAATATTTGCGGGTGTGGGTGGCTACTTGCTGGGTATCGTTCCTCATACAAGCGTCGAGCTTCATGCCCATCACCGTCGGCTATTCCGTAAACAACACCCATATCTAGTTGTCCTTCAAACGAATACTGTGCCGCTATGCTTGCTGTATGGCTAAATTGCAGGTGACGTGTGTGTGCACCGAAGCGAGGCTTACGTGTGAATGCCTCTGACATGAGGTAGGGGCAAACAGCAAGACCTATTCGACACGTGCGCCTATCACGTTGGGGCAATGATGGGACGAGGGACGTTTGTATGTGTGAACCGACAACCATAGCGCTACCCGCCTACCGATGAATTGCAATAGCGCAAAGCCACGGCCAACCGGAGCGCATGGTGCCAAGTTCCCGTAGTTTAAAAATGGTGCGTTGTCGACCTATAAAACATTAGTAATTTTGGTTCCTAATAGTATCAGCTATCCAGGGTTAAAATTTAGTGACACAATTTTTCTCCACCCTGTATAAAATCTCCAACCTCTTAGTTGATCTCCATCGAAAACTGTTGCAAGTGACAGTGCAATAATGCGTGTGACTGCAAGGGTGTAATTGCTCATACCACCAATTTCTTCACGCACTGCATACCTGCAAATGTAGCACAAAGAGCTTCTTGATTTACAGAACGATGAATCCCATCTGTCAATCGCTGTAATTTTTTGCTCTTTTACTGCCAACTACACGTTTAAACTCTTTCTGCCTGGTACTGTAATGTCGTTCCATAGCAAATTTGCAGTACGGGTCGCTTATGCGACTCCATAATAGATACTGAGGATACTTATCCCCCTCCTCCGTCATTCCCAGTAATTTTTAACTGCTTGTGAAGGTATATGGTTAGGCTGCCTCTTCTTCTGCGGAAAAGCACTAAATCTGTTAACGTCCTTCATACCACGAACAATTAGGGAAGGCTAAACAGCACTTGTCACTACGATTCTGCGCGATTGAAGAGAGCTGTGTGTACCTAAAAATATCACACGGGAGTATTAAATATCACGCTGCTTTGGTTGCTCTAGAGAAGAACCGACCTTAACCGAGACAGGCCAGGCCTTGGCCCGCACGGGGTCCGCACACCTCGCACGTGTGGAAAGCTTATCATGCAATCGCATCTCTGGGAAGGAGACCCACTGAAGAAGACAGGCAAC